>NC_072426.2:58161250-59431666 GCF_028878055.3 Symphalangus syndactylus
AAAAGTGATTTTCAATAAAGAAAATTCAAGACCAGCAGAGCCAAAGTTTCTCCTCTATCAAGAGCCAGATGTTCAAGACCTTCTTAAACTGAGAAGTGAGCTCATGTTTTCTCATCAACCAAAAAATTATTCAAAGGAGAAAAGCCATAAGATATAGAAAGAAAAAGCAACCTGCTCTTATAGAACCCTTATTCACATATACACTTAACAAGTAATTGGTAATAACCTTATAAAAATGTTTAGTACTTTTTTGAAAATAAATGAGACCATATTTTGCAATAAAAAGGTCAAGTTCTCTTTGGTTAATGTCTATAGCCTCTGATCAGGAAGTTATATCCTAACTAGAGGTCTACCACAACTTTGGTACTGAGTACTATTTTTTTTTTAAAAAAAGACTGTCAAACCTAATTCCTGTGCACACATAACATGTATTATCAATCTGGCACTGAAATTAATATAAACATGCTTTTGCAAACTCAGTGAATTAGAAGCTGTTCATATGTTAAGCCTTCTTATAAACAGCCTTAATAAAATAAATAGTATCTTTATTACTGATGAAATACTTGTCTTGAAAAAAACAATGAAATAAAAATAAAATATTTTTTGAATAAAACACTGGTGTTATTTCATTAGGAAAATGTGCTTTTAATTACTCAAGGTCCACACACATACACACACATACACACACATGCACACACACATTCTTACTGACAGTAACCAAGTAATGGAAGGACAATGAAAATAATGTATATTTAAAAACATTTCAAGTGTTGGAAATATATAGCTGAACTGCTCAACACATAATAACTTTACAAAAATTCCATTTTTGTAAAATTAAAATGTTAAACTTTTAAAATAAGGTAAAGTTTATTTTTAAAGTTTCAAAAAAGTGAAACAAAGATTAGAATGAAAATTGGTGAAATTTCAATTATCACCAAGCAAATTATTAGTTGTAAATTGTCAATTTTTCTTTTCCTTCTGCAGTATTGCCTCTTATGTATGTTGTATGCCTGAAAAACAAATCTTAAAAATGTAAGAAATTTTTAACTGGTTTGCTTATTTTTTTCAAAATAGTTTATATATGTGCAGCAGGAAATTTTAAAAAGTTTAAATATAAACACATCTTTCCATAAGAAAAAAAAGTGTTAACATTTCCCTTGATATTTGAAATAATTTAGCCAATTTTGCAATCATATATTTTAGTATTTATTTTAAATGTCACCATGAAAATGTTAATTTTGATATTTTACTATTATATGTAATATCTTGGGATACATATTTTTAGTTCTAGAAGATGAATAACTTAGAAATAAAATCCATGTATTTTAATTTTATACTTATAACTACCAAGGTATTTCTAACCCCAAAATTCAGGTACTTTGTACTACATTATACTGTCAAAATTGTGCTTGTAATAATGGTCTTGGCCTTCAATTTTTTAGAATTTTATTTGCAAAGCATTGACTTGAGTTTTGTTAGCAAATAAAAATACAATAAAGATGGCTTCAAGCTTTTATACCAAGTCTGACATCTAATGATACATATGAATCTAAAACTTTCCTTATTTTTTTCAGAATGTTTTACAGCCAAATGGATTTTTTTGAAAACCATTATTTTACACATTGATTCAAGCAAAAAATCACCTTTCATATACCCCTTCAGTTTCCATATACACTCCATAACCTCCAGTATGATCCTCTTACACCATTTATGCAGATTCTATTTTTTTTTTTTTTACTATCATGTCGTGGAAACAATATTTTGGTCTTAATTTTCATTTTCTCAAAAAAGTTTTCTTAGATAATTTCTTGAATTCTGAAATTAGAGAAGCTAATTCAAATGTATGATGAGTTAAGAATATCATAAATCTACATCTTTCATTTCTATTTTTATTTTTTGTGCAGATATTTAGCAATGGTAATTTTGAGATAATATTTTCACCTTTGTTTTATAATCTAGCAAGACGATGTTAATGGATTGAGTGCAGAGAAACATAATGAAGAATGGTAACATTTCCACTTGATAGAGAGAAAGCTAATTTTAATAAGTTCTAAATTAATGATATTTGATTAAAAAATTTCCAGTGATTGATTATTTTGAGTTTATCCATATAAATTTGAGACTAGCTCTATGATTATATAAACATGAATCTGATGCAAAACGTTTCTGTATAGCATTAGATTTACTGGTCAAAAGGTAATTCAATAGTAGGAGGAATCTACCTCAGTATACTGAAACTGAGTATAATTAACGAAACCAAAAGATAATTTGTGAATAAATTATTTTTTCTACCTTGAAATTACATGATGATTTACACGGGCTTTCCAACTCGGTGGAATAAGTGAACTTCAATTATAGTACAACTTCATTTGAAGTCATTCTTGGCCTCACAGCTGCTCTCATACGGTATGTGTTACTTAATGTTTTTTTCATAAATGAAGATTGATGATATAGCAAAAAATAAAAAATCTAAGCATTTAATTTAAAAAAGATAATGGGACATCATCAAACCAATGAATAGTATAATTTTATATAAAAATGTTAATTGTTTAGTTTAAATTTTAGCTCAAGAGTAGAATTGGAAGATTCAAGAAAGATAACAGAGTAGGAAACACAGGAATCTGTCTCCCCAACCTAGACAACTGCAGTGGCCCAATCTATCTAATAAAACTCTTTTGGAACTATAGAGTCTTGTACAGGTTTGAAACTTCCGGGAATAGTCTTGGATGATAAATTACAATTAATTTTGGTCAAGTTTAGGTTTTAGTACAATAGCAGCTAACCATCCCACATCTTCAGCACCATGACAGGCAGCCATACCTGTGTTCCATGAGAAGCTCATATGTAGCTTACAGAAGCCAGGATATATCAAAAGCATGCTGTTCCCAAAATATTAGAGACAGGTGTGCAGATTCCAAATTGCTCTTTCCAATCTCAGAAGTGTAGACAAAACGTTTGGTGGCTATTTTTGTTGCACCCTACCCCTTTTTTGTAAGCCTCTGCACCTCTGCTTGAAGTAACTTCCAGAGGATTTAAAGAGCTAGTGTTTCTCCCTATCCTCCATTAATGTTTATCTCTGTCCCTTTTGGGAGCCAGACAATAAATATAAGAACATTCAAAAGTAACTACATATGTGAAGAAAATAAGAAAGATCTTACATGCCCAAGAACTAGTGCAGGCTCAGGGAAGATATGAGAAGACCTGAAGTTTACACCTCAGGCTACTCTTCAGCGTAAAGACAGCCTACAATAATGAAAAAGACAAAACAAACACACAAAAAACAGCAATCCCTGGGAAAGACAGACAAGCTAACTTTCACAGTTAGTATCACCAAGTTGTTAGATTTAAATGCTCAGTTTTTTACAAAAATTTATAAGACACACAAAGAAACAGAAAAGGTTGATTTATCCAAAAGAAATAAATACATCAACAAAAACTGATTTTGTAAAAGAACTTATAGGAAGACTTTAAAACAACACTCTTAAAAATGCTTAAAAACTAAAGAATGTTATGAAGAAAGTCAGGAAAACAAGATATGAACTAATGGAAATATCAAGAAAGGGATGGAAAACTTAAAAATAAACCAAAAAGTGGTTCTGGAATGAAAATAGAATAACTAAAATGAAAGATCTACAAAAAGGTTGGAAGCCAGATTTGAGCTGGTAGAAGAATAAATCACCAAACTTGAAGACGGGACAATCAATAAGGCAAAGGGGTGAATATAAAAGTATTAAAAAAGCAAAGCTATGTCTGTTATTGAAGTTGAGTTGGTAGATAAATTTAGTATGTTAAATTTAACTCCCATTTTAAGCACAAAAACCTATAAAACATATACAAAAGTAAATGAGAAAAAAGTTTAAACATTTCACTAGAAAAAATCAACTAAACACAAAAGAATACAGTAATTTAGAAAAAGAGAGCATAAAGAAAACAAACATAAAATAAATAAATAAAAAACAACCCTGTATGATCAAAAGAAAAAAAAATAAATGACAAAGGTAAGTCCTTTCATCTCCATAATTACTTAAATAAATATAAATGAATTAAACTATCTAATAAGAAGTCTGAAATTGGAACAATAAATTAAAAAATTATGAACCAAAAATATGTTGTCTCCAAGAGATTCACTTTACATCCAAAGACAAAAGTAGATTGAAAATGCAAGGATGGAAAAAGGTATTTTTTTCAAATAGTAACCAAAAGGGGGCAGGAGTGACTATACTAATATTAGAAAAAAAAGACTTTAAAAAGAAATTTACAGGAGATAAAAGAGCTCTTTCATTTTATATTAATGAAAGATCCAATAAAGCAAGACGATATAACAATTGTAACATTTATGCATTGAATCACAGACTATTAAATATATAAAGCAAAAACTGACAGAACTAAAGAGACGAATGGACAATTCTACAATAGCAGTTGGATACTTCAATACCCCATTCACAATAATGTATAGAATAATCAGATAAGTAATAAAATAGAGGATTTAAACAAAGCAATAAAGCAAACTTGACACAACAGATATACACAGAACATGCCACCGAATAATAATAATATACACATTTTTCTCAAATACACATGGGGCATTTTTCAGAACAAACCATACATTATATCATAAATTAAGTCTCAATATATTTTACAAGAGAGGACAAAAAGTATCTTCTCTGATCACAATAGGATAATATTAGAAGTAAAAACTGGAAAATTCACAAATTTATGGAAATTAAGCAATACACTTGAAGAACCAAGTAACAAATGGATTAGAGGAGTAATCACAAGGAAATCAGAAAAACTTAGAAATGAATAAAAAATAATTTTAAAAGTCAAAACTTATGCAGTGCAGCAAAAGCAACCCTAAGGGGAAAATTTATAGCTATAAATATTTACATTAAAAAATCAGCAACATCTCAAATCAAACACTTAAGAAGCTAGAACAATAAGAATAAACAGAACCCCAAACTAGAAGAAAAAAAAGAATAAAAATTTAGAACAGAGGTAACAAAAATAGAGAATAGAAGAAACAATTTAAAAAATCAATGAAACCAAAATTTGGTTCTCTGAATGAATCAAAAAGATTGACAAACCTTCACTTAGATGGAAAAAGTAAAAATACAGAGAAGATGCAAATTATTAAAAGTATCATTTAAAATTATCATAGTGAAGATGTTACTACTGTTTCAAAAGAAATACAAGTATTATGAGAGTACTATGGCAAATTATATGTCAATAAATTGGATAAGCTAAATGAAGTGGACAAATTCCTAGAAACACAAAACCTACCAAGAATACATTGCAAACAAATAAAAAATCTAAATAGACCTATAACTAGTAATGAGATTGCATCAGTGATCAAAAATCTCCTCATAAAGAAAAGGAAAATCCTACTGTGCCTGATGGATTCATTTTTAAATTCTACCAAGTATCACTTCTACTACTAATGATAATAATAAACACCAATTATTTTAAGAAATTAAAAAAAAACTTAAGAAGAGAGAACATTTCTTACCTACTATGTGAGGCCAGGATTATCATGATACCAAAGTCAAAGATACTACAAAAAATGAAAACCACATACCAGCATTTCCTGTGGAATTGGTTGAAAAAATCTTCAACAAAATACTAGCAAAGCTAACTCAGCAGCCTACTAAAATATCTATACATCATAACTGTGATGGTTAGTATGAGGTGTCAACTTGGTGGATTGGGGGATGCCTAGATGGCTAGTAAAGTATTGTTTCTGAGTGTGTTTGTGAGAGTGTTGCCAGAGAGGATAGAAATTTGAGTTAGTGAACTGGGAGAGAAAGACCTACCCTCAATTTGGGTGGGTACCATCCAAGCAGGTGCCAATATGGCTAGAACAAAGCAGGTGGAAGTGGGGATAAGCTTGTTTGCCAAGTCTTCTGGTTCTCTCTCTCTCTGTCTTCTCATGCCACACACTGGCTTCCTCTCCTTCTGCCCTTGGGCATTGGAATCCAGGTTCTTCAGCATTTGAACTCTGGAACTTGTATCAGCAGCCTCCAGGGAGCTCTTGGTCCTTTAGCTTCTAAGGGGGCTGCACTGTCACCTTCCCTCTTTTTGAGGCTCTGGGACTGGATTGAGCCAAGCTACTGGCTTCTCTCTTTTCTCAGCTTGCAGAAAGCCTATCGTGGGACGTTGCCTTGTAATCACGTGAGCCAATTCTCTCTAATAAACTTATATATTATATATATAATATATAATAATGTATTCTTATATATTATATATGTATTATATATTATATATAACATATAACATATACATATAACATACTATATATTATATGTTATACAAGATATATAATATATATCATATCTAAGATAGATATATCCTATAAGATATATATATCTAAGATATATATATATATATATATATATATCCTATTGGTCCTATATCTCTGAAGAACCCTGATTAATATAATAACCAAGGGGAATTTATTGTAATAAAAAGGCAGTTGAATATACAATAATTAAGCGATGCACTACAAGTAATTCACAAATTATGGGGGGAAAAGCGAAGTCTATAATTACTGCAATAGATGTAGAAAAAGCTTTTGACAAGATTTACTACCCTAATCAATATACTTAACAGACTAGGAATGGAAGGAACCTATCTCAACATAATAAAAGCTATATATAAAATCTCGCAGCAAACATCGTATCCAATTGTTAAGGATTGAAAGTTTTTTCTTTAAGATAAAGGAACAAGGCAATGGTACCCACTTTTGTCACCTTTATTCAGTACAGTACTGGACACATGAGCAAAAAGAACTAGGCAAACAACTAGACAAGAAGAAAAAATAAAAGGCATCCAAATTGGAAGGAAGAAGTCAAATCATTTCTGTGCACAGATGGTATGATCTTATATGTGGAAATCCCTAAAGAAACTATGAGAACTAATATATTAATTTTGGCAAAATTTCAAATGGAAAGTCATCACACAATTTTCACTTTCTTTTCTATACACTAACAATGAAAGATTTGAAAAAAATACATTTAAAAAATCTCATTTACATTAGCCCCCAAATAAAATACCTAGAAATTAATCAAGAAGGTAAAAGTTTTATACAATAAAAACTACAAAGCGTTGCTCTAAGAAATAAAAAATAAATAAATAAATGGAAAGATATCTTTATGAATTGTAATACTTAAATCTGCTAAGATATCAATACTACCCAAAACAGATTAAATATTATCTTTGCCAAATTCCCAATAATTTTCTGCAGAAAAAAAATTCTAAAATAAATATGCACTCTCAGTAGACCACATATAGCCAAAGCAATCTTGAAAAAGAAGAGCAAAGCTGGAGGACTTATACTTTCTGATATCAAAAGTCACTATAAAATTACAATAATCAAAACAGTGTGGTACTGGCATAAAGACCTACATACAGACTGATAATATAGAATAGAAAACTCATAAGTAAACCGTCACATATATTATTAAATTATTTTGACAAAGGTGTCAAAATGTGAAAAGGACAGTCTTTTTAACAAATGGAACTGGGAAAATTGGATATCCACATGCAAAAAGGACGTAGACCCTTACTTAACACCATGTAAAAAGTTAATTCAACATGGATCAAAGACCTAAATGTGAGACTTAAAATTATAAAGGTCTTAGAAGTAAACATAGGTCAAAAGTTTCACAACATTAAATTTAGCATTTATTTCTTAGCTATAACCAGAAGCACAGGCAACCAAAGGAAAAATAGACAAATTGGAATTAATAAAAAAAAGTGCATTAAAATACAATAGCAATGGAATAAATATGCAACCAAAAGAATGACAGAAAATATTTGCCATTCATAAATCTGATGAGATTAATATCCAGAATACATAAAGAACTCCTAAACTCAATAAAAACAACAAAAGAAAAAAAATTCCTTTAAAACACGTGCAACGTACATATAAATTTCTCCAAAAAGATATACAAATGCCCAATAAGCACTTAAAAAGATGCTCAATATTAGTAATCATTAGGAAAATTCAAGCCAGAACTACACTCAGTAGTTACAATCATTTATATGACTATCAAAAATAAACAACAGCGTTATCAAAGATGTGGAGAATTTTGAATCCTTGTGCACCTTTTTGGGAATGTAAAATAGTACAGCAGATGTGGAAAACTGTATGTTGATTTATCAAAAAATTAAAAATAGGAATAACATATGATCCAGCAGTTGTACTCCAGGATGTATTCCTAAAAGAATTAAAAACAGAGTCTCCAAAGTATGTTTGTATACCCGTGTTCATAGCAGCATTAGTCAGAATAGTAAAAGTGTGGAATCAACCCAAATGTCTATCAACAAATAAATGGATAAGTAAATTATGACATATACATAAAATAAAACATTCAGCCTTTCAAAAGGAAGGAAATTCAGACACATGATACAACATGGATGAACTTTGAAGAAATTATGCTAAGTGAAATAAACTAGTCAAATAATTACAAACACTCTACGATTTCACTTATGTATGTGGAATACAGAATATATAGCAAAGTCCTAACTACAGAAAGTAAATGGTGGTTGCCGGGGGCTAAGTGGAGACGATAATGGGCAAGTAATGTTTAAAGGATATAGAGTTTTATTTTAAAAGATAAAAAGTTTATGGAGATGGATAGTGATGATGATTGCACATCATGCATATATTTACTGAACAGGACACTGAACCACTGAACAGTACGTTTAATAGTGGTTAAGATAGTAAATTTTGTGTCATGTGTATGTTACCCACACAAAAATGAATGAGAAAAAAGCAGCAAAATGAAAGCTGATTTTTTATCCTACAAAAGATGCAAGCCTGAGTTACTTTTCAAGTGAAACAATGTCAATTTCTACAGTGTATGGAAGTTTTTCGAGTTTAAAGGAAATATGTTTACACAACCTTCCTGGCGTCCTTTATAATTAAAACATAAAAAAGTAGTGTGTGACTGTGCAGTCTAAAAACGCAACAGTTCTTTTTCTAATAAATTGACATTTAATAACCAAAGCTTTATGCTGTACAAATAATAAATTAAAACTTTCATTTATGCTTTATATTTTCCCCGGTGGAGGACAAACTACAATTTGTATTCATCAAATAAGTCTAAAGTTCAGCACCTTCCCTTTCAATAATATTTATTGATGGTGTTTCCTGCTAAAATATATATTCACCAGAGAAGGGTGTATTATAATCTTTATTTAATTGATATGCACCCAAGAAGTGTATTAAGATATTAGAACATCAAATGTATTCAATAAAATACAGACAATGGAATCATATTTCTTTTTTTGTTTGTTTTGCCAAACAATTTCAAAGAACATGAAAGAAGAAATATGAAAAACATCTATTAAACAAATATGGCTTTGTTGAAGCACAATACAGGTATAGCTTTACTTACAAAATTATTTAACAATACATCTGAGGAGATGGTTTATTATCTCATTAATATGCTAATGCTCTTGCAGCTTTCTATTAGGTAGGTGCAAAATAATTGCGGTTTTTGCCATTTAAAAGCAATGACAAAACCTACAATTACTTCTGTACCAACCTAACACTTGGCAATAGCCACAGCAATTTTGGAAGTTCAGGACTTCTTGGGACTTCTTTTCTGTAACAGGGTAAATTCAACCTTTCTTCAAAATCTTGCATGAAGCAAGAGCAAATTTAAGGATAGGGCCAGAGTAGAGCGGCACATAGATTGAGAAACTAATTATAAGTAAAGTGAGAAAATATTATATGAAAATAAGTGTGTTGCAGCTCCCTTTCTTTTTTAATTAATTCAGGATGTAAACATGTCATAATTTAAGTAGGAACAATATGAGCGCAGAGAAAAGGAAGATTGAATTTGAAGTAAAGAGAAAAGGGAAAAGGAATTGTCCAAGTTTCTACATAATCTAATTCTGTTCACCAGGAAGGTAGCAATAAATATATTTTGTACAGAATTATTTGTACTTTGTTCATCTTTTTACAGAATTCTTTCCATGCAGTAATAATTGACTAAATAAAGGCATGAAGAAATTAACATATAAAGGAATGAAGGAAAGACCAAAACAACAGTTCACCATATCGAGTTCCACTTCTGGCAGTGAACAAATCTTAATACCGTAATGCACAATTACCTAAGTAAAATTTTACAAAAATCATCAATCAGCAGGTGGTATGACATTAATTTTAAAATAATTCAAGATTTTTCTGAAATGTTGCCCACAATCTTCTGCAGGTGTTCTTAATAAAGTGTACCCATCTGTGAATGTTTATACACAAAAAGCATATAAACAGAGTTGTAGATTCAAAAACAGCCCAACTTTCAGCAGGCTCCTATTGTGTGCATATACATATTAGATTAATTTTATTTATAGTAGTTTATTGCTGTATTTATCATAAAAAAACAATGAGAAGGATATGGACACAGCTGTCTGTGATTTAGCATTCAAGTTATTTGGATCAAGTGATTAGCTACTACATACTTTTCTTAAAGAAAAGATTTTATCAAA
The DNA here is from genome assembly GCF_028878055.3 of Symphalangus syndactylus. Classification (NCBI taxonomy): domain Eukaryota; kingdom Metazoa; phylum Chordata; class Mammalia; order Primates; family Hylobatidae; genus Symphalangus; species Symphalangus syndactylus. The sequence continues at coordinate 58,171,745 of NC_072426.2, forward strand.
GTTATTGACAACCAAAAGTTATAAATATTACTGAGTGGCTTTTGTATGTTGTTTCTCATTCATGAAAACCAAAACTGATTGCTACGGTAACAGTGGCAATTTCTTTAGTGAAAAAATTGCTATGATACTGATTAAGGCCCAGAGATGAATCTGTAGGTTACATAAAATATATAGAGGAGACAGAGAATTAAGCCTTAGAAAATATTTCATTTGCATCGTTCTCATCTCTGTGTTCCCATTAAAGCCATCAGTGTAGATTTTAACTTCTGCCAGCACTGAGTCTATTAATTAAATTAACCATCTGGGATAAAGGTAGGGCATAAGTCATTATTCATTTAATTTAATTTAATTTAATTAGGATGTACATTTTTACATCTCTCCAGGTAATTTTAACGTTCAGAGTTGAGAAGTTGTGCTCTATATAAAAAATTTGCAAATTATTTTGAGAGATATATAAAGTGTATTAAATACCAAACATAAGCATTTTAAGAAAAATAAACAAGGGACTCCAAATTTAATATAAAGTTTAAGGAGGAACAAAAATATTCTAGAAAGATATCAAATTAGATATGTTTTAATTAAAGTATAGATTTTAACAAGAAGAAAATTTTTATCTAAGGAGGGTAAAATAAGTGTGTTTGAAATCCCAGAGCAAGCCAAGATTAATGGCTTGAGGACATGTAAGAGAGTAATTTTAGAGAAGAAAAAAAGAATAAATAAAACTATAATGGATTTATAAATTATGTTGCAAATGTAGTCAATAACAATCATAAAATAAAATATTTATTGGTGTTGTCCATGTTTCTATTTGCCTCTTAGCCAGAATGTTAGCAGAGTTGATATGATTTTTAAAGCTCTCAACTGACCTGCCCTGTAGGATCCATGGATCCACTTAAACTATCCCTGTCTTCTAGCCAACCTATAGTCTTATTTCCACCTACCCATACTCCCCTACTCCTCCATATCTGTTGCTGGATATGTCCTGCTGTGTAATTCCTCTGACTTCCCATGATAACATTACTTTTCTCCTTAATAATATGACAGTGAAACTCCCAACATTAATGAAAGTATTATCGTTTGATATCTCTGATTGCTATTTGTCAGAAATTTCACCTGTGATTCATAAGCCATACAAGCTCTTGTTAATCAAAATGTGGCCCAAGGAACAGAAACATTGACATCACCTAGTGACTTGCAAGTATTGCAATATCATAAGTACTACATCTGATCTACTGAATTAGAATCTTTAAAATAAGGTTTTAAGTTCATTTATACACAAATTATAACTGGCGTACTTCGATATAGAATATTTGTGTTAAGTCTTGCTGTAAAACCAAATTTACTATTATGTTAGATTATCAGGCTAAAGTATTTTGCTTTATATACCCTTCTCAAGAAAGCTCCCCCTACTTTGCCATTCATTCATATATTTCAGACACCACTCCTGTTCACTTGTTCTCCCAACTCAACATTGTGAGTTTGAGCTTCACCTCTTAATGCCAATCTTGCATCTGTCTGTCATCATCACTGCCTGAAACAGTAGACCAAGTTTAAAGAAACACTGAATCCCACAAGATCACCCTTAAAGACTTTATTTCAATGTTGTGAAGAATAAATATCCATAAGTCTGAGAAAAGTCACTCTAAATACACCATGCTTGACTTTCCTTTGTAATATATTACTGACTACTCTTCTTCCAAATAATTTTTAATATTTTTATTTATATGTTCTTAGTGATTTCTGTTTTCTTCTCTATACTCTCTTTCTCTCCTCAAATCATGGACTTATATCTCTCTTAACATTGTGCTAATTATAGAACTCTTATATACTCAATTCTCTATCAATGTCCTCTTCAATTGCATACCTTAACTGAAATGTGGCCCACTTCCCTGAAATTTTCTTTCCCTACAGCATTCTTAAGGTGAAGATGGTTATTTTACAGTATCTCACATACATCAGGGTCATGTGGTTGTGTCTTCTTTCTTCTCAATGAAAATATCAGATCAATCCTGCTCTGTCTTCTTAAAACTAACACTACTCCCTTGAGACAGATACAATTTTGGTTGTATGACTATATTTCCATACCCTTCTTATCTATTCATTTCTTTAAAACCTCACTTCTGTGAAAAGTTTGGAATTTGACCTAATCTTTCTTTTCAATCTCATGACCTACTATTATCTAGAATGACTCAAATAGCAGCAAAGACAATCTACACAGTATCAAATCCACTTCATTTCCTTTCTTTCTGAACTCCAAAAATCTTCCCAAGTAGAACTCCCTACAAACTCATTTATTCATGTCCTGAATTTGGATATAGGGTTTCCCCCTCTCAAACGTAGTATTTTATCCTTTTTGGTTTCTTACTCAGATAGAAAACAACTGTTGTGATTTCAACAATATCTCAATACAGTTCAGGCATCTACCTGTGCATTCTAATCACCCCTTACTCTCCTCACTCTCCTTGTCAAGCTCAGTTACAAGTTCCATGCTTTAAACACCTTCCCTTACTAACATCTGTTATGCCTTGAATTCAGTAGTTTGTAAATCATTTGCATACAGATCATATGTAAAATTGTAGAACTGAATGAAAAGAGAAAAAAAGATTTGAGATAGGCAGGCTATCTTGTTTTCTCTTTTAATGTGGTTTGGAGAAAAAGAACAAAAGCCTCTACTTAAGCTGTGGCTTACCTAACTTCCAGCCAATCACCAACAAAAGACTCAAGAAGCCACTAACCACAAGTTCCTCCTTTCAGGGAGCTACGGACTTCCCCAGGGACCCTTTTACGTGCAGTCAGATTCATATTTCAAATTATAATTAGGCCTTCCTCATTTTAATGCTAAAAATTATGCCCCAAGATGGAGATTTAAAATGTTAATGATACACGCAATGTATGTAGAAGCACACTGAGCCACTGCATAAATGCTAGAAAAAGCCTTCCTATACATGCCCTGACATCATCCCTCCCCATAGGAAAGCCCCATAAAATTGACTCCTGCACAGCTTTCAGGAAGCAGCCCCAATTTTTCCCCTTTTTTGGTGCTGGCTCCCTTGTGCACAAGCTGAATAAACTTTCTCCTCATTGCTGTGTCTCGTGATCTCTCTTAATTTATATCCTGGAAGACTGCAAGAACCTAGGGCACCGGCAAAAAGTTGAAACTATCTTGAGTTACCTCCTGCAGTTATCTCAATCAACATGGCTTACAAGACTACTATGTGCCGGATGCTCTAATAGTTAATATGCAAAATTTTATACCTGAATCTGTCCAGGTTTAGAAAACTCTGAACAAGTTTATGAAAATTTTGATTTGTACATTTTATAGAATACATAGCATACACAAATGCAGTCCCTAAAAACAGGTAAATCAAGAAAAATATAAATAAGTTCATAAAAGTAATTAATAGGTTATGATCATTCCACTCCTCTGTCATTCCACCATGGTCCCAGAGCAGTTTTTTTTTGTTTGTTTTCTCACAAAAAAAATGGTATTCTTCTTCAGGGAAAACATGTTTGCAAACTATTGACTGAACTTTATTGCACTGCTTTATTATTAAGCCTGTTGTTGTTTTAATACTAAGGGAGAAAGTTGGTCTCATATCATTACTCAGCTTGAAAGGAAGTGCTAATCACAGCAACCAACCAGCACAGCTTCACAGAAGGCTTAAAATTTTAGTAAGTGCTTTTACTCAACATCAATGTACACCAGAGAAAAGAAAGTCCTTAGTGGTTCTTCTATGCAAAACCCATATCTGAAGTAGGAACTTATTTTAGAGTTACTCAGAAGAGATTTGAGCTTAATAAATATTGTCACAACTGATTTATTCTACTTAGAGAGCTAATATAATATAAATATATGTATAACTAATGCCAGAGAAACCTTGCACAGAGGAACATAGAGACACAAATTAGGATGTTTCTTGCTATATAATTTTTATTAGCAAAAGATTATTGCAGATTACAGTGTAGAATTTACAGGGATGTTTTCGATAGGATATTAGGTAGTAATAAAGAAGAAATATTATATGAAAACAGAATACTGAAAACATAATTCTGGATCAAAAGTAAACAGTAAGTACATTTATATCAAATTGTTCTTCGTAAAATGTTTTATATAGAGATTATTATTTGTTATGTGTGTGTGAAAATATATAAATATGGGGCACAAGTGCAGAGATAACCACACCAAGCGTAATCAAAAAGATAATACATTAAACACAAAGGAAAGGGTGCTGTAAGAAGAGGTTCTTCTAGAGGTAAAAATTAATGTTTAAGAGAAGAATATTAGACAATAATAATAGTAACTCATAAAGCCCAGGTATTTGTTCAGCGCAATGCTTTAGAATACTAACATGATGAAAGTTCAAAACTACAACTCCTTTTGGCTTTGTGCATTTCTTGTGAATCTTTCATTAATAGTATGGTGATTTCTTAGATGTTTCATGAGTCCTCCCAAGACTTTCTTCCTCTTCCTTCTTTTCTTATAGGCACTTATTCTGAATTCAGATAAAGTTCTCAATTCTTTTGTTTTCATCTCCTTTTCATTGCAGAAATTTGAAAATCACTCACCCATCCTGCCAAAATGTGCCAAATATTGATACAGTCTTGAAAAATTTGCAACTTTTCTTAAAACATAAATTATTTTTCTGTTTTAGAGGGAACATAAAATTGTGTCATTAAACATAAAGATTAGGTATTTTCATGGCAGCATATGTAATTATACTGTTATCTATGGCTCATCTGAAGGCACTCCTGTTTATCAACTCACACTTTCTCTGCCATAAATGAAAACCATTTGTGAGAAGGAAATCTTATTCCTCATAATATAATCCGATTTGGCATAACATTTTAATTTTTATACTACATTATCTTCTTCTTTTCTTGAATGATTTTAAAATATATTTTAACCAATTAAAATTAAAATTACATTCACTTAATGTATATTACTTATTTTAATGTAATTCATAATAAATATTATGTAACATACTTATATGTACATGCATATGAGTATACATAACACCATGATTTATATTAGTTATCAAAGGGTTGTAAGTACTATTATTTTTCTATGAAAATAATTATGTCAGTAAACAGCACAACTTCCCTTTGAGAAGCCACATATTAGTTTCTTGTTTTATTCCTCAATTTCATTTTTTTAGTTTACCTTAGTTACTGAGGTTAAACTAAAGGTTTTAGCAGGTTATATGTATAGTTTTATATTTAAACATGAAAATAGTATATGCTAAGCTGCCCTGATGTTTATTTATTAAATAATAATTTTCATTACCCAACCAGAATAGACAATTTATGAAATATACAGAATCATCTGGAAAATATACGAATAGTGCACAATTTACTGGTCAACATTGGCTTAACAAAAGGTATTATAAAACAAAAAATAAAGATAGTTTTTACAGACATCTCAGATACAATATTTAAGTATGATGCGAAAGACCAAGTAGTAAAAAGTTGAGCCCTTGATGTTAGCCAGTCAATATTATACTTGGTTTAGTCGTTTTCTTATAATAACTGGCAAGCTCTTTACTACTTTAAATGCCCAGCACAATCTTATTGTCAAGACATGTTGACATGCAAAGGTAGAAGAGATGTAGACCATGCTTGAATAAGCAAGCTTCTCTAAGGGACACATGCAAGTAAAACATATTGGTTTTAGTCTGCCAGGGCTTTGCAAGAACAAGCAATTAAGCATTCCTAGACTCTTTGCACCTGTGGCAAGGCCAGTTCCAAATTCATTAAGCAAGCATCTGTGTCCAGAAAAAGAAGGTCTGTTGATTTTGTATTTGCTAGCATAAAAACCAAAGCTTATTTACACAATGCTACAGGAAATTAAAGAAGAAAAGATTGTCATTCCAAGTAGTTTTAGTTGCTGGTGTTTTGTTGTTGTTGTTGCTTTGTTTTTATTTTTGTTTAGTCCCTAGGGAACTTTGTAGATTTAAATGATCTATAGTGAAACTTATTTCCGTATTTTTAGTTTGATATAAAATTGACATTAAATATATTGTAATATATTTAAGGTAACTAAATAATAAAATGGGATTATTAGTTGGTTTCTTTATGTGTTGTTTTAGATATTGCTAGAATATTTTTAGGACTGTTACTAAAATGACAACTTTGTTATTTTCCAAGTCAAAGAAAAAAATTAAGAAATTTGCCTTTAGATATTTTAATCCTGATATAGCTGATACTATTATATGACCAATGTATTTTGATATCGTGTTGGTACATTTTTTCATAGTAGCTTCAATTTATTCTGCCAAGCACAAGCTAAGCCAACCAATGTCAAATAAGCAGCAGCCAAACAGGATTATCTCTCAATGGGTTTGCCAAAAATAAAATCTCTTAAAGTTGTGCCCCAAAAAAGATACTATTTCAAAATCAGAGATCCAAATTTTATATCACAGTTGACTGCAAATCAGCTCAGTTTAAGTCAGGTGTAGATAAATACAGATGACTTTGCTCAATTGATATTGAAAAAAAATGTGGTACATTTAAAAATAATTAAAAGAGTATAATTGAGTTGTTTTAACACAAAGCAAAAACGCTTAGGGGATGAATATCCAACTTTTCATAATGTGAATATTATGCATGCATGCCTTTACCAAAATATCTTACGTACCCTATAAATATATATGCCTATGTACCCACAAAAATTAAAAATTAAAAATTAAAAAATGCAAATTTAGAAAATATGATTAAAAAGTGATTGATGCTGATTATTTCAGAAATTGAGTTGAGATAAAAATACATAGACAAAGTAAAAATATTCAACAGTACTTACGTGTTTTCAAATTAAGAATTATGTATCTGGAGAGCAAGTCAAGAAAAATTTATATCCTCTCTTTGCACTATATTAAGATTAAATCCCAAACTGAAATCCTTCAAAGTCTTAATAAGAAACAAGGATCAACTGATTTAATCACAAAATAATATAAGCCCAGAAAAATGTGTAAAGAGACATATTAAGTAAAATTGTATAAATGAATTTCAGGAGTTAGTTATATGTCTAACAAGTCTATGGAAAACAAATTTCTTAAACATAATTAGGAAAATGTGAGAAAATGTGCAGAATATTACATATCATGTGAACAAGTAATTTCAAAATACATCATACTATATCAGAAGGACACACAATGATAACTTGATAAAACTAAGAGAAAATGGAGTATTCCTTACAAAATAGAAATGGTAAGACTTGAGAAAAATGAGCACATGGCTCAGAATGTATTTTGGATATAGAAGTGATAAATGTAATAAAATAATCACACAAAGTAGAAATTTATATGATTATAAATCATGACAATTTAATGAAATATACCACATAAACTCAAAAGATAAATGAAATGGAATACTTGAAAGTAACATTTACTATAGCAAAGCTAATTACCATATCTTTCAAATATGAATCAGACAAAAGATGGGTGAATTTGAAATATCCAATAATAATCACAAATGCTACTCAAATATGGATATGTGAATTTATAGCATAATTTTTAGTTGAAACTAAAAGATGAAATGACAGTAAGAAAAGAGATAGATGTATTTCTTGTCTTGGGGTGTTTGTATATCAATCTGCAATTGGACTTTTTAATTCAACAACTATTGAAAAGATTGTGTTTAAAATCTATAGGTGTACTGATTGATAAGCATACATGGCACTTTTTCACATTCAATCTAAGATGAGGATTCCTATTGAATTAAAGGTGATATTCTTTATTTTAAAATCTGCATTTTATGCAAATTAAAATAAAATGGCAATCTGAGAAAAGTGAATTTTATTATATTAGAGGCATTCGGGAAGTGACCACATTTTATTGTTATCTGGCGTATTAAATACCAGCTCAGTGCAAGCTTGCTTTGCAAGTGTGCTAAAAAGATTGCTAAATATATTCAAATGTATTAATGACAGTATTTGTAAAGAATCTTTCATAAAATAAATCCTCATTTGAGCATATTTATATTTTTAACAGAGTAGATACAATAAGAGCTTTAAAAACATATCAATTAGAAAAATATTAGTAATGTAATATAACATCCACTATATTGCTATAAAAATGCATACATATCCATACGCACAAACACACACAAACTATGCATAGGAACTGGGGCGAGGGGGAGAGAATACCCACACCAAAAAAGTACAGTCATCTAAAAAAAAAACTAAAAAAAAAAAAATTTCTTACTTTGTCTTTTTGAAAAATATATATAATATCTAGTTAAAAATAAATGCAAAGCTTAAAGAATAAGCTCAGTAAATATCGTTTATTTCATTCATTTATTAGTATATGAAGGGGATTCTGGGAAAGGAGAGAGAAAAATATGTGAAAAGATTAATAGAAAATAAAGACACAATATGTAAATATATATACATATTTTATGTATATAATATATACACAATGAGAATTCCAAGTGTAGTAGTCAGGGTTCTCTAGAGGGGCAGAACTAACAGGATATATGTATATATACAAAAGGGAGTCTATTAAGGATCACAAGGTAAAGTCCCAGGATAGGCTGTCTGCAAATTGAGGAGCAATAAAGCAAGTGGTAAATCGGTTCAAGTTCCAAAACCTCAAAAGTAGGGAAGCTGACAGTGCAGCTTTCAGTCTGTGGTCAAAGGCCTGAGAGACCCTGGCAAACGACTGGTGTAAGTTCAAGAGTCCAAAAGCTGAAGAACTTGGAATCTGATGTTCAAAGGCAGAAGGCATCCAGCACAGGAGAAAGATGAAGGCTGGAAGACTCAGCCAGTCTGCTCTTCCATCTTCTGCTGTCTGCTTTATCCTAGCTACACTGGCCAATGATTAAGATGGTGCTGGCCAGGCGCAGTGCCTCTCGCCTGTAATCCCAGCACTTTGGGAGGCCAAGGCGGGCGCATCCCGAGGTCAGGGGTTTAAGACCACCCTGGCTAACACCGTGAAACACCATCCCTACTAAAACTGCAAAAATTAGCCTGGTGTGGTGGTGGGCACCTGTAATCCCAGCTACTCAGGAGGCTGAAGCAGGAGAATCGCTTGAACCTGGGAGACATAGGTTGCAGTGAGCCGAGATTACACCACTGCACTCCAGCCTGGGCGACAGAGTGAGACTCTTGTCTCAAAAAAAAAAAAAAAAAAAATGGTGCCCACCCAGATTGAGGGTGGGTCTGCCTCTCCCAGTCCACTGGCTCAAATGTTAATCTCCTTTGGCAACACCCTCACAAACACAACCAGGAACAATACTTTCCATCCTTCAATCCAATCCAATTGAACTCGATATTAACCATCACACAAATTAATGAATGAAAATAAAAGACAATATCATTAGCATATTTTGCATAATATGTTCATGATAATAAATTAAGAATAAATAATGTTCTGCAGCATATTTTTGGTTAAGTATCTGAAAGTCACAGATAAAAGTTTCACATATATTTATTCTATATGACTTTTAAAGTTCTTTGAAAACCTTGAAATTTTTAAATTTTTAGCCCCTTTAAAATAAAATGTCTAAATTTTCATCAGGCAACACAGAATTTTATAATTGTAGGCTTTTCCCAATTATTTGTAAATCATTACCCCAAAAATATTATGCTTTCAGCAACTTTTAAACTCAGAGCAAAGCTTGCAGATGTAAAAATTTGCCATAACTTTTTTTCTGTAACCCAGATTTTCCTCCAAGCGGATCCTATTAAGGAGAATCCAGTGTTTATTAAACATATTGAAGGGTTTACTTTACCATTTGAGAGTAAGAGGAGAGGTAATCAAATTTTTAAAGAGGAGTGAGGAAAGAACTTGAAGCTGGGGGTGAGGATCAACAGTGGTCACTGATTGCACTAGTTAGGGTTCTCCAGAGAAACAGAACCAGCAGGATGTGTGTGTGTGTGTGTGTGTTTTTATGTGTGTGTGGAGAGAGAGAGAGAGACTTTAAGATACTGTCTTCATATGATTGCGGAGGCTTTGGAAATCCATAGTCCAATAAAATAGGAGATTCAGGGAACAGGTAAACATGGCACAATCAAATTGACACACAAAATTAATCTTCACACTGATCAAAGAAAGCAAGAAGTCAATGAGACCAGGTACTGAAAAGCAAGGGGGCAAGAGTTGATATAGTCTGTTGGCTGGGCAACCAATAAGGAAGTTTGGAGATGATAATTATCTAATCTTAGGTTACGTTTGCAGTTTTCCACAACTATGTTCTTCTACTTCTCTTATGGAATCATAAGAAATAGCCGCTTTATCTACTAACAAAATTAGTGTGAATGATGAATAGAATCTAATCAGGGAGCTCAAATTGTTATTTTTCTATTGCGTCAGGCTATGGCAAAGAGTTTGATAGCAATAAGCTGTCCATTAAAATCCGTCATAATAACATCTTTATAGCTGAATTTGGATGCTCAACCAGAATACATAGCCTAGATCAGAGGCGGCCTAGGGCTCCGGGCTCCTAGGGCTCCTAGGGCCTAGGGGTTTCACTAGCCCTGAGCTCAAGCTATCCACCTGCCTTGACCTCCTAAAGTGCTGGGATTACAGGCATGAGCCACAGCACGTGGCCTTATGTTTAGTTTAGTTTTTGGTTTTGTTTACAAAAAAAAATTCTCAAATTGTCTTTTAAAGTGGCTGTACTTTTTTTTTTTTTTTTGCATTTTTACAAGCAATGAATGAGGGCATCTGTTGCTCTGCATGCTCATTAGGATTTTCTAGCTCAGTGTTCTTGATTTCGGCTATTCTAATAGGTATGCAGTGGCATCTCATTGTTTCTTTAATTTACATTTCTCTTTTGACATATAAAGTGGAGCATCTTTTCATATGCGTATTTGCCATCTATGTGTCTTTTTTGGTGAGGTGTCTGTTAAGGTCTTTGGCTCATTTTTAAATAAGATTGTTTTCTTATTTTTGAGTCTTAGTAGTTCGTATATTTTGGATAACAGTCCTTTGTTAGATGTCTTTTGAAAATACTTCCCCTCAGTCTATGACATGTCTCTTCATTTTCCTAAGAGTGCCCTTCACAGAGCTGAGAATTTACTTTTAATCAAGTCCAACTTATCAACTCTTTCTTCCATGGATCATGACTTTGGTGTTGGATCTAAAAAGTCATTCCCAGAGTCTCCACAGTATTCTGAACCCACTGCTGACCATGTATAGGAGAATGTCTAGCAGAGCTGTTGTAATAGGTGGTACAACTCTGATGTGAAGCCTGAGGAACACGAGGAAGGGAAGCACAGCAGGCAGGTACAGGGCGATTCTGGATATGACTTTGACATCTGCCTCACCTCAGTGCAGAAGAGAGCAATTCCAATTCTCTGCACAGTGCTAGATGTCATTGATCAAATGTAGCTGCAGTACTAAGGATTTTGCACTTTGGTGAGTGGCACTTTGGGGGCCTAACATCAATAAAGTAGAAACTGCTGTCAAGTAGGATGAGATCCAGATAAAGATCTGGAGGTGCTCATATGATATCCTACCACCTCCGATAAGCCCTGGCCATTCTTTCTACAGCAACATCAGTGAGGATCACAGACATGAAGACCTCACTGAAGACCAGCTAGCACCCTGTTAAAGCCTGAGGGACATTACTGCCAGAGTTCTGCCCTTTTGGATAGAAGTAATACTTCCTCAGATTAAGGAAGGGAACTGGACACTGATTGTGGTCCATGGAACAGCCTTCAGGGAATTGTCAAGCATAGGGAGAGTCGCTGTGAAGAAGCTACCACAGAGCTTAGTCTGCAGACTAGTATTCTTGTTGTTTATGAATTGAATTGGGAGAAGAACTTAAAGCCCTTGAAACATCTGTAGTACCTAGGAAACGAGGAGGCCATGTATGAAGCCATACAAGCTGTAACTGCCAAGGGCATGGTCAAGGAGTGAAAGCAAGCAGACAGGCTACTATCCCAAGGAATACCTTACTTGCTCATACTGTTTCTTTGCAGCTTTACCCTATTACACATCACACTGACCACATCTACAGGGATTTTAAGTTGGAGCTGCAGATAGGAATGAGTGGCTCTGATCTTTATGTAGCCATTTTTTCTCCTGCTCTCACTTTCTTTATATGATCTAGTTAGAATGATACCTCTGGGGTATGGGCCCTCAGTATAATCCAAGGAAAGATTCTTTTTATGTAAAAGAGTTGAGAAGTAGTAATTCTGAGGTTTTTGCTACCGCTTTTTTTTTTTTTTTTTTTTCTACTAAAGACCTGCTTGAGTAAGGGTAGGGAGAAAGCATGCCAAGTCATGGCCACTGAAAAGCAAGAGAACCTATTTGTATTCTCAGGAGCCGGTCCTACATTCTATAATCATATCGCTATCTGGGGTCCTATTGTCATTCCAATGGCATATGAATGTAACCTGCCTGGTGATTAAAAACTAAAACAAAACCCACAAAACAACAACAACAAAAACATTTCCTCCCTTTCTCTAGAGGAGCTGACTCCAGAAGGTTGAGTTCAATCCTGAATGTTTATATACTGCATTTACTTAAAAAAAAAGTGTATATAACAAAACAAAAACTCTTCTGGGGTTACTAATTGCAGTTGAAATAGAGCCATGTGTGGTCATTGGAAATGAGATAAACTCCTTGATTTCTAAGGGACAGGAGTTCATCCTGAAGTGTGTTTTAGACTTCATCCCCTGCCTTTGTGTGTGTGTGTGTGTGTGGCACTGAAATGCTCCTTTATCTTGTCCAAGCATGTCTTTCACATTTTTCTGCTTACACTGCCCATCTGTTCTTGCATGCTGTCTGCTTTATTTATTAGATCCCTTAGCATATTAATCATACTTATTTCAAATTCCATGTCTGATTATTCTAATATGTCATATCTTTTTCTGTTGCTCTGTTTGTCTTTTTTGTCTTTTAGTATGCATTGTACTTTTTTGTTGTTAGACAGACATGAGCTACTGGGTAAAAAGAATTGCTGAAAATAGACCTTTAGTAATGTGGTGGTAAGGTGAGGGGAGAGGTGAAGTGTTCTATAGTCTTTGATTAGGTTTTAGTCTATCAGTGAGCCTATACCTCTGTGAACTTCACAAATGCTCCTCAGTTTTTTACGTTGTTTGCTTCTACCCCTTAGGTGCAACAGGATGGCCAGAGGGAAATGGAGTTGGGTATTATCCTCGCCTCAGGTAAGTTAGACTCTGATAAATTCCCAGCAGGTTAGGCTCTGGTTATTCAGGTTCTCCTGAGGACAGACATTGTTAAGAAAAACAGAATGCTCTGGCTGACATCAAAATGGTTCCTTTTTCCCTCCCTCTACTGGATGCATGAAGGAATTTTTTTTTCTTCCCTTGATATTCACTGTGAGAATCTGTCAAGATCCAGGAGTTAAAACTCACAAAAAAGTAGAGGCCTCACTGTGACTGGGTTTGCCTGGAGTTTTCATCTCTCAGACTTGTTCTGCATTCTGCCTCCAGCAATTTGTCAATTACAGTTCCCATTTCCCTACCTTAACAAGTTTCTTTTCTGTGGTAATTTGCAATCTTCTCTACTGGCCTGTAGCTTTCTCTTATTTTGGGGGCAAGAGTTTGCCATTTGACTTCACCTTTTTTAGAGATCTAAGAAGAGAAGATTGTTTAGTTTGCTTAGCTTTTTGGGTTAGGACAGAATGAGGGATTCTAAGCGTCTTACAAGCCCGATGGGAAACTGGTAATCTCAATTGTTTTTCAAGTAAAAATGGTGTTCTATGAAAAAAAATAAAATCACACAGCTATGTTAGCTAGATACAACCTTTTTTACTACTCAGCAGAATTTCTTCATATGTAATTAGCTTTTTGTCACACAAAATATTTTTTAAAAGATGTACACCCAACGGCCAAGATATAATTCTAATTTAATAATAATAATAATAATAATTTTTACTGAGTCATCAAGGTTATTCTAAGCAACACTTGGCATTTAAAACTTTTTTAAAATTGTAATGCATAGAGGTTAAGAATGCAATGTCTATGAGTAAATATTAACTCAGAAAAGCTGCAAATAAGGTTTTATTATTATGAAAATTATATTGACCTTGAGATCTCTTGAAAATGTCTCAGAAACTCCCAGGGTTCTATGGACCATCGGTTGGAAAACCCTGCCCTAAAGGGTGTTGGAAAACCAAAATAAAAAAAATCCAGTTACCTTAAATTGGGAGTGATAAATGAAAGAAAAATAAAATTTGTGTTAATTCAGACACTTATTTGCAGGGCTTTTTGTATTATTAGTTATTCCTTCAGTGTAACATTGATTTTAGAAGTCAGGAGATATAACTAAAAATGTAAATAAATATTTGGAACTTGCTGAGAATTTGGCAGCAAGGCAAAACATATTGCAAACTGGAATTGGACTTCTAGATTTGTTGAGACTTCTTAAGCTGTGGCAAAAATATTCAGTATAATTCCTATGTATTCTGGCTTGATAGGTACCTTATCACATCCGGCATGTAGCTCTAGGTAAAGTGTCTAGAAAGAACTAGAATGTTAGGAGCAATTATTTGTTCTTTACTGCTTGTAGAAAGGAAGCAAAAGAAAAATTTAGCTCAAGCTCAAAGTGGCCAAAGTTAGTAAACAGTGATAGGAGAAAACAGAATTCAGAGATTTGGAGTCCCATAGCTTCAGAAACCTAAATGTTTCTGTTCCCATAGTAGCAGAGTATGTGGCTGTTCCTCAAAGACTTTCTCTTTGAAAGTATCTTAAGATTGCTAAGCCAAGAAAAATGGGAAGTACACTGGTGCCAAATGTAAAATTAAGGATGTAACAAACTGTTGTTTGAGATGGCTCAGGATAACTTTCATTAAAATGAGGGAGAAACACATGGGTACACAGTAAACAAACAAACAAAAATAATGTAAGCTTGAGTATTGCATCAGCTACTAACACTTAATGGTGACTGAAAGCAAACAGAACAGAAGTGTGCTAAATTTTGGAAATTGTGCTAAAGAAGTCATAAGCCTGGCTAACATAGCTCACCTTAAAGATTATGAGAAAACTGCCTATTTTCCAACTTTTACTTTAGAAAATACCATGGAAGACAGTAGACTAAAATGATTATATCTTATTTACTTTCACGGAGAGCAAAGGAATAGTTTACAAAATAAAAGGAGTAATGGAATTAGTCCCAACAGCAGAATCAGGGGTGGCCAGATAGGCTAAGGAAGAGATCTATTTTACATGATAGGAAGCTTTCATAATTTCCATCCAGATGAATTTTATAGATGGTATCAACTCATAATTGCTTTCCAGTATTCTCGTTTTTGATTGTTTTTATAAAAGTTATCTGCACACCGTATAGTGGAAGAAGTAACTAGTTTGGAACCACTATATATTCAAATTTGGTTATAAATTTTTAGGTCAAGAGAAGCCACACGTAAACTGATAGCAAAGTTTGTGCATTATTGAGATATTTGAAGTAAGGTAAATATAGTAGCTACATGAGACTTTGTTTTTCTCGTTTCAGGAGGGGGTAAATATGTTCTATGCATATGTTTTATGATCTGTCAGAAAGGCAGACTCTATTGACACTACTAGCATTAAACACATGCGCGCACGCACACACACACACACACACACACACACAATTGGTTTTCCTGTTCCTTGGGATTTTAGTTATTGAGAACAAAAATTTCCAGTATACTTTATTACTTAGTCTCCCTTGCTCTTAGACTTACTTGGCCAGTGAATGTGAACAGAAGTATTGTGCGCTAATGACACCTTGGGACAGAAGGTCATTAATTTACTTTCCTCTGTTCCTCCATGTATTCATCAGGAATCTAGATTAGACAGTGTCACTTCTTTGACCACCCAGACAACAATAATGCCCTAAAGGATGGCAAAGCCATGCATGAGAGAAACTTGGACCCTTGAGTGATTATATAAAGCTACACACAGACTTGGTCCATTCATGGCAAGTCTGCTACATGGGACATAAACAGTTTTTCTTCAATGACCAGTGATTTTGTGGGAATCTTTTTATTATAGCAGTCTAGCTTTTGTCCTAGAGTGGTATAAATACAACATTTGAGATTAAAGAAACTCTGAGTCAGAGAAAATGTAAGATTTAAGACTCAAGGAATTTGCAGAAAATTTGAAAAAGTTAAGACTTACACATATTGTAAAACTGGAGGTTAAAGTTGGACCATACCTAGATGTAAAGAGTGAGAGTTCTCTGGTGATAATGTGTCTCACAAGTGAGACAGCATGATTTTGTTACAAGCAGCAAATCCATACGGGTCTGCAGCAACTTCATTCCTGCCTTCTCAGAGGAAAGAATTTGACCAAGAGGTATAAGGCAGAGAAAGAGATTGAGGCAAGTTTTAGAGCTTGAGTGAAAGCTTATCAAAAAGTTTTAGAGCAGGAACGAAAGGAAGTAAAATATACTTGGAAGAGGGCCAAGTAGGTGACTTGAGAAATCCAAGTGTCCCATCTGACCCTTGACTTGGGGTTTTATACATTGGCATGGCTCTGAAGTTTGCAGCTCTCCTCCCTTGATTTTTCCTTGTGGCGGGCTGTCCACATGCACAGTGGCCTGCCAGCACTTGGGAGGGACTGCATGCACAGTGTGTTTACTAAAGTTGTGTGCAAGTTCACTTGAGGTGTTCCTCCCTTTCCAGTCAAGTGTTCCTGCAGGAAGGTTATATACCAGATAAACTTGGCCATTTTGCCTCTTAGTGCACATGCTTGAGCTTGCTTGCCTAATTCTTCAGATCTTATCAGGAAGCTGCTGATCACCAGCTTCAGGTGTTTTCTATCTATTGGGAGACTGTCCCTGGTGCCAGCTGTGACCAGTTATTATTTTAGAGAGACAGTTTAACAACTGCCTACCCATGACCTGATGGTCGCCCGACATTCCTGGTGGGGGGCCATTGCCTGCCCAGCTCATGCCTGCCTAGCTACCTAACAAATTTACCTTCTTTTTTAAAATATAGCATAGGAGTGGATGGGGCTCAGAGATTAGGACAGGTTTTGCAATGAAGCAAAATCAGAAATGGAGAGAAAATCAGTGATATCAATAGTGCTGGTTATTTGCTAAAATAAATCATGAGTATACATTTTTAAACACCTCTTAAATTTGTTAAATTTCAGTGTCAAATGAAAATGTCTAGTTTTCTGACACCTCCATTTCAATCACACATATACATCAATTTTGCCTTGATTTCTAAAACATAAAAAATCTGCTACTGCCAAAAAATCTCGTTAGATAGTTCTGAGTATTAAAGATCTCAACAGAAAATTTTAAGGTGAACATTATATTGACATTAAACAAGAAAACTGATTTTTGTCCATGCCCCTATAAATATTAAAAAAAAAACAAAACTGAGACAAGCACTCTACTATTAGTATCTGCTCCTCACATTTCCAGTGATAGCTTTTTCTCTTTGTATGCTCAAAATTTTAAACAGAATTACGTCTTAATTTTATCAGGAAAAGAAAAAAAAATAACACGTATAGAACTCCTAACAGATTACACTGTTGCAGAGGATATGCTTAAGGGATGTGTGGTGTAGGACTGAACAGGGATTGAATAACAAAGTCCTATGTAAAATTTATCTTACCTGCAAGAACTGGATCTGATTTCCACTAGGTAGTAGGACCATGATTGCTGGAAAAGTTATAGGTTTTGTTTCTGTTTTTGTTTTTGTTTTTAAAGGGGCGAGGACAATATTAATAAAATATCAGTAGAGAATAAGTAAGTAGCATGTGTAAAATAAAAACAAAGCTGAGGTACAGGAAATAGTGCAGAAGTACTTCAAACCGTGGGTGTTAACTACTACTTGATGTTAGGAAAGAGATAAAGGCAGTTTAAATGTCACAGTACAGGTTCCCTTTAAAAAGATTTAAAGAATTGAATAATTTGGCTTCTACATGAACAAATTTCTCCTCAAATAATAATGTCTACAAAATATGTTGTGATAGAAAACTTTGTTGTATAGCATTTTGGCAATCCTGTAAATCCTAGAAAATACAAACACAAAAACATTATTTTTTATTGGATAGATAGAGCACATTTGGGGAATATTACTGTGTATGATATATGTAAAAGTGTTACAAATCTTTTTTCCTGAGTTCTTTTGGTTGCTTAGGAACAGAGAAATTGAAGGACTAGTAAAAATAGGTCACTATTAAATGAGGGATTTTCTTTTTTTTATATAGCAGGAAATATCGTTTGAGGATAATAATAGACATAAATCATGGATATTCTGTGCATTGCTGTGAGACAGCCAAAGATCTGTGAGCACTGCCATTTTTTCTATCATTCTTCAACACTCTTTTTTTCCTTCTGGGGAAATGTTAAACGTAAAGTAAGTCATTTATCTTATGTTTGCATAAATGTTAAGAATTTTTTAATAGCCTATGGGTACTTCAAATTTTATATGAAATAAACTAATAGTCATTACACATTTAGAGAAACTGCCAATGTTTATCACAACAATAATAACGATTCTAGGAATTCCAAATTCAAAGGAGTCATTTGTTTTATGCAAACAAAATGTAAAGTGTATTTCTTCATTAAAGCTTTGATTTTATGCTAATGATTAATATAAGTATCCAGGACATCTAATTTAGACTGATTTAGGTAATCACTTTGAAGGTGTGCTTCATTAATTATAATTACAATAGTTTACTCCTATTCTAATTATGTGTTTGTTTACATAATAACACAGTTTAGTCTGAAATCATTGAGGATGCTTCTTTCTTAAATCTTAGAAGAGACAAAAACACTATAATGACTTAATGTCTGTAACAAAAAGGCAGAACTTAGGGTTCTGCTTTCAGATACCCAGATAACAATCACAAACTCTAAACAAAATACATTTAAAAAAATCCAGATACCTGAAGACACTCTAAAGCAATTAAAAGGGAAAGAAATTCTAGATATGAATAAATCCTTAAAAGAATGGAAGTATACTATGGAAGATTTACATTTATATGATTTTTTTGCCTAAAGACAAATGCCGATTTACACACTACAGACAAAATGGAAATCCAACAAAAAGCAGTGATGTTATTTATTAGTAACAAAGTTAGGCATTTCCAAAGCTGCTCATGTGGGAAAAGTCACACACAGGTGGGAGAGAACACCGGATTCTAAGAGAAAAAGGAAAAGACAGAAGACCAAAACCTTGAAAACAACTGAGAAAAGATTTTAGCTGCTACCCACCACAGAGAAGGTGACAGTCAAGGTAACTGTCTGGTAGATAAAAAATCACCACTCTCCAGAAAAAAATAATTGAATCAAAAGTTTCTTAAATCTACAATTCATAATGACTAGTTGAAAGTATATTTGAATGTGCAAAAATATTAGATATGAAAGGAAACATTAAGCCATAATTACCATAAAGGCAAAAAAAAAAAAAAAAAAAAAAACTGACCTTGAATCAGTACGTGAGTTAGAATTAACAGTTAAAAATTAAAGAAAAATATGATTACAATGAATTAACATTTGGGTAACTTCACTAAACAAATAAAAACTATAAAAATTTACCAAATGTAAATTCTAGAACAAAATTATACAGTATCTGAAAAAATTACAATGGATATGATTAACATTAGCTAGGAGATAGCAGATCAATGGGTAAGTATTTATCTATAATGGTAGATTCTATGAGTCTATATAATTCATAGGTAACAAATATGAAGAATGTACGTAAAAAATTTTAAAATAAAAAAGCACCACTAAGATTTTAAACTATTAAACATCTAATATATGTGTCATTGAAGGTATAAAGATAAGAAAAAAGAAAATAAGATTAAACAAAGAATAAAAAGTTTCTAAATTTGGTGAAAAATATTGACTTTCATATACAGGAAGCTCAGCAAATTCAAAGGCAGGTAAGTAGAAATAAAGAAATAGATAAGCAAATCCAAAGCCAAATAAATAGAAAGAAATAGCAAAAAACAAACCAACAAAAACAACATATATGCATAATAGCAAACTGATTATAAAAAAGAAAATCTTGAGGCCGGGCGCAGTGGCTCACGCTTGTAATCCCAGCACTTTGGGAGGCCGAGGTGGGCGGATCACGAGGTCAGGAGATCGAGACCACGGTGAAACCCCGTCTCTACTAAAAAATACAAAAAATTAGCCGGACGTGGTGGCAGGCGCCTGTAGTCCCAGCTACTCGGAGAGGCTGAGGCAGGAGAATGGCGTGAACCCGGGAGGCGGAGCTTGCAGTGAGCCAAGATTGCACCACTGCACTCCAGCCTGGGCGACAGAGCAAGACTCTGTCTCAAAAAAAAAAAAAAAAAAGAAAATCTTGAAAGCAGAGAATCATATTACATTAAATATAAAGTAACAATGATATAAAGTATGTCTCAGGTCACATATATTAAAAAATTTGAACAGAAGGCAATGGAAAGATATAACTAAATTCTGAAAGAAAAATAAGTTAACATATAAATCTGTTTCCATTTAAATCATCCTATAAAATAGAAATAAAATGATATGATTTACTTCTAAATAAAATCTTGAAGAGTTATTCATCATGGAAACAGTGTTACATGAAATTCAAAAGCAAGAACTCCATAATAAAATAAAATGACAAAAGAAGAAACTTAGATCTTTAGAAATGAATGAAGAACACAAACAATGATAAGTAAAGATAAACTATAATAGAATAAATAGGCTCTCCTTTTATTATTTTTCAAACACGTTTGTATTAGTCTGTTTCACACTGCTAATAAAGGCATACCTGAGACTGAGTAATTTATAAAGAGAAGAGGTTTAATGGACTCAAAGTTCCACATGGCTGAGGAGGCCTCACAATCCCATGCCTTACATAGCAGTAGGCAAGACAGATTGTGCAGGGTAACTCCCATTTATAAAAGCCTCAGATCTCATGAGACTTATTCACTACCATGAGAACAGTATTGGGGAAACTGCTCCCATGATTCAATTATCTCCACCTGGCCTCACCCTTGACACATGGGAATTATTACAATTGAAGGTGAGATTTGGGTCGGGACACAAAGCCAAATAATCATTCTACCTTTGTCCCCTCTCAAATCTAATGTCCTTACATTTCAAAACCAATCATGCCTTCCCAACAGTCCCCCAAAGTCTTAACTCATTTCAGAATTAACTTAAAAGTCCATAGTTCAAAATCTCATCTGAGACAAGGCAAGTCCCTTCCACCTAGAAGCCTGTAAAATCAAAACAATTGTTACTTCCTAGATACAAGGGAACTACAAGCATTGGGTAAATACTGTCATTCCAAATGGGAGAAATCTGCCGAAACAAAGGGGCTACATGTAGGCCTCATGCAAGTCTGAAATCCAATAGGGAAGTCATTAAACCTTAAAGTTCCAAAATGACCTCCTTTGACTCCATATCTCACATGCAAGAAGTGGGTTCCCACAATCTTGAGCAGCTCCACTCCTATGGTTTTGCATGGTACAGCCCCACTCCTGGCTGTTTTCACAGGCTGTCATTGAGTGTCTGTGGCTTTTCCATGTGCACAATGCAAGCTGTCATTGGATCAACCATTCTGGGGTCTGGAGGATAGTGGCCCTCTTCTCATAGCTCCACTAGGATGTGTCCCATTGGGGACTCTATGAGGGGCTCCAATCCCACATGTCCTGTCCTCACTGACCTAGCTGAGGTTCTCCATGAGGGCCTCACCTCTGCAGCAAACTTCTGCCTGGACATCCAGGTGGTTCCATACATCCTCTGAAATCTAGGTGGAGGTTCCCAAACCTCAAATCTTGATTTCTCTGCACCTGCAGGCTCGACACCACATGGAAATTGCCAAAGCTTGGGGCTTGCACCTTCTGAAGCCATGGCCTCAGTTGTAGCTTGTCCCCTTTTCAACATGACTGGAGCAGCTGGGACACAGGACACCAGGTCCCGAAGCTGCATACATCAGGGGCCCCTGGGCCTGGCCATGAAACCACTTTTTCCTCCTAGGCCTCTGGGCCTGTGATGGGAGGGGCTGCCTCAAAGGTCTCTGACATGCTTTGGAGACATTTCCCCCATCATCTTAGTGATTAACATTGGGCCGCTCATGACTAATGCTGATTTCTGCAGTGGGTTTGAATTTCTTCCCAGTAAATGAGTTTTTCTTTTCTATTGTATCATCAGGCTGCAAATTTATGCTCTGTTTCCTCTTGAACACTTTGCTGCTTAGAAATTTTTCCACCAGATACCCTAAATCATCTATCTCAATTTCAAAGTTCTGCAGATCTCTACAGCATGGGCAAAATGCCACCAATTATTTACATAGCAAGAGTAACCTTTACTCTAGTTCCCATGAAGTTCCTCATCTCCACCTGAGACCACCTCAGCCTGGACATTATTGTCCATATCACTATCAGCATTTCGGACAAAGCCATTCAAAAAGTCTCAAGGAAGTTCCAAACTTTCCCATATCTTTCTGTCTTCTGAGGCCTCCAAGTCTCTAGGACATTCCAAATTTTCCAACATTTTTATGTCTTCTGAGCCCTCCAAAGTGTTCCAACGCCTGCTTGTTATCCAGTTCCAAAGTTGCTTCCACATTTTTGGCTATCTTTATAGCAGCACCCACTACCTGGTACCCACTTACTCTATTAGTCTGTTCTCATGCCGCTAAAAAGACATACATGACTCTGGGTAATCTGTAAAGAAAAGAGGTTTAATTGACTCACAGTTACAAATAGCCAGGGAGGCCTCACAATCATAGTGGAAGGTGAATTAAAAGCAAAAGCACATCTTACATGGCAGCAGGCAGGAGAGCTTGTGCAGGGGAACTCCCATTTATAAAACTATCAGATCTTGTGAGACTTATTCACTACCACAAGAACAGTATGGGGGAAACCACCCCCATGATTCAATTATCTCTAACTGGCCCCACCCTTGATAAATGGGGATTATTACAATTCAAGGTAAGATTTGGGTGGGGACAAATTATATCAACATTTTTCTTTAAATGAAACATTACTATACTGTATTGAGGAGTTTATTAACTAGATACTGTACACATAAGAGTTATGGCAGTTATATCACACAGCTCTTTAGAACTGTACTGAGATAAACTTCCAATCTTTAAAGTTGTAAAATATTTACTCTGATAAATAAAAGATGAATAATTTATCCTAGAACTACTATAAGAAATAGTGCCAAAATGAGTAACTAAAACTTTTACATAGAATACTTAAAATTTCTTACTAATTATACTCATTCAAAACAATAGAAGATAGGAAAAGAAGAACACATAGAGGAATAGAAGATTATAAATACACTTCCAAGCAAGATGTGAAACCGTGCCCCAAAAAGTTAAATAAACCAGTCACTAACAGAAGTTATTGAGTCTTCAGGATGACAGATAAGAAAAGAAACAATTTGCTGAAATGCTGAAACTCTCTCTGCTTATAAGAAAACAAAACTGACTAAAGTATTTTGAAACCAATATGGCCAACTAGAATTTCACAGAATGGGCTTGCTGACATCACTGCCAGAATTTCCACTGCATGTTTTGTACTAATTCCCCATAAGTCTGTACATGAGAATGAAACCCATGAGGAGGCATGAAGAGATAAGTGCTCATGCCCAAGGACTTTCCAGACCTCCTCTGTCCTTCCACAAATCACTTACTAGTTTCAGAATCCACTCCCTGAATTTTTTTTTCAAATAAAAATTCTGCCTTGATCCCAGCACAAGGAGACAGATTTAAGCTTGACTCTTGTCTCCTTGTGAGTCGACTTGTTATTAAAACAATTTCTTTTCTCGAAAACCCAGTGTCATGATATTGCTTCTATTGTATTGGGCCTCAAGCCTCTTTTGCTTGCTAACCAATGTAGAAACATGAACTGTATTTACATTTCAACCTGAAAAAAACTAAAATTTAGAGAAAACAAACTAAACACAGCTTTTCAGGACACTGGACATCAAGCAAAAAAATATAGTCATCTCTGAGAGACAGGAAACAATGTAAACCAAATGATTTTCCCATCTTATTAACATGAGAGACTTTCCAGAACATGGTGCAGCAAGCAGGAGCCTTAGCTTAGCCCAATAGTGTAACTGAGAAACAGACAGAGGTGAGAAAGCAGGGAGACCAAGAGGACAAGGGCATTCAGAACAGAATGCTGGAGAGGAAAATTCTACAAGACAGGGAATTCTAGGGAAAGGCAAAGGATTCTCATCAAGTATTGTGCAGTGATCAAATATAAACACATACACCAGGTGAAAAGTAAAGAGACAGGGAAAGTTACATTTTGTTAACACTACTAAAAATGAAACTGGATTAGCTCTATCAATATCAGACACAGATTACAGAACACATAATATTACCAAAGATAATAAATGATATTTCATAATGATGAACATATCAATTTATCAAGAAAATATAATATCCAACATTAATGCATCTAGTGACCTGCCTCCCCGTCCACCTTCTCCACCTCTTCCACCTTTGATAACCCCTAGGGTTTGGTAATTCTCTTCTTCCTTCTCCTCAGCCTATTCAATGTGAAGATGTAAAGGATGAAGAGCTTTATGATGATCAATTTCCACTTAATGAAGAGTAAATATGTTTTCTCTTTCTTATGATTTTTCTTATTTTATCTAGCTTATGTTATTGTAAGAAATGTTATATATCACATACAAAATATGTATTAATCTACTGGTTATGTTATTGGTAAGGATTCCAGTCAACAAACAGCCATTAGTCCTTGAGTTTTGGGAAAGTTTAAAGTTATACATGGATTTTTGACTGCCTAGGGGATGAATTCCCCTAACCCCTGGTTGTTCAAGGGTCAACTGTATTCTTAAATTGACTTAAAATGCTTCCGTGTGGAACTTCAGATCATGCAAAAACTTAACAATGGATAATTGCCTCACAGCATTTTTATGCAAATAAACTGAATCACATTATACATTGTACTACTCAATAATTCGGAGAGAAGTGTAAATCTAAATGTGAAACCTAAAAAGATAATTCTTCTGATAGAAAATTGAGAAAAAAAAATTAGGACCTTGAGTTAGGCAAATCTTTCTTAGGTATGACTCCTAAAATATGACCTATAAAAGAACAAATTGATAATTACAAAATCATTTTCAACCAAAATCTACCCTTCAAAAAAGTCTGTTAACCAAGAAGCTAAAGGATAAATTATTTGCATTTTATATATTTGATAAAGGGCATATCTAGAATATAGAAAGAACTGCCAGAACTCAGTAGTAAGGAAATAAGTGACATAATGAATAAAACCAGACATTTTAGCAAAGAATGGATGCTATAAAGATGGCAAATAAACACAGTAAGATAATCAATATTATTAAGCAGGTAAAAGCAAATTAAATATACAATGGGAGATTACTACTTATTCATTATAATGTTAAATGTCAAAAAAGACGGATCACCCAAGTATTGGCAAAGATAGGGAGAAACTAAAACTCTGCTATTGGAAACTTAAAATGACAAATCACTTTGGAAAAAATGGTTTTTCACTTTCTTAGAAATATAAGCATACATTTAATACAGCTGTTCCACTCTGAGGTATTTATCCAGGCGGGCTTTCTTCATGAGCCTACTTGGCTGAAATGGTTATTTCATTCTTCCATGCCCCTCTCAGCCCCAGACACAATGAGGTGCTACCATTTCAATGGGAAGGGCCTCTTTGGGTCTTGTCAAATTCATTCATCTTCAGTAGCACTTTATATTCTGTGACTTGGACAGATCAATGAAGAACTAGAATTTGTTTTTTCACATTCCTTGAAGGGATTAAATGATGACACCTGGATATTTCTTTGTGTCCTTCCTACACAGAAATAATTATTAGACATATCTGCAAATTTTACCTTTCATCACACTTAGGAGTAGAAGTGTGTGAAAGTTCCTAATATTCATTCTTACACTCAAACCTATAAAAAGATGATCTTGCATGTAATCTTTTCATCCTGGGATCCCTCAAGGAGGAATAGAGTAGAGAGTATGTTACCCTCTGTCTAATTTGTATTATTCTTTCTTTTTCTCCTTTGGTCCTTTTTAGATCAGCAAGAGAAGAAGAACTTGCAAAAGCAAATTTTATGTTTACTACATTCACTTTTAAAATATTTACAATTCTCTATTTAATCACCTTAAAATTTTTGTTTTGATTTTTTAACCACTTGGACATCTTTCCTGAAATTGGAAGCTGTAGAATATATAGTCTTTTGATTTCAACTGCATGCTATTTGTATATTATATCCTGTTCTTTCATATTAGAAAAAAGAGAGGGGGAAACAGAGACAAACACACATGCCATGGTGGGGAGACAGAGAGAGAAAGACGGAGAGAGAAATGGCCAAATTTTACTTCCCAATGTCCCCAGGGTTGGGGGAAGGCAGGTCTGAAAATACAGCCAGTTAGTATGCCCCCAGTTCTTGCAAGTTTAATAAGAAATGATAGCCCAGCAACTGGCAAAAATCCTCACAGTAGGTTTCTATCTCACAGAGAAAAGCCTGTTTTATGGTAAGAACTGTCAAGTGGAAGATACTCCTTTCCACCAAACAAAAATAGTAAATCAGTATCAACACAACGTACCCAAGGAAGTTGAAAAGCTTTTTTCTCACAGAAAACCTTTACAGACGCAGAGGTTTCAATTTCAATCAGTGGTCCCTTCAATTCTTCCGTTTAGCAAGGGCAGAAACTGATAGGTTTTGGAGAATGACAGTGGATAATAGCTTTTTTCAGGTGGAAAATCCAATTGCATCTGCTGCACCAGATCTAGGATCCTTAATGAAGAAAATACAGATTCTGACCTCTGACTAATCAGGCAAATTATTTTTCTCACTTCTGATAAATGGGGGATATCAAGATATCGTAATTGTTAAGCAGCATTATTCTGCTCAATGCAATCAAACATCTATAAAACTATTTGGATAGACAATTATGATTTTGAAACCTCAAAATATCTTCTGGTAAAATAGAGTAAAATTAAGAGAGAGCTATCTAGAATAAAATACACTCATATACTGAGACATAAAATGATATATAAAATTCAATAGTCTAAATATAAGAACAATACACTTTAAGAAAATTTTAAAATACATAGAAAAAAATGAGTTTATGTGAGTGTGAATTTGTGTAATGTGGATGGAGGTTGTCTCATTCAGGAAAACAGACTATTTGATTTACAAAATAACATGAACTTTCTAAAGATAAAAACATTCAAAACTTACTGAGCTATAGGAATAATTATCTAGAATACTATAGCAATGACAGCTCCTACAATGATAGTGCATAATTTTGTATTTTTAAATATTATTTATATACTATAGAAAACACAAACCATCATTCTCGGCAAACTAACACAAGAATAGAAAACTAAACACTGCATATTCTCACTCATAAGTGGGACTTGGACAATGAGAACACATGGACACAGGGAGCGGAATATCACACACCAGGGCCTGTCTGGGGGTGGGGCTAGAGGAGGGATAGCATTAGGAGAAATACCTAATATAGATGATGGGTTGATGGGTGCAGCAAACCACCATGGCACTTGTATACCTATGTAACAAACCTGCACATTCTGCACATGTACCCCAGAACTTAAAGTATAATAATAATAAGAAAAGAATTTCAAAGAAAGATAACAGAAGTGATAAAGGTGAAGTACTGTTGCTCAAGGTAATATGTATTTTTCTCTAAAGACTTAATTATACACAATAGGTTTAAGAAAACACACTAAAAATAAGTTAGCCCTTTCTCTGGAGGCAAGAGTGAACCTAGTGCTTGAACCAAGACTAAGACTTTCAACTCATATCATAGGAGTAAAGGGTAAGTCAGAAACCTACTCCTCCTACACACAATGTGCACAGCAGTGACTGGAATTCACCAATTCTTTCATTATACCTTTTATACAAAATCATTTAAGTCACCAGAGGCGTTTCCAGAAGGCCAAGACAATCTTCATTTTCCATACCTTAACCCTGTAATTACCCATACATACCTCATGGATTCCCCATTCTCTCAACATTTCCCAACACCAGAAACTCTGACAGTCCACTACTGGGAGGATTCACAATATCTTCCACCTCTTCTCTAAGCATTTTCTTCAATGTATTGTTCTGGAAATCTATTACTTCCCTGAAACCATTATTACTCAAGAAGCTCAGGTTTTTGTTTTGCTTTGTTTGTTTCATTTCCTAAGTTGATTCTTCTACTACCAAACTTGGATTTAGGTAGCGAGACTTCTTGCTCCTTATTACCCCTTTTTTTTTAATTATACTTTAAGTTCTAGGGTACATGTGCACACCACGTGTAGGTTTGTTACATATGTATACATGAGCCATGTTGGTATGTTGCACCCATTAACTCGTCATTTACATTAGGTATATCTCCTAATGCTATCCCTCCCCCTCCCCCCACCCCATGACAGGCCCCAGTGTGTCCCCTTTCTGTGTTCTAGTGTTCTCATTGTTCAATTCCCACCTATAAGTGAGACCATGCCGTGTTTGGTTTTCTGTCCTTGCGATAGTTTGCTCAGAATGTTGGTTTCAAGCTTCATCCATGTCCCTACAAAAGACATGAACTCATCCTTTTTTATGGCTGCATAGTATTCCATGGTGTATATGTGCCACATTTCCTTAATCCAGTCTATCATTGATGGACATTTGGGTTGGTTCCAAGTCTTTGCTATTGTGAATAGTGCCGCAATAAACATACATATGCATGTGCCTTTATAGCAGCATGATTTATAATCCTTTGGGTATATACCCAGTAATGGGATGGCTGGGTCAAACGGTATTTCTAGTTCTAGATCCTTGAGGAATCGCCACACTGACTTCCACAATGGTTGAACTAGTTTACAGTCCCACCAACAGTGTAAAAGTGTTCCTATTCTTCTACCTCCTCTCCAGAACCTGTTGTTTCCTGACTTTTTAATGATCACCATTCTGACTGGTGTGAGATGGTATCACATCGTGGTTTTGATTTGCATTTCTCTGATGGCCAGTGATGATGAGCATTTTTTCATGTGTCTGTTTGCTGCATAAATGTCTTCTTTTGAGAAGTGCCCCTTTCAAATAATCTTTCTCCCTAATCTTCAGTGGTCAGGTAGGAGCACTTAGTTTTAAATCTCATGTCAAATTATGTTACCTACAAATAATGTTATTGTTGCCATTATCTACTCACCACCAGAATATTTCTCCTCTTTTTTAATGTTTGGTCCTTGGCTCAACGTACTAATCCTATGGATACTGCTTCTGTCTTAATGATTGGCAACTTCATTATACACACTGATGATTCTTACAGCATTCTTGGCACTTAGTTTCTTGATTTCCTCTCCTTGAATAATAAAGTCCTCTTCCTAAAGCTCTCCCTCCCAGAATACATACAACAGATAATGTTTTTGTTAGATTAATTCCTAAGAAATTTATGTACTCAAATACTACAGTAAATAGTATGCAATTCAAAAATAGATTGCTTTAAATATAAAAATGCAACTGACTTTATATATATTTCTATGTCCAACTGACTTTATAAACTTTCCTTTTAAATTTTTTTATAATTTCAACTTTTTTTTTTATATTCAGGGTGTGCATGTGCAGGTTTCTTACCTGGCTATATTGTGCAATGCTGAGGCTTGGGATACAATTGATCCCGTCACTCAGGTAGTAAGCATAGTACCCAATAATTAGTTTTTCAACTCTTGCCCAACTCCCTCCCTCCCACCTCTAGTTGTCTTCTATATCTATTTTTGCCATCTTTATGTCCATGAGTACCTAATGTTTAGCTCCTACTTATAAGTAAAAACATGCAGTGTTGTTTGATTTTCTGTTTCCAAGCCTTATTTTGTTTATTACAACAGCCTCCAGGTGCCTCCATGTTGTTACATAGGACATGATTTTGTTCTTTGTTTTGGCTGCCTAGGATTCTGTAGTGTATATGTACTACATTTTCTTTATCCAGTCCACCATTGATGGGCAACTCTTTTTATTTCTAATGTGTCTATAGATTCTTTAGGGTTCATTATTAAATAATGAAAATATCTAAAATAGGTGTTTTATTAACTTCTTTCAAACTTGATGCCTTAATTACATTTTTGCCTTATTTTACTAAATTAGGCCTCCAATATCATTATCATTGGATAGAAGTGACATAGATGGACTTCTTTATGTCACGTACGATTTAAAGGGGACACTTTTATTATTTTCCCATTCAGAATAAATTGCTTTGATGTATTAATGTCACAAATGACACTTATGGATATTTTACAAATTATGCCTTCTTGAAAAGTGAGACTAAATGGAGCTGGTGATTATATATTTTCTTTTAAATCATAGTTGACTTAATTTGCTTCTTCTTTTATTTTACAAATTTTGCAACTTGATACCTGAAAGTAGAGATTGACCTCTAAAACTTTGACTAGTTTTGCTAGTAGGTTAAATTCATCCCATTAACTGAGTTGGGAGGAGTCCTCTCTTTTTCTCAGAAATAAAATTTGCAATTGGGATGAGCTTTTCTTTAAGTTAGGTAGATTTCTCACATGAAACTATCTGAGTCTGGTGTTTTCTTTATGTGCAGTTATATAACCTTTGCTTAAATTTATTAAACTTACAGGACTGTTCAAACTTTTAATATAAAATGCATTTTCCCATTTAAATTTAAGCTTAAAAATTCTTGGCATGTAGACACTGATAATATTCTCTTTTTACCTTTTCCATTTCTCCTGTATCTACAGAAATCTCTCTCTCTTCCCCTTTTAATGCATGTGCTGTGCAGTCTCTTTCTCCTGTCATTCTTAAAAAGAAGTTTGTTTTTTTCGTAGACATTTACGAGGTTTTCTTATGTTAAAATTTTCCCTAAGAGAATACATAAGTATAAATGTGGCATGAATTTGTATTTTCACCTAACCTTAACCTATCAGATTTTCCCAGATTTTATGTGAAATGTATAAAAATAAAGCTTGGCATTTAATTTTTAGAAACTATAGATACAGTTTAAAATATGGTATTTATTTAAAAGGAATTACAAAGAATGCAGATGGACTATGCAATAACTCTTCAAGTTAAGGCTAAGACAAATGGAAAGAGAGATAATATCAGCTAAATTGAAAGTAGAGATATACTTCAGTGGTTTTCTGGTCCACTTATAACTGAAAACATGTCTTGAAAGATAATTATGTAGAGCTATCTTATTTTCAGTCCCAAAGGGTATTGGATTTAGTGGTGCATATTACATTATCAAACCGGAGTGACAGTCCAGTATTACTTACAGTAAATAATATTTGATGACAAAAACACATTTTTGATCAAAAAAGAATGGGAATAATGAATGACATAATTATATCTACTTTCATTTCTTGGCTGCACTTTCATTTTAAACCTGTCAAAAATATTTAGATTCTGTACCTGTTGGGAAAAAATATTGCAGTATACCCAAGGGAAGAACAATACATTATCACAATATATTCTAGGCTGGCAATGTAGTAATGACTAAAATAACAGAGAAAATAATACATATTTTTAATTTCTGATGTATCAGCTGGTATAATATAAAGTGAAATTGAAAAAATTAGAACTTTGCATTGCAACATTGCTTTTTATTTTAAAGAATCCTCAGTTCTTTAAATATCCACTCTCCATCCCATATGAATTATATTCTTCATATACATGTGAAAATATGTAACACATTTAGTGTCTTTAGTGAATAAATATTTAACCTTTTCCTAGAAAGGTGAATTTTTCATTCTTGATTTATACTTCTTACTGTCAACATTACTGTTTCCTGTTCCTACATCAAGTACAGAAGAAGACCACACTGACCCACAATTTGAATTAATTTTGAGATGAACAATAGCATGATCTTTGTATCCAATTGGTGACATTAAGGCCAATGTTAAACTTAGTAAAGTTAGTAAAGCTTATTTAATCTTGACATTAAAAGTCTAGTTTAAAGCATTTTAACAATCAAATTCTAAAGTACTGAAAATGCAAATTGATGGTTAACCACAAGGTTATGATGTAATGTATTAATTAGGATGTTGAAGAGAAGTAAATGAGATTTTTTCCTCACCATTTTCTATTGATACTGTTTGGATTAATGCCTAGTAGAAAACTTGAGAAAATACAATTCCAATTAATTTGCTGTGTTTGCAATGTTGAATTTTAAATGATTCTAAACTTTTCAATAAGAAAATTAAATCACACAAATCAGTGAATAAAATGAAAAATACACATAGGACAATTAATAATAAAATAATTTTGATTATCTTTCGATATTAAAGTTAAAATAGATATGAATATGTGGCTATAACAAAAATTAAGTTTTTAAACTTATAGATATGAAATGGTAAAATAATAAACTTATAATTTACAATTAAATTGAAACAGTCTGCTGAGCAATTTATGTTACTATACCAGGGTCAGATATAAACAGAAAATTTCCAGTTTATTATGACATCTAATATGTCTCCTATCAATTTACTTTTATAATAACCATGATGACATATTATAAAGGAAAATCCGACCTGTGAACTCACAAATCAATGCAAGTGAAAATAAAGTGAATGCCTTGGGAAAACTTTTACTAACAATTATTTCAATAATTGGAATTCAAATTCAAATACAAGTTCCACGCTTCCATTTGTAATCAGACAAGAGGCTTAAGGGTGGGTAGAGATGAACTTTGATTTATTACAATTATTTCAGTCTTACTTCAGATTGCAAGGAATATAATAAACAGCATATAAGGAAATTTTACCTAAAGTATGTAAGAACTATCTTGTAAACAGCTAGAGAAAATTTTCAATCTCAAACTAATCGGTCCAACTCTAAATCATTATCAAGATTAGTCCTACTAATTTAGCAGTCATTTAGAGAAATTTATTTTTATAATAAAGCATAAAATGTAAAATAATTTTATATGAGTTATATCCTGGCACTCATAGTAGCATAAGTGAAGTGGTTGCATGAAAAGGCAGAGATCAAAATAAAAGATGATTTCAAAATTATTATATTAGTAAGAAACAGTTTATCAGGCTGAATTTATTATTTAGTCCTGTCACAGGATCAAATGGTCCGTCCATCCTACAGAACACCATAATAGGCATGCTTACTAGGCATAACAAATTAATTTGAATTGAAGGACTATATTTGAGAGGTCAGTGCTCCCAAAATTATGTTGAAAATGAAGAGAACTAAGGCTATCTCATTGATATTGCCTGTTGAAAATGACCAGGCTTAAACAGAAACATTCAGATTTATAATTGTGGATGGCAGACCCTAGACTGGCCCCAGGTTTATGCCCTGCGCAAACCTGAGTTTGGGAAGGGCCTATGCCTTGCTTCTAACCAATAGAATATGGCAGTATTGGTGTGATGTCACTGTTGTGTTATGCTATGTAAAGGTTCTCTCTTACTAGAAGGAATGAGAGCAATGATTGGTTTGCTGGCTTTGAAAAATTAGCTGCCATATTTTGAATAGACCAATTTGAGAGGGACATGTTCCAAATAAAGGTGGAAAGTCTTTAAGAGCTGAGTGTGGCCCCTTGCCAATAGACAGAAAAGAAACAGGAGGTAATAGCTATATATACAAGGAGACAAAGTCTGCCAACAACCTGAGTAAACTTGGAAGCAAATCTTTCCCCAGACAAATCTCTAATGTGATAACAGCCCTGGCTGATACCTTGATTGCAGCCTTGCAAGACATTGAAGCACAAACACAGCGAAGCTATGCCCAGACTCCTGAGAGCAGAAATTGTAAAATAATAAATACATATTGTTTAAAACTAGTTTGTGGTAATTTGTCAGACATTAAATGATAACTCTTACAGTGACAAAACCTATATAAAATAAAATATTATAAATGAAATGGAAATTTTCCCTTATAACTCAATAATAAGATCTAGATGAAAATTGTTTTCTATAATAAGTAAAAAAATTAAAATATATGTAGTAGATGTTTTTCAAATATAAGAGGAGATGCTGTTTTTTAAGA
The DNA here is from genome assembly GCF_028878055.3 of Symphalangus syndactylus. Lineage (NCBI taxonomy): Eukaryota > Metazoa > Chordata > Mammalia > Primates > Hylobatidae > Symphalangus > Symphalangus syndactylus. Next base: position 58,205,605 of record NC_072426.2, read on the forward strand.
AAGAGAGAAATAAAATATTAAAGGTAGAACAGTTTCCAAAACAAACAAACAAAAATATGTAAAAGCCTGCTTAAAATCTTTGAAGTGCAAGAAAAATAAAATTAAACATAAAGTTTTAAAAATACATTAAGCACAACTTAATGAAAGCAATTAGGACACTATAGAAGTACAATCAGTTTCTAAGAATGAAAGCAAGAATTTCTCCTAATAGGCTCTGGGCTTTAATGTGAACTTTTCAGTAAAGCCTCTAATTACCAGTTACAATTCCATTTAAAATTTTATTCTCCCACATTCTTTTTTCTTTCTACTCTGTTTTATTTTGGCAATAGCAACTGTCACCTTCAAATTTATTACATATTTTACTTATTTATTATGTTTATTAACTGTCTACTCCTACTAGAATAAAAAACCATGGTTGCAGAGTTTAGACTTTTTGTTTATTGATATATCTCAAATATCTTAAACAGAACATTACACATCCTAAGTGCCCTAAAAATATTTGTTCAATGAATGACACTAATTAATTAGAGAATAGAATGATAAACCAGATGGGATTAAAAAAACAGAAAAGAAAAAATGGATCATTGAAAATATCCATGTTTCCAAGAGTTCTTAGTCTACAGATGATAAAAACTCATTAAGTTTCTGTAAGCACTTATTATGTAGTTAATTTTAAAGAGTAGTAAAAAGTAAAATAATTTATATGAAGGTGATAAAATGTTAAAGCTATTTTTCCAATTATTTTCAAGTTTTTAATTAGGCTTTGTTAAGCTTCCATTTTATTAAGTCAAATTTTTATTCATTAACCTAGTAACTTTTGTTTGTTATATAATAAATTATAAATACAAATTACATATTATTATTACTACTAGTGATATACATCTATCAAATATTTTGGTCTGTGCAAAATTGTTGATGCAGCATTACTAGTTTACCAATTTATATATTATTCGTCTTCTTTGTCTAATACTTATCAAGTCAGATATTTCTAATCACAATGCAAATTATGTTAATTTAATCTGATAATTTTGGACTTTGCATTTATTTGATGATTTTGAACAATTCTCTACAGAAGAATTTTCTTCATGTTTATTTTTATTTCAGCACATTTCATTTTGAGCTGTAAACATTTGAGATATATAGCTCAACAGCTGCTCCTCACTTCGTTTAACGTTTTGTTTCATGGCTCTTATTTCACATCTTACTGGTTTTTAAATTACTTTGCTATTTCTTGGGAACATCTGGTATTCTTTCTTTTCACATCCTTAAATGTATTCATTTGTCTGAACAACAGCTTCTGTAGGTTTGGAATACCATCAACTCTAAAGTTTAATTTTGAAAACAGTATTTTGGAAACTACACTTATTTATAATTAAATGTGCTTTAGAAAATTACTTCACATTCTGGGAAAGAAAAAAAAAACAGGATTGCAGGAGGTATTATTATTATTATTCAGTGATATGTATTAAAGATAAATAGTGATGACATTCTATTTCTTTTAAATTTCTCAAATAGAAAATGTACTAGTAATAGCTTTTAAATATAGTTGTTCAAAGTACAGAAGAGATTTTGAATGTTCCCAACACAAAGAAATGCTTAGTGTTTGCGATGACAAATATCCTAATTATCCTGATTTAATCATTGCATATTGCATACATTTATCAAAACATCACATGTGCCCCATAAATATGCAACAATTATGTATCAATAAAATATTTAAAAATTCCAAATGTATACTTGGATTTTTCTATTTTGTTTTATTGACTATACACAGAATTTCAATAATATTTTTAATGTTAAAATAGTATAGGTTATTTGAAATACTACTTAACCTTAACATGTTTAAGTAGCTATAGAAAGCTTTACTCTTAATTCTACTTGTATTCATCAGTGGAAATGATAACCTTAGGATGATATTCTTTAATAATCAAGAGATATTTTGAACATCTAGTATACTCAACACTACAGTACTAGATTTACATAGAATAGAAAATAAATAAGATTTATTCCTGCTATTAGTGATGTTAGCATCTATCTGAAGAAGGAATTAATATGGATTTTAAATTATTTATAAATTCAAAAACACTGAGAGAATAAACACACAAATCGTGCAGCAGATGTTTGAAGAGGTCATAGAGAATGAGGGACTCTACTGGAGTGAAGACTAAGTCACATTAATATATGTAGCAAAAAGAATTAAGGCAGGGAAGATGTGTTTATCTTGTACCTATTGCTCTAAATTGTTGATTAAATATTTCCATGAAAGTGTTCATCTTAGGGTTGTGACCCGGCTAGTGAGTATGTTGTAGTGACAGATACGCATAAACATGTATTACTGCAATATAGGGAGAGAGAGTTTCGTCTCATATTGTACTCCTTAAAAAATTAATTTGATTTTATAAATTTAACTATTTATTACTCCTTTTCACTTTGATTCCTCCAGTTTTAAAAATAAAATGGTGATACAATAAGAAAATTGTGTTTTTGATAAAATTTTATAATAAATGCTATTAAAATAAATTAAAATATACTAATTTAATTACAATCAAAATACATGTATTATTAAAGTAAACTAATAATTTATGGCTTTAGAATATCAAGATTTTTTCAACATTTTATATAGTTTCATAATTTTTACAAAATTAACACTAATAATATGCAATGAGCAATGATGTTTGCAAATTTCCATTCATGCTTACTGCATATTCAGTGTTTTAAATACTTTTATAATACATTTTAAAAGATTTTAAAGAAAGGAAGCAATGAAAATAAGTTTTGAACAACAAGTCAAAACAAAGTCTCAAGCATTTCAAATATATTTATCTTTTATATTTATTTACTTTCCATCATTATTAATACATTATTTTAATGTTGGACTATCATCAGGAATATCATCATCCAGATTTGGGTAATATAATTATTCCCTAGTATTTCTTTTAACATACCTTGATAATTATTCTTTTCAGACTAAATACCTTATTTGAATGATAAACATATTGAATAAAGAAGTAATACCACTTTTGTCATATAAAAGTGTTAATGCATATGTGTTGGCTTTTGGTTTCTATATTACATTTTATAGGTCTATTTTCTATCCCTTTATTACTGCTATACTGTCTAACACAACATTACTTTATAATTTTTGACATCTGATAGAGTAAGTCTAGGCACTATGTTTTCCTTCATGAGTATCATGACTATTCCTTGATCTTTTGTTTGTGATTGAAATGACCTTAATAATAATTTGAAAAAAAAATCTATATTTCAGTGGGCTACACTTGAAATTTTAAAACATGATATATACATATTTATTTAAATATTAATGTATCTTAATAAAGCTTTACATATATTTAAATATAAAACTTGCAACCTTTTGTTAAACTTATTCTACCATATTTATATCCAGATATTATTAAATATGTTCTGTAATTTCCAGCTACCTGGTGCTGGCATAAAGTAAATCAATTGCATTGTATACATTGTTTTGGTATTTAGCCACCATGCTATGTTTCTTTATTGTTCTCCAATTTCATGTACATTATTTCAGCATTTAAAGACACCGTTATTATACTTTATATTTTTGAATATTTATCATTTTAAATAGATTAGGTCAAATGACACAAAGAGTGTTGGTCCAAGACTGCCTCATCATGGCTCACAGAAGTTACATTTCTTCCATTTTAAAATGTGTAGAGAAAATAGCATTCATGTAGCAGAATTCTGACAATAAGTGTCCTGCCCCACAGAAAGAGATAAACCAGGATGCAAAGGACCAACTGGAAGCTGACTTTCCTCCAAAGTTACATAAGAAGTGGCAGAAATTAATGCCAATATCAAAGCTTTAAAAGATGTAGTAAGGATGAAGATTTCTACAACATGCCTATTTGACAGGTGCAAAAGACAGATGGAGCAGATGACAACAGACTTAATCAACTGATGATACCAATTGTTGCTATTTTCCTACAGTAGCATTTTTCCTGGGATACTGAACAGTTCTAGAAGATGGATTATTGTCTTAAGCTAGCAGCTAACTAATTCAGGTTTCATTTTATGCTGCAAAATTGGATATAATAGCAGCTGTTCTTACACTGTTTAATGCCATCCCCCTTCTTTACCACCACCAATTTGTAGGAAGAACTCCAGTGTTGCTTAGAGTATGACTGATTTTATATCACTCTATGATGATACGACAGTGGATATAAATTAGCAAATTCCTTTTATGATGGTATTCTTTTAACCTGACAAGAGTAAATATTGAGAGGAAAGTAAAACTGATGGTGCTGAACTTCCTCTATTTATCCATCCAGAATCATCTTTCCCTTTTCTTCACTCTGTTGTCTGACCTAGGAGACAGACCTCTTCGAACAATATCAATAGACTCCATTGACCTTTAGTTATTTTGTAGCATTTAGCTACTGAGAGTCCTTTTGAAATATAGCACGGTGACGAATAAGGTCAGGCAATTCATTTTCAAGCCCTTTCCCAAAGTTTTCCCTCTAGCTGACTCTGACCTTTGACCAAAAGTTAGAGTCACCCTCTTCACATAACTTCTAATTCTACATTCCAGTGATTACTTCTTATATTCCTCCCTTTTTTACTCAGAGGTGGTTACAACCATGGATAGTTGTGCAAACCCATGTATTTCTGATCATTGTAAATAATTCCTTTATTAAAAATTGTTGAGATTTGCTTGAACATGCCATCAGTTATTTGCTGGTAGTTAAGGACACTAATTTATTTACAACCCTTCCCAAATTAAATTTAATCAAAAATCACAGGGTCAAAAAGTAATATCACATATTGTTAAAAGAAAAACAGATCAAAATTATATTTTCATATTGAACATATAAGAACCACAAAATTCTGCCTTATCAGTTATAAAGCAAAAATTAAAAGAATTACAGACTTCAATAGATTAATCAGCATTGCAAATGAGGATTTTCCTGTAATATTTTAAGATACTACTATATCAATGAGAATTAAATAGAAATAGAAATTCAAAGGATTCAATATTACACTTATTAACACTTGTTCAACAATTTAAAAACTCTACACACCAAAAGCACAGAATAGACGTTACATTTACATTAATCAATCATAAAAATAAATCGTGTTCAAAGATAAAGTGTAAACCCAAATAATATCAAAGAAACATCAACAAAAATATTATATTGTCATATCACAATGAATTAAATATAAAATAACAATTAGAAATGATTAATATCTGCAAAAGCTTAGTATTTACTATGTGTGATTTTTTTCTATGAGTTTTACATACATCAACTCTTTAAATATTCAGAAAAATATTTTGTGGTAAGTAATTTTATGACCACCATTTTCTTTCAAATAGGTTTAATAGTTTATCTACGGTGCAGCAGTAGAACCTCCAAATCCATGCTCATATGATTGCTCAACTGAAAAACACAGCAAAACTAACAGAAAAACTTATACTTAAAAACATTTGTGGAAAAGTTAGAACTTCTGTAGATTAAATAAGCTGCAGTATTAAAAAATATTTACAATAAAATAATAATTTCATTACATTTCCAAAAACGTGGGTATGGTTGGACTAGTACTAGAAAGAAATTCAGAACTTTTAAAACCAGTATTGAGTCACTCATAATCAAATGTTTATGAGCAAATTCCATGTGCTATGCAATGTTATTCATTGCAAAAAGAAGAGGGATACATTAATATACTTACTATGCAACTCGAGAAAGATAAACATGAGAAGCACAAACAAACAAAAATAAGGGACCAATAAATCTATTGTTAGAAGTTAATTGAAAATAGCTATAAAGGTAATAGAGCTAATTACAATGACAGGCCAGGTGCGGTGGCTCACACCTGTAATCCCAGCAGTTTGGGGAGCCAAGGTGGGTGGATTACCTGAGGTTGGGAGTTCGAGACCAGCCTGGTCAACATGGGGAATCCCTGTCTCTACTAAAAATACAAATATTAGCCAGGCGTGGTGGCACACACCTGTAGTTCCAGCTACTCAGGACACTGAGGCAGAATTGCTTGAATCCGGGAGGCAGAGGTTGTAGTGAGCCAAGATCACGCCATTTATTGCACTCCAGCCTGGGTGACAGAGCAAAACTCTGTCTCAAAAAAAAAAAAAAACAAACAAACAAACAAAAAAAACCACACACACACACTCTAGAGGCATAACAGGGTTAACAGAAACTTAAAACCTTACTATATATGAAAACACATGAGATTAATTTGAAATTTCAGATACTATTCCAGGAAATGTATTTAACAGGTGAACACAATATACCATGTCTTCGATTTTTAATTAAAAAGTTCCAAAATGACAGCAGTTAGTGGTAAGTGCCCTTACCACGCTAAAGAAGAGCTGCAGGTGAGACTTATTCAAGAATGGGTGAGCTACTAATACAACAATCATCTCATCATTTTCTGCTAGTCTCTATCAAGAAAAGACTAAAAACTGGCTAGCCATATGTAGAAAGCTGAAACTGGATCCCTTCCTTACACCTTATACAAAAATTAATTCAAGATGGATTAAAGACTTACATGTTAGACCTAAAACCATTAAAATCCTACAAGAAAACCTAGGCAATACCATTCAGGACATAGGCGTGGGCAAGGACTTCATGTCTAAAACACCAAAAGCAATGGCAACAAAAGCCAAAATTGACAAATAGGATCTAATTAAACTAAAGAGCTTCTGCACAGCAAAAGAAACTACCATCAGAGTGAACAGGCAACCTACAGAATGGGAGAAAATTTTTGCAACCTACTTATCTGACAAAGGGCTAATATCCAGAATCTACAACGAACTCAAACAAATTTACAAGAAAAAAACAAACAACCCCATCAAAAAGTGGGCAAAGGACATGAACAGACACTTCTCAAAAGAAGACATTTATGCAGCCAAAAAACATATGAAAAAATGCTCATCATCACTGGCCATCAGAGAAATGCAAATCAAAACCACAATGAGATAACATTTCACACCAGTTAGAATGGCCATCATTCAAAAGTCAGGAAACAACAGGTGCTGGAGAGGATGTGGAGAAATAGGAACACTTTTACACTGTTGGTGGGAATGTAAACTAGTTCAACCATTGTGGAAGTCAGTGTGGTGATTCCTCAGGGATCTAGAACTAGAAATACTATTTGACCCAGCCATCCCATTACTGGGTATATACCCAAAGGACGATAAATCATGCTGCTATAAAGACACATGCACAGTATGTTTATTGTGGCACTATTCACAATAGCAAAGAGTTGGAACCAACCCAAATGTCCAACAACGATAGACTGGATTAAGAAAATGTGGCACATATACACCATGGAATACTATGCAGCCACAAAAAATGATGAGTTCACGTCCTTTGCAGGGACATGGATGAAATTGGAAACCATCATTCTCAGTAAACTATCGCAAGGACAAAAAACCAAACACCGCATGTTCTCACTCATAGATGGGAATTGAACAATGAGAACTCATGGACACAGGAAGGGGAACATCACACTCCAGGGACTGTTGTGGGGTGGGGGGAGGGGGGAGGGACAGCATTAGGAGATATACCTAATGCTAAATGACGAGTTAATGGGTGCAGCAAAACAACATGGCTCATGTATACATATGTAACAAACCTGCACATTGTGCACATGTACCCTAAAACCTAAAGTATAATAATAAAAAAAATATATAAAAAAAAGGCAGGGAAATAGGAAATAAAGATATAAGAACAAATAAGTAAAACAAAAAATAACTAGATTTAGTGGCAAAAAAAACTACCAAAATCAAGTATTTTTATAGTACTTTGTATTCATGAGAACATTCTGAGAACATGATGGATATTTTACACCAGGCAAGTGCTTACTGAAAGAGAGCCACCAGGGTGGCTACATTAAGTTAAATGATTACTATTTAAAGAAAAAACACTACCATACTCGGTTTTAAAGAAGTTACTATATAAAATGGGGAAGAATTAACCACTACTCTACAAAATTAATAATTGAAGAATTTAAAATAATAGTGTGAACCCAGAAGATATGAAAACCAAAATTAGCACATTTAATTTAGTGAATACATGAGCATGTGCAGGTGGGCACTCACGCAAGCACACACACATACACACAGACAATTTTTAGAGTCAACAATTAGAGAATATCCATTTCTTTAAGTTCACATAGCCATAACAGAATTTATTCTCCATGATGAAGACACCATAATTTGTAATGCAAATGTCATCATGTCTTTTTATTATCTACAAACCTGAAAAACACTAGTTTCTTCAGGATAAAATAAACATTTTTGTTATTTTATCAAGCAATTTTGTGTATTTATTCAAGCAATTCTGCCTCAGCCTCCCAAGTAGTTGGGACAACAGGTGTGCACCACCACACCCGGCTAATTTTTGTATTTTAAGTAGAGACAGGGTTTCACCATGTTGGTCAGGCTGGTCTCAAACTCCTGATCTCAGGTAATCCACCCACCTCGGCCGCCCAAAGTGCTGGGATTACAGGCATGAGCCACCGCGCCTGGCTTGTCATTGTAATTCGCTCTATTACCTTTATGCTATTCTCAATTGACTTTTAACAATAGATTTATTGGTCCCTTATTTATGTTTGTGCTTCTCATGTTTATCTATCTCCTTGAGTTGCATAATAAGTATGGTCATGTATCCCTCTTCATTTTGCAATGAATAACATTGCATAGCACATGGAATTTGCTCAATAAACATTTGATAATGAGTGACTTAATACTGGTTTTAAAAGTTCTAAATTTCTTTCTAGTACTAGTCCAACCATACCCACATTTTTGGAAATGTATGAAATTATCCACGATCGTTTGAATATACTTCAAGATCCAGACTCTGATTTTCTTTTCTTTTCTTTTTTTTTTTTTTTGAGACAGAGTTTTGCTCTTGTTGCCCAGGCTGGAGTGCAATGGCGTGATCTCGGCTCACCGCAACCCCTTCTTCCCGGGTTCAAGCGATTCTCCTGCCTCAGCCTCCCGAGTAGTTGGGATTACAGGCATGCACCACCACGCCCGTCTAATTATGTATTTTTAGTAGATACGGGGTTTCACCATGTTGGTCTCGAACTCCCGAACTCACATGATCTGCCTGCCTCAGCCTCGAAAAGTAATGGGATTACAGGAGTAAGCCACCACGCCTGGCCTAGACTCTGATTTTATCTTCACTCTTCACTCCTGTTTTGTCACACTTCTGATAGTTGTGGACTTTTGTTTTCTTGAACATAAAGTTTTCACTTTAGACTTTGTTACTATAAATTCACTGTCTCCTCTGTCTGGAAAACTTCCTCCTCAGGGTTCTAACACACTAACTCCTGTTCACGGTTTACAGTTCTTCTTACATGCTATTCTTCAGGAAGGCTTTCTGGACAAGCAGTTAAGGTCAAATGTCTTTTTGTATCCTCAAGACATCCTGCTTCCACTTTTTCATTCACATACACTCTACAATTACTTTAATGGTTTTTATTTCCCCTACTAGGTTCATTAAAGGTTAATATTATATTTGCTAAATTTATTGTTATGTCCATTGTTCTTAATATGTATAGTAATTAGCATATAATAGACACTAAAAATGTTATAACTAATAAAAACTCACATTGATATTATCTAAGCCAAATACTACATAAAAATAAATATAGTTAAAATTTCTAAAACTTACTATTTCATAAATTTATTATGAAACTACATTGTTGTACTACCTTTGTACATAAGGTGTTTAATTCTAACATTGTTAAAAGCCTAACCTAAATGTCCAATTTCAGGATCTATCCTAATGTCAACCCATTCTCTCCTCCTTCATGCAAATAAATATTTCCTTTCTCTGCTTTTATTATCAGTGCTTATATTACAATGATCAACAGAATCTAATTTGCCCTTTTGTTATTTTTATGCCCATCTTTATTTCCTCCTACTAAATTCCTAGGAGAGACTGAAAGTAGTTTTCATCTTTGCCTAGGTCAGAGCTAATGCTCACTCATTGATACTTCCAAACTGTATGTGGACGCTCCAAATGACCAACAGAACATTTGACAAATATATGAACATTAATCTGTTAAAATAATTAATTAAATAAAATGACAAGAGTGATAAATTTGTGCATTCCCAAATTATCTTGGTAAGATACACCTTTCCCCGAGGCTAAATGGGATGCAACTCATTGCTTCCCTGTCTGCCACATTATCTCCCATGACACTTCATATTTATGGTCCATTGAAGTGAGCTTACCCAGAATATAGCAGATGTTTGCCACTTCTTCAATCAAAAGTATTTGCTCTGAATAAGTGGCTTTTTAGATGGGAATACAAATCCTAACAAGAGTTTTTTGACTTTTGGCAAATTGTCAAAAAGGTGCAAATAACAAATAATGGTAAATGAAAGGAAAATGGTGCTGTAAGAGTGGATAAATATAATATATTGTTGAAGGTAATGAAGAAAATATTCATTACTAGCACATACAAGGAGCTGAATACAGTGCAAGAATTATTGTGACTATTCACTCATGTAACACTCTTCGGTCCAGTTCTTTGCCTTGTGTCTAATTCCTACTTATTATTTGTCAGTTCCATAATAATGTTGTATATTTCATTATTTCAATATTTTTATATTTCATAAATACCTTTTCCTTAAGGGCTCCAAATCAATGGGCATAATATAAATTAGATACGTTTGAAAATAAATAAATAAAATCTAATATAACTGTGAGTAAAGCTTGTTAGTAAGTTTATTGCAATTTACATGAAAAAATATTAAGTTGCAATAAAAATTTAAAGGAATTGAGAAAAGATGTGTAAAATGGAGAATAATTTTTGATAAGTTAAATACCTTACTCAGCAGCTTTAATGGCTCTGGAAGCAATTTATTTTTGCCCAAAGACATTTTGACTTATACTAACTTATTTTAGCATACTTTAACATATCCCACGAGGAATCATTATAGAGTTTGCTAGGATGATGGAGTTAACATGCGCTCATTGTCTTCACTTAGTATCTGTCAGCTGAAGAAAATATTCTTACATGCATTGGAGTATATGCTAAATACAATGCATGCCAAATTATCTGTTAAAACACAAAAACAGTAATAAATGCAAATCTATTGCATATACTGTTAATTATTTTACATGGCATGTAAATGCTAGGACGTTTTTCTATCCTCAGTATTACCATAAAAAGGCTGCTGATGTGAAGATAAGTATGAGTTCACCCTTTTAAACTACAGTAAAAAGCACAAGGTAAAACATAGAGCATATTATTCCAAACTTAATATTCTTATAACTCTCCTCTGAATTTCTATGTAACTATAATGAACAAATACATAATTGAATATTAATATATACAAAATTATTTCACAAAGATCTTGAACTGCTCTCAAGTACAGCACTATTTGATTGCTTTCAATGTGTTTTTCCTAGCAATTTTTAATAAAACTTATTTGTCTACCCATTCCACAATTAGTGATTCATCTATCCAAAATTTTTGCAACCTAATAGCAAAATTCCTATTATTAGAACATGTAAGGAACTGATGAACTCATATTCTACATATTTATTAATCCTAAACAATTGTTTAAGATATAAGTACAAAAGCATAGGGCATGAGTCACAAATTTAGAAATCACAAACTTCTTAAAGAAGTTTCAGAAAGAAACTCAAATAAAATTCACAACAAAGTTAATCTGAATTATTGATTATAAATCTGGTTTAAAAAGTTAAAAATTAAACATAGATGGCTACAGTTAATATTATTTTTCTATAAGCAGCATTTTTTAATCATTTGGAAAAGCGTTTAGTTATGGGACTAAAGCATTATTAAAACTTTGCTTATTCACTTGTGCAACTGAGGAAATTGACCTAGTTTTTTACCCTACATGAATTTCTGTTTTGGGTTTGAAGTCAGGCCTGGAATCTTACTTGGATTTTAGGTGAAAAAGCCATCCATGAAAATCCAGGTAAATCCTTGGGCAATAGTGATTGGTTTGCTCCATAAAAACTGGACACAGGGATCTATGAGCTGGGGCCCTCCAAACCGCTTATGGTGCTGGCTTTTGGCAATTACTGTATGTTAGTTATTTATGGAAATGTCCCAGAACAAAGGACTGCTCTACGTAGGTTCCATTTCTCTGTCCCTCCATACTTGTGTCCACTAAGAAAGAAAACTGCCTGAATATTGAATACAACCTTTGTTTCAGAAATACATCCCATAGACTTTTCTGAAAAACATGTCAATTATATTTGATCAGTTTTTTGTTATAAGCCAACATAACTTTGATATAAATAGTGCTATAATTATTTGCCTACTTCCAGCTTTCTGAACATCACAAATGCTTCTGAAATATAATCCCAGGGAGCCAGTGGGATTATCATAATTGTAGAAATAATGTGCAATCCTTATTACAGATGAGGAATATCTGTATAAATTAAAAACTTCTATTTAATATTCAATTCAATTATGTAATAATAATATTCTGTAATACATTAAAAATGATAGAGAAAAATAAAATAGTGTTTTAGTTCTCTAGTTTCAGAAGATTGGAAGTAATTTAGTGTAGAATGACAATTATTTGATTCTTTGGGTGAAAAGATAGCTGCTGTCATGATTTCCAAGAACTCATTAGGAAGCAAAGGTGACATGTGTTGCCTTCTTGTTATTAGGTAAAACAGTTAGAAAAATATTCATCCACAGTAAAAAAAGAAAAAAAAACTTTATGAGTCCCTGGATCTGTCATTTGGATCCATCAAAAGCACAAAGCCACTAACGCATGCTCATATTTTAAAAAATAATTTTATATATGGGACCTATTTTACTTTGTCTAATAGCATCTTGGATGTGAATTGATATAGCATCCCTAAAATAATTGGAGAAAAAGCAAATCATTTTTTACATGTTTTAAACTCCTTGTCTCAGAATTTTGAAGCAATCCCATAATGTATTTTTCCATCATTTAATAAAATAAAATATTGATAAAAAGAGGGAAAGGAGTAAGAATAATTTTATAATTGGAAATCATGGAGGAGAGATTTGACGTGGTGATATCTAAAAATTTGATTTTCAAATTGTTGTTTAAACCAGTAGCAACAGCATTACCTCATACCTTATAAAAAAAGGCAGAGAACATTTTGCCAAGAAGCACTCTTCTAGATGAAAACTAAACACGTGGAGAAAGCAGATTAATAAAATGAGAGAGCGCACAAACGATGGGGGCAGAAAATGAATTTTCCACATCTATTTAGATACTAAGCTGTCCTATTCCCTGCCTTCAATGCAAAGACTTAGAGTGTATGAAGCCGCCATCCTTACTACCTTGGAAAGCTGCCTATCCCCCAACCCCTCCTTCTTGTATTTTGGCCTAATATTTATTTCTTTATTTTATTAGTTCTTTTTTTAGCCTTGCCAATGAGTGTTATAAAAGGCTTAGAACTTATCCCACAATTCTTTTCCTCTCTTTCTGGAATATATCCTGTAGTTTTTTATGTGTGTGTGTGTGTGTGTGTATCCTGTAGGATAATTATTGTGTTTTCTGTCACCATCTTTTACTTGAAAGTTGATTATAAAAATATCTTCCTATACAGTATATTTCTACTTGGGCACTTGACTAAGATTTCAGATGAATGTCTACATCCATTCATTAGAATCCTGAATAAAAATAGCTTTTCTTCTCAAATAAAGAGTTGCATCTCTCAATTTTGCCAGTGAACCAGACCAAATTCTAATTATTTCTCCTCCTTAGTCTCCAAATGTGCCTAGGATGTGATAGAAGATAAATTATATCTAAAGTAATTTTAAGGTAAAAAATATAATGTAATGGATTATCATACGGATTGCTATTTTTCTCTGTGCCTCTTCTGGCATGTCTAACTTTGACTCCTAGCATTCATTTCTGCAACATTTAACATAAACCTGGATGTTCTTTGTAATTCCACCTTTCATCATATCTATATAACGTAATTTTCTCAAAATATTCACTTTTCCATGTCATTAAACACCTGAATATGTTGAATATATTCTTGCTCATTCCAAGTCTCACTATTCTGACTGATTTTGAAGCCTCTTAGTAATGTGCCAACTGGTAGTCTGAATAATTTGTTGAGTAATAATAATTCCTACCTTAGATTTTTGTTATAGGTTGATTTTAATTATCAACCGGTGTAGTGCATGTAAAGTCAGTTTAAAAAATGATAGACAGTATTTTTTGGAGAAGTTTTAGGAGGTTTACAGGAAAATTGAGCTGAAAGTAGAGTTTCCCTATTCCCAACTTCAACCTGCACATAGTTTTCCCTATTAATATTGTTCATTAGTGTGGCACATTTGTTATAACTAATGGACCAATATTGTTACTAGTCGAAGTCTGTAATTTATACTAGGGTTTACTATTTGGGTTTTACTGGTGTATGAGTTGTGACCAAAGCATAATGTAATGTATCCACGCTTTGTTTATTTATTTTTATTTGTTTATTTATTTATTTTTGAGATGGAGTCTTGCTCTGTCGCCCAGGCTGGAGTCCAATGGTGCAATCTCGGCTCACTGCAACCTCCGCCTCCTGGGTTCAAGTGATTCTCCTACCTCATCCTCCCACATAGCTGGGATTACATGAGTCCACCAGGCCCATAGGCATGGGCCCAGCTAATTTTTGTATTTTTAGTAGAGATGGGTTTCACCATGTTGGTCAGGCTGGTCTTGAACTCCTGATCTCAGGTGATCCGTCCGCTTTGGCCTCCCAAAGTGTTAGGATTACAGGCGTGAGCCAGCGTGCCTAGCCTGTCTCCACCATTATATCATCAAACAAAGTAGATTCATCTGCCCTAAATATCCCCTATACCTATTCATCCTTCTCCTTTCCTTGTGGACACCACAGATGTTTTTGGTATCTCTACAGCTTTTTTCTTTTCCAGTATGTCATATACTTGGAACCATGAAGCATGTAGACTGCAGCCTGGCCTCTTTCACTTAACAGTATGAATTTAAAGCTCCTTCATGAATTTCTGTGGCTTGATAGTTCATTCATTTGTACAGCAGGCTAATACTCCATTGCATAGACGTACTACTTATTGTTTATCCATTTACTTGTTGCAGATCATCTTTGTTGCTTCCAAGTTTGGTCAATTATAAGCGAAACTGCCATAAACGTTTGTATATGGGGCTTTGTGTGATCATAAGTTTTCAACTTATTTGGGTAAATATCTAAGAGAGCGATCGCTGGACTATGTTTAACTTTCTAAGAAACTGCTAAACAATTTTACACAGTGGCTGTACCATTTTCCATTTTCACCAGCAATGAATGTTGCTTTACATCCTTGCTCCACAACCTTGCTCCACATCTTTGCCAAGATTTGGTTTTGCTCATGTTTTGAATTAAAAAATTTCTAGGCCAGGCGTGGTGGCTCACGCCTATAATGCCAGCGCTTTGGGAGGCAGGTGGATCATGAGGTCAGGAGATTGAGACCATCCTGGTCAACGTGGTGAAACTCCGTCTCTACTAAAAATACAAAACAAATTAGCTGGGCTTGATGGCACACGCCTGTAGTCCCAGCTACTCAAGAGGCTGAGGGAGGACAATCGCTCGAACCTGCTAGGCAGAGGCTGCAGTGAGCCAAGATTGCGCCACTGCACTCCAGCCTGGGCGACAGAGTGAGACTGTCTCAAAAAAAAAAAAAAAAAAAAAAAAAAAAAAAAAATTCTACCCACTATATGTGTAAGTGGAATTTCCTTGTTATTTTAACTTGCAATTTCCTAATTACATTTGACATTAAGCATTTTTTTCATATGCTATTTGCCATTTACTTATATTTTTGGTGAGGTGTCTTTTCAATTTTTTTTTTCACTTTTAAATTGGGTTGTTTGTAATTTTGCTGTTGAGTTTTAAGGGATCTTTTTATATTTGGATATATGTCCTTTATCAGATATTTTGCAAATATTTTTTCCTGGTATGCAAGTGTGTGCTTTTTTATTTTTTTAGAAAAACATTCTCTTCACAGTGTCTTTTACAGAGCAGAAGTTTAAATTTTAACTGAGGCCAATTTGCCAATTAAAAAATATATAATATACTTTTGGTGTTGTTTCTAAACCTCATTGCCAAACACAGGGTCACCTGGATTGTCTCCTATGTTGTCTTTTTATCGCTCTGAATCTATTACTCATATGCTCTTGCATGTTGTCCACTTTTTTCATTAGAGTTCTTAGCATAGTAATCATAGTTGTTTTCAATTCCCAGTCTGATATTTTCAAAATATCTGCCATATCTCAGTCTGATTCTAAGGGTTGCTTTGTGATTTCAGAATGTGTTGTGCCTTTTAGCACAGCTTGTTATTTGTGTTTAAAACTGAAAATAATATTTTTAAAAAAACTAAGATAATAGTCCTTTGATGTAAGCTTCTATGTTTGTTTGGCTAGGAGTTAGGCTGCATTTACTTTTTTCTGTAGCTGTGGTGTCAGTGCCCCAAATTTCTTCTTCCTGTTGTTTTTGCCTCCTCTGTTGTTTGAATTTCTCTAGAAATTTCTTCTTAAAAAGGATCTGAGCTTTGCAGTTACTTTGCAGTTATTTTAATTGTAATTCCCTGTTATTAAATAGGAGAACTTTTGATGTGTTAGTATGATGTAGGGGAATGAGAAGCATTCCATAGTTCTATGATTAGGTCTCTGTGTTTTAGTGAGCCTGTGTGTCTAGGCTAAGATCTTCCAAGGACTTATCACCCACCCACTTAGGTAGAACAAGAAATCTAGAGAAGGCTGCAGTTGGGTGTTTTCCTTCTCCCATGTTCATTAAATTCTGGCAAAACTCAAATTAGTTAAGCTCTGAGTTTCCCTTGAGGGAAGGCTGTTGTTAATGAGAACATATCACTTCAGCCAATTTATCATATAAACTCAAGTCTCAGATGGATCTAATACGATGTATTGATTTTTAGTTTGTTCAGCTGAGGATGTAGTTGGCCACTTCGAAGCTCTGGTGGGCTGTAGGTACACATGGAAGTCTCTCATTTTAATTTATATTTTACTTAATCAAATATGCATATATACATATATGTATATAATTACAAAATACAATTTATCCTAAAATTTTACAATAAAAAAATCATTTTCCTTTCCTTACTGTCCAACTCTGATTCCTATTCCCCAGAAGCAACTGCATACAACTATTTTAAGAGTTTTTTTCTTATATTTCTCTCCATGCTATATGTAAATGGTTTATACAAATAATTAAGTTTTTGATATACAATATCACCTTCTCTACTATAGAAATGTATAACTTTTCATATGTCCTTTTATATTATTCTTGCCATGCAATTATCATTTTCCTCTTTTACAGTTTGGTTACAAATTGATTAGCATAATGTATATTGTTTATATTATTATGCCTGTAAATACATTTCTTAGTTGAGCCTAAGATATTTATATAACTTGATATATTATCACCTTACACTAGTTTTTACTTTTCATTTGTTACATTATGATATTATGTTAGTCTTTAGTTCTCATTTGTTTACTTTCCATTTACTTAATATTGGTCCAAGGTTAAGCTCTTTGTCAGAAACAGCAACAACAACATCTTCTAAATGCAATAAAAACATAATCTATCAATATTCTTTTAAAATCTATGGGTAAGTTACTCTGGATGAAATAATTCCATTTCATCCTGGAATAATTCCTTCTATGTCTGCTTCTTGGTATTGATTTCCAAGCCTCTCTCTCTATTTTTTTTAAACCTGTATATTTGTTGCTTGCTTGATTTTTTTTTTGTCCCAAAATATTTCCTTTTCCATAGCTTCAGAGTCATTTTTGAAAAATACAATATTTTATTCTATCTCTTTGAGATTACAAATTAGACCTTTTTAAGTTTTCTTCCGTTTTCTTATTCTCTATGTAATTATATCTAATTTGTAATAACATCTGCATTTACTTTGACACTGTGACAAATGACTTCTAAGAAAACTCTTCCTTGCTGATCAGGACCTGAACCAGACTCAGGGTATGAGTACACTCAGCAAGAAGACAAGTGGATTATGAAATCAGTCTTCTGGTTTCTAGTTCCAAAAATCTTAGAATTAGCCACTCTATCTTTACAACTGAAACAGAAAAACTGAACAGAACAAATAATCAACAATTCTTATTGGATTGGCAAGAGAGAAAAGGACCTCCCAAAAAAGTACTGCTCCCAAGATTGGAGACACAGAAAGGCATATGTGAAAAGTCACAACTTATAAAGGCAGAAACTCAGGTATAGCAAAAGCCACAGGAAATAGTACCAGGATAGAAAAACTTGAACTATAAATGACGAATTGCTGGAGGCTCAGTGTGAACAATTCTGAGAGATAAAACTCCAGGGAACTGAGTCATAAGGCAGCTTCCACAGTATTGTGAAATTTACCTTCAGGAGCTCCACCAGGTTCCCATATCCCCACAGTAATTATTAGAGAAAAGTTCCCTCATGCTTCTGCAGGAGAAAGAGAAAAGGAACCATTTTGAAATACGTCAAAATACTCTGTTCTTAAGGCCTGACCTCAGGAGAAACTATGTAATAAGAGCCCTACTTGCTGGGGCAGAATCAGTCTAACTGACTTGTAATAAAAACACCCAACTCTAGTTCCCTCTAACTTTATGCCTGGGAGAATTAAAATACCCATTTCCAATCCATATTAGCCATCATCCTGTCCCAACTAAGAGGGGAGAAAAAAAATTTGAGAAAAACTTCTGAAGTTCACAACCCAGAGGTACAGGCTCACTAAAAGACTGATATTAATTAAGAATTATAGAATTACAGAATGTTCTCCCTTTCCCTGGTACCTCACCAACACATTACAAAAACGTGTATTTTTGGCAGTTTTTTTTTTTCTCAGTAAACCATGTTTAGATATTTTAAAAAAGAAAAAAACCAATGACAAAAAACACAATTTGAAGTGACAGAGTAAGCATTAGACAGAGCCAGAATGTTGTAACTATAAGACCAGTCATTTTAAACAACTGTGATGAATATGCTAAGGGTCTTAATGGATAAAGTAGACACCATGCAAGGACAGATGGGCAGTGTTAAGCAGAGGGGTGGACATCCTAATAAAAACTTCAAGAAATGCTACGGATAGAAAAAATTGTAACACAAATAAAGAATGCCTTTGATGGCCTCATTAGTAGACTGGACATGGCTGAGCAAAGAGTTTCTGAGCTTCAGCATACATCAATAGAAACATCAAAAATGAAAAGCAAAGAGAACAAAGACTGAAAAGAGTAGTGCATTCAAAGACTGTGGGAGAACGACATGTCATGGAAATACCAGAAGAAGAAGAAAGAAAGCAAAAAAAAAAAAAAAAAAAAAAAAAGAATAGAACAAATATTTGAAACAACAATTACTGACAGTTTCACCAAATTAACATCAGACTCCAAACCACAGATCCAGGAAGTTCAGAGAACACCAAGTAGAATAAATGCCAAAAAACTACACCTTAACATACTATTTTCAAACAACAGAAAATCAAAGATACAGGGAAAATTCTCAAAAACGCCAAAGGAGAAAAAAAGAAAAAAACAAGAACTTTACTTACAGAGAATCAATGATAATAATTCCATCTTTCTTCTCCTCAGCAATTATATAAGCATGAAGAAAGTGGAGTAAAAAAATTGTGTTCATAACACACACACACACACCACACACGCACACAACCCTAGAATTCTATACCTTGTTAAATTGTCCTCTAAAATCAAAGAAGAAATACAGAACTTCTCAGACAAACAAAAACTGAGACAATTTGTTGCCAGAAATTGAGAATAATCCTGCCTTGCAAGAAATGTTAAAAGAAGTTGTTCAGAAAAAGGGAAAATGTAGTAGAGGTCAGAAACATGAACCTACATAAAGAAAAGAACAACACTATAGAAGGAATAAGCAATGGTAAAAAAAATTTCTTTCTTATTCTTAACTGATCTTTTAAATAATTTATTCAAAATAATAATAGCAACCATGTGTGTGATTATGTATGCCTATTTATATCATATATATCTAAAAGCATACATAATAAGAATTATCATATTTATGCTTATATATTGTTATATGTAAATGAAATGAATTAAAGCAATGGTAGGAAGTATGAGAGGGAAAAATTAGAATTATTTTGTTATCATAAGGTAGTCACCCTACCCATGAAATTGCATAGTGTTTTTGAAAGTGCACTTGGATTAATTGTAAATATAGATTGTAAACTCTAGGAAAACCACTTAAAAAAGGAAAAAAAAAGATGTCTAACTAACAGATGCTATGGAAGGTGAGAAAATGGAATCATATAAAAAATTCAGTTAAAACCCCCAAAAGGCAGAAAAAGAGTGGAAGACAAAAATAGAAATAAAAAATAAGTATAATCACAGGACAATATTAAATTTATTTAAAAAAGCATATTCATAAACATTTCAATGGTGTCAGCATGCCTATAGAATTATTACTAGTATCAGTCATTCATAGATTAAAATACACTAAGATTGATATTTATAATTATTAAACTTACTGAATTATTTATAATTATATATGCATATGTATTCATAAATGGACATAGAGATAGGTTAGAAGTGCAGTATGTTTACAAACTGGTAATATCTGGTTTGAATCTGGCAGCTGATTTACTTTGCTGCATAATTTTGCTTGTTTGTTATTTTCCTGATAAATCAGAATACTCTTAAGTGAATAATATGCTTTATACCTCATTGGCCTAACAATGCCTATTTCTTATACTCAGATGATTCACACATTTATATTACCTGCAGGCTTCTGAAGACAATACAATCCGTACAATTGAGATGTGTAAATGAATTTCACTCCTCGGATGATCACATTTTCTTGCCTCTATTTTCTCTTTATTTTCATTATTCATCATTCTTGTAAACAAATTTATTTACCTATAGTCTATGAAAGTTCTTGATATGCTAAAATTATTCGTAGAGTAATACACACTGTGTATAATAAAAAATATAACTTATTAAAAACCAGGAATGGGATAGCACAGCACATCTATTAGGCAAGATCAGGCTCATTCAAGGTTGGATGGCAGTAGATAAAACACCTATTACAGTAGACAAAATACAGCACACTGACAACACCAAATGACGGCAGAGATATGAAGCAATAAGCACTTTCATTTACTGCTGGTGGAAATACAAAATGGTGCAGCCACTTTGAAGACAGGTTGGTTTCCTGCAAAACTAAATATACTCTTCTCATATTATCTAGCAATCATGCTCTTTGGTATCTATCCATAGGAGCTGAACACTTATGAACACATAAAAATCTGCACATGGATGTTTATAAAGGCAAAACTTGAATGGACAAACAGTGGTACATCTAGACAATGAAATATGATATAGAACTAAAAAGAATGAGCTATCAGACATGAAAAGGCATAAAAGAAACTTAAATGACTACTACTATAGGAAAGAAGCTAATCTGGACAGGCTACATACTATATATTCCTTCTATATGACATTCTAGAAAAAACAAAAGAATGAAACTAAAAAGATCAGTAGTAGTGAGGGGGAACTTAATCAGAATTTTTAGGACAAGGGAAATACTTATTCTGTAATGGTGGATACATGTCCTTTACACTGGTTCAAACGCATACAATGTGCAACACTAAGAATCAGCTATGAAGCATACTGTTGACTTTGGGTGATCATTATGTATCAGTGTATTATAGATTAATCAGTTATAAAAAAAAAGTACTACTGTGCTGTGGAATGGTGATAATGGGTGAGGGTAGAGGGCACAGATGTGTGGGGCCAAAGGGGTGGTTATGGAAAATCTTTCTATCTTCCTCTCCATGTTGCTGAGAATGTAAAACTATTCTATAAATAAATAGTTTGAATATTTATTCAAATTATTTATTGAATAATTTCAAAAATACATCCTGAATGATTTTTGTTAGTTGATGACAATATTCTGTAACTGGATTTGGCTAATGGTTACATGTGGCATGTATCTATGCACAAATCCATAGAACTGTATACTTAAGGTTTGTGAATTTTACTGCATGTAAGCAATCCCTCAAAAATGCAAAAATAACAATTTTTAAATTAAGAGGAAAAATACAGTATTTTGTTTATCATTTAATTAATTCTTTTGTTCCTATCATTCGAAAGTATGGTTGATGAAATCAGAATTCACATTCTTTTTATCTTTTCAGAGTTTATATCCTTTTTTTTTCTTTTTTTGAGATTGGGTCTTGCTGTGTCGCCCATGCTGCAGTGCAGTGGCGCAAACTCTGCTCACTGCAACCTCCGCCTCCCAGGTTCAAGCGATTCTCCTGCCTCAGCCTCCTGAGTAGCTGGGATTACAGGTGTGTGCCTCCACGCCTGGCTAATTTTTGTATTTTTAGTAGAGACAGGGTTTCACCATGGTGGTCAGGCTGGGCTCAAACTCCTGACCTTGTGATGGGCCCGCCTTGGCCTCCCAAAGTGCTGGGATTACAGGCATCAGCCACCGCCTCCAGTCCCACAGTTTATATCTTAATACCCAGAAAGGGGCTGGAGCAATAATAAATAACACATTACAATTTATTAATACAAATGTTAACTACTCCTTTTATTAAAAAATAGTAACTTTAAGCATTATAAGATGATATTTTTAAGTTGGCTGACAGAGAAGTGATCTTGCAATGTATAAAGATTTTCTGGGCATTATATTTGAGATATACTAATATTTCTTTTAGCTTTTTATTATTAATGTTTTGCAATAAACTCAAATAATTCAATGAGAAAAAAATGACCCCATTAAAATGTGGGCAAAAGACATGAAGAGTTTTATTTATCAAAAAAAGGCACAGAAGCAGTCAACAAATATACGAAAAAAAATCTTCAGCATCACATCATCAGAAAAATGCAAACTGAAATCATAAGGGTATACTCTCTTCAGTCAAAATGGCTATTAATAAAAAGTCAAAAAACAACAGATGTTGACAAGGGTGTAGAGGAAAAACATTTATATACTTCTAGTGGAATTATAAATTAGTACACCATCTACAGAAAATAATATGAAGATTTTTAAAAGAATTAAAAATATAATTATCATTCAACCCAGCAATCCCATTACCGGGTATCTATCCAAGGGAAATCATGACATCAAAAAGATGCCAGCACTTGTATGGTCATTGAAGCATAATTCACAAGAGCAAAGGCATGGAATCAACCTAAGTGTCCATGAATGGAGGATTGGATAAAATAAATGTGACACACACACACACACACACACACACACACCATGGAATACTGCTAAGCCAAAGAAAGTCATCTGCAGCAACATGGATGAAACTCGAGGCCATTATCCTAAATGAAATAACAGAGAAACAGAAAGTCAAATACCACTAGTTCTCACTTATAAGTGAGAACTAAATAATAAATAGAAATGGACATACAGAGTGAAAAAAATAGACATGGGAGACTCCAAAAATTAGCAGTGTGGGAGTAGGGTAAGAGATGGTAACTTACCTGTTGGGTACAATGTTCTCTATTAGGCTAATGTGTCCACTAAAAATCCAGACTTCATCACTATACAATATATGCATGTAAGAAATCTGCACTTGTAACCCCTAAATCTATAAATATAAAATTAAAAAAAATTTTATGAAGTTTCTTTTCTTGCTGTATTTCCACTCATAGTTACATGCTTTCCCACGTCTATTTTAATCTCCATTTTTCTCTTTGTTCTATAGTAATTTTCATATTGTAGATGGCTCCAAATTGTTGCTAGATGAAATCTTAGAAGGAATTAGTAGTATTATAATAATAATATTAATTCTTCTCAGAATACTTTTTATTTCCATACAGAGCTTTTTGTACTCAGTATCTAAGATTGAATTTTTAAAAATCACCAGAGAAATTCTACAAGTATATACAATGAGACTTAGATATTGATATATACAAAGATATATAACTGTTGCTGAAAATATTGATTCCAAGTTTTGTATAATAATAGCTTGACTTGTTAACATTTTTATAGGTCAACGTTATGTTGTTATTATAGTTATACAAATAATAATACTGGGTATTAAAATGGAATATGAATCAGATGTCGGTGGAATATTTAACATAGTTTGAAAACTAGAAAGAGAACAATATTTTGAGAGACCTGAATTCAAATCTCAGAAAGGTCTTATATTAGTGATATCACTTTGCATGGATGTTTGTACATAGGCACTGGCAAAACAAATGAAAGACTGAAAAACTTGGTAGACAAAATCTGTTTATTTTATCTTTAGTCAGTTCCTTTCCGTCTTCCCTACTTCTGAATTTTTTCTCAATGCCTTAGGGGGAAAAAAGTCACATAACTTGGACTTTCAAAGGGAAGTGCATTCTCCTTATCTTAGAGCCAAATGTAAAAAAAAAAAAATTCTATTGAAATTTTCTCAGATTTTGCTTTGTAATCAATGGACACCATCATTCCCTCAATAGTGTTAATATTAAAATAACTGAGATAACCACAGAAGATGACTGCTACATAATAAACTTTTACTTCACTTTGTTGATATATAAGTTGAGCTTTTATGTAAAGTTCTTATAAATGACTGTCAAAGAAATAATAAAATTCTCAACTAGAAATCACCCATATTTTACTTAGTACAAGTACTTCACTTTATATGTCTTGGAACAATTGTGTCTTAGTTCATTTTGTGCTGCTATACCAGAATACCTGAGCCTGGGTAATTATAATAAACAGAAATTTATTGGCTCACATTTCCAGAAGCTGAGAAGTCTAAGATCAAGAAGTTGCATTTGGCAAGGGCCTTCTTGCTGTTTATAATATTATAAAAGGCATCACAAAGCAAGAGAACAAAAGATCTAACTCATACCCTCAAGCATTTTTTAAATTGGCATTAATCTATTACGTGAGCGTGGAGCATTCATGACCTAAACACCTCCTGTTAGTCCCCAACTCCCAGGGCTATTGGGTTGGGGTTAAGTTTTCAACACACGATTTTGGTGGCACAAATTAAAATCATAGCAGATAGACTAGAGAGAGTTTAATTATTTAAATAATGTGAAAGCTGTTTATGGGCTTGGGATTACAATCTAAAAGAGCATACATACTCAATGAATGTTTCTTTATTCTTTTATCCAATTACTTGCTTTTGCTTTATTTTATTTCCTTGCTTCATTTGCGTCCTTTTATTATGTGGTGAAGGAAATACTATGGCACCCAAAATTGTTACAGAGTCAAAAATATGCAAATTATTCTAGGAAAAATGCATATCTGAAGCATAAGAATGCTTAAAGACATGTACCCTCATAGATTTATAAGATAATTTAAGTTTACATCATATGCTCACCACAGCTCCAACTAAATTAGTCTTTTGCATTAGAGATTTACAATATCCAGAACTACCACTTCTTTCTCTTTTTTTGTGTGTTTTCCCTCTTCCTCCCTTTCTCCCTCATCCTTTTCCTCTTCCTCCTCCTTCTCTTCTTTTCTTCCTCCCTATCTTCCTATTCTTACTCCCACTCCTTTTTCTCCTTCTCCTTTCTATTTTATTCTTCTTTTGAAAAAGAAAATGAGCAATATCAGCATCCCTCTCAGTGAATATTTAATCTCACTAAAGGCAAAGGATATTTAAAGAAATCAGTATGAACATAGAAGTAATCTATTAAGGTAGTAATCAGTGGCAATGGACTTCAATTACATTAAAAAACTTCCTAATTAAGCAATGAAGAACATAGCTTCACTGGGATTTTAATGACAGCATCAATACTTTACAATGTCAAGTCACTTTGTTAAGGAAGAAAAGTATAGCTGAAGTATAATGTAAACAAGTCACCTTTCTTACATGTTTAGAATGCATATGTCCCCTATAATATAGTTTCTATTATTGCAAAATACGAATATTGTTTTACTTTGTACTGATGAATGACCTTACATTCAGTGAAATTCAGGATAAAAAATGGAAAATAAACACAAACATGTTATTTTAAGCCCTTTTTTTTGAAAACAAGGATAGCTGCGAATAAAAATAATGAACAATGTATGTTAATTCCTTCTTGGTATACTCTGAAGAACTGAGGTATACTGTGGTGTGTGGCTTCAGGTGGTTTTAACAGCTAGTCTTATTTTCCTTCCTTACTACGTAATGGTCTTATGATGTTATTTAACATTTTGAGTATTGATTTCTGTCTTGGTTACATCATGTTGAAACAAAATAGCATGGACTGGTTGGCTTAAACAATAGATATTTACTTTTCGGAGTTCTGGGGGCTGGCAGATCTAAGAACAAGGTGCTAACAGATATGATCATTAGTGAGAACCATCTTCCTGCCTGGCAGACAGCTGCCTTCTCACTGTATCCTCACCTGATAGAGAAAAAACAACCTCTCTGTTTTGTTTTTTTTTTAATAAAAGCACTAATACCTTCATGCTTCATGCGGGTCTTACCTCGTGGCCTCATCTAAACCTAATTACCTCCCAACAGCCCCACCTCAAAATACAATGACATAGGGGAATGGTTAAGGCTTCAACATATAAATTTTGAGTGGAAACAAACATTCAGTCCGTAACAACTTCAGTATCTTAAGAACTGAATAAGAAAATGAATGTAAACTGCTTACAGGTTTGTCATTAGTAAATATTTTCCATGCCTTGCTCCTCTGTTAGTAGTAACAAAACATTTTTTCCTAAGTAAGGACATTTTAGAACATATAAAGTCTACTAAAATACTGTTAAAACAGTTTTGAATGCAATTAGTCATGAACAACTTCTATGCAATTGCATATCTAGTTATGTTTACACAGTAGAAAACGGTGTGAACACAGAATGTAGGTATGTAACATCAAGAAATATGTCTCAGCTATCGCCACCTTTGTGCCAGTTATCAAATCTCTCAGTTCAAAATTCCCCCTTCAGCATATGTTACAAAAATAGAAGGAATTTTTTAAAGCATTTCTCCATTAAAGTGAGCACCATTAAGGTGTTAAACTTTCCCAAAAAAGGGTACTATAAAAGCATCTTAGGAAGACAGGTTCTCCTGAGATTTCTGGCTACTCTAGTGGGTAAGATGTATGGGTATGAGAACTTACTGCTAAGTGTGTCCCAGCCTGTGTTCAGAGCATGATCCCTCCGTGGTCTTTCTGCCGCAGACTGATGGTAACCTTTTGTGTGGCCCTCTCTACATAAAAACTGCCTCAAAAGCTTCCTGATTTGTACAAGTGCCGATTGTCCTCTGCAAGCCTATACATGTATTGCCTGCAGTCCTGGAGAGCTCCCATTGGCCCTTACTATCCGAGCAAGGCCTGGTCAGGTCCTATTGTGCACCAGTGCTTTCTCCATAGTCAGCTCTCTCCACAGCTCCCCTCCATCCCACTTCCTCTGTATGTTTGAGCCATGAATTACTGCCCATCAATTCTCCAGCTGTACTTGGAAGACATTTCTGACTGCTTGCTCAATGACTGTGGACCAGCTTGCTTGGACTATCCAGCAAACTTCTGCTATCCAAGGTACTGAACTACACATTTTCCAGAGAGTACTGAACTTTGGGGCTGAGAGGCGGAGGACTCCTTCCAAAGTTATTCTTCCTTTGGTACTTTCTCTCAGCCCTAATTTCCCATAAAATATTTTCTTATACAACTATCTTATAGTTACTCTTTCATCATAGTTTAATGAATTTTCCTGTTAAACTTCCCCTGTGTAACCCACTGTGTGGTTTCTATCTATGTATTGTTCCCAGATTGATACACTGCTAAATACTTTGTTATGCTACTACCCAAGTCCTGTGGAAAACTGAAATTATACCCTTGTTTTAAGTTACAAATTACTATTCACTTCTTTCCTAAACCTAGTCTGGCCCACTTAGACCTGTCTTCTATTAACAGAAATTTTAAAATCAGTAACATGATTTCCTATTTTGTTCTTGAAACTTTTAGTACCCTACTAGTCATGTAGTAGTTATAAAGTCAGTGAGTTCAGGAACAGGTTCACAAAAATAAATATTGTAATATATTAAGATGTAGACATGCCATTTTAGCAAGTTTGAAAACATTTATGTTACTTTCAAGACATACAGGAGTAAGATAATAAATATTTAACTGTACAAGTGCAAATGGGGAAACTGAAGCTCAGAGAGAAACACTAATTAATCTTAAGCCAGTCATGCTGTAACACTAAGCTAAGATTTTATCTCAACAGGTCTGACTTCAATGTTCATGTTTCCTATAGAATAAATGGTGGGTGACAAGTTCATTGGCTTTAAATCAAAGGAGAAGAAAAAAAAGAGAGAAGAAGAAAATAATACTTCAAGGAAAGATCAGAGAAGAGAGTAAGGAAGCAGTAAAATTAAGGTAGTGTAGATGAAAATGAGTTGAAAAGTTTTCAGGATCTTAGTAACACTTCAGTCTGCTATTGCTTATTGTAAATATTGAAGGGAACTTCTATTTAATCTGGGAACTCATTCATCTTTTGATGGACTGAATGCAAACATAGGCAAACATCGATTTAGGAAAATTTTGGAAACAAAGGTACTCACTTTATTTTAATTTTTCATTGAGTTTGAATCATGGTCTCAAATAGAAGAAAAATGTTTATATTTTTACAGTAAAACATGTTATAATAACAAATGTTCAAAAAATTAGAATGCTAAAAAATCTTGTCTGATAATTTGGAACAAAATGTTTTAAAAACAAATTTCAAGATTCAGGTAAAAAGATATAATTAAGGAAGTAAATAACAGCATTACTATTCATCAGAAAGTTAAGAGAATCTTTTAATGGGATTTATTTATAATTAAAATATTCATGATGCTGGTACAAAACAGAAGAAATGAATCCTCGACTATAATGAACAAGTTAATTACAATGATAAGAGATTTGAAACATACTAATTTGTGTTAGAGATTTAATGTTGAAAAAAATAAGGGCAAAAGAATAGTAAATGTAATATTAGTCTCAAAATTTTGCCCTTGCTGGAAGCCAAAGATATTTGTTATAGTGCAGAATGTTTGATATCAAAATACATAATGCTTGTGACAAATTGAAAGCAGGAAAAAATGTTATACATTTTTTTAAAACATTGTAAAGTAAAATTTACCATAAGTTTTAGGTTCTTACATTAACCTTAATTATGATGAGCTTTCTTTGAGCATTAAAATCAACAATAATATGTTCAGGGCAATACTGATAATGTGAGTTGGAGGAGGTGTTCAACTTTAGCACAGAACAGAAAAACATCTGCTGATCCTTATACATCTTATAACAAAGCAGGGTTTATGTCAGCAGTTTGATATCACTTGTCACATTCTGTACCAAGACTAGAAGGATACTCCGTGTTACAGCCTGAGTGGTTAACTGAACAATGACAGAATTGGCAAATATGTTAAACGCTGATATCTTTTAAAGCTGTCTATGAAGATGGCACTATATTTCATTTAAATATGTCTTATTTTAATTTTTAAAATAACATGTTGCATTTTATCACGAGTATATGGTAATTTACTTTGGGAAATATTTGCATATTAATTATGAATAAAATATGTAACAAAAAAGAATGTCATCTATAGCAAAATACCACCATAAAACTAGCAGCAGGAATTCTCCAAGTGGATAAAGATATATCACATTTAATAAATTATTAATGAGGAAAAAAAGCATGCCAAAATTTTCCTTTAGGCTCATGTCCTCAGCAGTGAAATATAATTATTTGAAATGCTAAACACACTTTCCCTAATATCTTTAACAAATTGTTCCTGACAACTTTTCTACTTCCTAATGTGTGTAGTATTTGTAAGGATTAAAACTCCAAGTACACCAAGGTATTGTTATGCTGCTGAAATTCACTGTGAGAAATATGGAATTCAAATAATTGTGTAAGAAAGAACAGGCAATTTTTACCTAGCTTAATTCATATTTAATAAATTTGCAGTATGTAAAATACAATGTTGGTTGTTGAAAATTACTTTCAAAATGTAATACTGCATTTTCTTGTTTTTAGACTTAATTAATATGCAGCTAAGAAAAACATTTACAATATTTTTTATTTAAATGTGTTTTATTTAGGAATAATTTTCACATAAGAAATATTCCTAAAGTTGTTTGCTTCAGAAATGTACCTAAAGATGGAAAAAGAAGAAATTTGGTGAAATAATTGGCAACTAGAAAAACATATCTTAATGACAGAACGATAAGATATAAATTCAGCATTATAGTATAGCAAACAAAAAAACTGATTTGGTCCTTATGGATCCAACAGTTCAAAATTGAAGAACTTAGGTTTTTATTCTAGATTGCCAGGGTTTGCCCTAACTTTTGCATTTATTGGCTTTATAATTTTTGGTGAATTATCTACTACTTCTATGTTGCAGCTTTGTTATCTGTAAGATGACAATAAATATGATTACACGAGTCACAGATTTGCTGTGAACATTAATTTCTGAATTAATTCATTCAGATGTATCTTGAGTCATTATGATGGTTTAGAATTATTCACAGCTTTGGGAATATAACAGCAATGAACAAGACATACAGGGTCTCTATCCAGTTTACTTTCCAGAAGGAAAAGAAACAAAATGTAAAGTAGGGAAATAAATGAAATCCAGTAAGTGGTGCCATTGAAGCAAGCAAAATCAGAGAACTTTCAGAGAGTGCTTAGGAAAATGAATGAAATTCAGAAAGCACGGCTTCTTTAAGCTGAAACCTGAAATAAGAATGGAACCAGCCATTTGAGGATATGGTGACTCACTGTGCAAAGGCCCTCCTGTTGCAATTAACATAATGTGATACTCAAGGGACAGAAAAAAAGCTGTCACAATTAAATAACGAAACCAGGAAAAAAGTGATTACAGATAGGATTTGAATTACAGGCAGTAGCAGATAGTGTAGGATAAAGATCTTAGAATAGGCTTTTTAATATTAAAAAAACACAAAACCAAACAAAACAAAAAACCTAGAGATTACTACGAAGGGAGAGAAATTAATGTTAAAAATATCTCTTTAGGGGTATATCACCACTGATCCTACAGAAATACAAACTACTATCAGAGAATACTATAAACACCTCTATGCAAATAAACTAGAAAATCTAGAAGAAATGGATAAATTCCTGGACACATACACCTTCCCAAGTCTAAACCAGGAAGAAGTTGAATCCCTGAATAGACCAATAACAAGTACTGAAGTTGAGGCAGTAATTAATAGCCCACCAACCAAAAAATGCCCAGGACCAGAGGGATTCACAGCCGAATTCTACCAGTGGTACAAAAAGGAGCTGGTACAATTCCTTCTAAAACTATTCCAAACAATAGAAAAAGAGGGACTTCTCCTTAACTCATTTTATGAGGCCAGCATCATTCTGATACCAAAACCTGGCAGAGACACAACAAAAAAAGAAAATCTCAGGCCAATATCCCTGATAAACATTGATGCGAATATCCTCAATAAAATACTGGCAAACAGAATCTAGCAGCACATTAAAAAGCTTACTTACTACGATCAAGTCGGCTTCATCCCTGGGATGCAAGGCTGGTTCAACATACGCAAATCAATAAACGTAATCCATCACATAAAGAGAACCAATGACAAAAACCACATGATTAACTCAGTAGATGCAGAAAAGGCCTTCGATATAATTCAACAGTCCTTCTTGCTAAAAACACTCAATACTTAGCTAAAATCTAAGTATTGTTGGGATGTATCTCAAAATAATAAGAGCTATTTATGACAAACACACAGCCAATATCATACTGAATGGGCAAAAACTGGAAGCATTCCCTTTGAAAACTGGCACAAGACAAGGGTGTCCTCTCTCACCACTCCTATTCAACATAGTTTTGGAAGTTCTGGCCAAGGCAATTAGGCAGGAGAAAGAAATAAAGGTACTCAAATAGGAAGAGAGGAAATAGAATTGTCTCTGTTTGCAGATGACATGATTGTATATAAAGAAAACCCCATCATCTCAGCCCAAAATCTCCTTAAGCTGATAAGCACCTTCGGCAAAGTCTCAGGATACAAAATCAATGTGCAAAATCACAAGCATTCCTATACACCAATAATAGCCAAATCATGAGTGAACTTCCAATCAAAATTGCTACAAAGAGAATAAAATACCTATGAATACAATTTACAAGGGATGTGAAGGACCTCTTCAAGGAGAACTACAACCAATGCTCAAGTGAATAAGAGAGGACACAAACAAATGGAAAAACCTTCCATGCTCATGGATAGGAAGAATCAGTATTGTGAAAACAGCCATATTGCCCAAACTAATTTATAGATTCAGTGCTATCCCCATCAAGCTACAATTGACTTTTTTCACAGAGTTAAAAGAAAACTACTTTAAATTTTATATGGGACCAAAAAAGAGCCCGCATAGCCAAGACAATGCTAAGCAAAAAGAACAAGCTGGAGGCATCATGCTACCTGACTTCAAACTATACTACAAGGCTACAGTAACCAAAACAGTGTGGTACTGGTACCAAAACAGATATATAGACCAATGGAACAGAACAGAGGCCTCAGAAATAGCACCACACATCTACAACCATCTGATCTTTGACAAACTTGACAAAAACAAGCAATGGAGATTCCCTGTTTAATAAATGGTGTGGAGAAAACTGGCTAGCCATATGCAGAAAGCTGAAACTGGAATCCTTTCTTACACTTTATACACAAATTAATTCAAGATGGATCAAAGACTCAAAACCATAAAAACCCTAGAAGAAAACCTAGCCAATACCATTCAGGACATAGGCATGGACAAAGACTTCATGACTAAAACACCAAAAACAATTGCAACAAAGCCAAAATTGGCAAATGGGATCTAATTAAACAAAAGAGCTTCTGCATAGCAAAGGAAGCCAACATCAGAGGGAACAGGCAACTTACAGAATGTGAAAAAGTTTTTGCAATCTATCCATCTGATAAAGGGCTAATATCCAGAATCAACAAGGAACTTAAACAAATTTAAAGAATAAACCAACCTCATTAAAAGCGGGCAAGGATATGAAGAGACACTTCTCAAAAGAAGACATTTATGTGGCTAAGAAACATGAAAAAAAAGCTCATCATCGCTGGCCATTAGAGAAATGCAAATCAAAACCACAGTGAGATACCATCTCACACCAGTTAAAATGGCAATCGTTAAAAAGACAGGAAGCAAGCAACAGTTGCTGGAGAGGATGTGGAGAAATAAGAAAGCTTTTATACTGTTGGTGGGAGTCTCACACTAGTTAAAATGGTGATCATTAAAAACACAGGAAGCAACAGATGCTGGAGAAGATGTGCAGAAATAGGAATGGTTTTACACTGTTGGTGGTAGTGCAAATTAATTCAAGCATTATGGAAGACAGTGTGGTGATTCCTCAAGGATCTAGAACTAGAAATACCATTTGACCCAGCAATCCCATTACTGGATATATACCCAAAGGATTATAAATCATTCTACCATAAAGACACATGCACACATGTTTATTGCAGCACTATTTACAATAGCAAAGACTTGGACCCAACCCAAGTGTCCATCAATGATAAACTGGATAAAGAAAATGTGGCACACATGCACCATGGAATACTATGCAGCCATAAAAAGAATGAGTTCATGTCCTTTGCAGGGACATAGATGAAGCTGGAAACATCATTCTCAGCAAACTAACACAGGCACTGAAAGCCAAACACTGCATGTTCTCACTTGTAAGTGGGAGTTGAACAATGAGAACATATGGGCACAGGAAGGGGAACATTACACACTGGGGTGTGTCGGGGGTGGGTGGCAAGGGGAGGGATATCATTAGGAGAAATACCTAATGTAGATGACGGGTTGATGGGTGCAGCAAACCACCGTGGCACATGTATAACTATGTAACAAACCTGCACATTCTGTACATGTATCCTAGAACTTAAAGTTTAATTAAAAAAAAAAAAAAAACTAAGCCCCCTATAGAAAGAAAAAATCCCTTTGGGTACTATAAGAAGTATACCAGAGGACAGAGTGTAAGTTGGTAATTGAATTGGTAGCTATCACAATAATCTAGGTAAAAAATACAAACCTTGGTCAACAGTGAGAATAGTGAAGATGCAAAGAAGTGAACACTTTAGGCAGATTATTCTGAATTTCAGTCCAAAAACTATTTGAAGAATTAAGTGTGGAAGTTAAGGAAGACTCAAGATGACTCCCAGGCTTTCAGAGGGAGCAACTGGGTGGGGAGTGGTTCAATTGCTATTTACAAACTTTGGAAAGATTGAGGTAAATGTGTAACTTGTAGAGGTTGAGGTCAAACAAAAATTCTATTTGGACACATTAAGTTCAGGATGCAGATTGCATAAACAAATGAAAATATAAACAAGTTGTTGTATATGTGGTTCTGTGGTTCAAAGGAGGATTGGGAACTAAATATATAAATCTGCAAATTATTATTATATTGATGGCATTTAAAGCCACAACGCTGTACGATGTGTTCTAGGGAGGGTATATAAATAAAGAAGTGAGGCTAGATTTAAAATCAGGGGAATACTTAACTTTTAAGGATCCATCAGAATGCGAGGGAGTAGCAAAAAAATAAAAAGCCTAAGAAATAAAAAACTAAGAGATTTGAATGTAATTCAAGTTCTATAGAATCAAATCAAAATAGAATATATACAATAAATAAAAGCTTCATTTAGTAATGGAAATATTATGGTAAGCATAAACATACAAATAATGATAGGTGAAAATTATTTTCACTATGTAAATATTATGATAAGCATAAACATACTAATAATGATAGGTGAAAATTATTTTCACTGTGTTTATATTCCAATATAATGTGTGTCAAGCATTGCTCCAGTTTCTTATAAATTTTAGCTTATTTAAACTTCATAGCAACCCTTTTAGGATTTTGGCAAGATGACAGATTTACCCATATCTAGTTCAAAAATTTGCCCATGTGGTTAAGTATCAGTCTCCTGATTGAAACACAGCAAAATGCCACCATTAATAATGTTTCCCTAAATTCATTTGGCAACATAAAAGCGTGCATATGGTTTAAGCTAAATTAAGAGAAAAACTAGATTTAAAATTCCATGCATTGTATACCTTGTGAATATTTAAACATACATAAATATAAAACTAAAACACAATGTGCAACATTCATAGTAGTTTAGAATTTATAAAATGAATAGAATCTATAAAAATCATCCAATTTCTCAATGCTATTTAACGTCTTTCCTTTTATAATTTAAATTCTTGTTAAATTCATGAAAGTCCTTTCAGAAGTTCCTAATTAACACATAACTATTTTGTTTTGGAAATAGAATAAATGACAGTATAATTGGTTCTGCAGTCTACTACTTCACTGACTAAATGGCTGATTCCATTGATCTGATTATTAAACCACATTTACTCCTTTACCAGTCTACATGTATACCACCTGCAATTTAAGATTGAGTCACAAAAGAATGATGAAGAGTAGTATGGTGTTTTAAAATATTGTATTAAGATAGTGGCAGCTCCCAACTAAAGATGTTGTGAGTTTAATCATACCAGCTGAACCTCTCTAAATGTTCCAAATATATCAAAACACAGTATTTATAAAGCATCAAAAAAGATTCTATACAGATAGCCAAACTGAAAAATCTAATGAAAAGTATTTATTTCTTATTTAAGTTAAGCATCTGTATATTTACTTATCCTGTAGTTATTTTTTCTGAAATATTTTATTTTATTTTATTATTTTTATTTTTTTGAGACAGAGTCTCGCTGTCTTCCAGGCTGGAGTGCAGTAGCATGATCTCAGCTCACTGGAACCTCCGCTTCCCGGATTCACGCCATTCTCCTACCTCAGCCTCCCAAGTAGCTGGGACTACAGGTGCCCACCATCACGCTCGGCTAATTTTTTGCATTTTTAGTAGAGACGGGGTTTCACCGTGTTAGCCAGGATAGTCTCGATCTCCTGACCTCGTGATCCGCCCACCTCAGCCTCCCAAAGTGCTGGGATTACAGGCGTGAGCCACCGTGCCTGGCCTGAAATATTTTAATAAGCTTATTAAAATTATCTTGGAGGGATGGATAATAGCAATCAAGGGCATATGGAAAACAATTTTTATTACCACAGGGCAAGGTTAAGTTAAATAAAATAATCCTAGGCTTTTTTTTTTCTCTAAATTTACAAATGCCATTTGCTGCTTATGTCAGTAACTTTAGTTTTCTTCACTTTTATTTTTCTTTGATGTAAACAACGTTTTTTACGTTGCCCAGTAAAACATTTATCGCTACAATGAGCTCAATACTTTCTAGCTGAAAAGATATTGAATGTGGCATTCTTGCTCAATTCAATTAACTGCAATACAACATATATTTGAAGAGCAACATTGAGATAGAACAACAACAACAAATAAAAACAAAAGTAATTTTAGCTTCCAGAGAAAAACACACTGAAGTGATCTCATTTACACCAACTACCAGATGCTCATAAATATACATCAAAATATATTCAGGGACATAGTATGACAATATTAGGAAAGAGCACAGATAGGGCAACATCTTAAAAGCTATCAGGGGACAGGTCAGACACTACATAAAAATAAAAATCAAGGATATAAAATAGAAATGCTCTATCAACAATGTAATACAATGTAGCCTTTCTGATATCTAGTAAAGACTGCTCTCAATCATAGGGTGTTTGGATGATCCTGTAGACATATTTTCTATTTCATAATGAAACACTATCAGGATCTTCAGAGTGGGTAAAGCTCTGGTAATAAATTTGTCATAACATGATAAATCCAAGCAGAGTGAATCAAGATATAAATATAAAACTTTGAAGTTTTCATCCACTTTGGCTCTTAGGGAGACTTGACTGGACTGGCAATGTCAATATAATAAACTACAGTAAAGGGCATAGAGAGTTTTCTTAGAAAAAAATATTGTAGAAAAAGCAAGGTCATTCTCTCGTCACATAAGAATTCTAAGCACCAAACTTGGAAATAAAACACTTAGACGGTATATAGTAAATTGGAACATTTAACTATCTTGATTGGGGGAGCATTAAATAAATTATCTGTTTAAGCATAAAGAGCTTCATCATCAACATGTCTAAAAGTTTCTCTTGAATTGAGTTGGGTTCAAACTGAAGATTAGGGACAAAATTACAGGATTACTAGTTTTACTACCTTTGTCTCACAAAGGTACTTTCACACACTTTCTATGCATAATTAAAATGACTTTCCCTAAACGGTAAGACATGCCATATTATTTCAACAAGTGGTATGAAGATGGAATATTCATTATTTGTTAAGAAATTGTATTGTAATTTAAGGAAACCTAAAAATACGTGTTAATCTAAACTACGAATATATTTTTCACACTTGTGAATGTTTTACAGAATTCTCTTTTTTTTCAACTTTGTTTTACATTCAGGCAGTATACATGGAGATTTCTTACATGGGTAAATTACATATCGCTGAGGTCTGGTGTATAAAATACAATTTTCTACCAAAAACACACATGCGCTCATATCTTCCAGAATTTTCAATGTGAATATGCCTGCTAGCAATGCCTCAACAAGTATGTATTAAATTAATGAAATTAACATACAAGCATTCTAAAAAGAGGAAATACATTAAACATTCCCATTTTCCTATTTCTTCATGTGTTCAACCAACAACTGGGCAAATGTCTTTCATGATCATTTAAGAAACGTGTCCTCTCATATGCAGGAGGTGAAACTAAGTGCCCTAAGATCACTGTGTATGTAGAATTTGGGGCTATCAGAGTTTCTAGGCCCAACATGTCATTAAATTATGTAGATCTGCAAACATATTATTGTTTTTGTCTGCAATATCATCAACCAGTATATAATAAATACTTTTTTATTTATTTATAGGGATAATCCTCCCAATGATAATACAATGCAAATTGCAAAACCCTAAGTGTATCATTTGACACATTTCCATAGTAGCTCTGCCTAATGTCTTGAGAATAAAATACAAGAAAGTGTAACAAGAAGGAAATCTCGGGAGATCAGGATGGTATCTGCTTTATTTTGATACATTTTTATGATAAAGCCAGAAGGATTGCTGATGGATTCAGTAGAGTATGAATAAAAGATGGAAAATAAAGCAAGTAGAAATGTGAAAGCTACTATTAAATGAAATCATGTGAAACTATGTGTGAATTGGGTTTCTGGGATAAGACATGAGTTCAGTTTTGAAGGCCAAGTGTAAACATCTAATAGGAGATTGTGCTTATTAGTCTAAACTCAAGGTCACAGAACTGAACCACATATATATAAATTTGAAAGTCAATTATATATAAAGAGGTTGTAAAGTGTAACAGATTGACTGAATGTGTTAAAATCAGTAAAATAGTAACCATGGAAAAAGTGAAACACAGAAGACTAAGGCTTGTATCCCAAAACACTATAGCATTAAGAGTTCTGAGAAAAGAGAAACCAGCTGTTAATAATGATAACGAGCCGGGCGTGTTTGCTCACGCCTATAATCCTAGCACTTTGGGAGGCCGAGGTAGGCAGATAGCCTGAAGTCAGGAGATCAAGACCAGCCTGGCCAACATGGTGAAACCCCGTCTCTACTAAAAATAAAAAAATTAACCAGGCATGGTGGCGGGCGCCTGTAATCCCAGCTACTCGAGAGGTTGAGACAGGAGAATCGCTTGAACCCGGGAGGTGGAGGTTGCAGTGAACCTCGATCGCGCCACTGCACTCCAGCCTGAGTGACAGAGATGAGACTCCATCTCAACCACAACAACAAAAAAGATAAGGATACACCAGAAAGAGAGTAGTGTTAAGGAAGCCAGGTGAGCGAAGTGTGTTAAGAAGGAGACCAATTAACTGCATCAAATACTGTTGCTAGGTCGAATAAGGGTAGACTTGAAAATTGGTTACTAGATTTCACAACATGGATATTAAAGCCAGACTGAAATGAATGAAAGAATATATGGACAGAAGCTGTAAACAGCAAATTAGACAACTTCTTTAACGAATTTTGTTACAAAAGTTTCAATAATATATGACAGTAGTCAGCAGAGGAAATGAGATTAAGATTTTTTTTAATTAGACAGAAGTGAAGACAGTATGTTTATATGCTGATGGGAATAATCCAAAAAAGAGAGGGTAATGGAGTAAGATAGAGAGGTTGGACTGCAGAGTGGACATCATAAATATCCTCAACTTCTCTCTTTTTTTGCCTTCTGAACTCTTGCTGGTACAGTCATTAGCTGCACCCACCTTTCCCAATAGGGAAGCATGAATGATTCACTGAGTCGATTTGGGCCCCCTACACACAGAAAAGAAGAGCGAGCATATCCCAATATTAAAATTCAAATAAATATTGATGATTATGTCTATTTTTTCAATTTCACTGATACTTCAACACTTATACTAAGATTTCTTTTCATGCATTCATATTGACACTTTTCAAGTACAGCATTATTTATTGCATGTTGCCTTTATTTCTTAGATATAGGAGAAAGAATTATACAGACAAGAGCCCATTTTTTCCTGTTATATAAATATACTTAAATTATATCTACCTTTACTTTCTGTTCAAGACAACATCAATTCTCAAAATCACTTAAAACCTTTTGACTGTGATGATTTTTCTAAATATTTACAGAAGGTTCCAAGAGAAAGTTGTTTTCTTATTCTACAAAATGCTCACAACAAATGCAATAAATGCATAAACTAAAAACTGTAGTATAAAGGATTAGAAGGCATTACTCTGGATCAGCTGTCTCATCTGAAATGTTTTCTCAGGTCATAGGATTCCCTAAATATGGCTTCCATTAACTTTTAAATTTTAGTTAAGAAATAGGCAAATTTATTAGTTTTTTTAATTTTCTGGTTAGGGTGTGTATGTGTGTGTATGTGTGTGTGTAGAACATGCAGCAAACATAAACTAGTTTTTTTTTTCTGCTAAGAAAATAAAGATAAGACACTGGCTTTAGACAGTATTTAAAAATGTGTGTCTGTAATCCTGCAGAACAATTCTATATGAGAAAATATAATTGAAAAAAATAAACTATGTTGCATGTTTATATGTGAAAATTGTTAAAGCTTTTTCTTTACATGAGAAATTTCATTTGGGTGAAATTTTCAAATCATTCAGATTTCTTGTTAATTGCATGAAATAAAAATATAAACTATATTTCAAACATCCATAAGTTTCCTGAAACAAATAAATTTATTTTTCTTTTTAATGGGCTTTTCTTTCTTTTTTTTTTTCTTTTTG
The DNA here is from genome assembly GCF_028878055.3 of Symphalangus syndactylus. Taxonomy (NCBI): domain Eukaryota; kingdom Metazoa; phylum Chordata; class Mammalia; order Primates; family Hylobatidae; genus Symphalangus; species Symphalangus syndactylus. The sequence goes on from NC_072426.2 coordinate 58,245,764, forward strand.
AGATGGACTCTTGCTCTGTCACCCAGGCTGGAGTGCAATGGTGTGATCTCGGCTCATGCAACCTCTGACTCCTGAGTTTAAAAGGTTCTCCTGCCTCAGCCTCCCGAGTAGCTGGGATTACAGGGGCCCGCCACCATGCCCAGCTAATTTTTATGTATTTTTAGTAGAGATGGGGTTTCACCATGTTGACCAGGCTGGTCCCAAACTCCTGACCTCGTGATGCGCCCGCCTCAGCCTCCCAAAGTGCTGGGATTACGGGCGTGAGCCACCACACCTAGCCTTAATGGGCTTATTTTTTAAAACTGATTGCATGTATAAAAATATTGAGGAGATAGTATATAGAGTTCTTATATACCCTGCACCAAGTTTCTCCCAATATTAACATTTTTATTGGTTATAACTAATGAGGCAAAGAGGCAATGACACATTATTAACTGAAGTCCGTCTTTTACTCAGATTTCCTTAGTTTTTACCTCATATCATTTTGTTTTTTGTGTTACAAAATTCCATCCAGGATACCACATGACCTTTAGCTCTCATAACTCCTTAGGCTCCCATTCACTCTGACAATTGGAATTTATCGTTAAATACTGAAAAACTAACAAAAAACAAAAACATAATCAAGTTTCTTTTCTCCATCCAATATTCTCTGAAGACAATCACATTTTATAATTTTGTAAATTTCATTTAACAAGTAAAATGATTAGCATTCCCTGGGAGCCTTTATTTGTGATGAATATACAATACCTAGGTAGACTCCATATGTTTCATTTGTTGAATTATTATGTTTGTTGTCAATATAGTATCAAAAATATATAGTAAGACTGGGAATTACAATTATATCTAATTTTTCTAAATAAGCAATTTATAAGTACAAAATCTTTAATTTAGAGAAAAATACTATATATCAAATACAAGGTAAAAAATTAATAGTAGTAGTAGTAGTATATATTGTGGTCCAACAGCTTAATAGTTCATTAAAATCTCGTTATTAAACAGATTGTGAATTAAAAAAATCTGGCTTTATAACTTTCCCTCTTCCTTTCCTAATAACAACATATTTTAGAATTTGCTATGTGAACAAGACTATGTTAAGTTTCATAGACATCACTTCACTTATTCTTCATGCTTAAGGAATCTAAATATGTACCCATTTTCTAAGAATCAGAAAGAATAAGTTGATTAAAACAGAAGATTTAAATGGCACTGGCTAATTCAAAATGACTTCATAAATTTTTTTATAGTATTTTCTTCTTGTATGTAGAAATCTGTATGAATACTCACATAATTGGAATATATAGGTAAAAGTTAATAAATAATCATGGCTAAAGAGTTGCATATATATCATATTACACATATTAATGCATAGTCATATGTAGAAATATTACACATATATCCATATAATCCACAAGTTATCTACTAAGAGCTCACAATATACACTGATTTAGAAAGTTCCCCAAAGAAGAAAATGAAATAACTTATGTAATGACACATTAGAATATTTGCCTTAGAAATATTCAGAAGAGTACAATTATTGTGGTTTAGGTAGATTGTATGGAGTGCACAGACCCAAAGTGGGAATTGAGGAAAACTTGGAAGGTGTATAAATAGATACTGACATAGATGTTAGAATATATGTATTACAATTATGTATGGTTTGCGTATAATAAATTGCTGAGGTTCCCAGAAAGAAAAAAACACCCTCATAGAAAAATACTTGAGCTGACTGCATTACGATTTTGCCAGATCTATACATCAATCTTAAAACAGGATTACCCACAGAACAGTAATGCAAACTATTCTCCTATTAACAGCATTTCAGACATTTTCTAACTGAATCAAATTTAATGGATTTTCCAATACTGAGGCTAACATATTTATGAAAGGATTCTAATCTCTTTTTAGCAAGTCTGTAGTCACAATCAATCACTATATAGATTCATATAATCCCTACTTTAGTGTACATATTGCAATATGTTTGTTGCAGTTATCTTTTTTAAGGATTATCCTGCCAAATAAGCTAGTTGCAGTTTGCAGAATCTAAAAGTTGAGGAATATGTGTCAAATGAAGTGTATCCTCCTTAATATCTATATATTTTTTAATCTACTATGCTGGAGAAGGAAATCTTTGTTTAAGCTCCTTTGATTGGACATGAAACTTTTCTGTACATTTTCACACTTTGTATTTATCGCTCAGGACATACCTAATAAGGTAATAAATATAAGCCTCAAGAAAACAAAATTGTATTCAGTTCTCAAGAGGGTATTCAACTCTGAAATATTACAGTACTCACTTATTCTATCTTACCTAAGTATGTGGAAATGACAAGGTTAGCGGCTGTCAATTTACTGTTACAGTGTGTGCATTTTTATTATAGATTTAAGAATGTTGTACATATACACATACATGGTTTTTAAGAGTTTTCTATGTTTAAGTTTTCTATAATCTCGAGCTACTCAAGAAAGAGATGGTATGTCTTCTTTTTAAACAATTGTATAAAATTTTATTCACCTAGAAAGTCAAAAATGAAGACATCATAGATTGATTGGACTCTATTGTATATAATTGGGAAGATTATTCTTGGTGAACACTTTTGAAAATATTTTAATATGTTATATTTTTAAATTATGGTATTAAATGCATTTGTAAGCTTTTATTTATATAATATTGTAATCCAACTAATAATACTATTGATTATTCTCTGTCGGCCAGACACTTCACATGCATTATTTCTATTCCTAAAATCACATGGCACAGCAGGTATTAATTTCCTCAGTTTTTAGGCCTACGTAGGCAACATTTCTCCTTTGTTCACAAGTTTTTCCCCCCACCATTGGTTTCTACTAAGAACAATGACTAACCTAGAATATTAAAGGTTATTTGTTTTTTCATAATCAAAAAGATATAAACATTAACTTTCTGGAAGAGATTTTTCTGTATCAGCATTTGCTTCCATTTTTGTGAGATATAAATCCACATAATCAATGTATATATCATTTCTTGCATACGTTACAGAAAAACCATAAAGAAAGCAGGCACTCTTTTAGAAAATATGATGTGTGTATGTGTGTGTGTGTATTCTTTCAGGAGATATCACGTGCATGCAAACAGGTATACCTGTAAGTAAGTATTTTGCTTTACTACTAATCATTTTTTTAAAAATGTGGGGCCTAATTGAATTAGCAAAATACATATTTAAAATATTTGAGAAGCAACATTCAGAAGTCTAGATACTTTTACTTAGCTGTAGCTCCATCATGTTATGAATTGTCTATGTTTTATCAGGATTGTATTCTATTGTTTTTGTATTATGTTATTATAGGTGGTAGTACTGTTTTAGAGTCAAAGGTGACATTTCATTGCTTGTTGGACTTACAACATAAGGACTAGACATTAAAATCAATGTGAGAAAATTGAGAAAAGATCTAATCAGGATTTCCTAGTTGTTTTAAAAGATGTAACTAAATCTTCAATTAGGGTGATAAATGCTTATTTTTTTTATTTAAGGAATAAATATTTCCTACAAATTACCTTGCTTAAGAAGATAATGAAACACTTTGTGAATTGTGAAAATAACCAAAGCAGAAAAATTTAATTAATCCAGTATTACCACTTTGTGTGACAGGATGATAAATAAGTGGCCTTTAGATCTATATATCATTTATTAGGAAATTCATGGTAATAAACATTCACGAAAACCAGACTTTCCAAATGTGAAAAAGGAAAGCCTAATTATTTATGACTATTTTCATAAAATCATCTCCTGTGGTACAATGAATACTATATTTGACGTTAAGATGATTAGCTGTGTGATGATTACCAGGTTATTTAAACTGTTTTATTTTCCTCATCTGTTAAATATAGACAATATATATATCATAGAGCAGATGTGACTGTTAAAGAATATACCATCAGTTTAACTCTGTATAGTAAATTGCTATATGAATGTTACTGTTAAATAAAAGAATATACCATCAGTTTAACTCTGTATAGTAAATTGTTATATGAATGTTACTGTTAAACATCATTTGTAGATAACAATTAATATTTGGATTGTAGGTGAAATTATCGGCATCCAGGTCATGCAAATGCAGAAACAGAGGAATAATGAAGTGAAAGAGGGAAGAAACGGAGAAAAGGAGGTTGGCCAGCAGGCTGGTAAGGAGGAATTAAAAAAGAAAATTGGATTGGGTTAGAAAGAAATAGCGCAAAATGATAGTAAGTGAGAGTTAAATCTGTATTTTGCTTTCCAAGCAAACTTCATTGGAACAGTATATTATTTTATAATACAAACAATTAACATTATTTGCAGCTAACTTTAAAGGAATTTCTACAATTTTTAACGTTATTTTAAAAAGCTTTAAAAATTTACCCAGTAGGCAAATGTATCATCTACAGCTAAAACACGGGCTTGTAAAAGTAATTATTACTATAAACACCAAAATTTATGTTTCTGTCATCCTTTCTTTCCCAAAGAAAAACCAAAAGATTTGGAAATATTAATTAAAAATACTAGTTCAATTTAAAATTTTTAGTGTTATAATTCAGTGTTATCTCCGTTTTCGTAAAATTAGGCCTATAATAAATTGAAATTTTCTCAATGTAGAATTCTTATTTCTTATTGCAGTGTATTAGAAAACTATTCACAAATTGTTCAGGCACAAGTATTGAAATACTTCTTAAGGTCTTTTTTCTGTCATTCTGCTTACTCAATGCATCTTTAAATGCTATTATCTCCATCTTCGGAATATATCTTACATCTAAACACTACTCACATTCTCCATCTTTCCTTACTTCTCCAGTGCAAGACTTTTTTTTTTTTTTTTTTTTTTTCCAGAAAAATACGGGACCTCCCAGATCATGTGCTTGACTCCACACTATAAACGTTTACTTAGAGTATGTCATTTTTTGTATGAACAATATAAAACACATGTATAAATTATGACACAAAACAACGATGTGAGCACCCCTTATCCTAATACTCATGCTAATACCTCTGCATTTATTTTCGTGCTCCAATCTTATCTCAGATAAGCCTTGCTTCTTGAAATAATTTCTACCCTAAAATTTGTTTCTAATGTGCACTTACTTTCATATCATCATATCAAATGTACATGTCCTTAGGTTTTTTAAAATATTAACTTGTATTAATTTTATTCTCGAGGTACATATGAGGTGCTCTGGATCAGAGCAAATAGCAAATAATAAGTGCTAAGTTCCCCTTGGTCCTTATCACTAGGGCAATGCAATGAAAACCACATGAAAAAATATTCTATATGAGTGACAGAAAAAATCCATAAGTAAAGAAGAAAGAAAAATTGATGACCTCTGCTCATATATAGGCAAAAGAGGTATAAGTCTCTCCCCCTCCTCCTAAAAACAGGAAAAGAAAACCTTTACTTCTTAGAAACGACATGGAAAGTTTCCTAGATTATATAACCTTTTTAAATTAAATCCACCTCTTTAAGAATTAGATAAGTGCTGGAGTCACTGGCTTTTACAAATTAGAGATGTTTCCAAAGTCCTAACCCTCATCTTACCCCAAAGTATATCAACATACCTCTAGAGTTAGGTAAATTTCTCTGGAGTTCTCTCACTATCTACACAGCTGCAAATTAACTCTCCAAGGCTTGCTCTCAAGCCAAAGGTTCCAAGTATTCAGCAAGTGATATTCAGAAAGCCCCACCTCTGAGGAAATATAAAAATATTTTTTCCTCAACCCACACTTTAAGTAACAGATTAGTTTTTCTCTTTATTTATTTATTTTGGAAAAGCACATTCATAAAACCATCCAAACATATAAAATACTATACAGTGGAAAGACCTTCTCCATCCTTGTTTTGCCTCTCATTTTCCTGAGTTCTATCAATAATCCATGAATAATCCATAAATAAATAGTTTCTTGTTTCTTTCCAGAATTTCTTAAATACTATATTCTGGCTACCAATGCTGCATAACAAATTATGTCCAGATTAGTGGGTCAACACAGCCATTTTATTAGCCTTATGGTATCTGTGCCATCAATTCTGGCAAGGCAGAGCAAACATAGTCTGTCTATACTCTGTGATGTCTGAAATTCCAACCAGGATTGCTCAAAGGCTACGATAATTTTACAGCTCATTTCTGAAATAATTGGACTCCTTCACTTACAAATTTGGCCCATCTACTGAAATGACCAGAAGCCTAAGACTACCAATCAGAACACCTATACCTGACACCTTCATAGAGTTTGAATTTCACAGGATGTTTTCAGGGTTTTTGGATTTCTTTAGGGTGTCTCAAGGCTCCAAGAACAAGAGTTCCAGCGAGCAAAGCGCAAGCAGCACTTCCTCTTACGAGCCAACCTCCACTACGACCAATAGTTATATACAGAGCTCAGTTCACAATAAAATGCAAGTCCACCTTGTTCAATAATGAGTAAGAACTTCAAGGCTGTAGTTATACAGCAACAAACCAAGAATGAGACCTTTATCAGCATGGGGCTCTGTGCCATTGCACGGGTTGTGCTCCCAGGAAGCTGACTCTTGGTTACACAGCATCACTTGTAATGTGTTCATTGTTCATGAGTACACAGTTTAGAACTTGGTAATTTTTTTACTACTAGATTTCATAGGAAGGACGCATATATCTTATCTCTTGATCAGAAGACTGTAGAAGAATCTGGGGTCATTTGTAAAAGTCACTGTACAATTTAAGCAAATATAAATATATGTATGAGTTTCCATATATTCCACAAAATGTGACATTATTCATAAAATTATATACCTTATTCATTTTACCTTAATATATCTTAGAATCTTTCATATGATCTTATTTCAAGTGTCCTTATTTTTCTACATAGCTGGATAATATTACATTAAATGAATAATAATACAATCTATGTAACAATTTTTTTGTTTGATTAATATTTAGATCTTTCCCACTTATTTATTATTTATTTATTGAAACAGGGTCTCACTCTGTCACCCAGGCTTGAGTGCAGTGGTGCAATCATGGCTCACTACAGCCTCAACCTCCCAGGGCTCAATTGATACTTTCACCTCAGCCTCCAGAGTCGCTGGGACTACTATTGTGCCCCACCATTCCCAGCTGATTTTTGTATTTTTTTGTAGATACAGGGTCTCTGCATGTTGTCCAGGCTGATCTCAAACTCCTGGGCTCAAGCGATCTTCCTGCCTCATCTTCCCAAAGTGCTGGGATTACAGGTGTAAGCCACTGTGCTCTGCCTCCAATCTTTGGTTGAGATGAATAAACATATGTTGTAAGAACTAAACCTAGTGCACTGATCACACTTAGACCAGTATGAAAGATTTCTAAAACTGGAAATTACAGATCAAAAGGTAAAATGCCTTTGTAAATGTATTTAATTAGTTAATATAAAGTATATATGTATAATGAATATTTAGACATAAAAGTATGGCTCTTTTTAGTGGCTGCTTTGTTCTATACCCCTATGATTAACATACGGAAGTGCTTACTTTTCCATTCTGTTTTCTTACATATTTGCCATCAACATTTGTTTTCGAATGTGTCATTTTTCACCAATCCAATAAATAAATAATAGTGTTTTATGGTGGATTTAATTCATATTTCTCTTATTGTAAGATTAAGAATCATATATTTCAAAGCCATATATATTTACATTTATGCTATTTGATATTAATATTTATTTTTTCAATTTTATTGATTTATGTGCTCTCCTATAGCAAAAATGCCTATCTAAAGGTTAATAATTCCATTACTACTTGTAGCAATATTTCTTAAGCATGAAAATGATGACATGTTATGGTAGTTTTACCCTATAATAAAACTGAAAAAGTAAAAATATTAATAAGCTCTTTTACATTACTTCTAGAGTGCACTCAACCATGTTTTTTGTTAAAAAGCTAATAAACTGCAGTTAGCTGTATGTGCAACCTCATTTCTATCTAAAAAAGTTATTTGCTTTTAAAGGCATAAAAATAAATTTTGAGAGTATATGTAAGGGTGTCTGTAGTAACAACACTTTATAGAAGAAGGAGAAATTAAATAATGGAAAGAGTGTATAAGTATTGAGATTTTTTATTTTAAACTACTAATAGTTTTAATTTTAAAAAAGTAAATGTGATATATATTTATATATATATATTTCTACAGTGTTGAAAATTTTTATAAAGTATCAGATTGATTCTAATTCGGTATACTTAATTTATTAACAATATGAAATTATCTTATTTCTTAATTTTTGAATAATAGAACATTAAAAACTTTATTTTATGAGTCTCTCTCCCTTTTTTACCGTTTAATATTGCTATTTATTGGATTTCATAAAAAATTTTTCTAATGAAAATAAAGTTGTATCTAAAAAAGAAACAAAAAATAGAGCAATGACTAAAGGCCAACATTCCCGACGAACGTAGACACAAAATCCTCAATGAAATAATAGCCACAGAATCCAACATCATGTCAGAAAGATAATACACCACGATCAAGTGGGATTTATCTCAAGGATGCAAGGATAGTTCAATTTATACAAAAATCAATAAATGTGATACATCACATGAACCAAAAAAAACCCATATGATTATCTCAGTAGAAAGTGAGAAAGCACTTGATAAAATTCAATATAATAAAAAGTCTCAAAAATTTAGTCATGAAATATAGAATTGGATCAAGGCAAGGATGTTCACTTTTACCACTCTTTTCAACATAGCACTAGAAGCCTTAGCCAGTGCAATTAGATAAGAGAAAGAAATAAAAAGCATCAAAGTTGGAAAAGTTAAAATTAAATTGTGACTCTTTGCACATAACATGACTTTATATTTTAAAAAAAAAGAAAAAACAAAACAAAAAAACCCTAGGCTTGACACAGTGGCTTATACCTATTATCCCAGCACTTTGGGAGGCTGAAGCAGGAAAATCACTCTAGGCCCAGAGTTTAAGATCACCCTGAGCAGCATAGCAAAATCCCAACTGTACATAAAAAATAAAAATAAAAATGAATAGCCAGGCTTGGTGGTACATGCCTGTAGTCCTAGCTACTCAAGAGGATAAGATAGGAGGATTGCTCCTGTCAGGAGAGGATAAGATAGGAGGATTGCTCCTATCATGAGAGGATAAGATAGGAGGATTGCTTTAGCCCGGACAACAAAGGGAGATACTGTCTAAAATAAATAAATAATATAAAAAGAAAAACCTAAAAATTCCACCAAAAAACCTCTTAGAACTAATAAACAAATTTAGTAAATGTCCAGTACACAAAATCAAAACACAAAAATCAGTAGTATTTCTATACACCAATAATAAACTAGCTGAAAGAACATCAAGAAAGCAATTCCATTTACAATAGCTTAGAAAATAAAATTTAAAAAATCCTTTGAATAAATCTAACCAAGGAGGTCAAAGACCTCAACAACAAAATACCACAAGACACTGAAGAAAGAAATTGAAGAGGACACAAACAAATGAAAAGATATCCTATGCTCATGGATTGGGAGAGTTAATATTGTTAAAATGGCCATATTATCCAAAGCAATGTAGAGATTCATTGCAATTCCTATCAAAATAACAATGGCATTTCTCACAGAAATAGGACAACTAATCTCAAAATTCATATGGAACCACAAAAGATCCCTAATAACCAACCCAATCCTAAAAACAATAAAAAAAAAAGCTGGAGGCATCACACATCCTGACCTTAAAATATACTATAAAGCTATGATGACAATAACAACACACACGTGGGCATGCCAAGTGGGAAGGCGGAGGAAAGGAAAACATCAGAAAAATTGCTAATTCATGATGGACTTAATATCTAGGTGATGGGTTGACAGGTACAGCAAACCACCATGGCACACGTTTACCTACGTAACAAACTTTCACAACTTGCACAGGTACCCTGGAACTTAAAAAATAAAAGACAGACACATAAACCAATAGAACAGAACAAGAGAACCCAGAAATAAGCCCACATACAGCTAACTGATTTTTGACAAAAGCGTCAAGAACATACACTGGGGAAAGGACACCCTCTTCAATAAAAGATTCTGGAAAAACATCCATATGCGGAAGAATGAAACTAGACCCCTATTTCTCACTATATACAAAAATTAACTCAAAGTGGATTAAATACTTAGATGTAAGTCCTGAAACTATAAAACAACTAGAAGAAAACACCTTTGAAGAGGAAACACTGTAAGAAATTAGTCTAGTCAAATATTTTATGGCTAAGACTTCAAAACCACAGGAAACAAAAACAAAAATAGATAAATGTCACTACAATAAACTGAAAAGCTTCTGCACAGCAAAGGAAACCATCAGCATAGCGAAGAGAGACCATCTGTAGAATGGGAGAACATATTTGCAAACTAATCATCCAACAAAAAACTAATATCCAGAATATAAAAAGAAATCATTCCATTCAACAGCCAAAAAACTAAGCCTCCCCAAACGTGGGAAAAATATTTGAATGGCTATTTTTCAATAGAAGATGTACAAATGGCAAACACGCATATGAAAATGTTATCAACATCACTGATCATCAGAGAAATGCAAATCAAAATTGCAATGATATGTCATCTCACCCCACTTAAAATGTGTTTTTTTTTTTTTTTTTTCTAAAGACAGACAAATGCTGGAGAGGATGTGGAGCAAAGGGAACCCTCATGCACTGTTGGTGGGGATGTAAATTAGTACAACCACAATGGAGAACAATTTAGAGGTTCCTCAAAAAGCTAAAAATAGAGCTACTATATGATCCAGTAAGTCCAGTGCTGGATATATACCAAAAGATAGGAAATCAGTATATTGAAGTGATAACTGAGCCCCTGTATTTGTTGCAGCACTGTTCGCAATAGCCAAGATTTGTAAAAAACCTAAATTTCCATCATCAAATGACTGGATAAAGAAAATGTGATACACATACACAATGGAGTACTAGGCAGCCATATAAAAGAATGAGATCTTATCATTTGCAACAACATGGATGGCACTGGAGGCCATTAAGTTAAGTGAAATAAATCAGACACAGAAAGAAATACTTCACATGTTCTCACTTATTTGTGGGTGCTAAAAATCAAAACAATCAACCTCAAGGAGACAGAGAGTAGAAAGATGGTTACCAGAGGCTAGGAAGGATAGTGAGGAGTTGAGGAGGATGTGAGGGTGGTTAATGGGTATAAAAACATTTCAGCTAAAGGTCAGGAATCAGTTCTGGTGTTCTGCACAATTTTAGGGTGACATATGGTTAACTACAATTTATCATAAATTTTCAAAATCTAGAAAAGAGAATTTTGAATGTTCACAACAGAAAGAAATAATAAATGTTTGAGGTGATGAATACGCTAATTACCTGGATTTGGTCATTATATATTGTATATATGTACCAAAATATCACACTGTATCCCATAAGTATGTGAAATTATTACATATCAACTAAAAGTAAACAGCAAAAAACAAATTGAAAATGGGGCAATAGAGGCTTCTATTGATAGTGAGTTTTTAAATTCAATTTTGTTCTCATCTTGTTTTTATAATTAGGAATTATAATATGGTGAAAATAATTATTAAATATATTTTTGTACTTTGGAGATAATTCTTAATGGAATATGATTTTTTGTGACCAATTTCAGCTCTTCAAAAATTTAGTGACATCTTTTTCAAAAATGAGCTAGAAAGCTGAAAATGTGAAGCGATATCATAAACTCAGAATTCTGCAGAGGCAAACTTTCAAATTTTACTTTTTTATGACTGAATCATCTTCTTTAATATTATTTGTTTTAAATCTATTCAAACATTAGTACATTCCATTTTTTTCTGAAAGAAAAACCACCATGAAAAACATGTCATTTTCTCATAAATTACTAATTCTGTTAATCTCAATAACTTTTTAAGTTCATGACCTTTAACTATCAGTTCTGCCAAAGAAGGATGATAACATGGCACACAAAGATATTTGGCATGTAATGAAAATGGTCTGATTTAATTAAAATGTAAGTTATTGTTAGAAAGAAAGGTCACACTAAGAAAATGTCATTTCAGAAGTATATTAGCAAGCACACACCAGTGTTTGTTGCATGTAAAATATACAGATAGAACTTGACATTTAGAGAGGAAATTAGAACTATGCATAAATATACTTGAACATTTTTGTGTTCTCATGTTGCATTTGCTCATCTTATTCACATTATTTTTTAATTAGATAAATGTTAAATATAACACTGCTTACTTTTTTTCTTAGATACCAAACGCTTTACAGCCAAACAAATTCATTTGCAAATTTTAAAAGAACAAATGTAATTTTAAAATTATTCGACAAAACCTTTTAAAAACATGTTATGCTTTACATTAAATTGTTACAATTATCTAATATGTGATTGTATTGAAGAAATTTAAGATACGCATTTCATAATTTAATGTCCCAAAGGCATACAAAAGTGATTCTTTGCATCTTGTTAATATTTTTATTTAAAAGATTAACATATTGTAAGTTATAGTATGTTTTATGATGACACTAGTGAAGTGGTATGAGATTTGGATTTTAGGCATATTACCTAGAAGAAACCTGGAGTCTGTAAGTATGTAGAGATATATACCTCCTAGCATGATACCAATTAATAATCTTGGTAATACAAAAAATGAAAATTCTGTTCTCTTAAAATTATTCAGTTTCACAGGAAAGAGGTATCTTTTGTTTTGTAATTCATATCACCATGTGCTTCACTAAATATTGCACACAGAGACCTGGACTTAATTGGTATTGAGGCTTATTACAGATAATGAGAATTTTAACTTGGTTCCTCAGTTCTTACTACATGCTAAGATTGGGGAGAGAAAGGGGAAATATTGCCTTAAAAATATCAGTCTCTCATTTTTGTATATTCCAGCCATCATTGTGAGGAATCAGAAATTTACTTTCCTCAGACTCTATACTTTGTTCCTTCAATGGATGAATTTTACTATGTTTGGCCTTGGTATTATGCAATTTTTTTTTTTTTTTTGAGATGGAGTCTTGCTCTGTCACCCAGGCTGGAGTGCAGCGGCGCGATCTGGGCTCACTGCAAGCTCTGCCTCCCAGGTTCACACCATTCTCCAGCCTCAGCCTCCTGAGTAGTTGGGACTACAGGCGCCAGCCACCACGCCCAGCTAAGTTTTTTGTATTTTTTAGTAGAGACGTGGTTTCACCTTGTTTGCCAGGATGGTCTCTATCTCCTGACCTCGTGATCCGCCCACCTCGGCCTCCCAAAGTGCTGGGATTAGAAGCGTGAGCCACCGCGCCCAGCCGCTATTATGCAATTTTGAATGCTAAAGTGAAAAAAAAAATTGAATCTGTATATATTTACATATTTTTAAGGAATGACATTTAAAATATTGTGTATTTTAGCACTCAATATCCCTTTTTACTAAAGGCATATTGAAGAATCTGTCTCAAAGCAAGAAAATACGTTTTTTAAAACTTCAGAGTCATATTTTCTTTCATGGATCTTATTTGTATTTCTTTTTGTGATGACAAGTATGGTTGTCAAATATTATAGGCAATCACATGTTATCATACAATTTTTATAGAATAACTTTATATTGTAATATTTTTAATGGCTTTTTACTGATAGTTCATAACTAGAAAATAAAAACTGTTGGGTGTGGGATACAGATTCTATCAGATACATTGGTAATGCTTTTTCAATACACAGAAGCATAGCATGGGGTCATCTGTTTATAGACATATTCTTTTGAAAGAACATTATTGCTTTTTTTTCTAAGACAAGCTATCTTTTTTGAGCCAGAGTGTAGTTTTACAAGTGTCTAGATAATGTAAGAGAAGATGTGAGGTTATGCAGCTGACTCTGCTAAGCGGAATTAAGACATACGAAAACTAAGATAACAGGAAATAGGACTACTATTCATGAGGTGGATATGATATTATCTTAATTCCTTCATTTACAAATAGTTCAAAAATGACACATTCTAACTCATAAGGTAATTATACACCTCTGGAGTTACCTCAGATGAAAATACAATTGAGTTGTTTTAAAATATTTCATTAGAAGCATTATTGCTCAATATTTTTATTAAAAGAGTAGAATATACTCATACATTAAATAGATATTGATTGCCTATCACTAGGCATTATCCTAGGCAAAATAACTCAACACTCAGAAAAAAAGGGCTCTGACCTCAGCGTTTATGTTATAATTAGAAGAGTCAGACAATAAATAATCAAATGTAAATGTAAAAGAAAAATAGGTAATAATATTGCATAGAGAATTTACAGAGTGCTATGATGCATTGGGGGATTTTTCCTTTTCTTTAGGGTGGACAGAAGATAGGTTAAAAAAGAGCTAACATTTAGGTGGAACAGTGAGTATTAGGAAGAAATATGTCAGAAGGAAACCAGATGAAAGTGTTTGAGGCAAAATGAAAAACTGGGGTACAGTTTTAGAAATCCAAAACCCGTAACAACATTGATGCTTTAGAGAGTTTGAGAGCAAAACTAGTGACCTGAAAAGAAGTGTAAAGAACAAGGGATTTATTATATATGTCAGAGAGGTTAACTGATGCTAAGTTATGTAGGAATGTGGCCATTATTTCACATAAAATAGGAAGTCATTGGAAAGCTAATGCTAAGTTAGTGATGTTTGTTAGAGGGGGTAAGAAAAGAAAAAATACTCAGGGAAATTTATATATTTTAATTTAGCTGAGTAAGTGGTGCATCATTTGAGTACCAAGTGGGGGAATGGGGATGCCACTGTGAACTCAGCCCAGAAGTCAGCTTTGGTCATGTTAAACATGAAATGCATGTTAGATATCTAACTGGATTTATAAATTAAACACTTAGTGAATCTTGGATTATAGTCCTCAGAAATAAAGGTCAGAGCTGGAGAGAGCAAATGGACAGTCATGGCCTTATTATGGCATTGAAAGCCATTGAAATGGATAAAAAATCACTTTGGAGACATGAAAGAGGAGAGAGAATGACAGAGAAGGGTATTGAGATCTAAGCCCTGTGCCATTTCAAATTTTAGAACTTGAGCAGTTAGGAAGAAAAAAGTACTCAAAAATTGAGCAACATATGAGATAGGACAGTATTAGAAATTAGATCCACAAAAGTCAAGAGAATAGTGTTCCAGTAAGAAAAGTGCTACTGTTTTTACAAATAATAGATAAAACCAAATTATCCCCCAAAATGGACTTGTACCAATATGTGAAAATTGATTATGTTGATCAGAGAACTATCAAAGAAACTGTAAGAAGAGAACCCAATTAAGAGGAGTTGAGCATATAAGAAGTGAGGTATGTGAAGATGTAAAAAATTACCTATCGTACGTTATTTACTGAAAATGAGAGATAATTCAAGATAAAACAAAATTAAAAAGCCATACAAAAAAGGGCTGACAGTGTACAATGATAATATTTAAAAATATATCTAAGCCACGACAATTGTTGTAAAAAGTTATAGTAAAACCTAATACCCAAAATAATTATTTATAATGATAATGAATAAAACAAAAGGAATAAATGTCTCTGTTTCTTCAATCTTAAATCACGCAAAATAGAGTATATAAAGAACAGTTATTTTTATACAGCTAAGTAGTAAATATTTTTGGAAATTTGAAACTCATAATTTTAAATAGTAAATAATACATCCCAGTTATATATGTAAACCTGAAAAGTAAAGTGCACACACAAAGTAAGACCATGAACTTCTTTCATATTGTTAAAGAAAATTAAAACACTGTGGAAATCATATACCAACATGTAGTAAAAGAATTAACAAAAAACAATGAAAACAAATTCAAGGCATAAAACGAGAGAAGATAAAATAAATATATTATGGTTTTCACAACTGTATTTGAAAAAGAAAACTTCAGGACAATATCCTTAATGAACATCCATGCATAAATAACCAAATCCAGCAGCAAGCACATCAAAAAGCTTATTCACCATGACCAAGCAGGTTTCACCCCTGGGATGCAAGCTTGGTTCAACATATGCAAACCAATAAATGTGAGTCATCACATAAATATAACTAAAGACAAAAGTCATGTGATTATCTCAATAGATGCAGAAAAGGCTTTCAATAAAATTTAACATCCATTAATGTTAAAAACTTTGAATAAACTGGGTATTGAAGTAACATACTTCAAAATAATAAGAGCCATATATGACAAACTCACAGTCAATCTCATACTGAATGGGTAAAAGCCAGAAGCATTCTCCTTACAAACTGGCATAAGACAAGCATGCCTTGTCTCACCACTCCTATTCAACATAGTATTGAAAGTTCTGGCTAGGGCAATCAGGCAAGAGAAAGAAAGAAAGGGCATCCAAATAAGAAGAGAGGAAGTCAAGCTACCCCAGTTTACAGATGGAAAGATTCTATATCTAGAAAACCCCACAATCTCAGCCCAAAAGCTTCTTAAGCAGCTAAACAACTTCAGCAAATTCTGAGGATACAATATCAATGTGTAAAAATCACTAGCATTCCTATACACAAAGAACAGTCAAGTCAAGAGCCAAATCAGGAAAAAACTCCCATTCACAATTGCCACAAACAGAATAAAATACAAGGGAGGCAAAAGATCTCTACAGAGACCTACAAAGCACTGCTCAGAGAAACCAGAGCTAACACAATCAAAGGAAAAAACGTTCTATGCTCATGGACAGGAAGAATCAATATTGTTAAAATGGCCATGCTGCCCAAAGTAATTAATAGATTCATGTAATTCCTATTAAACTACCATTGACATTCTTCACAGAACTAGAGAAAACTATTTTAAAACTCATATGGAACCAAAAAAGAGCCCAAATAGAACAAAAAAGAGCCCAAATAGCCAAGGGAATCCTAAACAACATGAACAAAGCTGGAGGCATCATGCTACCCAACTTCAAACAATACTACAAGGATATGGTCATCAAAACAGCATGGTACTGGTACAAAAACACACATAGACCAATGGAACAGAATAGAGAGCCCAGAAATAAGACCACACACCTACAGCCATCTGATCTTTGACACAGCTGACAAAAACAAGCAATGGGGAAAGGATTCCCTATTCAATAAATGGTGCTGGGATAACTGGCTAGCCATATGCTGATTGAAACTGGACGCTTTCTTTACACCACATACAACAATCTACTCAAGATAGATTAAAGACTTAAATGAAAAACCAGTAACTATAAAAACTCTGTAATAGAACCCAGGCAATACCAGGCTTTGCCTAGGCACAGGCAAGTATTTAATGACAAAGACACCAAAGGCAATTGAAACAAAACCCAAAACTGACAAATATGATCTAATTATGCTAAAGGGCTTCTGCATAGCAAAATAAACTATCAACAGACTAAACAGACAACCTACAGAATGGGAGAAAACTTTTGCAAACCATCCATCTAAGGTCTAATATTCAGCATCCATAAGGAACTTATAGGGACTATAAATCATGCTATTTTAAAGAAATATCCAGGTGTATGCTTATTGCAGCACTATTAACAAAGCAAAGTCATGGAGTTAATCTAAATGCCCATCAATGATAGGACGAATGGAATACTATGCAGCCATAAAACAGAACACGAACATATCCTTTGTAGTGACATGGATGGAGATGGAGGCCATTATCCTTGACAAACTAACACAGGAAGAGAAAACCAAATACCTCACGTTCTCACTTATAAGTGGGAGCTAACTGATGAGGACACATGGACACATAGAGGGAAACAACACATGCTGGGGCCTTTTGGAAGGTGGAGAGTGTGAGGAAGGAGAGGATCATGAAAAATAACTAATGGGTACTCGGCTTAATACCTGGGTGATGAAATAATGTGTATAACAAACCCCTATGAGACAATTTTATCTATGTAACCAACCTGCACTTGTATCCCTTAAATTAAAATAAAATTTTAAAAAAGAAAGCAAATAAAATGATTCACACTTTATTCCAAACATGCACTATTTAACTATGTAACTTACAAAATGCATGTTCAAAATTTGAGCAAACAAAATTCAGGAAAGAAAAATATTAAATGCATGATATTAATATCAGATAAAATAGAACTTTGGAAAGTTTTTAAAAAAATCAGTGGTTATCTTATTTTTGAAAACAGCCAAACTACAGTGAAGATGTAGTGCACAAGAAATTTTGTACACTGACCTATATAGCTAAGAAAGTTTTTTTTTTTTTTTTTTTTTTGAAATGGAGTTTTGCTTCTTGTTGCCCAGGCTGGAGCACAATGGCACAATGTCAGTTTACTGTAACCTCCGCCTCGCGGGTTCAAGCGATTCTCCTGCCTCAGCCTTCAGAGTAGCTGGGATTACAGGTGCCTGCCGCCACACCTGGCTAATTTTTTTGTATTTTTAGTAGAGACGGGGTTTCACCATGTTGGTCAGGCTGGTCTTGAAATCCTGACCTCAGGTAATCCACCCGCCTCGGCCTCCCAAAGGAAACACAGATATTTAAAATAGTTAAATGTATAAATTAAATGGCTCTATTTTATAAAATGTAATGGAAACACAATAGTAACAACATTTATGCTATAATCTGTATCGGGGTAGGCAAACTATGACCTTCAGGACATATCTGGTCCTCTGTTTTTGTATTGTCCAACAGTTAGGATGTTTTTGTTATTGTTTTTTACATTTTAAATATTTTAAAAAATCAAATAATATAAAATTCAAATTTCTCCATTTATAGATAACTTTTGATTGTAAAACTGTCATCTCATTTAAATATTGTCTATGGCTTCTTTCTTGCCACAGTGGCGGTGGTGAGTATTTGTGATAGAAACCATATTGCCTGCAAAGACTAAAATACTTTCTCTTTACAGAAGAAGTTATCTGCCTCTATTTTATATCTCTGTCTTAAATATACATATATGAAACAGCTCTCCCACAGATCATAATATATTTGGCTAAAGAATAACTCCATATTATGCTTTTTATGGGAAATAAAAAAGAAGTAAGGACTACTTTATAAGTGTCAAATAAAACAAAATCCTGGATTCATGGAGGAAGATAGGCTCAGATATGCTGCTGGGAATGAAGCAATAGGATTCCTCCTCAGAAGCAAAGTCTTTCATTGCTTGTTCCTGGACTAGGAACTTCTATGTCAGCAATGTGCAGTTTTAACTTCTACTCCCTTTCTGAACTAGAAATCAAGAGTTTATTCATTCAGATAAAAAGTACATGCAAAAAAGGTACAGATTTTAATTGTACCATTTGGTCAATTTGTAAAAACATATTCACCAATGTAACCAATACGCTAATGAAGAAATAGATATTATGCTCTTCTCTGTCAATCCTCAACCCTCATAGGCAATAACTATTCGATTCAAAATAATAGACTAGTTTTATCTTTTTTATTTTATATCAGTGGAATCATCCTCTATGTGTTATGTGGGTATCTTGATTATTATTCAACTTAGAGCTCTTGAAATGTATACGTGTTGTACATATACTAATAGTCTTTTCCTGTTTTTCTAATTCATAGTCCATTTCCTGACAATAGTATAATTGTTTGTTCACTTTTCTGTTAGTAGACATTTGGAACAATTTTAGATTTAGGCTGTTATGCATAAAATATTGTTCAAGTCTTTCTATACAACAGAATACAGGGTCCAGAACAAGACTCACACATATATGGTCAGTTGATTTTCGACAAAAAGGAAAATATATTTCTCCACATAATGCAGAAATAAAAGTCTTCTAATAAATGCTGCTATAGCAATTGGATAATAACTTTAAAGAGAAATAATGGACTTTGATATCCCGTGTCACATCATGCACTAAGTTAATTTAATATGAACAGTCAACTTAAATAGATTAGCTAAAATCATAAAGATTTCATAAGGTAACATAGAAGAATATTTGAGGGAAGTAAAGATTTCTTAGCAGAGACACTGAAAAGCATTAACCATGTATGGAGGCTCACGCCTGTAATCCCAGCACTTTGTGAGGCAGAGGCGGGCAGATCGCCTAAAGTCAGGAGTTCAAGACCAGCCTGGCCAACATGGTGAAACACTGTCTCTGCTGAAAAATACAATAGCCAGACGTGGTGATGGGCTACTCTGGAGGCTGAGGCATGAGAATTGCTTGAACCTAGGAGGTGGAGGCTGCAGTTAGCCAAGACTGTGCCACTGCACTCCAGTCTGGGTGATAGAGCGACACTCCATCTAAAAAAAAAAAAAGAAAAAAGAAAAATAAATTATAAATTTGACTTAAAAATTGCAACTTCTGGCCGGGCACAGTGGCTCACGCCCGTAATCCCAGCACTTTGGGAGGCCGAGGTGGGCACATCACGAGGTCAGGAGATCGAGACCATCCTGGCTAACAAGCTGAAACCCCATCTCTACTAAAAATACAAAAATTACCTGGGTGTGGTGGTGGGCGCCTGTAGTCCCAGCTACTTGGGAGGCTGAGGCAAGAGAATGGCATAAACCCAGGAGGCGGAGCTTGCAGTGAGCCGAGATGGCGCCAGTGCACTCCAGCCTGGGAGACAGTGCAAGACTCCATCTCAAAATAATAATAATAATAATAATAATTGCAACTTCTACTGAGCAAAAGACACTAAGAAGAAAAATAAAAAAGAAAACATGGAGTTGTATATATTGCAAATAATTTTATCTCATATATAAATAACTTCTACGAAAACAAAAATGGGTTTCTGTGTATGTAATTTATAGGCATTAACAAAAGTTACTCATTTTTTCAGCCATTGCTATCATATTTTCACCTATCATTAGATCCATTACAGCATTCTTCTTACTTATTAACTGAGAATTTAATACGTCTTCGAATCAAAAGCTAATGAGATAAACATCCAGTGTGCATATTTTACTAAGAAAATTATTTTAAATTGTTCTACCCCAAGCTCATAATATAGCATATAGAGATGAGAAACGATATGGAAAATATTTATTTGGGGAAGCTCTAGTACAGCCTGTTTGCTCAGAGATCATGCCAAACCCTTGGGAGGTTGACAAGTAATCCCCACAGTTGTAGCAGTGTGGACAGTGATCCCAGGAGCTGAGTGGTTTAGTGGCAGCTGTAGGAAAATGCTAGTGACTTACAGAAGCTAAAGAACCTCCTGAAATCATAGAAAATTCAATATTAGAATTTCAATTTTTAAAATATATCAGTCCAACAATATTACACGATGCAAAATAGTGTTTGTCCTCCTACGCTTTAACGAATTACAAAAGTATTGGAAAACTGTGTTGGATAATTGTTTACATCCCTGTAATTAAATAGTTTGTATTAAGAAGGCACAAGGAGGATTAGTTAAAATGTACTGGCAATTTCAATAGACACAACACACACATACACACACTCACATAATTAAATAGTTCTGCAAGACAGCTTTGAACAGTATTATTCAGAATGCCAGAATGAATTTCCCTATATCTTTCATTATTCCCTTCACAAACCTGGTACAATGAGACATAACTTTCAGGGTGTGAATAAGAATAAGATTAAAAATAAAAGGATGCAAAGGATACTTCAATTGCAGCGTAGCTGACTGCACATTCTATATATACGTATATACATATAGTGCTTGTACACTTTTAGAGCATTAAGAAGGTGACTAAGGTTGTTGTTCTTTACTGCATATAAAGCATATGCTAATGGGAACACAAGGACAGACCATAATCAACCATTTCATCTCAGGAAAAAAAGCATAATAGTACAAAAATTACAATCTCATCTACTTGGTTTTTGCTTGATGTACTTTTTTGTACATCATAATCAGCCATTTCAACCGAGGAAAAAAGCATAATAGTGCAAAAATTACAATCTCATTTACTTGGTTTTTGCTCAATGTACATTTCTGTTTATTAAGCAAGGTTAGTTCTCAGGAAAGACCAGGATTGGGAGGAAATTCAATTGATCAATTTATAAAACAGATACAAAGAAGCCAAATACATGTCCTAAAGATATTGCAAACATGAGGCATGACCTTTGTGAATAAATGACAATTTGAATTGTTAAAACTTATTTCTTTACCCTCTGTTGGAAAATATGTGTATTTACTATTGAAATAAATATGGAAATGAAAAAGTCATTAATTATATGATTATAAAGAAATGTAATTTATAAACTAACTGTACAGGTAATTCTGTAAATTCTACAAAATAGAAGAACAGTGAACAAACTATTATTTTTAATACTTTGCTATGAAATCATCATACTTAAATTGATAGAGCATATTAAAATCAGCACTTCTCAATGAGGTTCTGGGAGGGATTTCAGCGCCTGAAGGCATCCATTATAAGTAATTAATTAACTTTTCTCCTAGACATCTAGAATGGTACTAAGTATATACCATCATTGAAAGAATTGAGACAATAGCCACTGAAATAATTATCTACAAATTTTAATTATCTCCTATTGAAATGTCCTTATCTAAGAGCTAAAAGTGCTATGTATGTATTCACATTATAGTCAAGACATATTGTGAACTTTTAAATTTCAGGTCTTATTTTATTTCTCTTGTTTTCACACATTTCTCAGAAATGGGGTTGATCACATAATCTGAATTACAAGTGAATAATGTATATTAATTCAATATCACTTTCCAGTAAAAAAGTCAGTTTCATATCACAGTTAATAAAACAAACATGTTATATTACTTTGCTAGGGCTGTCATAATAAAGTGTCAATTGGGTAGCTGAAAAAATAAAAACAGAATTTAAGGATGACAGAACACAATTGTGGGGCTAGCAGTATGAGAACAAGGGGTAGGCAGGGTTGGTTCCTTCTGAGGGCTGTGAAGCATGAATCTGTTCCTGGCCTCTGTCCTATTCTTGTTGACGGCCTTCTTTATGTCCTTATGACATTCTCCCTGTATGTATACCTCAGTGTCCCCTAAATTTCCTCTCTTTATAAGGACACTAGCCATAGTAGATTATGACCCACCCTAATTACCACATTTTAATTCGGTTACCTCTGTAAAACCCATACATAAAACTATATACAAATAAGGTCACATTTTAAAGTATTGAGAATTAGGACTTCAACAAACCAATTTGCAGTGAGGAGGGAAAAATTCAACCCATAACACTTTGACAAGCACACACATATATAAATCATAGACATAATTTCTACACTGTTGTGCTAGACATCACTCAGGAATATTTAAAAATTATAAGGTAGGAAAAGAAATACAAAGCCCATCTAAGACATGTTCCTTATGCTTCAGGAGCTTAAAGTGTTAAGACATTAACTAAAATAAATGAGGCGCAAAAGCAACTATGATGTATCATAACTGTGGTATAATCTGAAAAGAAATGCCTGTCACAATAGTATTTCTTTCTCACTACGCTATTTTGAATATTGAGTCTCACACATATGGTCTTCCACAAGGCTATATTCTATTTCTGGCTAGTGCTTTAGCCTCCAAACACCCCCACTCTGGTGAAGTGATTAGGAGCGAATGTTAATCTCAGACAACCAGGGCCCCTGCCCTAGGCGCATTACAGCAGTGGGATCCTGAAATGCACTGGGCCATAGAAATGCATCTACCCAAATCTACCAGATCACACTCCAGATACCTGGGACTACTGACCCAGAGCCCACTCTCATGAATTTTGCTGAATAATTCCTTGTCTGTTCTCACAAAGGCTAACTCTACTTCACGCATGCATTTCCTTAGATCCAAGTTTTGTCTAAGGATCAGATGTTTGTGTGGGATGAGGACAGAGCTTGAACATGTGCACGGAGTTGTGCACACACAAGTATAAGATGGAACTAGAGTGGGAAGGGAAGCCCTGAAGGATGTCAACCTATGGCCTCCATTTTCCCCTTTTCCTCACAATTACCCCCCAAATATTGAAAGCAAGTCTGTTTTATTTCTCATAAAAAAATGAAATCAAACACAATTATTCATGTGTAGCTACAAAGTATCTTTAACAATTGCCAGGTTTTCTTTCCAAACTGTGCCATTGACTTTCTCCAAGGGGAATTAGGAATGACACAGCAGAACATCAAAAAGATAGTCATCTTTTGGGAATCAAAATAAATAAATGTGAAAGGAGCATATTTGGTGGTACAATAATGATTGTGAAGAGGATAGATGATGAACCTCAGAGCCTTGTTTTCACTTATTTGATGTCCACATGAAGATCACCTAAATTTTGAAGGTGAGAGTGGAGAGGGTAGAAGGGAACACTTTGGGTTTTTTTTTTTTCTTTCTCTCTCTTCCTCTTTTGCAAAAGGAGTCCCAACTTTTTCAGCATATTTGGTGAAAATATTATTTTGTTTCCCCTTTGAACTGATACTTTTCCTCTCATCAAATTAACCAAACGTGTAGAGACTCTGTTCTGCTCTATCAATCTGTTAGTCTACCTTTGCATTTATCTCACACTGTCTTGATTACTGTAGCTTACATTTTAAAAATTAGTAGTACCTGGCTTCCAATTTGGTTCTTAGTTTTCAAAGACTTACGGCTATTCATGATCCTTATGAGAGGTGACAACGTGCTAGCAGCCGTCGCTCCCTCTCGGCACCTCCTCGGTCTCGGCGTCCACTCTGGCGGGCTTGAGGAGCCTTTCAGCCCGCCGGTGCGCTGTGGAAGCCTCTCTCTGTGGCTGGCCAAGGCCGGAGCCGGCTCCCTCTGCTCATGGGGAGGTGTGGAGGAAGAGGCGCGGGCGGGAGCCGGGGCGGCGCGCGGGGCTTGGCAGGCCCCGCACTTGGAGCAGCCGCCAACGGACACTGAGGGGCTTAGCAACCGGGCCAGCAGCTGCGTAGGGTGCACTGGGTTCCCCAGCACTGCCTGCCCGCCCGCGCCGTGCTTGAATTCTCGCTGGGCCTCAGCCACCTCCCCGACGGGCAGGGCTCTGGACCTGCAGCCCGCCATGCCCGAGCCCCTCCCCACCCATACAGCCCGAGCCTCCCAGAAGGGCACCGCCCCCTGCTCTGCGGCGCCGGGTCCCATGGACTGCCCAAGGGCTGAGGACTGCGGAGTCGCTGCGCGGCACTGGCAGGCAGCTCCACCCACGGCCCCAGCGCCGGATCCACTAGGCAAAGCCAGCGGGGCTCCAGAGTTAGGTGGGGACTTGGAGAACTTTTATGTCTAGCTGGAGGATTGTATATGCACCAATCAGCACTCTGTGTCTAGCTCAGGGTTTGTGGATGCACCAATCAGCACTCTGTGTCTAGCTCAAGGTTTCTAAACATACCAATCAGTGCTCTGTGTCTAGCTAATCCAGTGGGGTCTTGGAGAACTTTTGGGTCTAGCTAAAGGATTGTAAACACACCAATCAGCACTCTGTCTAGCTAAAGGTTTGTAAACGCACAAATCAGCACTCTGTCAAAACGCACCAGTCAGCTCTCTGTAAAATTGAAGAATCAGCAGGATGTGGGTGGAGCCAGATAAGGGAATAAAAGCAGGCAACCCGCACCTACAGTAGCAACCCACTTGGGTCTCCTTCCATGCTGTGAAGCTTTATTCTTTCACTCTTCACAATGAATCTTGCTGCTGGTCTCCCTTTAGGTCCACACTGCATTCGTGAGCTGTAACAGTCACCTCAATGGTCTGCAGCTTCACTCCTGAACCAAGAACCCACCAGGAGGAACGAACAACTCCAGACACACTGCCTTTAAGAGCTGTAACATTCACCGTGAAGGTCTGCAGCTTCACTCCTGAAGTCAGCGACACGTCCGAACATCAGAAGGAAGAAACTCCAGACACACCATCTTTAAGAGCTGTAACACTCACCACAAGGGTCCACAGCTTCATTCTTAAAGTCAGCAAGATCAAGAACCCACCAATTCCGGACACACTTTGAATTTACATATAATATTAAAATCAGCTCATTGATTTCTATGAAAATACTTCATTGCATTTTTACTGGGTTGCATTGATTCTAGACATCAGTTTTGTAAGAACTGATGTCTAAGCAATGTTGAGTTTGCTGATCCATGATCATTGTGTATTTCTCCATAATGTAATTTCTTTTCAATGTCTCTCAGTGATGTTTTATCCCTTTCAATATAAGGATTTTGAGAAAAAATTTAAATTGTGTCTCTTAAGTATTTCATACTTTAATGCCACTTTAAAGATTGTTTTCTAAATATGCTGCCCTCCCCAGAGGACTTTCTGAATCGATGATTCATCTGTGATTAAAGATAATTCATTTACAACCTAGATGTAAATGTGTTCATTTATAATCCCAGTTATATTCATTTCTTTTTCTTGACTAACTGCACTGGGAAAACCCTCAATTACAAGGTTGAATAACAGTTGAAACAATTGATATATTTACACGGATGGAAAAATACCTAGTTTTCCATCATGAAGTTATATTAGCTGCAGTTACTTTGTATTAATAGATGTCCTCTACCAGGTTGAGAAAGGTATCTTCCATAGTTTGATAGGAATTTTATCAGGAATGAATGGTGACTTTTATCAGATGCTTTTCTGCATTTACTACAACGCTCACAAATGTTATCTTGCATAGTTTGCTAATATGCTGAATTATATTTTTTAATTTCAGAATTCTAAAGCAAATGTATTCCTTAGCTAACCCCCTCATTCATGTTGTTTCCCATAAACACGCACATACACAATTTGATTTGCTAGAATATTGACATAATTTTTCCAAGTATGTTCATGAGAGATTTTGAAGAAAACTTCAGTCTTATAAATTTTAAACTTTTTATCAATAAAAATAGTTGTACATATTTATGAGATACAAGTGATATTTCAATACAAGCATACAATGTGTAATGATCAAATTTCGTTTTGAAATAAAAGCATTTCTAAACCCTAGGATGAGTCATAAAATGTTCCTTCTTCAATCTTTAGCCTTTGCTTTGTTACATGCATGCTCTGATTTATGGTTGAGTACTCCAGGAACACTTTCTGCCGGTCTTCATTGCTTTCTCTCTCTGCAGCTCTCTGTTCTTTAGCACTCTGCCCTGAAAATTGTAAAACTCTTGCCAGCCCCAGAATCACAACACCATCTCAACCCAGGGAGGCCACCATGGTTTCCCTTTCTCTTTGGAGCCTGAATGCTTTCTCTAGGCAGTAAGTTGGGAATTCTACAAGGTATGCCTTATTTATGTCTCCTCCTTAGGAATGACAATTTTGAGATTCTTGATATGCAATATAGGAATATTATTTTAGAATAGGTTTTCACCATTTTTAAAGTTACTTTAGACGGTTAAATCTGGTCCATATTGCTATATCTTGGCCAGAATCCAAATTCCCTTAACTTCTTGAGATATTCCTGAAAAACAAGTATTTTTTTCGAAACAACTTTTTAAATATGCCATCACACATTAATCTAGAAGAAATTCCCTTTATCTGTACTTAGAAGCCAATTCACACATTTATATGACTACATATATATATATATATACAAATATACATATATTTGAAACATATTTATATATGTTTAATAAACAGTGTATTTTGGGGAATGCAGCAATTATATAAATCAAACGAAGATTGTAATTATGTTATGTAATAGTATTTACTCACCACTAGGAAAAATAATCCTCCAATAGCAGATACGCTTATGGATTTTCATTGCCAATACAAAACACTTATATCAGTCTCCTTTGTAGTATTTCTAATATTCAAAATATAACAGTAAAATATTAATTTAGTCTTCATTTGAAAAATGGCAACAAGAAAGAAAACGTATGAACCATATTCTCTCTGATAGTTCCAAACAGGCTTCATAATTTTACTAACAATACATGGTTATCAACAAGCCTATACTTCTATCTTTTTTCTAATTAGGGTGAAAATTAGGTTTACAAAAATATGCTTAAAAAGTTAGAAAAGACATGACACATAAGATTACATGAATGAAGGTGCAGGTTCCTTCACAATAATAAAAAATGTGAAAAATAAAAGTGGACAACTTGACAATACTAAAAAAAAACCTTTCCTGCTGAAAAAGGATAATTATTACAATTATAAAAGAAAATGTAATGAAAAAATTAATTTTATTCCATTAAGCAATGACAGTGTTTGGAGAGGAATGTATAAGAGAGTGTAAGATCTCAAACGGGTATCAAATGGTGTCAGCTGTGTGTCAGCTCTGTGTCATATGTGTCAACTGTATAATAAGCTCTAGTCAAGCAGATTTTCATTACCAGCTGATGAAAGTATTCTGCTTGAAAAATGAAGCTTAACTGCCACAATGTAATATCCATTAAAGGAGTTCTCACAGAAAATATGGTTGTCAATACGTAAAACACTAAAATATATTTCAGAAACATATAAAATTATTTTCCAATATTCCTATTGTGTAGAGATAAAGCACCATTTGGATTGGTCAGAAACAGATTTTAGCCAACATAAAAATTAGCACCAGGTGTTTTAGCATTTTATTGCATTATTTATGTATGACACTTGGTAACCAAGAATCTTAGTGTAAGTAGACTTCACGAATAAAGGATTATCATCCATGTTAATAGTAATATTAAGAGTGATTTTTTGAATGATAATTTTATAAACAGTGCAGAAGATTTTTAACAAACTTTTCTACACAGCAGAATAAAGTTATTCACCAAAATAAATTTTGTAGCTTTTTTAACTACTAAAAAATGTTATTATAATAATTTTATGCTGCCAATAATTAAGGCCTCCAACTGATTGGACAAGTCCCGCCTACATTGTGGAAGTTTATATGCTTTACTCAAAGACTAACAATTTAAGTTTTAATCTCACCTAAAAATCACTTTCACAGAAACATCCAGAATAATGTTTGACCAACCATCTAGGCCAGCCAAATTGACACATAAAATTAACCATTACATTTCTCAAGGTTATTAAGGATAACTCCCATCCCTTAAATGTGGGCTGTACATAGTGATTTCCCTCCAACAAGTATGAAAAAAATGAGAAAGAAAATAACTGCAGTAATGAAACCTGATAAAGCTATCTTAATCAGGTGATGAGGGTTAACCTCAACAGTGATACACTGTGTTTATAGTATACACCCTTGATACAATGTGATGAAAATGGCACTTAAGTCTTTGTTCTTCTTCCCCCAAACACAAAACCCCAATCTAATCATGAGAAAACATCTCAAAAACTGCAATTGATGAGCATTCTACAAAATACCTGATCAGTACTCCTCAAAACAACCAAGGTCATAAATAAGTTTAGTCATCACGTCTCCTTAGGCACCTCTGGACTGTGACAGTTCTGAGACGTCCATGTTTTTGATGACCTTGGTTCATAATTGTGCAAAGCTACCATATAGATGCAACATGTTAATAGGGGAAATTGGGTGTGGGGTATTGGGCAACTGTTTTTCCTTCCATAACAAAGTTTCTGTAAGTCTAAAATTCTTCTAGAATAAAATGTTTATTATTAAAATATCAAAAGAGAAAATACATGCATGGATTTCTTTTTTACATTAGACAGGTCCTTAATCAAGAATGTCTTACTCTCACAATTTTATTTTTCTCATTTTTCAAGATATTAGGGAAAGTGAATTTAAAAACGAACATGTAAAGTCAGAAATGTGTTCCATAAATGTAAATTTCTACACTCTAACCATACCTCTTTAACAAAAGGTGTCAGGGTTATTTTTATTGTTACCATTATTTTAAGTAAAAAATGTCACCAATTTATTATAAAGTAACAACAGGTGATTAATTCATTAAAAAAACGTATTATTTAAACCTACAGCTCTAGTTTTAAATATACAAATATAATTTACATTGAAATATTAAGTATAATATAACATACCTTTCAGATATATACAACACTTTTTATCAGGTTCTTCTGAAGCTGAAAGGAACAGGAAGGAACAATTATATGAAAGTGAAGGGGGCCAGGCGCTGTGGCTC
The DNA here is from genome assembly GCF_028878055.3 of Symphalangus syndactylus. NCBI lineage: Eukaryota > Metazoa > Chordata > Mammalia > Primates > Hylobatidae > Symphalangus > Symphalangus syndactylus. The sequence goes on from NC_072426.2 coordinate 58,275,547, forward strand.
ACGCCTGTAATCTCAGTACTTTGGGAGGCAGAAGCAGGTGGATCACGAGGTCAGGAGATAGAGACCTTCCTGGCTAACACGGTGAAACCCTGTCTCTACTAAAAATACAAAAAATTTGCCGGGCGTGGTGGCGGGCGCCTGTAGTCCCAGCTACTCGGAGAGGCTGAGGCAGGAGAATGGCGTGAACCCGGGAGGCGGAGCTTGCAGTGAGCCGAGATTGCGCCACTGCACTCCAGCCTGGGCGACAGAACGAGACTCCATCTCAAAAAAGAAAAACAAAGTGAAGGGAATTCCAATGGTTTTCGTAGTAGGTTATATAAAAACAACGTTTCTCTTCAAGAATTTTCCTGTTTCTAGATCTACTACAGTTTTAAAAAGTGTGTTTGCATATACTGATTTAGTATGGTATAATTATATTGAACTATATTGTTCTTACTCCAATGCTATTAAAATCATGCTGTTTATGTTTCTATAACTTTATAATGTAAAATTAGATGATTAACTCATGATATGGAAAATATTAGCAATTAATATGGAAATAATTGGAATAAAAAGTGACTCAGAGGAAAAGCAAAATTTAATTAGTCTAATACCAAAAGGTTTCATACACAAATAGGACTAAGAAAATTTTTGAGACTCCTTTGAACATATTTATCTAGAAATATTAAGTTGTCAAAGGCATAGGTAATGCAGTGTTATTATTCAATCTCATCAATAAAGGCAATTTTCAAACTTTTCATTTTTGTAATTTATGTATGTTAAAAATATTTGTAGCACAATGATAAAATATCAATGTTGTGAAAATCACATATCAATTCTTTTATTTTTGCATTGTCTAATTTTTCCCAGTCTTACTCTGATACTCTTCCAAGAGTTCTCCCACACAAGCAATCTCATCCCACTGCTTCATTTCCCAGTTACTCCTGGGTTGCATATTACTTATCAAATAATATGATGCTCGAGTTCTTTTTAAAATACTTGAGCCTGAATCTGTCTCAACATATTGTTTGATCTCAAAACAGAAGATAGGTTTTTTGTGCTAATTCATCATTTTACTACATTATAACATAATATTGGGAATTATTTTGTCACTTTGCTTGTAAATAAGGTCTAAGTCATTTGCAAGAAAAGCATACTTTGTTTTCCATTTTACCCAGCTTGACTATTCAGCTGTTTTTTCTTTATACGGTATGACTTAATTTAATCTTTTTCTTATCATATACAAACAAATCTTGAGTCTTACTACTTTTCTTATGTAACAGTTCTTTAATTTCCACCCATACATCTGTTCTTAAATTTTCTTGTACTTATTATACAAAATAATTTTTTAAAACCAAATGATTTCGCTTAGAAATGCATGCAAGCATCTGACTACTTTAGTATGTCTTCTACTGTAGTCATTATCTGATAATTTATACCTGAATAGGCTACATTTTTTTCTTTATTCCCTCCATTACATCATGAGTAACCTTTGTTTTATTTTTTAAGGTAAAGTGTTAAGATGTTTATTACCAATGAGCTTTATATCATAATAGTAGAAGTAACATAAAAATATTATGTTTTTATCAAAAGGGGCAGCAGCATCTGATACAACTAAGAACACTGAACTAGAATTATTCTCATCTTACTATCAGAACATTGTTATATTTTCTTTACTTTGATATTTTACAGTGTTTCTTACCAGGGCCTAAAAAGAAATACAGTGAGGACATCACTAGTCTTACATGAAAGGTCATGTGCCTGGTTTCATGATTTTTGGTCACTATTTTTATTGGCAGTAGAATTCTTTTGGAGACTTTATTTTGTGATAAAAGTTTAAAGAAGTAATGGAAGAAAAACCATAATTCCTACTGATTTCTCTTTACTTCTTCCTGGGTGAGCTCACCCACTTTTATGACTTCATTCATCGTTTATCAGCAACGTCCCCCAAATATATATGTCAAATTCATATATTTTTCCTTATTTAAGATATTTCTAATGTCCCACTAGATATATTCAGCTGTGTGACTTATAGGTACCTCAAATTCAAAATGTTCAAATTGTTGCATGATATTTTTCTCCAAGTTCCGTAACTGATATACTTCATCTGGGCTAATGGCAATACAGTCAATCCAGTCTTCGAAAGTATACATGCTAGAAATAATATCAATTACCCAATTTCCCTCATTCTCATCCCCACACTGGTAACTGTAGTGGTTTGAACTGTATCACCAAAAATATATATTTTGAAGTCCTTTGCCCTAGTACCTCAGCATGTGAAATTTGGAAACAGGGTAATTTGCAGATATAATTAGTTAAGATGATTTTATACTGGAATATGAACCAAACCTAGTATGACTGGCATCCATACAAAAAAAGAAAGAGGCAGAGACACAGAGGGAAAAGTGTTATGTGAAAATGGAGACAAAGAATTAAGCAGCTGCAAGCAAACGAAAACCAAGGATTCCCAGCAAACCTCAGAAGCTAGAAAAGGACACGAAAATGATTCATTCCTAGATGCTTCTGAGAGAGCATGGCCCTGCTGATTTCTTAATTTTGAAATTTTAACCTCCAGAACTATTATATAATAAATGTGTGTTGTTTTAAGACATCAGTTTCTGTTCCTTTGTTATGGCAGCCCTAGGAAAGAAACAGTCAATTACCTCAATCAACTCCTACTTTCTAGTGCCTTTTTTTTTTTTTAACCTTTTCAAATCAAGGTCTCATAATTTTTGTCTCAACCATTTTACTAGCTTCCATTCATAGTTTTCTCCAGTGATTCTCAAACAATGTAGCCATAGTGATCTTACAAAAATATAAATCCGATTCTGCCATTGTTCTGCTTAAAATATTTGCTGGCTTCTTATCTCATAGCATAAATTTTGTATATCTTACTGTGGCTTACAACAACCACCATCTTCTGTAGCTTCCCTATTAGCAGACCTCGGATATCATGTCTGTGACCCACAATACAAACTCAGCTGATGTAAAATGTATTTTTGGTTACCTTGAACTTCCTATTCCTTCTTAAACCTCAAAACAACTGCATAATGCAATTCTTATTTCCAGGAGTATTGCCCCTAACCTATGCCTGGACACCTTTCTCTACTAATCAACTCTTTTACATTTTTAAGACTCACCTGAAAAGCAAACTAATAAGTGAGAGTATTGCAAGCCATACACTATGTTAGAATCCCTAGCAACATCATGTTGAAATCAGCACTGTCTTCATATTGTATTTCTAAATATATGTTTTTCTTATAGTCTTGGATGACTGCAAAGGTATGAGCCATGTCTGTCTTGCTCAGCACTTAGCATAACTTCTCCCACCTTGTGGGCCCTGATACATAATTTTCAGGTACTTGATGACTTCCTTTCATGAGCTTTAAACACATTATTACCCCCCTCTATATTGTTGCTATAATTATCATTCTTAAAGTGAGTTATAACTTCAAAATGTGTAAATCAAATATAAATATTAATATTACATTAGAGTTGTATTTGGAACTATCTTCATTTATTTTATTGTTTAGTATAATGATATCAGTGTTTTAACAGAAAGGAAAAGTTCATGCAAACTATTCTATATCCAGATGTTAAAAAAGTATGTTTTAATATGTACGTAATTGTGTAGGTTTTAATGTATGTTTTATTGTCTAAGGTAAATTCAATGAAGGAGTTCTGAAAAAACCTTTTATGTGAGTTGTGACTTTTTAAAATTAAAAATAATTATGCTTCTAATAATAAAATAAATAATATATAATTTGAATAAAATAGTTATGTCATCATTTACCATGCTATTAGATGTTATTTAAAATCCAATTTGTATTGTTATATTTAGAAGTTACTTTAGAAAAGTAACTGCATAGGGAACAGGTAATATCATATGTTGTTTTGTATAAAATGTGTTTATTCTGTCATCAATATTCAGCCAAAAGAGAAAAATGAAAAATTAGTTTTTATAAGTTAGTAACTGCATGAAGTCTTTGATTGAGCCATTCCACATTATTAGCATTCTTTTGATAAGATCCCACAAAAAGTGGTTTAAAATTTGATATATTTATTAAAATAAGAAGGGTAGACAGAGCATCATGCATCGCGCCTATCTAATACCTACTCTATGTGATTTGGAAATCAATGTGATATACATTCTTTATAGAAAAAAGACTTCTTTTTCTTTTAAATGACCATAATGTTTCTTAGCATGTTTTAAAAGAACTTTTGATGATGCCTCATTGCTAAGCATTGATAAAGATTTTAACCTTAACCTAAATCAAATTCATTCGTTGAGGTACTGTTCAACATTCTATGGGCAACTGTGCTTCTGAAAAAATAAAACAATGTCTTTCAAAAGGAGTACAACATATTTAGTATGAAAAATTAGCACATATTATTTAGTGATTTTTATTACTGTGGCTTAGCTTGATTTTTACTAGTACAAAAGCTTGCCAATACAAGATTGATTAGGAATTAAAATTAACAGAATGCTATTTTGATCATCACCTTTTTCTGATGTTAAGCCCAGTCACAAATGGAATATAGTGTTCATAATAATAACTTTCCTTACAATGAAGTCATTTCAATTAATCTCTACTTTTGAAGAAGCTCCAACGTTATGATTACAACCTTTCATTCCAGGACTTGTCTCCCTTATGACAAAGAACCTTCGTCCTTTCAATAATGCTCACCACCGCATCACAGTGCTAAATAAATACAACAGAAATGGACAAGACGTGAGTGTATGAATGATTTATGAGGCGTGGAAATTTGAAACTGCCTACTCATACTAAGACGGAATCTTTTCAAATAAAATTTGTACAAAATGACCTCCACAAATATGCGCAGTCATAAGCCAAATACATATACACAAGAATACCAAATTCTGGCAATGTCAATAAGATAATACACAATTATCTATTGTTGGCATTGGCATCGAAGTTGTTGTCACAGCTGACTGTTAAATGAAAAACAAGTATTAATAAATAGTAGCTGATGCCCATGTGACATTTTACAAAGTCAGTGCTATAGGTACTACAGAAACTTGAATTTTAATTACATGAGCTGTCACTGGGAACTGGAATCAATTTTAAAATATACTTTAATTTGTAATAATGTGCAAAACCATGTAAGAACAACATAATATTATATAGATCCAGCAGAGTCATTTTAAAATATACTGTAATAAGAAATGTTAAAAGGAGAAAGTTTGAAATACATGGCTTTTTAAATCAATGTCATATCATATGACAAAACAAAATTTCATTCTAAGCATAAATCTCCAAAGAGGGCAAATATTTTAAACTGCGGATCACAAAGCTCACAGTAAATGAGGGATAGAAAGACAAATTGTGAGGACATTGTCTACAATATTACTTATGTGTAGCATGGTAAAATATTCATATGAAAATCAGTCTCCTCGGTATTCTCTTGTCTGCTTTGCTGGAGGTAGAGGTTAATCCTTGTCTTCAGAATTCCACTGAAATCCTCATGTCTATTACTTTTGTCCTCATCTCAAGAGCCACAGTGGTATATGCAAGATGATAGACTTGATAAGTCAGAGAGCTCTCTACCGTTCTCCAAACCAACATTCTTTCCTTAAGCAGCACATAAAAAGTTAACCTTACTTTTAAAAGTAACATTTTCTTATAGATATAAATTTCATAAATGGAAAAAGTCATGCAAGGAACAATTCCTCTGATACATGGTCTGCAAAAATAAGAACAATGTTAAATAAAACTTATTTTCCTTTCTGCCGTCTTGACACTTAGACCTCCAAGGTGGCCTTTAGTTTGTCTCTAGTTTATGAACTGCTTAATGTAAAACACCCAACTATTTTCTTCAGTTTACTTTTCTGTGGGAGTGCTCTCAAAATATTACTATTCACCCACTCCTTTCATAAAAATTTTCATTCCATGCTCTATAATATCTATAAGAGGAAAATAAAATTAGTCATTGTATCTTGAGGGTTGTTCACAGAAGTATCTCAATTTGCTCAAAATTTGGACACTTAGGACAGGCAGTGCTTGACATATTTTGACTAATAAGAAGTTTTTGCAGCACATTGTGAAAATCTACTCCAATTATGTAAAAGGACACTATTCTGTTAAACATAGATATGCATTTTATGGTGCCTTTGAGTATTAGCTTATGTGTTTAGCAGAGAATGCAATTTAGAAAGCAGTGAGTAGTGTGCTCTTTATAGTTTGGTTACTAAAGTGACTTAATATGCATTGTGAGCTTAACTACATGTATCCTTAACTGTTCCCCAAACTAAGAATTATATTTAAAATGTATATATTACAAATCCATAAGACAAGCTGCTATAGCAGTTATATATGAGAGGAGAAAAACGTGACCAAAAATATCTACTCTGAGTTATTAGTGGAAGTTTCAACGATAAACTATTTTTAAAAAGCAGTTCTGGGAAGAAATAAAATATTAAATTATAAAGGATTTGCTTCACACAGATTTGGAAGATACATAAACACACACACACACCAGAGCATTTTATATATGTGTATATATATAATGTGTATGTGTGTATATATATATATATATATATATAATTATTTCTCAAGCATTACTCTAAGGATGGAAATTCATCAGTATTTTATATATGTATATATATGTGTATGTAGTATGTGTGTGTGTATGTGTGTATCTTCCAAATCTGTGTGAAGCAAATCCTTTATAATTTAATATTTTATTTTTTCCCAGAACTGCAATTATTTATCACTGAAACTGTGTATATATATATAAAATTAGTCATTATATATATATATATACACACACACATATATATACATATATACGTATATGTATATACATATATACATATATACGTATATGTATATACATATATACATATACATATATACATACATACGTATACATATATATACATATATACGTATACATATATACATATATACGTATACATATACACAGACACACACACACACACACATACACTACAGTATTCAAACAGCAAACTCCTCCCTTCCAACAAGATAAATTCCTGCATTATAATCCTCACATCTAATGTTTGCATTTAGGAGTTCTTTTGGTGTTATTTTCTTTTAAAATCATAACAGTTGATTCTTTAGAACTTTTCCAATTATATCCCAAGACAAAGGGCCTGAAAGGAGAAGCATCTAAGTATCTGTATTTCCAAGTCAATAATCTTGAGGTCCTGTATTCTGAGGTTTTAATCCAAAAGATCTAACACTAAGCAAGTTATTTTAACTTTCCTATTTCTCCATCCTCACCGGTCTCTCTAGTCGTTGCATACCAGGCACACTGCTACTTGACGTTTTTTCTATTCCCTCTAGTTTGGGTGATCTTCCCCACCTCACCCTACCCCAGTATTCTATGGTTCTACTCCATTAAATCATCTACTCTTTACTCAAATATCTTTCTCCTTCCACTGAAGTATGAAATCTCCAAGAGTATAGAGATGTTTGTATATTTGCATACTGTTTCCTTAATGAATTTTCATCCTTAGAATAGTGCCTGAGAAATAATAAAAATAAGTATTTATTGAATAAATGAAAAGGTGAATTACTTGCAGTAGAGATACAAAATTATCCACATAACTGTTCAGATAACAGGACAGATTGCAGTTTCTTCTACCCTAATTTGTATTATCTTCCTTACACTTGGCAGAGGCCCATATCTTCCAATATATTAATATTTCTTCTCTTGGAATTTTTGCAGTAATGTATCCACCAAGCAAATATTCCTGCTACTGAACAATTCTTGCCTTTACTGGAAATGCCTGTCCTGTGAAAACCTGAATCTTTGTATATGGGTTCTAATTGTCCCCCGATTTAACTGGACTGTGAGTACCAATGGGATTATGGCAATGTTACTAAAAAGAAGAAAAAAGATTATCAAGCAATTGTTACATTTTATTCAGTGTGCAAAATCATAAACAATAAAAATATATAATCTCATCCTCAAGGCTCATAATGACAATGTAGGCAGATAAGGATTTTAAGCATCAAATGATGATGTGGTCATTATGCTTTTAATAAACATTAATGTGATAGTAGAGGCTGAATTTATGCAAAGTCTAGAAGAAAGGAAGTTGTAGTCATGGATTAAAACAGGAATAATAGGATGAATGGAGGAAAGGCAACTGGAGACAGTGAAAAGTGAAAATGGGGCTTCATGATTAATGGAATATGAGAAGAGTAGGAGAGGAAATAGTAGTAATGACTCCAAATAATGACTTAGGAAACTGAATAAACCATAGAACAGAGGTGAAGGAAAAATGATAGTTAGGATGTTCCGTTATATCTGGATTTGTGTAAGATTTTTAATTAGTAGTTTTCTAAACTGAAAATGTACTTTAGACACTTAATAGAGGTCTGAACAGAAGTTATATATTGGAAGCATCATTGCTGAAGGGGGTAACAGAGATACAGAGTTATGAATAAAGTTTTAAAAAAGGAAAAGGAGACAGCCATGAAAATTTTATAATGATTAAGATGTGAATGTGAAATAAGAAAGTGAAGATCTAAAATATAAATTGATGTTTCAGGATATTTGGCTGGTGAAAGAGAGGATAAATAGAAGTAGAAATAAAGGGTGAATGGGAAGGGTATAATGAGTAAAATAAATTTGTACAGATTTTAAAAATTTTATATTTTATGCCTCAGAGGTTTAATACACATATATTTTTAAGTGAACAGATATGTGACTATCTCATTCTAGAATGTCTAACTTATCAATTACTCATTTTAATTTTTCTACTTTGTATCTCAGTGCACAGATATATGACCACAATATTATTATTATTTTTGCCATTTTTTGACAAAATAAAATTGCCCACTTTTTACTATTTGACAATGTTCACTAAAATTATACTATGTTAGATATAAGCATTAGACTCTTGTTTTGTCTATATTTCTTTTTCACTATTGCCTCATTTCATTAGCTGATCTTTGCAATTTTTTTTCAGGAGTGCACCTTGTATAATACATGTTGACTGTCATCTCTGTTTTAGACATCTGCTTTGCAGGCATATTCATGCATCATGGTTAAGTTCATGAGAAAACTTAGTAAAAATTGTTTTCTTACTTTTCTAGTCACTGATTAACTCCTTTTAAAAAGCAGACCATGTGAGTTTCAGTTAACAGTGTACAGAGACAAAATTATTATCATAAACCGAATCCTTAAATACAATAATCCCTTTTAAAATTCATGTTGTTAACTACTTGAAGGAAAAGATGAGATTGTGTATATATAATTTATGACAAATTCATCACCTCATTGTAAAAATTATGAGCTTTCAGAAGGAATTTTGATCAATTTCTTACTGTAAATTACTTAAGTTCATTCAGCAGCTTGCATATGTTAATTTATTTTTATGCAACTATCATCATTGTTACTTAAATGGTCAAAACTTTGAAATGAGAATCCGCATATACATTATGTGTTTATCTACCAAGATATCATGCTATCAATTTGATATCCCAGGGAAGTATCAAAAAATAAATACTTCTTAGAAGGAAACACTAGATGAAAAATAGTTATGATTTATCTACGAAAAAGAAGAAATAAAATCAATTACAAAAATTAGGAAACCCTTAGTGGAAGAGACATAGAGATGAATGAAGATTGAATGTCTTGGTATACTATATTTTTAGATATAGCTACAAGAAAGAGAAATATTATCCTTATAAAAGCCAAGATATATATTATAAAAAAGGTTGGGTAAAGCATAGACATATAGGAAGAGTTCAAGCGTTTGGGGATAGAGAATAATTTTCTGAGACAGCCTTCTATGAGCTTGAAGAGAGTAGTTTTAGTAAACTGAAAGTGGAAAACTCATACTATAGAAATATGAAAAGGAATGAAGGTAGAAGATGGTCCTTATTGGGTAAGAACGACTCGTTTAAAATAAGCTTTCTTTTTGAAAATATAACTTTTGATATTTATCACTGTCAAACAATGAATCTAGATGTAAACAGAGACTATTCCAAATGTTTGTTGCAACAGGGAGAACAACTGTAAGATCTATAGATGTCTCAAAATTAAACAGAAAGCAAAGGCTTTTCTTTCATAGGGAAGTGTAACGGAGGACTAGCAGGAACTAGTGGGGGAGTGGAACGAGCAGGTAGAGTTGAGCAGATGGCGTAACTGTGGTTAACAGAAACTTTCCCCCCTAGTTAACTGATTCTTGGAATAAGCCTTTAAGGAAGGGTCTTAGGCATCTACCTAGGTGCTTAAGCTTGGGGGTGAGCCAAAGTTCGGGAGCCTAGAAGGAGGAGAAAAACCTGAGCGAAGTTTAAGTAGAATCAATGGTAAGTAATAGGTCAATGTGAGCACTTTGTCTTTCTGTACAAACTAGAAATATGTGGATAAATTAGCTAGGAAAGAAGGAAGGGAGGCAAGGAGGGAAGGAGGGAGCGAGGAAGGGAGGAAGGGAGGAGGAAGGAAGGAAGGAAGGAAGGAAGGAAGGAAGGAAGGGAGGGAGGGAGGGAGGGAGGGAGGGAGGGAGGGAGGGAGGGAGGGAGGGAAGGAGGGAGGGATTGAGCTAACAATCTAGACAATAAATTTAGGTCTGTTTGATTGCAGGTAACTATTAAAAATGAAGCTTGGCCAGGCACATTGGCTCGTGCCTCTATTCCTAGCACTTTGGGAGACCGAGACCAGAGGATCACGAGGTTAGGAGATTGAGACTATCCTGGGTAACACGGTGAAACCTCGTCTCTACTAAAACAATATACCAAAAATTAGCCAGGCGTGATGGCAAGCGCCTGTAGTCCCAGCTACTCAGGAGGCTGAGGCAGGAGAATCGCTTGAACCCAGGAGGCGGAGGTTGCAGTGAGCCGAGATCGGGCCACTGCACTCCAGCCTGACGTCAGAGCAAGACTCCGTATCAAAAAAAATAATAAAAATAAAAAAAGAAAGAAAAGAAAAATGAAGTCATATGACTCTGCCCCAGGCTCTTACCCTTTCTTGGACACAGCTGCTTCATAATAAAGGCATAATAAAATCAGGGCCTGGCATGATGGCTCACACCCCTAATCCCAGCACTTTTGGAGGCTGAGGCAGGCAGATTGCTTGAGTCCAGGAGTTTGAGACTAGCCTGGGCAACTTGGTGAAGTCCTGTCTCTACAAAAAATACAAAAATTACCCAGCTATGGTGGTGTGCTCCAGTAATCCAATACTCTCTAATTCTCAGAATCTATTCTATCTTCAGGAAAGTGACATGTAGCCTGGTGTCATAAAGGTAATGTTGACCACATGGAAGCGTTAGAAGTGAGGTAAATATAGGCCCGGACTCTCTTTCCATGCAGGGTCTTCATGTGGTTTTCCCACGCTGAATAAAGTAGTTGTGGAGCTCTTATAAGAATCTATGTCCTGTTAATTTTGCCAAATATTTTATAGTGCACACTCTCACCTTTTTCCGGCTCATTGATATTCTAATTAACTGTGTTGGATTACTAGGAAAATTCTGTGACAGTCTACTTAAGGGCAAAGTTCAGGGACTATTCATGATTAAGCAGAATTAAGATACATGAAGAGAATAATGGTTTCTTAACATTTGAAAAAATTATGCAGGCTGCATATACAAAAGAAATTGAAAACATTATTTGGTAGCTTTTATGACTTATTTTCTCTTAGTTGATGAAATACACAATTTCCAGCAAAGACAGGCATTCTGCTTTCTATCCTATTGGTGATAGATTATGATGCATATGCAAGCCCCCTCCCAGCCCTTTGACCATTACTTGCAGTGTATTTGATCACCATCCAGCTTTGCATACTGCCTGCTTCTCAGAATGCTCGGAATGACTTTCATCACAGTGGGTGCAAGGAGGTTGCTTATAATCTGCTTAGCAAGAAAAGTTGTGCAGATGCTTTGCTCCCTCTACTCTCGGGGTCAGTTGTTATCCTGCGCAGTGATCTGTCTTGGTTATGAGGGCCCGAGGGGGAGAAAAACAGCAGTGACAGTCTGTTCTATTTTGTACTCTGAGTGCAAGCAGCAGGGTGCTCTGCATATGGTACTTTTAAAGATTTAACGATTAGGATTTAGGTTCAGTCTGAAGGAAAGATTGATTGATTTTAGCATATCGGTGAACCTTTGCTTCAGGCTAGGAATAAAAACCTTACTTCTCAAGTCTGACGTTATTACTTTTCATTTGTTTTTATTGATTAGCTGTCAGTGATAAGATCTTGCCTCTCAAAACAAGACAGGTGCTGGTGGCCATTTTTCCTTTTTTAAAAGCTTTTGTAGAAGCAACTTATAGAAAATAGAAATAAAGGAGATAGAAACGAGAACAAATACCCATGCCATTTTGAAAATAGTAGTTAGCTATAAAATATTGAAATATTAGAATTTTACTGACTCAGTAAGAAATTTAAGAGAAAAATAATAAAATTTGTGTTTCGTTGGTAACAACACACTTTTATCTTACTTAATATATGTCTATACATTGTAAAGAAAAATATATCATTCATATATATAAACCCTTTCTACCATCCCCACTCCATAACGTGAGTTTCTTAGGGAAGGAAGAGCAGGACAATTGTTACTAGATCATTTTTAACCAGATTCTTTAATAATAATCATGAAATAAGACAAATAATAGCTATGGACTTTTTTTATTGAAGTTGTAAGTAAAAAGGCAAGTAAAAATACAATGAATAAACAATTTTAGAAGTTGAGAAATATATACAATTAAAAGTAAAGAAATCTTTCAGTAGAGGAAATAGGAAGAAGTAACGTGTTAATATATATTATTACATTAATGTGTTTTTATAAAAAGGACATAAATACAAATGCCAAACACTTCCAAAAATTGCACTCTACAAGGTTTAAGGATGCTATGCACATATAATGATTTAACTGAAGTAATTAAAGTTCTGCTTCTTCATATTTACAGTTGCTATGTTATTGTTGTTTATATCCAATTTGCTATTTAAATGCAGGAATATAATTCTGACTATTATGAACTAATTCTCTGAGGAGACTCAGTAGCTAAGCTTGGTATGTTGGGAGCTCACTGTATTATTGGGAGTTCTCCAAACTAATATCACATGGAATATGACTTTTACTAAAGTATAAGTAACACAATGGACTAATTAGAAGTTTAATTATACACACACACACACACACAAGATCAGCAATAACTGCAACAATTTTCTTAGAAGATGATCTATCAAACGTTATTTCTTTCAGGAAATAATTTATAATTAGTAATGTTATTATGATTATCAGCACAAAAAAATCTAAACAAAGTAGCCTGACAAAGAATTGATTTTATTATTGATAATATTTCTCTACAGACAATGCAACCCCTTCTTTTACCGACACCTTGTACAAACCATTCCCACTGCTCTGATGTTGTTCCATCACTGGAAGGAATGGTTAGTAAATACTTCACATGCAGTGTGAGATAACATTTAAGCATCAAAACCCTTAACTTATATGGATCTTAAATTAATTAGAACCCTCTAAGTTGTCTTTAGTAGAAATTCTGTTCAACTTAATGTAAGAAGGAATTTACTATTAATACACTATAATAACTAAAAGAATTGAAATAAAAATTTCAAGAATCAAGAGAATCCTAGGTAGCCCAGATTCCAGAACAAAGAATTAATTTATTTCTGCTACTTTTCCTTCTGTTCCCCTTTTTTATGGTATGGGAGGAATTAACAACTGCTGTGTTTTGGGTTATATGCATAACTTCTGACCAAGAAATAAATGAAGACCCCATGCTACCTTAAATTAGAAAAACCTATGAGAGGATTTTAATTTGTCTGGCTTACATTAAGTATGTGTTTCATAAATGGTTACGCGTAGGTTAAAATTTTTAAATTATTATGCATTTTAATTTGCCGTGTGTGTGTGTGTGTGTGTGTCTGTCTGCATGTTCCCCAGTTAACATGGGACTCTAGAATGTTTGAGGAAAACAGCTTATGTTCACAAAGTCAAGTAGAACACTAAGGTTAATTGGTGTAATTTGTGATAATAACTAACAGGTTAATATGGTGGAGAGTCAAGTTGTGAGTTTCTGTTTTAAATAAGTCTTAAAAGTTGTGGTGAAAATATATTTAGATAGATAAAATAAACTTTCTCAGTGACCAGACCAATACAAATATGTTAGGTGTTGTGAATGTGAGCTATGAGGTGTATGAAATGGTTATATTTTCTGTCTTTGAGGTACTTGATGCAATAAGTAACAGGTTAAATTCCCCAATAATAAAAAGGAGCATATGATTGATATAAAATTAATATTTCCATTAATAGATTAGTGTGATATATATGACATATAAACATTTAGAGAAAGAAAATCCATGGTATACTAGAGTGCTAAGGAAAGGTTCTATGGAAGACAACGACCTTGAACAGGGAAATAATCAGGGGGCGCTATGTGGATCTTAGTACAGAATGAGATAAGGCACACTTCTTCATGCAAAGACATGGATAACAGAGGATTTGGAATAAATTGTTCTCACGGGAACCACTTCTTTAAATTAGGAGACAGAAGGAAGAAATGGAGAGTTATCATACAATCTAATGGAGGATGCTCTTAAACACTAGTTTTAAGTTTGTGTATGACAAAGCAAAGTTAAGAAATTATTTTGAACAGAAGATAGAAATTATGAAAGCATATGAATTTAATAGCTAAGTGCAAACATAAAGAATTAGAAATAAGAAAGTGAATGAGATGATCAGAATCTAGGTGTGTACTGATGATCTTAGACTGGATAAACAGCAGAAGGAAGGAGAAGACCCCTGCTATAGGAGTGAGACTTTAGGAAAAAAATGGTAGGTAAAGATTAATAACTGAAAAATATTTTATAGTTGCTTATAAAAGAAGGTGGGAAAACCTTCTAAAGGTTTTATTCTTAAAAATCTCTGCTCTTTAAAGAGCCTTTTAAAAATCTCACCTAACTATTGCAGTCAACATCTCTTGATATTGTAGTTTGACATTGCTTGGCTGGATATAATTGGAATTCTGTTACTAAGAAATAAAGGAAAAAAATCATGGATACCAAAAAGGCACTATTTCATCTCTGTAAAAATATCACCTATATTTTCTGTTTTTTGGGATAGACAATTAAATTTTAGTTTAGTTTTGTTGTTTAAAACAGCTAGCAAATCTTTGGGACTGGTACTAATTGAGTTTCCAATTTGTAGTTAAGGACCCAAGAAATTCTGAGAAATTACTTGAAATATCCTTCATTACATTGAAAAAATGTTTGCTATTAAGTAAGCATATTTATCATGCAATCTCTATTTCATCATATATTTGAATGGGAAAATGAATATATATATATTACATATACATAACATTACATTATGAGTTTGTATTTTGGGCAAACGTAGATGGCCTAAAATTAAAAGGGTATATGTATTCCTATATCAAGTCACACATTTTCACATATTTAAATAAAAAATAAACCAAACAAGTATGGGAGAGTTTCCAGGTACATTAGCTTATCTATAAATTTTTAAATAAGATAGGATAGAGTAGGAGTTACAAGGAAAGGAGTGAACATTTTTCTTTTACTTGTAATACAATATGTTGTTAGACTAGTTTCATAAATATGAATTAATCCAAATAGCTATGATTGTATTCTTTATAATAGCATGGGAGATAAATAATAATGATTTGCTAGATACTCGCTACTGCCATAAAGTGCTTGTGCTGAAACATGATCACTCATTAACTAAAGGTCAGGCAAAGACTTTCTAACTCTCTTGTCAGAGTGACTTTTAATCTTTGTTGCAGCAGTTTGTAAATCCTTGTATATGCTTAGCTAGGCTCTATTTATTGCATTGCTACATCGCTCTCATGTTTACTGCTGCCATGGTACTCATTTCAATTTAGAATAATGCATCTGTATTTGACATGTGTAAACATTAGAGACAGATGAGGAATACTTTACCATAGTGCAAGAAGGCATACCAAGGAGTAATGGGATGGAATTAAGAGAATGGAAAGTATCAAGAGAAATCATTGAGGTCATTTTTTAGCCTTAACACTGAACTTCCAAAAAAAAAAAAAAAATTCAAGGGCAAGAATATCTTTTGAGGTATTTGACCAAGATTGGAAAAATATAGAAAATTAAATATGCAAAGTTTCATTCTAAATGTGAATTAGATGAACGAATCTTAGTCTATAATCCCTTTTTCAGAAATCTTATTTCACTGTCACCTAGGAAATCAGCAGTAACTAAGTTTAAAGGTAGATGTACTCTGTCCTCTAAGGAACTTACTATAGATATATAGACAGGAGTAATGCATAATGGCATTCTACATTAAGTAAAGAACAAAGAAATCACTTATTCTTTTTTTTCTATTCTCACAAAATAATAGGCTAGATTTGTTGCTTTAATGCAAATCAGTGAAATGAGTTCTATCCAAGCGTATTTGCAATTGAAGGATTCTGAAAACTAATTCAGCATTTCTCAAAAGTTACCTGTTAAAATTACAGAATCCTGCTCCTTGCTATAAACCCACTGAACCAATATTTCTGAAAATGATTTTATATATACTGTCATACACCCCTAGGAAATCCAGTGCACTCTAAAATTTGAAAAGCACTGGGCTACACACCAATATAAACCTTACCCTGAAGGCTTGACAGGAACTAGAATATGTTGAGTATCACAGACCCAAATTAAAGTGTAAAAGATTTATAGCCACAGTGAGGTGTTATGTGCATATTGCACATTAACATGTTATTAATGTATTCATACTTACCTTTTAATCTATGAGATTTTTGTATATGCATGTATAATATACATTTTATATCTATGTACATGGATATAATATAGTACAAATATTAATATATAAGTAAAAATATAGAAGGGATTTCTAAACATCTGTCTTACATATAAAATCATTTCCATTTATTCAAACATATTTATTTGTGCCCTTAATTAATATTCCTTAAGCTCACCAATTACTTATGTATTATATTCTACTTAAGTGGTGTGTTGTAAGCTAATTGAAAACAATATTTCTGCCTGATATATCTTTTCTCATATCCCTGAACACTGCTTTCCATTTAGTATTTCAAGAATACGGGTTGAGAATAATAGTGTCCCTATCTTATTAGAACATATACTCAGATAAAAGAAAAGGAGTAAGCAGTACATTCTAACTCATGGGTGGGATAACAGTTAAATATAGGGTAGAATTGGGTCTTTTGTGAATACAATGCCTCAAAAATATTATGAACTTCTCTGTTTCTTTGTGATCAGCCATTCAAAGGCAGATATTCTACAATTAAAAGTATGTATGATAAAGACGGCTGATTAGAACCTTTCAGTGATTATCTCCCCACAGGAACACCAAATTGAACAACTATCCAAACAAGAAAGCACCTTCATAAGAACCAAAAAAATCAGGTGAGCACAGTTCCTGCTTTTAACATAAATACAAGGAATGAGGCATTGAAGAGGGTAGGAAGGACAGTCTTGCATTGTCTACACCACCCCTTCCCTAAGGCCAGGCAGTACAGCACAGAGAGAATCTGTGTGTTTGTGGGAGGGACAGCAAAGTGAGTGTGTGACTTTGCATTAGAATTCAGTGCTCCCTGTTGCAGAGGAACACAATACCAGACAGAATTTTGCTTGTGCTCATGGAGGGAGCATTTACCCCAGCCCTGGGTGAGAGAACTATCCTTTGCCCCAGACAGAGGAACCCTTATCTCAGCTAGCTTCACTACCAGTTAGTTAATTAAAACGCTCTAAGAACCCAAATAAATTTGAGTGGCAGTCAGGCCACAGAAGTTGCAGTCTTGGGCATGCTCTGATGATGTGCTTGTCTGGAAGGCAGTGGGCTTGGGGTGTAACCCAGTGTAACACTAGCTGCAGTGGCTGTGGGAGTGCCTGCATCATTCTTTCCCAAACTCCAGTAAGTGCAGAGTGAGGAAAACTTCTGCTTGGTGGAAGGAGGGCAAAGTGTACAGAAGACATTGTCTTGCAACTTGAATGCCAGCCCTGCCAAAGTAAAAAAAAAAGCACCAGGAAATTCCTGAAGCCCCTGGTTCCAGGCCTTTGCTCCTGGATCAAATTTCTAGACCCACCTTGAGTTAGCAAGAAATCTGCTGCTCTGGTGAGGTGAACCCAGCTCCAGAAAGATTCACCACCTACTGAATCAAGTGGCCTTGGGCCTTAAAGAAACATCAGCTGCAGCCAAACAATAGCAGCTACACACTTGGGCAAACCTCAGTACTGTGCTGGTTTGGGAGGCTGTGGGGTTGAGGTGTGATCCAGCACAGTTCCAGCTGTTGTGGCCCTAGGAGAGTCCAATATCACTCCTCCCCTAACTTTAGGCGGGCCAGCATAAAGAGATTCCTTCTGCTTGAGGGAAAGTGAGAGAACAGAGTGAGCTACTTTACCTGGGAACCAAGGTATAATCGCTTATCTTCACCAATTCCACCAAGGCTGTGCATCTAGGAGTCTGTAAGACTCAAAGTGTTACTGGGCTTAGGCCACCCTGAGTGTTTATAGGGCTGCAGTGATCACAGGCGTAGTAGCAACACACAATCTCCTTGGAATTCTTGGAAAGTGCTCTCCAGAAGGATGGACAGCAAGAAGCCCAGACTGTCAAGATTAGACTAAATATCTAACTCTTCAATACCCAGACATGAACAAAGATCCACAAGCATCAGGGACATCGGGAAACATGTTCTCAACACACAGACTAACTAAGGCACCAATTAACAATCATACATGGAAATTCTGGAGTTGCAAGTACAATAACTAAAATTAAAAATTTACTATACAGGTTCATCAGTTGACTTTCAATGGGAAAAACAGCTAACATAAAGATATATCAAAAATGATTATGCAATTTGAAAAGTAGAGAGAAAGAATGAGGGAATATGAATATAGTCTCAGGGAAATGTTAGGGACTACTAAGTGCAACAACATACAAATGGGAAGGTCAAAGGAGAGGAAATACTTTTTTTAAAGCAAATAATGTCTAAAAACTTCCAAAATTTGATGAAAATAGTTAATTTATTCATTAAAAAAGATTATCATAATCTAAGTTGGATAAACACAAAAAATATCTACAGATATGTCATAGTGAATATGCTGACAGTTAAAGACAAGAAGACATCTTGAAAGTAACAGAAAAATGATTACTTCCATACAATCCTGAACAGGATTGGCAGTTTACTTCTCATCAGAAATAATGGTAGCTAGAGAGCCGTAGAATCACATATTCAAAATGTTCAAAAAGTAAAAAAAAAAAATCCATGTCGTCCAAGGAAACTACATACTACATTCAGCAAAGTTATCTTTCAAAAATCTAGGTGAAATAACATTACAAGAAAAACAAAATCTAAAGAACTTGTAGTGAGTAGAACTGATTTACAGGAAATAGCAAAGAAAGTTTCTCAGACTTCAGTTTCCATCTCGGCAAATAAAAAAAAAAAAAAAATAAGAAAAAAAAGGAAGTTTCTCAGACTGGTAGCAAGAGAGTCCAAACAATAGTTTAAAGCTATAAGAAAAAAAATAGTGAAGATCACTATGAAATTGTAAAAAACACTGTAAATGCATATTTTATCTCCTTTCTTCTCTCAGATGAATTAAAAATCAATATATATAATTACATTGTTGAGTAAACACATAGAAATATAATGTATTTTCCCATGCTAGCACAAAGGAGACACATCTCTTTTGTGTCCCATATATACATGAGTTAGTATGCATAGACACATCTTCTTTGTGCTAGTAAGGCAACAATAGGCTGAGAAACTGACTCCCAATTATCAATGAAACCCACAAGAAAAAGTGAAATAGCAAATAGAAAATAAATATATCAAAATACATAAATATATAATTGCTCCCCATTCCTTTCTTACCTTCTTTAAGGTACATAAAAATATAAAATATTAATTATAAAAATGTACTGCTGAATAGATAACATTTATAAATAAAATATGTATAATATTAATACCTTAAAAAAGAGGAAAATGTAATTGAGTTATATGGGAGTGGCTTTTCTATATCTCACTGTAATTAAATCAGTATGTATCTGAGACAGATACTGGTTAGTTAAGATTTATATGGTAGACTTAGAGAAATCAACAAAGAAATAACTTGAAACTAAATAGTGAAAAATGATTAAAGACATTAAAATGTTACATTAGAAAATAGTCTCTTATTCTAAAATAAATCAATAAAGAAGAGGTGGAAACATATACACTAAGATATGAGATATACAGAAAACAAAATGTAAAATGACGGACGTTAATTAAACTATATCAATAAATTTAAGTATTAATTCATCAAGTAACCCTCTCTATATGAAATGTGTATAACATGGGATTTGATGATAAGTTTTTACATATGATACTAACATCATATCATCATCCATTAAGAAAAATGCTTTATAAATTAGACTTTATTAAAATAAAAAAATTTCTGCTCTTTAAAATACTGTTAAGAGAATAAAAAGCCACAGACTAGGAAAACCTATTTACAGTATCTGGTTTCTATCTAAAACATACAAAGGATTTATATCCAAAACATACAAAGAACTCTTAAAACTCAACAACATGCATACAGAGGTTGAATAAAGTAAATGGAGGTAGATAGAAGGAGCAAGTGTTCTGACTGTTAAATTGGAAGGTAGCAGATAAGCAAGTAAAGAAGGCAAGAATAGTCCATATGGTAATGAATTAGAGTTGGAAGCATCAGTATGAACTCATGTTTAGCTTAATGCAGATATAGATGGTGTTATGGGTTGAATTTTGTCTCCAAAAACTCTATGTTGAAGTCCTAAGCACCAGTACCTTCTAATGTGATCTGATTTAGAAAAAGGGTCATTGTATAATAAGTTTATTAGTTTGGATGAGGCCATAATGTAGTAGAATGGGTCCTTAATCTCATATGAAAGGTGTCTTTTTTTTTTTTAATTATACTTTAAGTTCTAGGATACATGTGCATAATGTGCAGGTTTGTTACATAGGTATACATGTGCCATGTTGGTTTGCTGTACCCATCAACTCGTCATTTACATTAGGTATTTCTCTGAATGCTATCCCTCCCCCAGCCCCCCAACCCCTGACAGGCCCCGGTATGTGATATTCCCTGTCCTGTGTCCAAGTGTTCTCATTGTTCAACTCTCATTTAGGAGTGAGAACATGCAGTGTTTGATTTTCTGTCCTTGTGATAGTTTGCTGACAATGATGCTTTGCAGCTTCATCCATGTCCCTGCAGAGGACATAAACTCATCTCCTTTTATGTCTGCATAGTATTCCATGGTGTATACGTGCCACATTTTCTTAATCCAGTCTATCATTGATGGACATTTGGGTTGGGTCCAAGTCTTTGCTACTGTGAATAGTGCCACTGTAGAGAAGACCTTAAATGACCTGATGGAGCTGAAAACCACAGCACAAAAACTTCATGACGCATGCACAAGCTTCCACAGCCAAAGGATGTCAGTGATTGAAGATCAAATTAATGAAATAAAGTGAGAAGACAAGATTAGAGAAAAAACAGTGAAAAAAAAATGAACAAAGCCTCCAAGAAATATGGGACTATGTGTAAAGACCAAATCTACATTTGATTGGTGTTCCTGAAAGTGATGGGGAGAATGGATCCAAGTTAGAAAACACTCTTCAGGAGATTATTCCGGAGAACTTCCCCAACCTAGCAAGGCAGGCCAACATTCAAATTCAGGAAATACAGAGAACACCACAAAGATACTCCTCAAGAAGAGCAACCCCAAGACACATAATTGTCAGATTCACCAAAGTTGAAATGAAGGAAAAAATGTTAAGGGCAGCCAGAGAGAAAGGTCGGGTTACCCACAAAGGGAAGCCCATCAGACTAACAGCAGATCTCTTGGCAGAAATCCTACAAATCAGAAGAGAGTGGGGGCCAATATTCAACATTCTTAAAGAAAAGAATTTTCAACCCAGAATCTCATATCCAGCCAAACTAAGCTTCATAAATGAAGGAAAAATAAAATCCTTTACAGACAAGTAATTTCTGAGAGATTTTGTCACCACCAGGCCAGCTTTACAAGAACTCCTGAAGGAAGCACTAAACATGGAAAGGAACAACCGGTACCAGCACTGCAAAAACATGCCAAATTGTAAAGGCCATCAACACTATGAAGAAACTGCATCAATTAACAAGCAAAACAACCAGCTAACATCATAATCACAGGGTCAAATTCACACATAACAGTATTAACCTTAAATGTAAATGGGCTAGCGGCCTAATTAAAAGACCTAGACTGGCAAATTGGACAAAGAGTCAAGACCCATCAGTGTGCTGTATTCTGGAGACCCATCTCACATGCAAAGAAACACAAAGGTTCAAAATAAAGGGATGGAGGAAGATCTACGAAGCAAATGGAAAGCAAAAACAAAACAAAACCAAAAAACGAAAAAAAAGAGCAGGGTTTGCAATCTTACTTTCTGAAAAAACAGACGTTAAATCAACAAAGATCAAAAGAGACAAAGAAGGCCATTACATAATGGGAAAGGGATCCATTCAAAAAGAAGCGCTAACTATCCTAAATATATATGCACCCAATACAGGAGCACCCAGATTCATAAAGCAAGTTCTTAGAGACCTACAAAGAGACTTAGACTCCCACACTATAATAATGGGAGAATTTAACACCCTGCTGTCAATATTAGACAGATCAATGAGAAAGAAAATTTACAAGGATATCCAGGACTTAAACTCAGCTCTGGACCAAGCAGACCTAATAGACATATACAGAACTCTCCACCCCAAGTCAACAGAATATACATTCTTCTCAGCACCACATCACACATATTCTAAAATTGACCACATAATTGGTAGTAAAACACTCCTCAGCAAATGCAAAAGAGCAGAAATCACAACAAACTGTCTCTCAGACCACAGTGCAATCAAATTAGAACTCAGGATTGAGAAACTCACTCAAAACCACACAACAGCATGGAAACTGAACAAACCTGCTCCTGAATGACTACTGGGTAAATAACAAAATGAAGGCAGAAATAAAGATGTTCTTTGAAACCAACGAGAACAAAGACTCAACATAGCATAATCTCTGGGACACATTTAAAGCAGTGTGTAGAGGGAAATTTATAGCACTAAATGCCCACAAGAGGAAGCAGCAAAGATCTAAAATCAACACTCTAACATCACAATTAAAAGAACTAGAGAAGCAAGAGCAAACAAATTCAAAAGCTAGCAGAAGGCAAGAAATAACTAAGATCGGAGCAGAACTGAAGGAGATAGAGACACAGAAAGCCCTTCAAAAAAAATCATTTAATCAAGGAGCTGTTTTTTTGAAAAACTCCACAAAATAGACCACTGGCAAGACTAATAAAGAATAAATGAGAGAAGAATCAAATAGACACAATAAAAAATGATAAAGGGTGTATCACCACCAATCCCACAGAAATACAAACTACCATCAGAGAATACTATAAACACCTCTACACAAATAAACTAGAAAATCTAAAAGAAATGGATAAATTCCTGGACACATACACCCTCCCAAGACTAAACTACGAAGAAGTTGAATCTGTGTACAGATCAATAACAGGTTCTGAAATTGAGGCAGTAATTAATGGCCTACCAACCAAAAAAAAGTCCAGGACCAGACAGATTCACAACCAAATTCTACCAGAAATACAAAGAGGAGCTGGTACCATTCCTTCTGAAATTATTCCAATCAATAGAAAAACAAGAAATCCTTCCTAACTTATTTTATGAGGCCAGCATCATTCTGATACAAAAGCCTGACAGAAACACAATAATAAAAGAGAATTTTAGGCCAATATCCCTGATGAACATTGATGCGAAAATCCTCGATAAAATACTGGCAAACCGAATCCAGCAGCACATCAAAAAGCTTATCCACCATGATCAAGTCAGCTTCATCTCTGGGATGCAACGCTGGTTCAACATACGCAAATCAGTAAACGTAATCCATCACATAAACAGAACCAATGACAAAAGCCACATGATTATCTCAATAGATGCAGAAAAGGCCTTTGACAAAATTTAGCAGTCCTTCATGCTAAAAACTCTCAATAAATTAGGTATTGATGGAAAGTTTCTCAAAATAATAAGAGCTATTTATGACAAACCCACAGCCAATATATTGAATGGGCAAAAGCCAGAAGCATTCCCTTTGAAAACAGGCACAAGACAAGGATGCCCTCTCTCACCACTCCTATTCAACATAGTGTTGGAAGTTCTGGCCAGTGCAATCAGACAAGAGAAAGAAATAAAGGGTATTCAATTAGGAAAAGAGGAAGTCAAATTTTCTCTGTTTGCAGATGACATGATTGTATATTTAGAAAACTCCATCATCTCAGCCCCAACTCTCCTTAAGCTGATAAGCAACTTCAGCAAAGTCTCAGGATACAAAATCAATGTGCAAAAATCACAGGCATTTCTATACACCAATAACAGACAAACAGAGAGTCAAATCATTAGTGAACTCCCATTCACAATTACTACAAAAAGAATATAATATCTAGGAATCCACCTTACAAGAGATGTGAAGGACCTCTTCAAGGAGAACTACAAACCACTGCTCAACGAAATAAAAGAGGACACAAACAAATGGAAGAACATTCTATGCTCATGGATAGGAAGAAAGGTGTCTTTTTAAAAAGAAAAGAGATACAGAGACAGACACGCAAGGGGAAAAGTCCATGTGATCACAGAGGCAGAGATTGAAGTGATGTTGCTGCAAGTGAAGGAATGCTGAAAATTTCCAGCAAGTTTCTGTCTCAGCACCAGAAGCTAGAAAGAGGCAAGAAGGAATTTTCTGCTGTAGGTCACAGAGGGGGAGCATTACTGTGCAGGCTCCTTGAATTCAGACTTCTAGACTTCAGAACTGTGACATAATACATTTCTGTCTTTTTAAGACACTTAGATTGTAGTACTTTGTTAATTACAGCCTAAAGAAACTAATACAGATTACTACCTATAGAAATATTCATGAATATATGATATATACATGGGTTTATATGCATTTGTATATTCCCTTTTTCAATTAGCTGAGAGAGCCTAGAAGTAACATGCCCATAGTAACAAGGACATTTAGTGCCCGTATCTTGGTTTCTAACTCCATTCACCAATAAAAAGATCAAGTGCATTTTGGAGACATGACTGATTCTCAGGCAAAAAATATGCAGTATGAACCTGGAGCACCTTGATGTGCCAGAAAGTTAGAAAGTGCTAAAAAAAAATTCCGTAATGATTAGATTTTTTCAGAGCAACATAGGAGCCAACTGAAATTGCTCTTGTTGACAAAAGCTGGAACAATTTTAACAACCAAATAAATAAAATAGTGTTAAATTATAACCCAAAGTATGAAATAACTATCTATGACTTTATACTGATGAAACTAATTGATTGAGTTAATAAATAAATGGGGAAGAAGAGACACCTTGCCTGTACAGAAGAATTCAGAATAATTTCTATGCATATTCTGCCCTCAGGATAGTAGAGCCTAATTTGCCACTCTTTCATTGCGGGCCATGCAGTTACTCTTTCCTAACAGCACTGTAAAAAGGAGGAAAAAAGAGAACTTTACAGTGGAGAAACCTGACAAATGTTACTTCAGCTTAGATTAGCATCAACAGTGATTTTTTTATTTTATGTGTCCTTGATGTGATACGATGAGAATGGCAACTTAGCTCTGCAGCCTTCACTACAAAACCTATGACCCCAGACCAATCATAAGAAAAGCATCAGAAAAATCAGAAAAATCCCACACGAAAGACATGCTACAAAATATCTGACCAGTACTTCTCAAAATGGTCAATATCATCAAAAACAATGTCTAAGAAAAAGGAGACATGTGGAAGACTTCTGGGTTCTGGCAGTTTCCCATATCTTGATTATAAAGGGATGTATTTCTTAAATATCTATTGGAATATGCACTTAAGATATGTGCACTTGCTAAAAGCATTTCAATAAAAAGTATACAGAAATACAAAAAAAAATACTGGAAACCTAGTTCTAATATATATCTGACATTGGAATACTGAGAAATGTGGCCCTGTAAGACATCAACATATTTAGAATCTAATGAAATTGCATTCATTATTCAAGAAGACAGTCTTCAAAAAAACACATGAAGAAATGCTCATCATCACTGGCCATCAGAGAAATGCAAATCAAAACCACAGTGAGATACCATCTCACACCAGTTAGAATGGCCATCATTAAAAAATCAGGAAACAACAGGTGCTGGAGAGGATGTGGAGAAATAGGAACACTTTTACACTGTTGGTGGGACTGTAAACTAGTTCAACCATTGTGGAAGTCAGTGTGGCGATTCCTCAGGGATCTCGAACTAGAAATACCATTTGACCCAGCCATCCCATTACTGGGTATATACCCAAAGAACTATAAATCATGCTGCTATAAAGACACATGCACACATATGTTTATTGCGGCACTATTCACAATAGCAAAGAGTTGGAACCAACCCAAATGTCCAACAACGATAGACTGGATTAAGAAAATGTGGCACATATACACCATGGAATACTATGCAGCCATAAAAAATGATGAGTTCGTGTCCTTTGTAGGGACATGGATGAAACTGGAAAACATCATTCTCAGTAAACTATCGCAAGGACAAAAAACCAAACACCGCATGTTCTCACTCATAGGTGGGAATTGAACAATGAGAACTCATGGACACAGGAAGGGGAACATCACACTCCGGGGACTGTTGTGGGGTGGGGGGAGGGGGGAGGGACAGCATTAGGAGATACACCTAATGCTAAATGACGAGTTAATGGGTGCAGGAAATCAACATGGCACATGGATACATATGTAACAAACCTGCACATTGTGCACATGTACCCTAAAACCCTAAAGTATAAAAAAAAACAAAAAAAAAAAAAAAAAAAGACAGTCTTCAAAATCTTTAGATCAGAACTGCTAGGTTATTGTGAACAGGCAGAAAGTAGAGGCAACCTAGCAATAGTAATCTAGTGTTATAAAAAAATCATAATCCAAAGTGCATTGTATTTTTAAGAATGTTTTATATAGAATTATTTTATTATTAAAGATAAATGCATAAATTTAAAAATATGTATAGGATCTATAAATACTTCAAATTTTCTTTATAAATGGATTGAGTATGACAGCAAAAACTATTTACACTTTGTTCCAATGCTAACATTGTTAAATGGATACTCTTACTAAATTCTTCTCAAAGTTAATAACATTGGCTACAAAAATAATATTAATTTTATAATCCTGAATTATAAACCAGGTACAATTCAGTGCTCAGTAAAGATGAGCATTAAATCTCTATGTTCTATTGTCTTAGGCATAATTAAAATAACTTCAAATTAGAAAAGAAGAGCAAATACATTTATCCCAACATTTAGTTTCCTAGAGTGCCATACCAGTGGAGTACTCACCATGCTAATATATTACTTTTCTTATGTTACTCAATAAGCAAATGCCATTTTCATAGATCCTGTTTTTTTTTGCGTTCTATATGAATATCACTGATAAAAAAATAAAGTAGATACATGTTTTAAAAACACCAATAAAAATAGCTCAGAAAAATCAGGGACATGGCTATGACATGCCCGCTCTCAGAAGAGAATAAAACAACCCCTTACAATTTCCAGAAATAATTTTATGAACAATAGCGAAGTTAAAACCTGGCTGCCATAAAGACTATTTTTAATCCAAATTCTTCACATATAATGGGAATGTACTGGACTCTATCAGTCATATTTCAAATTATTTCATTTGAAGTATTCATGGGAGAAACAAGGAGATTTAGGTTAGATAGAAAACTATGCTTTTACCACCTAACATACATCCGCAATGTAAAATCAAGCAAAAAGCTTACTTAATCCATTTCCCTGTTGAGACCGATCCTGAAGGAGACAGATCAGAGACCCAGTGTTGCACATTCTTATTTTTAGATTAGATTTTAAATATAAAAAGCCTCTGGACAAAGATTTGAATGTGGCGTTTCCTTCGTCTGTGAAGATCCTTGGACTCATCATCAGTCACAGTGGGAATGCCCAGTAATCCTTGCCACCAGAAACTAAAAAGTTGCTAAGGGTTTAACTCAGTTTTCTCCATCCCTAAGACTGCCAGTAAATATGAAGGACAGGGGAGAAATGACTTATTCTCAGTACCTAGAAATGGGACCAGGAAATTGGCTAGGCCATGCCACTAGTTTGAGGTATTAAAGGCCGTAGCAGCTTCCACTGTTGTCCCTAAGGCTCCCTAACAAGCAGGAAAGCAAAACCAAAATCACACTGAAGCCTGCTATTCCAACAGAGAGAACAAAAGACCAATCTAAATAGGTCTCTACTGCAAGGAAAGGGCAGGGGAAATAAAAGACAACTTGAAGAAAAGAAACAATAACGAGTTTTAGTGTTGTTATTAAATCCTTAGGGTGTTTCAAGTATAGCACAAAAATAAAAATACTGTCACTAACAAAATAATCTTCAAGTAAAAAAGATGTAATTGAATTGGAGAAAAACATGATCACTAATGAAAATAAAAATGGTATCCTACAATTATTGAAGGAAACTACCTTAAAACACAGGATTAAAATACTAAAAGTACATGAGATCCATGCGATCTAATGTGAAAATAATAAAATATGACCATTAAACAAATAAGAGGAATTTATTTTAATACAGAAAGGAGAACCTAAATCAGCAAATTTAAACCTTCACCAACATCAGGAAGTACACCCAGAATTATAATAAAAAATACTATCGAGCTGTAAGTGTAAGGAGAAAATAATTATCAAGCTCTCTGGGAAAATGTGTAAATAACTAACAGAAGAAAAATAATCAGGCCAGGCACAGTGGCTTACTCCTGTAATCCCAGCACTTTGGGAGGCTGAGGCAGGTGGATCACCTGAGGTCAGGAGATCAAGACCAGCCTGGCCAACATGGCGAAACCCTTCTCTACTAAAAACACAAAAATTAGACAGGTGTGGTGGTGTGCAATTGGAATCCCAGCTACTCAGGAGGCTGAGGCAGGAGAATCGCTTGATGTTGCAGTGAGCTGAGATCATGCCACTGCGCCACTCCAGCCTGGGCCTCAGAGTGAGACCCCATTTCAAAAAAAGAAAAAAAGAAATGTTAAAGAAAAAAAAGAATCAGACAGCATATAGAGTAACAAAAAGAAACAGAGTAACATCTATAGACAAAAAGTTACAGAATAACATCTATAGACTACAGAGAGATAAGAATGGCAAAGTACAACCTTACTATTTAAATTATTTGCAATCTACAGAGTGGAAATATTGGCATCACCTGTGGGCTTCTTAGAAAAACAGAATATCAGACTTCATCCCAGACTTACAATGTCAAGTCTGCATTTTATTAAAATACTAACAGATTCATATGCACATTAAAATCTGAGAAGTTTAGCCCAAGAAACATATAGCAGTCAAGATAATTTTCACATAGCAGATTAAATAAATATATGTGTAAACTAGTAGATGTTTCAGATTATGTCTCCTGAATATCAATGTGAGGAAAATACTCAATAAATAATAACTCAGAAAAAAAAATCACACACACACACAACCCAAAACAAACAAGCAAAGACCTCCAAAAGAAATAAAATATGTTTAAGCTGTTTGCAGTGAAAAACAAAATGTTTTATATGACTATATATAATTTATATATATACACACACATATATATATAAATGATTGAGAGATTGATAATTAGTTAAGTGGTTATTAAGGATTCTTCAAACAGGAAAATTCTATTAGTAGAAAATATATTCTGTATATTGCATGGAAATACCAGAATTTCAATTATTTCTGTAAAATTTTAAAGTATATATACTTAATTTTGCAGAAGTTTAAAAATAAAGGACAATTCAAGCAATAGCAAGAAATGGCAAAGCAAAAGAGCAGTAATGCTCTTAAATTCAGGCATAAAATCAAGGACACATTTGGAACATTTGCAGAAAATTTTTCATATCGTTGACTACAAAGTGCTTAAAATTCTTAAAGTAAGACATTTAAAAATCTACATTTTAGAAATCAATCGAATTAAATACAAATAATAAAAATTATTCAAAATTATAACTTCTTTGAAATTAGGAAACCTACTTTTAGATAGCCTTTGTGTCAAAGAGGAAATTCAAAGTGATAATCTATCCACAAACCAATGAAAATGAGTATTTCCATATAAGCCTTTGAATGCCTTTAATTTACTTTCAGTGCCTTTATTATTTAACAAGAAAGGAAAATAAATGAACCTTGTACTCATCTTCTAAAAACTTAACAAAAGAACAAGTTAAACTCCCAGCACTTGGGAGGCCAAGGTGGGCAGATCACCTGAGGTCAGGAGTTCAAGACCAGCCTGACCAACATGGAGAAATCCCATCTCTACTAAATACACAAAATTAGCCGGGCGTGGTGATGCATGCCTGTAATCCCATCTACTTGGGAGGCTGAGACAGGAGAATCGCTTGAACTCAGGAGGCGGAGGTTGCAGTGACCCAGATCACACCATTGCACTCCATCCTAGGCAACAAGAGTGAAACTCTGTTTCAAAAATAAATAAATAAATAATAAAAAAATAAAAAAAACTTTCTAGAACTATAAGTTCCTTAATTTAAAAGCTGTAAATATTAAAATATTAAAGAACTAAAAATCAAAACATAAAAATGATAAATACAAAATTTTGTTATTTTAAAATACACAGAGACAACTTACTAGAATTTAAGTAAAAACATATGTATATATATATATAGAGAGAGAGACAGCAAGAGAAAGAGAGAGGGAAAGAGAGAGAGAGTCAGATAAAAGGACAGAGAAGCCAGAAAAACTGGACAAGTTTAGGAATGAAAGATATAACCATAAATTTAGAAGAAAAAAATCATTGAGATTTTGTTTTAAAAGATGCATAAATTCAGTTATACGGCAAACAAATACAAATTAAAGGACATCAATTTTTTTCTGGAAAAATGCAATGGCCAAAATTAATCAAAATGTAATTTAGATATTAGTTTTAATGTCATCTTTGTTACAACCTTTATTTTGAAACTACTGATTTCTAAGTCATTGATTTTGGGGGTCATCTGTTTATTAATAATGTGTTATTGAATTATTTTCAAAGATTGTGATCTGTAATACTCCCTTAGGGAATATAAACAAGTGTTTAAAAAGCTGTGCTTTGAAGCCAGACCTATATCAAATCTCAGCAACATGTGGTCAAGACATAAGAATGATTGAATGAATTCAGACCACTTCAGACTGAGAAAGCCACCATCTCTGAGGTCATTTTACCTTTTCCCTTTCTATTCAGGTAAATTCATCTAGTTCCTAGAAAACTTATCTTATTCCTAGCAAATTCATTTACATTAATCTTCCATCCATTATTAATAAATACTTTTAAATTATTTGAGTTACTGTTACAAGAAAATTAATGAAGATTCAAATTCTCTGCTGCTGACAAGATAGAAGGCCACAGAATCAGTGCCAGCTGAACAGGTACTACACGTGCACTACTTTGAAGGGGATTTTAGACTCTTATTAACCACTCACAAATGGATACATAAAGGAAACATTTCATTAAAAATTTCAGTTGTCACTCTACCTGCTGCATCTTTAAAGGGATTCTGAGAAAGCCAGATACACAGAATGTTTCTGTAACTAGGAAGACATTTCATTCATAACATGTATGAGAAAATTGGAAAATAAAGTAGAATTGCCAATACTGCAACACATCAGTTGATAGACACATCAGCAGAGAGAAAAATGGAAAACTGTTTAAGAAAGTTGAAGGGCAAACAAACATCTTAGTAGAGAGACAAAATTAAATTGCCTAATGATAACTGCAACAGAAGAAAGTCTGCTTGGATTGGTTTTAATTAGAAAAACTCATAAATATTACATATAAATTGCGGGAAATGGAATCTAGTATATGAATGATTTCAAGTTATTTTCTGGCACAAAATGTGAAAACAGAAAGAGAAGAATTATCTTAAAATTAGACTATGCTTGAGAAGAAATTTACAGAAAGATGAAGATGAAGTGGTGCTAGTAAATATGTCATAGCACCTGGCATCATTATTTTTTATTTATAAAATTTGACACCAGAGGCAGAGACAGTTACTCTCTGATGTATACCATATGTGTATATTTGAAACGTGTGTAATGCACATATTCCTTATTGTGTTATGTTTACATATGTATTATACATGATTCATATATTCTATGCAGTCTTATGTAAATATAGTATATAATATATAAAATACATGAAGTATTGTAAGCAAAAGCACCTAAGAAATCAGGTCAAGATTATCAAATATAATTATTTATAAGGTCAATAGAAGCAACATTCAAATTTATGAATAATTAACTCTTTGAGTTTTCTTCCAGATGAGCTATAGTTACAATGTTTTTAGAATAAAATATGGCTCCAGAAAATTTTGCAGAAAAGCCATCTAATTCATGAAAATCCAAAGGAAAAAAAAGTAGAGTGGATTATACCTTAATAAAATGCTGGCAAAACAGTTGATGTATCTGAAAAATTATCAAATGAGAATAGAGGAAATAAATTCATGCCAGCTAATTTCCAGAATAAATTTAGAGTCCAGGTAGGCATGAGATACATCTTATAATGCTTGGCTAGAGTACAGAAATTATTTAATTACAGAAGATGCTGTAAATCAAGTCAACCTAAAAATGTTGGCAATGACCGAATGTTGGAATAAGCAGCGATATCCACCTAAGAAGGCATGACAAAGACATCAATGAGGCAGAGCATGATTTATTTCTCCATTATTAATATTAACCATGGTTATAAATATTTACTTTAGAAAGACATAAAAATTTATTCTGTTCTTACTCATCACATTCTCCCCAATATAAGGATTAAAACTTTAGAAAAACGGTCAGCCTCTTGTTTTGTTTTGAGTGGAATCCATGTTAACAGAAAATAATGATGGTAGAAAAAAATAGCTATCCGAACAATGCAGTGACTGAATTTGTGTGCTAAATGATATTCCTCGATATTTTTTTCAACCTCCAAAGAATACAACCACCAAATCTTAGAGTTTCTTAAAAAAAGAGATTTGATATTTTTATACTTTTCAAACCTTCTAAGTATGATCTTTTTTAAAATAATGAACATTTATTACAACTAAAAACTTAAAAAAATTTCATACTAAGTTGATGATTGTCTTAAAAATATTACTCTGTGAACACTGTCAGCATTTTCAATGTTAATAATACTATTAATAATTATTGGCATTTGTATCCTGTTGATTCTTCCAAAGGCCTTAGTTTTTTAAATTTAGTCATAATTTTTGTGGTAGCTATAATGTTAATTCTAACACTCTTTGTTGTGACATAGCGTTCTCAAAATCTTTACAATGATTATCTGTTACTATCTCCACTTTATAGGAAAAAAAAAGTGAGGCAGATAGTCTCTTTTATAAATTCAGTAGAATCTGTAAACTCTAAGAAATACTGTGCAGTCTTTTTAAATATTTTATTTCTATTCTATGTAGATTGACTAACCTTTTATCCAATTTTCAAAGTTTCCTACAACAAAATAAAAACTATTTTAGCAATACATTTAAAGACATCCACCTTGTTTTAAATTGCTAATCAATTTTTGGCATGAATGTAAAACTGTCGAACATTGATTAAATCAATGTGTTTATAAATATGTAAGATTATAGCCTTAATGATAATTATAGATGTAGATCTATTTAGAGCAATTCAATATAAATATGGATATCCAAGATACTTGAGATTTATATTAATGGTGATGGTCTTAAACTCCAAATGCAGCATTTTAACTAGAGACAATATATGTCTTTTGAGTGCTAGTATCATCAATGTGGCCAAGTAATTCTTTTGCAAAATCTCTTTGTATGTAAAAGGAAATTCATAAATACTAAAATGTTTCAAAAACCTAGTTCCCAAATCGGTAAAGTCATCTTTATAGAAAAAAATGAGACTCGAGAATTCTGTGTCATTGATGTACCCCTACTTTAAGCTGTCTGGGCCTGTGAGATACTTTTCTGTTAAGCTATAAAAAAAAGAGGACGGGAAGGGGCCTCCTTGTCAATCTTGGTATGTATCTCCTCACACACACACACACACACACACAAACTAATGGAAATAAAAATTAAGAAATATGTTTAAATAGACATATGCTTTTAGTATAAGACAAATATGGCTTAGTGTTCTAGCTAGGAGAGGATATATTGCTGTTATTAACCTCCAAATTTCAGTGTTGTATCTCTTGTTCATATTACATGGCAAGTATGGACTGGCAAGGTTTTGTTACGCATGCTTACTCAGGTACCTAGGTTGATAATGGCTCTGCCACTGTGGAATTAAAACTTCTGCAACATGTGACAGTTGAGCTGACATGAAGGGAGAAAAATGGGATGAGTGTGGCACATCAGCTTTCAATGACCTCCTATTCAAAAGAGAAACCCACTACAATTGGTTACTGCTCTTCAGACGTAAGAACACGTATGGTCCCAGCCAAATTGCACAGCAGACAATAATATATAAGGAATCATTTGGACTATCTAGTGAGTCCTAATTGCCTCTACTAGAAGTGACATTTGAAAGCAATGATGATAGAGGGATAAATAGACTAAATATTGCTGGAATAAAAAGCTAATGACCTGGAAAAGTGTTGGATACATAACTCAAACTATACAATATTAATTCCAAATAGATCAAAATTCTAATTATAAACAATGAGACGAACAAAAATGTTAGAGAAAGACAAGGAAGTTTTTTTCTTAATTAGAGAAACTTTTGTTTTAAAACTATGACACAATCTCAAAGTAGAAATAAAATAAAAAGATTGAAAAAATAGACCACATCAACAAAAAATTAGTTCAGTGTTTTTGGCTGACCCAAAAAATACTCTAAAGTCAAAAGATAAATAGCAAAACACAGAAAATCTTGGCAACTTATATCATAAAAAGAGATTACTCTTGCTAACAAGCCAGAAGATTCTAGTGAATGATAAAAAAGATTAATAATCTAATAGAAAAATATGCAAGGATATGTGCATTGTACCAGAATTGTACTTAAAGTATGAGATATTAAGAGGTCAATTTGATGGCGTATATTAAAATTATAAATGATCTCCCATATACTGTGAGACATTAACTCTACGTATAAGAATATCCCACATGATTATGCAATTTTATGTGAAACAAAATATTTGACATATTTTCACTGAAGTATCACTTATAATTTCAAACAACTGGGAACAACAAAAGTGTTTATCAATAGAGGACTAAATAAAATTCAATATAAAATTCTGCAGCAGTAAAAATAATAAAAAAAAGACTTTATGTTTCAAGTTGGGCATGTTTTAAAATATATTTTCATGGAAAACAAGCAAAATATAAATATTGCCTATATATGTGCTTTTATGTAAAGTGGGGGAAGAGGATAATTCATAATTGTGTTTTCTTATCAGACATAAGGAAACTCAAGAAAGAGTTTGAGAGGGATGGAAACCAAGAAGATAGAGGACTGTGATTCAAGAAAATATTTTCATTGTTTACCTCCTTATGGCTTTTGACTGTTACACTAAATAAATGTAATAAAAAAACAAACAAAATGTTCAAAAGTGAGATGTGATCTGACCAGATCAAAGTACTGTGTTTTTTGATTTATTCTAAACAGGATTCTTATGTTTCTGAAATGCTGATAGAATTATAATATCCTCCACATAGTCAATCCTTATTTAAATTAAAATCAATTAAAATACCTCTATTTTTCATGATAATTACTTACTAATAAGAAGAACATATTTCCCATTCAGTTATTGTGCATTTTGTGACCAAACGTATGTGACTTTAAACTCTTCATGTTTCCTTTTATCCTGGTATATTCAACACTTTTCAAAATGTTTAAAATTTTATCTAAAATATTTCTATTTTTTTCTCACTATACTTCTTCATTAGTATAGCACCAAAGTACTTTTCCAAGCTACTGATTAAAATAGACAAAATTCCTGTCCTCCATATTTTTAGATCTATGGGACTATAAGTATGTGTGTGGTCAAAATAAATGAGCATCCCAAGCAAATTGGGCAAGTACTGCAAAAGAGACATGTGTGGTCCATATATATGTTAAAGGTGGTCCTCTAGGTAGAGGGTTAGATAATCCCTCACAGAGAAGCTCATGCTTGATTTCTTCCAAAGGATGAACAGGAATTTGTCATAGAAAAACTGAAAATTATAACCCAAAAAAGAGCAAATGAACCCACACAGAGGTATGTTACTTCTATTCAGCCCACGCCTGTTTAGTGACTATTAAGAAATACTTTTTCAAAGGTGGCTTAGTCAACTGCTATTTTACCTAACAGTTGTGTCATAGAGCCAGTATGTTTCTTTCTTGGTTTGCTTCATCAAATATCTTCAATTTCACATATGCCAGTGTTTCAAATCTCTTGCAGTCATATAAAAAACAGTCATTCTTATGGCTGTTTATTATTATAGTACCAATTGATAATCACTTATTTTTTAACGATGCAAAATCTATTCATTGTGCTTGATAAACTTCCTTGGGATAGATTGTTTTGTAAAATGTTTTTCACATTTTCTTGGAGTCACAACTTCATTTACTTCATGTTAACTTATGGTACTTCCAGTTTGTTAACTTCTTTTCTATTTCTCAAAAGGGTTTTAGATTCACCTACAAATATTTTTAGTATGCCAAGATATAATTTTTAGAGATCAAGAGATTTAGAATCATTGAGAGCCGTTATCTGCTTTTCAAAAATCTCATTTATTTTGAGCCTCAAATTTCTACTTCAAATATTTGTTCTATGTCTAGAGGATATTTCCAAATAAATGTATTATCAACACTTCGAACTCAGCATAACCAAAAATATATTTGTCAGCTTCATGTTTTCTTCTCCAACACAAAGGGGATACCATACTGTCTACCTTTTTGTGGTCATTTATTGTACTATTTTTCTTTTATATATTTTTGTTATATATTTGTAAGCAAAATCAAAATTTCTAATTATAAAATCAAGCTAAGCAGGTAACTGAAGTCTGAATGTTAACATTTTTTGAGAGTCATTATTGAAACTATTTTACTGGAAAAGCCTAATGGCCAGTGTCAAATATTTCCATGTAGCTGGAAACCAATTATTAAACTTATGTTAAAGGAACTTTCAGGAAATAATGTAAAAGCCAGGAAATAATACTTACATTCCTCTTAAACACACCTGAGTAATATTGTACGATGGCAGCTTTTGTCAAAAACGATCTGAAAGAAGTGAATTCTAATTTTCCTCCTTAATTCCTTGAAGAGCCATTGCACAGAAGGAGGCAGTGATGACTAGGTTAATAGTATGAATGTGTATTTATCTACTTTAATCACAGTATCCCTGTTTTTAGCTGAAAGAAATCTCAGTAATGGCAACTACGAACAAGATAGAATTTTTCAGTCTCTCTTAGAATAGAGAAGACGACGTAGGCAAGAGCTGAACAACATTGTCAACTTAGGTTAATCATGATATTCTCAGCGTATACTCTTAACTATGGAAGCTACAAGTTCCTTTTCCTATTACATCCTGCTTCTTAGGACACATATACGACGACCAGTGTGGTAGTAGCCACGTGGAGAAAAAAGACTGTATGAGTCAGCTTTCTCTAAAGGGACAGAACTAATAGGATATATGTATATATGAAGAGGAGTTTCTTAGGAGAATTGACTCACACAATCACAAGGTGACTTCCCACAATAGGCCATCTGCAAGCTGAGGAGCAAGGAAGCCAGTCCGAGTTCCAAAACCTCAAAAAGTAGGGAAGCTGACAGTGCAGCCTTCAGTCTGTGGCCGAAGGCCCAAGAGCTCCTGACAAATCACTGGTTTAAACACAAGTATCTAAATGCTGAAGAACTTGGAGTCTGTTGTTCGAGAGCAGGAAGCATCCAGCACGGGAAAAAGATAAAGGCCAGAAGACTCAGCAAGTCTCGTCATTCCACTTTCTTCCGCCTGTTTATTCTAGCCACGCTGGCAGCTGATTAGATGGTGCCCACCCAGATTGAGGGTAGGCCAGCCTCTCCCAGTTCACTGACTCAAATATGTTAATTTCCTTTGGCAGCGCCCTCACAGAACACCCAGGGACAATACTTTGAATCCTTCAATCCAGTCAAGTTGACACTCAATATTAACCATCACAAAGACTAAGAACAAAACCTTGGAGTGACAGTGCAATGATCTAGAAGGCACCTGCTACCTTGATGACTTTGTGGAGTCATTATTCCAGACTGAGGTGACAACCCTTTCGGTTTTTTTTTTTTTTTTAGACGGAGTCTTGCTCTGTTCCCCAGGCTGGAGTGCAGTGGCACGATCTCGGCTCACTGCAAGCTCCGCCTCCCAGGTTCACGCCATTCTCCTGCCTCAGCCTCTTCGGCTCACTGCAAGCTCCACCTCCCAGGTTCACGCCATTCTCCTGCCGCAGCCTCCCGAGTAGCTGGGACTAGAGGCACCTGCCACCACGCCCGGCTAATCTTTTTTTGTATTTTTTTAGTAGAGACGGGGTTTCACTGTGTTAGCCAGGATAGTCTCCATCTCCTGACCTTGTGATCCACCTGCCTAGACCTCCCAAAGTGCTGGGATTACAGGCGTGAGCCACCGCGCCTGGCCCTGGTTCATTTTTTTTTTTTTAAGAGAAAAATAAACTTCTGTATTATTTAATTTTGTACTATTTATGGGTGCGGTAAGGTTTCATTATATGTTGTTAAACCTATCTTGATATGCAACTCATCTAAAAAATGCACTTTGGGAAGTTACTGATAAACTGGATTACTGTATATCTGACCTCTTAGTATTTTCAAAACCTATTTTAAGTTAATTAATTACAATGTACTAAGAAATACTGAAAACAAATTCCTCTTCTAATTAAATCAATGTAAGTATAGTTGAATAAGAATGACTTCAATCAGTATTAAAGTGTATCTAAAATTAAAACATTTTCCAGTGTAATATTTTCTAAATTCTTAAAAGCAGAAATGCAAATGAAATATTATTTTTTTCAAACAGCCTCAGAACCCATGAGATAAAGCCAAACTTACCCAGGATTAAAGAATAAAAATATTCTAATTCAAAGCAGATCAGCAGTCAGTTGTCAACTATGCCAAACTCAACAAATAAACATAACCAACACACACATACACATGCACACAAACTCACAAAGAAAAATAGAAGGTACTTGTGTTTGTCTTTTGGCAAAAGGTATATTTTAAAGTTAGATAGTTAAGAATCAGAAATTGGTTGCACTTAATTCAAAAATATTGAATAGAAATCAGAGTTACAACTGAAGACTAACAAATTTTAAACATTAAACCTTGAGCAAAATTTACTTCACAGGCATTTACAAATAAATTATTTGGCAAAGTAAATTATATTATGGCATTTAGTGTAAGTTTGTTTTATCCTATTAGTTTAAGATAATTCAGTGTTGTTTTATCTCTGTGGTGACTATGTGTTCCTAGAGGGAAAATTGTTTAAGAGCATAATATATCTTTTCAAGAAATTATTTGGATTTTTGCATAAAAGCTAAATTGAATGGAACATTTAATTTCTATATTTCTTATCTTTATTATTGTAAATCAGATCATTTGAATCAAGCTAAAATGTGAGGCCATGTAAATATAAAGATGGCTCTGGAACCCTTATATTTAAAAATACTACTGTCTTTCATAAATGTCTCATAAAATTCAGATGATTTTGAAACCATGTGGACCAAAGATATTGTTCTAATTAAACTTTTAAACTTTGTTTTATTTTTGATATATAATATTTTCTGAGATAATATGAACAATATTACAAGTACTGTGAGGTTAAGTTGTACATATTTTCTGAAATTCCTTTGTAACCTTCTAATCTTTAGAATAATTAGTAGTACTGAGGTAATTAACAGGCTACACTTACCTAAGAACACTTCTGAGAAAATGATTATATGAAGCTGACAGTTGAATAAAAGTTACACACATAGGCACAATAACATTAATGTGCTTATATATGTATGTTTTTATAGATATTCATATGAATAAACTCAATCTATAATTTGGCTCAGAAAAATCAAAGAGCAAATAAAAGTATAATTTCAGAAAGTTATGATTCTTTCCATAGTTTTCTCATTTATTTTGAAATATGTTTTAAATCTAGATGTCTTTCCTAGTGTTTTCAAAGTTAAATTAGGACAACTTCTCAGGCAATAGGCACTGTGTTCAGGTTGGCTAGGCCTAATTCTTAGCTATCTAGAGGAGAATTTATAAGAAATAAGCCTGATCTCAGACCATCACCTTGTGTTCTATACTTAGGTATATCATTGTAGAAACTTTTTCATATGGCTCAACACTAAAACAGTAAGATTTTTCTGTATTGTATTTAGAGTGTTTAATATAATTTGATTAATTAAGCCTATTATTTTAAGACATATTATTCTAATTTAAACATGTTATTTAGCAAATCATAACATTGTAATTTAAATATATTATTTGGATCACTTCTCAGCCTTTTGGCTAAGATCTAGTATAAATATATTATTTGTTTTCACTATAGATATAGATATATATGCTACTATTTTGAAAGTCTGATAACTCCTGAAGGCAAATAATTAAATTGTAATCTTCTCTTATTGCAACAAAATGCTGATAAAAATAAAATTGAAAACATCTATATTGTATACTTAAGAAACATGTACATTATATTTTCTGTTGCTTTTAGATTTGACAGAAATAGTTGTTCCCCAGTTAAAACAAACATTTTATTTCACCTTTAAAAATCTATATGTGAATTCTAATTTCATTTTAGTTATAACAACAATTACATTAAATGAGCAAAATGTGTAGAAAATCCCTAGATATATAGCTATATTTAAGTACATATATATGCTTAAGTACATTATGAAGTAGTGCTGGAGAGTAACTATAAAAATATCAAAATGAATACTTGATTTCAAAGTTTATTTTCTTAACCACTATTCTATTAATTTTCCCAAAACAAAGCCACTTCACAATTCCAAATTTCAAGTAATTACTATGGCTAAGATTATAATTATTAATATCCTTTTCTACTAAGAGGAATTGCAGGTTTATTTGATGCATGTCTGTTTCTATAGCTGGCTCAGGAAAGGTACATAGTGGTTATATGACATATGGCTTTTTCTTCCAGGAAAAAAATAAGATTTTTTAAATTTTATACAATTTATTAACAGGACATGACAGTCATCTTAAATGAGCTCCCACTGGCCAAATTATGATAGTTTGCCTAGAAAGACGTAAGAACTCACTATTTGTAAAACCAAAACTGGCCCCTTAATAAAATTTAAAATACAAATTATTTATTTTTTGTATCACATATATAATATTATTTTTATGAAAGAACAATGTTCAGGTGTACATTTTATATATGTCAAATAGGCAAATGCAAATTTTTGCATAAATTTTGTTATATTTTCTATCAATAGGAACCTTACAATTTTTCAGACTCACAACGTCTTGCTCATGAACACGTTATTAAAGTCAAGGATAAATTTCATACTAAGTTGCAATGTTACTAAAATGTTATAATTCATAAATATTTTGTGTTAAGAACCCTATTAAAACATACAACAAACTCTACAGAATAGCCTTTTAAGCACCTCCAAAACAGTGCCAAGATTTGGATCCAAGAAGGGAAATCACTTAAATTGAGGCACAGGGACCACAATAATATTTCCCTACTAAACTCTATAGTAAAATACCATAGCTAAGTTCTGTATTCACTCTTCCTGCACTCCAAAAAAAATCTGAACAGCAGCCCTTGAATACCAGATATTCCCTCTGACAGTCTACCTAAATGAGAGGTAAACAGAAAAACAATTCTGAGAGGTAAACAGGAAAACAATTCGACTTTTGATGGTAGTTGGACTTCAGATGGTAGACTTCTGATGGGAGCTAACACTTAGTTCCTTGAAATCAGCTAAGTGTTTAACACATATCAGAAAGAGATACATGGATTTCAAGGAGCTTGTGCACCATCAGAAGTGGCAAACACTTAGCTGATTATGATATTCTTTCATGGTAAAGGCTTAGCATACGCCATATCATGCATAAGGCTAAAATTTTTAAAGTACAGTCATCTTCCTAGGAAACTTGTATTTTTTAAATACCTGTTAAGTCCAAGATTTCTATTGCTAGACATATTCAGTTACACAACTTTCCTCAAAAGTCTTAAAAGATATAACAAAATTGAGAGGCTGCAATGGACAAATATATTAATTATTCTTGCCTATTCTCTGCTGTTTTTCAGCATGAAAGTTAATAAACACAAATATTTCCTTAATATGTAATTTGCAGCAGTGGTGCTGTCAAAATATTTCCTCAACTGTGCCATTAGAAAGAAATAATACTTATTTTAGTAATGTGTTAGACAAGGAAACTTCAATAGGAATTTAAAACAGAATTGAAAAGTTTTCAAAAAACAATGACTCATATGGGTTCAAGTTAAAGGCTGGAGTAATGCAAAAAGAAGCACGGAATAATAAATAGTGAGTAAAAAGATATACGTCTCACATTCTTCGTTAAAACCTAATTAAGAAAGTTTACTATCAAATTGAGTTTTTGGATAATTAAGAATTAAAAAAAAGAACTCTTTTGTACAGGTCTTGAAAGACAACTCAGCTAACTATGGATTAGAGCACTAAATTATCAAATATTTACATAACCAATATCCTAACTTTACATTAACTGTGTACTTTCTCTAATATTTCATCATAAATTTGAATTGCCATATAAGTCTACTTGTTAGGAAGGACAATGGACATTCCTAAAATACTGAAAAATTTATTTAAGCATTTCCAAAGGTTATTGACACGTATACTTGACAGGAAGATTAAACAAAAACTTATTGACAAAACAGAGCATTTATGAAAGGAAGATGCTTTTATTGACTTAAAATTTTAATGTATGTTTATCACAGGGGATTAATTTACCCAACAACTTTAATAAATATTAGCTACACGATATCACTTCTCTTGCTCTAATTTAGTAAATCTATATAAAAAAGAAGAGAAATCCACAGACCTTTTGAGGGAACTGGATCACCACTGCAGGCTCCTCAAGACACCAAAAAACGGTGAGTTCTCTTGGTCTCTAAATAGGGAAGGTTGTGGTCTTGGGCAAGTTCTCAGTCCTGGTCACCAGCTCTCTGGAAATTGACTGGGTACTGTTTAGGGGGCATAGTGGGAGTGAGACCTGCCTTTAGGACTGCCAGCTGTATGGGAGTGGGGTGAGGCCAGTGACTGCTAGCTTTCCCCCACTTCCCTGGCGAACTGTATGACTCAGCAGAGGTAGCCATAATCCCCCTTGGGATATAATTCCATTGGATTGGGAACCACACCCCCATTCCCCACAGCAGCCACAGCAACCCAGACCCAAGGAATGGCTGAGCTCAGACACACCTATCCTTGCCCCTACCTGGTGGTCTTTCTCTACACACCTTGGTAGCCAAAGACAAAGGTCATAATATCTTAGGAGCGCTATGGCCCTGCCAACCATCTGAGAACCCTAAATACTTAACCAGGTGTCCCTAGGGCAAGTTTGCATCCTCCCAATAGGACCACAGCTAATGCACTCTTCTTGAAAGTTCCACCTTCTGGCTGGAGGCCAACCAATACAAAATCAGCACACTAAACAAAAACAACCAAGACCCTCAGAGAGTCTACTTCATTCCCCTGCTACAGATGGATCACATCACAGGAATCTTTGTAGATACTCCCCAGTAGTGGAGTACTGGTAGCTTCATTGGGTCGCTAGACCCAGAAGAACAAAAACAATTACTACAATTCAGGTCTCAGGAAGCCCCATTTCTAGGGGAAGTGGGAGAACACCATATCAAGGGAGCACCCCGTGGGAAAAAAGAATCAGAACAGCAGCCCTTGAATACTAGATATTCCCTCTGACATAGTCAGAGAGGTAAACAGAAAAGCAATTCTGGTAATATGACAAAACAAGGTTCTTTAACATCCTCAAAAGATCATACCAGCTTGCCAGCAATGGGTCCAAGCCAAGAATAAATCTCTGAATTGCCAAAAAAAAGAATTCAGGTAGATTACTAAGCTAATCAAGGAGGCACCAGGGAAAGGTGAAGCTCAACTTAAATAAATTAAAAACATGATTCAGGATATGAAAGAAAAGTTATACAGTGAAATACAGTGTAAATTTTTAAAAAATATCAACTTCTGGAAATTAAGGACACAGAGAAATTTAAAGTGCACTTGAAAATCTCAACAATAGAATCAAACAAGCAGAAGAAAAAAATTCAGAGCTTGAAGACAAGGTTTTCAGATTAATCCTATCCATCAAAGACAAAGAAAAAGTAATTTTAAAAATGAACAAAGCCTCCAAGAAATTTGGGACTATGTTAAACATCCAAACCTAAGAATAATTGGTGTTCCAGAGGAAGAAGAAAAACCTAAGAGTTTGGAAAATATATTTGAGGGAATAATTGATGAAAAGTTTCCCAGCCTTGCTAAAGATCTGGACATTCAAATACAAGAAGCTTAAAGAACACCTGGGAAACTCATCATAAAAGATCATCACCTAGGTACATACTCATCAGGTTATCTAAAGTCAAGATGAAGGAAAGAATCTTAAGAGCTGGGAGGCAAAAGCATCAGTTAACCTATAAAGGAAAACCTATCAGATTAACTGAAGATTTCTCAGCAAAAACACTACAAGCTAGAAGGGATTTGGGTTCTATTTG
This sequence comes from Symphalangus syndactylus, assembly GCF_028878055.3. Classification (NCBI taxonomy): domain Eukaryota; kingdom Metazoa; phylum Chordata; class Mammalia; order Primates; family Hylobatidae; genus Symphalangus; species Symphalangus syndactylus. The sequence goes on from NC_072426.2 coordinate 58,320,267, forward strand.
TAGCCTCCTTAAACAAAACAATTATCAACCATGAATTTTGTACACAGACAAACAAATGCTGAGAGAATTCACCACTACCAAGCTAGCACTTACAAGAACTGCTAAAAGGAGCTCTGAATCTTGAGACAAATCCTTGAAATACACCAGAATAGAATCTCCTTAAAGTCTTACAAGACATCTATAACAACAACACAATGAAAAAAATAAAAACAAAAAAAAAAAACAAGGTATTCAGGTAACAAATAGCACAATGAATAGAATAGCACCTCACATCTCAATACTAACATTGAATGTAAATGGCCTAAATCCTCCAGTTAAAAGATACAAAATGGCAGGATGGATAAGAATTTGCCAATCAAGTGTCTGCTGTCTTCAGGAGACTCACGTAATGCATAACGACTCACATAAACGTAAGGTAAAGGAGTGGAAAAGATATTCCATGCAAATGGACACCAAAAGTGAGCAGGAGTAGGTATTCTTATATCAGACAAACCAAACTTTAAAACAACAGCATCTAAAAAAGACAAACAGGGACATTATATAATGATAAAAGGATTAGTCCAACAGGAAAATATCACAATTCTAAATATATATGCACCTAACACTGGAGCTTCCAAATTTATGAAACAATTACTACTAGAATTAAGAAATGAGATAGCAACACAGTAATAGTTGGGGACTTTAATACTCCACTGAGAGCACTAGACAGGTCTTCAAGACAGAAAGTCAACAAAGAAACAATTGAGTACTGTCTCAGACGACAGTGGAATAAAATTGGAAATCAACTCCTAAAGGCACACTCAAAACCATGCAAATACATGGGAATTAAATAACCTGCTCCTGAATGATTTTGGGGTCAACAATGAAATCAAGATAGAAATTTAAAGATGCTTTGATCTGAACAATAATAGTGACACAGCCTATCAAAATTTCTGGAATATGGTAAAAGTGGTGCTAAGAGGAAAGTTTATAGCATTAAATGCCTACATCAAAAACTCTGAAAGAGCACAAATAGACAATCTAAGGTCACACCTCACAGACATGGAGAAACAAGAACAATCCAAACTAAAACCCAGCAGAAGAAAACAAATGACAGGATCAGAGCAGAACTAAATGAAATTGAAACAAAAAACAATAGTAAATCTCTATAAAAAGAAAGAGCTCTGCGCTCTCTTGTTTTATTAAATATAGTTCTACATCTACAACATTTATCATTTTAAACAAAAGTGGTTACCTAATGATATTAAAATAAAAAACTCAAAATTTTCATGAGATTACTGTGAGGATAATCTAGTTACTTATTCATACCCCTAATATTCATAAATCATAATATTTCAGGCACTGTTTAAAGTGTTTGGTGAGGTAACACATAACATGGAATTGTTGAATTATATTCACATCGCATAAGCTCAGCCAGTTTCAATCTTTATTAACAATTTCAAGAATATAGACAACTAAACGAGTCTCATGAAGCAGAGATAGACCTCTGAGACCTGTCTAGGGTCTCCTAGGGTCTCTAGCATTCTCCAGATCCTTTTCTTGCCTAGGGCATACATATCTGGCTCAGATTAATAAATCAGTTTTTTATGTGAGGTTTATGTAATTATTCACATTGTAGTGAGCATTTAAATGATGAGAAATACCAACTTATACCTCCAATCCTGTTTCATTTTCATAACATTCTTCAAAGAATCATGTCTCATAGGATTTTATATTGATTTGATGTAAGGAATCCTGCAGCCAAGGCATCCTAGAAAAGGTATCTAATAGATACTTTCTTGCTTATAGCAAATGTCATTAGTCTATTTATCTAAAATTTCAATTAAAGGGAGCTCACTTTCTCTGGAAAATAAAGAAAATGAATGGATCACAGACTAGCTACTTTAACTCTGTCCTCCTGTAGGAATACAGCACTTAAAAAATAAGATTTAAATTAACCTCTATTTACTAAGAAAAGACAGGAAATTAAAAAATGAAATAAATGGGTAGTTGTCAAATGAATAAAAGTTGTTTTTTTAAAAAAAATAAACCTGAGAACATAAATTGGGTGTGCCATGTAGAGTTTGGGATTACAGTTTTAAAGAGAGTAGTCAGGAAAAGCCTAACTGTAAAGGAGACATTTGAAGAAAATCCAAGGGAGTGCAGGAAGGAGCCATGAAGTTATCTGAGAGAAAAGTATTCCACACAAAGGGACCGGCAAGTACACACACTGTGAGTTAGGAGCATACCTGGCTTTTCTATGGTACAGAGAAAATACCAAGTGGCCTGCATGGAGAGAACAAGGGTGAGAAAAGCAAAATAGAAGATCAGAGGGAAAAAGATATTATATGGGGTCTTGTAGAGTAATATAAATTTTTGCTTTTATGGTTTGATTGCTGTTGGTGTGTTGGCTAAGTTTTTTTATTTTTAAAAATTTTCTTTGTTTTTTTTTCTCATGGTCTTCTATTTTCTTCAGGTCACATCAAATCCCTCATTTTCCTAGTCTGTAGTTTGCTTAGGCCTTACTTCTGCATATGAATCCTTCCACAAATTATACCAAAAGTATCATGGGAGATAATTTTCTTCCTCTTTGGCTTGAAAGTTTTTGGCATTTGCATAGATAATTTATAAAGTTCGTCTGATGCCACGTGTGTCCTCTTCAGAACCCGATCCAATGATGTTTCCATATCTCCAATTCAATCTGTGGTATTCTGCAACAGATTTCTTCAGCGGTAACTCATAACTTTTAAAATAAATCTTCCCTTACTGTGTGGTGAAGTGTAAAACATACTCTGATCCAGTTGGGAGGATATTTGATACTCCTGGGCTGCTGAAGAAATCAGTAAGAAGACTCTTTAGCCTTATAGAGTCTTCTTTAACATCAAAATCCTCACCAGCAAATATTATCATGGGTTTTGTTTTCTCAGGGCATTTACTGTTCTTAATGTCTATTAATGAGACAAATTTCTCAATGCCTAATTCTATCATATCTAGCAAAAGATAGCCATACATGTGATCTCTTATTAGATTATTTGTTCATTTTTTATTATGGGAGCCATACGTGAATAAGGAACAATCTGACTTCCTTGAAGAATTCCAGTGATATCTGACTCTAGAATGGTCTTGTAATATTTTTCTTTTTGTACAAAAAGCCACATAGGTTTTTCAATGCATACACATTTCTAAGTACTTCTGTCACTGTTGCAGTTGCATTCTCCTCTTTAATCAACATGGCATTTTTAATATTTTCACTGAATTTCAGTTCTCTCTTCTCAAGGAATTTCTTGGTTGTTATTATTTTGGGCTTTACAACTTGATCCATGGCTGCTGCAACCCACAACCCAAACCGCGTAAAATGCCAAGTGTTTTTTGTTTGTTTGTTTTTAATGTTCAATGAGATTTAAAAAAAGCAAACAAGAGAAGTGACATGATACCTCTTACCCATTGTAAGTGTCAGTGTCATTCTAGATCTTGTATTGGGAGTAAACTGTGCATTTCTGGGAGGGAAAGTAAGAATGGAAGCAGGGAGACCAATTATAAAACTATAGCAATATTTCTAAATAAGAGCAGATGGAGTCTTGGACAAGAGTATTAGAGGTTGATGTGGTAGTATGTTTTGAAGACAAGACAGAACAGAATTTTCATGTGAATTGCCCTCAGGGTCTGAGAGAAAGGAGAAACTCACAGATACAATCAAGGATTCTTACCAGATCAGCATGAAGAAAGGCGGAGACTACAGATGGAGTAGTTTGGAGGGACGAGAGTACAACAATTTGGGGACATGTTAAGTTGGACATGTCTATTAGAAATTCTAAACTAGATGCCACATAAACAGACATTCAAATTTAGATTCCAGGGAAAACAGCATGGCTGGGGACAAAAATTTTGGAATTTTCAGGGACATTTAAAGTCATGACACTTTATGAGATCATCAAGGAAGTGACAGGAGACTGAAGAGAAAAGACCCAAGAGGTCAATTTTCTACTGAGAGACATGGGGGTAGAAGAGGAGCCAGCCAAGTTGACCAAGAAAAAGCAAATTGCAAAGTAGGAAGGAATCTAGGAGACCATAATGTTTTGGAATCCAAATCAAGGACGTGTTTTAAGGAGGAGGCAGTGGTAACTGTTAAAGCTTTAGAGGACTGAGAAGAGAAATAAAAATTAAACATTGAATTTACCATCAAATTGTTGCTGTTGATAAAATATGTTGTGGTAGAGACACTGAGACAAAATGTTTTATATTTTTCTTTAAGCACAATATATAAATTTGATAAATGTCTTTTTTACGATGGATATTGTTTGGAACTTATGCTTTTGTTTTGACATACATATGTATTAATTATTTATTCTTTGAGACCTACTATACATAAGAGCTTCTCTTAGCTTTTGTAGAGAAATCAATCCATGAGATTGACAAAATCCCTGAATTTATGGAGTTTTCATTTTATTGGATGTAATTAAACCAGTATGTGCAAATGTTAAATATTTATGCATAAATTTAACTGCCATGAAAAGATAAAATATAATGAAGGGATATAGTATGAGTTGGGTAAGTGACTGATTTTGTGTTTTTTTCACAAAGGCTTTTCTGAAACTATTAAATTTGTGTTGAGTTATGCAGTATGAGAAAGAAACAGCCTTATAAAAAGCTGTTGTATGGGGAGAGCATTCCAGTAAGAGTAAAGAGTTGTAAAGCCTCTGAAATAAAAACCATTATAATAAAAATAGCCTATATTTACTCAGCACAAACTGTGAGCCAGACACTAAATATTTTAAATGTATTATTTGATTTAATCCTTGCAAGAAGCCTGCGAAGTAATAGCATTACTATCTTTAAAGATTATAAATATGTTGCTAAGGAAACGCAGATATGAAACCCATATTCATAATTTGCATGCTTATAGGCATTATGTTATATTATTTCAAACATGTTTTGTTGAAGAAACAAATAAATAAACTATAGAGTGAAGGATCCAGGGCCCAGGTTATATACAGGACTTCAATGAATGTTGTAAGTTTGGTTTTTTATTATAATAATAGTCAGACATCATTTTAATTATTATAGCTATGGAATGATATGACATACTTGTTTGCTTTTAAAGATCACTCCAACTGTTGTGTAGATAATAAAATGTAGAAAATCAAGTTCTTGGAATTACTGAATTAAATTTCTCCCATGGATGGGTAACAGTATACTCTCTGGGCAATGGTTTCTAAATGGGTGTATTTTCAATTTTATAATCATTAAAAGTACATTATTTAATTACATTTATTTCTGCTTGGATTCATATATGATATACCACAATGAACATATATTTTAAGATTGGTAAAACATAAACCAATTATTAACTCCCATAAAATATTTTCTGCAGAAGTTATTTTGTAGACATATTCATATGATTTAAATTAAATTTCATAAAAATGCACATGCTTAAGCAGAATATACACATTATGTAATAGAAGTTTAAGAAAAATTTGCTCCAAAGTTGTTTAACAAATATAAAATCTTTAGTATTTTGAGGGTTAGTCCTCAGGTCTAGTTATTAGTTTTCTGAAATTATCATGACTTTCCTGATTGTTTATCAGACATACAACAAACCTCATTCCAGTATGTCAATCCAACTGTTCTTGTTGTGAAAATACTATTTTTTCTGTTAAAAAGAATTTTTTAAAAACCCTTGGGTATTGAATAATTTTGGGATTAGAATAATTTCCTTTTAAAAGATATGATAGTGAATATGAACATAAGAGAATGCAATATTTCCTTTTAAACTGTTTAAATTTCAGAACTGCAAATTATAAGGGAAATTAAAATACTTAGATATTTAAAATATTAACTGCAAAATATCGTGGATAAGAAGTAAACTAAATCTTCGAGTTATTATCTAAACATTAGTATGCATAAAACTGAATGCACATAACTATAACTTTCACTCTTTTATTTGAAGGAAGGAAATATCAGTGTGGGTGGTGTATTTTTCTCCTGCATTGTAGAGATCTATGATGCAAATTTAATCCAAACTAAACCTTCATAGCACATAGTCGACGTCCAAGGGAGGACCAGAACAACTATCAAAGCATAGCAACACTCTATCCCTGTCAAGAGGCTCATTTTTTGGGGGGTCAGACTGAAACAACATATGGAACATCCTAGGATGTTTTTGAAAAGAATACAGTCATTTGCTGGCAATTAATTAATAGAGGCAAAAATCTGAGTGTAATACTAATAGAGACAGACCAGCCAAAAGCTTAATGGAAACATCAGGAAATAAGCAGTCCAACAGAACTCAGCTAAAACCATTGTTATCTCTGAAGCTCAGGAAGATTATGTACATAGCCCAGGTTGCACCCACTGTGGCGCTATCAGGCAGGGAACATTTAAGATTTAAATAACTGGAAAGTACCAATATTCATTGATTGGAGGACCTAACGTTGTTAATATACAAATTCAATCCCTGTAAAAACTTTCTCTTTTTTTCTTCTTCTTCTTTACTTTTTTTTTTTTTTTTCTGCAGAACTTAACAAGCTGACTCTTAAATTGATTTTGAAATGCAATGGTCCCAGATTCAAAATAATCTTAAAAATGATTACAAGTTGAAGGGCTCACAATTACTAATTTAGCAAGGAAACAGAGAAATTTGAACACTTACACATTGGTGCTGGGATTATAACATGGAGCAGCCACTTTGGAAAAGAAATGACAGTTACTGATAAACGCAGAGTTATCACCTACATGAGCCAGCATGCCAGTCCTAGGTATATGCCTGTGATAAATAAAATAAAAAAAAAATCTATAAATACAGATTTATTTACAGTGGCCCAAGAGTAGAATTAACCAAAAAGTCCTTCAATTGAAGAATGGATAAGGAAAATGCAGTATAACTATACAACAAAATAATTTTGACATTAAAATGGATTGAAGTACTAGTGCTACAACATGGGCCAATATTAAAGCTCTATGTCAAAGAAGCCAAGTGTAAAACACCACACATTATATTATTTTACTCACATAAAATATTCAGTATAGGCAAATCAATAAATATAGAATGTAGATTAGTGGTTGCCTAAGGCTAGGGGTAGGAAATGGAGAGTGACTGTGAGTGGCTATAGGATCTCTTTAAGAGTGATGAAAACGTACTAAGATTATTGTGATGTGTGCATAACTCTGCAAATATGCTAAATACTATTAAATTGTGCACTTGAAAATTGGTGAATTATATGGTATATAAATTATATCTCAATAAAAATATTTAAAATTAAATTACAGTGTGTATGAAACCATCCATTGATTAACATCAAAGATAATTATTACATCAACTTCTTACCCTGATAACTGATAAGAAAACACTATACATATTTTTAAAGTCTTATTTTATTTCTTGTCTCATACACTTTCATCTCTGACCTCCAAGTGTTTACCAACAGTATCCTCAAGTCTTTTAACATTCACCAACCATTTGGTTTCAAAGACGATGCACATTTTGTATGTTTTTGTTACATCAGATCCCTAATTCCAAGTATTGCATTTCTGTTCCACTTAGGTATTGTTGTACCGAAAAATTACTTAAAAATTTAATGACTTGAAACAAAGCATTTATTTTATTAACTCTCATTATTTTTCTGGATCCAGGATTCAAAAAATGTTCCCTTTTGTGGTTCCATCCTTAGGTGCTTATGTAAATTCAGTCAAACAGTGGCTGAGGCTGACATATTGCTGGGGTTTGGGTTCTGGATGAGCAAGTGGTGAGCCCAGCTTCTCTTTTCTCCATTCCATTCCATGGAATGCTAATTTAGTGTTTCTAACAGCAGGGTGACATAATAGCCACTAGTATGTTTACATAACATGTGAAGCCTTCAAAACTTGAGTATCCCAGTATTTCAGCTGAAAAGACAAAAGCTGCATCATTTTTCATGATCTATGACTGAAAGTTATAGAGCATGCCTTCTGATACATTCTGTTGGTCACGAATTATATTAAAACCCATTCAAATTTAAGGGGATGAGGATTATACAATATTTCATGATGAAGAGTAACAGGATACTAGAAATAGAAACATGTTAGAGGAGAGATAATGTTGCAGTCATCTTGGAAAAATGCAATCTGCCAAAGTATTATATGGAAAATTAAAGAAATGTACATTCAAAGATACAGTAAATGTTGGCAAGAATAGTGTTATTTTGTGAAGCAATTCAAAGCACACAAATTGTTGAATGTGAGAAAGATAATTTGAAATGTAGCATTATATGTATACATGCTATAAAAATCACAGAAGTTTGATATTGGTATTGAAATTAATAGATAGAGGGAATAAACAGAAATTATAAAAATGTGAAGAAATAGTTGTATGTAGTGTCAGTAACTACTGATGTGAATTTAGCATTATATAATAAATACGATTTTGTAATTCATATTATACACAGCCACATACAAACACACAAATAGACACACACACATATATGTCAGTCTTGGAATGATTGGTTTTCAATATAACATGTTGGTACAAATGTCATACAACCTACTGAAAATGATAAAATTAAGCTTGACCAACTCTTCTACACAGAAATAAGTTAATAAGGCTTAAGCATTACATATAAGCCATATAGCCATGAAGACACTCAAACGAGAAAGATAAACATTTATAAATATAAGTTTATGTCCAAAAATATAGAGTAAAAACAAAATAACCAAACAAGGATAATAATTTTATTTTAAAAAGTTTTAAAAAGTCTAAATGTTTTGTATTTTAAAATAATTCCAAATCAACTTTTAAAAACCAGAAATCCAAAATAATTTGAGCAATTCTACCAAGTATTATTATATCCACACAAGTTAGTCATTTTTTGCCCTATTATTTGCCCAGAATATCTGGTCTTTCTCACAAACATTCAACTTTTCAGTATTCTTAATTTCCATTTGTTTCATTTTAAGTGATATATCACTGCACCGTTGCCCAGCTTTGTAAGTGCTGGGTGAAGAAACATCTTTCTAAAGTCAAAATTTCAGGCTATAACAATTCATACAATATTTTGGAACATTCAGACCATTTACATTTGATGTGATTATTGACATCACAGATTAAATAGCTATTACTAGTAGCTTCTCTGACTTGACAAATAAGTTGCTTCTAAAAGAAGATTAAAATATTATTATATGTCTATACAATGTTTAAAATCAGGTATTCAAAAAAAAGATAAGACCTATTTTCTTTCCAAAAATATCAATTCAAAGTGACAAAAATTTTAAACCTTGACCAATAATTAAGTTTTAAAGTTACACACACACACACACACACACACACACACATATGGAGAAAGAAAGAGAGAAGGAGAGGGAGAGAGTGTTAAGTATATATATATGTATATATGCTTAATTATGTAAGGATAACAGAGAGTGCCAATGAATGTCAATAGAATGCACATAAACTTTTCCACATTGTTGATTAAGGTTTTGTTAGTCATCAAGATACATAATTTACCATTTTCATTGGCATTAAAATGCCTCAACTTGACATCCTGTCACTCATGATGATGAAAAGAAAAAATGCAACTACACTGGCAATCAACTAATGAGCAATAAAATGTAAAGACCATTTAAGAAAAAAAATAAATATTCATAGCTTATTTAAATAGAAGATAAACATAGGGAGAGGCACCAAGCCCTGTATACAAAATTTCAAGTGTTTAAGTAAACTACATGTTAAAATATATGTATATATACACATGTATGTATGTGTGTGTATATATGTACATACATACACCTATATACACTGTGTGTATCTGTTATTAGCAGGAGGTGATATTTCAGAGGAATAGTATAATATAAAATTTATGTTATTACTATATTTTTAAATGCTTTATACATATTAAATATTTTAAATCTCGTGATTACTCTATGCAAATCATATTTTATTCCTATTTCTATTTTGTTGCTGAAACACAAAAAATGTTAAGTAATCTACTTAACACAATATGTAGGGAGCAGAACCATTATTCCAAGCCAACTAGTCTGGTTCCACAGACCGTGCTCTTAGCATGCTGTACAAGTTTTCTAGGTGTTCCATGAGGTTGTACATAGAGGAGAGGAGAAAGATAGGAAACAATCTTAGAGAGGACACCATGTGTAACAGACAGTCTCAAAACACAGGTTCAAACCAAGAACCTCTGATAAGCAAGTTAAAGTTTTAATCCACATAACAGACAAGAGGAAACTAAAACAGTAGTCCATGGGGTCTGAATTCCAGATTTTATTCTTTAGATGTAACGGTAGAGCAGAATGAGGGAGGATAAATAGCAAGACCCACGTTTTAGTTTCTGTGTAAAGATTTACATTTGTGTGAAAAGATGAGAAAGTAAAAAAATATGTGCACATGTCTAATGGAAAGAAAACATGGCTCTGGGGGAAAAAAGGACTCCATAGGTACTGACAACTTCTGATATCAATGAATGAATAAACTTTGCACCTTCAATAGTATTATGTGGTGCCTGGAAATAAAAAAAGGAAAGAACCTTAAGGAAAAAAGAAAAAGGAAGGATGAAAGGATGGAGGGAAGGAAGGGAGCTCCACAAATTTTTGTTACATTAGATATCACTTATCAATCCCAGTGCACAGTTCAGGCTAGCTAGCTACTGACACCGTCTTTCCAACAGGTTAGTCTCTTTCCTCTGTACATTTTACTTGTCTGTCACTTTTTACATGATGTTGCTTTTACCAAAAGCTTCTTTCTTCAACACCAACTCAAACAGTATATGTACTTCAATGCCAATTCTATTCCACTCCCACATAAAACCTTTAACCTCAGGCCACATAGGTCTGGTATACCGTTGTTTCTACACCACCATAGTAAGTATGAGTTGATTGCCTTTCATGGCCCAGGCAGTGTGATGGGGTTGGAAAGCAAGTAGAGCTCAAATGTATTTAACACACTCATGATTCACACTGAAAAATAATTAAGGAAATCAGTTAAACTTCAGTGCATTTTAGAGATGCACTGAATACAAAAGGAAGCATGTCAGGAAGTTCTCTAATTAATCAAGATAGATCCACAGAAAGCTCTCCAAAATCAACAGCGTCAGAACTGACAAATATTAAATGCATGAATATACAGAAGAAATTGCACTATTCAGTTTGTAGATTTTATATAAGAATTGCATATAAGACCGTACATAAGTAAAAAATTAATATGACAAGAGTAAATGAGACAAAGTTCTGTGCACTAAGCTGTTCTGGGAATGCAGTCAGGGATTTTGAGCAGTGCAGTGTCCTGATCAAATTTGCTTTTTAGAAAGGTCATTTGAGAAGTAGTACAGAAAATAGATTACACAGTAGGTAGAAAAAAAGTTTGAGGCTTTTCCTGAGGAATCCCATGAGAAGTGGTGAGTCGGGCTATGAGAGTAGAAAGGGAGAAAAGGATTTATGAGATGAGTGTCAAAACCTGTAGCATTTATTGACATGATAGAGTGTGTAAATGCAGAGATGCGGTGACTCCAAGATTCTAACTTAAGAATACAAATGAATCAGTCACTCAGATAGAGTATTCAAAAAATGTATTTTCATAGGAAGTGACAAAGAGTCTGGTTTGTGGCAAAATGAGTTTGAGATATTGATGGGACATCCAAAATGCTTGAGAGAAGGCACTTGATATGTTTTGTTGACTACTGTGTTCCCAAACCTAAAAACTGTGCCTGTCATACAATAGTAACTTAGTAAAAAATTACTGAAGAAATGAATGTTGAATGAAATACTTTTGAATAGATATATTTGCTAAAGACATTTGGTTCATCAGATGAAGCTTGGAAAATAGATATGGTTGACCAACAATTGGTTAGCTCGTAGTAGAGGTATAGGACAAGGGCAGAGCCTTGAGAATAATATCATAAGATGAAACAGCAGAAACTAAAGAAAAGGAAGGTCCCAGGAGGTAGGGGAAAATCCAGGAGAATGTAGTGTTCAAGGAGATGAGGAAAAAAAAAAACAGAAAAGGAACTTTCATGAACAGCAAAAATTTTAGAATAATTAGTTAATATTAGTTAAAGGAAAAAAAGGTGGCCTTTCTCTTTGCTAATATAGAAGAAATTTAGGAATTCAAAAGGAGCAGGTTTAGGAGCTTTAGCAAGTTTGTTTGTTTGTATTGCAAAATAAAACATAACATTATGTGATGTATGCTACTTAAAAAAATATATATCTTTTAAAAGATGATGCTCTAAGCTCCAGTAGGGCAGAGACAGTGTTCAGTTTGGAATTGTATATATGTGTATGCGTGTGTATGTGTGTGTGTTTGTGTGGTAACAGAAGGGGCTTTGGAGTTAGAAAAACCTCAATCAAATTTCAATCTCTATGGCTTTCCAGCTGAGTAAACTTGGATAGCTCTGAGCTTTCCTACTTAGCAAAACTGGCAAAATAATACAAACTCCTAGTGAAATATTAAGCAGTAAACAAATAACAAGTATAAATCACCCAGAACAGTGTTTTAAACTTAGTAGATGCTGAATAAAAGGCAGCTGTTTTTATTTCCAGTGTTTAGAACCTTCTTTGTTTTATACATTCACTGAGAATAAAATCCAAATATGAATCTATTCTTTCACATATTTTGATTACCTTATTTAATATTCTTGGAAGATGAAGAGGAGAAAAATAAGATGCAGGACTGTGTATTATGAATTCTTTAAAATATAGTGCTGTCTGGGATTGTTAGCTGCAGCCTTACCTGAAACATGTGTAAAGAGATCATTACTGAAAACAACGTGAGCCTTCTGATAGGCAATTTTGAACATATTCAGAGTACAAGATTCAATGATACATGAGCAGATAAAAGTTCCTTCTCCTCTATTCTTTCTTTTTCCTCCATGAATTTATCTTCTTTCTCATCTGAATCTTTGCTCAGTCTTCCAGAGCTAACTGCCTCATCTCCTTACCTCTTGTGGTCAGAGTCTAAGATAACATTTTCTTTCCCTTTCTCGGGGAAGCATGATCGTGATGGTGGATCATGGCATTCCTCCATATAGAAAAGCTTGGGTATTCCCATTTCTTCAGAATGAATTTCCTGTAAGGCAAGTACACAATTATTTTTTTCATATATACTTTGCAAGGATTACTATATTAAAGTCCTTACCTTTACAGGGTTAGATGACCATTAATACCAGAGGAAAACAAAAATTATCATTCTGTCACACCAAAAAATGAAAACAAAATTTTTTCAGGGTCACAAAAATGATGACTTTAAAATATATTTGCTACAGTTTGGATATTTGTCCCCTCCAAAACTCATGTTAAAATGTGATCTCCCAGGCTGACCAACATGTAGAAACCCTGTGTCTACTAAAAATACAAAATTAGCTGGGTGTGGTGGCGCATGCCTGTAATCTCAGCTACTTGGGAGGCCGAGTCAGGAGAATCACTTGAAAACCCAGGAAGTGGAGGTTGCAGTGAGCCGAAATCATGCCATTGCACTCCAGCCTGGGCAACAAGAGCGAAAGTCCATCTCAAAAAAAAAAAAAAAAAAATGTAATCCCCAATGTTGGAAGTGGGACCTAACGAGAGGTGTTTGGATCATGGGGTGGGTCCCTCATAAGTAGATTAATGCAGTGGGGAGATTAGGGAGTTGTCACTGTATTAGTTCTCCAGAGAGTTGGTTGTTGTTGGTTGTTAAAAAGAGCGTGCACCTTCTCTCTCTCTCGTTCCTACTCTTCACCATGTGATCTCCGCACACACTGATGACCAGATCCCTTGCCTACCTTCCACCCTGAGTAGAAGGAGCATGAATGGCCAATCTTGAGCTTTTCCAGACATCAGAATCATGAGCCAAATACACCTTTTTTTCTTTTTAAATTATGCAGCTTCATGTGTTCCTTTATAGCAACATTAAATGGACTAAGACAATCTCAGTCCCTACTACTACATACAATAAAACAAATACGATAGAAAGTTAGCTTATATAAAATTATATACAATGAACTATAATTCCACATAATGGGGCTTTTATATAATCGAATTCTCTTCTCTAAACATCTATTCTGATCTGCCTTTTTCAATGTATACTGACTTTTGCTGATCCTTATCCGAGTATTAACATTTTATTTTAACCCTGGTGGTTAGATGCGATAATCTCAAATTGAAATCGTAATTTCTATTTGTATAAAAAAAATCTCCAGGGATCTGTTTATGAGACAGATCAAAGTTCACTTTAAATACAGTCTTTTTCAATTGCCTTTCTAAAACATTTCATTCCCTCTTTCAGTCTGCAAAAGCCCAGCAGCCCATTACATTATAACCCTGAAATACTCTGTGGATTTCTCACTAGCTCTACTTTCTGACCTAAACACCGTGCCTTTATGACCTATATTCTTCCTTGATTCTTTTTTTTCAGCACACTGAGGCAATGGGAAAGATTTTATTCTGCTTTCCACGTATATCTTCTTGCTTAGGAGACAACCTAAAAATGGATTTGGCATTTAGGCAGAAATATGGAAAAATGATATCTATTGCATAGCATTTTAAAGTTGCTCCTTGGATTCCCAGTGATGAATGTGTTCCTACTTGGCTATCTTTAATACAATATTGAATGTAGTGTGTAGAAAACAACTGGTAAACTCTTTTTAACACAGGCCAGCTCAGAATATTTTAAAATAAATAAAATGTACAAAATAACCTAAAATTTAAAACTTACAGAATATATTTTATGTTAAGTATTTTTATGGTTAAAATGTGTGATTGTTGCAGCTAAAAAGATGCTTTGAAAGTGACTTCTGACAAAAGTTACCACACAGTGCATAAGGCATCATTTAACCTTGTTGAAGCACCAGCAAAAATATATTTGGTGTTAATTAATCACCATTTAGAGATGGAAGTAACATGCTACCACACCATGGTGTTATGCCCATAAGTATTCTAACATTCCAACATGAAATTTTAACACTGAACTTTGATGACTCTTTATTTCTTCCATCTGTTTTCCTGCTTGGTGGATATTGTTTTTATTTTCTCTACTTTGTGTTTGCACTCCTGAAAATTGTAATTGTTTACTTAGTTTGTAAGTTATTTAATTGAAACAAAGCCTAACTTCATCTATAATGAAACTACTGAAAATAGATGTGTTTAGGTGATATAAAATTTGATTCTGAACAAAGAAAGCCTGTTGCCAGTCACAGCAATCTGGCACCAAATAATCTCTGCAAGTTGCACATTTAATTAGAGTGAAAACTCATTAAAGTATCTGGGAATATTAAGCTGATGCTATGATTCTAAATAGCTGTGTATAGTCCTTTGAAGAACAGTTGGCTGAGACTGCCAGCACCTGTCTCAACTGGGGCTATCATACCCACAGATACAAATACAGAGAAACATACTTATTTGATACATAATCACTGAAAAATCATATGTAAATGTGCATTTACAATACTAAGCCTCCCTCAAAACAGCATGTTAGATAAACGAATTACCGAGCAATGTATATTTTTGTTGAGCTACTACTTCTATAAGTAAATTATACTGATATTCAAAAGTTGTTTTCAAATTATCCTTAAATGTTGCAAATTAGGAATGATGTTATTGTCAAACTATTCAATTTTTCATATGGAAAAATCCTTAGAGAGCAGCATGAGAAGTAACATTTTAATCTAATCATTATTATGATTTTAAAATAGATAAAATTAATTAAATATAAAATAAAATTTTAAGGATTTTTCATCAAAATTGGCAAAATTAATAACGAAGAAAAGCCAACATACCTGTGGGTAGCATAAAACAGTTTGTTTTGTATGTAAAAATAACTATTTTCTTATAAGTTAGGCTCTACAAATTTACATCATTATTCTGAGATACATTGAGAGAAATATAAATGACAAACATTTGCTCAGAAAATAAATACATTAATTGACACAACAATTTTATAAAATGTAAATATGCATATTTTTCCACTATTATACCAATTTGAAGATATGAAGAGTATGGAATTTTAAGGTGAAGGCTGGGAAAGAACAAAATGTGTCCTCCACATACAGTTTTTTTTTTATAACAAAAACCAGAAGACAGCTGCTTAATAATATCATCACTCATTTGAATATATTTCAATGAATAAAATGTTCAGTATAACAATCACAAGCATATCACAATTATATAAGATGGTACATATAAAGCACTTAGTCTAATGATGCTCCCCTAATCTCAATAAACTCTGATGTGACTTATTTCTGCTAAATAACTTGCTATATCCATATTTCTCCATAAAACTAAAAAATGTGTCAATCAAAAGAATCAAAAATATTTAATGCAGATTTTGTTAAAAAATATTTTATTTTTAATGGGTATAAAATTCCTGTGTAAACTGTATATTGCTTTGCAAACTAACAGCTCTTATCTGAATGATTGCCATTTTTATACTCTCATAACTCATAACTGGAGTAAAAAAACTTTCATTTTTTAAATAGTTTAAAATCAAATTAAAAAGCAACATTTTTGGTTCCTATTTTAGGTATTCAGAAAAATGTAAATGAAACTCAGGGATATTAAGCTGTATGTCTAATCTTTTAAAGCTAATACAAGCCATAGTCAAACTCACGTATATCTTCTTCAGAACCAAAGGTAATTTCTCTAATGCATAATGTCTCCTTAATAATTATTGATTTAAAATATGAAGCAGCATATGGAATTAATGTTACTACCTTGTGACATCTAGACTGTACCTAGGTCTCTGTTGTCAAACATGTTGCTGATCATTCTGGGAATGGCATATGACGAAAATGTATTGTGTTGCTACCAATTGTCCTTGATGCCCATCTTTGAAAAATACCATTTTTAATGAAAATTCCCTTGGAGGGAACTTGAGATTTTCAAAACTCACCAAAACGAAAACAAAAATTTTCCCTATCCCTGGCTACCTATAATTTATTTTAAATTTATTTATTTCATATTTTAATGTACTTTAGAATTGTAGGGAGATGTAGCAATGGGCTTCCTTCAGTTTTGAATATCAGAGAACTTTTAGATCACATCTGGGTGACCTGGTTCTGTGAACTCCTGGTGACCATTAATAAGCATAGCGAAACTGAGAGCAAGCTCGGCTGCAAATGTCAAATTCAAGACACTTGGAGGGTATTGTGTTTAAATCCTAGCTAGTGGCCTTTTCTAGCCATCAATGCCCAAGAATATGAAGTATAATTTTAAAATGAGTTACACCATAAAGGTAAGAAAAAAATTAATACATTTCTGTAGACATTGCCCTCTGCACTCCAACAAATGCACATATTTATAACCCTACAGAAAGAGTTATATGTCAATTCCTTTATTTAAAAGAATAAAATCACCATTGATAAAATTGTAATGGCTGGAAAACGTAATGAACAGCTACTAATTCATTCCATAATCTCCATTGTTTTCTCAAACTTTCTTACATCTATCATTTGGCTTAATTACAATTAGTTTCTATTTGTCTTTGTTATTTAAATAACTCACATTTTATGTGACCTCACCTAAGTTGTTAACTTTAATGTCTTATATACTGGGTATATATTCAGAGCAGTATGAAATTCTGAATCAACAATTCTAATTGTAAACAATAAACATTTTTAATTATAAATTATTCTAAAAAATTGTTATAGGTAGGAATATGATATTGCAAATTTAAGGAATAGAGCAGGTGAAGTGCAACAATTTGAATCATTATTTGCAAATAATGTATTCATATTCAACAATGATAAAAAAAATTAAGGCATTTATTTGGGATTGGAATAGCATTTGGTCAGTATTCCTCACTGCAGTGTCACTTAACATACCATAAAAGAAAATAAATAAAAATATTAAAAAACTCTCAAGAGACACAGTGCAAACGCTTGGAGAAATTTTCACTTAGAGTAAGGTCAATGTGAAATCTTTAAAAAACAGACTATTAGTAGCTCATTTTGTCTTACCATCTGAAAGAGAACTTCTGGATCTGTAAGTTCTGGCCTTCCATTTGGTCTGTCTCCTGCTTCAAAAACACAAAACATCTGAAAACCAAAACATCATCAATGATGCTATTACTAATGTGCTCAACTCCCGTTGCGTCAATCCCTAAATCTTTATACCTATTTCTTGATTTATTCACCGAGAGACTGTAAATCTTAGAAAATAACTTGAATATAATTATTTTTCTTCTTTCATTTTAAAATTTAATTTAATTTATTTGAGACAGGGTCTCTCTCTCTGTCCCCTAGGCTGGAGTGCAATCACAGGATCATGGCTCACTGAAACCTGGAACTCCTGGGCTCAAGTGATCCTTCCAACCTCAGCTTCTGGAGTAGCTAGGACTACAAGCATGTGCCACCATGCCTGGCTTAGAATTATTTTTCTACTTTACTCTGATAAATTTATACTCTCAAGTAGAGTAAATTCAGTGATGATAAAGACAAGAAGAGCCCTGCCAAAGGTCGAATTTACAGGTTGAACAATGTCACTGCTAAGTATTTAAATTACGACAACAATAAAATCAGATATAAAGGTTAAAAAAGAGTCACATGTATTCAATATAAGGATGCATATGAAAAATACAAATGTATTATGATTATAATCAAAGCAGTTGCCTTTGTCTCACCACTAGTTACATATAATCAGGGTTTTCAGGGCAGTATTTTGTGTCTATTTTGTTTTAATTTATGTGGTTATTATCACCTTTTCATATAGAATATTATGCAACACGTGCATACTAGAGTTTCTAATCTGACAGATGTGAATTTAGCTCACATTATTACCAATCACCACAAGGACATCTCTGTGATTCCTTCCCCTCACTGTTGTGCTATTTTTCTCTTATCTATAAAGTCCTGACTCTTTAGCATCATTATAAAAGTGATTGAGATGAGGAAAAATTTGGAAACTTTTCTTACAATATCTTTGACTCTGTTTATCCATAGATTCCTTGACTTTAGTGAATGTGGCGGGCTCTTTCTTGCACATTTTCATAACCTCCAGATTTGATTGCTGTGGCTGAGGACTCTTTTTTTTTTTTTTTTTTTTTTTTTTTTTTTAGTAGAGACAGGGTTTCACCGTGTTAGCCAGGATGGTCTCGATCTCCTGACCTTATGATCTGCTCGCCTCAGCCTCCCAAAATGCTGGGAATACAGGCGTGAGCCACCGCGCCTGGCTGACTGAGGACTCTTTAAAGGATCTTACTGACCTCTTTGATGGTCATTTTGAATTTAATAGCACAGTAAAAGACCAGCTTACTATCTTTCGTCTATGAAATTTTTGTAGTATACTCCAATGGTGCTGGTAATTCATCTTCATATGCCAGCAAAAGCAAAGACAAAAAGATTTGGGAATAATCTGGATATAGCTTAATTATTCAAGGTAAATGTCCACATAATACTATAGTCCTTTCTGTGAGTTGCTTTTTTAAAAACAGACTTTATTGTTTAAAGCAATTTTAGGTTCACAGAAAAATTGAAGAGAAGGTATAGAGGTTCCACATGTACCTCCGGCCCACACATCTGCAAAGCCTCTTCCATTAATATCCCCCACAAGAGAGGTACATTTATTACAATTTATAAGCCTATATTGACACATCATTATCACCCAAGGTTCATACTATACATTAAGGTCCACTCTTGGTACTCTATAATCTATGGGTTTGAACAAATGTGTAATGACATGCATCTACCATTGTAGTATTGTACAGAATAGTTTTACTGCCCTACAAATCTTCTGTGCTTCTCCTATTCATCCCTCCCTTTCTCAATCCTTGTCAACCACTGATTATTTTATTGTCTCTTTAGTTTTTCCTTTTCCAGAATGTCATATAGCTAGAATTATACAATATGTAGCCTATTAAGATTCTCTTATTTTACTTAGTAATATGCACTTTCAGTTTCTTCCATGTTTATCCATGGCTTAACAGCTAGTTTTTTATAGCACTAAATAATATTTCATTCCCTTTTATTTTTCTGAACTTTATAGAATATTTCTCATATTTCTTATTTTTTTATCATTTTCATGTGACTTTTTCTAGCTAAAACTTCTAATTTTGTCTTGAGAATCCTTCATTGAAAAGTTTATTATGGCAATAACATGAAAATTTTACGCACTTTTTCTTATTCCTATTATTCTTAATTTATACATTTTCTCTTAATTTTGTATTATGAATAAATATCTTCTCAGGTATTTCTAAAAATTATATTGTCAATTATAATTGTAAGTTATATCATGTAAATTAACTCTGATTCACTGAGACCTAGGATTTTATGTGTGTCTGTGTGTGTGTGTGTGCATGATGTTTTAATCTGTGTGTGTTGGTGTGGAGGGTGTGTACTACTCTTTTATGATACAGGCTTTGACTAAGGAATTTTGAAGATTGTGCTGGCCTAGTCAAGTTAGGTAAAATGACCTTGGGCCTGGCCTGCCTCTCTTCTTTCATCAACCCTTGGAAGCCACAGGAAATTATAATAAGATATATCTTTCTTGATTTTTTTACAAATCCCTGGACATGTGAGTTTGCATGAAGACTTGGGGTTAGGTGATACTCATGTACCTTGCCTCTTGTCTGCAGCAGGCTTACACATCTGGCGTGGGTAAGGAAGGAGGAAATAAAGATGTGTGTGGATAGCTTCTAGAATTCCTGATGAGATGAAAATGATATTCATACTATATTTCCTATTTTGTGTCCCTAAGGTAATAATGCAGAATTAAATTAAAGCGGGTTTGTTTTTCTATCTTTTTCTGTTGGCATCACAAGTGGCAATGCACAAACTTTGTGGAAATGTTTAGTGAGCCTTAAGTTTTAATTCAGGCTTAGGCATGAAGCTATAGGCATTGTGTGTATATGTGCAGGGCTTGAGTTTTAATTTTTGATGAGTAAATTGTAAAACAGACTTGAATGTTTTGTTTTCCTACATGTAAGAATGTGCAACATAGCAGTCCATAAACTATTAACAAAATACTTCAGACAAGTAACAAATTGGGTAAAGTTTGTAACCTAGTTTTTTTTCATCTAGATGCCAAATTATTGGACATGGTGAACATGAGAATACTGAAGGACAAGCAGTGAAAAGAATTGTACAGACTTTAGCAGATTGTCATGTTTTCTGTCTTCCCCTGTTCTGTATGGCCATCTTCCCCTGTATCTGCTACTTTACTGTATTTTTGCAGAGATTATTGATACTTGTCTCAGCTGTATCTTTTTCTCCTCATATTTTAGCTTCTATTTTTTTCATTTTACCCTACCATCCTTAATGTTTTCCAGAAACTTTGAAATTATTTCATTTTGCCAGTCCTGTCTAATTATCATATTTATAGTAAGTTCATGATTTTAAAAATTTTGTTGTTATTTAATAGAGTCTCAGGGGAAACAGGAGATAAAATAGCTCAGGTTACCATATAGAATTGAGATTAATTGTTTGGTTAGATGTATCTCTCAGATACCTCTGTGAGAATATTGAGTATGCATTTAGATATAAGGCCTACAAACTCAGCAGAGTTTGGTCTGTAGAGCTGGATAATCCTGAGATCACCCACAGGCATTTTATTTAAAAATCAAAACAGATATCATTAGATGCAGCTATCCAGGTGGCATTTAAATTAAAAAAAAAATTAGAATAACTTCATTTAAAAATTATGCTATCTAATTGAAAGAGAAGTTACAAGAGCAAATTCTCTTGACGTGTCACCTGACTATTAGATAATTCTGCAAATTATCTAATATCTACCTATGGTATTTCCATTATCTATAAGAAAGTGAATGGTGCCCACATCACAGTGTTTCATAGGTTCTACAACTACCTTAAATTAATTAATGTGCCAGAAAGACTCATAGGACATAGCAGCAGGTTATACACATGGCTAGAGTTTATTACAGAATGATTAAAAACAAAAAATAAAAGAGTAAAAGCAACAAGTAAAACATATATATTAGGCAAAGTCCAGAGTCATCAAGAACAGATTTACAAATCCTTTACTCATAGGGTACCATAGGATGCACTTTCTCTCTAGCAGCAAACTATAGGAACCCATGAGAGAAGTATCTTTCCACTGAATTCTGCTTAATTCTCCAGGCCTGGGTAGTTAATGATCATAAGAATTGATCATGTAGGCACATTCCTGCTAACAGCCATGATAACTGATACCCAAGATTTAGTACAGGGCCCAGATCTATATTATAAATTTTGGTAAACATTTACAGATGCATTTACAACATAACCTAGCAGTACAGTGTGCCCTGTTTATCCAGGTGTATAAAACAACATCATCTGTCGGTGACATAAAGAACAATCCAAAGACCACATTCCCAAGGGATGACTAAAGAACAATCATCGTTCCAGGACCCTTCAGAGATATACAAATATTGAGTAACCCAACCCACTGTGTTAACACTTTCCTTTATAGGGTGACCATACAGTGTATCATCCAAACCAGGATTCTCCTCAGAGTTAAAAAGCCTTATTATTAATACTCAGTATAAAACCATAAGCCAGCACCGTATCATGTTCATTCAATGTGTTTTCTACAAAGAATAGAAAGTGCAAATTGTATGATTTAAGAGACCAGACGGTTCACCCTAAATATTTAACCTCTCCTCATGCATTTCATCCCCAAGCAAGCATGGGAAACAAATAGTAATATTTGCAGTGTTGGGGGAAATTGAACCAATATGAAGGAAAACCAAGCTAAAACAGGAAAGCAATTATATATAGAACAAAAGATCTAATAGGTAGATGCAATTTCTAGTCAGACAGAAAGATTAGTATATAAGCTAACAGTGAAGAAAACAATGTTTCTTTAGGAAAAATAAGGCAGATCTGAATCACTAGTAATCAAAACACAAGAAGTGAGGCTGATGCTTATTCAATTGAGTAGAGGGGCTTGTGGTTGAGACTCTTAGGCTTCTCTCAACTGGTCTTGGAGGAAGAGAACCCAGCATCTGACAAACTATCTTGTTTCTGATGTCTGAAACTTTATCCATCCTTATTTTAAGTCATTAAGCTTAAAACATGTGAATATATTGTAGGTACAAAATTACTAATCTTGTTTATATTAAAATTTGTTTATTTGATCCTATCTCATATAGCAACTATCAGAGAAGTTCAACGTATGAAGAAAACTACAAAGTAAGTTCTTAAATAAAAGAACTTACTTTTGTTTATGTGAGAAGAAGCTTAAAGCTAAGACATTCCTCAGGGAAGCTAGGGTGGAACATTTAGACAGAATCTGTGAGAAGTCATTGTATTCTATTTGTGCCAGTAAGAGATTAACAAATAATCAACAAATACATATTGGACAGTAATAAAAAATAAAAAGAAAAGCAAGTAAAAGGACAGAGAAGTAGGGTGGTAGTACTTTTGACAGGCGACCAGGGAACCCTCTGTAAGTATCAGATAATAGGTAAAATAAAGATTTAGCATACAAATTGGAGAAAGTCTTAGTGATATCTAGAGAAGAGGGTTTCACACTGAAGAATCACCAGTTCACTAGCTCTAGCTTACTTCAGTATTATGGAAAAGAAAGAAGTAAATTTGTCTGGTACAGGGGTGGAAAATTGTGAGAAAGATATTGAAGAGAGAACCAAATTCTCCTTTCATTTTAGATGTTTTGGGAAGTAATCACACCACAGGTATGACAGAGTGTTACTTTGGCTTGAAAAGGATGATTATTAAGAGCTGGATTTGTTACCCCAAAATTTGTATATTGAAGCCCTAAATCTCAGTAATTCCAAAAGTGACTGCTTTGGGAATTGAGGCATTTAAGGGAGTAATGAAGGTAAAATTAGGTCATATAAGTTGGCTCTAATCCAATCTGAATGGTTTTCTTACAATAAAAGGAAATTTATATACACAGAGAGACACCAGGGATGCATGCAAACAGAGGAAAGACCACGTGAGGACACACAGAGAAGGCAGTCATCTGCCAGTCAAGGAAGAAGTCCTTAAGAGAAAACAAACCTGCTGACACTTTCATCTTGGATCTGTGAGGGAATAAATTTCTATTTCTTTAAGCCATTCAGCCTGTGGTTTTGTTATATAATCCCTAGAAAACTAACGCAATGACTATGATTAATACGTGGAAAACAGATATTAGGAAGGTAAGTTTAAAGTCAGTACAGGAGTGGGATATTGGTGACATGGACTGGAGAGGAAATGGTAAGCGGTAAGAGGTATTTAGGTACAGATAAAAATATGAATATATGTATTTATTATATATAGTATGTATATATATGTAATTTCCTTATATATATGAGGAAATTATAGTCATGAGGATTCTCTGAGAAGGCAATTACGGGGTGTGGCAAGTTTATTCCTCGAAGGATAATCTCAAGATATTTGATCAGGACATTTATTTTTATTCCATGTTGAAATAAATATTTTTTTTCTGGTCCAAATGTGTTTTAACAAGAACTAGCTCTGTTCATTGGTTTGTTTTTAATAAACATCCTTCACTGATAGAAGTATGCATTATACATTTATACATTAAAATAGGAACCAAATACCTTAATATTAGATTTAGTTAATCTCACCACTTCACGGTGAAATTATTAGACAGCCTAATTGGAAATATATTCATGAGTGACAGTATGGCAAGGTTCTTTTCAGTTTTGAAAAGTTTGGATGAATTCCAGAGATCAATGTAGAAATTAATTGCTTACGAGTTCTGGCACAAGTCTTCTCATCAGCACTGATTTTTTTGAACAGCTATTGGAACAGGGCGCTGCTTGCCAAAGTAAGGAGCCTGACAGTTTTGCAATTAGAGAGGATTGGGGGATGATACGTTGGTCTTAGAAGTCAATATGCACAGTGTACAAATTACATGCAAAGGCAAATCAACCGTCATGTTTTAAAAATAATCATTTAATATTTCATTACTTAACATTTCTATCATTCATTTTTTCCCATAAGCTACTTAAATATTTCTGAGCTTAGTTTTTCTGTATGTGTTTTCACAGTATTGTTCGTGTAATTTAATTATTCTAGGGATTATGGAAAATTGATTCTTTATGAAAATAAGGCACCTGGTGGCATAAATAATGTTTGTAGAATTGAGTAGTTTATTACACCTAAGGCATTGCATGTGGTGAGCTTTAACTCAAAGTGATAATGGAAAAAATCACCCTACTCTCTGCAGGTTTTAAAAAATTCTCTGTGCTATGAAGGAACAAAGATAGATAGTTTGTGTATAATAAATTAGATTTAAATTATTTATGAAATGTTAACTTTATTCTTTCATTATTCCATATGAACTTACAATTTATTTGCCACTCATCTTCTTGATTATACAGCCAAATGACATCTGTAATATACAAATATTATTTTCTAAATACTTGTATTCATTTGGTATATGTTCTCTTATACACACACAGAAACACTCTCCAGTTTTCAGTCTTAGCTCTGATATGCATTAGTGCATATGTATTTTTGGGAACTCAGGTTAATCTTTATTTTGAATCACGTTTTCATTAAGGTAGGAAAAAGTTCATCTTAGTTCATGTGCTACTTACCTCCATTTTCAGAAGTGAAGATTTCCAGTTGTGTGAAAATGCGGGGAGGCCATTATACTAGTAGTAGGAAATACCTGTAGCCCTGACATCATTTGTCTACATGCATGTCAACCAACTTGTTGAGATGCCTCATTACATCTGTTTATTTGTTTCCAAATTGTAAATGTGAGCATGTTCTTCCCAACTGTCTCTAAAGACTCAGGATCAGCAGCGCTCTGCAGTTATCTCAGGCTGTAGCTGAGAATCCTTCTGCAATTTCTCATTGTGCTGGGATAATAGCTCTCAAAGAACCTCCGTATAGCCCAGAGTGACTGAGTTCGTACATGCTATTTTTTTTTTTGGTGTGAATTTTATTTCATTTTTTTTCATTTTTTTATTTTTTATTATTATACTTTAGGTTTTAGGGTACATGTGCACAATGTGCAGGTTTGTTACATATGTATCCATGTGCCATGTTGTTTTGCTGCACCATTTAACTTGTCATTTAGCATTAGGTATATCTCCTAATGCTGTCCCTCCGCCCTCCCCACAATCCACAACAGTCCCCGGAGTGTGATGTTCCCCTTCCTGTGTCCATGAGTTCTCATTGTTCAGTCCCCACCTATGAGTGAGAACATGCAGTGTTTGGTTTTTTGTCCTTGCGATAGTTTACTGAGAATGATGTTTTCCAGTTTCATCCATGTCCCTACAAAGGACATGAACTCATCATTTTTTATGGCAGCATAGTATTCCATGGTGTATATGTGCCACATTTTCTTAATCCAGTCTATCGTTGTTGGACATTTGGGTTGGTTCCAACTCTTTGCTATTGTGAATAGTGCCGCAATAAACATACGTGTGCATGTGTCTTTATAGCAGCATGATTTATAGTCCTTCGGGTATATACCCAGTAATGGGATGGCTGGGTCAAATGGTATTTCTAGTTCTAGATCTCTGAGGAATCGCCACACTGACTTCCACAATGGTTGAACTAGTTTACAGTCCCACCAACAGTGTAAAAGTGTTCCTATTTCTCCACATCCTCTCCAGCACCTGTTGTTTCCTGACTTTTTAATGATGGCCATTCTAACTGGTGTGAGATGGTATCTCACTGTGGTTTTGATTTGCATTTCTCTGATGGCCAGTGATGATGAGCATTTTTCATGTGTTTTTTGGCTGCATAAATGTCTTCTTTTGAGAAGTGTCTGTTCATGTCCTTACCAATGACTTTCTTCACAGAATTGGAAAAAACTACTTTAAAGTTCATATGGAACCAAAAAAGAGCCCGCATCGCCAAGTCAATCCTAAGCCAAAAGAACAAAGCTGGAGGCATCACGCTACCTGACTTCAAACTATACTACAAGGCTACAGTAACCAAAGCAGCATGGTACTGGTACCAAAACATAGACATAGATCAATGGAACAGAACAGAGTCCTCAGAAATGATGCCGCATATCTACAACTATCTGATCTTTGACAAACCTGACAAAAACAAGAAATGGGGAAAGGATTCCCTATTTAATAAATGGTGCTGGGAAAACTGGCTAGCCATATGTAGAAAGCTGAAACTGGATTCCTTCCTTACACCTTATACAAAAATTAATTCAAGATGGATTAAAGACTTAAATGTTAGACCTAAAACCATTAAAATCCTACAAGAAAACCTAGGCAATACCATTCAGGACATAGGCGTGGGTAAGGACTTCATGTCTAAAACACCAAAAGCAATGGCAACAAAAGCCAAAATTGACAAATGGGATCTAATTAAACTAAAGAGCTTCTGCACAGCAAAAGAAACTACCATCAGAGTGAACAGGCAACCTACAGAATGGGAGAAAATTTTTGCAACCTACTCATCTGACAAAGGGCTAATATCCAGAATCTACAATGAACTCAAACAAATTTACAAGAAAAAAACAAACAACCCCATCAAAAAGTGGGTGAAGGACATGAACATACATGCTATTTTTTTAATAAGCCTTACTGGATGCCTATAAAAAGCACGGCACAGGACTTCTCTGTCTTTCACCACACAGGCTACAGGCCCTAAACTGGAACATTGTTATATCGTTTGGCCCTTCTTTAGCCTAAATCCAGGAAAAATATTTTCTAGTCTTCAGAGGAAGTCTTCGTACTTGACAGATGCCCTGTTACAATCCCTGAATATCTATCAACAATTTTGTCTATGACTAGACTATCAAATTGCCTAATGTCATGGAATGTCAAAGGTTTTTTTTAAAAAAAAAATGATGTATTTTAAAAAAGGTTCAATTGTGTTTGGTTATATACTTCCCCTGGGAAAATCGGC
Organism: Symphalangus syndactylus; assembly: GCF_028878055.3. NCBI lineage: Eukaryota > Metazoa > Chordata > Mammalia > Primates > Hylobatidae > Symphalangus > Symphalangus syndactylus. The sequence continues at coordinate 58,347,980 of NC_072426.2, forward strand.
ACTGAAAGTACTAAATTATTGAATCCTAACAGAATTGAGGAGAGAACTTTAAATCATAAGAGAATTGAGGGGGAAAGAGTGAAAAGTAAAATGGAAAAAATAAAGAACACAAATTAATATCACTCAAAATTAAAATAATATATTTGCAATGTAAAATGATGTTTGTTCTTTAAAACAACCAACAGTGTATAGGTTTACAATATTTTAAACATGTGCAAGCACTTACAAGGAGACTTTTCTTGATTTCGACTGTGGCTCCCAAACTGAAAGCAAATAATAAATTATTGGTTTCAAGTAGTCCTGCATCCTAAAGACAGAGAAGAGATCACCACTGCAGGATATACTAAGCAGATATTAAAGGGTACTCTCACAAACAGCATATCATTACCTCCATGCTTTTTTGTGGGTGTGGGGGATGGAGTTTTGCTCTTGTTGCCCAAGCTGGAGTGCAATGGTGCAACCTGGGCTCACCGCAACCGCTGCCTCCCGGGTTCAAGCGATTCTCCTGCCTCAGCCTTTGGAGTAGCTGGGATTACAAGCATGCACCACCACGCCTGGCTAATTTTGTTTTGTTTTTAGTAGAGGCTGGGTTTGTCCATGTTGGTCAGGCTGGCCTCAAACTCCCAACCTCAGGTGATCTGCCCACCTTGGCCTCCCAAAGTGCTGGGATTACAGGCATGAGCCACGGCACCTGGTCCATTACCTCCATCCTTTTAAAGAAAAAGTAATCACTAAGGAGATTAAATAGACTATTACTTTTGAAGATGTATATAAATTAATATACATATGTTTGTGTATGTATATTCACATATATATATGTAGATCCAGGTATATGTGAATTATTTATGGGACAAAGAAAAGTTTCTATTGTAAAGAGAGCTGATGGTTTGCCTTATATTTTCTTTCTCAACTCTAACTCATGGGGAATGAGAAGAAGTGTTTTTATCTGTATCAAGCCAGTTGAGAGTCTTCAAAATAAACACTGAAAGAGTTTGCTATGAGGTCATGGAACCTAGGGTATACTGACTCCATCTACACAAGTCAAAGGTGAGCAATGATGACTAGAATCACTACTGTGGGCAGCAGAGCAGGGATAGCTGACACCCCCAGAAACTGATGGGGTAAGGATGCCTATAACTCTCCTGTGAACCTGGCAAAAGGGAGTTAGACTGAGCCATCTCTGTCCAACAGATATGCCTGAAAAGGCCAGGATATACAAACAGAGGTACCAACTAGAGGTTGTAGGAAAAATGGCCCATCGGAAGGAAAATTTCTTAATTGACAGTGTGAACTGCTGAAATGCACAGCAAATGAATTTTTTAGGAAATCCACATAAGCATCACCTAAGGGAAACGGCAAGAAATTTTGAATCTACCAAATACAGATTAGTACATGACCCAATTACATGAAACCAATCATCTGGAAACCTTCCCTGTATCTTCATTGACCTCCTGAAACTTGCCCTGTCATATCAAAGGGGATAAAACAGCAAATAAGGAGAGAAAATGGGGAACCAGAAAGTGAAAGAAAAACATGTCTTTAGGGTATTATATTCAGGAGAAGTGTATGAAAAGACCGTAGGTGAAATAAAATTGTCTTACCGTATAGAATGTAATTCATTCAAAATATGTTAAAGGTAAGTATTATAAATGTGATGCTTATTTTACTGATGAACATGCATGATTCGTGACTTATAAAACTTCATATTAAAGGCTGTAATAAAAATATCATTTAAAAAGTAACCCGACTGTCAATCTTCCCCTTTCCTCAGTATATTAGGCCAAAAAGGAATTTATCTTAATCATTTCCGAGGGCAGTTCTAGGATGTAGCTTTTTTTCTTTGCCATTCTCGTCTCCAGTGCATTCACTCTGCTGCTTTTGTCATGGCTGAAAATAGCAAAAGACTTGTATTGTCTTTTCAGTGCTGGCCTTGCCATTTTAACTGAAGCAGAGGCGTGAATGTTGGGTAGGCCATCATGTATGTCAGTGCTTTGCACTATTTTTACTCCTAATTCTATTATTCAAGCCTTTTCTTGGTGTATCAGTTTTTACTAAATATTTGAGGAGATGGATTAATGTTATTATGCAATAGAATAAATAATCTACAGTGGATATGTCTCTAATAGTAATAAAAAGTTGGTTGTCAACCTTTCCCAAAGAAATTTCATGTTCACCAGCTTTCTACATTGCTACCTAGTTCGTCTTTTCACTTTTGAATTTGCATTGTCTTGTATCTCTTTTCTCTTAATTCCTGTTTCAAAAATGCTGTATCATGTGCAGAGAAATTTACTTATGACCTTAAACTGTATCAAGTCTTTGCTCTCAAGCAGCTCATTTATTTTTATGAATTATTATTCATGAAGTAATTTCTCAGTATATATGTATATATGTGTATGTAATGTTAATATAGATACAACTATAAAATGAAAGACCAATTTTCATTTACCTTATATCAATAATCCTCTTTTTTACTTCTTTATTAAATCCCACCTTCTTTGACCTTTACCAGCAGCAGTTATTCTATACACAATAAAAATTATAATCAGTACAGATAAATTTTTTACAAAAAGAAAAGGTCTTCAGCAATTCTAACAGTGTCAAATGTCCATTATAGGATTGGTCAGAATTCTAACATGAAACAGATGGTGACTAAAAATGCATAAATGAAGAGTTTAATGCAATGCTATTTATAAAAGTAAAGAAAAAGTTAAGGAAACCTAACACAGGATGGTGAATTGTACAGTACTAGCAAGAGCGGTCATTCCTTACGACCCCTAGGCTGGTAGGAAATAGGGAACTAGTGCTTATCAAATCTGATTGCTGGGGCTATTTTTCAAAAATGTGGTGAGCAATCACTGTCAAAGTACAGCCAAACAGCAATTCATGTGAGCCAGGATAGTAAATCCTGTAACTTCTCTCTCCAACTGTTCTTCAACCCCTTTCAGTTCCTTCCACTGGACAAACCCTCCTGGAAGGAGATTTAGGGGCTTTTTAGATGTCAGTTGTTAGCACCTGGAAGTAAGTTTTTCAGTGCTTGTAGAAGGATAGAGTAGGTGGAAATATGAATGTGGACGGACAACTAACAGAATAACTTTCACAATCTTTTCACCTTTTTGCCTTTAACATTGACTCGGATATTTCATTTGAATAAAAGACTCAGGCAAGGTAGGAGGGCAAATAAATTGATAAATTTACATAAAAGATGGTTGCTTTTATGTAACTAGTCATTAGGCCTAGGCAAAAAAATCTTTCTTGTATGACTTATTCTATATTCTTCTTACCCTCTATATCTGCTGGTTGGACATTTTTATGTAGAGAGTTATATTGACACAAATCTTCATTCCCATGGGTCCAAGTTTTCTGTGTTTCTGTCCTGATAGGTTGACCATGATTATTCAGCATGGAAAAACTAGAATGAATTTTAGGGACTCTCTTCACTTTGTGATATGATTATATAGCTGTTCTTGACACTATTATGGAGGAGCAGCTCAATTTCCTTTTAGTAATCAAGATAAATCACCTTAGACAGTACATTAACTCATCTCTGCCTGTTGGGTCAGTGTCATAGAAGGCTTGAATGAGAGGGGAACTTTCTTACCTTCTCTTAATGTAACAGAACGATAGATGGGTTCCCTGGCGAAAGCATTCCTCCTTAGGTAGCAGGACAGCAAAACATAAGGATTCTAAGACAAAAGAAATAGAATATAATAATTTTACAAGTGATTGATTAGGTGTGATAGTGAGGGAGGTTATTCTCACTCATCCTCATGCATCCCAGTCCTTTGCTTTCTTTCCATGGAGGAGATCATACCAAATGGCCCTGGGTTGAAGGTGGGGGTAACTATATTTTGGAGTTATCCCCAAATAGTACCAGTTCACAGCTTTTATTTTCATCATTTTGAATATTGTTTTCCTTTTCCTCCAGAAGGTATACTAGCTTACACAATAAGTTATATGATGACCTTAAAAAATATACAATAAAGGCTATATAACAGCTTCCCCTACTTGCAGAAAATGTTTTAACCTACTGGCATCTTAACTGATTATACAATAAGCCATTTTACAATTTTTCCAGGTTTTCCACTTCTAGGTAATGGAAAACATTAGAAGACCAGAGAATTCTTAAATATGAGTCCATGAGTCCACTTTCTTGATCTTGGTTGAGGACTATGTTGCTGAGATACCAAGGAGACTAGTAAAACATTTCTACTAAAAGTGCATCCTGCTCACAAGCACTGGCTGCTAAACTAATTACCAGTCTAGAACTAGAGAAAGTCAAAAATTGATAGAATATTTTAGAAACTTTTGTGGAATTTTGACATGGCTACCATATTCAAGTACATTTTCAATGGGTCCATTTGTGGCTGAAAATATTAAGGTAAGTTATAATAAAATTTATAGGAGACTAAGTATTTAGGAATCTCATTAAAAAGTTGATGGGGGCCTAAAAAATGTATGTAGTTCAGCAAAATAATCGAAACTAAAGAAAACCCCAAATTTTATAAATTACAAAATCAAATATTATAGTCATGAAACAAAACTAAAAAGATATGCTTACTTTTAAAAAGCGTACATTTAAAAATATAGCTTCAAGGCAAGAAACAATTATTCATATTATGTTTCTGGTAATGAGCCAAGAAACATTTAAAAGTTAATGACATACAAAGATTAAAACAAAAATATCCATTAAATAAAAACAGAAAAAACTGTACAGAAATGGCAAACAAACAAATAACTGATAGATTTTTTTAAAAAATAAAGTCAATGGTTGTTATAGTTAAAAACTGTGCTCAGCAAGCCAGGATGGAAATCCTCAGATGCCACCATAACATGGATTATAATTGAGAAGTTAGCTATCAAAGCTAAGCAATGCTTTCTCAGTAAAAGTCTCATTTAAATTAGTTTAAACATATTTAGTTGTTAAAAGTAGGAAAACTTTAAAAATACAAATGATACACTATTTCTGTGGCTTGAGTAATCTATTTGTCTTTTAGACTTTTGTCTTAAATTAATGTGTCATATATCACATTAATATCAGGCTTCTCTCAGAAACGTAAAATTAGACTTTGGAGATCCCTTAAAGTTTAAAAACACACACACAATGTGCACACACACGTACATTTTAGAGATTAGTAAAATGTGGCTCTAAAGTTTAAAAGTTCTATTCAAAGGGACAGAGCAGATGTGAAGGCTGAATTAAGACTGAATGTAGAAATCATGACTTTATTTTCATTTTTTAATTCTCTTCATATGCCTGCAATACATATCTTTAAAACATGGAACTACATGGTGGTGATGGTTCCACAATGTTGTGAATGTATCAGATACCATTGAATTGTACAATTTTAAACTGCAAAAATGGTAAATTTTATATGTATTTTACCTCAAAAAAAGCATGCGTGAATGAGATAACATTAAATTTATTTTGAGTTATCGTATTTTTAACACAAAGAGTAGAAATCCCATCTTTAAAATATAACCATTGTTGGATGTGCCACTTTTCCTAAGTAGCCACAGAACGTGACCTCTGACGAATTTTTCCAATAATGTGTTTTCCCTGGTACTACATGCCATTTTGCCACAGGGCTTACATATGATTAAGCTTTCCTTTAGGAGGAACTGTAAGAGTTGCTCAAGGAAGACAGCTAATAATCTATTTAAACTAACTCCATGTTTTCCAATTATTGGTGAAGAAATTTTAAATTAAAATTGCTAAAAGTTTTTTGTTTTAATAAAAAATAATGACCTGACTTATAACTGTCAGGTTATAAGTTACTTATTCTCAAAAGAAAGCTTTTTTTTGCAAATATTTATGAAAAAGGGAGAGTCTCAAATGATATTTGGATTGCATAAAGCCAATTGAATCAGTGTGACATGGAAGGAGATACTTTGTCAAAATGAAAATAACCTTTAAAAGAGGATAATGGGGAGATGTCCATTTCACTTATTCTTTCATTCTATTTTTCATCTGTAATTTGACCTTATGCCAGTTTATCTTTTTATTTCGGATAGTAAGAGCTTCAGTGGAAAAGTAAACTGATCTCTTATTCTGTAAAGTGTTTCTGTTGTTGCCATTGTTTTTCCAAGATAAACAAATAAGATACTATTAAACGTTATCCGCTTTATTTTTCAGAAAGCATTTTGTAAAGTTTAAATATTTTATTAGATGTTAAGGCTGTAACATGATTTATTGTCATAAAATAATTTATGTCAAAATTGCAGTTAGAAAAGAAAAATATAAGAATACTTTTGGAGATTAGAGACAATCACGAAGCCAAACAGATATTTTAATAGATACCATTAATTCAAGTCAATATCTGTAATCTTACTTCTACACGTGAAGTATTTTTTGGTTGACCTAATACTATGACTATTGGCTGTGCATTCCAAAGAATTTAAATACCAGATTTGGGTAAGATATGTTACAGCATTCATTTGGCTTTTGGCAGTTTTTTCTTCTTGCAACACAAATAATAAAAGCAAGTTGTTTTTTATGAAATAAGAGTAGCTCATTTATTTGATTGGATAACAGACCCTAAAAGGATGAATGGCTCTGGGAATTTTGATTTTCATCTCTTTCAGCAAGGTGTGACCCTTCTTGGAAATGCCATCATGTGTTTATGCTGACACCAAAACAGGCTCATTGATTTTCCAGCTTTCTAATTCATGCAATCTCAGATTTGAAAGGACACAACAAAGATTTAGCCAAGAGTAACTCTAATTCTAATAAAATATGGTCCAAAAATATGTTCAGCTTATGATTAAAGTAAAATTTTATTGTGAGTTTTTTTAAGAATCCAAGTGTTCTCCTACTTACCAGAGAATGATGATTAATGGCATATGTGAATAAATATATCTGTAAAAACAGACTCTTGTGATATTTCTTTTGGCTAGAAATTATATTTGAATTATATCATCTTGGAGCACTTACATCAAACATTAAAAAGGCATTGTTTAAAAAACTAAAATGTATAAGAAATTAAGTCTGAGTCCTTTAAGACATTGTAAAAGTTGTGAGACATAAGACTTATTATGGTCTTGTATTAGTCTGTTCTTGCATGGCTATAAAGAAATACCTGAGTCTGGGTAATTTATAAAGAAAAGAGGTTGAATTGGCTCATGATTCTACATGGTATTTATTTTATGCTACTGTTTTAGAAAGAGACAGACACAACCCTGGTTTAAGTCTTGCTTTTTGTATTAAGGAGAAAAGCTCTTTCATTTTCATCCAACACACTGCAGACAGAGTAAGAAAGTTTTGTTTGTGGTGGCAGATTCAACCATTTCTTGCTTATTAAGCTTCCACATAAGACTGAATAAATAAGATACAGAAAATAGAATGTGTCTTCCCTTGGAGCCCAGATATCATTGATCATGAAGATCTACTATTCAGCTTCACCAAAAAAAAATTTTTTTCTTTCAGTGCAAAGTATAAAAAGCTCTGTATATGTGTATAAGTACATATGTTTGTAAAGGAGAGGGTGAAGAAAATGAAAGTTTTTCATGATTAAATCAACTTCAGAAAAACCCAGAAAAAAGGAGTGATAAAACTTAGAAGATGACATTTCTCAATGAACACCTAGCAATGGTTCTTGAAAATTGTATTTTATTTTAGGACCACAAGTACTTTGGTTATTTCTTGTACATTCTCTGTATAAGTGAGTTTAATTGATTCCTGCCAGTACTTTTATACCTTTACTTCCATTCTTGAAAGTTTAACTTGGATTCACATATTAGCTGAATTGTTAAAATTTTTAAATAAGTTTATAATGAAAAAAGATAAGAATACTTTCAAAGTTGTTATATATTTGAAATTGTTGCTCATTCAGAAAAGCATGAGTTGGTTCAAAATTCTACAGACACTTCTTAAGTTTCTTTCTTTTTTAATTTTATGTAAGATAATTAATAAGATGAGTTACCCTGAGGGTTGTTGTTATTGATGTTTTGCATTTTTGGTGCCCAAATTCTTCTACCTGGAGAGTTATGAGGTTCTATTTGTTTTCAATCCTAAAATGTAATATATGCTGTGAAGATATGGTTCAATTTTTGACTGTTATTATATTCTTCAGAGGCCTAGTATCATGTAAATGGCTATTTGTTTCAGGAATGTTTATCTTGATTAACTGTTAACACATGTTTACTGTTATAATTAGTGTTATTGTCATTAACATTGTTTCATGATGACCCAATTTTCTGTATATGGAGAACCATTGCATATCCCTTCAAATGCCCAATAATTACCTATTTTTAAAATCTGCTTGTAATCTGGTTTAATAAAACTGTAATAAAATAATTGCACATGCAAACATATATATGTTTAAAACTAGTATTTAATATAGAGTATTCAGCACACTAATTAAATTGTTAATGAAACAAAATGATATCAGGTTCAGTTATGTAAAGCTAAATTTGATCAACTTCCATGTTGAGTTTCTATTCTTTTTTTGTCTCAAAGTTTTACCAAACACCATTCTTGGAAACAGACTCTTTTGATTCATATTCAAAATATTTTAGTCATTGTGTAACAATGACCTGCCCCTTAAAATGCCAAGCATATATACAACTGCTTTTTCAAAATCGCCACTTGCATATGTAATATTTTTCTCAAATTTCATGTTCCCAAGTTGTTTTTCCTATTTTATCTCTCAAGGCTGTTCTTCCCACATTTTTTCCTATCTCAATAGTAAATAATTTCTTTTAGATACTAAAACTAAATATTTGGGCTCCTTCCTTTCTTTGTTAATATCATAGCCAATGCATCAACTTGACATATTGGCTCTACCTTCAAAATTTATCTCAAATATGGGTGTTTCTCAGCAACCAACCACTACTACCCTGGTATAAGTTATTGTCCATCTTTGTCTACATATAATCGATTCTCCATAATGCAGGTAAAATGACCTTGATGGAATAATTTAGTTCACATTCCTATTCTGATCAAAATCCACCAGTAGCATTATACATCAGTGAGAATAAATGCCTATCCTAGGGCAGAAAGCTTGTTTATCTCACTTCCAGCTCCCTCTCTGAGCTCATCTTCTGCCACAGTTATTAAGTTACACTCCACTTCTGCCTCACAGCCTACTTGCTGCTTTTCAAAATGATCGCATAGCATTTTCTTTTGCCACTGACTTGAGCGTTCTTCCCACCACATATTCTCGTTGACTTACTCGTACATTAGGTTCAGATGTCTGCTAAACTTAGATGTCACCTTGTCAGAGGAGCCTTTCCTGGCTTCCCTATAAAAAAGAGAAGTTCCCATTACTGCAGTCCCAGCCTTCTCTACTTCCATAACCCTGATTTATTTTGCTTGATAGCACTTGTTATCATCTGCAATATATATATTTGTGCATAATAGTTACAACTTCGTAAAAATATACGTTCCTTTGAAGTGAGCACAACTACAAACTGAAAGATTGTTAGAAATAATAAGGAAGCTAAAAATTGTAGATGCCTCATACATTGCATTAATGGCATTAAAACTATTGTTTCTCAATCAATGCCCTTTGCCATGTAACTCTGCAGTTCTTGCAACTAGTAAGGTAGAATATATTATTCCACTTCTGTTTGGTTTTAGCCACAAGAGTTACTTTGCATAACAGAACATTATCAGAATTTACTCAAATGGGGGCTAGAAAAGCATTTGTAATATTGGGCATGTTCTCCCTGCACTCATTTCTGCCATATCAATGAGAGGAAACTCTCCTAAGCCAGTTGACTATGAAAGGCTGAGAATGGGAAGGAGAAGATGCATTCCTAGACAAGTCACTTCTACTTCAGCTGACTTCCAGCCAGGCTGATGTGTGAGTGAGCCTAGATAAGACCAACAGAAGTATCTGGCTGGATTCAGTCTAGGTCAACTGACCTCAGGCCAAAGTGTAGCCTCATGGTCTAAATAAATGCTTATGTAGATCACTGTATGCTATTGATACTTTATGGTTATTCATTATTCATTATTGTTGTGACTATAGGAAACTTAAATTTATAATCGTCTCAATAAACAAAAATTAATAATGTGGTTTACACAAGCAATAATTACACTAAACCATCTAACAATAGCAATGTGAACAATGAATTGTCCTCAAAATATCCCCAAGTAGAAATATTTACTGTGTTTGCATAGAATGCCACAAGAGCTTTTAATGAACACAAAAATGAATATAAATGTGTTCATGGCCAGAAAAACTCAATGATAAAAGTACGTTGTTTCTCCTCTAGTTAATATACACATTAGAAAATAAAATCCGTATTACAATGTCAACATTATTAGTCAAGTAATTTGAAAAGCAGATTCTAATGTGAATATTAAAGAATAAATGCCCAAAATGAAGCAAGTCAATTTGGAAAAGGATTTAAGGAAATTTGTCAGGATATATTTGCACAAGATTAAATAAATATATCAATTGTATCAAAAGGAAAATTTCAAAATTTACTCAGGTAAGAAAAAGATGTTGTTACATGATAATGGCTGATTTTCAGATAAGTGGGGACTGAAGAAATAATGCAAATAGGGCTGAGACAATTTTTTTAAAAAGTGTCATTCTTAGAGCATTCATAAAAATATGTATGATTAAAATTATCTAAACTATCACTCTAAAATGTAAGAGAATGTGTTTTATAATTTTAAACAAATCTTTTAAAATAAAACATGGACATCAAGAGCACAAAGATAAAGATGTATATAATTTATACTTCTTGATTAAATATTTCTGAATAGCAGAAATATCATAAGCAAATTTACAGGCAAATAACTGACCCACGATACTACATGCAATACATGTCACAAAGGAATAATATTTGAAATAAGAATTCCAAGAAATTGATATGAAAAAGTCTAATAATTCAATATAAATATTTGCAGCTTATGTGAAAAGCAGTGATAGTGGAAATTTGAATCATCCATAAAGATACCAAAAATATTCTTACTCTCATCATTAATAATGGAAATACAAAACTAACCACAATTTAATCGCATTCTTTAATCATCCTACTGAGAAATATCAAGAAGTTGAATAATTTCCAGAGTTTGTAAGGATATAAAAAATAGGCATGTTTTTGTATTTATTGTCATAATATAAACTTGTAGAGGCATTTCCTTATAACAAGTTGGAAGTATTTAATAGAATTTAAAATATTCTTGTTTAAATCCAAGCTCTGGTAAAAAAAAAAAAAAAAAAAAAAAAAGTATTTTCTCACAATTTTAGTTTGTAACCCCATGGAGAGGATTGACTTTAACTGTCTGTGATGCTTAACTCCCTGTCAACTTGAGTGGGCCACAGGTGCTTGGATTGAACACAATTTCTGAGTGTGCCTGTGAGGGTGTTTTGGATGATATTAGCATTTAAATGGTGAACTCAGAAAGCAGATGGTCTTCCCCAATGTAGTTGGGCATTGTTCAATCCATTGAGGGCCTGAATGGAACAATAACAAACAAACAAACAAAACAGAGAAAGGAGAAATTTTCAGCCTTACTTTTGGAGCTGGGACTCTTCCCCTGCCCTCAGACTGGGATTTATACCATCAGTTCCCCTGTTTCTCTAGTCTTTAAATTCAAATTGAATTATATCATTGGCTCTCTCTCTGGAAAGCCATGACTAATACAATATCCTTCAGTGTAGGATTAGTTACTTCATGTTTCATGCTAAATATAAAATACTGTCCTAGTTATGACAAGGCAAGTAACTCCAGGATTTACTTGTGTAGAAATATTTCTGAAATAGGTTTATATAAGAAAAATGTTTCTGAATAATACATACAGAATAATGCTCTTTGTGTAAAACAGCACATAAAATAACAAGTAAAGTGAAGTGCATATGGGAACATTTAACATATGTATATTTTAATACACAAATGCATAAATGTACAGAAAAAAGTCCAGGAGAATACAATCATATTAGTAGGTAACCTCTGAGAAGGAGGCTATTGGAGGAAAGGAAGAAGAAAAGGTGAAAATGTCACATTTTGTGCTCTACGGTAAATGGAAAATTTGCAACTTGATTGCCAGATCTACTCAGGAAGTTTGAGTTTTGTGGAAGAAAATGAGTAAAGGCAAATAAATATACATTAATATTCTAAATTTTTGAGGTGATATAAATTATGATTAACACAACAAATAATTAGAAACGAAACATTTTTATATTTTATTCACAAATGTCAGGAGATGAAACAGTAAAGAAAAATTACACAATCAGAGATAAATTAAATGCAAAAAATATTTATGTAGTTAAAAATTTTAAGGACAAAAATGTTAGAGATAAAGATATTTCATATTGACAAAATTTTTAAAAATCCATTGAAAATGAAAATGATACTAATGACTTTCAAGTACCTAATAATATTGCTTCAAAATATATATTAAATATAGAAAAAATTGCTAAAAAAATGAACAAATACAAAATACTATTAGGACTCTTTAACGTACTGTTTTCATTGGTTGTAGAATGTTTATAGAAAACAAGCTGGTTGACTTAAGAGATGTATGCACATCCTATTAAATAATAATATACAATTTTCAAATGCAAATGTAACATTCTCTACTATTGTCTTCTCCTAGGCCAAAGAGTCTAACTCAACAAATTATTCAAAGTTGGTATTACCTAAGCCACACTCATTGATTCAGTGCAAATTAATTGTCATAGGCCCAGTGGCACATCAAGGGTGAGTTGATTTCTTGGCCCTCTTTTGTATTAGAGGCACTTTATAAAGGTGTCTGTGGCTGGGCACAGTGGCTCATGCCTGTAATCACAGCACTTTGGGAGGCTAAGGTGGGTGGATCACGAGGTCAGGAGTTCAAGACCAGCCTGGCCAAGATGGTGAAACCTCTTCTCTACTAAAAATATAAAAAATTAGCTGGGCATGGTGGCACGCACCTGTAATCCCAGCTACTTGGGAGGTTGCAGCAGAGAACTGCTTAAACCCAGGAGGTGGAGGTTGCAGTGAGCTGAGGTCACGCTACTGCACTTCAGCCTGGGTGACAGAGCAAGACTGTCTCAATTAAAAAAAAAAAAAAAGGTATCTGTATCCCTGTAACAAGCAAGCTAACTGAAAAACATATCTCAGTAGTTCTCATTCTACGTCAAGTCAAGGCATTGGGGAAAGTTAGCAGATGCAATAGAGATAATGTATATAAAAAACAAAAAAGTTTTAGGTGTTTAAATATTTTTGTAATTTCCTCAGCATATAATTGTGTATTCTGGGAATTACTATTTAAAAATGAAGAAATTTAAAATTTGAAGCTATTTCACGGTAAGAGTTTCTCTAGGGATTTATGGAAAAAAAAACATATATAGTTGAAAGAAATCTCTACTGAAAAACAGGAAAGTTTAGCTTTGATGACTTACAAATAAGCAACTCTTCTGTTTCTCAATGTGAAAATAATGAGCTATATAGTATTTGTTTCTTTTTCAAACTGATATCAATATAATTCAAACAATAGAGGAAAAGATAAAATATTTGTTGCAGCAGAGTAAAAGGATAGATATAACATGTAAAAAAGTGCAGAAATAAAAAGGATCATTCCATCAATAAAGAAAAGATTTATCTAATCCATTAATTTCTCAATGGATTAGAAAAAATAAAACATAAGATATTGTAATATCATTTTATTATACTATAAAATCAGTTAGCATTTTATTTAATATTACTAAGAGACTAATATCAAGTTACAATAGGTGTTTAAAAGTGAAAAACTCTGCCATCATAGAAGCAGAGATCTATTTTTTTCAACTACAGAGCATATTTTGTTTATATGAAATTAATTTTAAATAAATTATGCTCTTTAAACATTGAATCAATAATAATGTGAGACATAGAAAATCTGAAAAGCTTCTTCAAAAATTACGTTTAGATGCTATTTAGAGATGCAATTATCATTATTCTAGAAATTATTTTTCAGCTTTTATAGTAAGTAAAAATAAATTGTCTAAATAAACTTTCAGAAACAAGAGTCTTCAGTACTCTAACATTCTAAAACATACTACAAATATTTCCTGAGGTAATTCACGTACTTGAAACTGCTATTATTCCAATCTAAAAACAAGCACTCCCAAAATAAAACAAGATGACATGAAGGACTAATAATAAAAAGATTAGCAACTGATTTTTGCCAATTATAAAGCATAAAAAATAGGTGACACATGACAACATTAAAGTATTTTAAAAGAAGTTATCGTTATAAACATCAAAATGGACACTTAGAAAACATATTCTCCCAAGTGCAAATATAATCATCTGAATTATGCATTCAATATGAAAGCAATTAAATATACTAATATTAATGGTTAAAATATATGAAAAAATTAAAGAAGGGTAACTGTTGAGACTTAATACATTGATGTGTGTGTGTGTATGCTTTTTTTTTATAGACTTTTTTAGAATATTTTTAGGCCCACAACAAAATTGAGAAAAAGTTTTAGACATATACTGTGTATCTCCTCCCCCAACACATGCTTAGTATTTCCCATTATCAATATGCCATACCAGAGTGGGACATTTGTTATAACTGATGAGCCAACATTAATATATCATCAATCAAAGCCCATGGTTCATAACAGAGTTCACTCTTGGTGTTGTGCAGTCTATGGGTTTCAGTGATGACATGTTTCCACCATTATAGTATCATAAGGAGTAGTTTTACTGCCCGAAAAATCCTCTGTGCTATACCATTGTCTGAGTTTTACCAATTAAATTCAACAGTGATCAGTAGATAGTTTAAAATACAGCCAGACTTACCTTCTTGGATATATATATATACACACACACACACACACATATATCTAACTATATATATCTCCAACTATATATAATATATATCTCCAACTATATATATATATTCAACTATATATGTAGTTACATATATTCATTATTAAATGAGAAAATAATCACAAAAATGAGTACAAATTAGATACAAAAGTCTGATAAATGAAAAACCCAAGGAACGTGAAAATAGATTATAAATATAAAAGCAGATAGAATTCTAGATTTTCTTTGTGTATGTGAGTTCAAATTTCTTTTCAGCCTCAACACCTGTATGATTTGGAGTTTTGTTCATTTCTACCTTTACTCATTTAGTTGATGTGTAATGGTCTGATATAGTGGTTTTAATTTGCGTTTCCCTGAAAGTTAATGAAATTGAGCAAATTTTCTACTGCTTTAGTCATTTTAACCTCTTCTTTTTTGTGCTTGTGAAATATTTTGCACATTTTTTTCTGTTGGTTTACTTGAATTATTCTTATTTACTTTGCAGGGGTAAACATACATTTGATTAATTGTTTGTGTTACCTGTAATCAACCACAGACCAAAATATTAGATAAAAATTCCAGAAATAATCAATTAATAAATTGTAAACCGCACTTCTGTTCTGCGTATTGTGATGAAATTGTGTACTATACCAATCTGTCTACTGTCTACTTCTCTATTAATCACTTAGCCTTCTTGGTTGCTGGATTGAGTGTCAGAGTATCATAGTGCTTGTATTCAAGTAAACCTTATTTTACTTTCCAATATATTATTATAACTGTTCTATTTTATTAATGACTCACTGTCATTAATCACATTTATCACTGTGCCTAATATATAAGTCAAACTTTATCATAAGTATGTATGTATAGAAGAAAATGGTGCATGTGAGTTTCAGTACTACCAGTTTCAGGCATCCACCAGGGATCCTCAAACATATGCCCCACTAATAAAGAGTATTACTGTATAAATTTTTTCTGTAATATATATTGCAAAGATCTTTTCTCACTTTAAATATTTTATTGTCACTCTTTAAGATTTATCTTTCCTGATTCCAAGAAATTGTCATTTTTAATATAGTCCAGATTATAATATTTTTTCTTTAATGGTTAGTGCTTTTATGTCATTTAATAAATCTTTGCCTATCCCATATAAGTTCTCATATAAAAAGCTTAATTGTTTTTCTTTCCTTTTTAGATCTACAATCTATCTGAAATTAATTTTTTTGTGTACTGTGAGTTGGAGTTCAAAATTCACTTTTTAATATGGATATCCAATTAAAGTAGCACCATTTATTGAAAACCATTTATTTCTCTGTTGCATGATACAGTCCTCTTTGTCATAAATCACATGATCATATGTATGTGATTGTATCACATATTGTATGAATATGTTTCTGGAATTTCTGTTGTATTCATTGGACTGACTCTTCCAATGGATTATTCATTTTAGTTATCTAAGAACTGTTGATATTTAGTAGTATATGTTCACCTAATATTTTATGGAACAATTATTAGGATGCAGCTTGATAAGTGTTCTCAAAATGAACACAAATTAGTAACTAGCAATATGTAAAAGAAACATTACCCAAATCTCAAAAACTCTCTCATGTGTATTTCCAGTTAGGATTCCTGCCCAAAATTTCACAGTATCCTGACATCTAGGATTGAATAAAATCAAATAGTATGTACTTCTCTATCTTTGACTTTTTTATTCAACATTTTTGGTGTGTGAGATTTGTTATGCTGTAGTATAAAGTGACATTCAGTTCGTTTTCACTGCTGTATTTTATTGCATCATATGTTTATGCTGGAATGTTTGCATTCATTCTACTTTAGAGGAAAATTAGAGTTGTTTCTTTTCAGTCTGAGGCTGTAATTAATAGGTATATTACTTTTCTTTACTTCCAGAACAAACTAACAAATTTAGTGGATTAAAAAACTAATTAGTTATCTCACAGTTCTATTAAGTCAGAAATTCAGGTTGACTTATTCAGTTCCTTTGTCCCAAGTCTCATAAGACTGAATTCAAGGTGTCAGCCAGCTGGGCAATATCTGGGGGTCCTGGGGAAGAAGCTGCCTCTAGACAAATTCAGTTTGTGGGCAGAATTCAGTTCCTTCCTTGCGGGGCTGAGTTCCTGTTTCCTTGCAGGCTTTAAGCCTGAGGTTTCTCTCATCTCCTTGAGATAATCCACATTTTTGCCAGGTTGTCACTTCCAGCTTCAAACCAGCAGCAACGCTTTAAGTTCTTGTTATGCTTTTAATTGCTCTTTCACTTATGCCACATTTTTTCTCCTTCAGCTGGAGAAAGTTCTCTGCTTTTAAGGATTTATGTGATTAGATTAGCCCACCCAGATAATCCAAGATGATCTCTTTACTTTAAAGTCTTTAACCTTGATGATATCTGCAAGGCTTCTTTATCACAAGATAATTATCAAAAGATAATTACAGCTTTTTAGAATAAAGAATGGGTATCTTGTGGGGCAAGAGTAGGGAAGCACTATCCTGTTTGTCACAACACTGCTACTCAGAGCCTTCTTGTAGATGGCCTTGCAAAGACATATAGGCATTTTAGTTAGCATATACATTGGGATATATGTTTTAGCCATAGAGTATCAAACTGAGTAGGTACTGCCAAATGGTTTTTCAAAGTTTGTGCAACCGACCATTGTATAACATTTCTGATTATTCTATTTTCTCATTAACAATAAATGCTTTCTATCTTCTCCATTTTAGCCATTTTAGTAGTATGCAGTATTTCACATTGTGGTTTTAACGTAGATTGTAATGATAATTAAAAGATTGATGAGCTTCTCACGGGTTTCTTATCTATTTGGATTTTTTTTTTTTTTAGTAAATTATCTGTTCAAGTCTCTTGCCAAATTTTAAATTTAAATTTTATTCCATTAATTTAGAAGGTTTATTCATATCCTCTATATTCATATTTGGGGGGAAATACATGAGAGAAATAATTTTTCAATCAATAACTTACCTTTTCACTCCTTTTTGATATCTTTGAATAAACAACTTTTTAAATATTTTACATGGTATATAATATTGTATTATAATTTATTACATTTTTGCTAATGAAACTTCTGATAATGTTAGTGTTCATGAAGTTATTTTCCATATTGTGTTGTAATAACTTTATTATTTTATTTTTCACAGAGACCTATAGTGAATCTGGAATTTATATGTATATGACATGTCATATGAATCCATATTCATTTTCTCCTACATAATAACCAATTGACCCAGCAAAACCTATTGTGAAGATTATCCTCACTCAAATATACTAAAGTGTCAATTTCAATTGTCAAGCACTGAGCATGTGAGGGACTGCTTCTAAACATGCTGTTTTGCTCCATTGTGCAGTTTTTCTGTTAGAGTGCCCATTCCACACAGTCAAGGTTCCTACAGCTCTTTCATAAATTTTGACATCAATTGTATAAACCCTCTTTAAGTTTGCCTTACTTATGGTCTATTGCCTGTCTATTGATGATTCATTTTTCTAACTCTTTTTCTTAAATGAACTTGTGTTTAAGTCAATTTTTCTTTCTCTAAACACTACTTCATCTGTCTCTTACAAATGGAATATGTCGTGTAAAAAATTTAAAAACTGTAACAATAGTAAGAAGTAAAACTGCTTTTAGTCTCAGATAACTAGAAAATGCACACAAAATTGTAAGAAAGGCCGGGCGCGGTGGCTCACGCTTGTAATCCCAGCACTTTGGGAGGCCGAGGCAGGCGAATCACGAGGTCAGGAGATCGAGACCACGGTGAAACCCCGTCTCTACTAAAAATATAAAAAATTAGCCGGGCGTGGTGGCGGGCGCCTGTAGTCCCAGCTACTCGGAGAGGCTGAGGCAGGAGAATGGGGTGAACCCGGGAGGCGGAGCTTGCAGTGAGCCGAGATCGTGCCACTGCACTCCAGCCTGGGCGACAGAGCGAGACTCCGTCTCAAAAAAAAAAAAAAAAAAAAAAAAAAATTGTAAGAAAACTGCAAAAAGGCTAACCTTAATCAATGAATTTAGTAATATCACATAATAAATATATTAAAATCTGTATATTAACACAGGCAACTGGAATATAATTTTTTTAAAGATTGACGTCAGCAATAGCATCCACAGTCACAATATATTTAGGACTAAATTTAAGAAAAAATATTTATTGTAAAACAAAATTCTCTGCTGAGAGCAATTAAAGAACACCTAAATAAATGAAGAGATACACCAAATTTATAATTTGAAATAATATGTATTGTTAAAGTAACAGTTCTACCCACATTGATGTATAGATTCAATGCAAGCCCAAACAAAATTCCAAACAAAATTGCCAACTGGTTCTAAAATATATATGCATTAAAATACAGAACACCTAGACTAACCAAAACTTTTTTTTTATGGAACAACAATAAAATTTTTAAAGATTGAGTCTCTTGACTTTAAAATTTTCTAAAAGTTACAGTGTTCATAATAGTGAAATCTGTGAAAGAATAAGCTTTTATGTTAGATGATTTTTAAAAAGAGTCCTAGTGCCATCAATGAGAAAAATAAAACCTTTACCAGTAGTACTGGAAAAAATGAATATCTATGTAGGAAAAAAAATATGTCAATGCGTTTCATACTATATACAAAAATTATTCATGATAGATCAAAATAACAAAACAATTAAAATTGTAACGACTAAAAGAACACATAGCAGGATATTTCATTGATATTTCTTACAGAGATCACAGAAAACTACTAACCATAAATAAAAGTGTGCTAAGTTGGACTTCATTAAGAAAATGAATATGCAAATCACAGACAGAGCCAGTATATTTGAAAATCACGTATCTGACAATGGACATCTTCCTTCTACCTCTCTTTGTAGATCTTCTCCCTTCAAATTCCCTTTAAATTTAAATTCTTCCAAGTAAAAGTTAGATCTCAAATCTTTCTGGATCTCCTCTATATTTCACCAACTAAAGCAAACTGATATTTAACCAACATTCGAATGGGCTGAAGACTCCAGCTTTTCATTTCTGAGTAAACATTTGAAATTTGAAACATTTCAAAAATTTGAAAATTTCAGTATTTTCTTCTTTCCCCTTAAAGTCTCTAAGAATAAGAGAATTTAAAAACTCTTTTCACCATTCACAAAAACTAGATTTCTAACCTTGAAAAAACAGAAGTGGGCTGGGCGCAGTGGCTCACGCGTATAATCCCAGCACTTTGGGAGGCTGAGGCAGGCGGGTCACAAGGTCAAGAGATGGAGACCATGCTGGCCAACATAGTGAAACCCCAACTCTACTAAAATACAAAAATTAACTGGATGTGGTGGCGCACACCTGTAGTCCCAGCTACTTGGGAGGCTGAGGCAGGAGAATCACTTGAACCCGGGGGGTGGAGGTTGCAGTGAGCTGAGATGGTGCCACTGCACTCCAGCCTGGCGACAAAGCGAGACTACATTTCAAAAAAAAAAAAAAAAAAAAAAAAAAAAAAACAACAAAGAACAAAACAGAGGTGACCTGTAATTCTTGGTTTTCAATCACATCTTTCCCATTACACATATACTTTAAATGTGTCTAGTAAACATATAAAATCGAGTGAGATACTTTAAATTAAAAATAATCTGATAGGATTTTTATCTGCCAAACTAACAAAAATGAAAATCTTGTGAATGCTCTTTCAATAAGTGAGTGGTGATAAGTCTCCTCAATTATTGCTCTGAGAATAAAAATCTTTACCAAGTTTCAATGTAGTGATACAAACATATGTAACATAAAATACACCTTTTTAATAGTTTGTCCCTATAAGACCACTATGCAAATGATTAATTCTGAAAAATAGAAGCTCTTTCAAAGATTTATGCAAAAAAACTTTTTTATAATTACTGAAAAAAATAATTTATAATTACTGAAACTCAATAACCCAGCAATAAAAGTAAAATAATAATGGCTGGTTTTTATCGAGCATTATCTACATGGCAGGCACTCACTAAGCACTGTAACAGAACTAACTTATTGAATATTTGTATAAATTATATAAGGAATTTACTTTTATCACATGCATTTTACATCCGAGAAGTGTTTAATATGTGGGATTTTGGCCACATAGAGTGCTTTGTGAATCAGAAATAGCTGTAAAAGTGTTTGAAAATGTTATTGTGCTAATTTGTTTTTGTTTCTCCCTCCAAGTCTATTTTCCTCTCTGTGTTTGCCCAGACCTATATGGGAGGCTGACCTAAATGATCGGTCTCAATGGGCTCCCTTGATCTTTGGAATTCTATTACTTCTGCCATTGTGAGCCCCAGCAAGAGATTGGAGGTAGGGTAGGCAGTTAGGTCAAGGTCTTATTTTTCAGGCTCCCTTCTTCTGGAGTTGCCAAGGACTGACATCTCCAAACTAGAGTCATGGAGAGAGGGGTAGATTAGAGATGTTTATTCATTCTACAAATATTTGCAGAGTATCTATTACTTGCCAAGAATTAGTAAAGACATGAAGGATTCAGTAGTAAACTAAGTGGAGAAAGTATTTGTTCTTATGGAGATTAAATTGTAGTTAGGGGCTACATATAGAAAAAAAAAATATATATGATATACCAAATAATGAAAGGAGCTGTAAAAGAAGCAAAAAGCAAGGTATTGGGATAGGGACAGGGTCATGTTGTGTGGAGTGAATCAAGGAACCCCTTCTTGGTAGAAAGTATTAAGAGTATAAGGAACAATAGGAACCATAGCCTGTGCTGGTAGCCTGTTTAATATATTTGAAGAATAGCCAGGAGATCAGTATGACTAAGTGGATGACAGAAGAATTTCTTCATAGTGCTTTAATAATTCATGTTATTTATAGTTAGTATGTATTATATTTCTTACATAAAATTAAAACTAAATAGTACATGTAAATTCTGGATGTTAGCAATGTGATCACTGGTCCATTTTTGCTGCTGTGTATCTTGCTGGTATGACCTAAGACCATTATTTGGGGTTTTTTATGGCTTATGTTAGTATTCTGTTCTGAAATTGGACCACATAATTTCATCATACTTTTATATGAATATGCAATATCAAAAGTTATTGTGTAACATCTTCTTATATATACAAGAAACAGTCTCTAGACCTTATTCATATTTCAATAGATCACTTATTTGTCTATCTTTGTACTTCTTAGCATTAAAACTTTCTACTGTATTTTTGAAACCAAATTAAAAAATAGATCAATATTAATTATATTTTCTTTACAATATAAACTAACATGGCAGCTTAAAAATCAAATGAAAGTGATAGTAAATATAAAAACTGCAATTTATAACATGAAACCAATATATTTTATGCAAGTCTGGGTTCTGAATGACAGGTACTCTATTTTATATTTTTATTATATATCATGCACTTTGGTCAAAGCACACCAGAAAATCAAATTTTTTTAAGCAGGATGTTCCAAAATCATTAAATTGTTTGGTTACATCAGATTACAAAAGGTATTACTTATGCTATGAATGTTTTATGTTTTCAACACTTCTTTATAAAAATATAAAAAAATAAAAGACTGTATCACATAGTAATATAATAAAATAACTTAAAACGTTGTTAAAATAATATTCCATAAAAATAAATCTGGGTTAAAATTTTGCATTTTTATTTATTTACAGAGAATACATTCTTATGCTATATTTTAAAGATCCTCTTTTCATTTACTTTGGAATTATATTTAATGCATAATTAATATTTACAAATTACCACTTGAAACTCACTTCTCATGAAACGTTGGTTGAAATTTATACAACTTTTTATTTCACCATAAATTTTAAGAAGATTCTTAAATGTAGCATTTAGATGCAGTAAGCTTTTATCCAATTTTCTAACCTAAGTACATCTTTTAAAACTCGGTGAAGACCAAATAGAGCTATTTGCTCTCTCACAAACTAATTCGAGCTAGCATTTTCAGCTCTGTTTGCCACAGAGATTTGATAGCCAAAGACATATTTTATAGCAGGTTTCAAACTAGAAAAGCATGACTGCTCTTGGTGAGATTGATGAAAAGTCATTTTCGTTTAATATTATTGATTGATAAAAATAAGTATTCCTATATAGAGGAGTGCCATATTCCATAGTCAGTGATTAAATATATCAATTGCAGTAACAGTGTGGTTTTGATATATAGTTTCATTCCTTCCTAAGGCTATAAAGTCATATATTTTTAGTATCTTTTTTTCAGGAGCTAAACTAGTTCGTAAAGTCTAATTCATTTTAAAAATTTTTACTATGCTCCAAATGCTTTGGGAATTCCCAGGGCATTTTTTTCTAGTGTATAATCTAATAAGATAACTTATTTTGGATGACAGTGTTATTCATTAGATAATTTATGCTTAAAATAACATACCATATAGCAAAAGCTATGAACTTTAAAATGACATTACAGCAAACAAAAATGTTACTTTTTGAAATTAAATGAGTAAATGTGATTGAAGTGAACTTTGAAAGTTATAGGGATTCTCTAGGCCACTCAGCTTCAGCATTTAAACAGATCTCATCCTTGATACTTTGTAAGCAAAATTAGAATAGATAATTTTAATGTTCCTGTTAAATAAAATCAATCATTTAAGAACTTGCGATATGCTATTCATTGAACATTTAAGAAATGTAATGCTCATGCTTGTACAAATGTACATAAATATATTAAATATATTGTAAATTTTGCCAAATGCAAATTCAAGTGTTTTAATGATATCTAATATTATTGTTGACAATCATTCTTAATGAGAATGTTTTATAATACTCATTAGCAAAAAATAATATGAATTGATTGTCATAAAATATAGTTGGGTTTATAAAGCCATTGATCTCCTTGTATATAATTTATTCAACACATAATTACCATTATTTTTGGAATATTTCAATAGCTATTGGGGATTGCTATACAAATTATAAATAGATACTAGAGAAATGTAATGTGACCAATTCTCATATTAATGAAACTCATTATTGGGAAAAGATAAATATGGATTGAAGCGATTACCTAAGTACAATTGTAGAAAGTATTATTTGAGTTTAAGTATAGTAGTTTATAATAAAATTACTTATTATTTTAGTGGGAAAAGATAAATTTGGTGTGAAGCAATTATCTAATTACAATTGTGGAAAGTATGATTTAAGTGAGGTAATGTATAGTAGTTTACAATAAAATTACTTTATTATTAAAGGACATCTTTTCTTATAACAAAACATTTAATTTGAAGTAGACATTAGCTAGGAGAAGATGGCATAAAGAAGAACAAGAGAAATGTTGTTAAGGAACCCCCCTGAAAAAAAAAAAAAATATATATATATATATACTAGCATTATTTGTGTACTCAATTTGTTTCAGAACCTGGGTTTATGAATAATACTCTTAATCTAGCTGTCTACATGTCAGCGAAGGTGAGTGAATTATAAAGTTTATTTACCGTAAGAAAATGATGTTGAATAGCTGTAGACAAGATTCATATTGCCTAAAGAAAAGCAAATACTTACAAAATTGTACCACTTTAAAAAATATTGGTTTACTTGATTAATGCAGCAAATATGTGCTGAGTATCGACTAGATGCCAGTTATCCAACCTTATCTCTGTTAAGCATACATTCCAAAGAGGGAAACAGTGAATAAACCACAAACAGCCTATATTAAATGGTGATATATATATATATAATTTAGAAATAAATAGAGCAGGGTGTGGAGGATTTGCAGGCATAAGAGACGAGATCTGTGCAATTTAGATAGGTTGATAAGTCACTGAGAGTATAACCATTGAGAACAGACTTAAAGAATATAAGGAAATAGGTCTGCATATAACTAGGGAAGGAGTACACCAGGCAGACGGAAAATCCGTTGCAAAAGCTTAAGGTGGGGACATAAGTCCTGTGGTTCATGGACTGGCAAAAAGGTCAGTGTGCCAAGAGGAAAGTGAGTGAAGAGAGAGTGTAAGTAAAGTCAGGGAGGTTATAGAGTCTAGAGAGTCGAAGGAATTGGAAGACATTCTAAGGATTGCGATTACAGGCTTAATTAAACGACAACCGTTTAAGAATTTTAAGCAGAAAAACAGCTTCACCTAAAATACATTTTAAAAGCATTTATCAGCTGGAATTTAGAGGTTAGACTTTGAAAGGGCAAAGGTAGAGTTAGAATAACCTATTGATAGACTATTCTGACAATGCAAGTGATAGACGATGGCTGCTTGAACCAGGACCATAGCAGCTGTGATGGTGAGAAGTGGTCAGATTCTGAACCTACTTTGATGGTAGAGATAGGAAGATTTCTTGCTGAAATAGATGTAAGTTGTGAAAGAAAACAAAATTAAAGATAAGCTTTTGCCTTAGTAATTGGAAGAAAGGAATTGCTATAAATGACAAAGGGGAAGACTGCAAGAGTGAGGGTCATAATATTCATGTCTGGAAGAAGAGGAGAGACCAGAAGGAACCAGAAAAAGAGTTGTAATAATCCATGAGACATGATGAAAACCAAGAGCACTTCAATTATCGTTGATAACCAGATCTAGAGCATGATCATAGGAATGGTTTGCTAAGATTCTCAGAAGAGAGCATTTCAAGGACATGAGGAGCCAGGATGTTGAAGGGATCATCAATACATTATTAATTAAAATCTCTAAACATTAAAATAGGTTCACTATTGGAGAAAATAATAAGTAACCAAGAATTAAATTCACAGAGAAATTCAAGGAGTATACAAAAGGATTGATGGAACAGTAGTGAGTAGTTCTGGATCATATAATCTGATGGCATGTTTCAAAACTGAGAGGTTTAAAGAATGAAAGAGGAAGAATGGTTGAAAATTAGCAATAAAGAACAAGAAAGATTCCTACCAACTCCCAGTCCCAGAGGCCTGAGGACTCTGGGAGAAAAAGAAATAGTAATACATGAGAGGTCTGCTGGTAATCCAGTGTTTTCAGACAAACACAGGTTTTTGTCAGAATGAGAATGTGAAGAGACAATTCAGTGAAGTTGAGGAGGCAAGCAATTTTCTTGTTGATGGACTGTGAGTTCCAGAGTGCCAAGTGAGAGTTGGAAGGAGTGAACACTTGATGATACTTATACTAACAACTTGTCTTTAGTATAAGTTTATCTGAAATCTAGATATTTAACTGGTATCTGTTTTATGTGAAAACCTTAAGTACATGTCACAGAAATGTCTGTACATGTGCACAAAGATAAATGTACAGCAATGTTTCTAACATCATCAATAATAACCAGAACCTGAAAATGGCCCAGCATCCATCAACAGTAGAATGGAAAAGGTAGGAGGCGATAATCTGTGACTGTGTGGAGCTTCATGAAATGTAGAATACAGTAATAAGGGATGACCTGGGAGTTTGAGGCTTTCTTGAGGTAAGTAACAAAAACAGAAAAGGTAGAATGAAAATAGTTGTAATAGATTCAAGATAGATCGTGGGTGTAAAAGTCAAGGTGTCAGTGGAGCCAAGGAGTGTGGAGAAGCTCTAATTTAGTTCCATAATGAGAGCCCCTCTGGCTTTTGTTGGCAGAAATAAACCCTAGAGGAGGTGTGTTTTATATCAGGAGTGTGAGTTCACCGTGACGCATGTCAGGAGAGAAATAAGCCTATGTAAAACTGGTTTATGGGCTTTGCCTTGTAAATTTTTGATGGGTTGAGACTTCTGAAGATAAGGGTTTTACTCTAAGGCTCAAGCTTCCTCTTTATCCCTGAAGAAGGAGATAGAAGGCTTAAGAAAGCATCATCTTTAGATCTAGGGCAAGGGTTAACTCTTGACCCTTGTTGGAGAAAAGGTGAGTCTACTGTTAACATGCAGTTTTACCCTTTACCACTCATAACAAGATTGAGGACATCTGGAGAATTCTTTACCAATTTTTTCTTCACACTGGTAATAGAATGATTTTTAAAACTCCCCAGTAGAATATATTTAGGGTATATATATATATACGGGTATATATATATATTTAGGGTATATATATATATATATATAGGTATATACATATATTTAGGGTATATATATATATATATATATATATATATATATAGCATATTTCAGTAGAATATATATTAGGGCATATATATATAGTATCCCAGACTGATCACATCACTAACTTACAGAAGGAAACTAGGCATGGTTACCACCTGCAAACCTGTAGAAGTATTTTATTCAGTTGTCCTTTTAGCCTAAATGAATTTCTTTTAGTGTTTTAGTTTATTCTCACATAAGTGGTTAAGGATTACCCAAGTTATTCTTTCAAATTTTTTTTTTCAAATTTGTTTTGAAACAAATTTGAAACAATTTTGAAACAAAATTGTTTTTGTTTCAAATTCAATTAAGAGGGGACATGAGTCAGAGTGTCCCATGCCTAGCTCAACAGTCAATTATTGGTGATGACTCTGAGTTGGATAAACTTTAATCAGTTAAGATTACCAACCTTAAATCCCAAAATTGAGATAATCTATCTTTTGATAAACTGACATTTTAAACCTTTTTTCTTTAAATGCTTTCTTCTATGTAGTCTTAAAACATTGTATGATCTGACAGATCAAAACATTTGTCGTTTGAGTTTAATCTCCTTACTTCTTATTGCTATAGTCATATTGATGATATGATTTTCTTAAATCCTGAAATTATTTATCTTTATTAAATTATTTTAAAAGTCAAAATATTTAATTTTTAGTACACATTTATTCAGTCAATGGTATATTCAATATGCATCATCTTCTATATACAAAGTTTCTTGAGTAAATAGGGATGGAGGGAAAATCTGTTCTCTTGAACCTCACATTCTAATGAGATGAGCCTGATGAACAAAGCAGAGTAGGGGTTAGGAAATGCAGATTTTGAAATTGCTTGGGACCCATAAATCCTTTCTTCTTTACTATTTCCCCTTTTGAAATAAGAATGTCTATCCTATGTTTGTCCCACCACTTTCTTTTGGAAGTATATAACGTGTTTGATTTCACAGGATCACAGCTGAAAAGAAATTCTGCCTCAGGGTAATTGTACCTTGAGTCTCACCCATATCTATTTGAGATGATATTTAGATGTGACTTTGGATTTCAGACTTTAGATTTCATGCTGGGATGAGTTAAGACTTTGTGGGCTGTTGAGATGGAATGAATGTATTTTTCATATGAGCAAGGAATGAGTTTTGGGGGACTGGGGTGTGGCATGTATTGGATGGTATATGTGCGTTCCCCCAAAATTCACCTGAGGAACCCCTAATCCCCAATAGTATGTTATTCAGAAGTAGGATGTTTGGGAAGTTATTGGGTTTACGTGAAGTGATGAGGGTAGAGTCCTCATGATGGGATTAGTGCCCTTACGAAAAGAGAAACTAGAGCTTCCTCTCTCTGTCAGATGAGGATACAAGCAGAAGACCATCTTTTGCAAACCAGAAAGAGAGCCCTGATTAGAAACTGGATCTGCCTAAGGTTTAATCTTGGACTTCCTAGCCTCCTGAGCAATGAGAAATAAATGTTGTTTAAGCCACTCAGTCTTTGGTATTTGGTTATGACAGCCTGGACTGAATAACATAAGAGAGAAAAGCAAATGCAAAATTTGCTTGATGGAGATATTTTTGGTATAAATGAGGAACAGACCAAGAAAGTACTTAGAGCAAAGCAACAAAAGAAATGTAGAAAGAAATTCTGAGAAGTAATGTATTTAATATCAGAGACAAGCAATATGGTGCAATTTGTAACTTGAATGGTTTTGAGCAGTAGATATGGTTTATAACACCAAAGGAGAACTCTGTTTAGCCGTACTGAATGAACTACAGAAAGAAAGAAGAAAAACAAACATAAAAATAGGGTCTAAAGATGACATTAATTTGAATCAGAATGATAGCAATGGAGATAAGGGGAAGTGGTAAAAGCCAAAGAATTTTCTAATGGATCAAATAGTGTAAGAGAAAGATAAAGTCAACAATAGTTCCAATATTCTAGAGTTGAAAAACTGAAAGGAGGAGCTTGGCAATAACTGATATGAGATAAAATCTCAGTAGTCCAAGTTTGATGAGAAAAGACTTGGAGCTCAGTTTGGACATTTCGAAGCTTGGGTTGCTTGTTGGGCATCCAAGTGAAGGTGTTAAATATAGAGGTAGATTTATCATCTGATGTTCATGGGAAAAGCCCAAGCTGAAGACAAACAGCCTATTTTTTTGGTGGGAGAGGGGTTGTAAGATTGAAATATTCCTTAAAGCTGGTAATTACTCTTATTAACGGAGCAATTATATAGATGTGAACTCAAAGGAGATGCTTTGAAGAAGCAGACATTTCTGAAGTTAAAATAGTGTTTTAACTTGAGAATTATTTTAAGAGAATTTCTTTAGAATAATTTTACACAATTTTATCATGAAAAGAGATATATGTAGAGTTTTTCTACTGTAAATAATAATGTCTATTTATAGCTAAAGTACTGTCATTGTGTTTCATGTTATAGTATTTCTTCTTAGGTAAAACTGACTTGTTAAAAAGACCTTTAGGTATTTTTAATGCAACTTCTTAGATAGACTCCAACACTTATCAGCTATAAAGAGAATACTGTGATACAGTAATTTGCATTCGTGCTGCAGAGTATTTATGGTGTTCTGCTTAATGTTACAAAAAGGCTAATTATAAACTATTCATATTCTATATTTGGGAGCCACTTACAATGTACACCTTTTAGTAAATAATTAAAAAATAATTACCTTTGTTAAAATTGGAGTTTTTTGTGCTTTCATGGTAGCATCCAGAAAAAAAAAAGTTAGTTCCCTGTATTTCATTTAAGCAACATATATTTTTAGTTATGAGTTTAAATTCAAATGTAAATAGAATAATTTGTACATACAAGAAAAAAGTCAGCTCTCTCAATGAACATACATTGTTAAATTAACCCATTATTAATGAAGCCATAAAACAGGCATCCATGCAATGAGATGTTGAGTACATTGTTCCTTCTTGCTATTTTCAATAACACATAAATGATATTTCAAAACACTTTTGTAACTTATTTTAATGTTATTATATAGTACAAGGCACATTTTCAAAGTTTCCTTCTAAAAACAAGTTTACTGCATAATTTGCTCTTACACTGAATTGGTTTTACTTCATTGAATGTTAAAAGTGCTATATTTTACATCCATAAACAGATTTAATTTATATAAGGCATTCTTGTTAATACCTTCAATTAAACATCTCATACAGAATAATACAAAAAATTCAACAACTAGGCCAGGCGTGGTGGCTCACGCTTGTAATCCCAGCACTTTGGGAGGCTGAGGCGGGTGGATCACGAGGTCAGGAGATCGAGACCACGGTGAAACCCCATCTCTACTAAAAATACAAAAAAACATTAGCCGGGCGTGGTGACGGGCACCTGTAGTCCCAGCTACTGGGAGAGGCTGAGGCAGGAGAATGGCGTGAACCCGGAGCCTGGGTGACAGAGTGAGACTCTGTCTCAAAAAAAAAAAAAAAAAAAAAAAAAAAATTCAACAACTAAAATAAAATTTAAATGTAAAATTTCTACATTCAATTTTACTTCACCAAAAATATTGACATTAATATAAACAATTTTTACTAAAAGTTGAATGTATTTTTATATAAAAAATGCAAGTTTGTTTTGAGAGTTCTAATTTTTTTTGAAATTTGACATACTATTATGAACCCTAGGCAAATAAAGATAATGTTATACTATATAAATGTATTAATTTTTAATTCAATTTTTTTAAATGTTAGAAAATTTTCAGCCAAGGCTTTAAAGGCACATGTATTTCATAAAATCAATTATTATGTATTTCTAATTTAGTAAAACCGTAAAAAATTATGATAAGGACAACTGAAGACTAGCTTATGAGGAATTTGTGGCTCACAGGCAATTAATAGGATTACAAGTACATCACTTTTCTGCCATGCTCTTCTCATTCATGGGCCCAGAAGTTGAATCTCTTCCCTTACAAGAAATCTGGGGCTTGCTGAGATGTAGTAATTATTAGTGGAGATGCAGAATCCTTGAATGGAATACAAATTTTAGCAAAATGATTTTTTAACAGTAGTTCATGAGAAGTTCAAGATGGAACACAAGAAAAAAAAATAAAGATTTGTCTTTCCTCATCTGAGACACTAGTAAAATTAGAAGAGTAGTTTAAAAATCAAAGGAATTAAGTATTAAAAGTTAAAGAAGAGTATGTTTGATAGTGAAATTCAATGAATAGCTTGTAAAGGGGTGAATTCCAACATAAAAAAGAAAAAAGTAAAGAAGTTGCAGCCTAGACTACAGAATGCAAGACACTATACAGAGTGTTGGGAACCATCTGTCCCCTGAAAATAGATGAGGCCCTGTTCTTAAACAGACAGAGGAGGTTAAATAAAAGGAGATAAAATTTTTTAAAAATGTCTTAGCACTTTTTTTCACTTCTGTGCAGAAAGTACACTATTTTATCTAAGGCTGGGGGTGAGGCGGGGTGGGAATCCGTAACCGTTTTTTAAAAAAGAAGCAACATCAAATTCTTGGGGAAAACTGAGTCTACCAGCACAGGTTTTGAAGTAAGAGGAAACATCTTTGGATTTTGTCTGTTCTCAACTCACTCAGTCTCCCAATAACTAACCCTGCTAATATCTAAGCACGTATCGTTTAATCTTTCTGAAATTTCACTGATTTATGTTGTGAGTTAAGTGTATAACTTAATTCTTTTTTCAAAGATCACCTAAATTTGCAATCGTTATCTAAATGAATAATCAGTTTAATTCTCACTGCTTGGTGATACTTTTCTTAGTTTATATTAAAGATGCATACTGAACAAGGATCACATTCTAGAATATCAGTTTCTATGGAAGTGCCATACATTTGGAATTTAGGATAAAAAATGGCTTTGAAATAGTGTTTTATAACCAATTTTTCTTTATTACCTCCTAGAAGATTTCTAGATACTTTTTCCTAACCCCACCCCCATAAAATTTTAATGCCACAAATATGTGATATGTTTATATTGCCCAGTAGGTTTAAGCTTGGGAAGGCCACAAACTATTGTAATAGCTAAGTCTTTTTCAGAGAACAAGTTTTCTGAAAAGGCTAAATTCACACGAAAGAAAAAAAAAATAGAAGAAGAAGAGGAAGTAAAAGAGGAAGAAGGAGAAGGAGAAGGAGAAGAAGAGGAGGAGGAGCTGTGGTGGGAGAGACAAATGGCCAGAAAAAGGATTAACTATTAAAGGGGCTTTATTTACATAACAAGGCCACTTTTTTGCTAGCCAAGCCAAACAGAAAGCAGTGACTGTCACCCCCTGCTTCAGTTCCATAGCTAAGGTTCTGCCTTCTTTTTTTCCCACCATGGCAGCCTAAGTTTGGTTCCTAAATCAAGCCCTTTCTGGTTTGATACTTGGTACTAATGAATGGTCTAATTCACAATAAAAGGATTTTTTAAAGAAACACAAACTTTTATATGATCAAGTTGTTTATAATTAAAGGGAAATTATAATGGTCTTTCTAGAGATTGGGTTTAATGTAAAAAAAAAACTTATACACCAAAGAATTAATTAGAATAATAACATTGCCTTAAGAGACTACTTTACTCTTAATAAATTATAAGATATTTTAATTTTTTACCCAAAAGTTCAACTTTTATTGCATCTCACCATTTTTAGTTTCTCTCCCCTTTTAAAAGGTGCTAAATGATAATCTCTCCTTCAAATCAGTTTCAGGTTATATAATTTTTTTTC
Source organism: Symphalangus syndactylus (assembly GCF_028878055.3). Lineage (NCBI taxonomy): Eukaryota > Metazoa > Chordata > Mammalia > Primates > Hylobatidae > Symphalangus > Symphalangus syndactylus. Next base: position 58,380,405 of record NC_072426.2, read on the forward strand.
TCAAGTTCTGCTTGTTATGGCCTGATGCTAACAATATTTTTCTTAAAGATCTAAAGAAAATGTTTTCTTCCAACATAATATTCTGTACACTGCAGAATGTCTTTTTTTTTTTTTTTTTGCCTTTTGGTAACTGGCATAACAGATTTTATGTTTTATCAAAATAATTACTATGCCATTATTGTTAAGCTTTGATTCACTTAGGAAAAAAAAACCTGAGATAAAAAAAAATTTTAATTGAGTTTATTACATCCATTTATCTTTTTGTATATGCTTTCAAAATACTTGTGACATTAAGTTACAGGGCTTTGACTCCTGGGTCTTAAAAAGACACCAAATCCTGCTAAATCTTAAAGCAGTTAAAGCCTCAACTTCAGGGCCCATAGACGATGCCAATCAAATGAACTGCATTCCTAAGACACAGGGCCAGAAATTAAAGCCCTTCAACTCTTCGAGGCCCAGGGACTACTGCGGAAGAGGTGGGCATGTAAGATTTTAAGGGCCAATTTTAAGAGATAAAATAAGTTCAATTTATCTATAAATTAACCATTAATGTCAAAGGCACACTGATGCAAGCCCAGCATATGGGCACCTGTGTCAGATTAACACACTTTTCTGGAACCATTAACTAGCTCCTTATTAAAGGTTATAAAAGGCTTATGAAAGCTATATCTTATGATTAAGATTAAATTTTATAGATTGTTTATAAAATTTGAAAAACAAATTTAATTGGCTTCATGCTGTTTTTTATTAGGGCATATTGTTTGGAAAAATTAAATCTCTCTCAAAGAATGAATGTTTTGCCTTTTTTTGAAATCCTTGAGTTAACAGTTTTATGAAATGAGTGACTAATTTTATAATGACCTGTAATCCTATTTTGTGATATCAAGTGTTTTAAACCTTTGATATTTGACAAACTTTCCAAAATAAAATCATAAATTATGTTTTTTTTCTGATATAATTAATCCTTAAAGATGTTATTAATAGGTTCCCGGCTGGGGGCAGTGGCTCATGCCTGTAATCCTAGTACTTTGGGAGGCCGAGGGGGGCAGACTGCCTGAGCTCAGGAGTTCAAGACCAGCCTGGGCAACATGGTGAAACCCCGTCTCTACTAAAATACAAAAAATTAGCTAGGTGTGGCTGTGTGCACCTGTAGTCCCAGCTACTCGGGAGGCTGAGGCAGGAGCATTGCTTGAACTGGGGAGGCGGAGGTTGCGGTGAGCCGAGATCATGCCACTGACCTCCAGCCTGGGTGACAGAGCGAGACTCTGTCTCCAAAAAAGAAAAAAAAAAAAAAAGAAAAAGAGAGATTCCCTAAAGTCCAAAAATGACATATTTGGCTTATTTGGTATAAAAATTATACAGAAAGCATTGTCAAATATGAAATGGTGTTTGATTTTCTTTGGGCTGTATTTGTATAAATATGTTATTGGTATGTGTTCCAAAATTATGGGAAACTCCTATAAATTTAATATGACTTAGTGTACATTATCAGTAATAATTCTAATTGTTATGTGAAATTATTTTGTGCCACAGAGGTAACAACTTTTCTTGTCAATTGTGTCTTTGACAGTGGCTACCCTAAAACTTTTGTCATCCATGAACAATTGTCTTGTTTTGATCTTCTTTAGAAGGTGGTTTCATAATCAGCTATAAAATTCTAACAGATGCTTTGAATGCAGGTTTCTGATAACTTTGGAAGTTGTGACATCAGAATAGAGGAAAAATTTTCAGGACTCATGGAGATCTGAAATGTTCATGAATATCAAGCAGAAAAGGAATTAGCTACATTAACTAAACTCATAGAAGTCTGAAGTAATCTTTTTAACTTTTTGCTTAAAACGTTGCTGTTCCTTTGGTTTGTTTTTTAGAGTTAAAAAAGCTTTTCTTTTAAGCTATTTATAGCTGTTAACAACTAAGTGAAGTATATGAACAGAATTTGGAGCTTACTTGTCTCTACCTGATTTCTACGGAATTTGGAAAATATTTATGACTATTTTTAACTTATGACAATACAGTTATTTGCATAAGTGCAATAAGAATCTCTTTTTATTTGTAACAGGACACAGTTGGAGAAACTGGTTATTTTACCTAGACTTTAACCTGAATGGTGTGCTTTCCTTTAAGGAATCAAACTTGGCTTATGAGGCCAATAAAGCCCCTTGGAAAAAGTAGCCTCATATCCTTATCTACACAGTCCCTGTACAGGATTCCTGACCTGTAGTAAGTAAATAATGTCACTTTCTGACAGGCCCAGGAGCCCAAGTTTTATCTTGAGAATTCCTCTCAAGAGGAGAGGAATTCACCCAACTCATAGGTATTTAATGGTACAAATCCATGGCTGGGCTGCTCTTTAAAAAATTCTTTTCTGAGATTCTTTCTATGGAACAAATTTCCATCAAAGCCAATTTAAAAGCTTACGTAAAAAAATTTTTTTCTTGCTGCACGGTATACAAATTATTAGGCCAAGTATAATAAGGCAAATCAGTCCTGCCAGGATTTGTCTGTAGTAAAAATGGGATACTGGAGAGAGAAAAATTATGTTTAAAAAACTATAATATACCTGTTGTTAGATTTTAGTCTTGCCTGATGTTTTTCTTTTAAGCTATTTACAGCTGTTAACAACTGAGTGAAGTATATGAACAGTGAAGAGTGAAGTATATGAAGGTCTTATTATTTTCTACAGCTTGAACCAAATTCTAATTTTTCTTGGCAAAACACCTGCAAAATAATGTTTTCAATTTTTTCCTTCTTTTTACCCATTTTTTTTAACATTTGGAGTCACTGAAAACTAAGCTGTGCTTTCATAAAGCCCTGGGAACTGAAGCTGGACAACTTAAACTTCAGAAGAAAATAGCAGCAACCTATTTACATACATAAGCCACTTTCATACTTGCCTACTGATGTATGGACTTCAGAGTAATGTGGCCTATATCAATTTTTCAGGATTATTCTTTTGTTTGTTGTTGTTTTTCTCCCTTCCTCCCCCTATTTTCTCTTCACAAGCCATGAGACTTCACAGCCTTCTAGAAATGAGCTTTCTTAATAACTTGGGACTTACCTGTCCAGGAATAAACCACCCTAGCCATGACAGATCAGACAAAACCTGAAATCAGAGACTCATTTTCTTTTAAAACGCTTTCTCCAAAAGATTTTTAAAAAAGAAAAGGGGGGAAATGTGAAAGGAAAATAAAACTTGGGGCTCCCGAATCACTAAGCTAAGGGGAAAAGTCAAGGTGGGAACTGCTTAGGACCGACCTGCCTCCCATTCTATTCAAAGTCACCTCTCTGCTCACTGAGATAAATGTATATCTGATTGCCTTCTTTGGAGAGGCTAATCAGAAACTCAAAAGAATGCAACTGTTTGTCTCTAATCTCAAAGACCCCTCCCCACTTCGAGTCTTCCTGCCTTTCCTTCGCATTGTCCAAACCAATGCTCATCTTGCATGTGTTGATTATGTCTCATATCTCCCTAGACTGCATAAAACCAAACTGTGTTCTAAGCACCTTGGGCATATGTCATCAGGACCTCCTGGGGTTGTGTCATGGACACGTGTCCTCAAACTTGACATTTGGTAAATTAACTGAGATATGTCTCAGATTTTCGGGGTTCACACACTTAATAACTCACTTTTGCCAGAGCTAAGTATCTGTTGAAGATTCAATAAATGGAAAAGTAAGATTTCCTATTCTGTGTTGAATTAAAAAGACATTTTATTTTATTAAAACAGATGCCTACTTGTGTAGTGTTACTTAAAACTTTTTAGTTTGCATAAGCATTACCTGGAGAGCCGCTAACATCCCAGAGACAATGTCTGACTCATGGAGAGCCAGGATGTGCGTTGTTAACAAGCATCACAGGCAACCCTTTTCAAGTTGTTGTCACAACAAACTTTGGGAAAACCTATCCTATACTTTTTCATAGAAGCATTTTCTCTGGTTTAATTTATATTATACCTCTCTTCTAATTCCTTGAAAGAAAGTGCAAAGATAACTATTACACACCATAAGTTAAAATCAGCTTAGTATCCATGAATTATTTATTCAAAATTCATTACTAGAATTTGAAAAAATGTAAGGAAAAATATTAGAATATAATGTATTTTATATTCATAATATGTTTCACTCTTCCACTAGAAAAAAAAAAAAACATACTAAGAATTATTTAGGCCAAAAAAAGGTCAAAAGAAATAACAAAGCTATATTTAGATTTTTAATAATGTAATCAAACAGAAACAAACTTCTTTTGTCAGCTAACACAAAGAAAGTTTATTTCTATAGTTTTGTCTATTTACTCTTTCCCATCCACAAAATAATTCATATGTTGGATTTTAAAAGCACTAATAACACTTGATTTTAAAATATGTTTAATAAGTTGTAGACACAATACAATTAACATGTAATAAAGAGGCACATTAAACACATCTAAGGTTTTGATTGAAATATTTTTGAAAAGTTTAACCTGCAGGCCCTATCTTTTACTTTCAAAGTTAAAGTTGGATTTTAGAGATGTGTGTATGCATGCGTGTGTGAGTGTTTGTGTGGTGCTGGTGATGATAGTGGTGGTAGTTCTAGTAGTATAGGAAGTTTGGAACCAATAGTATAAGCCATTTAAACCTATAACGCATATGTTATAGAAATACAAAATATAACTATTTTCTTCCTAGTGTTATTGCTTTATCAGATGTTGATATTCATGGAATCTCAATTAATTTTATTATATATTATTTTTAAGCATAAATATTTGAAAAACACATAGTAGCTACGATTTATTAAAAGTTTCATATGCATTCAACCTTGATGGATTTCTAGGATATAGAACACAGTACTCTTACATATGAGAACACTGAGGCATAAGAAGGTTAATCATTTTTCCTAATTCGCTCAGTCTCGTACCCAGGCTTATATGGCTCTTGAGACTCAGCTTGTAGCCACAGATATAATGTTATATACTAATCATTAAATGTTTAGAATGAAAGCAATATTAATGTGATCAAATATTCTTATGAAGAAAAATTTATCTGAAAATTAGGAAGGAAAGAAAAATATGTACAGAACACCTTTACAATATCCCATGGGGCAAAGGCTTCCCAGGAATTGTTTAGGAGAAAGTAGTTAGTCCTTTCTCTGTTAACTATTGACTAAAGATCCCAGAAGTTATTTGTAGATTAATTTGTAAAGAAATTTTATTATTTTTGCTCTTAACTAATACAAATGTTTTCTGAAGCCCAGTAAGTGAAACAACCCCCAAAATACATGACCTATTGAACACTGACAGTTTTATATCTAATTTAACAATCTTATCCTAAAAATTCATTGTTAAATTCTCCATACACATCTTAGCTCTCAGGTGCTCTTTGATTCAGTCATAACATTGTAGTGGTTCCAATATTAATACATAAATTAAATAAAATTATTGAAAATTATTTTATATTTTAAAATAAAATCTTCTTAGAATTACACTTTTTCATTTTTGTGATTACACATAGTATGATGAGTACTCTGATAACAGTTCATTTATTTATTTAATAAACATTAATTGAGCACTTACTAGATATCAAGCTCTGCAGAGTCAGAGGTGAACAACACAGAGGTGATGGCCTTTGTTCCTGTGGAATTTACAGCCAGGTGGATTGACTAACATTACAGTAATATCATCATTAATTAAGTTTGAGAAATACTATGAAGGAATATAGAAGGATACAGTACATTTTATTGGACAGCACTGATCCAAGAAATTAAAGACCAATGATACCCATTTTCTGTATAATATAACTGCCATTTGTTGAGTAACATAACTTCTATGTTCCTTAAATATATTTGTCTCTGGTTTTCAAAATGTTCCTACAAAGGGTATAATCATTCTTAAACCTAATATAAAATTGAAACTTAGAAAATTAAATATATACCCAAGTTAAAAATTCGAACCGAATAGTCAAAATTTATTCTAATTTGATGTGGAAAATATATTGCATTGTTTCCTCTATAGTTTATAGAATAGGACTGATCAATAATAATATATACAACATTCAGGGTATTAGTAGAACAAGAAAGAATTACGTTTAATCTATCTATCTATCTATCTATCTATCTATCTATTATCTATCTATCTATCTATCTATCTATCTATCTATCTATCTGTCTGTCTGTCTACCTAGGGTATCCAGTGTTCAGGGGCATATTCTAGTCAATAGCATGAAAATTTTACATTAAATTTACCATAAAATACATAACGGGAAAATTGGTAATCATATAGCATACCACTTTGTTATAAAAATAAATGTAAAAATTATTTTGTTGAATAAAAATAAAATAGACAAAATTTACTTTAGACATGACATTATTTAAAATAGTCTCAAACATATTATACCTGCAAGTCCTTTACATAGAAAACTACAAATCACTACTGAAGAAAAGCTATATAAATGAAAAACATTCCATTCTCATGATTGGAGGTCAATATTGCAAAGATGCCAATTATTTTCAAATTGATTGTTACAATTCTATCTTGTTCAATGTATCTGCACAAATTATTGCATCTCTAGTCTAATTCTAAAACTACTGAACTTAGACAATTTTGATCAGCCATAACAGAGAATTCAAAACCAAGCTCTTATAATTTTATGTAAAATTAAAAATGAAGAACAATGGCATTCATTATTTATATGTGTCTATGTGGATATACGTATGGATATTTAGGTATAGTTATATATTCATAAGTATCAATACAGATCCAGATATGGCAAACAAGGTATAAATTCGTGGACATAAAAACCTCAGGATCATCCAAAGCTATCATATTTTACAACTGCAGGCATATATTTACTTAAGTTCATGGTACCTTCTGAAATTATTCTAGAGCTTTATCCCATCAGGAATACATTCCAGCACTCTCTACATTTTCTGTCTCACCTACAGAAAAAAAAAAAAAAGGCTAAGGAACACTTGTGCAGGTTACAACCCAGGGAAACTGGCCCACTAACAGACATAGACTTAATCATAAAATTACAGAATGCTGCCTCTATAATAACAGTGGATTATAGTTGAAATGGCTGCAAGACACAGTCCACCTTTCATAAGGAACCCAAAAGTCAAGAGTCAAGTCATACACAAAGATTCTGAAGGATGTTGAAGCCTCTGATACCTATAACCAAAATAAACATTAATTACAGAACAAAAATCCTATCCAGATTAACCTGAATCCTCATAATAAAGACCTATTTACCCTGCTTCCATTTGCTCAGTTGCCATGTCTGGTTTTCAAAAAACATTTTATTAAACGCCAAAAGGCAAAAAAATACCCTCTGAAAAGACAAAGAACTAATCATAACTAACCTCATATATGACACAGATGTTATAATTAACAGACAAGATAGGTAAAAAAAAGACTCCCGTCAAAAGCCTAAATGGAAAAGTCAAATAATATGCCAGAATAGATGGATAATATAAGCAGAAAGATGGAATCTCTAAGACAGAATCAAACGCAATTGCTGGAAATCACAAACACTGAAGCAGGACTTAAGAATGCCTTTGATGTATTTACCAAATGACATAGTATGGCCAAGAAAAGACATGTCAATAGAAACTTAACTGTTTCTATTTCTTAAACTGAAATGAAAAAAAAAAGAATACAATATCTAAGACAGAACAATTATGAATGTGTAACATGTGTATAATTAGAATACCAGAAACAGAAAGGAAAAGCAGCAAGAAATCTATTTGAATAATAATGATAATTATCAACAATTAATTATAGACATCAAACTACAGATCCAGGAAGCTCCAAGGACACCAGGTAGAATTAATGCCAAACCCTCTACATCTAGGCATATCATATTTAAACTGCAGAAAACCAGAAAAGAAAATATCTTGAAAGAAGTCAGATGTAATTAAAACAACTTACTGTTAGAGGAACAAAAGAAATTGTCATTGTTCTACAAAACACTGTTGAATGTGAAGCACTGTCCAAAGCCCCGTTTACCTAAACATTCCACGGACAAGTGTGGGATTTCTTGAATTTAAATCTGATTCTGAGCCCCCAATACTTAGTGTAAAGGAATTCAAAAAATAAGCCTTTATTAAAAAATCTTCCCTTCAGGAAGAAGGCTAACAACAAAGACACGGCTTCTGTTTTTTTCTATATCTAACTTATGGTTGCTACTTTTGGTATTCCCAACTGACCATGGTCTGCATAAGCACTGAAAGTTGAACAACTCTACTCTTCTGTATCAGCATTCAGCAGGAGTATTTTTATTTTCTCTGGATTCTAATTAGTGAGCATTTCAATCTCTTCCTCCTCTTCCAACATGCAAGCATGCCTGTGTGCAAGTGCACACACACACACACACACACACACATTTTACTAACCTATCACAGGCACTGCAACTGAACAGGTCCCTACCAATCAGGAAACCCATCCCCACTCTCAAATCTCATCTGTCTTCATCTTGGGGAACTTCTTCATTAAACTCAAAGCATCAGTACTTCTCAATACATCTTTTCCTCCTCTATACTTTGATGAACTATTGTCAATGAGCCAATGGCTTTTACTATAAACAAGCTTGGTTGAGGATAATCTTCAGGGGTGCCATTAACTTCTTTGAGACTCTGAAACATAAAATCCATTAGTATACCTTAAGACAAATGAGGCCCAAACAAGACAAAAAAAGTTTGTCATTCTACTTATTTGTTTTTCCTGAGATTCTCCTCCAGCCACCAGAACAAAGAAATCAATACAATACAGTGTCCCATTATGTTCATATTCCCCTAACTAGCAGAAACATATGCTCAGAGAATATCAGGAGCTGATAAGATTGAAAGGGTTATTGACTCCAATCCTCTTATTTCATAGATGAAGAAACAAAGCCTCAAAATAGTTAAAGGATTTCTCAAGGTCACACAATAAGTTAATTCCAGAAATCTCTTGGCCAAATGCTTTTTTTAAATATCCATTCATTTATGTTTGTAGCATATTGTTACATAAACTATTCAAAACAGTTGGATAGTACTTTATATGATTAAGTAACTAAGAGGAGTTAAGTCAGAGTAAAGTCTAATAATATAATAAGGTGTTTCCTTATTTAAATAGCTTATTATTGAAAAAAACTGTGTGATGTGGTATGTCAAAATTCATTTTCAAGTAGTATGTCAAATTTCATTTTCAGGGTATGTTGAGTTCATGAAAACTAAATTTCAAAGTAATTTACAAAATTTTGTACGAGAGTTTTTACACATACATGTGTGTGTATGTATTTATACTCTTTTTTTATTCTGAAGGAAAAAAGGGAGACTTTAAATCATTTTGAAATATAATCTCAGTGAACTTAGAGCTTGATTGACATTTTAATAAATATTTCAATATTTAATGGATTACTGAAAAAATAGGTCATCATGATTATATAGAATTTTCCTACCTCACCTTTACTTCTAGAAACTGTTTTTCTATTTTTATCAGCACAATGTGTGGTAAATACAATAGCACAATATTAAACTTTGCAATAAATAAAAAACTAATGAAACAAAATAACCTGAGTATGAAGTAGTTTGTAAAAACTAAAGTTGTGAATCAAATGCAATTGGTTCAAATAACAGTTAAAGGTATTGAGTCCTGTATTTAGTTGCACAGGAAAAAAAAAAAACAGTTAACATTCCTGCCAATATCTAGTTAATAAAATTAATAGATTAATCAAGTTCGTTTAATGCCACTACCGTTTCGTATTGGTTTATTCTTTTTTCTTTTTTACAGTTACTACATACTAAAAATTATACTGGTTTTTGAATAATTGTCTTTGTATGGTTCAAGTCAGTTTCAAATCTTCCTTCTCTATACTGACTTCAGTGCAAGTAAATTACCGTAAAGTAGAAATGTCTTTTCTTAGACATAAAACCATCTAATTTAACTTATTTAACCACTAGATCTTTTTTATAATTTAAAATACTTTATGCAATAATTTATGCCAGAAGGTGGCACCAAAAGACTCAACTTTAAAATCCCTTTATTAAGTGCATTCGTTTATTCTATTTCTAAAGGCAGGAAAATAGCATTGGAAGTGCCGATTAAAATGATAAAGACAATACGTATATTTTGAGGTTGTATGGGGCGCTGACCAGTAATACTTACTTTTGACTTCAGATATAACACAGCAGTAATAATTCTAACAGTTTATGCTCATTTTACAAATTTATATGCATTTCTGAGCTTCTTAAAAATGGTTGCTTACAGATTATCAAGTGGATGTTTCACATAACAAGAGAAAATAGCATATATTCTGTCCCAGTAAAGCATGTTTCTGATATGTGTTTTAAATTTCCATCATGAAACTTAGGCCATTTTAATTAGTTTTGTAACTTTAAAGATAGATCTAATGTCAGACTAAGGGCAAAAAATTTCCAAGCTTCATTAGTATTATCAATAATATGTCATTCCTTTTCATTTGCTTTTATCTTGAGCAGTAGGTAAATTCACTAATGGGAGCTCAAGCTGTGGTATCAACATACATGATTTTGAGTTCTTGTTCTGCCATATTAGTAGCTGTGTAATGTTGGGAAATTTAAATAAGTCTCTTTCCACCTCTTACTCTCTGTCTTTCTCTGTTTAAATTGAATTTGTTAAGCTTACTTTGTGATAAGGTTGTGAAGTTGCATTAGAATTTAAATAAGATATACACATAAAGTGCTTAAACAGTTCCTGGCAATTAGTAAACATTCAAACATATTTTGCATTAATAATATTATTTTTTAAAAACTTTTCTCTTTTGATCTAAAGATCCCTTAGTCTTAAATTTCCAAATAATAAAACTCCTTGGAGTTTGGTTTAGTTAGGAATCATAAAAGGAAACATTTATCTGATGAATCATTCAGTACAAAAAATATACCAATTTTTAACTTTTTTATAAAACTGCCAGAAATATCAAGTTGTAAATATTTTACCCTATTGGTACAAAGAATTTTTTGAAAATATGTATATCTGAGCACTTCTTTATAAAACAGAAAAGGGGAAAAATATATTGAATAAATACAATTTAAGCAATGAAACTGCAAATGAGACTTAAAAAACAAAACTATTCTGCTAAATCAGGCAAAAAAGAGCAAATAGTAAAAGAAGTCATACTTAATAATGAGTTAACATGCAACATGGGTAACGCTGTTACTAAATTTTATCCACACACATATATTTTGGGGTGGTAACTGATGTGTGTCTGCTATAAAACCATAGCACATTTATCTTTGGAGCACAAATACAAAAAATTGAAACTGAAAAACCAGGTGAATATGCTATAATAAGATACAAAATCTATTTCATTTTCTAAAAAAAATTATAGCTATTCTACACAATTAAAATAATGTGTGACCAATTAGTTACTTAGTCACTGTTTGCAAAACGAAGGCCTACAGAAGTAGCCAAAATGAAAAGAGTCTAATTTTCTAATTGGTTTATCTCAGAAAGAATTATTTCATTTTACCTCAATAAAAACGGATGTTAATAATAAAGGAGTAGATAAATGACAGGAACTACATACATTCTAACTACAAAGAACCTGAGAACAATTTCTACAGCAAAAACAGTGATTTCTAACCTAAGGAAACTATCACCTCAATCTTTCTCTCTGTTCTAGAAAATTGTAAATTCAACAAATCTTTATTACTATAACATAGAAAACCAAAGGTTATAGTTGATTATTATACTACTTATAAACAAAGTTTATAGTGTCTTCGTTTTTATCCATAAGACAATGGAATCTGAATTAGGCTAATCTCAAGAGGTATCTAGATTCATTTCAGATAAATATTTAAATTGGTTTTGGAAGCTTCTTGAAACAGTCACATTATTCTTCCACATTATAAATTACAGGAGGTTTGCACATGTACGCATGTAAATGTTTAGAATACACTTTCATATATGCCTCGCAAATATTTTAATATCCTTTATAGTTTCATAAAAATCTTACTAACCTCTGTCCTTTAACATTACTTTTTTAGTATAAAGTAAAAATTTTCAAGCTTATTTCTTAACATCTACATTTCAGTTGGTCATGGATGTACCTCAGTTTTAAGAAAGCTGAAAAAGGCTTTGAAGATTTTTGTTGAAAGGTAAACTTCTTTTCAAAGCAAAATTCACCTTACTTTTCTAAACTTGCAATGTTTGTTGTTGGTGGTAGATTCCTGGTTGCTATTTGGATGTTTGCTATATTTTTGTTTTGTTCTGAATTTAATGCAAACAAAATGCTAACATATTATGCTAAAAATTCCAGTTTATAGAGTATTTCCTAGATACAGAGACATGTAATAAATTTTAAATCATTGAATTGATGTCAACCTTCTCAACTATTATATTAACATAAATGTTTGATCCCATTTATCAGATAAAAACACCTGAAACTGAGAGAATGTAAACAATCTAAAGTCATAAAGATGATAATAAGAAGTAGACAAAGAATTTATGAGAGGAATTGAATGATATCAAAGAATATGTTCATAAATCACACTACTAAAATATCTTGATCTGTTAGATATTGCTCTATTCTCTTTTCAAATATGAATTCCTGTTTATGGGTCTGATTGATGAACGAGATATTAGAATACAAGTTCTCAATACTGTTCTACATTTAATAAGGGAGTTCAAATAATCAAAGATACTACCTATTCATGCAATAGACAAAACCAAAGGGAGGAATAAAAACAAAAGTGCATGAAGTTATTTAGTTGAATAATTGGATCTAATAACCAATTGCATTGATTATAAGTCAGACTCAAAAAGTTGCTCAACAATATAGATGCTTTATTTTCTTTTTCCATTAAGTATGTATTAAAATAATTGTCTTGTTCAGGTTAAAATGAGATGTTAATTACTATTATAAACATATTTTATTTCTGCATCAATTGCCCTAAATACGGCAATTTTAATGACTAAAGTTTTACCTAATTTTTGTATTTTACCAAATTTGTTAATATATAATTTATATAGGATAAACTGTTTATAAAGCGTTCGGTTGAAATTAAACAACATTTCTATCTTCTTAAAAACTTCCTCATATCGTTCTGCTATCTATCCTTCCTATACTATTGCATGTCAATCTTAAGAAAAATAACATGATTTTAAATAGGAATAAAATATTTGCACAGTTCTCATACACATAGAATATTTACACACTTCATACATACACTTCACATACACATAAATGGTCAAAAAGCACATGGGAATATAATTACTATTATTAATAATCAGAAAAATGCAAATTAAAAATACAATACAACACACCATAATTGTGAAAATTAAAAAGAAGTATAATAATGTTGTGGAACAAATGAAACACTTTAGCTATTTTAAAATTTGTAAATAATTGGTATATTCCATTAGTTTTTCTCTTTATTGTTTAACATGTGAATTATTTGTTATATTTCTGCTCATATTTGTGGTACAAATGAGTCAACATTTTGTCATGTCTGTATATTGTCATTCAGAGAAAAACAGCATAAAGTCAATTATTATGTTCTACTGTTTGGTTTCGGCTTTTTATTTCAGAAAGACCATATGAACTCACATGATACAACTGAAAAAGTATATGAATGTGATACACAGGTAAACAGAGAAGCATAGATAGGTATACTCTAAGGGCAAGGACATCAAGGCTAAAATATCTTCTCAATTTTTGATTACTTTTTATTTTTATATCCCTTAATTATGTTTCTTTACACATTATCACACTCTTCAAATTCATTTTATACATTTTTTTAAAGTCCTCTTTCTGTCACCTATACAGACTTTTCTGCTCAACAAGTCTAAGAAATAGACAAGGTGTTGGTCTTTTCTTATCTCTTTTCATTATTTTCCAGGAAATATTTAGGTATTTTACTTAATTCAAGGTTTTAAGCATCACATCTGCATATATAGCTCTTACCTTCCTTATGAGCAGAGATGCACAATTCAATTGGATTAAACCAAATTCTAAATTCTAAAGCTGGCCGGGTGGGGTGGTTCATGCCTGTAATCCCAGCACTTTGGGAGGCCGAGGTAGGTGGATCACCTGAGGTCAGGAGTTCGAGACCAGCCTGGCCAACATGGTGAAATTTCTCTACTAAAAACCAAAAATTAGCCAGGTGTGGTGGCACGCACCTGTAATCCCAGCTACTCAGGAGGCTAAGGCAGGAGAATTGCTGGAACACGGGAGGCGTAGGTTGCAGTGAGTGGAGATCGTGCCATTGTACTCCAGCCTGGGCAACAAGAGTGAAACTCCATCTCAAAAAAAAAAAAAAATTCTAATGCAAAATCTTCTTCTATGTATGCTAAACAAAATTCTGATCTGCTAACTAGTATATCCTAAAAAATTAGTAAATTTATTTTTCACTTGTAAAATATCAATATTTAAATTATTATTGTTATTGTGATTATCAGGATTACAAACTTTAATGCAGAAAAGAAACGTGTATTTAGGTGGAACTTTAATAATGCCCTGAACCAAGAGTATTTGTTGTTAATTTTCACAAACAAAAAAATTAGAGTTTGTAATTGCCTGAAATTTCGGTTATAAAATACCAAATTTTATGTTCAAGATTTGCTGTTGTAATGTTAATGTCTTTATCTTTCCTTTTATTACTCACTTCTTCCATTTAAAAATACAAAGCTTTGATTGTAATTGACTACTTATTAATCTTTTCCCAAGATAGAAATAATCTCTACCTTTCATTTTACCATTGTTGAATGAATAAAAGAAAAATATACTATGTCAAAATCTACTTGTTAAAATCTACCAATTAATCAAAGGCCACAATGGAAGTAATTCTTCGTTCTATTATGAATTCTAATGGCTTTTTTCTTTTCTGAAGTTTTATATTTTGAGGAATAATATAAATTTGATATACTTTTATTAAATATGCATATATGGCATGAAGTCTATTTTTAGTAACAATATGTATGCAGTTTTTCTATGTGCATAACATTTGCCAATTTAAAGCAGCTTTATTGAAATATATTTCAAATACCATAAATTCATTTATTTTAATTCTACAATTCATTGGTTTTTAGCATGTTCACACACAAGATGGTCTTGTCAGTTTAAGCAGTTAAATTACCTAAATTAAACCACCAAGTATTCTTTACTTATCAATCCCATATTTCACCCTCATTCACTACCAGTCACAATCAACCACTAATTTATTGTCTATCTCTATGAATTGCCCTAGTCTGATCTTTAATATGAAAGGAATCATATGGTATATATGGTATATATTCTTTTGTGATACTTCTTTCACTTTAACATGTTTTCAAAACTCATTCATGTTGTATCATGCATCCGTATTTTATTTTTTATTGCTTAATAACAGCTCATTGTGCGAATAAATAAAGATGTATCTATACCATATTTTGTTTATTTGCTTATCTGTTGATGGACATTTGGGCTATTCTAAGCAGTACCATTAAAAATATTGAGGTGCAAGTTTGTTTGAACAATAAGACTTTTTTTTTTTAACATTCTATAAAGACCAATACTTGACTATTGGACTCACACAATAAGAGTATTTGGTTTCACTGTTCGATATTTTAATTTTGATTCACTGTTCTTGTCCTTGACAAGACATTTTGTACCTTCTTTAACATACCTAAAATTATATTGATATTGATGTTTATCTACTTAGATAGTTATAAATAATGAACGATATATGTCTCTATTTTTAGATCTTACATAAAATGGTGAGGGGTTTATTTTTGGGTTTTCAATGTTATGGCTGATGCAAGATTGACTAAGTTACTAAAGTTTTATAAATACATCAAATAAATAATAATTTGAGAACTTCACATTCATTTTCTTCTAAATTTTTCTTGATTAACCTTGACTCTTCACCTTTCCATAATATAATCACTTCAATTTGCCAAAAGTATGCTGAGATTTTGACCTGAATTTAATTGATTCAATAAGCAGTTTGAAGATTATTGGCATCATTGCAACACGTATATACTTCACCATACAGCTTTTCTTCAATAGCAATTTGTAGTTTTCCCTGTAAAGGACTTGCGTATATATTTTTAAGACTATATAAAACACAGTAGATAAATTCTTAATTAAATAGCTTTATTTTTATGCTTGGAGTTGCCATGAATTTGTACATTGTTGCTGGCAATTTTAAATATCGTAAATCTAGAATTTCTGACCAATGCACTTAATCAGAAAGTCTGGCCAATATACTCCTCCTAAAATATCTGGAAGGCCAGACTTCCTCAACATTTATAAATTTTCAAAGTTATCTGTGACAACATACTAATTTATAGCAACTTGCTGCTTACTGTAAAATTATTTTTCAAATGTTTTTCCATCAACAACCTTTAGGCATCGCTGGAAAATTTTGTTTTTTTTTTTTTTCCTCATGTTCCCTATCATCCTGAGGGATGAAAAGTGATGAAGCAATGAATATACTCTAAATGGGGTACCAAAGGCATATCAAGTTTAGGAAGATACTCAGCATCTGTATAGTGATTCAGAGTGAATTGCTACTGCATGTTCTGTATTTAACCATTAATTGTGAGCCCACTGTCTTATGCTTTCTTATTGGCTTACTTTGTTATTAAAGTCCTATAGTCAACTCTTTATAAGCATAATATTTTCAGATAAATTTGCACGCTCAGGAATTATTTCAAAGCCTGGGAAATAAATGTACTTAATACATTCTTACTGAAAAAAATCCTCTATCTAGTTTTTTAAGTATAAGATCATTATTGTGTAGTTCTATAATATCCTTTATTAGATTATTATAATTATGCATTATGAGTACCCAGTTTCACTGTCCAATATATTATTTCTGATCCACTGCTCTAGTCCTTAATAAGGAATGGATTCTGCATATTATATGTATTTTTTGATCTACTAATTTTCCAAGAATTCTGACGGAATACCAATTTTGAGCTAAAAGCATAGCTTTATAAATTTCTTATTATGTCATCCCAAATTTTAGTCTTCTATAGATTACTGAGTTCATTAAAATTCATGTATGTGTTCCTTTTCTTGGAATATTCTTAGTACTGTTTCTGGCACACAGTTAGTGCAATCATTATTTCTAGTATTGATGATAGTAATGATGATCACCATCATCATTATTATTCCCCTCTAAACTCCATGAGTTGTATAATAAGGATAAGATAATGAAGACTCAGGAAAG
This sequence comes from Symphalangus syndactylus, assembly GCF_028878055.3. NCBI lineage: Eukaryota > Metazoa > Chordata > Mammalia > Primates > Hylobatidae > Symphalangus > Symphalangus syndactylus. The sequence continues at coordinate 58,397,550 of NC_072426.2, forward strand.
GTAACTTGTTTAAGGTCACACAGTTAATAACCCACAAACAAGGGTTCCAAACCAGGCTTTGTGACTCCATAGCATGTGATGCATAGTACAAACATTCCCACAATAAGTATTTTCTAATGTGAGCCTGAAAAATGAATACATAAAACCAATTATTTCTACCTCTAACTTTCAACTAAGGGAGGTCTAGAGTGAAGAACAATTAACCAAAAACATTTGCTTTGTCTAAGTATGTATTGTGCACTCAGCATTTCTAAGGTTTGTGACAGATGCAAAAGAAGAAAATAAACCCATGCATACACACATGTACACATATACATAAATACATACATGCAGAAACACATGTATACATATGAATATTGAGTTACAGATTAGATGGCAAGAAAATAATAAGTCCTATAAAAATAGAATAATATGATTTTTAAATATTACATACTTCAGAGAAGAAAAATGGGTGACTTTTACTAAGTGAAAAAGGCTTTTGGGAATAGAAAAACATTGGCTGTCAATCAAAAACAGAAACTCTGAAAAGAATGAATAAAATCTTGGGACTACTCTTGGTGAAAATGTATCTAACTGAAGCTTTTTTTAGGTGCCCAAGGAATACTAGAAAATAGCATTGCTTAAATATAGTAAAATCATTCTATACTAGATTATGAAGGCCAGAAGGGATGACTGGATTTAATAAATTAAATAACAGGGTAAAATTTTATACATAAGAGAAAAATCAAAAGAAATCAATGATTTATAAATGTTATTTATGTCTGTAGACTTCAGGCTGAAATGAAAGCAGGGAATACTATAGCTAATAATCATGAATTCACTCAAAAATATTTAAAAACCTATTACAAAAGGAAAAATGTTTTAGTGGCAAAGGATAGTTACTTTTGGTAGGAATGTTAAAGGTCACATTAGACAAGATAATATGCACACTTAGATCAGCATGTGGTTAAGATAAACCATTCAGTGGATGGTTAATATGTGTGATAGAACCAAAACTCACAGCAATGAGGTTGGTCAGTCGTATAGTGATAAACCTGCCCAGTGCTATTTCTTCCTAACCAAAGGAAGAATAACCTATAAGCAAACCTAACCAATAAGCAAACCATTCTATCATCGAAACTAAAGAAGAATTTCAAGGAGTGGATGGTTTACAGTATATAATTCTGTGTAATTTAAAGAGTTTAGATATGGCATACAGTTACTGGTTTCATTGCAAATAATATGACTACAGTGAGTCTTAGAAATCTTACTGGTAAAAACTGTAAAGATGAAGAGTTGATTCGGAGAACATAATCACAGGAGCTTAGAAGAAAACAAGAAAAAAATGATTAATTTTATAGCAGCCAGGAAGAAAGTCAAAATTTTGTCTTTTGCATCGTGTGTTTGCACCTGTGAGAATAATGCAATGAACTATTGATATTCTCTGTCCTGCTTACACTGCTCTGGACACATAACGACTTTACACTTGCTGTTCTCTCTGTCTGGAATAGGCCTCTTCTTTCTGGTCTTTCTTCCAGTTCTTCTTCTAACACTCCAACCTCTGACAAGCAGGAATTTTACATTCACATGGACTAAGATTGTGGAAACTAATTTCTCAAGTAGGTCGCTTGGATTGACTTGCTTTCTGTAGTCAGAGTTGCTCTTACTTCAATCTCTTATTCCCAGGCCCATCTATTCTATCTGTTTGGGATCACCGAGCTATACTATGTCCATTCATTTAAGGGATATACTAGGTCATGAAACATTTTTTTAGTAGAGACAGGGTTTCACCATATTAGCCAGGATGATCTTGATCTCCTGACCTCATGATCTGCCCCGCTTCGTCTCCCAAAGTGCTGGGATTACAGATGTGAGCCACCATGCCTGGCCTCAACATTCTTAAAAAAATTTTCAACCCAGAATTTCATATCCAGCCAAACTAAGCTTCAAAAGCGAAGAAGTCATAAAATCCTATACAGAAAAGCAAATGCTGAGGGATTTTGTCACCATCAGGCTTGCCTTACAACAGCTCCTGAAGGAAGTACTAAATATGGAAAAGAAAACCAGTACAAGCCACTGCAAAAACATACCAAAATATAAAGACCAATGACAGTATGAAGAAACTGCATCAACTAATGTGCAAAATAACCAACTAGCATCATGATGACAGGATCAAATTCACACATAACAGTATTATGTGTAAATGCAAATGGGCTAAATTCCCCAATTAAAAGACACAGACTGACAAATTGGATAAAGAATCAAGACCCATCAGTGTGCTGGATTCAGGAGACCCATCTCATGTGCAAAGACATACATAGGCTCAAAATAAAGGGAGGAATATTAACCAAGCAAATGGAAAGGAAAAAAAGCAGGGGTTGCAATCCTAGTCTCTGATAAAGCAGACTTTAAACAAACAAAGATTAAAAAAGACAAAGAAGGGCATTATATAATGGCAAAGGGATCAATGCAACAAGAAGAGTGATCTTAAATATATATGACCCATACGGGAGCACCCAGATTCATAAAACAAGTTCTTAGAGACCTACAAAGAGACTTAGACTCCCATACAATAGTAGTGGCAGATTTTAAGACCCCACTGTCAATATTAGATGGATCATTGAGACAGAAAATTAACAAGGATATTCAGGATTTGAGCTGAGCTCTGGACCAAGTGGACCTAATAGACATCTACAGAAGTCTCCACCCCAAAACAACAGAACATACATTCTTCTCAACATGACATAGCAATTATTCTAAAATCAACTAATAATTGGAACTAAAACACTCCTCAACAAATGCAAAAGAATGGAAATAATAACAAACAGTCTCTGAAACCAGAGTGCAATCAAATTAGAACTCAGGATTAAGAAACTCACTCAAAACTGCACAAGTACCTGAAAACTGAACAATCTGCTCCTGAATGACTACTGGGAAAATAATGAAATTGAGTCAGAAATAAGTAAATTGTTTGAAACCAATGAGAAAAAGAGACAACATATCAGAATCTCTGGGACACAGTTAAAGCAGCGTTTAGAGGGAAATTTATAGCACTCGATGCCCACATCAGAAAGATGGCAAAGATCTAAAATCCACACCCTAACATCACAACTAAAAGAACTGATAGCAAGAGCAAACAAATTCAAACGCTAACAGAAGACAAAATACAACTAAGATCAGAACAGAACTGAAGGAGATAGATACATGAAAAACCCTTCAAAAGATTAACAATCCAGGAGCTGGTTTTTTGAAAAGATTAACAAAATAGACCATTAGTCAGACTAATAAAGAAGGAAAGAGCAGAGAATCAAATAGAAACATTTAAAATGATAAGGGAGATATCACCACTGATCCCACAGAAATAAAAACTACCATCAGGGAATAATATAAATGCCTTTACTCAAATAAATGAAAAAATTGAGAAGAAATGGATAAATTGCTGGACACATACTCCCCGTCCAAGACTAAACCAGGAAGAAGTCGAATCCCCGAATAGACCAATAACAAGTTCTGAAATTGAGGCAGTCATTAATAGCCTACCAACCAAAAAAAGTCCAGGACCAGACAGATTCACAGCCGAATTCTACCAGAAGGTATAAAGAGTAGCTGGTACCATTTCTTCTGAAACTATTCCAAACAATAGAGAAAGAGGGACTCCTTCCTAACTCATTTTATGAGGCAAGCATCATCCTGATATCAAAACCTGGCAGAGACACAAAAAAAAAACAGAAAATTTCAGGCCAATATCCCTGATGAACATTGATGCAAAAATCCTCAATAAAATACTGGCAAACCAAATTGAGCAGCACATCAAAAAGCTTATCCAACACGATCAAGTCAACTTCATCCCTGGGATGCAAGGCTGGTTCAACATGTGCAAATGAATAAACATAATCCATCACATAAACAGAACCAATGACAAAAACCACATGATTATCTCAATAGATGCAGAAGAGGCCTTTGACAAAATTCAACAGCTCTTCATGCTAAAAACTCTCAATAAACTAGGTATTGATGGAACATATCTCAAAATAATAAGAGCTATGTATGACAAACCCACAGCCAATATCATACTGAATGGGCAAAAGCTGGAAGCATTCCCTTTGAAAACTGGCTCAAGACAGGGATGCCCTCTCTCGCCACTACTATTCAACATAGTATTGGAAGTTCTAGCCAGGGAAGTCGGCATGAGAAAGAAATAAAGGGTATTCAAATAGAAAGAGAAGAAGTCAAATTGTCTCTGTTTGCAGATGACATGATTATGTATTTAGAAAGCCCCATCGTCTCAGCCCCAAATCTTCTTAAACTGACAAGCAACTTCAGCAGTCGAAGGATTTGAAATCAGTGTTCAAAAATCACAAACATTCCTATACACCAATAATAGACAAATAGAGAGCCAAATCATGAGTGAACTCCCATTCACAATTGCTACAAAGGAATAAAATACCTAGGAATAAAACTTACAAGGGATGTGAAGAACCTCTTCAAGGAGAACTGCAAACCACTGCTCAAGGAAATAAGAGAGGACACAAACAAATGAAAAATATTCCATGCTTATGAATAGGAAGAATCAATATTGTGAAAATTGTTATATGCAATTTATAGATTCAATGCTATTCCCATCAAGCTACCATTGATTTTCTTCACAGAAATAGAAAAAACTACATTAAATTTCATATGGCATCAAAAAAGAGCCCATATAGATAAGACAATCCTAAGCAAAAAGAACAAAGCTGGAGGCATCATGCTACCTGGATTCAAACTATACTACAAGGCTATAGTAACCAAAACAGTAGGGTACTGGTACCAAAACATATATGTATAGACCAAGGGAACAGAACAGAGGCCTCAGAAATAACACCACACATCTACAACCAACTTATCTTTGGCAAACCTTACAAAAACAAACAATGGGGAAAGTATTCCCTATTTAATAAATAGTACTGGGAAAACTGGCTAGTCATATGCAGAAAACTGAACCTGGACCCTTTTATACAAAAATTAATTCAAGATGGATTAAAGGCTTAAATGTAAGACCTACAATTATAAAACCCTAGAACTAAACCTAGGCAGTACCATTCAGGACATAGGCATAGGAAAAGACTTCATGACTAAAACATCAAAAACAATTGCAATAAAAGCCAAAATTGACAAATGGGATCTAATTAAACTAAAGAGTTTGTGCACAGGAAAATAAGCTATCATCAGAGTGAACAGGCAATCTACAGAATGGGAGGAAATTTTTGCAATCTATCCATCCGACAAAGGGCTAATGTCCAGAATCTACAAGGAACTTAAACACATTTACAAGACAAAAGCAAACAACCCCATCAAAAAGTGAGCAAAGGATATGAACAGACACTTCTCAAAAGAAGACATTTATGTGGCTAACAAACGTGAAAAAAAGCTTATCATCACTGGTGATCAGAGAAATGCAAATCAAAACCACAATGAGATACCATCTCACACCAGTTAGGATGGCCAGGAAACAACAGATGCTGGAGAGGATGTGGAGAAATAGGAATGCTTTTACACTGTTGGTGGAAATGTAAATTAGTTCAAGCATTGTGGGAGACAATGTGGTGATTCCTCACGGATTTAGAACCAGAAATACCATTTGACACGGCAGTCTCATTCCTGGGCATATACCCAAAGGATTATAAATCATTCTACTATAAAGACACATGCACACATATGATTTTTGCAGCACTATTTATGATAGCAAAGACTTGGAAGCAACCCAATGCCCATCAATGGTAGACTGGATAAAGAAAATGTGGCACATATACACTATGGAATACTATGCAGCCATAAAAATTAATAAAATCATGCCCTTTGCACAGACTCGGATGAAGCTGGAAAACGTCACTCTCAGCAAACTAACAAAGGAACAGAAAAACAAACATTGTATGTTCTCACTCATAATTGGGAGTTGATCAATGAGAACACATGGACACAGGGAGGGAAACATCACACACTGGGACCTGTCAGGGGGTAGGGGACAAGGGGAGGGATAGCATTAGGGCATTAGGACAAATACCTAATGCATGTGGGGCTTAAAACCTAGATGATGGTTTGACGGGTGCATCAAACCAACATGGCACATGTATACCTATGTAACAAACCGGCACATTCTGCACATGTATCCCAGAACTTAAAGTATAATCAAATTTAAAAAAATTAACATGATAAAGAAAAGTATATTGAACTTTTACAGAAAAAAACTCATAGTAGACAATGAATACTAATGTTTTTTAAGTGAGAAAACATCAAAATAAATAGTCCTGTAAAACTTTAAAAATTGTATTTGCCTTAATGTGATTATATGCCTGCATGTTAAACTTTCTACTCATTAATACATATTTTAATTTCACATTCAAATCAGTAAATATCAAGGCTTTAACTCCCAAAGCTTTTACTCTCCATGACTGGAACAGTCACATCTTTTTGTGTATGTTAACCACATGAAACCCTTATATTATAAAACCTATTTGGTAAGGGCAAGAATAAGAGACAATTGTTGGCACATCATAAATGGCGAGACACCAACCATAATGGTAAAGTACCAACCACTAATTCCTAAGCATACCCAGGAAGATGAGAAGAGGAAAGTGAAAGAGTCTTCCAGCTAAGTAAACATTCTTTATCAAAGACCTAGCCAATGACTTTGTAAGATATGTTTGACCACTTACATTTTCCAAGGGAAGCAAATATAAATAGCTGAATATATTCCTGTGTCTGCTCATAAACTGATACAAAAAGAGAGACTGAATTTTCAATAGATAACTAACAGTTTTTACCACATTTCCCACAGAAAGTTCCAAATGCCCATGAATAAAATTTAATTAAAAACTTTGGGAAGTAACATTCCAATTAATTAATATATTTTAAAATTTCTATTTCAACTCACTCATGCTAATTTTTGCAATTTTTGTTGAAAGCAAAAGTTGAGATTGTAATACATAATTTATTATTCTATATATGTGATACTAAGAAATGTGCATTTCAATTCAAATCAGAATAATAGGCCCTTGAATAATGAATATGACTAATTTGAAGTGAACTTTTATAAAATGATTTTATGTAATCGATAGTAATTTTAGGAAAATAATTGCATTTCTGCCCCTTCCAAGGAAATGTTATATTTAGCTTTTAATATTTGGGTTTATGTTGTTGCCAAGAAAGTAATATGAAAAGAATTTTTTTTTGTCTAAAATAGAGTGTAATTATACAAATTGCTCTAATGGTATTTATTTTCTTATTTTTATGTTTTGTGTCTAAAATTGGTGAACTAGGCCAAAGATATATATAGTTAAATCACATATATTTGGTACAGTTGTCTTAATTTAGATATGTTATGTTTATCATAAAACTTATTAATAAAAACTTTCATTATCATAATGCCTTTATTTTCTACCCTTTCTGATTCTATTAAAACTTTCTCATTTTAAACAATAACTTTCCCTTTTAAAACATTAAAAAATTCAAGCCAGTACTTTCAACATGTCTAATGTCTCTAGCAGACAATGATATACACAAAGTATATCACAATGTATATACACAATGATATACAACCATGGCTAACCACCTTACTCCCCTGGTCATTGGCTTGCCCCATCCAAGACCCAGCCATGTTTCCTATGACCACAACATTGCTAGAAAACAAGGGATCTGAATGTTTGGGAAAACAGGAACTGATAAAGAAAGAAATAAGTGATGAAAGAAGACTAGTAGTAGAGTTAAAGGGAAAAAAGAAAAAAAATATAAAAGTTTCAAGTAAAATATACTGATTTCATCTCCATCTCAATTCTAATTAATCTATGAAATTAAGTTTTCATGATCTCCTTAAGATAAAGGAACTTGGTAGTTAGCCACAATTTAACTTTCATTGTTGGAAAATAAAATCCAAAATAAGAAAACAATGTCAGAATCTTTTTTATAAATTTTAATAATAATATCACAGCCATTGCAAAAGTAAGTCAAGTACCTCGTGAGGCCACAGCTGAAAATAGAAAATTAACAGTGCAGCCTGAAATGCAGCCATAGGTAGTTTGCTTAATACATAAAGAGGCAAAGGAAGAAAACAAGCAACTAAATGACTAAGAGGCTGAATATTCATTCACTTTGCTCAGTCACTCTCTAAGGTATACTTTTGAAGTTAACAATAATTCTCAATAACATGTACAAAGCAGCTGCCTGAAGGCATTGGCTGGTTTCTGCACCTGCTGAGTTAATGCCAACATGTCCATTTTGCTGTCCCTTTGCTATAGCAACAATGTATTCTACTATCTTGATAACTGGTTAATCACATCCCCAAATCTACAGATCTACCTTTATTTTTTTTTCCCTCGCTTTTTCTCAATTCTCAGTCATGGCTATTGTCATTTGATTTTAACTTTAGCACACAATTTCAAACGTATTCTCATGACTGCCTTTTCAGTAAAGATGTAATGTGTAAAAAGTCTGCTGCTTAAAAATAAGGCACTGACAGAAAACTAAACTGAAAAGTTCATGGAGAATCTATGATTATAAAAGCCCAGAAATTTATCATACTGTAGTCCTGTCTCTCTTTGCTCTTCATTTTGAATAAAATTTTTCATCATGGTTTTTGATTATGCATTCAATTGTAATTCTGCCTGAACACAGACCCTTTCATTGCACACTGCAGATCACTCAGCTGAGGAATATAGAAGGAACATACACATGAAAATTTTCAATACAATATAAAGAGTAAATGTATAAAAATCTAAAAGGAAAAAAAATTTCTTAAGAAAAGTCACAGATTTAAGGACCATTTTACTTGTAAATTTAACCAGAGAACAAAAATTTATACTGATTTAGTGCTATTTGCTATTTTATGTGATGTATGTATAGCTGACCAGATTTAGATATTCAATTGCAGATTCAGATATTCAGCGTCATTCCATTAGATTATGATAACTTTTTATTATATAGCCTTCAACCTACTCTATAAAGCCGTCATTTTTTGTTTCCTTTTTCTTAGATTCTTAGGTTTATTCTTGGCTGGAAGAGGAATAATTACATTGGCATTTACAATTATTAAGATATAATCATGTTAAAGTTAGGTTGTATTCTGTCATTCAGTGTATCTGGCTTTAGGGAAATTATGATTTAAAAAAAATAGAAAGTGAAAGGAGCTTGCATTCACTCTTCTGTTTCATACGAAACACTGGTTTCTCTATTAACATAGCCAGTAGCTACTGCTCCCAGCAGCCAGGAGAGGCCCAAAGGGAAGACCACAAGCAGGTGATCTACTTGACTGAGTTCCTTCAGGGTGGGTCCTCTTGGCCAAGAGTCAGATTACAAGCATGGCTTCAATTACACAACCACAGTGTGAAAGTTTAAGAGGTTTTTTTTTTTTTTTTTTTTTAATTTACAGATTCTCAAGCTAAGCAGAGTGACCAGATGTGTCAGACAATTCTTTATCCTCAGTCCTCTGTAGCAACAGCAACTGTATACACAAAAAAGGGCTTCTTCTATTAAAGGGTCATCTGAATTGGGGTGTCCTAATTTCAAGGAGTAACTTTCTACTGAATATTTCAAACAACTCTGGCAGCAATGACAATTGAGCAGTTTGTCACCAAGCTGAGGTTAAGCAGTGCTCCATAGAGGGACTTCACATCTATCTTGGTCAGCCTTGGCCAGACCTATGCCACAATCGACTGTGGTTTCCCCATTACTCCTAAAGCACTTACATACAGAAATTTTAGAAGAAGCAGTCTCTTTCAAAGGAAATAAGTGATACAGCAAAATAACCTAAGACATTTTAGGTAATGCTTGTGCTCAGTTGTTCAGATTGCTACATTGATAAGCAATCTGTGATTTTAAATGAAATTGCTACTCTATAAGAACCATATGGAAAAAACTTCTACCTAGAGAAAAAGAAAGAAACCATTACTTCTGAGATTTTTAAAGTAAGACATATCTTATTTTAAGTGCACAAAGAGATAATTTTAACTACATAACCATATTAATTTATATCATTTATTAATGAGAAGATATGTATAGGTTTATCATAACTGAATTATTGGATAAATAAATGTATCACTTATATGTTTATTACATACAGAAATTACACTGAAGACAGTACAAAGCTTTTATTTAAATGTTCTTTCTTTGCCGAAGCACAGTTTAAAGCAACCATTAATTTAATAAGTCAAAGTATTTACATGCCTGATGCAGCCCCTGGCCTTCATTCAATATTCTCATCAACACAGATATTATGGCAGTGGTTCTCGACATTGAACATTAGAATCACCTGGAAAACTCTCAAAGATTCTGATGCCAACTGAATCTCTGTCTCTGGAGGGAATTACCCATGGGACAGTATTTGTAAAGACTCCCAGGGGATTATAGTGTTACACCAGGGTAGAGAACCACTGTACTATAAAATATCCTAACTGTGTCATAACCAAGGTTTCTCTTTTCTATCTCTATTTGACATAGGCAAATTCATCTGCCAAGTAAATCATCAAAGAATTCTAAAATTAGTAGGTATTGCAAAATGTATGAAATTTTTGTTCTCATACTACTCAATTCACTGCTTCTGTGATGATTTCACAGACGACTCCAACTTTCAGTGACTTTTTCACTGGTCTGACCTTAAAGAACTTTATTTTCAACAAATATTCAATAAATTTTTATGAGAGTAAATTACATGTCAAGTACAGTGTTATATTTTCCATAATCTAATTTTTTTCTGTACCCTAATTTATGCCTTTTAAATTAAATATCTTACATTTGCAATAAGATGACAGTTGCTTTTAAGGAATGGACTAGCATTACTTATCTCTGTAAGGTAGCATAGTCTTGTAGACATATAGACTTCCATGTGGAACAATACGAAATATAAAGCCAGATGTAGCTGAGTCTGTATCCAGGTTTTGCTACTGTGTAGTCTCAAATAAGTTAATTTCGATGAAACACAGTTTTCTTGGCTATGAAGTATAGGGAATAAGTGACCTCACTGGAAAACTGTGCAGATTAAATAAGATTTAAAATGTGAAGTGCCCACTATAGACCTTGGCATAAAAATAAAGCTTTTGCACATTCCTTCATTGATATAACAAATATTTAAGTGCCTAGTCTCCAACAGTCACTTTTGTAGATACTAAGAACACCAAGGTGAACCCGAAACATACTAAGTCTCAGTTCTCATAGTGCTTGTATTAGGGTTCTCCAAAAAGACAGAACCAATAGGATATAGATGTTGATCAGATAGATAGATAACCGATAGATGATAGATAGATAGATGATAGATAGATGGATAGATAGACAGATAGATACATAGATAGATACATAGATAGATAGAAAATGATAGATAGAAAACATATTAGGGAAACTGACTCACACAGTTAAGGAGGTTGAGAAGCTTCAGGAGAAACCATCTGCAAACTGGAGAGGCAGAGATGATTGTAGCAAGTTCAGTCTAAGACCAAAATCTTCAGAATCAGTAAAGCCAACGATACAATTCTCAGTTGGAGGTCATAAATCTGGAAATCCTGGATTCTTAGGGGTAAGTCCTGAGTCCACTAGTGCAAATCCCACAGTTCGAAGACTAGAGAATCTGGTATTCTGGTACCCTGGAGATCCTGCTATTCTGATGTCCAAGGGCAAGAGAAGAAGGGTGTCTGAGCTCTGAGGGTGTGCCAGCTCCCTCTGAGAATGAGAGAGTAAGTTTGCCTTTTCTCTGGATTTTTGTTTTATTGAGGCTTTCAGCCTATTGGATTATGCCTGTCCACACTGAGGGCAAATCTTTACTCATTCTACTGATTCAAATGCCAATCACTTCCCTAAACACCCTCACAGACACAACTAGAAATAATGCTTTACCAACTATCTAGGTAACCTTTACAGTTAACTTCTAAAATTAACCATCATAGTACTTAAATTCTTATGAGGGATACTGATAATAATAAAAAAGCTACATATATATTATAAATAAATAAAGGCAGGGTAAAAGGATAGTGAAAGAAGATATTATATTAGGTAGCTTTGTTAGTGAAGGACTTTTTTTAAAAAAAAAGATAATTTAAACAAGTAAAATGAAGCAGATGCAGGATTGAAGCATGTATCTTGGAGAAGACTATGTAAGGAGGAGAGAAAAGATAGTGTAAAGGCCCTGCCATTTGAATAAAATTTACATTTTTGAGGAACAAAGAGTTGATCATGTCTTAGATGCATTGAAGTAGACAGAGTGGTAAAAAATAAAATCAGAAAGATGGTTTGGAGCAGGTTATGTGAAATTGTAAGAAATATGTTTGGTAAGCAGAACAGTGGTTCCCAGTGGTCCAAATTTTAATACACACTATTTATAAATATCTTACAGTATATGGTATGGGAATTTAAAATTTTAGATGAAATTGAGGTAGTTAATTAGGTGACCTTAGAATAAAAAGATTATGCTGGATTATCTGAATAGTGCTAATGTAGTAACAAGGGTCTTTAAATGTATAAAGGAGAGGCAGAACAGTCAGTGTCATGGTGATGTGGCATGAAAAACAGTGACTATTGCTTTCTTTGAAGATGAAGAAAGGTTACGAAGCAAAGGGTGTGAATAGTTGGAAGGGTCAAAGAAACAGATTCTTTGCTAGAGCTTCCACAAGAAACATAGCACCAATGACATCTTTATTTTAGCCCAGTGAAACCCGTTTTTGACTTCTGATCTCCAGAATTTCGATAATAAATTTGTGTTGTTTTAAGTCACTAAGTGTATGGTAATCGGCTTTAGCAGCAATATGAAACTAATTCAATATGCTAAAGATGCCTTTGGTGAGTCCAGAAAAGAGAATGGCCTCATCTGATTTGTTTTAAGAAAGCCATTTAGCTGCTATGTGGAGAATACATTGTAGAAAACAAGGAAGCAGAAAAACCACTTGGATAAGTATTTCAGTAGCTTAAGCCCAGCACTTTGGGAGGCTGAGGCGGGCCGATCACGAGGTCAGGAGATCGAGGCCACGGTGAAACCCCGTCTCTACTAAAAATACAAAAAAATTAGCCGGGCGTGGTGGCGGGCGCCTGTAATCCCAGCTACTCGGAGATGCTGAGGCAGGAGAATGGCGTGAACCCGGGAGGCGGAGCTTGCAGTGACCGAGATTGCGCCACTGCACTCCAGCCTGGGCGACAGAGCGAGACTCCGTCTCAAAAAAAAAAAAAAAAAGTAAAAAGAAAAAAACAAGTAGTGAGAGACGATGATGACTTGAAATAGAATGGAATAGGCTAACGTAAGAAGGAGTAAGATTTAGGATATATCTTAATGACAAAAGAGACAGCATTTGCTTTAATGCAAGGTGTGATAGCAATGAGGAGTCTCAAACATATCCAAAATGCTTTCTTTGATCGGTAGGATAAATTGTGGATCTATTTACTGAGATGAATTGTGACCTTAGTGTGGTACACATAACACCTAATATCTTAACAACATAGCAAGCACTCAATAAATATCTGGTGAAAACAATAAGAAAAGAGTATTGATAAAAAAGATAAAGACAATGATAACATCAATAATAATGATGCAAAGTAATGATGCTGATGATTGAAAAGGTAGAGGAAACATAAAACATTAATGTACCTCTATTAAATACCACAGATAAATGTATTAAGTACCACTGTTTGATTCTTAGCTCCTAAAAATTTGTGTTACAGTTCTAGGAAGTTTTAGTCCATTTCCTACCACTATAACAAAATGCCACAGACTAATTTATAGAATATAGAAATTTATTCCAATCATAGTTCTGGATGTCAGAAGTTCAAGTGCAGGGCACAGGCATCTGACAAGACTTTCCTGCTAGATTATATCCCAAAGCAGGAAAGTATAAGAATAAGCAATACGCTAGACAGAGCTAACCCACTCCTGGGATAATGGCAATAATCCATTGTGCTCACAATCTAATCATCTCGTAAAGATCCTGCCTCTCAACACTGTTACGATGACAATTAAATTCCAACTTTAGTTTTGGAGGAGATGTAAAAATAATAGCATGAGTCATTTTCAGTGAGACAAAAACAGATTGTATCATTGGATACCTATGTAGATTTTAATGATGGTTAGGATTTTCTCTCAACTTCTCATTTTTAAGTGTAATTTTCATGTCACATTTAATTGAAAATTAATTTCTGTCATCTTACATAAATCTATTATGTCTCCATAATACATAGAAATACTCTAAGAAGGTCTGTACATATAAACTTTGTTAATGTTAAGCACAGGATCAATTAGAATAGAAACTTTACTTAGCTAACTGCTGTGTTTCTACCACCAAAAAAGGCAAAATGCATATAAAGTTCTCGATAAAAAGTTGTTGATAAAATAAATAAATATCTTGTCTAATCTTTGCTCCTTCAGCGTTGCCTAAAGGATGCAAATATGAGAGTGATTCAAGTCACCTATATGTTGAATAAATTAAGTTTGATTTACATTCTACGTGAGTGATACCAGACATACTTATGAGAAAAACACAGATCAAATTCTAGGCTTAAAGTTCAGAATTTAGGAAGAAGGAAATTGCTTGGATGTGGAATATTGTATTCATTTTAGGCATACATTTCAAAGATAATATATGACTCAGATTTAATATTGAATTGATAAACACACTTGCAATTTTATTTCTAATCTCACAATAAAAAATATCTTGTGAAACAAACACTTCTTATTTTGCTTGAAGAACTTCAGAAAAGAAATTAGATATTTAAGTATACAGAACACAGTTAATATTCTGTTAGTGAAACTTCAAATGTATAATTGTTCTTTATCTTTAGTGTTTTCGATTTCCACATTCATAACATAAGGTACAGCCCAAGCCAAAACCGCTAAACATTTTAAAATATTTTTTAAACATAATATTTTGAATATTTAAAAAATTTTCTATTAATAATATGCTGAAAATAAGATTGGGAAAAATTATGTTAATACTGATTCTAATTCTGAGTCATAGTTAAATTTAAATGGTTAATTTAATAATTTTAATAACTGATTTACAATTATTTAAAGGTCACTTATTAATGGCAATATTTATTTATTATACATCTATTAGTGAAATTTAAAAATGTAAAACCAATATGAAATTGTGTGTGATTGAAATTGTAACATAACTTATTTATATAGCAAGTAAAAAAAGCAAAACTGTTCCATCTTTTAAGTATGTAGTGCATATCTATTACTGAATAGTTTATCCTGTTAAGCTCTAGTCAGAATTTCTAAAATTACTAAAATAATAATATTAAATTCAAAACATAAATAGCATATTAATTTGAAAATTTTACTGAAGGCACATGCAGAAAGCAAAACTTCTTTTGGAATTGAGAGGATAAATTATCACACGTGATTGAATCTGCTCTTCATGTACACATATAAGGATATGACAAATTGTCTTGAGCACTGCAGAAATGGTACAGTATAAGGTGATGATAATAGAGAAGCTAAAGAATGCCCATTTTTTACTGATAATATAGGACTAAGTGTTGTTCATTACTGCACTTTGACATTATATTTTTTCTAATGACACACTCATCAAATATGGGATAAAAATAAAGGTATAATATTAACAGTGTAATAATGTTCAGAAGCGCTCTTTAGAAACTTACTATGTTTAGTGTATTTTTCATCTAGAATGCCATAACAAAATACCACAGACTGTATCGCTTAAATAATATAAATTTATTTTCTCATATACCTGAAGGCTAGAATGTTCACGATCAAAACTCTAGCAGAGTTCGTTTTGTGGTAAAAGTTCCTTTCCTGGTTTACAGATGACCACTTTCTCACTGTGTCCTCTCATAGCCTTTCTTTAGAGTGTGAATGTGGAGAGAGAAATAATGTGAGCTCTCTTTATCTCTTTTTTAAGGACATTAATCCATTTGGATCAAGAACCCACTTTATAAACTCACTTAACCTTAATTAGCTCCTTATAGAGCCTCTCTCCAAATATAGTCACATTGTTCATTAGGGCTTGAATATCTAAATTTGGGGAGATATAATTGAGGAAATAACATTTTTCACATCACCTCTCCATCAAATTTTGATCTATTTATATTCAAAATACCTTTGCCCTACTCCAATGTCCCCCACACCTTTAGTTCATTCAAACATCAAATTTAAATTTTAAAGTTCCAGTTCTTATCTACATAAATAAATCAGATACAGGTGAGACACGCGGTACAATTCATCCTGAGGCAAATTTTTTCTCCAGCTGTGAACCTGTGAAACCAGAGAAGTTATGTGCTTCCAAAATACAATGGTGGGACACCCATAGGTTAGATATTTCCATTCCAGTGAGGAAAGTAGAAATAAAGAAAAAGTATAATGGGTTCCAAATATTCCAAAAAAAGAATATTTCATTTGATACTAAGATTAAAAAAAAAAACACTAAAAAATCCTGTTTGGTTTGATATTCTGTCTTCCAGTTCCATTTTGGGTGCAGATGCTACTCTCAGTGAGTACAGGGAGGTCTTTTTCATTGGCAAAGAAGACTCATTAGGACAGTGGAGCACAATGTTCCCAGCTTCATAAGATTTTTTCCACTAATTCACATACAACATTAAGGATCTCATTCCTACACAATCCATGCCTTCAATTGAAAAGTAAACACCCTACAAGGCTTGAAGTTCAGTTTGCATTTTAATTCAGCCAATCACACCATGAGATTATGGGTTGAATTTTCAGCAACCTCAGCTCTAAGGATCCAGGAAATAAATGTCTTCTTCAAGGCATATACAGAAGCTTTCATAGCACTTATGGGATATTTGAACTGGGAATTCAAAAGCATGAGCTCACCCTTATTTTTCCCCACTTTGTTCAATTACATGATGAACAACCAGTCAGTCTCATTATAGTCATCACTTGAATATATTGCAGGTATGGTTCCAGACCACTGCAATAAAGCAAGTATCATAACAAAGTAATTTACACCATGTTTTTGGTGTCTCAGTGCATATAAAATTTATATTTACACTATTCTATTACTTAATAAGTGTAAATAGCATTATGTCTAAAAACAAAGTACATACCTTAAATAAAAATACTTTCTTTCTAAATAATGCTAATTATCACCTGATCTTTAGTAAGTTGTAATTTTTTGGCTGGCAGAAGCTTTTGCCTTGATAATGATGGCTGCTGACAGATCAAGTTGGTGATTGTTAAAGGCTGAGGTGGCTGTGAAAACTTTTAAAAATAAAACAACAATGAAGTTTGCTGTATCGATGTACTCTTCCTTCCACAAATTTTTTCTCTACAGCATGCAATACTGTTTGATAGCATTTTACCAACAATAGAACTTCTTCAAGATTGGAATAAATCCTCTCAGACTCTGCCACTGTTTCATCCACTAAGTTTATGTAATATTTAGGATTCTTTATTTTCATTTAAACAATGTTCACATCTTCACAGGAGTAGATTGCAAATTAAGAAATTGCTTTCTTTACCCACCTCTAAGAAACAACTCCTTATCTTTTAAAGTTCTATCATGAGACTGCAGCAATTCAGTCCCATCTTCAGACTTCACTTCCAATTTTAATTATCTTGTGATGCCGTTTCCACTACATCTACAGTTATTTCTCCCATTGAAGCCCTACCCTCTCACTCAACCATGAGGATTGTAATATAGTTCTTCCAAACTCCTATGAATGTTGATATTGTTACCTCCACTTATGAATTATGAATTTCCTTAGTGACATCTAGAATGGTAAATACTTTCCAGAAGGTTTTCAATTTACTTTGCTCAGGTACATCAGAGAAATTACTCTCTATGGCAGTTATAGCCTTATGAAATACGGAATATATCTCTTAAAGAATAAAACTTGAAAATCAAATTTACATCTTGATCCATCGGCTGCATAATGAATGTTGTGTTAGCAGACATGAAAACAACATTAATCTTCTTGTACATGTCCATCAGACTTCTTGGGTGACCAAGTGCATATCCATTGAGTACTAATATTCTAAAAATATAAAAAATAAGTATCTTTTCCCCGAGCACAAGGTCTCAAAAGTGAGCTTAAAGTATTTAGTAAATCATGCTGTAAACAGACGTGCTGTCAACCAGTCTTGTTCTATTTATAGAGCACAAGCGGAGTAAATTTAACATAATTCTTGAGGGCCCTGGGACATTTAAAATTTCAAATAGTTATTGGCTTAAATTAAAATTATCAGCTGTATTAGCCCCTAACAAGAGAATCAGCATGTCTTTGAAGCTTTGAAGACAGGCATTGAGTTCTCCTCTTCAACTATGAAAGATCTAGATGGCATCTTGTTCCAATGAAGAGTTGTTTAGTCTACATTGAAAATCTGTTGTTTAGTGTAGTTAACTTCACAATTATCTTAGCTAGATCTTCAAGCTTCTGTATCAGCACTTGCTACTGCACCTCACACTTGTTTTGGAGACTGCTTCTTTCCTTGACCTCATGAACCATTCTCTGCTACCTTCCAACTTTTCTTCTTCAGCATCTTCACTTCCCTCAGCCTCCTTAGAATTGAAGATATTGGTCATTGCTCTAGATTAGGCTTTAATTTAAAAGAAAGTTGTGGCTGGTTTGATCTTTTATCTATACCAATCATACTTTCTATTAGTAGAAAGTTGGCTTCACTTTCTTATAAGTCTTGTGTTCACTTAAGTAACACTTTAAATTTCCTTCAATAACTTTTCCTTTGCATTCACAACATGCTGTTTGGTGCAAGATAATTACCTTTTGACCTGTTTCAGCTTTTGATATGCCTTCCTCACTGAGCTTAATTACTTCTAGCTTTTGATTTAAAATGAGATGAGCAACTCTTCCTTTCACTGGAACACTTAGAGGTGATTGTAAAGTTACTAATTGGTCTAAATTCAAATTTCAATATTGTAGTGTCTTAGGGAATAGGAAGACCCAAAGAGAGGTAGAGAGATGAGTGCACAGCCAGTCAGTGGAGCAGCCAGAACACAACCAATATTTATCAGTTAGGTTTGCCATCTTATATGGGTGCAATTTGTGGCACCTCAAAACAAATGAAGTCATAACCTCAAAAACCACTGATCAGCAATCATCATAACAGATATGATAATAATGAAATAGTTTGAAATATTGTAAGTATTGCCAAAATGTGACACAGAGACACAAAATGAGCACATGCTGTTAGAAAAATGGCATGGGTAGACTGGCTCAAAACAGGATATTCACATACTGTTGGTTTGTAAAAAATGCAATATTTGAGAAGCACAATAAAGTGAAGTCCAATAAAATGAGTTATTCCTGTGTATTCATTAGTTTGCCAAACATGTTTAAAAAATCACCAAAATCTTTGCTTCTTTTAAATGATTGATTAGAAGTCTCCACTGGTGAGATTTTGCATGTCTTTATTGCCAGATCACAGAATGAACTATTAATATTCTCTTTATACTGCAAACAGAGTCATTAGTGTCTTTAATTTTAATCATATTAGAGATCCAATGCCAGAAATCTTAGAGCTAACTCAGGAAACTCATCTTTAAATTGCATTCCTCTACAACCCCTCTTGGTAACAAAATCTATATTAGTTTACTTGGACTGCCATAACAAATCACAGACTATGTAGTTTAAAAAACACAAATTTATCTTCCCACAAGACTGAAGGCTGTAAAGTTTCAGATCAAGGTTCTAACAGGGTTGTGTTTCTGATGAGGGCTCTCTTCCTGGCTTACAAACAGCTGCCTTCTGCCTATGTCCTAACATGGACTTTCCTTGGTGCACGTAATGGAGAGACAGAGATAGACACCACACACACACACACACACACACACACACACACACACACACACACACAGAGAGAGAGAGAGAGAGAGAGAGAGAAAGAGAGAGAGAGAGCTGGTGTTTTTTCTTTTCTTTTTCTTTTTTTTTGAGACAGAGTTTCATTCTTGTTGCCCAGGCTGGAGTGCAGTGGCGCGATCTTGGCTCACTGCAATCTCTGCCTCCTGGGTTCAAGTTATTCTCTTCCCTCAGCCTCCTGAGTAGCTGCGATTACAGGCATGTGCCACCACACCAGGCTTTTTTTTTTTTTTTTTTTTTTTTGTAGAGACAATGTTTCACCATGTTGGCCAGGCTGGTCTTGAACTCCTTGACCTCAGATGATCCACCCGCCTCGGCCTCCCAAAGTACTGGTATTAAAAGTGTGAGCCACTGCGTTGGCCCAGTGTTTTTTCTTACAAGGACACTAACCTCATCTGATCAATGTCCCACTTTTATAACCACATTTAAGCTTAAATAACTCCTTTAAGAACCTATCTCCAAATACAGTTAAGGGAATTAACTCTTCAACATATTAATTTGGGAGGGAGCACAATTTAGTTCATATCATTTGGGAACATAATTTAGTGATCAAAACTAACTTTTATGTAGCAATACATGCCACTCACATTTAATTTGCTGGTATTATTATTACCTAATCTTTTAAATCTGTGGGACTAAATGGCATCATCATCATCATCATCATGAATCATAATTTCAATTTTGAAATGAGGAAAATATATTCAAGGGATGCTTAGTAACATGTTCAGCTTTATGCAGCTTCTACTTGAAGAAATTTGGATCTCAAGTAGTCTGTTTGACTGAAGCAATTTGTGATCTGAATTACTAACTTATAATGTCTTTAAGGGAGATCCTGTAAAATAAGAAGAAGAAAAAATATTTTGTGAGAACTTTAATCAAGAAATTATTATTTCTCAGGCCAAGGAGAATTTCAAAGAGTTTTATCACAATTAAGACATTTAGGTAATTTTAAAATTTATTCCAGTGTTACAATTACAAGGTGAATATTGTTTAGTTATATTAACATTAAACAACTTTTATGTAAGAAAGGATATTAAAAACTTAAAACCTTCTAGGATTCATTAAAAGTCTTTTAATTTTACTATTATTATTTAATTATTCTTGCTGTCTAACTAAGTATCTGTCATGTTATAAATAGGCATATTGTGATCCTACCTTGATTTCTGGTCCTTAATATCAAAAAGTTCATTTTTTTAAATATAAATTAATCTTTTATTTCAATAGGTTTTGAGGGAACAGGTGGTGTTTGGTTACATGAATAACTTCTTTAGTGGTGATTTCTGAGATTTTGGTGCACCCACCACCCAAGCAGTGTACACTGTACCCATTGTGTAGTCTTTTATCCCACACCCCACTCCCACCATTTCCTGTGAGTCCTCAAAGTCCATTGTATCATTCTTATGCTGTTGTATCCTCATAGCTTAGTTCCCACTTATGAGTGAGAACATATGATGCTTGGTTTTCCATTGCTGAGTTACTTCTGTCAGAATAATAATCTCCAATTCCATCCAGGTTGCTCTGAATGCCATTATTTCATTCCTTTTTATGGCTGAGTAGTAGTCCATGGTATATGTATATTACATTTTCTTTATCCGCTCATTGATTGATAGATATTTGGGCTGGTTCCATATTTTTGAAACTGCAAATTGTGCTGCTATAAGCGTCGTGTGCAAGTATCTTTTTTGTTTAATAACTTTATCCTCTGGGTAGATACCTAGTGGTGGGATTGCTGGATCGAATGGTAGATCTACTTTTAGTTCTTTAAGGAATCTCCATACTGTTTACATAGTGATTATACAGGCTTACATTCCCACCAACTGTGTAAAAGTGTTCCCTTTCACCACATCCACACCAACATCTATTATTTTTTTATTTTTCAATTATGGCCATTCTTGAAGAAATGAAGTGGTATCATATCGTGGTTTTGATTTTCATTTCCCTGATCATTAGTGATGTTGAACATTTCTCCATACGCTTATTGGGCATTTGTATATCTTCTTTTGAGAACTGCCTGTTCATATCCTTAGCCCACTTTTTGATGGGATTGTTTGTTTTTTCTTGCTGATTTGTTTGAATCCTTTGTAAATTTCTCAATATTAGTCCTTTGTTGGATGTATAGATTGTAAAGATTTTCTCCCACTCTGAGGGTTGTCTGTTAACTCTGCTGATTATTTCTTTGCTATGAAGAAGCTTTGTAGTTTAATTAAGTCTCATCTGCTTATCTTTGCTTTGTTGCATTTGCTTTGGGCTCTTGGTCATGAAATCTTTGCCTAAGCCAATGTCTAGTGTTTTTCTGATGTTATTTTCTAGAATCTTTATGGTTCCAGGTCTTAGATTTAAGTCTTTGATCCATCTTGAGTTGATTTTTTATAAGATGAAAGATGAGGATCCAGTTTCATTCTTCAATATGTGACCTTGTGATCTGCCCGCCTCGGCCTCCCAAAGTGCTAGGATTACAGGCATGAGCCACGTGCCCGGCCAATGGTGGTATTTTGATGGGTAGAAACACTATTATGAAAACGACCATATTGCCAAAAGCAATCTACAAATTCAATGCAAAAAGTTTCTTTACGTGATTGTTACAAGAATCTGATTGTTAGAACACTTGTGCACTAAAAGAACTAACGAGTTCTTGAATTGTGCCAGATATGGAGAGTTTATTAACTTAGCTATGATTATTAATGAAGATACATAATGCATATCTTCTCTTTCTTTGACTTTTAAAAACTTAAATTTTGAAATAATTTTAGATTTATAGACCAGTTACAAATATAACACAGAGCTTTTTATACCCTTTAACCAGCTTGTCCTAATATTTTTATTTTAAGAAACTAGGAAGTTACTATTTCTTCAATACCATCAACTAAAACATAGACTTTATTTGTATTTTTGTATTACAACAGATTTTCCTTTATTGTCCTTTTTTTTTTTTTTGAGGCAGAGTTTCCCTTTTGTTGAATAGGCTGGAGTGCAATAGCACTATCTCTGCTCACTGCAACCTCCAACTCCCGGGTTCAAGCAATTCTCCTGCTTCAGCCTCCTGAGTAGCTGGGATTGCAGGCACCCACCACCATGCCTGGCTAATTTTTCCTATTTTTAGTAGAGATGGGGTTTCACCATGTTGGCCAGGCCGGTCTCTAACTCCTGACCTCAGGTGATCTACCTGCCTCAGCCTCCTAAATTGCTGGGATTACAGAGGTGAGCCACCGCACCTGGCCCATTATTGTCCTGTTTATGTTCTAGGACACTGCTATAATTTGAATGTGTCCTCTAAAAAGTACATGTTGGAAACTGTTCCCAATGCAACAGTGTTGGGAGGTAGGGCCTAATGGGAGATGTTTAGGTCATGAAGACCCTACCCTCATGAATGGATTAATGCCTATTATAACATGGCTTGAGGCTGCAACTTCAGTCTCCTGTTCTCTTGCTTCCTCTCACCCTCTTGCACTATGATCTTGGGCTTCCCAGCCTCTAGAACTGTGAGAAATAAATTTCAATTCACTATAAATTACTGTGTGTGGTATTCTGTTACAGCAGCAATGAATGGGCTAACACAGAAGCAATCGAGGATACCATGTTGTATTTGGTCATTATAATTCTTTGTCTCCCTGTAACAGTTTCTCAACTTTTCTTTTCTTTACTTTTCTTTTCTCTTTTATTTTTTTTTCCCTTCCCTTCTTTTCCTTTTCTTTTATTTTCTCTTCTCTTTTTTCTCCCTCCTCCTCCTCCTTCTCCTTCTCCTCCTCCTCTCCTTCTTCTCTTCCTCCTCCTCTTTCTCCTTCTCCTTCTCTGTCTTCTTCTTCTTTAAAGAGAAGCTCTCACTTGGTCACCCAGGCTGGAGTGCTGAGGCACAATCATGGTTTACTGTAGCCTTGACCTCCTTGGGCTCAGGTGATTCTGCCCCCTCAGCTTGCCCAGTAGCTGGTACTACAGGAGCACATTACCAAACCCCTGGCTTGTGTGTGTGTACATGTGTGTGTGTGTGTGTGTGTGTGTGTAGAGATGAGCCTTCACCATCTTGCCCAGACTGGTCTCGAACTCCTGGGCTCAAACAATCACCAAAGTGCTGGGATTACAGACAGGACACCATGCCTGGTTAATCTTTTATTTGTTTTTTTTTTTTTTTATGATAGTTACACTTTTATAGAGTGCCAGATTATAGGTATTTTGTAATCTTTCCCTCAAATTTGGTTTGAAATAGTCCAAAAAAGATGTGTTCTTCTCGTATCATATCTGAGGGTATATGATATCAACATGAAATACTACTGATTATGTTAACCTTGACATCTTATTTAAGGTTATGTCCTCCAGGATTTTCTACTGTAAAATAACTATTTTTACTTTCTTTATTAAATTAATTAGGAGAAGGCCACTAAGTCCAGCCCATTCTCAAAGGGACAGTAGTTATGCTATATGTCCTGTAGAAAAAAGTGTCAAGTATCTGAGAACATATATTAAAATCACTGCAGTTATTGATAAATATTATAGGAAATATACTGTGTGGTTACATAAATATCTAGATTTTTGGTATTTCAATATAGGCAATATTTTTAGTGAAAAAAAACAGTTTATTCATCTCTCTGCAAAAGGGTATTTTATTTCTTCTTCTGGCTTTAGCAAAATTGCTAGAACTTCCAGCAAAATGTTAAATTGAAGTGATGAGATAGGATATCCCTGCCCTTTTCTTCATCTTAGGGTGAAAGCATTCATTCTTCACCATTCATGATGATGTCATTATTGTCTTCTTGCAGATATTTTTTATTAGGTTACAGGATTAGCCTTCTAATTTGCTGTAAGTTTTTATCATTAATAAATCTTGAATTTTGTTGAATGCTATTTCTGCATTACCTGATATGACATTTAATGAGTTTCTTATTTAACCTGTTAGTGTGGTGAAAACACATTGACTAATTTTTCAAATAGTGAATCAACTTTTCATTCTGTGGATAAACTCCAATTAGTCATAATATATTACCTTTTAATATATTGTTGGACTCAAATTGCTAGTATTTTGAGGACTTTTGCTTTTATATGTGTGATGTTGGTCTCTAGTGTTTTTTTTTGCATTACTTTTGCTATTAGAGTAATGCAAACCTTATAAAAGAAGTTTGCATGTGATCTCTCTTCCTCTATATCCTGAAATGGAATGTGTAAATTGATAACATATTGTTTTTATATGTTTAGTAAAATTTGCTGACCTAGCCAACTGCACCTGAAATTTGGAAAGTGTTCAAGTATCAATTTATTTAAGATACAGGACTATGCAGATACATATTTTTTTCTTGGGTAACAGTTTATGTTGTTCAAAGAATTCATTTATTTCAGCTAAGTTGTTGAATTTATGGTCATATAGTTGTTTGTGGTACTTATTTGTTAGGCTTTTATAGTCTGTGATATAAAGGGTAATGTCTCTTATTTTATTCTGGATATTAGTAATTTGCGTCTTGTTTTTTCATGGTCAGTTTGGCTAGAAGTTTATTAATTTTATTGATCAGTTATTGGTTTCATTAGTTTTCACCATTTTTATCTTTTGAATTTTATTGTTTTCTTCTCTAACATGTAGTGTTTTCTTCCACCTTCATTTTTTTTTTGTTTAATTTTATTTTTGTTCTAGAGTCTTCTGATAGAAGTTTGAGATAGTGGCTTTAGAACTTTTCTAATATACATATTCATTACACATTTCCTTTCAGCACTGCTTTTGCTTCAACCAACGTATTTTAATATGTTATATTTCTCTTTTCATGTAATTAAAACTACTTTTTAGTGTCTTTTGAAACATTTTGGCTCAAGGAATATATAGAAATATGTTGTTAAATTTCTAAATATTTGGGGAGTTTTTATGACGTCTTCTTGTAATTAATTTCTAATTTAATATTTTGATGTTTCAACAAAATGCTTTATAAAATTTCTATTACTTTCCATTTGCTAAGATATGGTCTAAAGTTTACAAATATTCTACTATGGACACTATTTCTAATATCCATTGAATCAAATTAGAGAAAAGATGTCAGGCCATCTATATCATTCCTGATTTTCTGACTACTTATTCTCTTAACTAATGAAAGAGGAGAGTTGAAGTCTCCAAATACAGTTGTGGAATTATCTGTTTCTCCTTTTATATCCACAATTATTTGCATGACATATTTTTCTTTAGGTGAAGATGCATTTAGGATTATTTCTTCTTGGAGGACTGACTCCTGTTTCACTGCGGAATGTCTCTATTTATTCCTAATACCATTCTTTGTTCTTGACTTGGCTTAAGATAAATATATCTCTTTTAGCCTTCTTTTGCTTAATGTTTTCATGGAACACATTTTTAAACCTTTTAATTTTTACCTATGTGTTTTTACATTCAAAGACAGTTTCTTGTAGAAAAAATATAGTTGTTTTTTCTTACATGTCCAGTAAGTTCTTGGTAGGTTTAAACCATTGAATTTGAAGTAAATATCAATATTGTTGGATTAAATATACATCTAGCTAGTTGTTTTTCATTTTGCTTTATTTTTTGTTTGTTTTTCCCTCTGTTTTTCTGCCCTCCATCAGTTTAATTGAATATATTTATGATTTTGTTTATCTCATCTGTTAATTTATTATGTGTATCTCTTTTCCTTAACATTCTGTGGTTACCCCACAGTTTTCAATGTATTGTAAAAACAATTTGAATATTTTATTACTTAATATTATAATGCTTCTTGTGTAATATTAAAAGCTTTATAATATATAATTTCAGTTAACATCGTCCATCCTTTCTGTCATTGTATTCATATATTTCACTCTTATATAAGTCATAAGCACACACTACATTGTTACACTTATTGCTTTAAGCAATCATTTATATGCTAGATGAATTAAAAAATGTAAAAATATACTTCTTAATCTTCATTTATCCCATATGTGATACTCTTCAATAGTTTGTGCAGGTCAGTATTTCTAATGATTTTGTTCTTTCTGTCTGAATACTTTTTTAATACTTCCTATAAATCAGGTCTTTAAAAACTCTAGTTTGAGGAATATTTTCATTAGGCATAGAAGTCTCATTTGATAGTCTTTTCACTTTTCTTTCAGCACTTTAAACGTGTCTTGGTTGGAGAGTTTTTCTTGGTTATAGACCAAAACCAAATATTTGTCTTGGTTGTAGAGTTTCCAACAAAAAGCCTATTGTAGCTATTATCTTTATTACTTTTTAGGTAATATGTGTTTGTTCTCTAGCTACCTTCACTTTTTTTCTGTCATAAATTTTCTTCAACAATTTGAATGAATGCTTTGTTTGCCTTTTGTTTTTTTGTCTTTGTTTTTGATTTTTTTTCTCCTTAATATTCTCTGAACTTTCTGATTCTGTAAATTGGTGCTGGCCACTAAAAACTTGTCGTTTATTATTTCTTCAAAATTTTTTAATTGTTCTTTCTTTACTTTCTGGGAAGACATTTTAATTATATATGCATTAAAACTCTTGCTATGGTCATACAGTTATTGCATGCTCTGTATCTTCCCTAACCCCACGATCTTCTTTCTTTTTTCTCTTTGTATTTTAATCTGAGTAATTTCTAGTGACCTATTTTCAAACTTACTGACTTTTTCCTTGTGTGTTGAGTCCACTGATAAGCTCATTAAAGGCATTCTTCACCTCCATTACTGTAGTTTTGATTTCCAATATTTCTGCTTGATGCTTTCTACTGGTTTCCATCTGTTTCCTGAAATTAGATATCTGGTATTGTGTGCTATCTACTCTGTTTAGTGTAAACTTTACATATTAATTCTACTTAATTTAAACGTCCTGCTTGACAATTAAAATATCTGTGAAATATCTGAGCCTGGGTTTGATTATCCCTTTGTCTTTTCTAAGTGGGATTTTCTGGCTTTTTTGTATGCCTTGGAACTTCGGCTGAAAGCTAGAAATGTTGTATAAGATAAAAACTGAGATATCTATTATTTCTGCACAGAAATGAGTATGTCATTCCTTCTAACAGGCTTTTAGTGTGAACTTTCGTGTTTATGTGGTTACAGGTTGAGTTAGTTTTGAGCGTTGCTTTCTCATTGCCTTTAGGTCTTCGAATTAAACTCTCAGCTTTCCCTTTTTGGTTCACATCATGCCACCGTCACTTGCAACTTTCCCAGATGTATTTTGACTGCATTTTTATTTACTGTTTGTATGTTTTCAGGAGTGAGCTAGGGAGGTCATTCTTTAATGTTCTGATAAATCTCAGTCTGAAGTAGGCCACGTGAACACTGGTCTTAGGGTTTGGCCTTCACAAGTGTTCCTGCCCTTCTCTAAAAGTAATCCTGGGCCTAGCAGGTATATCTGTCCTTGAAGTATGAGGTATTTCTCTCTTTCTTTCATTTGCTGTGCCTCTTTCTCCATCTGCAGTGGGTTTTCATGGTTTCCCCAGTACCTTCAGGTTACAATTCCCCCCACAACGTGAGGCTACTGTTTCACTGAGTAGATAACAGAGAAAAGAGATTTGCTGTGGGGGCTGCTCTCCTGCTCCCCAACTCCAGTGAATAGCTTACCAGTGCCTTCAGGAGGATTTTATTTTCTTGGACTTCTTTCTACAAATAAAAGCTTCTGTTTCATATGGGAGAGAATCTGGGCTGATTTTGGCAGTCCCTATTATTCCTTGACCCAGTAACATTGAGAAAATTGGGTTGGTTTTGTTTTATTTTTAAGATTCTCATCGGTATTTCCTATGATCGGCTTTGGGTTCCTGAAGAAAAGGTTTTTCTCCAGGTAGGAGACTGTATCCCTCCAGATTTAAAGTAATTTTTTGTCTGGTGACCTCAGGTCTCTGATGACATCATGCAAGGTTTGTATTCCTTTCTCCTTGTTGTGTGGAACAATACTCTTTCTAGCTCTCGTCTGTAAGCTAAAGTCCTATGTCCTTTCTGAGCTTTCAATTTTGTTTCGTTCAACCAGTACTAACTAATTTTTTTTTTAAGATTTGGAATGTCTTCTTCATATTAAGAAAAATAATTTAACAGAATATTCTCCAATTTTATAGAAATGACTGGCTAAGAATGTGGAGCTATCCACGTACAAGGAGATTCTAAGCTCAAATTCTATAATCAGAAAAACCTGATTATAATGCTTGCTTTGCCACCGCCAAGTTGTTTGACATGTAAAAAATGAGAGAACACAGGGCATATTGATGTAAATGCTAAGAAAGCTAGTGTATGTGAAGTGCTGAGCATAGGGCCTATGGTGTGGTTGATATTCAATAGACATTAGACATCATTATAATTACCAGCACAAATATAACATACATCTACAAAGATTTTCAACAAAAACATCCCCAAAATTCTAAATATTGAGTTACAAGACAAAAAATAGTCTTATACATTCTATACAAACATTTGTACGTACATTTCCTATTGATGTCTGCTGAATGAGCACTGAGTGAAATTTCTACAGCAATCTAGCTAGCTATGTAGTAACTGTTTAATAAAGACAAGTGTTGTACCCTTATCTGTACACACACACCTACATTGTTCGTACAGTAAATTGCCACATGAAGCACAATGAAATTACTGAAAATGCATAATTTTTTTGCTGCTGCTGCAGATGTTAAATTAGGAGCTCACAGAAGAGGCATATACAGTTTACAGTGGATCTTTATTATTAATGGGCTCTTACTGTATGAAGTTTTTTTGTAATCCCCAAATCAATACAGTGCTTTCATGGTCATTTGCAGACATTCATGGAGTAGCAAAGTTTAAGTGACCCTAGGAGCATGTTAGCAGTTAAGTCAAACAAGGCAATTTGTCTAAGATCTCATACAGAAGTTACCAGAAGATGGAGACGGCAGGAGGCAGTGCAATGTAGTGCAAGAAGCTCTAGCTCTGAAGACAATTGGACAGGGTTTGAATCTCAACTCTGACACCTACAGTGGTGTACTTCAGACAAGTCACTTAATACTTTTGATTCTAATTTTATCTTTTATAAAGAATGCAGAATCTACTAGGATGAGTTTTTTTTCTAGAAATTAAGATTATACTCTATAGGTGATTTGTACGGGTATGTCTGTGTGTAGACACAGACATAGATATAAGTAGATAAATGTATAGATATATAATTTCCCATAGGAGTAAGAGTGAAGTAATCAGTAATTCAACATTCTCAGCAGCTTTATAGAACATGACTACTGCAAATAATGAGAATTGACTGTATGTCTTTGTGAAAAAAAATGTGTGGCTTAAATATGCATGTGATTAGTTGACTCATTTCTTCCAGATAAGACTTCACAGAGTCTAAAAAGGACTATACATTTAGATACACGAGCAGATATGAGCATTTAAAGCCAGAGGAGAGAATCACTGTGAGAATTTCAGGGTATAGGAAGCCTTAGGTGAGAATTTGAGTCATTTGGATTTGATATGCTAGGCAATGCAGAAGCAGCAAGAGGTTTTAATCAAGAGAACAAAATTCTAAAAGCAATGTTTGGAGAGTATTAATTTGTCTGATAAATACAAAAAAAAAGAGAGAGAGATTGGAGAATATTCTGTGGTAGACAAATAGAAAAGATGAACCTGAAACTCAATTAACAGAGAAAAGTTGATAAACAAGGTGACTGATGGGAGATAAAACAGTGGTAGAAGTCAAACTAATGCTAAAATTGTGACCCAGAGTAAATGGAAAGAATAGTAATGATGCTGATAGAATTGCGAATTTAGAAAGCAGAGCAGGCAGAGAAGACAGATGTACAGTAAGACATCTGAACAGCTGGTGTTTTTCATTTTAAATGAAAGTGGAAGAAATACTATCAGGATGCACCAACACACAGCTGAATTCTAAGGCATAAAAGTGGAAAGCAGAGAAACAAGAGTGGCATGCAGACCAAAATGATGCACAACCCAACAGAGATGAACTGTTCTTTTTGAGCAATGACTTAGTTAGCAGAGGTTGCTAACTCTGCCAAATTACCACTGAAAACACTGAAATGTTCAAAAATTAATTTACACAGCCAAGAAATTCCTGAGTTCCATACAGATATAATGGGAAAGATTTTTTTTTCTCCTGATAAAGTTACAGAATGACTAGTATTGATTCATTGTAATGAGGCATCTGGATGTCAAGCAGACTATTTCTTCTTGCCTCCTTGAGGAGGATTCTCATTCTTTCTGGGAAATGACATTAAGTGGATCTGATTAGGCTGGAGAGGCTCCTCTCCTTTTATCTAAGAAGAATAACAGTTACAGACAGCTTACACTGCCCATGTTCGTGAGAAATTCCTCCCCCAGTTATGTTGAATTATTCCCTTGTCAGTGCTTAAGAGTTTCCCTTCTGGCTGCCACTCCAAACAGAGTGTCCAAAGCCCCTGTTTTCCATTGGTTTGTGTCAGGCAAGGGGTAATGCTTATAAATGTCTTGTGCTGTTAAAGGTCAGGCTGACCAGAGGTAAAAGCAAGAAAGGTGCCTTTTCAGGATGCCATAACAAAATACCATAAACTATATGCCTTATAAGCAGCAAAAATTTATTTCTCATAGTTCTAGAGGCTTGGAAGTCCATGATCAAGGCCCCAGGTGAGGGCCCACTTTTTTATAGATGGTGTCGTCTCACTGTATCCTCACATGTTGGATGGAGGAAGGGGGTCTCACTTGGATCTCTTCATAAGGACACAAATCCCATTCATGAGGGCTTTGCCAGTCATGACCAATCACCTCCCAAAGGCCTTACTGTCTAATACCATCCCTTGCAGAATAGGATTTCAGTATATGCATTTTGGGGAAACACATTTAGACCACAGAAAAGTGCATGCATGCTCAATGGTAGTTTATCCTCAGAGTCCATTTCACCTTGCTCCAAAGCCCTATGTGATGACCTCCTCCCTTATACTAACACCTCTCTCTTCAACCAGTATATTCAATCACTTTGCTTCTCTTTTTCCTCTCCTATTTCAGGCACTTAATGGTGAAATACTGCCTTTGCCAGCTAGCCTTTCTGTTATGCTTATGTTTATGTTTTCCTTGAATATTTGTTTGTAATTTATTATGGTTGCAGAAAAGAAATATTCCTGAAAAAATCAAGAAACATGCAGAAGGGGGAAAACATAAGCACAGGAAAAAAAAGTTGATTGCTGTTATGTCAGTGTTTCCCCACCATGATTTCAGTGACTGGTTTTTGTTTCCTGTCTTTCATTGACAAATCAGTAAGCCACGGATTTTAGAATAATCATATGCAAAATATTAAAATGAAAAACTACCAAAAAATCAAGTATTATTAAATTATATAACAAATTTTACATTTTTTAATGGAATATAAAATCTTACTTGATCTTAAATATGTGATCTCAAATAGACTTCAAAAGTCCACAAAAGTATACCTATAAATTAAATTACAGATATAAAATAAAGTATACATGTAAAATAAATTAAATAAATGAAGAGTATATCTTATATATGAATGGGAAATAATGCAACTCATGGTTATTTTTTCAACATTTAGCTAACATTTACTAATTACCTAATATGTGCCAGGCACAATGGAAGAATTCAGATTTAAATTAGACCTATTTCTTGTCTACATTGTGCTTACATTCAGGTGAATAGCTGGTTATGTTTTCCCCCAGCTTTATTGATATGTAATTTACATTAAGATATTCACCAATTTAAAAGCACAATTTGATAAACTTGTACAATAATGTAGCTACCATCACAATGAAAATATAGAACTTTTCCATCAATTTTTAGAAATACAGTCATATGCTTTTAGAATTGAGCCCGGCCCTTGACTTCTGAATCTGGCAACTACAATCTACTTTCTATCACTGAATTTTTATTTTTCTAGATTTTCATATGCATCGAATGATATTATAGGTAGTATTTTGTGTTCCACTTAACATAATATTTTAATTATATTAATATTTAATATTATAAAGTGTTAAAATATCATATTAAAAATATGAGTTCCACTTACAATAATATGCTGTTAAATTTCTAAGCACTAGTAGTACTTTAGCAATGCACTACAAAGTAGGATATTAATAAAAACAAAACGTAATCAAATTTATCTATTTTATCTATAATTATTTATCTATACTCTGTTTATAATTGCTAAGCACTAGTATAGTGCTTGGCAATTTAACAAAGCAGAAAAACGTAGTATAGATATAATACTATTTTTCAATTCATCAATTTATGGACGTTTGAGTTTTCTCAAATTTGGGGTATTAAGAAAAATACTATGATACATATTCTTTTTTACAGATTTTTCTCTGGAAACGGATCTTTATTTCTCTTGGATCAACTCTGAGATTGCTAGGCCATATGATAAGCATATATTTAACTTTATAACAGCCACCCACAACCTTTTTGGCATGAGGGACCAGGTTTTTTGTTTGTTTTGTGGTTTTATTGTTTGTTTGTTTGTTTTTTTGAGACAGAGTCTTGCTCTGTCATCCAGGCTAGAGTGCAGTGGCCCGATCTCGGCTCCCTGCAACCTCTGCCTCCCGGGTTCAAGCAATTCTCCTGCCTCAGCCTCCCAAGTAGCTGGGATTACAGGTGCCTGCCACCGCACCTGGATAATTTTTGTGTTTTTAGTAGAGATGGGGTTTCACCATCTTGGTCAGGCTGGTCTTGAACTCCTGACCTCGTGATCCACCTGCCTCAGCCTCTAAAGCATTGGGATTACAGGTGTGAACCACCGCACCTGACCTAGGGACCAGTTTTGTGAACTTTTCTACAGGCATGAGATGCATGAGATAGTTTTGAGATGGTTTAAGTGCATTACATTTATTGTGCACTTTATTTCTGTTATGATCACATTGTATTTATAATAATTATACAGCACACCATAATGTAGAATCAGTGTGAGCCCTGAGTTTATTGTCTTGCAACTAGTTGGTCCCATATGGGAGTGATGGGAGACGGTTACAGATCATCAGGCATTCGATTCTCATAAGGAAAATGCAACTACATCCCTCACACTCATACTTCACAATAGGGTTTGTGTTCCTATAAGAACCTAATGATGCAACTGATCTGACAGGAGGGCTCACTCCGGCGGTAATGTAAGTGATGGAGAGCCACTATAAATACAGATGAAGCTCTGCTGCCTCACCTGCCACTCACCTCTTGCTGGGCAGCCTGGTTCCTAACAGACTACTAACAGCTACCAGCGGTTGGGGACCTCCCGCTTTATAAGATACAGCCATACTGTTTTCCAAAGGAACTGTATATGAAACCTATTTACTTTTAGCCATTCTAGTGACAATATAGTAGAATATTATTGTGGCTTTCATTTGTATCACCTTGATGACTATCAATCTTGATTACATGATCTTTTCATATTTTTATTGGCTATTCATGCATTTTCTTTTGTGGAGAGGCTGTTCACATATTTTGCCTTTTTTTGGAAAGTTAATGGTCTTCTTATTGAATTCTAAGTCCTCTTTTATATTCTCATATGAAAACTTTGTCAGCTATATATTTTGAAAATATTTTCTACTAGTATGAAACTTGAATTTTCAAAATCACTTTATGTAAAGAGCATAAGGTTCTGTTTTGAGAAATTCCATTTTATGCTTTTTATCTTTTAATAAATCTTTACCTAACCCAACATCACCAAGATTTTCTCCTAGCTTTATCATAAATGTTGTATACTTTCAACACGTTTACATTTTTGTAATTTTTAAAATTAATTTGTGTGCATGGAGTGAGATAATGATAGAAGTTTACTAATCTCACATTAATATTCTACTCCTCCAGCATAGTTTTTTGAATATATCTTTCTTTCCATTGAATTACTTTTGAGCCTTTGTCAAATATTGACTATAAAAGTGTAGATCTATTTCTTGGTTTTCTATTATTCTTCATTTCGTAATATTTATATCTTTATACCAATGTCATATTATTGTGATAACTGAAACTTTATAGTAGAGCTGAAATGTGAGGTAATAAAAGTTTTAATGCAAATTTCTTTGCATTTTAAGAACTCTGCTCTACCTTACAGATTTTATGATCCACATGCCTATTTCATCAAAAATGCCTGCTAAGATTTCTACTGAAATTCTTTGAATAGTTTGTATGAAACTTCATCTGATTAATGTTAGGATTTCCAACCTATGAATAATATATATCTTTAGGTTGAATATAAATAGCATTTATAATATTTTGTAGTTTTTAATATATAAGCATTATATTTCTTTTGTTAAATCTATTCTTTTTTATGTGTTATAAAAGCAATTAGTAGAATTTTATTACATACTTCTTTGTTGCTTGTATGTAGAAATAAAATTGCATATATACTTGCAAATTCACTTATTACCTCTAGAATGATTTTTTAGACTCTGTAGAAATCTACATAATTATTTCATCTGCAAAAAAAAAAAGTTTTACTTTTTTATTTCAAATTGGTGTGTCTTTCTCTCTACTTTCTTATCTTTATTCATGTATTAAGACCATGAATACAATGTTGGATGGAAGTGGTAAGAACGGATATCTTGGCCGGGCGTGGTGGCTCACGCCTGTAATCCCAATACTTTGGCAGGCCAAGACGGGAGGATCATGAGGTCGGGGGATCGAGACCATCCTGGCTAACACGGTGAAACCCCATCTCCACTAAAAATACAAAAAATTAGCCAGGTGGGGTGGCGGGCGCCTGTAGTCCCAGCTACTCGGGAGGCTGAGGCAGGAGAATGGCGTGAACCCTAGAGATGGAGCTTGCAGTGAGCCGAGATCACTCCACTGCACTCCAGCTTGGGCAACAGAGCAAGACTCTGTCTCAAAAAAAAAAAAAAAAAAAGAGTGGAAATATTTTCATTTATTTTACAAAGAAAGCACTGAGCGTTTCTGCATTCAGTAGTATGTTGGTTATAGTTTTATTTTTTATTTGCTTAATCAGATTGAGGATGTTGTCTCTCTTCCAATTTTTTAGAGGTTCTGTTTATTTTTTTCATTATATTAAAATGAAACCCACATAACATGAAAGTAATCATTTTTAAATGCATACTACCTTTACAATATTGTACAACCATCACCTCTACCAAGTTCCAAAGCATTTTCATCATCACATAAGAAAACTCCCTATCTATTAAGCTGGCATACCCTATTCTCAATCTTATTTTTGTTCTGATATTACTATAGCCATACCAACTGCCTCTGGATTAGCATTTCCATGTTATATTATTTTTAATCCTTTTATTTTCAAACTTTATGTCCTTGGTATAAAGTGAGCTCTTATAGACAGCATAGTTTATGGTGTTTTTTGACAAATTATTCCAATGTATGTTTTTAAATTGGAGAGTTAATCTACTTAAATGTAAATAGAGTTATTTACATTTAAAATAACTAATAAGTTATCAGAATAGCAAAATATCATATTGCTACAATATGCTACAAAATATTTGTTTTCTGTATCACATATCTTTTTTGTTCCTTCCCTTCTGTCATGACTACCATCTTTTGTGTTTAAGTGATTTTTTATGGTTTATCAGTTTAATTCCTTTTTCATTTTTTTATGTATTTTGTTATTTTCTTAGCAGTTACCCTGAACTAATAGCATCTCAGTTTTGCCATACAAATTCTGCTCTTATAAAGCTCTATCCTTCCCTCTTAAGTCGTTATTGTCACAGATTACATCTTTATAAATTGTGTGCACATTCACATAATTGTCACTGTTTTTTATCCATTCATTTTTTAAATCATATAAGAAAACACTGGAGGTATAAACCAAAATTCACTAATATTTTATATTAACCTAGGTACTATAGTTTCTTTCAGCACTACAAAACTGTCATTGCATTCATTTCTGGCTTCCATAGATTTGTATCAGAAATAGGCTGTTAATCTTGAAGATTCTTGTACAGTAGTCTCTCCTTATCCAGAGATACCTGTATCACATTTTTGACATGATAAATGAGATAGCTAGTAAGCAACTAAAGGGTAGGAAGTGTATACTATGCTGGGAAAAGGGATTATTCACATCCTGCGCTAAACAGAGCAGAGCAATGTGAGATTTTATCACGGCACTCAGAATGTTACATAATTTAAAACTTATAAATTGTTTCTAGAATTTTTCAATTAATATTTTTGACCCATGAGTAACACTTGGTAACTAAAATTGCACTAAGCAAAACCACAGATAAGAGGAGACTACTTTGCCTTAGAAGTCACTTCTTTCTTGCTGCTTCCTGGATTGCCTATTTGCCCTTAAATTTTGATAGTTTGATTATAATCTACCAGATTCCTTCACGTTTATCCTAGTTGGAGTTTGCTGAACTCCATAGATGTGTACATTCATGTGTTGTATCAAATTTGAAAAACAATTCAGCCATTATTTCTTAACACATCTTATGTTCATGTCTTTCTGTACCATCCTACTAGAACTCACATTATGTACATTAGCTCATTCAATGGCATCCCACTGGTTCCTTAGGCTTTGATCATTTTAATTGTTCACTTTACTTTCTGCTCCTAAGACTGGATAACTTCCATTAACCAATATTCAGTTCACTAAGGCTTTCTTCTCCAGTTCAAATGTGGTGAAACTCTCTAGTCAATTTTTTGTTTCAGTTATTGTATTTTTTAGCTTGAGAATTTTTATTTAATTTTATTTTCTGTGCTTCAAGAGACAGTTTTGGTTATCTTGCAAATAGGTCATATGTACTTTTTTTCATGCTTTGTAATCTCTTGTTAAAACAAACATTTTGAATAATATGATGTGATAACTCTGGAAATAAGATATTTTTCCTTCTTAAGGTTTATCTTTGTTGTTTGCTATATGTTGTAGTTGTTTGCTCAGTGACTTTTCTAAATTATTTTTGTAAAGACTATCTTTTCATTTGTGATGTCTGAAATTTGTTCCTAAAGTTTGTGGTCACCTACAGTTTTGTGTTTTGACTGCAATTTTCTTTTTGAATACTTGTAGAAGAAAAAACAAGAGAAAGAAAAACGACTCTTCTTGTATTTGCAGATTAGCTAGGTATCAGGCACTTCTTCATTATTTAGCCAGGCAGTTTACAACCTTGCCTCTGCTTTCACTTTCTGCCTGCAAAGAGCCTAAAAAGCAGAGTTAGAAGCTTAGATTCTATCACGTCATTTTTTGAGCATACATCATGCCCTGGGCATTCATGTAGCTTTTTAAAATACCCAGCTTTCACGGTATTTTTCAACGCTCTAATTCTGTCAAGAATTTTCTTCCAGGATTTCTGTGTGTTTATTGTTTGTCTCAATTGCAATCTTTTGTTTCTAGAGGCAGTGGTTTGGCCATTTGCCTTTCAATATTTATGAAGTATGCCACTTTTCCACCATGAGAGATTTTCAAGTTAGCTTTTTAGTTAGCCTTTAGACAAGTCAAAACAAACACAGTTGTTGAGAAGAAGGTCTGCTTTGCTCATTCCAGAACCACAAATTAGGGTTCCACACAGGGAATGCATGCTATTGTCTTTGAGAATGCTGTCCGGCCAGGCGCAGTGGCTCACGCCTGTAATCCCAACACTTTGGGAGGCCTAGGTAGGTGGATCACCTGAGGTCAAGAACTTGAGACCAGCCTGGCCAACATGGCGAAACCCCATCTCTACTAAAAATACAAAAAATTAGCCAGGTGTGATGACATGCCTGTAATACCAGCTACTTGGGAGGCTGAGGCAGGAGAATCACTTGAACCAGGGAGGCGGGGGTTGCAGTGAGCCAAGATCATGCCATTGCACTGCAGCCAGGTCAACAAGAGCAAAACTCCGTCTCAAAAAAAAAAAAAAAAAAAAAAAAGAATGCTGTCAAACCAGGGAAGGAGGTGAGGCAACGGCAAGTAAAAATGCTTCAGATTCACCTATCATTTTGCTTCTATCTTGATACTGTGTTTGATTGGTTGCCATAAACCTTTGACTATTTTCTAGAATTTTAACTAGGTGGATTTTGACAGTTTTTTTTTCTCATAATTTTGCTGTTTCAGTGAAGTAAAAATCCCTTGGATATACTTATTCCATCATTTTTGTTAACATCACTGAAAGTTTCTACAATTGTTTCAAATAATTTTTTCTACATCCGTTAAAATGATTATGTATTTTTCCACTTTATTTCATTAAAATGATAAATTACATTGATTCATTTCTAGGTGGTAATCCAGCCTTACATTGCTGGAACAAATTGAACCAGATCAGGCTGGGTTTTTATACATATATATATTATTATTACATATTTTTATATTTTATTTCCCATAATTTTCTAAAATTATATTAATAACTTTTTATGTCTATGTTTTTAGGGGAAGAACTAAAATCAAGCTCCAATATTATCTGCTGTCCTAATATTTGGTAAAATTGTGAGAGCCTTGAGTGGCCTAACTGAAAAGTTCCCATCCTACTGTGCTTCTGAAGATAAGTTGCTGTAGCCAAATAACATGTTCTGTCAATTGAACCAGGTACAGTTCTTGATTGTCCCTAACTAGTGGGTTACAGTTTCCTGCCAAAATGTGAAATGATTCTAACAATCCAATTATATTCTCCATTAGGAGCCAGGGATACCTTCCATTACTATAATGTCTGCCTCACACAATCCTTAGTTTTTCACTGTTTCTGAGTGCAACATCTTTGTGTCCCTGCATGGCATGCAATGTCCTCCTGTGGGCAGTATGTATGACCAACAAACTGTTGATATGTTACCTGTTCAAGTATTGGGTGTTGTGTATTGGCCATTCCCACAAATCTAGGGAAGGAATCACTCCTTCACCAATGGGGTAAAAAGAGGCAATATTCCAAAAGAAAACTTGTGAATTGCTTTTCTTTAATACTTTCTCTAGTCAGTATCACAGTGACAATGGCCTCATAAGATGAGTTGGGAAGCATCATTGAATTCACTTTGGGTAAGCAACAATGAATTTGTCCATTTTGCTCACTTTTTTCTAATTAAATGGCATAAAGTTATGAATAATCTTTATATTATATTTTAATACTTACATAATCTATAGTGATACTCTCCTTTTATTTCTAATATTATAATTTATTTATTGTTGTTTTTGATCAGTTTATCTAAAAATATCAATGTATTAATCTTTTAGAAGATTACCTCTTTGATATGCTTGGATTTGGTTGGCTAGTATTTTGTTGAGGATTTTTGCATCTATGTTTATCAGGGATATTGGTCTGTAGGTTTTTTGTTTGTTTGTTTGATTGATTTTTGTTATGTCCTGTCCTGGTTTTGGTATTAGGGTGATACTGGCTTCATAAAATGATAGGGAGGATACCCCCTGTATCTGTCTTTTGGAATAGTGTCAATAGAATTGGTATCAGTGCTTTCAATGTCTGATAGAATTCAATTGTGAATTTGTCTAGTCCTACAGTTTTATTTGTTGGCATTTTTTTATTACCATTTCAATCTCACTACTCATTATTGTTCTGTTCAGAGTTTTTAGTTTTTCCTGGTTTAACCTAAGAAGGTTGTATATTTCCAGGAATTTATCCATCTCCTGTAGGTTTTCTAGTTTGTGCACATAAAGCTTTTCATAGTACCCTTGAATGATATTTTGTATTTCTGTGGTATCAGTTGTAATATCTCCCATTTCATTTCTAATTGAGCTTATTTGGATCTTCTCTCTTTTCTTGGATGATCTCACTAATGGTCGATCAATTTTATTTATCTTTTAAAAGAACCAGCTTTTTGTTTCACTTATCTTTTGTACAGTTTCCTGTTTGTTTGTTTGTTTTGTTTCAGTTTCATTTAGCTCTGCTCTAATCTTTGTTTTTTCTTCTGTTGGATTTGAGTTTGGTTTGTTTTTGTTTCTCTACCTCCTTGAGGTGTGACCTTAGGTTGTCTATTTGTGCTCTTTCAGGCTTTTTGATGTAGGCATTCAATGCTATGAACTTTCCTCTCAGCACTGCTTTTGCTGTATCCCAGAGGTTTTGATAGGTAGTCTCACTATTATTATTCAGTTGAAAGAATGTTTAAATTTCCATCTTGATTTCATTGTTGACCCAATGATCATTCAGCAGCAGGTTATTTAGTGCTCATGTATTTGCATGGATCTGAGGGCTCCTTTTGGATTTGATTTTCAATTTTATCCCACTGTGGTCTGAGAGAGTAATTGATGTCATTTCAATCTCATTAAATTTTTTGAGGCTTGTTTTGTGTCCTATCGTATGGTTTATCTTACATAATGTTTCATGTGCTGATGAATAGAATGTATATTCTGCAGCTGTTGAGTCAAATGTTCTGTAAATATCTGTTAATTTTATTTGTTCTAGGGTATAGTTTAAGTTCATTGTTTCTTTGTTGACTTTCTGTCTTGGTGACCTGTCTAGTGCTGTCAGTGGAGTATTGAAGTCCCCACTATTACTGTGTTGCTGTCTATCTAGTTTCCCAAGTCTAGTAGTAATAGTTTTATAAATTTGGAAGCTCCAGTGTTAGGTGAGCATAGATTTAGATTTTGATATTTTCTTGTTGAACTAGTCCTTTAATCATTTGATTATGTCCCTCTTTTTCTTTTTGAACTGCTGTTGCTTTAAAGTTTGTTTTGTCCGATATAAGAATAAGTACTTCTGCTCACTTTTGGTGTCAATTTGCATGGGACATCTTTTTCCACCCCTTTACCTTAAGTTGATGTGAGTTCTTGTGTACTAGGTGAGTCTCTTGAAGTCAGCAGATACTTGGTTGGTTGATTCTTACCCATTCTGTCATTCTATATCTTTTAAGTGGAGCATTTAGGTCATTTACATTCAAGATTAGTATTGAGAAGTCAGGTACTATTCTATTCATCATATTTACTGACAAAATATTTTCTATTATGTTTTTATTCTATAGGTCCTGTGAGATTTATGCTTTAAGGAGGTTTAATTTTGACGATTTGTTTCAATATTTAGAACTTCTTTTAGTAGTTCTTATAGTGCTGGCTTGGTAGTGGCAAATTCTCTCAGCATTCATTTGTCTGAAAAAGACTATATTTTCTTCATTTATGAAGTTTAATTTCACTGGATTCAAAATTCTTGGCTCATAATTGTTTTGTTTAAAAAGCCTAAAGATAGGACCGCAATCCCTTCTAGCTTGTAGTGTTTCTTCTAAGAAATCTGCTGTTAATCTGATAGGTTTTCCTTTATAGGTTACTTGATGCTTTTGTCTCACAACTCAACTTTTCTTCCATCGTCTTGACTTTAGATAACCTGATGACTATGTGCCTACGTGATGATCTTTTTTGATGAATTTCTCGGGTGTTCTTTGAGCTTCTTCTATATGAAGGTCTAGATCTCTAGCAAGGCCAGGGAACTTTTCCTCAATTATTATCTCAAATATGTTTTCCACACTTAAAGATATCTTTTCTTCCTCAGGAACACCAATTATTCTTAGGTTTAGTCATTTAACATAATTCCAAACTTTTTGGAGACTTTGCTCCTTTTTTGGCACTCTTTTTTCTTTGTCAGATTGAGTTAATTCAAATGCCTTGTTGTTGAACTCTAAAGTTTTTTCTTCTGCTTGCTTGATTCTATTGTTGAGGCTACTCAGTGTATTTTGCATTTGTCTAAGTGTGTCCTTCATTTTCAGATGTGATTGTTTTTACTTATGCCATTTATTTCTTTGGAGATTTTTCTATCCATACACTGTATCTTTTATTTCTTTAATTTGGTATTCACCTTTCTCTGGTGCCTCCTTGATTAGCTTAATAATTGGCTTTCTGAATTCTTTTTCTGGCAATTCAGAGATTTCTTTTTGGTTTAAATCCATTGCTGGAGAGCTAGTGTGATCTTCTGGGTTGTTAAAACAACTTGTTTTGTCATATTATCAAAATTATTTTTCTGGTTGCTTCTCATTTGGGTAGACTGTGTCAGAGGGAAGATCTGGGGTTCAAGGGCTGCAGTTCAGACCCTTTTATCCCATGGGGTGCTCCCTTGATGTTGTGCTCTCCCCCTTCCTCTAGGGATAGAGCTTCCCTGCAATGATTATTATTTCTCTTCTGGGTCTAGCCACCCAGTGGAGCTGCCAGGCTCTGGGCTGGTACTGAAGAGTGTGTGCAGAGTCCTGTGATGTGATCTGTCTTCAGGCCTCTCAGCCGTGAATACCAGCACCTGCTCCAATGGACATAACAGGGGAGTGAAGTGAACTCTTTGAGAGTTCTTGGTTGTAGTTTTGTTTAGCATGCTGATTTTGTGTGGTGGGCCTACAGCCAGTAGCTGGCACTTTCAGAGAGCATCAGCTGTGGTAGTACAGGGAGAATACAAGCTTGCCTTAGGATTGCCTGGATAAGCATTTGGGTTTCT
Source organism: Symphalangus syndactylus (assembly GCF_028878055.3). Lineage (NCBI taxonomy): Eukaryota > Metazoa > Chordata > Mammalia > Primates > Hylobatidae > Symphalangus > Symphalangus syndactylus. The sequence continues at coordinate 58,440,494 of NC_072426.2, forward strand.
CAGGCAGTGGGCAGGGCTGCAGAGCTCCCAAGAAATTATGTCCTTTGTCTTCAGCTATCAGGGTAGGTAAAAAGGCCATCCAGTGGGGCCAGGGTTATGCTAGGTGTATATAAGCTCAGACTTTTCTTGGTGGGGTTTGCTGCAGCTGCTTTGGGGGATGGAGGTATCATTCTCTGGCTGAGGGGGTTATGTTCCCAGGGGGTTTATGGCTGCCTCTGCTGCATTATACAGGTTGCCAGGGAAGCTGGGGAAAGCTGGCAGTGACAGACCTCACCCAGCTCCAATGCAGCCTGAAAGGCCAGCCTCAATTCCACTGTACCCCACCAAGAGCACTGAGTTTATTTCTAGGTAGCCAGTGAGCAGCGCTTGGAACTTGACCCAGGTTACAAGCCTCCCCACTGAGAGAGCAAGCAGGGCTTTCAGGTTTTGCATCTTCCCACCTGCCACAGTTTTTGTGCTCATATCTGCATTTCCCGTTTGCCACCTCCACCAGATTCTGTCCAGGAAGCTTCTTATTTGGCCGAAATTGTTACAAAGTTCTGCTGGAAGTGTTCTTTTCCTCCCTATCATTTCTCCCCAATTCCACTGGCAGCTCTACCCAAGGACCCCTGCAAGACAAAGTCAGGAATGACTTCCCTGGGAACCAAGAGTGCCCACAAGGGTCTTCCCATTACTTCCTCTTTCACTATATTTCATTTGGCTCTCTAAATTTGTTTCAGCTCCAGGTAAGGTCAAGTCTACTCCTGTAATCTGGACCTCTGATGGGCCCCATTATGTGTTGTTCCCCTCTACTTGTCATGTGTCCTCATAATTTCACTCCCTTTTGTAAGTGAGAACATGTAGTATTTGGTTTTCTGTTCCTGTGTTAGTTAGCTAAGGATAATGGCCTCCAGCTCCATCCATGATGTCATTTGACCCAGCAATCCCATCACTGAGTATATACCCAAAGGAATATAAATCATTCTGTTATAAAGACACATGTGAGCATATGTTCATAGTAACACCATTCACAATAGCTTAAATTTATCTTTTCATTTCTTGCAAGCATTTTATTTTATATTACTCAAAGTAGTATAAAAGAGCCATTTAACAATTCTTGCCTGAAGTTCCAAGAACTGGTAATTTCAGAGTTGTAATCAGTTAATTAATTTTCTTTTATTTTGAGAATGAACTTCATTTGGGGAGACTTAATGTATTAATGAATTTTGAATTGTAAGTAATAAAAGTTATATACTTTGCTGTCTTTTTCTAATGTGTTGTTTCTTTTGCTTTAGCAGGTAATTCCTTAACTGGGCTTGAACTGCAAACTCTGTTTCTTCAGAAGTGTTTCAGTCTTACATTTGATATTTTTTAACTGAGATTTTTGAGTCTGTTTAGCATATGCATCTTTCAGGTATTAGCCAAACATGGGTAGACAGAATTTGGGATCTTCTCTTGGCTTTTTTATAGATAAGGTTATCCACCCAGTTATTTAACAGAAAATTTCCTTGTATTCAGGGTTCTGGCTCCTTAGGCAAGAATGACTGATTTTTATTTTCACCAAAACAACCAACAGCCCAGATGGCACACTGAAATGTGGTGGGCAACATTGTGAAAATGAGCACTCATTGCATACAACTCTGTTTCTCCGCATATATATACTCAACAAGAATTTGCCTACTTTGTTTCACTCTCTATTTCCACCAGATAATTTTAAGTAACCTCTAGAATTTATAGTTGTTTTCTGCAAAGAAATTAATTGTACATGAACTTACTGAGTCATTACTAGAAATGTACTTTTTTCCTGTTGAAATATATACAAATTTTACTTCTTTGTCAACCAGATTGACTTCAACATAGTAATAAGACTATTAATCTTCTGAGAAAACTAAGTGCTTTATTTATTCAAGAAGAAAATATTAATAATGAAAGTAAACTCTTCTAGGAATGAGGGTATGTGCTATTTAATTTCACATCATCTGCATTTAGTACAGTGCCTGACAAATTAAATTTACTTGCACAGGCATTAATTAGTAAACAAAAATTAATAAATCATTTTTAGTTAATCACTTTAATAATATTGCAGGACTCATTTACTGTGCTAACTTTTAAGGAAACAACTATATTTCACAGAGTAAAATAAATAAAAATGACTTTGATTATATATATCTAATATGTGTTCTATGAAACACTATTTACAAAAGATATTCCAAGGGTAAGATAAAAAACATCTGTGATAGGTTAGGGGCGTTGGCTCATGCCTGTAATCCCAGCAGTTTGGGAGGCCGAGGTGGGTGGATCACCTGAGGTCAGGAGTTCGAGACCAGCCTGACCAACAGGGAGAGACCCCCGTCTCTACTAAAAATACAAAATTAGCTGGGCATGGCAGCGCATGCCTGTAATGCTAGCTCCTCTGGAGGCTGAGGCAGGAGAATCACTTGAACTCAGGAAGAGGAAGTTGTGGTGAGCCGAGATCGTGCCATTGCACTCCACCCTGGGCAACAAGAGTGAGACTCTGTCACTCCACCCTGGGCAACAAGAGTGAGACTCTGTCTCAAAAACAAACAAACAAAAAATCTATGATAAATATTACTTTGTTTTGTGCTGTTATAACAGAACACCAGAGACTGGGTAATTTATAAAGAGCAGAAAGTTATTTTTCACACTTCCAGTGGTTTAAAAGTTCAAGATCAAGAAACTGGTGGGTTTTGATGTCTGGTTAGGACCCAATATTCTCTTCCAAGATGGGCCTTGAGAACTGCATCTTCTAGAGGCAAGGAACACTGTTTCTCACATGGCAGGAAAATTTTAGAGAAAGAATTTATTCCTGCAAGCCCTTTTTATACAAGTATTCATTCATTCCCAAACACTTCCCAGTGGCACCACCTTTCAACACAGACACACTGGGAATTAACTTTCTAATACATGAGTTTTGGAAGGTGGTAAAACATTCAAATTGGAGCAATTATTACATAATTTTTCCCTTGGGGATTGATAGCCTAATTAATATATTTTATGAAACTTTACATTATTTACTATGGAAACTCATTTCTTCTCATTGTCCTTATAATCTGGCTTAATTACATAATAGTATTAATCTTTCAGTGGTATGTGTATTATGTGAATGTCAGTGTGAAACTTGTTGTCTGTCTTTTTTAGAATACAATATTCATGACAGAGAATTTTATGTATTTTTTTACTGTTCTATCCTCAATCACTGCAGAAATATTTTGCATAAGGAAGTATAAAAATGGCATTGTTTGTTTCTGGTGTACTGATTCAGAAAACACTTAATAAATACCAGTTACATATGAGACTTCATTCTAAGCCTTAGATACAAAAAAAAAGAGAATAAAATACTATCTGCTCTGATGGACTATTATTAATAATTTCTAAAGAAATAAAGATAAAAATTTTGTGAATATATTATTCTATAAATAATATAAAATTCTTTTGAATTATTGTCATACATAGCAAAATTAAGAAAGTTGAACACAAAATAGTCTGGCAGCAATTTAAATATACACAGACTAATAGATAACTAGATTCAGCTTCTAAATAAAATGAGCAGTTTATTTCTCATGTCAAGATATATTTTCTTCTTTCTTTTATAATTTGTTAACTTTATAAAATATTAAAAGTTACGCCGTTTTGTGAAATAAATTAAAACAAAACATTTCAGTAGTTTTAAAACTTCATTATTTTCTTGTTCATTTTAACAGAAATGTATGTAAGTAACATTACCTTGTAATCATTGCCATAAAGAAAAGAAGAGATTGGGAATGCGGTGACATAATGAGTCCTTTAATGTGTAAAACTATTATGCAGAATTTGTACTTTGCCTGATCCCTGACAGATCTCTGTCTATGGATTTTCCTTTGAAATGGGTTCTATAGTGTATAGTTTAATTTATTATAGTGACTTTCATAAGATAAATAATAGAGAAAATAGTTGAAGATCTTTAAGAAATGAAGAGAAAATCTTGAATCCCATCATTTGTTGCAAGTTTAGCAAAGAGATACCACATATGAATTTAATTAAGATACACCCTTGCCCCATTTACCACTCAATGAGCTATAACAGGTTTGGAAGAGAAACTGCCAGTTTTCTGAGTTAATGCAATATTTAAATTAATGACATTCATGGATAATATATAAAACTTCTAAATTGAGTTTTTGTAGGAAAATGTTACCTAGTATATAATTTTGTATTGAACAGGGAAATTTATCACTACATCTTTTACTTTGCAGAAACATAGGATGAAATGCATATAAAGTAATATAAATTTTTATCATCTTATCAATTCATATATTTGTTTCTCATAAATGTCAAATATTGATTGCCCATAAGTTTCTTCCTGATAGCATGTTTTGATGATCTTCCTTCTTGTAATGAAGCTTCCATAAAGAGGGGAAAACGTATTTCTGAAGTTATGCTAATAATTAAGTCTTATTTCTATGATATAAACTCAATGTGTAGCTGAACTCAGTCTCCACCTATCTAATTCTAAGCAAATTATATAACTTCTTTGCATACCTTTTCCTTTACAATAAGGTAAAAAGTTATATCTCAGAGAATATGATTATTAATGTAGAAATATTTTAAATCATATTCAAATACACTAGACTGCTAGAGTCTAGTAATATATCCTTTTGGATATTTTGCTTGCCTAATAATCCTCAAATGATTTTAAACATCAATTAAATGCAGAGTAATTTTGAAAATCATTCTGTACCAATTAGATCTTTTCTCTAACTAGGATGGAATAAATGGAAAGGCTGGCCTCAAAAAAGTATTCATTATATTTTTGATGGTTTCTTTGATTTTCACAAACTTTTGAGTTGAATATTACCTTTAAATTAATTATGTATTTTAAATAATTTTAAAACAAAGTACAAAATTATGCAATAATGATTAATCAATTTAAAATTACATGTTAAATTGAGTTGCAACATTAAAAAGAAAATGTTGGCATTTCTATTAGTCCATTCTCATATTGCTATAAAGAAATACCTGATGGCCAGGCACAGTGGCTCACACCTGTAATCCCAGCACTTTGGGAGGTCGAGACAGGTGGATCAAGGTCGAGGTCAGGAGTTCAAGACCAGCCTGGCCAACATAGTGAAACCCTGTCTCTACTAAAAATACAAAACTTTAGCCAGGTGTAGTGGTGGACACCTGTAATTCCAGCTACTTGGGAGGCTGAGGCAGGAGAATCGCTTGAACCCGGGGGGCAGAGGTTGCAGTGAGACAAGACTGTGCCATTGCACTCTAACCTCTGGCAACAATGCGAGACCCCGTCTCAAAAAAAAAAAAAAAAAAGAAAAAGAAAAAGAAATATCTGAGACTAGATAATTTATAGAGAAAAGATGTTTAATTGGCTCACAGTTCTGCAGTTTTTAGAGGAAGCATGGCTGCATCCTGGAGAGGCCTCAGGGAACTTACAATCATGATGGAAGTTGGAGTGGAAACTGGCTCACCTTACATGGCCAGAGCAGGAACAAAAGAGCAAGAGGGAAGGTGCTACACACTTTTAAACAACCAGATCTCATGGGGCACTCACTCACTATCATGACAGCAGCACCAAGGGGATCGTGCTAACCCTTTCATGAGAAATCTGCCAAATGATCCTATCACCTCCCACCAGGCCTCACCTCGAACACTGGGGATTATAATTCAGCATGAGATTTGAGTGGGGTCACAGATCTAAACCATATCAGTCTTCATTAAACTCATCAGATTTACCAATAAAACATGAGTAGTTTGAGTGCCAGACACTGTCCAGCATACATGGATTCTAGCCCCTACAACATATGATTATCTTATTAAAGTTTATAATGTTTGGATTCTGAAATAGTATTATCAAGATAATAATCAATGTGACATGGTTTTGGCTGTGTCCTCATCTAAATCTCACGTGGAAAGGTAATCCCAATAATCTCCAACTGTCAAGGGAGGAAACTAATGGGAGATGATTGGATCATGGGGGCAATTTCTCACTCTGGTGAGAGTGAGTATTTCCTCATGAGTTCTGATGGTTTTAGAAGCATCTGGCATTTCTCCTAAATGCACTTCTTTCTCTCTTGCTACCTTGTGAATAAGGTTCCTCCTTCCCATTCTGCCATGATTGTAAATTTCCTGAGGCCTCCCCAGCCATGTGGAACTGTGAGTCAATTAAACCCCTTTGTTTAAAAACTACCCAGTTTCAGGTAGTATCTTTATAGCAGTGTAAGAATGGACTAATACACAATGGTAGTGCCGTTATTCCTTTATTTTAAAGAGTGTGTTGTCCTGTTTAATAACATAATAATTCTAAAAGGAGAAGGAATTGTGTTTCAATATTGGGTTACGATATGTTATGAAGGTTTTTATTTGTTTGTTTTTGTTTGTTTTGTTTTGTTTTGTTTTGTTTTTGAGACAGAGTTTCACTCTTGTTGCCCAGGCTGGAGTGCAATGGCACCCTCTCAGCTCACTGCAACCTCCGCCTCCTGGCTTCAAGTGATTCTCCTGCCTTAGCCTCCTAAGTAGGTGGGATTACAGGTCCCTGCCACCACGCCCAAATAATTTTTTGTATTTTTAGTAGAAATGGGGTTTCACCATGTTGGCCAGGCTGGTCTTGAACTCCTGACCTCAGGTGATCTGCCTTCCTCAACCTCCCAAAAGTGCTAGGATTTCAGGCGTGAGCCACCGTACCCAGCCGATTATGAAGTTTTTATAAGCATATCTGTATGTAGCTAAAAAATTCATAAGTAGATTATCTCAAAAAAATATATTAGAGATGAGTTTAGTGTATGATCTTACAATACATGGTCATGTAATACTCAGATACTGGAAATACACATGTTATGCTGTTTCAAAGAAAATATGATTTCAACTAAAATTTGTCCCAATTATTCATCTAATAAGAACTTCATTCTCTGAAGAGCACAAGATTTCTCTGAGGAAGAGACTGTAACAACACTGCACCAGGGAAAACAGTGATACAGAGATCGCACACTGCCAAGTTCTTAGTTTTTTTATACTTCTGGGTAAACTTACTAAACTCATGACTTTTTAATATGAAAATTAAATTAAAGATTGTAATCAACTACTGGAATTTTAAGAGTAAGGAAACATAATAATTTATATGTTAAAATTTATCTTGATTTAAATTTAATACTGAAATGTTAAATATTATCACAATAACATTAACTACCTAAAAATATTAATATGCATATATATGCAATTATATGTTTCACAGCTGCCAAAATACGATGCTTAAAATGGTGATGAATGTGATTAATTTGCCATCTGTGTGATGTAAATCTTCTGTTTCCCAAGAATCTTTAATGATTAAGGAAATCATTTAGAGGTAGAATAAAAATGATTTGCAATTGTGTATGCTTTATAACCTGTGATCAACTGTATTATTTAGATACAAATTTCCCCACATAACACAAATTTCTGTTTGTATTTGGATACAAATTTCATAGAAAAATGGCCCAATTCATTTTATTTTTAATACAATATGAATTAAAAAACACAAGGCTAAAGTGATAAGCTACTGTTTTCTTGTGTGGTTGTCTGTTTTTGCGCTTTATAACTGCACAGATGTTTCTGTTTTTTTGTCTATGGATTCATCCCTCCAAAACATTTAAACCATCCCACACTGATTATTAAAATCTTGACAATAGTTATATATTTTCCCTAGCATCTTACTTTTTTCCACTTTAGAGTTACATGGCAAATACCAACAAGCTGAAATAATTATAAAATATTAAATGGTAAACATCTTCCCCTTAAGATCAAAAACAGAAAAGGACAGAAAAGTCCATTTATTTTAACAGGCCTTTTAAATTAGATGTCATCCATCATTTCTGAATTATTTTTATTTCACTATAAATCAATAAACCATTTGTTCTTCTGTTCATATATAGAAATCAACTGGTAGCAGTCAAAAGGAGGCCTAACATGACTAGCTCCATTTTGCTCCTAACCCTCCGTACTATGCAGTGATATCTTTTCCATTAACTCCTTTTGTTTATCTCTATAAGTAGGCTGAGCTAACTACAGGAGGAATTTAGTTTATAATTTAAAGCAAGGATGATAATAGCTCCCAACCCTAAATAAGGAGGGTGAATACACAAGTATTAATAACAATGTTATGTTAAAGATTTATAGGACCATTGTGACCTGACCAACCACAAACAATCTTCACAAGGTTCCCCTGCCCGTGACCTTTGCTGCCATTCGGATGTCTGTGATTATCTGCCAGCTTTTGATCTCAAGCCCCTCCCTCTTTCTTCTTCCTCTAACATAAAAAGAACCTCAAATTCTATTAACTTAAGATGGTTCTTTAAGACACTGGTCCACTAACCTCTGGGTTTGCTCAATCTCTGAAGTAAAGTTGCTTTCCTTGCTCCAATACCTTGTCTCTCAATTTTTAGCTGTTGTGCAGTGAGCTGTATGAGCTTTGGACTCTCTTATAGTCTCTGCTAAAATGCCATTATATGTTTATTTTAAGAAATATATGATCAGCAGATACAATTTTATTTTTGAAAATTATCTCTCATTGGCATAATTCTTAATATTATTATCCTTCTATTTAACCAATACATAATTTGGATGTATGAAATACAGATTTTTTTCTGTGTACTGTGCTAATATGCCTTTTCCTCCCAATAGATCTTTTCAAATATGTGTTTTATTATATATCTAATATATTTTAGCTGGGATTTTTAATCTAATAAAAAAATCTGGAATTTTTACATTTTATGTTATTTCAAGTACTAAGTGCCAGGATAATTTATTACAACTTCTAGAATGTATTATTAATAATTACTGTAAAAATAAGTAGTAATCGAAAAGATTTTTTTTCTAATTTTGCCACATATAGCATAGCTTGAGTACATTTTATACCTTTTTCTTGGCAGGGGAATAGGTAGAAAAACGAAAAAATTATTTAAAAAGAAACCTTTTGTATTGGTATAATTTAACATTTACGCTGTGCTTCAAAATATTTTTCTTAAATGCTTCAACATATCAGTTAAGGCTGGGCGCGGTGGCTCACGCCTGTAATCCCAGCACTTTGGGAGGCCAAGGCGGGTGGATCACCTGAGGTCAGAAGCTTGAGACCAGCCTGGCCGACATAGTGAAACCCCATCTCTACTAAAAACACAAAAATTAGCAGGGAGTAGTGGTGGGTGCCTGTAATCTCAGCTACTTGGGAGGCTGAGGCAGGGGAATCACTTGAACCCATTGCACTCCAGCCTGGGCAACAAAAGCAAAACCCCTTCTCAAAAAGAAAAAAAATTTAAATTATAATTATTTATTTTTAAAAGACATAGTCCTAGAAAGACACAGTGAAATTCTAATATTTCTCTTTAAAATTTTAATTTTACTCATTTAATTTTTTAAAAGTTATTTTAGGTTCAGGGGTACATGCACAGGTTTGTTGTATGGGTAAACTTGTGTCATGAGGGCCTGCTGTACAGGTACTAAGCCTACTACTAAATAGTGTTTTTTTCTGATCCTCTCCCTCCTCCCATGCTCCACCCTCAAGTAGGCCCCAGTGTCTGTTGTTCCCCTCATTGTGTCCATGTGTTCTCATAATTTAGCTCCCACTTATTAGTGAGAAGATGTGGTTTTAGGTTTTCTGTTTCTGCATTAGCTTGCTTAAACATAACGGCCTCTAGCTTCATCCATGTTCCTGCAAAGGACATGATCTCATTTTCTTTTATGGCTGTGTAGTATTTCATGGTGTGTATGTACCACATTTTCATTATCCAATCTGCCATTGATGGACATTTAAGCTGATTCCATGTCTTTGCTATTGTGAATAGTGATGCAATGAACATACACATGCATGTGTCTTTATGGTAGAAAAATTTATATTCCTTTGGGTATGTACCCTGTAATGGGATGGCTGGGTCAAATGGCAATTCTGTTTTTAACTCTTTGAGGAATCATCATACCATCTTCCACAATGGTTGAACTAATTTACACTCCCACCAACAGTGTATAAGCATTCCCTTTTCTCTGCACTCTTACTAGCCTTTGTCGCTTTTTGACTTTTTAAAAATAGCCATTCTGACTGGTGTATGATGGTACCTAATTGTGGTTTTGATTTACATTTCTCTAATGATCAGTGATATTGAGCATTTTTTCATATATTTGTTGGTTGCATGTAGGTCTTGTGAAAAGTGTCTGTTGATGTCCTTTGTCTACTTTTTAAGGCAGTTGCTTTTTTTTCTTGTAAATTTGCTTAAGTTTCATATAGATGTTTAACATTAGACCTTTGTACGATGGAAAATTTGCAAATATTTTCTCTCATTCTGTAGTTTGTCTGTTTACTCTGTTGAAAGTTTCCTTTTCTGTACAGAGGTCTTAAGTTTAATTAGATCCCATTTGTCAAGTTTTGTTTCTGTTGCAATTTCTTTTGGCATTTCGTCATGAAATATTGCCAGTTACTATGTCCAGAATGGTATTGCCTAGGTTGTCTTTGAGGGTTTTACACTTTTGGGTTTTACATTTAAGTCTTTAGTCCACTTGAGTTGATTTTTGTATATAGTGCAAGGAAGGGTTCCAGGTTCATATAGCTAGCCAGGTATACCAGCACCATTTATTGAATAGGGAGTCCTTTTCCCATTGCTTGTTTTTGTCAGCTTTGTCAAAGATCAGATGGTTGTAGGGGTACAGCCTTATTTCTGGGCTATCTATTCTGTTTCATTTGTCTTGTCTGCTTTTGTGTCAGCATAATGCTGTTTTGGTTACTATATCTCTGTAGTGTAGTTTGAAGTAAAATAACGTGATGCCTTCATCATTGCTCTTTTTGCTTAAGATTGCTTTGGTTATGCAGGCTCCTATATGGTTCAATATGAGTTTTAAAGTTTTTTTTTAATTATGTAAAGAATGTCATTGGTAGTTTGAGAGAAACAGCATTGAATCTGTAAATTTCTTTGGGCAATTTTAATAATACTGTTTTTTCTATCCATGAGCATAGAATGTTTTTTCATTTGTTTGTGTCATCTCTGATCTCACATTGACAATATCAACAATATCCTAGCATTTTATAAACTGCTTTCAGTCAGAAAGAACTGATTTCTTATGCTGTTCATGCCTGCTTTAGTGGACACTAGGAGACTGTCCTTAATCACCTGTTGCCTCTGTTCTCTTGGGCATACTCTTACTGTGCATGGGGCGTGTGGGGGAGGAGGATTACCTTTCTCTTCTTATTATGTTATAGCATAAAACATCTTGAGCCCATGAAACATAAGAAGTTTTGAAAAACATGTAATTTTAAAAATGTGATTTTACTCATCTGTAAGAGATAGTTTTAAGAGAAGAAATGTAGTGTGTGCATTGTCTTTTTACAAATCTGTTAAGATGTCTGAATTTACTGATAAAAATGACCCAAAACTGAAGCACACTATAAACATCAAGATGACTTCATTTCTGGGAAATGGAATGGGAATGCTGATGACATCATGATCTTCATGGTCAAATGACACTTGAAGTGAGAAATATTCTAGATTTCCCCAAAATGTGAACGTCTGCTTATTTTAATGTGAAAACACTTATTTAGCCATCTAAGCTTTTCAGTTTTTTCTTAAACAACATGTGCACTCTTTTTAAACAAAAATGTACAAACACACATATTAAGTTAAAAAGAATAGGTTAGCATTAGACAAAAATAGTAACATCTTGGGTGGTAGGCAAGTGGATATGACAAAAGTATTCTTTATAACCTCATCTCTCAGAAACAATGGATGTGATTTTCAAAATGCAATGTTTCAGTTGATATACTACCTATGCATTCTACCTGGGGATAATACACAATAATATATTCTGACACAACAATTATTGAACTAGAGATGATAGTTAAACATAGGACAACATACAGTAGAGAAGCTGAATCAATACAAGGATAGTTAAATATGTTATCATCATAGAGCTTTTGAGATTTTTTTAAAAAGAAGAAAATGTGGCATATATACTCTAAGGAATACTATACAGCCATAAAAAGGATGGGTTCATGTCCTTTGCAGGCACATGGATGAAGCTGGAAACCATCATTCTCAGCAAACTATCACAAGAACAGAAAATCAACCACATGTTCTCACTCATGAGTGGGAACTGAACAATAAGAACACATGGACACAAGGAGGGGAACATCACACACCAGGGCCTGATGGGGGAGTGAGGGCTGAGGGAGGGATAACATTAGGAGAAATACCTAATGTAGGTGGCGGGTTGATGGGTGCAGCAAACCACCATGGCATGCGTATACTTATGTAACAAAACTGCACGTTCTGCACATGTACCCCAGAACTTAAGGTATAATTTAAAAATAATAATAATGAAAATAAGTAAATAATAAAAAGAAGATAGGTATTGTTAACTCAGAGACTATAAAGGGTCTGATATTACTCTGAATGCAAGGTAGCTTATATAAAATAATTGCCACAATTATATATATATATATATATATATATATATATATATATATATATATACACAGACAGGATGCAAGACTCTGGGTAAACGACACAGCAACCATAGCAGCCAAAGCAACACCTGATGTTAGTTCTTTATGACACTATTCTGACAGAGTGATATGATGTGAGATGTATTTTTGCAAACAGTAGGTTGCACCACAGGAATGGAACACCCAACAACTAGAATATAAATATTTGCTGGCAACTGAAAATAATGCAATAAGTTTTAATAATTAATAAAAGTAATAAAATTTAATAACTAATAATATAACAAAGTTTTATGCAATTTTGCTACTTAGTATTTATTTTAGAATATGTAATCCACATTTATAGCCTATTTTGCATTTAGAAAATAATATTTTCTAACTCTGGTATCATTTAAGAATTGAGATAAGAAAATGCTCAATGTAAAACATATAAAAATATAAAAATTCAAGAATAATTTGCAGATGCCTTATATGAGATTAGTTTGATTTTCAAAAGAGTGTAATTTATTAGAAAAAATGTATTTAGTAGAAAAAGATGTGTTCTGCACATATATACTACTTGCAGAAGAGAAAATTCTTTATACTTCCTTCATGTTCAAAAAACAGAACACATAATTGGAGTTTATCAAAGATTTTGGAGGAAATATTAAACCTTTGAAGGCTAAAGTGATTATCTTTTTCCAAAATAAAAAAAAAAAACATCAAAAAGGAAAAATATCTAAAAACCTTACTGTTGAATCCAGTGGCTTTGAGTTCCCATAAACTTGTCTTTGGTTTGGCATTAACTAAATGCAGTAATATTCACTGTTATGTTATTACATAAGACTAACCTTGTATTTACCCAAAAGCCCCTTTCTCCAAATTACTGACTGAAAGCTTCTGTATTAGTCGGTTTTCACATTGCTATAAAGAACTACCCAAAACTGTATAATTTATAAAGGAAAGGGATTTAATTGACTCATAGTTCCACATGGCTGGGGAGGTGTCAGGAAAGTTACAATCACGGCAGAAAGTGAAGGAAAAGAAAGCACCTTCTTCACAAGGCAGCAGGGAAGAGAGAAAGCATGGAAGAGCCACACACTTATCAAACAACCAGATTTTATGAGAGCTCTATTATGAGAACAACATGGAGGAAACTGTCCCCATGATCCAATCACCTCCCACCACTTTCCTCCCTAGACATATGGGGATAACAATTAGGATTGCAATTTGGGATGAGATTTGGATGGGGACACAGAGCCAAACTATATCAGCTTCTCAGGTAAATCTTTTCTTTGTGTCTCTCTAATGGTAGTTATTTATTTGTATGTCAATTTAATGATTCCTAAGAACACCATGTATTCTTACCAATATCAAGCCTAAAATATCACAAGCAGCACTTTGGCCTAGAGCTGAACCCTCACACAGCACGTACACTAGCAGTCTCCTAAATCAAAGGCATGTGATAAATCACAATTTATTCTGTGATTAGTGCATGTATTTATTTATTGGTCTTTATGATAGAAATTTGTATTGAAAAAAACTGTTATCGTTTACACACATATGGTTCTCCTCCTTTTCCAGGCATACTAGAGGGTTGCACTTTATTTCCTCTGGAAGTTAAGCAGACCACGTGTTTGCTTCTTGAAAAAAAGTGATGGGTAGCACTTCTGGACCAAACCATCTAATTATCAGTCAAGCCTTTTAGGGCTCTCATCCCTTGCTGGAGAGAACATGGAGACATATTCCAGATGGTGTAGCCAGGGAGTATTGGAGCTTCTATTGACTGAAGCTACTCTATGGAATAAGGATATGGAATATGGAGAGTCAACTCTTAATTTACTTAGATTTGTTTAGGATGTTAACAGCAGTATAAGTTAGTGAATCTTTAATAAAGCTTCCATTATGTAATAAATAGTTTGCGGCACCAAGAATACATCAGGGAACAAAGTAGTAAAGAACCCTTCTCAGATATTTCAATGGGAAGAGACTGACTGTAAAAAAAAAAAAAAAAAAAAAAAAAAATTAACAGATAAAACAAATATTTTAGATATTCATAAATTCCAGGGGCCTAAATAAATGCTAGGAGCAGGAGAAAATATGTATGGGAAATAAAATTTGCCATGGAATGACTTTTTGAGAAGGTAATATTTAAGGAGAGATGTTCGGGACCCTGTTTTAATGTTTCAGTACACTATGCAGTTTCCCCATATTCTAGTTCACTAATTTCATATTCAGCATTATGTTGAAAGTTGACCACTGAGTTTTTCATAAAAAGCAATCATTATTTTGCACTCTATTTTAATGATACAACAGTTTAACTTCTTGTTTTACCTAGGACATTATATTTTGAGGAAAACCATGTACTTGATTGGTAGCGGTTATAAGTAATGAGAATTTTTTTATTATTATCATTGACTCCTCCAATGTATCGTGAAAAAATTTTATATGGCATATTAAGTAGAGATAATTTGCTTTTATTGAATCAAGAGTATCTAAGAGTTTTGTACATTGTAATATAATAACTGACCAATGAAGTCTTGTTAAAGTGATTTAGTTTTTAAAAAATGACCAGAAAAAGAAATGGTTAGCAAAATATATCTGACCCATAGAACAAATCCATTTTGAATAAAATTATAATTAATATAACCTAAATTAGTATACAAATATGGTATTTTAAATTAATAAAAGTAGATTATGCTATACCATAAGATTTTAATTTTGTAATATTACCATCAAATAAAATATGGTATCATGCAATTTATCAAAGCAAAATAATAATGATGATGATGCATCTATTTTAAAATTAATGATGCATTTTTATGGAAAATTATTAGAATAGTTAGTAAACAGAAGATATGGCTGTGATGAACTTAACTTTTATTTATTTGCAGCTTAATTCTGAACAGATAACTTTAAAACTATTTAATTCAGCTTATTTGAATAAAGACCTTTAGCTGAAATAGCTCTATATATAGTCACTAATATCTTCTAATTACTGAAGTAATTTCAGTAATAAACTTAATTATTGTATGAGTTTATATGCTATAAAAATTTTGAATAAAAATATAGTTTGACACTACAAAAACTAACCTCAAAAGAAAATACAGTACTATAACATCCAGACTCTTGCCATTTTCCTCACTACTTAAATTTACATTAAATATAACAAAACTAGAAAAGAGTTTGGTATTCTCATGGTGTGAAAATGTAATAATAAATTTTTCCAAAGTATACTGATGTTAAAGAAAATTATTTTAAGATGACTGTTACGAAAATATTTCAAGGAGGCCAGGCGTGGTGGCTCATGCTTGTAATCCCAGCACTTTGGGAGGCCTAGGCAGGCAGATCACCTGAGGTCAGGAGTTCAAGACCAGCCAGACCAACATGGTGAAACCCTGTTTATACTAAAAACACAAAAATTAGCTGAGTGTGGTGGCAGGTGCCTGTAATCCCAGCTACTTGGGAGGCTGAGGCAGGAGAATCACTTGAACCTGGGAGGCAGAGGTTGTGATGAGCCAAGATCATGCCATTGCACTCCAGCCTAGGCAACAGGAGTGAAAATTTATCTCAAAAAAAAAAAAAAGAAAAAAATTTCAAGCAATACATTAAAGGGTAAGAAAGAAAGGAAATGTTCGTCATTAAAAAGGAGATTCCTTCTTCAATATCTAAAGAAAAAAATAAATGTTTATATCACAATTGTGCAAAAGAGGATATTATAACTTTTCTCAACATGTCTTATGAATTAATACTAATGTTATTCATACATTTCATAACATTTCCAAATAACAGATTAATGGGACTGAATTTTTTTTTAAATCTAGAAATATGATACATAGAAAGTAGACCTGCTGACTGTAATGCTTTCCCATTGGGTATTAATTATTTACATGACTCAAACAAAACTGAAGCAAGAGCAAAAAGAGACTTATTAAAGTATATTTTCTTCCAGAGCATCACTCTGCAAGAATCTCAATAGCAAAACTCCTAGTAACATAAATTTAGGTGATTTTTCTAATCCTTAGGGATATTTAATTGGAGGGAAATAGTGGATAGAAAAGCAGAAACAAAAATTATTATTGGATTTTTATAGACTTCCTTATATAATTTGAATGAAAACGAACTGAAAATTTTTTGTAATATTTGTGTCAAAGATATATTTTAAGATTATCTTAACTTTATCTTTGTTCACTTTTTAATGTATGTATGCCTTCATTTGAACAGTTATAATAATGTGTCAGAGATTGGGTAGCTTATAAGCAACAGTAACTTATTTCTTACAGCTTTGGAGGCTCAAAATTTGAGAACAGGATGTCAGCATGCTCAGGTTCTGGTGAGAATCCTCTTTTGAGTTGCAGACTGCTGAATTCTTATGACTTATTATATCCTTACATGCAGGAAGGGAATTAGAGAACTCTCTGGGATTCTTTTTTTAAGGGTACTGTCTTAGTTCATTTTCTGTTGCCTGTAAAACAATACCTGAGTCTGGATAATTTAAATTAAAAAATCATTTTTACAGTTATGAAAGCTGAGAAGCCTGAGGTCAATGGGCTGCACTGAATGAGCGCCTTTGTGGTGGTGAGGGCTCTGCAGAGTCCGGAGGTGGCAGGGGGTATCTCATGGCAAGGCAGATGAGTATGCTAGCTCAGATCTGCCTTCCTCTCCTTATAAAGCCACCAGTCTGATGTCCATAATAACCCATTAATTAATTAATATATTAATTCATTAATTTATGAATGGATCAGTCTATTCATAATGGCAGAGGTCCCATAACCCAATAACCTTTTAACGACCCCCTTCTCAATACTATCACATTGGGGATGAGGTTTCAACATGGGTTTTGGAGGGGACAAACATTTAAAACATAGCATCCTACTCACGGATCCCCCAAACTCATGTCCTTCTAACATACAAATATATTTGTTGTCTCCCCATAGTCCAAAGCTTTAGCTTGTCTCAGCACCCACTCAGAATTCCAAAGTCCAGAGTCTCATATGTGAACCTGTGTAATCATCTTAAACAAGTTTTGCATTTTCAAGATACAGTAGTGCCAGTATAAGATAGACTTTTCCTTTCCAAAAGGTAAGAATGGGGAGAAAAAAAGGAATAATAGGCCCCAAGCGAGCCTGAAACCCAGCAGGGTAGACATTAAATCTTAAAGCTGGAGAAAAACCTTTTATGACTCTATGGGCCATCTCATGGACACACTGAGGTGGAGGTTTGGCCCCCAATATATCAGGAAGCCCTGGCCCTGTGGCTTTGCTGGGTAGGGTCTACATGGCTGCTCATACTGGTTGGACTCTGGTGCCTAAAGTTTCCCAGGTGGGCATTGCATGCTGCTGGTGACTTCACAGTTATGGAGTCCCAGTATTTGTCCTGCTTGCATGGCTCCACTATGCATTGCCCTGGTTGGTAATCTTTGTGTCAGTTACAACCCCACATTTCTACTCAGCATTGCTCCAGTGAGTGAGTGCTCTCTATGGTAGGCCTTGTGACAAAACTCTGCCTGGGCCCCTAGGCTTTTCAATACATCATTTGAAATCTGAGTGGAGGCTGCTGACCCTCCACAGCTCTCGCTTTCTGCAAACTAGCATCACATGGACAGTGTCAAGGCTTATAACCTGCAACTCCTGGAGCTGCAGCAGGAGCCATGGCTGGGGCAGCCTCAGAGTGTTGCACTGAGGTATGGGAAGCAGAGTCCTAAGGCAGCCCTTGGAAGTAAGTTTGTGGAGAGTACCCTAGGCCTGTCCCTTGAAATCATTCGCCGTCTTAGGCCTCTGGGCCTGTGATGGGAAGGCAGCCTTGAAGATCTCTGACATTACTTTGGAGTTTTTCTTCCATTCTTTTCAGGAATAATATCTGGCTTCCTTGTACATGTGCTAATCATTTTTAGCAAATAGTCCCTGGGCTATATCCTTGATTTCCTCTCCTGAACATCCTTTTTTACTCATTGAGTGGCCAGACTGAGAGTTTCCCAAATCTTTCTGTTCTACTTCAGTTTTAATTATAAATTCTGTTTTAAAATTATTTCTTTTCTCTAGAATCTCAGGGTAAGCAGCCGAAAGGAAGGAACCCTGCAACTGTCTCCATATTTTTCTTAGAAATTTCTTCGGCCAGATACCCTACTTCATCACTCCCATATGAAGCCTTACACAAAGCCCTCAGGCATGGACAGAGGTTAGCAACATTGTTTGCCTACTATTAAAAGAACAGCCTTTATTCCAGTTTCCAACACCTTTTTCCTCAGTTCCATCTGAAACCTCATCAGAATGACCTTTACTGTTCATATTTCTATCAGCATTCTTGTCAAAACCACCTCACTAATCTCTAAGGAGTTTGAAACTTTCCCTAGTCTTTTAGTCTTATAGACAAGGATCTAGGCTAGAATCTAAGCTTTTTTTAGCCTACTTCTCGAAATTCTAGTCTCCACCTGTTACCTAGTTCCTAAGACACTTTCACTTTTTTAGGTATTCATTGCCCAAACATTCAGCTCTCAGGATCTATTTCCTTTCATGGTTCATTTTCTGTTGCTTGTAACAGAATATTCGAAACCAAATAGTTTATAAAGAAAATGAATTTATTTCTTATAGTTATGGAGGTTGAGAAGTTCAAGGTTGGGGTGCCCCATCTGGTGAGGGCCTTCTTGCTGATGAGGACTCTGAAGAACCTGGAGAGGTGCAGGGCATTACATGGTGAGTGGACTGGGCCTGCTAGCTCAGATCTCTTTTTCTCTTCTTATAAAACCACCTGTTCCACTCCCATGATAACTTATAATCCATTAATCTATTAACTTATGAGTGTATTAATGCATTCAAGAGGGCAGAGCCCTCATGAGCCAATCACCTTTTAAATGACCGTCTGTCAATACTACTTTCCAAAATTTAATTCAGAATTAAATTTCAACATGAGTTTTGGAAGGTATAAGCATTCAAATCACAGCAGGCACTGATTCAATTTTTTTTTCTTTTTTTGAGAGAGAGTCTTGCTGTCACCCAGGATGGAGTGCAGTGGTGCAATCAGAGCTCACTGCAGCTCCACCTCCTTGGCTCAACTGATTCTCCCACCTCAGCCTCCCAAGTAGCTGGGACTAAAGGTGCCCACCATCTCAGCACCTAATTTTTATATATTTTGTAGAGATTGAGTTTTACTGTATTGCATAGACTGGTCTCAAGTTCCTGGGCTCAAGTGATCTGCCTGCCTCAGCCCAAAGTAAAGGGTTTATAGGCATGAGCCACCACATCTGGTCACTAATCCCATTCTAATACCATCACATTGGGGGTCAGATTTTAACACATGAATTTGGGGGAAACACATTTAGTCCATTGCAATGTATTTTTCATATATTTTGTGGTTTAATTTGCTGCATATTGTTTCTGTTGCTACTAATTTGAACAAAATAAATTGAAAGATGAAAATGGTATTGCATCAGGGAGATAAGGATAATCACTCCCAAATAAATGGCTTTGGGATTGAAAGTGGAAACCGTGATGGGAAGTCTGGAACATGATAATCACTAATGATGAATTAAGGCAAGCAACAAGAAGACAATTCTACACATAAACATATCAATAAGTCTGGAAAATGCTTATGAAGAAATAAATTACCTGCACTGTATTTGTTGGAAAGCTGCAGCAACCCTTATTTCCCAGACAAAGTGTATGATTCTTTATAAAAAATATTAAACATTTTATGTGTAAAATACTGTGATCCTTTCCAGTATTTTGTTTTGAGCATCTATCTCAAAAAAAATCCTTCTTGAAGTATAAAACTTGAAGGTATATTTTACTCTCCCTAATCGAGTGTTCCCAAGTCTCTTTTACCCTGCAAGGACATAAGAAAGGAGAATCTTTCACAAGGAACCTCCATCACAAGACTCCAGGCAATTCTTAGACAAGATTTTGGATCTACTGTATTAAAGAAAGCCTGTATAAAGGAAACACATTTGATGTATTAAAGAACCATGTACATAATGGTGCCCAGCCTGAGGCTGGTAACCATTTTATTTATTGCTTTCTTTATTGCAGATCTTTAAAAAGGCCAATCTTTTAAAAAATTTCTGACAGTCTGATGTCAGTATAACTGAATAAATGAATGATCTGATACCTTTTCGTAATTTATTGCTCAGCATTTCCCTATTTCCTTGTACAATAAATGGCAAGTTTTTACATAAGAGTTCCCTAACAGTTGAAGGTAAACAAGTTGAAGACTTACCAGCAAATGAAATAGATTTTGTTCTACTGAGTGCAATGAGACAATGAGAATTCATAAGAAAGGTAGTTTAGAATGATCACAATGGGAAATACCTCCCATTTAAATAAATTATCAAAAGTATTTTTGTTTTATGGTCCAGCAGAAACTGAATAAGATTACATGATTTATATAAATCATGCTACTATAAAGACACATGCACATGTACATTTATTGTGGCACTATTCACAATAGCAAAGACTTGGAATCAACCCAAATGTCCATCAATGATAGACTGGATTAAGAAAATGTGGCACATATACACCATGGAATACTATGCAGCCATAAAAAAGGAGGAGTTCACATCCTTTGTAGTGACATGGTTGAAGCTGGAAACCATCATTCTGAGCAAACTATTACAAGGACAGAAAACCAAACACTGCACATTCTCACTAATAGGTGGGAATTGAACAATGAGAACACTTGGACACAGGGCAAGGAACATCACACACTGGGGCCTCTCATGGGGTAGGGGGATGGGGGAAGGATAGCATTAGGAGAAACACCTAATATAAATGATGAGTTAATGGGTGCAGCAAACCAACACGGCACATGTATACCTATGTAACAAACTTGCATGTTGTGCACATGTACCCTAGAACTTAAAGTATAATAAAAAAAAAGATAAGATTACAGCAAAGCTTGGAACTTAAATGAAATCGATGCATCCCCACTCCTTTAAAAGGAGCTGGTCAATTCAAATAAATGAAAGTAATATCTCATAAAAACTAAACCGTAAACATAGTCCTCCATATGACAAACCTATGTCTATTAGCTAAAGCACTTTAACTTTTCAGCTTCTCTGTTTCTCCAGTCTCTAACTGGTTCTACACATCTATTGCTAAAATTTTCTTTGGTTTACTTAATTATGATTACATGAAGTTAGGTCAAACTAGAGGTAAAGAATACAGTCCTTCAGGCTTGGAGTAGTGGCTCACACCTCTAAACCCAACACTTCGGGAGGCTGAGGTGGGAGTGTCACTTGAGCCGAGGAGTTTCGTATCAGTGTGAGCGACATAGCAAAATCCTACCTCTGTAAAATATTTGAAAAATTAGCCAGGTGTGGTGGCATGTACCTATGGTCCCAGCTACTCAGAAGGCTGAGGCAGGAGCATCACTTGACCCCAGAAGGTCAAGGCTGCAATCAGTCCTGTTTGTGCCACTGCACTCCAGCAAGCCTGGGTGATAGAGTGAGATCCTGTCTCAAAACTAAATAGTGATAAGAATAATGATACAGTCTTCCAGGCTGCTGAGTCTGTCCAAGACTTCTGTTATCAGTTGCAAGTTCAGGGATTTCTAGGATGACCCTCATTTCAGACCAACTGACTACAAATCCAGCATTCCCTACAGACTCCTTCAGGTTTGATAATTTGCTAAAATGACTCACAGAACTCAGAAGAGTGCTGTACATGTAATTACAGTTTTATTATAGCAAAAGGGTAAAAATGAGAATCAGCCAAATAAATACATATAAGGTGAAGACTCAAAGAATTGAATGTGAAATGTGAAGCTTTTATGATTCTCAAGGTTCCATCTGAAAAATCCCTTTCCACATCCGGGTGTGACACTGCTCAAAGAGTGTTGCCAACCAGGTAAGCTCATCCTTTACAAAGGTGTAATTGATTGAGTCATTGCCCATGTGGTTGAACTTAATCTCCAGCCCCCTCGTCTTCCCAGATTTGAACTGATAGCACATGATTTAGAGCTCCAGTTGGGAAAACCATATAATTCATGTTTCTGACATGGCCACCAGCCGTACTCATTGTGTTAGCATAAAATATCTAGGTGCCCACCAAGAGTCACCTTCTTCACATAAAATATAAATTTGTGGTCTGAGGGGCCTACAATCAATAGCAAAGACACTCTCCTCCCTTGGAAAATTTCAAAGGTTTAAAAGGTCATCACCTAAGTGCTGGGACAGAGCGGAGACCTCTCTTTAGTTAAAGTTAATTCTTTATTACACAGTGTTGCATTATGGTCCATGCTGTCCGCATTGGTCCTTGAATCCTTCCTAAACTTATTTTAATATTTTCTTTTTTCTTAAGATGTGGCGATAAGGGAAAAGAAGCAGTTTTGATCTATGTAATATTTTAAACTGATGCACCTCCTCTCTGGACTCTCCTTTGGGCGATGAGGATTGTGAAACATTATCTTCTTTGTTTTCCATCCTTACTAAGTTAAATCATATAAAATTGCCACTTGTAGGCAATTTTAAAATATGTCAAACATTATCATTTCTACCTACCAACTATCCAAATTAAAGGTGTGATAATATACGGGATAACATGTTCCATGATCAAGCTAAACTTCACATTTTTAAATTTTACCTCTTCATTAAAACAAGATTCAGCATTTACAAAAAGTGCCATTTCTCTCAGCATATTTAAAAAAAATATATGCCTGATCCCATTGGGACAAATAAGTTAAAACACTACCATCAGTACATATATTTAGGAAAATATTCCCACAACTCAGAAAGGGGAAGCTAGAGATCTGAATGAAAGATTAGAAAGTTTTACCTTAGACATTTTAAAAATGTTTTTTATAATACTGTAAATTTTTCCATATAGTTAAATATTAAAAATTACCTCATATTTTAAGTATGAATCTTGGAGAAAGCCTAAGGCATATTTTTATTCCTTGAATTGTCATTCGGTGGACCCTAATACAATATGACTGGTGTCTTTATAAAAACGGGAAATTGGACATAGAGATAGGCATATGTATAGGTAAAACACTGTAAAGAGACATGAAGAGAAGCCATCTGCAAGACAAGAGGAGAAACATGGAACTGACTTTTGCCTTGCAGCACTCAGAAGGTACCAACCTTACTACTACCTTGAATTTGGACTTTTAGCCTCCAGAACTGTGAGACAATAGATTTTTGTTTTTTTAAGCTATCAGTTTGTGATTCCTTGTTACAGCAGCCCTGGTAAACTAATATACTGTGCTATTGCAGTCCTATCACTATATTGCTAATGTTATAATTACTAAGGGAATATTTACTTTTGTATTAATAATTTAACTTTAATTTTTCTGTGTAAATTATTGCTGCCC
The DNA here is from genome assembly GCF_028878055.3 of Symphalangus syndactylus. NCBI lineage: Eukaryota > Metazoa > Chordata > Mammalia > Primates > Hylobatidae > Symphalangus > Symphalangus syndactylus. The sequence goes on from NC_072426.2 coordinate 58,464,219, forward strand.
CAAAATTTTTAGTGAAGACTTTAAGAATCTATTATATAGATATGTACAAAGCTGTAATTATATGTATATGTAGCAATCATATGTACAAAGCTGTGATTTTGTGTACATGTAGCAATTAAAAATAGACAATTACAATGTTAAATTTAGTTCATTTTGCTTGATCCTGTTTTGATATTATTCTGTTTAAGTTTTGTTTTAACATAAAATTCAGGGCTCTGAGACATTTCCTTGATAAAATGAAAAAGTTTGTCTTAAAGATGTTCCTCTGATAATGTTATGGTTCACGAAACCTAAATACACTATTAATAGCTGTGCTTTAGACTAAGCATTGTCTTTAAAACTGCAAAATCATCTAAGTCATGAAAGATATAAATCTATATAATGCAAATTTGATATTCAACAAACCTATGTATAAAATCTTAGTAGTATAAAGACAAGGTACTTCAAGACAAAATACTTAAAAAAATACTTTCTCTATTTTTTTATTTAACTTGTGAGTTCAGGAGTACATGTGCAGATTTGTTAGATAGGTAAACTTGCATCATGGGTGTCTGCTGTACAGATTGTTTCATCACCCAGGCATTATGCCTAATACTCACTAATTATTTATCCTGATCTTCTGCCTCCTCCCACCCTCCACCTTACAACAGGCCCTAGTGACACAAGTTTACCTACATTACAAACCTGCACATGTACCCATAAACTTAAAACTTAAAAATAATTAATTAATTAATTAATTAACATTTGTTAAATGATTAGTTTTCCATATCCCTTCAAAGAATATAAAAGATGAAGAAAGATGAAATATAATTGATAGAGCCCAAGAAAAATTTAACTTTTTCTGTTTGATTTTAAATTTTTTACTAAATATTGTATACCTATTAAACAACAGAACACGTGTTAGGTGAAAATAAAAGAACAACTATATACCCTAGTTAGCTTGAAATGGAACATTGCAAGAACTTTGAATCCTTTTGTGAACCCCTTCCTTTACCCCAAAGGGAATCACCACCACAAATTTTTGTATTTATTATCCACTTTCTATTCTTCATAATTTTATGTTTTTATGCCTTTAAAATATTGTCTACTTTTGCCTGATCCTAGCTTTATATTAATGAATCATATCCTCTATATTTTTCAGTTTGCTTATTTGGCTCACTATTATTGTTTTATATTTGTATATTGTTTTATATTTGGCTCACTATTATTGTTTTATACTGTATATATTTGTGATATGAATTCATCCTGGTCCCTTCAATGCTACTGCTTCATAGTATTCCATGGTATGAAAAGCACAACACAGGGGCCAGGCACGGTGGCTCACCCCTGTAATCCCAGCACTCTGGGAGGCCGACATGGGCGGATCACGAGGTCAGGAAATCGAGACCATCCTGGCTAACACGGTGAAACCCCGCCTCTACTAAAAATGTAAAAAATTAGCCAGAGATCGTGGCACATGCCTGTAGTGCCAGCTACTCAGGAGGCTGAGGCAGGAGAATCGCTTGAACCTGGGAGGAGGAGGTTGCAGTGAGTTGAGATCGTGTCACTGCACTCCAGCCTGGGTGACAGAGCGAGACTCAGTCAAAAAAAAAAAAAGAAAGGAAGAAAAGCACAATGCAGTTATCTCACTATCTCACATCTTGTTAAAAAATAAAAAATTAAAATTACAAAGAATCAAGGGTATGATGTTTAATGCAGGATTATTGGCCACAGAACTCTCAAAGATGTTATAAATGTGCCGATTTGGGGAAAGTCAATGAAGAAGAGACAGTAGAAGAGAAAATATGATAATTGAAGAAAACTGGGATGTGGTCAGTGGGGGTCTTTAAAAGGTTCAACGTTTTCATTTTTTTTTTCTTTGTCTCGTTTGCCTCTCCCTATCCACGCATTACTCAAAATACATTGTGCCACCATTGTGGGTGAAGTGCATTTAAAGGCAAATTTTCTAAAACAATTGTGATGGTTAATACTGAGTGTCAACTTGACTGAATTGAAGGATACAAAGTATTGATCCTGGGTGTGTCTGTGAGGGTGTTGCCTAAAGAGATTTAACATTTGAGTCAGTGGGCTGGGGAAGGCAGACACACCCTTAATCTGGGTGAGCACAATCTAATCAGCTGCCAGCATGTCTAGAATAAAAAGCAGGCAGAAAAATGTGAAAAGAGAGATTGCCTAGCCTCCCAGTCTACATCTTTCTCCCATGCTTCATGCTCCTGCCCTCAAACATCAGACTCCAAGTTCTTCAGTTTTGGAAATCAGACTGGCTCTCCTTGCCCCTCAGCCTGCAGACGGCCTATTGTGAGACCTTGTAATTATGTGAGTTAATACTTCATAAAGTCTGATATATATATATATAAAAATATATAAAAATATACATGAGAGTTTATATATATAAATATATTTTTATTATATATGTGTGTATATGTGTGTGTGTGTATATATATGTATATATCTAATATATATGGGAGTATATATATATGTGTATATATACGTATATATACACATATATATACATATACTCCCATATATATTAGTTCTGTTGCTAATACAGATTTTGGTACCAGGAGTTGTTCTAAAGGAAAAGAATATTAAGGATGGAGTTCTTTCATTGGTTTTAGGGTTTCTGGAGTTGGCTGCTTAATATGATTAGACCCCAAATTGCTAACGACTCTACTTCTAATTGTGTGGAGAACACTGGTAGTCCTTGGTATGAACTGTTTAGAGAGTTATGCAGAATAAATGCATTTGACACTCCTGATTTATCGCTCATGAGAGGTGAGGAGTTTAGTGACGCTATACATAATACCTTTGACCATATGTAGAGAACCAAGAAACAAAATGAAGCTGGTTATTTGCTCCTCAGTTCAGGGGACAAAGTGATGAAAGAAAATGATGAACTCAGGGATTCTATCTCCCAGCTTCAGAAGCAGATATTGAGCCTCAAATCTGCTAAGATTGCCCTGAATGAGAGGTTTATCTCCTGTAGAGAAAGGGCTGAAATTGTGGAGAAACAGTCACAAGCTTTTATCATGTGAGTGGCTGATCTGCTAAAGGTCCCTACTAAAAAAACAACAAAAAATTAGCCTGATGTGGTGGAATGTGCCTGTAATCCCAGCTACTCGGGAGGCTGAAGCAGGAGAATTGCTTGAACCTGGGAGGCAGAGGTTGCGGTGAGCCGAGATTGTGCCATTGCACTGCAGCCTAGGCAACAGAGAGAGACTCCAAAAAAGAAAAAAAAAAAAAAACTGCTTGAGTATTCTAATTTCTATAAACAGAAATCTAGAGAACAAGTATGGGAATAGATATCAAGGGTGTGGGATAATGGTGGAAGGAACATACAGCTGGGTCAGGCTGAGTTTATTGATTTGGGCTCACTAAATAGGGACTCTGCATTTAATGTTGCAGCTTGGGGAGTTAAACAAATGTTCTAATAGTTTATTTGTTTGGTTAGCTGAAATACGCATTAAAAGATGGCCCACTGTGAGTGAGCCAGAAATGCCTGATCTCCCTTGGTTTAATGTAGAGGAAGTTATCCAAAGGTTTAAGGAGATGGGGATCGTGGAGAGGATTAGTCACTTTGCACCTACTCATCCCAGCGGGGAGGGTCCAGAAGATATACCCTTGACCAATGCCTTGCAAAATAGATTCGTGAGGGCAGCACCTGCATCTTTGAAGAGCCCTGTAATTGCTCTTCTCTATATATCAGATCTAATAGTGAGAACTGCAGTCACTCAACTACAATATTTAAATACAATAGGAATAACTGGATCCCGAGATGGCAGAAGCCAAGTGGTGGCTCTCAACTGTTAAAGGCAAGGTGGGCGTAGCTACCATAGTGGATAGCAGAGGCAAAGCGGAAATCAGAATAGTCTGACTCTTGTAGAGCTCTTGCATTGGCTAACTAATCACAGTGTTCCTAGAAGTGAAATTGATAGGAAGCCTACTCCATCTCTACTTAATTAATACAAGCAGAAAACTTCTAGGTCGAATGGACAAAAGAGAATCACAACTCCTCAATCAATTTCTAGACTTGAGCCAGGTTTACAGACCCAGAACCCCTTGAATGAAGGGGAGGCCCTGTTCCCTTGAGGAAGCACCCTACTACATTACTGACAATTTATGGAGTGAATCTTTCTCCCATCCTTCCCCAAAGGGACCTCCAGCCTTTTACCTGTGCACTGGGGAAAGGGAAATGATCAGACTTTTCAGGGACTACTGGACACTGGCTCTGAGCTGATGTTGATTCTAGGGGATCCAAAATGTCATTGTGGTCCTCCAGTGTGATCCTGTGAGTTAATACTTAATAAACTCCCCTCTATATACATATATATAATATATATAAAATATATATTTTTATATATAATATATATATTATGTTCCTCTAGAGAACACTGACTAATCCAACAATTTTTTAAAATTTTCTAAAGGAATTTTTTAAACAATTAATTAAATTAAGTTAGAAAGCAAACTTCAACAAGATTTGATGCTTATTATTCTCTGAATAGTTATATTTAGCATATATGTAAACATATGTCAAAGTTTTTATATTTTACTTTAAATGTATTTGAGAATAATTTTACTTGAATTTTATTTAAACAATAATTTATACAATCAACATGATTTTTTTGTATGCTGGAAATTTTGACTCAGAAATAAAACTCAAAACTGTTTTTACTGAATGCTACCAAGCTATTACTAGATATATTACTAGATATTTTATTTTTTATTTCCTTACAGGAAATTAGAATGTTTTTTCCCATCTGCAGTTCCACTTTTAACTAGTACTATGAAACTAAATAACTAATCTTTTCTTTTTTAATTTTATAGTATAAATCAATCAATGAAGTTTTAAAAAGTGCATAGATGTATCCTCTTATTTTTTTCAGGAGTAAAGTGTTAAAAGCTCATACAACCTGAACATTCTCTTCACAGGCAATCTGCAAGACATACACTTATTTCCAAGGAGAACCCATTTGTTTTCCCTCTTATAAGTATTTTTAAGAATAATTTAAGACTTCATTGTGAAGAATTTCAAACAATAAAAGTTTATATCCTGACATCTGTTTTGGTATAAAATAATGAATATATCCTGATACAATAAATTAACTTAGTAGCCAACATACTGAAGTTCATCTTCTATTAAGTTTTTATTTTATAATCTGTAAGAAGCAGCTGATCAGCCAACTTATTCCACTTTAAAATGTCATCAACAAGCAGGGATGTGGATGAATAGAAAGGATGAGAAGAGGATTCCATACATGGTTTAACCATGATACTTAGAATGTGCACATACAAAAACAATGTAGTAAAAATTGTAATACTCAGATCCTTGAGCTTCAGTTATTACATCTATAATGTAATGTTAATTGCAACGTTCTCAGAATAATGTTGAGGGAGAATGAGATAATTTACTTAAAGCTCTCTAAAAACTCTAAGACCCTGTTTATACTTAGTTACCTCTGCAAAAATAAAAAGCATTGCTCCTAACTCATCTCTCACTCTGTTCACTTCCTTTATGTTATAAATTTGTGGGGTTTTTTTTTCACCAGATGAAGAGTGTACTTCCTTGAATCTAGAGTTTAGGTTCATGATATGATTTACTTTGACTAAAACCTTTCACTGTCAGAGTCATATTTTTATGTTAAGATATCTTAAGAGTTTTTATTCATAGTTGTTAAATTACCATGAGAGTTTCATGAAAAATATCATCCTGGAATTATAGTGAGAAACCACAACATCAATACTAGTCTTGAACTCTTATTTTTGGTAGTTCATACTGTTACGTAATAGAAAACTTCTATATGTTAGTATTTAATTTTTAAAACAGGAAAAAGTGTTCCATTACATTTGAGACATCTACAAAGTATGCATGCCTATTCTGAGGGCTTGGTCAGGATGGTGATATTACTAAAATTATGTTAGTAGCTGATACGGTTTGGCTGTGTCCCCACCCAAATTTCATCTTGAATTATAACTCCCACAATTCCCATGTGTCATGGGAGGAACCCAGTGATGACTGAAGTATGGGGGTGGGTCTTTCCTGCACTGTTCTGGTCACAGTTCATGACTCTTACGAGATCTGATGGTTTTAAAAATGGGAGTTTTCATGTGCAAACTCCTCTCTTGTCTGCTGCCATGTGAGACATGACTTTCACCTTCTGCAATGATTGTGAAGCCTCCCCAGGCACATGGAACTGTTAAGTGCAATAAACATCTTTGTTTTGAAAATTGCCCAGTCTCAGGTATACCTTTATCAGTTGCATGAAGACAAACTAATACAGTAAATTGGTACCAGTAGAGTGGAGCATTGCTGAAAAGATACCTGAAAATGTGGAAGCAACTTTAGAACTGAGTAACAGGCAGAGATTAGAGCAGTTTGGAGGGCTCAGAAAAAGACAGGAAAATGTGGGAAAGTTTGGAACTTCCTAGAGACTTGTTGAATGACTTTGACAAAAATGCTGATAGTGATATGAACAGTAAGGTCCAGGCTGAGGTGATATCAGATGGAGATGAGGAAATTGTTAGAAACAAGAGCAAGGGTGACTCTCATTATGTTTTAGCAAAAAGACTGGTGGCATTTTGTCCTTGCCCTAGAGATTTGTGAAACTTTGAACTTGAGAGAGATGATTTAGGGTATCTGCCTGAAGACATTTCTAAGCAGCAAAGCATTCAAGAAGTGACTTGGGTGCTGTTAAAAGCATTCAGTTTTATAAGGGAAGCAGAGCATAAAAGTTCCAAAAATTTGCATCCTGACAATGTGATAGAAAAAAAAATCCCATTTTCTGAGGAGAAATTCAAGCAGAAATTTGCATAAGTAATGAGGAGCCTAATGTTAATCCCTAAAACAATTAGAAAAATGTCTCCAGGGCATGTCAGAGGTCTTCATGGCAGTCCCTCCCACCGCAGGCTCAGAAGCTTAGGGGAAAAAATGGTTTCATGGGCCAGGTCCAGAGTGCCTGTGCTGTGGGAAGCCTAGGGACTTGATGCCCTGCATCCCAGTGGCTCTAGCCATGGCTAAAAGGGCCAATGTAGAGCTCAGGCTATAGCTTCAGAGGGTGAAAGCCCCAAACCTTGGCAGCTTACATGTGGTGTTGAGCCTGAAGATACACAGAAGTCAAGAATTTGGTTTTGGGAACCTCCAGCTAGATTTCAGAAGATTTATGGAAATGACTGGATGTCCAGGCAGAGGTTTGCTACAGGGGCAGTGCCCTCATGGAGAACTTCTGCTAGGGCAGTGCAGAAGGGAAATGTGTGGTCAGATCTCCCACAAAGTCCACACTGGGGTACTTCCTAGTGGAGCTGTGAGAAGAGGGCCACTGTCCTCCAGACCTTAGAATAGTGGATCCACCGACAGCTTGCACTGTTTTTCTTGAAAAACTGCAGACACTCAACATCAGCCTATGAAAGCAGCTGGGAGGGAGGCTGTACCCTTCAAAGCCACAGAGGCAGAGCTTCCCAAGACCATGGGAACCCACCTCTTGCATCAGTGTGCTCTGGATATGAGACATGGAGTCAAAAGAGGTCATTTTGGACCTTTAAGATTTGACTACCACCTGTATTATGGACTTGAATGGGGTCTGTAGTCCCTTCGTTTTGGCCAATTTATCTCATTTGGAATGGTCGTATTTACCCAATGCCTGTACCACCATTGTATCTAGGAAGTAACTAACTTGCTTCTGATTTTACAGACTCATAGGTGGAAGGGACTTGCCTTGTCTTGGATGACAGTTTGGACTCTGGACTTTTGAGTTAATGCTGAAATAAGTTGAGATTTGGGGGGACTGTTGGGAAGGCATTATTTATTTGGAAATGTGAAGAAATGAGATTTGGGAGGGGCTGGGGCAGAATGAAATGGTTTGGCTCTCTGTCCTTACCCAAATCTCATCTTGTATTTTCCATAATTCCCATGTGTTGTGGGAGGGACCCAGTGGGAGATGATTGAATCATGGGGGTAGGTCTTTGCTGTGCTGTTCTTATGATGGTGAATGGGTCTCACAAGATCTGATATTTTATAAAATGGGAGTTTCTCTGCACAAGCTCTCTTTGCCTGCCACTATCCATCTAAGATGTGACTTGCTTCCCTTTGTGTCCACCATGACTGTGAGGCCTCCCCAGCCAGGTGGAACTTTAAGTTCAATTAAACCTCTTTCTTTTGTAAATTGCCCAATCTCAGGTATGTTTTTTTTGTTTGTTTTTTTGAGATGGAGTCTCGCTCTGTTGCCCAGGCTGGAGTGCAGTGGTGCGATCTCAGCTCACTGCAACCTCTGCCTCCTGGGTTCAGGCTGGGTTCCTGCCTCAGCCTCCCGAGTAGCTGGGACTACAGGTGCCCACCACCTCGCCCGGCTAATTTTTTGTATTTTTAGTAGAGTCGGGGTTTCACCGTGTTAGCCAGGATGGTCTTGATCTCCTGACCTTGTGATCCACCCTCCTCGGCCTCCCAAAATGCTGGGATTACAAGCATGAGCCACCGCGCCCAGCTCAGGTATGTCTTTGTCAGCAGTGTGAAAATGGACTAATACAGTAGCCAACAGAAATGTGAGTTTTAGAGGAAATGAGATGTAATGCTGTATAGGTTTTTATTCTTAAAGTATCAAAATTCATAATGAAGTGAAGTATAATTCCAAAATATTTCTAAAAGTAAAAAGCAAAGGTGATCAAAAAGCAACAATGCTAACACAAAATTATGAGTGATTAACCACAGCCAGACACTGCTACCACTCATAGGCTGAAGAGCAAATAAAAGAGTGGTATGAACAATATTGTATTCCTCTCAAGTTCATGTGTTAAAGCACTAACTTCTAGTGCCTCAGAATGTGACTGTTTGGATGCAGAGCCTTTAAAGGGGTGGTTAAATTAAAATGAGGCCATTAATGTAGCCCCTAATCAAATCTGACTTGGGTTCTTATAAGAAAATGAAAGTTGGACACATAAAGAGATACTAAGAAATGCTTGTATACACAGAGAAAGGACCATGTGAAGCCATAGCACTAACGTGGCCATCTGCATACCAAGAATAAACTCCTTAACCAGATAGACTGACACCTTAATCATAGGCTTCTAGCAGAAAATAATGCTAGAATAATGCTAAAATTCTGCTAAGTTACTCCATCTGTGGTATTTTGTTAACTTCTTTTACTCTTCTAGTAAAAGAAGAGGCCAGTTTGCCTGACAGGTGGGCCAGTCAAGCAAGAGGTGGAGCCATGAGGAAATGTAGCTGCTATGAGCTACAATGCAATACAGAGAAGGTGATGTCTCTCTTCTCATCCCTCGTTCTCTGAACTGTCTTTGCCAATCATAATGGTAAAAACTACATTTTCCAATTTAGTAGCTCCACACCACGTTTCAAAGACTTTGTTAGTTTGCTCTGGCTAAAACTGGGATCACCACCTAATTCTGTTTACAATAATGACACCATTCCTCAAAATTCTCAGGCTTAGAATTTGGTTTAAAGTGTTCTCTCCTTTTCATTGCTTTTCAGATAGATTGAATTTTAGGGTTCATCTCTTCTTCTTTCTAAGGTAATTCAGAAATTTGTGCCTTGGTTTGAAAATAATAATATATGGTATGTTTTTATATGTATTTTTCTTTTGGAGTTCACTGATAAGAGAATTTGCTAAACTTTTCTCAAAGACTATGTGTGAAAATGTTCCATGGAAACACAAAAAATGAATATTCTCTTTATATTCTCCATTTAAATAATGAATACAAAAATTTCTATATACTAATGCCATCAATAACTTAATTTTATTTTGAATATACAATTAGTAACTTTGGAATATTAAATAGTCTACTTATTAAAATAATATGCATTATTTTAATATATTTAATATAATAATATATATTAATATGCAATAAAAACTAAATAAATTTTTGCTTTCCAAGCTTTATTTCTCTTAAAATTTTTTTTTTTTTTTGAGTTGGAGTCTCCCTCTGTTGCCCAGGCTGGAGTGCAGTGGCGCAATCTCGGCTCACTGCAAGCTCCGCTTCCCGGGTTCACGCCATTCTCCTGCCTCAGCCTCTCCGAGTAGCTGGGACTACAGGTGCCCGCCACCACGCCCGGCTAATTTTTTTGTATTTTTAGTAGAGACGGGGTTTCACAGTGGTCTCGATCTCCTGACCTCGTGATCCGCCCGCCTTGGCCTCCCAAAGTGCTGGGATTACAAGGGTGAGCCACCGCGCGCCCGGCGCTTTATTTCTCTTTACTCTGAATTTTTCATAGTTTTGACTTTGTATATTTAATTGATATTTTGGGGTGTGCATGTAAGTATGTGGATCAATCTAGTATCTCTAATTCATTAATTAAGCTTCTAATCAATATATAGTGTGCATATTTATCTTATTTAATAATCTTATCATTAACTTGCCCATATCTGATATTAATGGTGCCATTTAATATTTATTTTTATGTGGTTGTCTATTGTGCATCTTTGCATTTGGTTTGTGTCAAGCACCATGTAACTGTTTATTCTCCCTAATTCAGTAGGATAATCTCTGATAATCAATGACCCACTTACATTTAACAGTATACATATTAAATTTACTTTTAATCATACTTTAATTGTTTAATTTTTCTCCCAAAATTCTTTACTTTGGCCAGTGTGAACCATATTACCATTCATTGTTGTCTTTCCCACGAGTTAATTTAGTGGTTTCCCTGTACAAATCTATTATTTCACTGCTTTCCTCCTTCAAGAGATAAGTGTATAAGAGTTAAATGTTAAACTAATGTGACTTTTGTACTCTCCACCCACTCTGGTGTCACCTTTGAAATATATCACTCCCCACCTTCCGCCTGTCTGGCTCTGAGGTTTGGCAGTTTCTATTATTCTTGTTAAGGTATATAAAGTAATGATAGCACCCACAATTACTTTTGCACTAAACTAAATATTATGTCTATTTTGTTTCAAGGATCCTGTTCAGCATAAATATTACAATCTGAGGCACTCCGTTAACAAGATTTAATTTAGATTTCAACAGATAGACTAGATAGATAGATCAATAGATTGATAGAGATATATGCAAAAAGGTTAATTATTCACCACAGTCTTTCTTTCTTCATCTTCCTCTATTTCAAGTTTTAGTCTGGGTTAATGCATTATTTTGATGTCTTTTTATTAATTTTTTTTTCTGGTATAGGGCATGAGTGATATAACCTCTGAATTCTTGAACTTGGCAAATATCTATTATCTTGACTGATGAATGATATATTTTTAGTTGCATATATGGACACTGAGTTTCAGGTGTATTTGTATTATTATGTAGATGCTATTCTATAGTCTTCTAGCTTCCTGTCCTGCAGCTAGGAAACCTAATATCAGTTTCATTATTTCTACTTCTACAAATCAATTATGTTATCTAATTGGAGGCTTGTAATATTTTCTGTTGACCCCCCAAAATTAATTTTTTTTACTAATATCTGCTTATAGGAGTGCTTGTTTGTGTACATGTTTTTTTCAATCTTGCCTTGAATTTGGGTAAACAAACTGTAAAATTTCATATCGAGAAGTTTTCTTTATAGCTTCTTACATATTTGTCTCTCCTTAATTTTATCATTTTAAAAGATGCTTCATAACTATTTTAAATTTTTTTCCACATTCGTAGTCACTATTGGTACTCTAACTCTTTTACCTCTTTGTTCATTGCTTTATTTCTGAAATTTTGGTCTAAGTTTTATGATATTTCTAACATGTAGTCTTTCAGTTAAGAATTTAGTTATCCAACAGTGACTATTCTTCTTTTTACCTCCTGATTGTTTGCAATACAAAAAGTATAAGTCTTACACAATTTTATTGTGCTATAAAAACATCTCCCTGACATTTAATCTTATTTGAGCCCTGTAATCCTAATAAAAAGTGGAAGTTACGAAATTGCACACACACGTCACTACTCACTCGCTCCCCTCCTCCCACCTTCACCCTATCCCCACACAGCCTTTCTTTCTTGTTCTGGGAAACAACGTACTGCAAAGAAGCTCCCTTCCCCATATTAGATAAAACTTTGGATGCCACCGTGTGCACTTATGACAAGACCAGATATACACCTTTCATATTTCCATTTTTTGCCTATAAATAATTAGCTGATGAATAAGAATAAAATTTCTATTGACCAAACTTTGGTTAAGATTATTTCCTTCCTTCAGGGTTCTTGAATTTTCACTCACTCTCAGCCTTAACTAGCATTCAACCTCTCTTTACCAGTCTCTCCTGAGAGTAGGCTGGCCTCTAGGTAAAACATTCTCTGATCTACTGTCCAGTTATGATTCTTTCGTTTATCCCACATGCCCATAGCTCATTATTTTTAACCTTGTTCACTCATCTTTATAAAGAAAAAATTCTTTTTCTTCTATCCCTTGGGTTATTTGCATATTTTATATTCAGAGAGTTCTTCCGGTCACAATAGCCAAACAGGGGAGATGCTGTTACAATAGTACTTTTCCCCCACCTGCAATAATCTTTGCAAATAAAATCTTTCCATACTAGTTTTGGATTTGATTTTTATTTGACATCCCTAAAATGAATCTTTTGCTCTTTCTCTCTCCATTTCTCTCTCTCTCTTTTCTCTCCCTCTCCCCATTGTTCAAATTGCCACCTGTTTCTTCCAGTAACCCTACTTTACTGCTAGTTCTTTTTTTGTTTATTTTCTGTCTGCTGGAACATATTAAGTACATTGTCAGAGTATTTTAACTATCCCTTGGAATTTGGCTTCAGTTATTCACTGAAGTTGTTCCTAAGAGTGGTAGAAATTAAATCTTCCTCTGTGTGCGCCAGAGCTAAACCAGCTTAAGACTTGTTGGTTCCTTTGTCCAGGCACTAAGCAGTGTTTTTCCTTATAATGTTAGCTGCAAAATTAGAGGGTTCCCAGCTTTAGGGTAAGAGAGTCTTCAGCCTATCTGATTTACTATTTTTCAGCTCCTTGAGGAACAAAGAGAATGCCACCCTTCTTACCCATACTTCACAGATCTGCTCAAGGCAGAGTCTCCAGAATCTTTGTTTATGAATGCATATCCTGGGACATTCCACCTGTGGTATTTCAGCAATCATTTGCTCTAAGGGAAAAACATCTTGTAACTCTTCTGTTTTCACTAGACCACAATTTTTACCCTAACTCGCAGACCATAAAAAGCTGTTTAATCATAGAGACATTACTAGTTGGTATGGAATTGGGAAGCAAAGTTAGTAGTGATGCTCTGTATTGCCATTTTACGAGGATTTCACAGTTACTTTCTCTACTGTTTAGATATTCTGGTTTTATATCAATACTATTGGATCTCAATGTTCCCAAAGATACAGCAATTTTTCCACTGAGTTAAGGAAAGAAAGAGCTTGAATATGATCTCAGAAAGGTTATTAAAGACAAGTGGGAACACTGCTGGTATAAAAAAGAAGGGGCAGAAGATTCAACATTATTTTTAATGCTGAGCAGTTATCCAAGATGATAAACTTGGGCATTTGCTATATATAGCCAGGGTTAAAATGAGCAACTCTTCAGTTATGGAGACAATTGACACACTGATATCACTGCCTTAAGTAAGCAAAACGAACTTTGCCCAGACATGTAACACTAAAAATGCTATTGCTAATGTTTATGGAGAATGTCAGAATAAATTTAGCATATTACATCACTTTTACTGAGAATTTGTAAGAGAAATTGCTTATATGGACTTGTGATTGCACATCAAAAATATTTTAAGTGAATATGTCTTACACAACAAAACTAACCAAATAATTTAACACTACCAAATATATCAGACTATGGAGCATCAAATAGGTATGAAGATGAAATTATAGGGTTTTGATTTCTGATTCTGTTAGCTTCATAACTAAAATGAGTAAAAATACAAAATGTACAAATTTTGACATACCAAATAGAAATACCAACTAAAAATTGTAGTGGTCTCAACAGAATTCACATGAAAAATGGAGAGTTTAGGGAAGAGCAGACTATGAAATTATCTTTATTTTTTTTATCAACTTTTAAAAATAGCAAGGAATAATAAGACCTTCAATCAGTAGACAGAATAATCAATAAATATGGCAAAAAAGATAAAGGAGAAGAAAGTACAATTGATTTTGAAATATAAATTAATACTATCAACCACCCCCTAGGCAATAAAACTAGTATATCAGGAATATGAAAAATAAACACAGTCTAACTCTCTGTCAAAGGTATGGTAAATTTTGTTAGATTGCTAGGGGAAATAAATATTTGTTTATTTGTTTCCCTGTGAGACACTTTGGTACAAATACTGATGATTTTTCTTTTGATAGTTACATATTCGTAACCAGTGTAAAAGAGGTGATGAGCCCGTTCCAAGATGGCCGAATAGGAACAGCTCTGGTTGATAGTTCCCAGCATGATTGACACAGAAGATGGGTGATTTCTGCATTTCCAATTGAGGTACCTGGTTCATTTAATTGGGACAGGTTGGACAGGGGGTGCAGCCCAGGGAGGGTGAGCCAAAGCAGGGCAGGGCGTCGCCTCACCCAGGAAGTCCAAGGGGTTGGGAGATTTCCCTTTCCTAGCCAAGGGAAGCTGTGACAGACTGTACCTGGAAAAACCATACACTTTTGCCCAAATATTGTGCTTTTCCCACAGTCTTAGCAACTGGCAAACCAGGAGATTTTCTCCCATGCCCGGCTCAGTGGGTCTCACACCCATGGAGCCTTGCTCACTGCTAGCACAGCAGTCTGAGATCGACCTGCTAGACTGCGGCCTGGCAGGGGGAGGGGCGTCCACCATTGCTGAGGCTTGAGTAGGTAAACAAAACGGCCTGGAAACTTGAACTGGGCAGAGCCCACTGCAGCTCAGCAGTTTGCCTCCATAGAGGCAAATAGAGGCCTATTGCCTCCATAGAATCCACCTCTGTTGGAAGGGCATAGCTGAAAAAAAGGCAGCAGAAACTTCTGCAGACTTAAACGTCCCTGTCTGACAGCTCTGAAGAGAGCAGTGGTTCTCTCAGCATGGTGTTTGAGCTCTGAGAATGGACAGACTGCCTCCTCATGTGGGTCCCTGACCACTGTGTAGCCTAACTGGGAGACAGCTCCCAGCAGGGGCTGACAGATACCTCATACAGGTGGGTGCCTGTCTGGGACAAAGATTCCGGAGGAAGGATCAGGCAGCAATATTCGCTGTTCTGCAATATTTGCTGTTCTGCAGCCTCTGCATGTGATATCCAAGCAAACAGGGTCTGGAGTGGACCTCCAGCTAACTCCAACAGACATGCAGCTGAGGGCCCTGACTGTTAGAAGGAAAACTAACAAACAGAAAGGAATAGCATCAACATCAACAAAAAGGAGATCTACACCAAAACCCTATCTGTAGGTCACCAACATCAAAGACCAAAGATAGATAAAACCACAAAAATGGGGAGCAACCAGAGCAGAAAAGCTGAAAATTCTAAAAAACAGAACACCTCTTCACCTCCAAAGGCTCACAGCTCCTCGCCAGCAGTGGAATGAAGCTGGATGGAGAATGACTTTGACAAGCTGACAGAAGTAGGCTTCAGATGGTCAGTAATAACAAACTTCTCCAAGCTAAAGGAGCATGTTCAAACTCATAGCAAGGAAGCTAAAAACCTTGAAAAGAGGTTAGATGAATGGCTAACTAGAATAAACAATGTAGAGAAGACCTTAAATGATCTGATGGAGCTGAAAACCATGGCATGAGAACTTTGTGTTGCATGCACAAGCTTCAATAGCCAATTCAATCAAGTGGAAGAAAGGGTATCAGTGATTGAAGATCAAATTAATGAAATAAAGCAAGAAGACAAGGTTAGAGGAAAAAGAGTAAAAAGAAATGAACAAAGCCTCCAAGAAATATGGGACTATGTGAAAAGACCAAATCTATGTTTGACTGGTGTACATCAAAGTGATGAGGAGAATGTAATCAAGTTGGAAAACACTCTTCAGGATGTTATCCATGAGAGCTTCCCCAACTAGCAAGGCAGGCCAACATTCAAATTCAGGAAATACAGAGAACACCACAAAAATACTCCTCGAGAAGAGCAACCCCAAGACACACATAATCATCAGATTCACCAAGGTTGAAATGAAGGAAAAAATGTTAAGTCAGCCAGAGAGAAAGGTTGAGTTACCCACAAAGGGGAGCCCATCAGACTAACAGCTGATGTCTCAGCAAAAACCTTACAAGCCACAAGTGACTGGGGGCCAATATTCAACATTCTTAAAGAAAAGAATTTTCAACCCAGAATTTCATATCCAGCCAAAGTAAGCTTCTTAAGTAAAGGAGAAATAAAATCCTGTACAGACAAACAAATGCTGAGAGATTTTTGTCACCACCAGGCCTGCCTTACAAGAGCTCCTAATGGAAGCACTAAGCATGGAAAGGAACAATCAGTAGCAGCCACTGCAAAAACATGCCAAATTGTAAAGACCTTCAATGCTAGGAAGAAACTGCATCAATTAATGAGCAAAATAATCAGCTAACATCATAATGACAAGATCAAATTCATGCATAACAATATTAACCTTAAATGGAAATGGGTTAAAAGCCCCAATTAAAAGACACAGACTGGCAAATTGAATATGGAGTCAAGACCCATCAGTGTGCTGTATTCAGGAGACCCATCTCACATGCAGAGACACACATAGGCTCAAAATAAAGGGATGGAGGAAGATCTACCGAGCAAATGGAAAGCAAAAAAAAGCAGGGGTTGCAATCCTAGTCTCTGATAAAAGAAACTTTAAACCAACAAAGATCAAAAGAGACAAAGAAGGCCATTACATAATGCTAAAGGGATCCATTCACAAGAAGAGCTAACTATCCTAAATATATACGCACCGAATACAGGAGCACTCAGATTCATAAAGCAAGTCCTTAGAGACCTACAAAGAGACTTAGACCCCCACACAATAAAAATGGGAGACTTTAACACCCCACTGTCAATATTAGACAGATCAACAAGACAGAAGGTTAACAAGGATATCCAGGACTTAAGCTCAGCTCTGTACCAAGCAGACCTAATGGAAATCTACAGGACTCTCCACCCCAAATCAACAGAATATACATTCTTCTCAGCACCACATCACACTTATTCTAAAATTGACCACATAATTGTAAGTAAAGCACTCCTCAGCAAATGTAAAAGAACAGAAATCACAACAAACTGTCTCTCAGACCACAGTGCAGTCAAATTAGAAATCAGGATTAAGAAACTCACTCAAAACTCACAACTACATGGAAACTGAACAACTTACTCCTGAATGAGTACTGGGCAAATAATGAAATTAAGGCAGAAATAAAGATGTTCTTTGAAACCAGTAAGAACAAAGACACAATGTACCAGAATTTCTGGGACACAAAATGAAGGCAGAAATAAATATATTCTTTGAAACCAGTGAGAACAAAAACACAATGTACCAGAATCTCTGGGACACATTTAAAGCAGTGTTTAGAGGGAAATTTATAGCACTAAATGCCCACAAGAGAAAGCAGGAAAATTCTAAAATCAACACCCTAACATCACAATTAAGAGAACTAGAGAAGCAAGAGCAAACAAATTCAAAAGCTAGCAGAAGGTAAGAAATAGCTAAAATCAGAGCAGAACTGAAGGAGACAGAGGCACAAAAAAACCTTCAAAAAAATCAATGAATCCAGGAGTTGGTTTTTTGAAAAGATCGACAAAATTGATAGACCACTAGCTAGAATAATAAAGAAGAAGAGAGAGGAGAATCAAATAGACACAATAAAAAAATGATAAGAGGTCTATCATCACCGATCCTGCAGAAATACAAACTACCATCAGAGAATACTGTAAACACCTCTATGCAAATAAACTAGAAAATCTAGACGAAATGGATAAATTCCTATACACCCTCCCAAGACTAAACCAGGAAGAAGTTGAATCTATGAATAGACCAATAACAGGCTCTGAAATTGAGGCAATAATTAATAGCCTACCAACTAAAAAAAGTCCTGGACCAGAAGGATTCACAGCCAAATTCTACCAGAGATACAAAGAGGAGCTGGTAACATTCCATTTGAAACTATTGCAATCAACAGAAAAAAGAGGGAATCCTCCCTAACTCTTTTTTGAGGCCAGCATCATCCTGATACAAAAGCCTGGCAGAGACACAACCAAAAAAAAGAGCATTTTAGATCAATATCCCTGATGAACATTGATGCGAACATCCTAAATAAAATACTGGCAAACCGAATCCAGCAGCACATCAAAAAGCTTATCCACCACAATCAAGTCAGCTTCATCCCTGGGATGCAAGGCTGGTTCAACATATGCAAATCAATAAATGTAATCCATCACATAAACAGAACCAATGACAAAAGCCACATGATTATCTCAATAGAGGCAGAAAAGGCCTTCGACAAAATTCAACAGCCCTTCATGCTAAAAACTCTCAATAAACTATGTATTGATGGAATGTACCTCAAAATAATAAGAGCTATTTATGACAAACCACAGCCAATGTCATACTAAACAGGCAAAAACTGGAAGCATTCCCTTTGAAAACCGGCACAAGACAAGGATGCCCTCTCTCACCACTCCTATTCAACGTAGTGTTGGAAGTTCTGGCCAGGGCAATCAGGCAAGATAAACAAATAAAGGATATTCAATTAGGAAAAGAGGAAGTCATATTGTCCCTGTTTGCAGATGACATGATTATATATTTAGAAAACCCAATCTCCTTAGCCCAAAATCTCCTTAAGCTGATAAGCAACTTCAGCAAAGTCTCAGGATACAAAATCAATGTGCAAAAATCACAAACATTCCTATACACCAATAACAGACAAACAGAAAACCAAATCATGAGTGAACTCACATTTAAAATTGCTACAAAGAGAATAAAATACCTAGGAATTCAACTTACAAGGGATGTGAAGGACCTCTTCAAGGGGAACTGCAAACCACTGTTCAATGAAATAAAAGAGGATACAAACAAATAGAAGAACATTCCATGCACATGGATAGAAAGAATCAATATTATGAAAATGGCCATACTGCCCAAGGTAATTTATAGATTCAATGCCATCCCCATCTAGCTACCAATGACTTTCTTCACAGAACTGGAAAAAACTATTTTAAAGTTCATATGGAACCAAAAAAGAGCCCGCATCGCCAAGACAATCTTAAGCAAAACAACAAAGCTGGAGGCACCATGCTACCTGACTTCAAACTATACTACAAGGCTACAGTAACCAAAACAGCATGGTACCGGTACCAAAACAGAGATATAGACGAATGGAACAAAGCAGAGCCCTCAGAAATAATGCCACATATCTACAACTATCTGATCTTTGACAAACCTGACAAAAACAAGAAATGGGGAAAGGATTCCCTATTTAATAAATGGTGCTGGGAAAACTGGCTAGCCATATGTAGAAAGCTGAAACTGGATCCCTTCCTTACAACTTATACAAAAATTAATTCAAGATGGATTAAAGACTTAAATGTTAGACCTAAAACCATAAAAACCCCAGAAGAAAACCTAGGCAATACCATTCAGGACATAGGCATGGGCAAGGACTTCTTGTCTAAAACACCAAAAACAATGGCAACAAAAGCCAAAATTGACAAATGGGATCTAATTAAATGAAAGAGCTTCTGCACAGCAAAATAAACTACCTTCAGAGTGAACATGCAACCTACAGAATGGGAGAAAATTTTGGCAATCTATCCATCTGACAAAGGGCTAATATCCAGAATCTACAAAGAACTTAAAGAAATTTACAGTAAAAAAAAAACAAACAACCCCATTGAAAAGTGGGCAAAGGATATGAACAGACACTTCTCAAAAGAAGACATTTATGCAGCCCGCAGACACATGAAAAATGCTCATCATCACTGGTCATCAGAGAAATGCAAATCAAAACCACAGTGAGATACCATCTCACACCAGTTAGAAGGGCGATCATCGAAAAGTCAGGAAACAACAGATGCTGGAAAGGAGGTGGAGAAATAGGAGTGCTTTTATACTGTTGGTGAGAGTATAAATTATTTCAACCATTGTGGATGACAGTGTGGCGATTCCTCAAGGATCTAGAACGAGAAATACCATTTGACCCAGCAATCCCATTACTGGGTATATACCCAAAGGGTTATAAATCATGCTAATGCTACTATAAAGACACATGCATACACATATGTTTATTGTGGCACTATTCACAATAGCAAAGACTTGGAACCAACCCAAATGTCCATCACTGAAAGACTGGATTAAGAAAATGTAGCACATATACACCATGGAATACCATGCAGCCATAAAAAAGGATGAGTTCATGTCCTTTGCATGGGCAGGAATGAAGCTAGAAACCATCATTCTCAGCAAACTGTCACAAGGACAGAAAACCAAACAGCACATATTCTCACTCATAGGTGGGAATTGAACAATGAGAACACTTGCACACAGGGCGGGGAACATCACACACCTGAGGCCTGTCGGGTGGTGGGGGGGGTGGGGGAGGGATAGCATTAGGAGAAATACCTAATGTAAATGACAACCTGATGGGTTCATCAAACCAACATGGCACATGTATACCTATGTAACAAACCTGCATGTTGTGCACATGTACACTAGAACTTAAAGTACAAAAAAAATTAAAAAGAGTTGATGAAATCTTGATGCAATGTTGCTAAGAGATATTGTCAGTACTCTATCTGCCACTGACTTAATCAAATACTTTCTATACTATGACTATAGTGAATTTAATTTCATAGAAAAATTATATGCTGCATATTTTGGGAAGATACAATTCTGTTGACTAATTATATCCATTAAGATGTTAAAGCAGCAATTCTTCAATAAAAATGTGAAATCAATATTTAGTTTAATATCATCTTCATCCATATTGATAACTACAATAACATTAAGTGAAAATATTATTGTTCATGATCCAGAAGACTTGTACTTTGAGTTCCATGCTGTGACCATATGAAATTGTCTTTCTCCAGGAGAAACTGACTGCATTTTTGAGTTGGAAGGAGAGTAAACTGAATATTTGAAGACTTGAGGTTAGCCGATATTGGTTTTCAGGGTTGTTCAATGAGAAGTATTTTACTTCTCTCTTTTTTTTTTCCAGAAACATGTAAGCTTTTACTATCCAATTGCCTTTTATTTATAATCCCAGCTACTCGGAAGGCTGAGGTAGGAGAATCACTTAAACCTGGGAGGCAGAAGTTGCAGTGAGCTGAGATCACACCACTGCACTCCCATCTGGGCAACAGAGTGAGACTCTGTCTCAAAAAAAAAAAAAAAAAATCAAGCCTAAGAGAAACAGGCAACCATAAAGAAAAAAATATAGAGTTAAGTAATAAAGTACAAACTATAAAATAAGGTTTGGTAAATGATTATATATGATATATTTTACATGCATATGTTCATATTAATGTATGCATGAATGGATATGATATAAATATATTAATGGAAATATACCAAGGTATTAACAGTGATTATGGATATGAAATGAGATAATTCATTTTATTGTTCTGTTAGCTTCCAGTGTATCATCTAAAGTGTCTCAATAAGTGAAAATCAGAAAAAAAGCACAACCTTGCACAAATACTTTTCCTATTAAGCACTAAATTTTCATATTCAAATTAAAACTTATTTTCCTTTTTAGGTTTTTAGATATTTGGTTTAGCTCAATATATAGAAAAATTATAGTCTACTTTTAGGTATACTTTCCAAAATGAGTTAAAAATGTTATTCATTTTGCTATTTAATTGCTTTGATAAAGAAATACATCATCAAGGATTGTGCAAGTATTATAAATGGACCAATACATTTTAATAGATAACATACAGTGTTAGAAAAATGTCTTGGGTTCTACTAAAAATAGGTTTTATTTATATAACTTTACTGAAGAAAATTTAAACTTGTGTGGCAATCCTATACTCATTAAAATAACTTTGGGATAAAACTGTATTATGGAGATCAAAATAAATGATTTTTTGTCATATTTTAAGAAAATGCCTGTAAAGAGCACGAGTGATGCTGGATTAATGTATGCACTCATGCAAGAATTGCTTCAAATCTTGAAACAAATTTATAGAGGGGTGTAATAAGGAAAGGAATAACTTTAGGCATTCTTAGGACTACTGAGGATGTTTTCCAGCTCTGGTCAAAATAGTAAACTAGTACAATTTGCTGGATCTACCCCAAAACAAGTGATGAAAAAATTATGAAAGGAAGGAGCAAATATGAATAACAGAAACTAACAAACCTAATATGAAAGACTCTTAGAGAAAGTAAAGGCTGCCTTGAAGTAGAATATGTTTTGGCTAGTTGTAGAAAGTAAAAAGTTTCCTCTTCAAAGTTTCCCTTCTTGTTAATAAATTATATATATTATAATTTATATATTATATATATTAGAATATATATATTAATTGTCTAATATATTAATAACATAATAAATTAATGATATCTAATATTAATTTATTATTAATTATTATATTAATTAATAATCTAATAAATTAATAATCGAATATATTAATCTATATATTAGAAATAATAGTTTCTTTTAAAGACTTTCTTCAAGCCTCCTTGCTTTGTGCTAATAGCTCTTTGTTAAGCCCTACTCTATGTAGCTGTTGAACATGCTCACAGGCATGTTCCAGCTCACAGCCTATGTCCCTTCCTTATTTAGAAATGTTATTACTTCTTTAAATCTATCATAAGCAACTTCCTCTTTTCCTTTGTTTTCCCTTACCTTTACCTACTTAAAAAAGTTTTAGGTTGTTAGCAAATCAGGTATCACTTTATACTGTGAGGTTTGGCTCCAACC
This sequence comes from Symphalangus syndactylus, assembly GCF_028878055.3. Lineage (NCBI taxonomy): Eukaryota > Metazoa > Chordata > Mammalia > Primates > Hylobatidae > Symphalangus > Symphalangus syndactylus. The sequence goes on from NC_072426.2 coordinate 58,486,977, forward strand.
AATGGATGCAGGACACAGCATTAAGGACAACCCAAATGTGTCAGGGATAAATAAGTCTGCTTTTTCTTTGTTCGGTGTACTCTTGTGGCAAGACTGCTGGCAAGTGTACTCTTTCTGCAGAAAGTAAAAATTGCCTTGCTGAGAGAATTAAATTTATGTTCAAGTGCTATTTCTTTGCAGCACCGGGGAACAAGCATTTTGCATTTCTAACATAGTGGTTGTAACTTGGAGCCAGGGGCATATTGATGCAGCAGAGAAAAGGCAGGTCGAAGGAAATGTATAAATGTCTGCCCTTGGCTTTTCTTCACATTGTCGTTAAAAATGTTAATTATCTTTTAGCCAATAGCTGGAGTAAAATCAAAGCAGCCTAAAGGCCCTGCTGGAGTCTTCAGTTCAGATCATCTGGTTCTTTCACTTATCCAATTCCTCCTTGTCCAAACTCCTGAACCTGGTGGATTACAACCTAAAAGGTCCATTACCTTTTACCACCATTTACAAAAGGGTTTAAAATGAAATATTGAGGAGAGAAAAGTATTCTTCACTGCCTCTCTTTCTAAACAAAAGGTGGCAGTTACAGCATTTTCAGCATCGAGATGTAGACATACCCAATGAAATGTAAATGAAGAGAAGAAAGTGTTGAAGAAATAAAGAGAAAAAATTCTCAGACCTAGAGAAAGATGAAAATTGGGAAATTCAAAAGATTCATTGCATGACAAGTAGGTAAGATAGAAAAAATTCCACACCTAAGACACATAACATTTTATTTATAAATATGAAGCATATAAAGAAAATTCTCAAAGCTTTTGAGAAACAGATAACATCATCTTTTAAAAAAACCGCTATTATCAGATGGATATAAGATCTTTAGACAACAACTGTGGATGCCAGTGTATATTTAAATTATAGAAAAAGGACTATGTAGAAATCATTCGAAAGCATTAAAATAAAAATATTATTTTAGAATACAAACTAGCCATTAAGAACATGAAGGTGACCGAATAAATGCAAATATAGTCCATGTACTTAAACTACATCAATGAAACAACCTAAATATCAATATAAAATCTACCAACATTGCAGTTATTTGTTTAAGAAACTTGATCAATTTACTCCACAATTTATATAGAGAAGCAAATATCCACTAACAGGTGAGCTAACGTGCTAACCAAAAAATAAATTTTTAAAAGAGGGATCATCCAACTAAGGTTTTAGAAAGTAAAAAAAAAAAAAAAAAAAAAATGATGAATATGATTACATCGAAATTAAGGATTCATATCAGTGAAAGATGTCATTGAAGAATCTGATAGTGATATATTAAAAGAATATATTTGCAATGTCCAAAAGAGACAAAAAATGATACCAAGAATAATATGCATGGAATTCTTATAAATCAGCAAGAATAGATAAGAAATTTAAAAATAAAGAAAAATTCATAAGAAGATAAATGCTTAAGACTAGAACAAATATGAAGAGAAATTCAAACTCCTGAGAGACAGTGAAATGAAAGATGAAGAATATGAATATGGTAATTGTCAATATTTTGATTCCCTTTGTACCAGGTCCTAAAGCAAGGTCTCGTCGCAGATAGTTGTGGGAAGTACTCACAATAGTGAGAGGGAAGTACAAGTGAGGGGGTCTGGAGAGTGAGCTGTGAAAGGGAGACAGTCCAATTAAGTATGTCTAAATGAGCAGGTGACTGCTATGGGGGACTGGTGCTTGATCCTGTCAACAGTTCTGAGGAAGCACATGGAATGTGCTTATGCCGAGGTTACACCAAAGTTACACCAAGGAATTGAGAAGTGTGGAATACATCTGCTAACTTCTGTTTTTCATGTGTTGTGAACTCCCCTGTGGACACCAAATTCCTGGCACATGCAGCCTTCACTGAATGTGGGTTGAGCAGATTCCAGTGGCTAAATCCTTCAGTCAGAGGAACATAGGAAACAGGCACTGGAACTGAGAAGCTATCAGCATGTATGGCTGCTGGTAAACTCAGAGATGAGCATAGAGGGCAAGACATTTACCACATCTGCTACAGTCTACCTCGTGCACTCTTGAAATTCACTCATGACCCACAATGAGCCTACTGTGTCACTCTTCAGGCAGATAGCCAATCATTGTTCGGTAAGCAGATTGTTCACTGCATTTCTATACTCTCATGACAACATTTGTTCCTGACTATCTTTCCAAGTAAGGTTTGTATAGTAAAGGAGTTTTAATGACACAGGTAGTGTTTCTTTCAGGACAAAGGTGGGGCAGCAAATCCTACTGGTCCCTTTAAAAATATTAAAGTACTTTAACTTTGAGGTTTCTCAGCTATAACACAGACCCATTGTCTGTGCGGCATCCAAATTGCCCTCTCTGCAATTCCTCCATGAACTTGGAAAGCAAGAGGAATCAATACAAGTATGAAGCTCATGCTGGTCATTGTGCTGTGAATAATAATGTCCTTTATCTTAGGCTGGGCACAGTGGCTCACATCAGTTATTCCAGCACTTTGGGAGGCCAAGAAGGGTCATTTGAGACCAGGAGTTCCAGGCTGCACTGAGATATGACCATACCACCACACTCCAGTCTGGGCGACAGAGTGAGGCCCCATCTCTAAAATAATAATGATAATAATTAATAAAATTTTTTTAAAAATGCCTTTTGCTTCTAACAGAGGACTCTCATATCTTCATCCAGCATTAGAAAACTGCCAGTTTTATTAGTTTTCCAAGAGGGTAGAATCTCATATTTTTCGTAACCACAACTTTGAAAAAAAAAAAAATCTTATGTTAGGGCTAATAGAAGAATCGCATACTCCACAGCTTTTCCTGGGCCTAAGGACAGAATTGGTTTTTATCCTCTTCTTCCTCTACCATCCATTCAAGATTCCCATCACTCTTAGTCACATTATTTTTCCAGTTAGGTGACACAGGCCTTCATCCCTGAGAAGTCTAAGCCACTGGCTACCTTGCTTTCGTTAAGCAATATTTAATAAATTCACCCACTTACTATAATTACTATATGTGAATGCACCAAGTGGTGTCCCATATCTTCTGATTTATCAGTTTTACTGGTTTAGTGGCTTATCAGTAGTAGGAGTCAACGTGACAAGGTGGCCATTGCAATTTTAGGTTCAGAGAAACCCTGTGTCCTCTGCTAAAAGTGCTAACCAAGTATACTGCTTGGAATTCCATCCAGTAGGGTATTTCCCCTCAACATTATCTTTTAATTCTACACTTTATGTTGTTGCAGCCCATTTTCAGCTCACGTATATAGTTCACTGACTCTTCCGTGAGCTAGTCCTCAGTATTTTCCTCCTCCATGAGCTAATTTATAAACCAGTCTTAGCTGAGGGAAAGGTATTGATGCAAGAAATGTAGCTGATGTTGAGTTCTTTTTATGTAACTTACTTATGCTCCCTATACCTACTATGGCTGAATCACATGGGTTGGAATAATTTCCATCATATGATAGATTGTTACTGTTGTCACAGGATCCTTAGGTTGTCCCTTCACCAGCCAGAAACCTCTGTGGCCAGCAATGTCTCTGCTTGGGTTTTGCTTGCGCCTGCTGGGCTCATTCTGCCCACGCAGCCCAGCAGGCTGCCCTCACTCACGTTACCAACCCAGATCCCATGACTGCCAAGGGCAAATGAGGTGCAGAGTGGTGAGGGGTGTGTAAGCCAGCCACTGCACACACCCAGGCATGCCAGCTGGGGTAGAGTGGTCAGTTCCAGGTTCTGGCACAGGTGCTGGCTCCATGCAAGGCTGTGTCTGGACCAGATGTATCACAAGCGGCTTCCACTGTGGGCACCAGTGTCTAGACAAGGGAAATGCAATGGGGCCTGAAAACTTGGGGAGGTCAGGAACTGCAGAGGCTCATAAAGGGTGTTACGGCATATCACAGTCTTGGATTGGGGAGCTCCAAGGTCTGGGATCCCAGAAGGGTCGCAACTCTTCTCTCCTTCTTGTCCCCTCCCCAGCATGGCTAGTGGGGGCATGTTTCAGCCCTGTTTGTGTTATACTTTTTTTCAGTTCCACCATTCGGCAGGTCCCAAGTTCTTGCCATGTGTCCATGAAGAATGAGGTAAGTGGACAACTGGAGGTTGAGCAAGGTGGAGAGGAGCTTCACTGAGTGACAGAACAGCTCTCAGAAGCCCCAAAGTGAGTAGCTCCTTTCTGCCAGCAGATCATCACAGTAAGTGTCCAGCTCTCAGCCGAGAGGAGACCAGAAACAGATAGTGGGTAGCTCCTTTTGCAGGCAGGTCATCCCGACGAGTGTGCAAGTATGGCTGAGTCAGAATTTTTATGGGCTTAGAAGGGAGGAAGTGTGTGCTGATTGGTCCATTTGTGACCACGGGCTGGAAATAGCACCATAAGTTCTCACTCTGGGTTACGGACTCCACCTGGAACTGGCAGCCTGGTCCCCAGGCTTCAGGCCACTCCTGGCTTGAAGGCAGGGCTTCACCAGGGACCTGGTCCTTCCCACCTAGGAACCTGTCTGCCTTCTGCTCCCATCAACATGCCATCCATGGCACCCAGGCTGCAGGTATTGAGGGATGCCTGCAGGCCCATGCTGAGCCACCCTCAGTGTCATCCTGCCCGCCTCCCTCCCTGAGCTCGTGGGTCCCCAAAGCTTCAGAGGGAGCCGACGTGGTGGTGTGGCTGGCATGCCTGTGCACCCTTCTGGTTCACAACAGCTCCTGGGCTCATCTTCAACTTTGCTCTGAAATCAGAGTAGGTGCCAGGAGTGGGGATAGGCCAGGAGTAGGGAGTAGGAACATCCGAGCCTGTGGAGAGCAGGGGGTTTCCTGCGTCTCTGAGAGCACAGGGGAAACCAGGTCTAGAGCCATGGCTGGGCAGCTGCAGCTGCCCCCTCCCGGGAGAGCAGAGCTCCCACCCCATCAATTTGGTAGGGGGCCGGACTCCTGCAGGCTCCACAGAGCACACAGCACCAGTCATGCCTCCCCTACTGCAGCTGGCATCACCACAGCAGCTAACCCGGAAAGGCCACTGCTGCCATCACTGTACTCGTCTAAACTTACAAAGGTATTTATCTGACAACACAGCTTAGGAAGAACAGAACCAGTTTCATAGTTACTTAATGGATCATTTTTAGCTGCTTAGTTTCATCTAGTGCCTAACAAAAAGCTAAAGACTACTTTTTAAAGAGTAATAGTAATTATTATTTACTAATAATTTTCTACTCCAGAAGGTATGATGGCTCCAGAACCCTAGTGGTCTGCACTGTAGACACCTTTTGTAGTTGCCCTCCACTCCACACATAGAAACCTGAAACTGTTGCAGATTCATCTCTTTCTCTGTGCCCCATCCAAAACAGGCAGCTCTTTAATCCTTCCCAGGTTTGATAGAATCTCAGAAAAAGAATGGAACATGCAAGAGGTCTTTTTTTTTTTGTCAGTAATTAGAAAGAACACATTTGCCATATCAATAGCGGCACATCAACTGTTAGAGGCTGTGTGGATAGAACGGAGTAACGACACTATGTCCAAACTACTACTTGATCACATTTATATAGCTCACCATTTGCATCATGACTCATTTTTTTTTTCAGGGATTATATAAAAAGTGGAATGAGGCCGGGCGCAGTGGCTCACGCTTGTAATCCCAGCACTTTGGGAGGCCAAGGCGGGCGGATCACGAGGTCAGGAGATCGAGACCATCCTGGCTAACACGGTGAAACCCCGTCTCTACTAAAAATACAAAAAATTAGCCGAGCGTGGTGGCGGGCGCCTGTAGTCCCAGCTACTCGGAGAGGCTGAGGCAGGAGAGTGACGTGAACCCGGGAGGCGGAGCTTGCAGTGAGCCAAGATCGCGCCACTGCACTCCAGCCTGGGCGACAGAGCAAGACCCCGTCTCAAAAAATAAAAATAAAAAAAAAAAAAATAAAAATAAAAAGTGGAATGAGGATGTAATGGGAACTTCTACTACTGTATCCTTGAAGTTTTCTAGGGTAGATCTAATTTCTGTGATAAATTTTATTACTCTCCAGGTCAGGGACCCTGACTAGAAAGACCTTAACAAGGTCAAAGTAAATCCTATTTATTTTACATGGTAAAGGAACTAAAGGAAGGACTTCAGGTCTGAATTAGGTCTGCTAGCCTATTGGACCCACTATGAAAACACTTAGGCCAAGTCTCCATTTATCTAACTTGGACTTACTAATTCATTCATTCAAATGAAAACTCAATATGGCATACATCTCAGATATATTTAATTATTGTTGAAGTCATTTTTTGTCTACTATATAGTTATAGTGGTAAATGTATTAAGTATCTCTTAGAGAAATGTTGAGGTAATATTTATTTTATATACTTTTGGTATCATTGCAAGGTCCTTAAAGAGACTAAAACTCTAATAAACGATAAGATCTGTGTCTGAGAAATAGGCCAGATGTGGGAACTTGGTGAGAAATAATTATTTTCTTTGTTTATTTTTGCTTTTTGTCTTTTTTACTTTTACTTCTTTACTTTTTCGTTTTACTTTAAGTTCCGGGATACATCTGCAGAATGTGCAGGTTTGTTACATAGGTATACATAATGAAAATAAACTCATCATCACTGATCATTAGAGAAATCCAAATCAAAACCACAATGAGATACCATCTCATGCCAGTCAGAATGGCGATTATTAAAAAGTCAAGAACCCATAGGTGCTGATGAGGCTGTGGAGAAATAAGAACGCTTTTACACTGTTGGTTGGAGTGTAAATTAGTTCAACCATTGTGGAAGACAGTGTAGAAATTCCTCAAAGATCTAGAACCAGAAATACCATCTGGCCCAGCAATCCCATTATTGGGTATATACCCAAAGCATTATAAATCATTCTACTATAAAGACACATGCACACGTATGTTTATTGCAGCACTATTTACAATAGCAAAGAGTTGGAACCAATCCAAATGCCCATCAACGATAGAACAGATTAAAAAACTGTGGCACATATATACTGTGGAATACTATGCAGCCATAAAAAAGAATGAAATCATGTCCTTTGCAGGGACATGGATGAAGCTGGAAGCCATCATCCTCAGCAAACTAACACAGAAACAGAAAACCAAAAACCATATATTCTCACTCATAAGTGGGAAGTGAACAATAAGAACACATGAACACAGGGAGGGGAACAACACACACTGGGGCCTGTTGGGGGACAGGGGACAAGAGGAGGGAAAGCATTAAGAAATAATTGTTTTCTAAAGCAGTGATATTATCTTCTTTTTACTATCTCTTGATTTTGCAGAATAGGTAACTCAAATTATACTATTATTGTATGCCATCTTTCTCAACCAAGAAACACATTGATATGTTCCCACTGACACAATTTCTTGCAAGACAAAACCTTCCTGGTTTCTATTGTTGCCTTGCTGACCACTATGGTAATCATATCTGGTTTGCCTCAGATGGTTAAATAACAGAGACAGAATAACTGTCTCTGTTATTCTGAAATAATGTAATTTGTGTCATCAATTTGATGCCTGGTTTTCGGCGATTTTTTATGCTTACAACTAAGAGCTTCTCAAGGATGCTGCCAACCCCAGTCCTTCCACTGGTGCACTACTTATAGCTTCAATAAAGGGAAGCCACTTGGACCCCATCAGGGAACATATTCACAGATAGGATCCCAATTCTCATGTAATAAATGCATTTTATCATGCCCACTTCTCTGAGTTATCTGACTACTTTTGCAATTCTTTTTCAAGGCAGCAATGATTATATCTTTTTTCCAAGCTTCAAGGGAGATGGATTATTTGAAAAATGGCTCAATTATCTACTCCTTTCTATACCTACTTCTTCGCAATATGACTTTGCAGCTCCTCCCAATAAGAGTCAGAGTATATTAATTTACTCCATGAATCTCACCTGCATCTTTGACTTATTGACCAATAGAATACAGTGGAAGTGATAGTGTGCCTGTATCTAGCATATAGCTTAAAAATATTTTCACACTTTTATTTTTGCTCTTGACTCTGCTCACTCATCATCTGAGTGAGTATGAGTTAACCTCTTGGAGAATGAGACTGCAAGAATCAGCCAAGGAGTTGCCAGACCACCTACATTCAGACCACTTATCTGGTAATAGCATATGCCTGAGAAAATGTATTTGACACACATAGGGCCAACCTGGAATAGAAAAAAAAAAACATCTAGCTGCCTCACTGGCTGGTAAATAAATGATTGCTCTTTTAAGCCACTGGGTTTCGTGGCTATTTTGTTATACAGAATTATTATAGCAATAGAAAACTAGTACAGATCTGTGTCAGTAGTGAATCAGAACTGGATACAGGTATATTTATCAATCCTGACTCATGAGAAATCACAACCGTATTAGTAAACTCTCATGATAAGCAGCTTTGTAGTCTTCCTCCTCTTTCTCTGGGAAATACAATCAAGGTTCACTCTCACACATGTTCTCCATGTTTCTGCGTTACATGTTGACCAGCTTCTGCAGTTCTTAGAAGAAATTTTTCCTTTTTTCATATAATATAAACCATACTACCTACATGATACATGCTAAGGCTTTAGGTTAGTTATTGATTTAGAGGTCATACAGGCAAGAGGAAAAAAAAACTGTGAGGAAAAGCAGCATTAATGTATGTATTAGTCTATTTTTACGCTGATATGAAGAACTTCCCTGAGATCAGGTAATGCATAAAGGAAATAAGTTTAATTGACTCACAGTTCTCGGCATGGCTAGGGAGGCCTCAGAAAACTTACAGTCATGGCAGAAGAGGAAGCAGGCGCCTTTGTCACAACGTGGCAGGAGGAAGAGAAGGGTGAAGGATGAACTTCCAAACACTTATAAAACCATCAGATCTTGTGAGAACTCATTCACTATCATGAGAACCGCATGAGGAAAACTGCCTCCATGATCTTCCCTTCCTCGACACTTAGGAATTACAGGTCCTCTCATTGACATGTGGGGATTGCAATTCGAGATGAGATTTGAGTGAGAACACACAGCCAAACCATACCAATGTACTATCCACCTGTGGTATCATGAAACATATGTATATATGTTTTTATCCACAGTTCCTGGGTCATAACTCCCATAGCCCTGGTTATAGTGAACAGACTATCTCTCTCTGATGTTTTCCTGCCCTCCTTCCAGCTGGCAAAGGCAGGTTGGCAAAGGCAAAACTCTAATCCAACTGTGGATCACGAGATCCTCATTCCAGAGGGAGTCCTGGCTGATACCTTGCAGGAAGGAATGCTGCACAGAGAGGCCAAAAACAATTTGAACAGACAAGTCTTGTTGGGTTTAGATCATAACTTTTTTGTCCATTCTTACTCCTACACAGTTATCAATCATGCCTATCCAATGAAACCTTTATAAAAGGCCCAATAGGACAAAGTTCAGAGGGCTTCTAGAGAGCTGAACATGTGGAGATTCCTAGAAGGTGATGCACTTAGGGAGGGCTGGAATCTCTGCATCCTTTCCCATACTTCTCCCTATGTATCTTGTCAACTGTGTGCTTTGTAATAGCCTTTACAATAAGCCAGTAAACATGTTTCTCTGAATCCTGTGAGCCACTCAGCAAATTAATGAAACCCAGAAAGTGTGTTATGGGAACCCATTTGAAGCCAGGTGGTCAGAAGTTACAGAGACCTGGATTTGCAACAGGTGTCTGAAGGGGGGCAATCTTGGAAACTGAGCCTTCAACTTGTGAGATCTGATGCCATCTCCAGGTAGATAGTGTCAGAATTAAACTGGAGGACACTCAGCTGGTGTCTGCTGTACATTTGATTGATTGTTTGTGGGAAGGGAAAAATTCCCACGTATTTTGGGGTTACAGAAATCTGTGTGTATTTATGCTTATTGTGATATGAAAGCAGAAGTAAAACTGTTTGCTTTTTTTTCTAAACACTGTCTTAGATAAGGCCATCCTTGATCTCCAGGCAGTGTACATTTTCTCTTTTATAGCAAAAGCCAGAGGACCATTTCTACAAGTTTAAAGGACTCAAAAGAATATGAATTACAAAGTTCTCAAGTTGATCTATACAATATTCTTTCCTTGGTCTCCAGTTCCCAGTACCCTCTATCAAGGGCTTAATTTTTTCAGTGAAGACATGCTGGGGCTGTGAATTTAATAGCTTTGGTGATTCCGCAGCTCTTAAAATCAAAACATAAGTTTTGTTTTCAGCACAATCTCAATTTTGGCTGCTGACAGTATGAATGTCTTCAAATTCTTCCAGGAAGGATTTGTATCTTGCAAAGTTTGGCTTGAATTGATAGGTAACTGACCTGCACCTCTCATTCTCTTTCTTCAAGGCCTTTAGGTCAGTAAATGAAATGTAGCTAACTTCAATATCTTTATAGTTCCTATCACTCCAATATGTTCAAGTGCTAGAGGTATTGCATAAATTGTTGTTTTTCCTTTGTACTTGTATCTAATTTTATTCCCCACAAATGAAGATCTAAATAATTGTGATGCTTCAGTTCTGAATACATTACCTCCAGCCCATTTCCCGCTATCACTGGGGTACTTGGTGCCATCTGACTAGTATTTCATCATGATGACCACTGCTATTACCATCATGGTATAGATTTTCTTAAAATAAAACAATGAGTAAATGTTTGGGACTGAAGTCATTCATCTGAAAGGTTATTACAGGAAGCCCAAGTGAGACAGGAAATGAAGAAACAGGGCTGCTTAATGGGTATGCAAACTGTGTGATCACACAGGGCCAATGCTCAGAAGGACGTCACCCTTAGCTTAATGCACTGCTGTCACCATATTGAAATTCTTAATAATTTATCTCCAAACTTGTGTTCTGTGAGTGAACTATGATGGAACAAGGAAGCATGTGCATGAGCCTAAGAGATGTGTGCAATATGTATGTCCAATGTTCTGTGCGGTCCCATTCACACAGAGCATTTCTCATGTCCCATGAGTACACAATGCAAATACTGTGAGATTTCAATTAGACACTATGTCTCCTAAAGCCCAAAATTTAAAAAAAAAAAAGGAAATGGAGTTGAAAATACAAATTCAAATGAACTAAGATATTAATGGAAAAGATAGCATTTCAATTACAAGGGCTGGAAAAGAGGAAAGAGAGGAGATAGACAGTGAGAGAGGCAGAGAGAGAGAAAATGAGATAATGAGAGCTTCAAAAAGTAACAGTGTAACAAGCACACTTTAAAAGTCACCACATTACTTAAAATATCTTTGGAAATGCCAGTTTTTTGATGAGCATCTATAATACTTAAGAGTGAATAACTAATAACTACTACTTAGTTGTGGAAGAAAATGAGATATTCAAAAAGGATCATTAACTTTTTCCATGAGAAATTTATAAATGATAATACCATAATAAGTTACTAAAGAAAGTCAGAATAGCTTAAAAATCCTATTTTGTACCACCTCAATGACTAGAAAAGAAAATGTCAACTGGAATTACTATAGAAGTAAAAACAGGTCCAATTTTATGTTATATCACAAAATTATCTTGACTGCAGCAATAAAATAATAAACATGCCCAGGATACAAGTTCTATGAATTCAATATAGTATCCATCTTCAAAGGATGCAAAAATTTGTATATCTGAATAATATGCCTAAAGTAATATATAAAACATTTTTATATCAGATTCATAATACAATATCTTTAAGGAATTATGAAAGAATTACTTAAACCAAAGAAAGGAAGCAAAACTCACCCATAATAAACTCATTATTCAGAAATAACAATTGCTCATTTGGGGTTATCATTATAACTTATTGTAGGCAGAATAAGGGCACTCCTAAAATGCCTATGTCCTTGAAATCTGTGAATATGTTACCTTATATGAAAAAAAGGGATTTTTGAAGATGTGATTAAGGTTAAGTACTTGATATACAGAAATAATTCTGGAATGTCCAGGCCAACCAATTAGAAATCTACAGAAGACGAAGACATCAGGGAAATTCAAGATGAGAATGATTCAACCAGTAATTGCTATCTTCAAAGATAGAGAAAAAGGCCATGGGCCAAAGAATGCAGCAGCGTCTAGAAGCTGGGAACAGCTCTCAGTTTACAGCCAGCAGGAAAACAAGAACATCAGTCCATCAACCTCAAAAAATTGAATTCTGCCAACAACCCAGAAAAGCTGGAACCATATTCTCCCCTAGATCCTCAAAAAAGAGACACGACCTAATAATTTGATTTTAGTCCAGTGAAACTCCTGACAGAGAACTGCAAACTAATAAATATGTGTTTTAAACCATTTTGTAGTTTGGTACAGTAGCAATAGGAAACAAATAGACATGCCATTTCCTCATCTTCTTATTCTTGTCTCTGTACAAAATATTGATTAAAAAAAAAAGGGTTGGGTTGTAACTTACATAATCTTGTTTCCTGTTTTATTTACCTTACAATCTATTGTGAATATCTGTCACGAGAAGCAATAATATAATGAATAACAATACAGCTTCTGGAGCCAGACTGCCTGGGTTCAAATCAATGATCTGCCTTACTTATCAAATCTGGCCTCTCTTTCCTCCTATACAGAAAGAGGAATAAAAATAGTGCTGCTCCATTGAGTTGATGTGGGAATACAATGTGTTAATGCATGTAAAGTAAGTGAAACTGCATTAAGTACACTTTAAATGATAGTGATCCTTAAATTTTATTATTATAACCCAATTTCCTAAATATAAATCTATCTCTACACTTGTTAAAACTGCTTTATAACCTTTCGTTTTGTGTATGTTGCATCATACAATCTTCAACAAAGATGTGTAGTTTGTGCATTGTATATGTTTAGGTCTTTTACTGTTTAACAAAATACTCCCAAACAAGGTGACTTAAAGCAGCTACCATTTCATTACATCAATATTTTGCAATATTTTAATGATTTATCTGGTCAATTATTTTGAATTGGGCCAGCTCAGCTCATCTCTCTAAAGCTTGTTCTTGCATTCAGGTTGGCAAGTAGATGGGCTGGCAGCTGGATGTTCCAGCATGGTCTCCCTCACATGTATGGTTTGCAGACTGTCAGCCAGGTTGATGGGGTGACTAGGTCATGTGTCTGCCATCATCTGATAAGCTAACCTGGGCTTCTCAGAGCAGCAGTGACAGAAGACCCAGAGCTGCAAGGGAGGACAAGCCCTCTGCAAGAGCAATTCAGGCCTCTACTTACATCCCATTAGCTGACATGGCATTGTTGAAAGCAAATCACAAGGCCAGGCCTAGATTCAGTGTCAGAGGTCAGTTCACAAGGCAAGGGGGTTACAAATTGAAAAAAGTTATGGCCGTGTTTGAAATCTAACACAACTGTAGTTTTCTCCTACTTTTGAAAAATTAGTGTGATGGACTGTGCTGAATGAATTTATAATCTCAACTTGTCTGGAAAAGCTCAGATGTGCTTAATCTAAGTCAGACATCTCTAGCTTCGTTTATTTAAAAAATATTTTTAATAATTTGATTTGTAATAATTATTAAGATTATTATATTGTATAATTTGTAATACAATATTTGGCTAATTTCTTGCAAACATTCAATTTTATATCATTATAATATTTATTGTGGCTTGTCAGATAATGTGTATAACATTCAATTATCATTTTCAAATTATTCTCCTCAGTGATTTTTGGGGGACCATACATTTTAGAATCTATTGAATTTTTATAGTTGAACTACATTTCATTGTTATTGCTTCCATTTTCTTACTCCTCAGTTGCAGTGATAAAATGTCTGTACTTAATTTAAGTGCTGCAGACCATCATGCCAGTAAGAGAACATAAAAGAAACCACAAATTAAACAATGGATTAGTAAGTGCGTGTGTGTGTGTGTGTGTGTGTGTGTGTGTGTTTAAAGCAGCTAGATTGCATATACCGACCATAGCATAACAACTGAGAAAATCCTGCACATATTCCTATTATTCACTGCCAGTGTGGTCTGTGCCTATTCTTTGGCAATATTAGTAGTTAGACCTGCAGAGACTCACATAAATAAATGTTATACAATATCCAATCACAAAACAAATTGATTTGTTAGTACATAGTGTGAAAAATGTCCAAAGAATTCTGGGATAGTTCTATAATTCTGTAATTCTGGTTTTAAGCCTAATGTTTACTCAATCTACATGAAACCACTATAATTTTTAAAAATAACTATTTTATATATATACAACTTTTCCCCGTAGTCTTAAAGCTCTAGGAAATATACAAATGCCTTCAGGCTTAATAATTTCTCTTTTTAATGATGAAATCGTGTTTATTTGTGTTGTCTGCACATATTTGAAAACACTGTCAAAATACATGTGAAAAGCCAACTAATGCTTCTAATGGCCCTAATTATGAATTCTGTGTACTTCAAGAATATGATTTGTTCCCTTTTATTCCACAGTACGTGCATTTTCTGCAAATTATACTTTTAATACTGAGTAGTGAGGAGAAAATCAAGAAATTTTCCTTCCTTAAGCAATGTGTCTCTTTAACTCCTTTGTTTTGAAATGGGAACTATAACATCCAGAAACATTTCTTACCTAAGCTTGTACTGTTTTCACTGTAAAAGACAGTTCTAGATAAGAACGTGCAACAATGATAAAGAAAGCAGTATGTATTAAGTAATCTAGATTCCAAATAATGCTTTCATTTTAGCTACAATCCAACATAACTTTTAAGCATAAACACATTCATGCTGGAGCCAATGGGGATTCTTGCTATCCCACAGAGAATAAACACATAGTTAAAACAATTGGTTAAGTGGGAAAAACAGAAAACCATTACTGAATTAATGTGTTTTCTTTCTTAAAAAATACAGAGTGGCCCCTAAACTGCTAGCTCCACTACAGAGCAAAATGTAGTATAAAGGCACTTTTTTCCCCAGCAAAATAGAATAGTTTTATCAAGTATTTACGGTAGAGTGAAGTACATTTCTTAATGTTACAGCATTGCTAAGATTTACAGGACCAAATAGAAAATTGGTTCCTTGAAGTATAGGTGTGCATTGTAATTGTATAATTTTCTCTAGTTTATCTTTGAAGTAGGATATTTCTTAGGCAGAAATACTGGTATATGTTACACACATACATATGTAATCTGCATAGAGTGAGAGTAGCTTCCTCTTGCCTTGAGTGGGTATTTTATTAAAAGAATATGTAATTAAAAATTAGAAAAAGTAATTTAAACATGTTTTGACATTAAAAAGAAATACCTAAATAACAGGTCATTTTTACAATTCAGTAACATTTATTTAATTATCCCCCTTACCCATCTCTCCTACTCTAGCAATATCTCTCACATACAATGTGGCTGCTTCCAAAAACTTATTTACCCTAATTCCAAACTTCTCCCACTAAATACTCCAACTAGTCCAGTTCCTTCTTGCCTCTCTCTGTTTGTCATTTCCTTCCTTTCCATTTTCCAATGCAAATTCTTTCAGCCTCTCAGTTGATCCAGGCCACCTCTCACTCATTGCTTCAATCTGTGTAATGAGGCCTTGAAGAAATAAAACAACCTGCCATTCATATTTGAAGTTTGGAGGTGGGAGTGTTTAGGGAGAATTGAAAGATAAGTAAGCAATAGCATTCTACTGAGCATGAGAGTGCAGGTAGAGGTTATGATCAAATGTACTCACCAAGTTTCTCTTCTAAATATTTTGCATTCATTAACTTATTAATCACACAATAACCTAAAGAGGTGTATATAATTATTACTTCTATTTTAGAAATGAAGAAACTCAGACTAGTAAAAGTTAAATACTTCACCAAAGGACCCATTGTAAGTGATATGGTTTACCTTCAGGGTCTAACTCTGGAAGCCATGCCTTTACATGACAAACTGTAGTATCATATTAAACCTATCTCTACTTATATATTTTTGGTCCCTGTCACACATGACTTAACAGGAATCAGCAGGTGAAGCTGAATTAAAACTGTGAAAGAAGAGAAGCACCTGGAATGGAAAGATAAACTCACACTGTTCTCTCTTAAAGCTGAATGAGGGAAACAAACCCTTAATGTCAAGATAAGAATTTACAATATATTATTTATGACTTAATGTTCTGTGTGTTTTGTCTTACGCGTGAAGGTAAATATTAAGGTGATAGACTCTTAGATTATAAGCATTTACTCAACAAAGACATCACTATCTTGAAAATCACAATAAATCTCTATCTACTCCTCCATAACTTTAATCAGAAAATTAAAGCCTTTTTTTTTACCTGTTTTAATTTTATTTTAGGTTCTAGGATACATGTGCAGGTTTGTTACATAGGTAAACTTGCTTCACAGAGATTTTGTTTAAAGTTATTTGATGTGCTCCTCTATAAATAATATTTGAAGAAAACGATTTTAGAAGATACTTTTAGGATATTAGAAATAGCTGGATACATTAATTATGTTATTATTGTTATAATTACCACATTTAAAATAAACGTTCATTAACTAAGACATTGTAAAAATACGCCAAATATTTCTATATTCACCACAATTTCCTTACATCCTGCTGTTAAGTTGAGATTAAATTTTCATTTGCTAGCCACTAATGCCACTATAATCACTTGCTATATCTTTGAAATTCTCCCCTAAGAATTATGTATTTGATGCTATCAGCATTTCTGCACAGCACTCTAATAATAGTCTAGTGTTCCAGTGTCTTTAATTTACTCACAGAAAGAAGGTATTTAAAATGTAAACATTTTCAATAAATTTGGAGAGCTAAAAATTTAGTATTACAGGATTCTAACTTAAGCCGTGGAAATCATTCAGCAAGAATAATTTGCCTAATTACTCGCCTAAGCAAATACGGTGCACTGATTATGTATCGGCATTTGTGCGCTGAATATTCTTAAAATGACTACCTTGACAAAGAAAATGTAAGAATCAAAGAAATTTCTTAATTTACAATTAAGCTGCAAAACTTAAGTTAATTACTATCTGACTCTTTACAGAAATTTTTTGCAGAGCCCTAGACTAAGGAATAATGTATGGCAGCCTCCAAGTTTTTACTCTTTCCTTAGCCAGAGCATGGTTCTGGGTAGCAACTCTATTACCTGTCATTCTATACTGAGTATCAACGTTCAAAATATGTATCAACCAAGAGTGTGGATTCATCTGAGGCATCATAAGAGCATAAGATAATTTCTGAAAAATGATTACAGATGTATTTTTAAATAAAAAGATATTTTTACTATTCTATTAGCTTTAGTCTGCACTATGCATTTGAATAGCTACAAATTTGTAAGTACAATTTTTGAAAGGCAGCAAAATATATTGATCACTTTGGCAATGAAAATTGAAGCACGTTTTTGACATTCACTCCAATAATGTAGGACCACCCCTACCACAAAAAAAAAAAAAAAAAAGAAAAAGGAGAGGGGGAGAAAGGGGGGAAAAGAGGTAGAGAGAGAGAAGAGACATTAGTAATTAATACTCATTTTGAGGCGAAAAAAAAGATAGTCCATACTTTTAAATATTAACAAAATCACAAAAGCCATTAGAAATGGTCTTGATCAAGGTACCCTTTGATTGTCTCAGGAAAGGTTAGCATTTTAAGATTCATGATGTGATTCAGGACCAACTAGTCACAAGGTAAAATCACAAGACACATCTTAGTTCAATTAACAGATACAAGCAGAATATCAAAGGTAAGGTAGGTGATACTTTAGAATTAAATGCAGTCATGCATGTGGAACTGGTCATTAAAAATATTATTTTTAATTGAGGATGTTTTGTCTTTTTGATGAGAATTTGAGGTTAAGTTTCTTAATGTTCTAAAAAGTTTGCTCTTTGTTTTCAGATGACAAAAATATATTTTACAAATTCTTGTGACAGTTAATGAAATGGTAATTACATTATTTCATTTCTGTAGAAATATCCATTTCATGCACATGAAATATCCTTAGCATGCACATGTTACAGATTGATAAATTCACTTCTTGTCAGATAAACCAAGATATTAACTCCATCTGAGTGTGCCCTTAGTGTGCAGAGCGGTGTTTTGAACATGTGTGGACATTAAAATATTCAACAAGTGATCTTAATTTCAGATGTGCAAAACCTTGTGTTTAGAGGATGAAAGGACTTTTCCTTTTAAAAATATTGTATTTGTCTTTTGCATCCAACCTTGACGTATCTGCCTACCTTCAACTCACTTTTGATATATAACCAATTTGAATAATAACATGAAATGTCAAAATAAATCTTAACTTTTAAAAGTAACTTATATTCAATAAAAAATATGACAAAACTATTTAAGGAGCAATCTTGTTAAAGTAGTCAGGGACACAGAAACAAGCAGTTCAAACAATAAAAATTAATTAATAAGCCAAAAAAATTGTGAAAGACGTAAAAAAATGTTTTATGCTTTCCTATTTTCATTTTTAATGTGGGAAATTTAGTTAATGTATAAATCAAATATTATGTTGCCTAAAAATTGTGAGAAAAAATGTTAATGTTACGTAAAAATTACCATGTAAACAATGTATAGAAATTAACTTTGACTAATTTTATGTATTTTCAATTTATATTTACATTAAACAATTAAGAATATGATTAGTCCATATTATAAAATTATAACATACATATATGTGTAAAAACATACCACAAGAAGTGTCCGGGCGCGGTGGCTCACGCCTGTAATCCCAGCACTTTGGGAGGCCGAGGCGGGCAGATCACAAGGTCAGGAGATCGAGACCATCCTGGCTGACACGGTGAAACCTCGTCTCTACTAAAAGTACAAAAAATTAGCAGGGCGAGATGGCGGGCGCCTGTAGTCCCAACTACGCAGGAGGCTGAGGCAGGAGAATGGCGGGAACCCTGGGGGGCGGAGCCTGTAGTGAGCGGAGATCGCTCCACTGCACTCCAGCCTGGGCGACAGCGAGACTCCGTTTCGAAAAAAAAAAAAAAAAAGAAAAAAAAAAAAATATATATATATATACCACAAGAAAGCATATATAGATCATTAAGATCAATAATTATCATAGTAGTACTAAATGGGTGACATTGATCACAAATAGTAAAATTCTACTCCTAATAAACTAAAAACTTCCATAAAATTAACTATTGCCTTTTCATTCTATGAACCTGTATTTTATACATTTAAAAATCACAATACAATCAGAATAAATAAAAATATAAAATAAATAATATGTAATGTAATTAGCTACTGTTTGTTTTTCATTAAGGGTTAATGTTAAATAGTAATTTTTTTCTATATTTCAAATATAAAAAAACACATGTAAATATTTAAAATATTTTGAAGAAGTAGGAAATAAATTGACCAGATGCCAGAATTTTTATTTAGAGCAATCATAGAAAAAAAAAGAGCAAATTGATTTTTATATCTCTCTTACGTTACTAATTTTTTAAAAAAATCTGATAATTTTATTTATTTCTCTGATTACTAGTGTTTGAAGAAAAGAAATATCCATCCTGTGCAAAAAAAAACTGAACATCTACTATAGCACGTAAGGTTTCATAAAGTTATATTATATTACTTTAGTTCTAATTATGTTAAAATTAGTTTAAGAATTAAAAAGAGTATTTACATAAAGGAAAACATTTTTAAAAATAGCAATTAAATTCAATGGATACATCTTGTTTGTCTGCTAACTTAAACTTCAACATGAATTCTGAGACAGTTGGAGAACTTATAATATGAATTATTAAATGATGCCAAATAATTATTGTTCATTTTATTATGCATCGAAAGGAAATTGTGGTTATAAAAGAATATGTCCAAAGATGTAATTATAAAGAAAATGTGGTTTGGAATTTAAAATATATGTTTTACAACAAAAAGATATTTGGAGCACCTAGGGTAAAGTTTGGTAATTATCAAAGCTGCAAGATGCAATAATGGTGATTTATTGCTTTTTTATTTTTTTTTTTTTGGTTTTAGCTATTTTTGAAAATATTTGTTATATTAGTAAAAAATTAGAAAAAAATATTTTGTGGGCATTGTCTCCTGCATTCTATAATGGAATGGCTGTTTTAATCTAAAACCCTTTCACCTCAAATTGGATTTGATAATATTATACCACAAATTATCTAAAGTATAAATGAGAACAGTAATTACAGCACCATATTGTTGTTTTTGGAAACCCTATCCATTCTACAACCACTTTTACCACAATCTGTGATGGCAGTGGACTTTGTTCAAGCTTCTGCCCTCACGAAGTCTGTCAGGACTCTCTGTCATCAGCAAGGTAATTACAGGTAAACTAAGGATTATCTAATTCCATGGAATTGCTCAATATGTACACAAAATTTTATTTTGGGGTTCAACAATTCTGTTTGAGGAACTAGAGTGGAAATAGCTTGGGGTTTTCTAGATTGATGCTTGCTTCTCAAAATCTATTATGCATAAAAACCACCTGGGGATATTGTTCAAAATGGAGATTCTCTTCTAGATTTTTTAATTTTTATTCATAACAGTCTCTGAGGATATTTTGTATTTCTGTGGGATTGGTTGTAATGTCATTTTTGTCAGTTCTCATTGATCATATTTGGACCTTCCCTTTTTTTTTCTTTGTTAATATTATTAATAGTCTACCAATCTTGTTTATTCTTTGAAGAACAAACTTTTGGTTTTATTAATTTTTTGTATTTTTATATATTCAATTTTATTCAGTTCTCTCATTTTAGTTATTTGTCTTCTTTTGCTGGATTAGAAGTTGGTTTATTTTTTTTTTCTTGTTCCTGTAGGTTTGACGTTAGATTATTAATTTGAGATCTTTTTAACTTCTTAAGGAAGGCATTTAGTGCCATAAATCTTTCTCTTAACACTGTTTTAGATGTAAGATTTTGGTATGTCGTATCTCTATTTTCATTAATTACAAGGAATTTTTTGATCTCTGCCTTAACTTTTTGTTCACTCAAGAGCAAGTTATTTAATTTACATGTCCTTTTTAGTTTTGAGAAATCTTACTGGTATTTATTTTTATTTTTATTGCACTGTTATATGAAAGTATGCTTAGTATAATTTTAATTTTTTAATTTATTGAGATTTGCTTTATAAATGAGCACATAGTCAATCTTACAGTATGTCCCATGTGCAGAGAAAAATGTAAATTCTGTAGTTGCTGGATGGGATATTCTGTAGATGTCTCTTAGGTTCAATTGGTCAAGTGTAAAGTTTAAGTCCAGAATTTCCTTTTAAGTTCTTTTATTTCAATAATATGTTCAACACAGTCAGTGGGGTGTTGAAGTACCCAACTATTATTGTGTGGCTATGTAAGTCTTTTTGTAGGTCAAGTAGAACTTGTTCTATAAATCTGGGTGCTCCATCACTGGTGTGTATATGTTTAGAATAAATAAGTCTTATGGTTGAATTGAAGCTTTTATCATTACCCAATGCCCTTCTTTGTCGTTCTTGATTGTTGTTGGTTTAAAATTTGTTTTATTTGATATAAGAAAACTAACTCCTCATCTTTTTTGTTTTTTGTTTACATGGGAGATCTTGCTCTATTCCTTTCCTTTGAGCCAGTGGGTGTTATTATATGTGACATGGGTCTTTTGAAGACAGCAGGCAGAGGAGTCTTGTATTTTTATCCAGCTCACCACTCAATGGCATTTAAATAAGGGATTTTGATCATTTACATTCTGGGTCAGGAAAGATATATGAGATTTTGATCCTGTCATAATGTTTTTAGCTGGCTGTTTTGTAGACTTGATTGTGTAATTGCTTTGTATTGTCTGAGGTCTATGTTCTGTAGCCTGTTTTTGTGGTAACAGGAATTGATCTTTTGTTTTTGAGTTTAGCATTTCCTTAAGGACCTCTTGAAGGCTGGCCTGGTTGTAACAAATTTCCTTAAGTCCATTTGTCTGAGAAAAATTTTATTTCTCCTTCACTTATGAATCTTAGTTTGACAAGATGAAAAATTATGGGTTGTAATGTATTTTTTTTGAGGATACTGTCAATAGGCCCCCAACATCTTCTGGCTGTTGTAAAGTTTCTACTGAAAGATCTGCTGCTAGCTTGATGGGGCTCTGGTTGTAAGTGACCTGATCTTCCAGATTCCTGAAAATACAACATCCTGTGATTGAACTGGAAAGAAAGTGAAAATTTGAACAGACCAGTAACAAGTCACAAAATTGAATCAGTAATCAAAAACCTACCAACTAAAAAAAAGTCCTGGACCATATGGATTCACAGTCAAATTCTATGAGATGTACAAAGAAGAACTAGTACCAACCTTACTGAAACTATTCCAAAAAATCGAGGGAGGGGGGTTCTTTCCTAACTGATTCTACAAAGCTGGCATCATCCAGATACCAAAACCTGCCAGAAATTTAAGACAATATCCCTAATGAGCACAGATACAAAAATCCTCAACAGAATAGTAGCAAGCTGAATCCAGATGCACAATAACCAATTAGTTCACCATGATCAATTAGGTTTTATTCCAGGGATGCAAGGCTAGTTCAACATATGCGAATCAATAAATTTGATTCACCGCATAAACACAATGAAAAACAAAAACCATATGATCACCTCAAGAGAAATAAAGCTTTCAATAAAATTCAACATTGTTTTATAATAAACACCCTCAATAGGTTAGGCAGTGAAGGAACTTACCTCAGAATAGTAACAGCCGTCTATGTAAACCCAAAGCCAACACCATACTGAATGATCAATAGCTGGACACATTTTCTTTAAGAACAGGAAAAGGAAAAGGAAGCCTACTCTCACCACTCCTATTCAACATAGTGCTACAAGTCCTATCCATAGCAATCAGGCAGGAGAAAAAGATAAAAGACATCCAAACAGAGAAAGAAGTGAAGCTATATCTCTGCTGACTTCATCATTTATCATTTCAATCATAGAAAACCATAAAGACTTCAGTAAAGTTTCAGGATATAAATTAATGTACAAAAGTTAGTAGCATTTTTATGCACCAATAATATCCTAGCTGAGAGCCAGATTAAGAACACAATCCCACTTACAATAGCCACAAAGAAAGTGAAATGTCTAGTAATACAGCTAACCAAGGAGGTAAAAGATCTTTACAAGAAGAACTATAAAACACTGCTAAAAGAAATCAGAGATGACAAAAATAAATGGGAAAGTATTCAATACTTACAGATTGAAAGAATAAATATTGTTAAAATGGTTATAATACCCAAAGCAATCTACAGATTCAATGCTTTTTCTATCAAACTACCAATGTCATTTTTCACAAATTTAGAAAAAAAAATGTATGTGGAACCAAAAAGAGCTAAAATAGGCAAAGCAATCCTAAGCAAAAAGAAAAAAGCTGAAGGCATGACTTCACCTGACTTTAAAAGCCACACACCTACAAGCACCGAATCTTAAATAAAACTGACAAAAAGTAAGCAACGGGAAAAGGACACTCCCTATTCCGTAACTAGCACTGGGATAACTGGCAAGCCATATGCAGATGAATGAAAGTGGACCCCTGCTTTTTAACCACATACAAAAATTAACGTCAGTTGGATTCAAGATTTAAATGTAAGACCTCAAATTAAGAATCCTAGATAAAAACCCAGGAGATACTTTCTCAATATGAGTTTTGGCAAAAAATTTATGTCTAAGTCCCCATAAGCAATTTCAGCAGAAGCAAACATTGGAAAGCAGTACCTAATTAAACTAAGGAACTTATGCATAACAGAAGAAATTATCAACAGAGTCAACGGATAGCCTACAGAATGGGGAAAAAAAAACCATTTTCAAACTATGCATCCAACAGAGGCCTAACACCCAGAACTTACAAAGAATTTAAATAAATCAACAAGCAAAAAACAAACAATCCAGTTAAATCATGGACAACACTTCTCAAAAGTAGATGTACTGGGGGCCAAAAAACATATGAAAAAATGTTCAACATCACCAATGATTGGAGAAATTCAAATCAAAACCACAATTTGCCAAGATTTATTTTACCAGTCAAAATTGCAATTATTAGAATCTAAAAAAAAAAAAAAAAATAGATGCTATCCCTACTGCAGAGAAAAGGGACCACTTAATACACTGGTGGGAATGCAAATTAGTTCAGCCACTGTATAAATCAGTTTGAAGCTTTGTCAAAGAATTTGAAACAAAGCTATTATTCAACCCAGCAATCCCATTACTGGGTATAGACCCAAAGGAAAATAAACAGATCGACTAAAACGACACATGTACTCATATTTATTACAGCACTATTCACAAAAGCAAAGACATCAACCTACATACTCATCAGTGGTGGACTGGATAAAGTAAAGGTGGTATATATACACCATTGGATTCTATACAGCCATAAAGAAGAACAAAATCATGTCCTTAGTAGCAACACAGATACATATGAAGGCCATTATCCTAAGTGAATTAACACAAGAACAGAAAACCAAATACCGCATGTTCATACTCAGGAGTGGGAGCTAAACACTGAATAAACATGGACAAAAAGATGGAAACAACAAACACTGGGGACTACTGGGGGGTGAGGGAGGGAGGGAGAAGGAGGATATGGGCTAAAAAACTACTTATTGGGTATATGTTCACTACATTTGTGATGAGACCATTGGTATTTCAAACCTCAGCATCACACAACATACCCATGTAACAAACCTGCATATGTACCCTTTGAATTAAAAAAAAAAAAGGAGATTCTTTCTTAAAAAAATGGTTCAAGAATTAATCCTAAGCCTTTAAATTTCTTAAGCTTTCCCTTGATGTTGCCAATTCTGCTGGTAATCAGACCAAGGATCTAGCACACTATTTTTTAGCCATTTTTCAGCATCATAAACTGAATTGATGCTTCAGGAATTGAACATTTTTCAATACAATTCCCACAAGATACAACTGAATTTTACTGAAACTGAATACAAGTTGATCAGTCATAATGCTGAGGACCTTTTTCTTGACTAGAACTTATTAATAATCCAAGGCCTGAAAAAATTTAATGAGTGAAAAGTGCAAGAAAAAACAACAACTGTGCAAAAATATATGCATGATAATTATTTTACTTTTTTCTTAAATGTAAGGAAACATCTTTTACATTGGAATTACAGATTTTACTTAAGCTTTTCTATTTCATTCCTGATTGAAGTTGATAAGAGTATGTCATAAGCATCTATCTTTATATGCCTTTGTGTTTATGAATGAAACTTGTTTTTTCAGTTCTTGACTCAATGATATATATTTTTAATAATTTTCAGTGAATTGATCAAACCCATCTAGTTTAAACATGTTAATATTATTCCAAGTCATATAGAATTAAAATTTTTTCTGGGGTCATTATTTTTAAATAGCATAGAGATTATTATATAAATATCTCTCTGCAATACTTTTGGCTGAATGGAATATACTGAGTATGTAGGTGGCTTAGTTTCCTAGCTTATGCACAAAAGATTGCAAACTCGGTGACTTAAAACAACAGAAATTTATTCCTTCACAGTTCTAGAAGTCTGAAATCAAGCACCTAGCAGAGCATCTCTGTAAAGGTTATATGGGAGAGTCCTTACTTGTTTAGTTTAGCTTCTGTTTATTGCTGGAAATCCTTGGTGTTCCTTGGCTTATAGAAGCATCACTCTAGCATGTGTGTGTGTGTGTGTGTGTGTGTGTGTGTGTATGTGTGTGTGTGAGAGACTTCTTATAGGGATACCATTCATATTGGATGTAACGTTTACCCTAATTCAGTATGACTTCCTACGTAATTACAACTGCAAAGACCTTCTTTTCATATTAGGTCACATTTATAAGCAGTGGGGTTTAACACTTCGACATATCTTTTGTCTTTTAGGCTGAAACAAAAACCTTAAAACATTTATTACATGGAGAATTCTTCATGTTTTAAAATTATATAGCTTGGTAAAAACACAAGAATTTGAGAAGGATGAATTAAATATATATCTTTTCCATAATACAAGATGTACTTATTCAGAAACTGTCACAGTTCCCCTGGACAGGATACACTACTCTTAAACATTTTTTTTCCTTCATATTGAAACTAGAGCTAGGAATCCAAAGATTTTTTTGAAGTAATACATTCATGAATTAATTTAAGTAGGCTAATATATACATACTATATATTATTTATGTCTCTTATTAATATAAATATATAAAGGCTCTTTTGTAACCTGGTTAAATTTATTTCATAATTTAGACTCAGTTGATTCCGACTGAATTCCTATCAAAATAAATAAGACGTATTTTATTGTGTTAGTTTTATTAAGGTTATCCTCAGTTAATTATTCTCAGAACTAGCCTACCCTTTTTGAAGAAACAAGGCTCTGTATGATTTGCGATAAATATACTTCAAGAATAATCTGTTTGTAGAAATTCATTATATTTACATGATGGTTATAAATATGTAATAACATAATCTTATGTCATAAAATCAAATGTTCAAATTAATTTATTATATACAGTATTATAAATTGTAAACATTAACTTTTCTATTATAGCTTTTATGAGAATTTTTATATCTTGAATTATCTAAGAATTATGACATATAACTCCCAAAGCACACTATTTTAAAGTTTTTATAAAAAAATTTCAAGTTTGTATTGTTTTTTCCAAAGACTGCAGATTAATCACCCAGGATGTATTTTTTAACGTGCATTGCTTTAGGTTGTACATAAATCTTGTAACAAAGTAAATCTCTGTAATTCAAAGAACCAAAACTACTTTTACTTCAGAATGCTGTTTTCCCCTACAGCCGTGTTGTTGCTGATTACTCTCTCAGTTTCAATTTGAAATAAAAAAATAAGCTTCCCAAGTTTAAAATCAACATGACTGTGGTGAACTCTTCCTATAGGACAACATGATTTCAATAAACTTCTAGATGTTGCTGTTTATTGCAAGAAATGTATTCTTAAATATTAGAAATAAGGACACAAGGAATACTTTTTTATTATGTTAAAATATATTTAGAGTGTATATTCCCAGTAGATAGCTTAGGAGTAATAACAAATATCATGATTGTATGTAAAAATCGTATTACTGAGAAATATGAGATATAGATTCTAGTCTTGTTTCCTTTGCATGACAGAGGAGTAAATGTGGGTAGCAAGACCAGTGACCAGTGACGGGTCTGAAGTTTTACACTACCTGCAAGCTAACAATGTGGTTGCATAGGTTAATGGATACTGGAAGAAAATATAAAATTATTTGCTCTAACAATGACTTTTACTCACAAAACACCAGGTAGTATGAGTTGCATGTTTGTATTGGTTTCCACTAGATCCCAATCACAGGAGGGCAATGTGGACATCACAGATCTGTATCCCCAAGCTTAGGAAACCCCAATTGTTATAGATGAGCTGGTGGTAAACCTGCCAATCTGTGCCCATCAGGGAGACATCTTTATTGGCTTGATCAGAAAAGAAATCTGTTTGGAGGAAGACACTATCCAGTACACTACTAAAATAGCTGCTATACAGACATTTTGAGAAGATAGTCCAGAAAGAAAGTCTTTCCTCGGAAGAACAGAAGAAACATAAGGGATCCATTGAGAATTTTCTTCTGACATTAACAACTCTATGTTTTTATGTCTACTTGGCTTCAGATGAATTTTTTCATGAGCACTTCACTCATCTCCTCTGATTAATCTGTTCAATAGGAGCTGAAACCTAATCTGATCTTTTTTTTTTCTTGTACTTCATTGAATAAGGTTGTTATCAACAGGACTCCAAGCAAAAGGATGAGCTCGATCTGCAGTATTGACTTAAGCCATGCCCTCCTGGTCCTGGCTGAGAACACTGGCTAAAGCATCAACATCTACCATATAAAGCCAAGTTACTACATTTCCATTTCTCCTGAGGCATTAATCTAGGTACAGCAAGATTGCACACATTCCACCTTGGCCTGCAAAGGGGCAGTTGGCAGCACATGTGCCATCCATAACCACTCTAGCCAGTGGGTTAAAGTTGAACTGAATGCCTTCCAAGACTGAGGTGATATTTCTTTAAATACTTGAAGGTAACGTATGACCTGCCCAAGATTCAAGTCACTGTGTCAAGTCGAGAGGCCAAATATTGGCTAATTTATATACAGAAAGTAGAGTCTCAAAGATGCACATAGTGCCCTGGAAAGAAAGCAATATTCACACTTGTTGGGGCTTTCCAGATAGGACCTGCATTAATAGGGAGACAAAGGTGAAATACTCCCTATGTGGTCACCCAACAGGCTGAATGGAGTTACAATTCCCTGTTCATTTAGAATAATTGAGTCTAGTCCTTTTATAGAGAAATACCTGAGATCAGTCAGTACCACCTGTCCTGTTTGTTCATGCCACCAGCCAGGTTGCATTCATCCACCCAAAGGAATGACGGAGAATAGAACACAATTATAGCTGCTTTAAAAAGGGACCATTTCTGCAGTTTCTGATTGTCTTCCAGGTAAGCTTAAGAGGAATAACAATCAAATCATGGTCAGAGCTGTATGTTACGGATGGCATACCTAGCAGCCAAGTAAGTACAGTTGACTTTTGAATGACACAAGAATTAGGAACACTGACCCTCCACATAGTCAAATATCCATGTATGACTTTTAACTCCCCAAAAACTTAATTATTAATAGCTTAACATCGACTGGAAGCCTCACCAATAACAAAACAGCAGATTAACACATATTTTGTCTGTTATATATATGATATGCTGTTTTCTTTCAACAAAGTAAGCCAGAGAAAGAAAGTATTATTAAGAAAATTATAAGGAAGTGAAAATATAGTAACTACTTATTAAGTGGAAGTGGATCATTTTAAAGAACTTCATCCTCATTGTCTTCCCATTGAGTAGGCTGTAGAGGAGGAGAGAAAGGAGGTCCTTGTCTTGCTATCTCAGAGGTGGAACAGGTAAATGAGGTTGAAAGGGAGACAGGAAATGCAGGGACACTTGATGTAAGTTAACAGTAATACATAATAATTTCTATTTGACTTTTGCTTTTCTAAAAATATTTTTATGCAGTACAAATCTTTCTTCTACCATTTGCTTTAGTTTCATTTCTGGTATCATAGAAGGGTCTATGTCATAAAAGAAATCACAAGCAGTCTTGAATAATCAGATCCTTCTGTCACTGTGTCAAATGTCAATTAGTTTTCTGGTGCTGCTTCTTCTGTCTTTTTCCTCATGATCTAGCACTGGTTTGGAAGCACTCATCTCCATCAAGTAGTATTCCTTTAATTCATCTGGTGTGGTATCTGTTAGCTCTTGAATTTCTCCAAGATCCGTATCTTGAAACCCTTTACCCCTCATTTTTGTTGCCACATTCACAATATCTTTCATGGTTTTCTTGATTTGCTGTGTCATATATCCTGTGAAGTCATGCATGACATCTGAATATAGTTTCCTCCAGCAGGGATTTATTGTTTCACCCTTGATGGCTTTCACAGCTTTTTCTGTTACAACAATGGCATCCTCAGTGGTGAAATCTTTCCACCAACTTTCATGATGTTCTGTCTATCAGGGTTTACCTTTATAGTGCTGACAATCCTTTCTATAGATTACCATGTGTCATGAGCCTTGAAGGCCCTCATGACTCCCTGATCTAGAAGCTGATTTAGAGACAGTGCATTTAAGAGCATATAGACCTCTTTGACATCTTTAGTATTGAACTCATGGATTTCTGGTTGGCCAGAGGCATTGTCCAATATCAAAAGAACTGTAAAAGACAGTCCCTTACTGGCAAGGTACTTCCTGACTTCAGGTACATCAATGGAACCAATCCAGAAAAAGTCTTCTCATTATACATGCTTTCTTCTGATGCAACCCCAAAACTGGAAGCTTGTGTTTATCTTTTCCCTTCAAGTTGTAGGCAGTAGCAGCTTTGTAGATTAGTGCTATTATAGCACTTACCATAAAGATGACTACATTTGGACAAAACAGTAGAGTTGGCTGATCTCTTCTTTCTTTAAATCCTGCTACTCGTTTCTCTTTCTCACTAATAAATGTTCTCTGTGGCTTTTTTTTTTTTTTCCAGGATAAGGCCATTTCTTCTGCATTAAAAATCTGTTTAGGCTGATAGCCTTTCTTCTCAATGATTTTCTTAATGACATCTAGGAACTTGTCTGTTGCATCTTGCTTAGCAGAATATGCTTCTACTGTAACCTTGATTTTTTTAAGCCAAATCTCTTTCTAAAGTTATCGAATTATCTTTGGCTTGCATTAAATTATTCAGCTTTAGAACTTTTATCTTCCTATTGCTTTAAGTTATCATGTATGACTTTGCTTTTCCTCAAATGACATTAGAGTCTATAGTAATGACTTTCTTATAAAAATCCTCCACCCATAAAAGCTGCATTTTTAATATGTGACAGAAAGGTATTTCACAAAAAGTGCATGGTTTTTATGTCTATCAGCATAGCTACAGTGATGGCTTCATGAATTCACTTTTCTTTTTTTACTTCAGAGTACATGCAAGATATTCAGGTAACCAGGAACTAGTGGTGAGGTTATGCAGAAAAGTGTGGTTTAAGGGCGTAGGTAAGTGCCTGCTGTTCTGCAGAGAAAAAAGTCAGTGTATGTACAAATCTGCAGAAGGATTTGCAACTAAGTGGAAACTCTCTGGGAAGCAATCACACTACATAAATGCCTTCAGGAGTGTGTGGTGAAGGGTGGGTGTTCAGTAGTAACAGTGAGGGCCTGGTGATGAGCCTCTGGGACTCAATCTGCTGAGAGAATGATGGTGCTAGTGTATGCAGAGACTCCCAGGATACTGGATTCTCTCTTTAGAAAGTCATAGGAAGGTCATTGCCAGGTCAAGCCAAAATTGCAAGGCTGCCAAGGGCCCATGTGTTCTGGACCTGTGGCTTGGGGAAAGCTCCACCATTTGTCCTCACATTCATTCCACTGAACAGGAATTATTGGTGTGGGTGTGCAGAAGTTTGGCAACAGTTTCTCCCGTACCTTTTATCCAGAAAACATGATATACTTTGTAAAGGAGAAATGGTTCAAGGAATTTGGCTTATTATTTCACAGTAATGAAGGACGAATTTAAAGGTTAGAGGCAATATATTGATAACTGACACATATAGCAAGGCTTTAGGAATCTCCCCTATTTTAATTATTAAGTACTAGTTGACCCATCCCAATATAAAAATATCAGGCCAGAGAATCATAGTGTCTCTATAGGTTAGGTATCCCATTTAAATAAGCCCTCAGTAGCAAGTTGCTTTTCAAAAAAGTAGTCATGTCAGTGAGGTTACAACTCCAGAACAACAGGGAATTGCTCTACGAGGCAGAGGCCACTGCTGCTGGAGGCTCCAGATGGAAAAACTAAAATACAGACTTGGACTAATTTCAATACCCAAATAGTACAATGAGAGTTGAGTCACCTTTCTGGCTCTTGGCACTGAAGTGGTGGCAGTACTTCTACCACTGCTAAAGGGGTAGAGTGTTGTGAATCAACCTGCATAAGCCTTGGAAACTACTTGGCATTCAGGATCCTGAATTTTTTCAAAGTTATTTAAGCATCCCTTCTGAGAGAGCTGTGATGACTCCACAATCAGGGACAGTGCAACTGAGGCTTCTAACTTATTAATCAAAAGAATGTCATTTATACAGTAAAAACTTTGCAAATCATAGGGTAGAAGTATTTGCATTAGATCCTGACTCACTTTCTGGTGGCAAATGGCAGGAAGTTTGTCTTACTAACTCTTCTACACCTGCAGCTCTTCCCCGCTAGAGATAATTGTCTTTGGCACTCACAGGATAAGGAAGTACAAGCATATTAACCCACATAATTTCTACTACACATTCAGACCTAGAAGTAACAGAATGAGAACATTGAAGAAGCAAAATAACATAAATAACTCTCAGAGACATGTTAGTTCTCTTTCTTACTGTAAACCCTGCCTAAATTCACTTTGTTGAAACAATTTACCTTCATACCCAATGGAGCTAAGTAGGTTAATCAATTGAATACCATTGACTGAGCAAAGCCATAGAAGTTGAAATCTAGGAATGTATGCCCTTCACTCCTACTTGGACACAAGGAGACCTTGGCCCCACTTTTAATCATCTTTCTCCTTAAAGTGGCTGATGCTGGGATTGAGAGAAGGGTAAATTTAAAAATGTATGGAGTGAGAGAGTGGCCTTGTTGCAGCAAGCAATATCTTGCACTTGCTTCCCATTTTATGCATCATATCATCTGCCTGGACTTAACTAAACAAAGTTGTGGTTTTGGCCCAGACAAGGCTCCACCTCCTCATTGCTGATATGACTTATTTCACTTTTAGGAACCCCTCGACCTTTTCTTTTATCCTGCTAAGAGGAAAGTGATTAACACCCAAAGAATCATTTGGGCACCTTGTTTCAATACTCATTAACAGATAGGACAATGGAGGGATCCTATTTCAGTCCTCCTTGTCCATAACTTAGGAAAGAGCATTCACTACCATATCCCAGGGGGGTTTTCGTATCTTCTATCACATAGATAGCCTTTATATTTTCAGTTTGAGAAAATCATTTCTCTTTTAGCATGTAAGCTTTGCCACCAAAATTGTCAAGAACTATGAAGTGTCTAAAACTTACGCCATCTGCTAGCTAAAATGTTACCTTGGCACCAAAGACACAACAATGTTGCGTCAGAGAAAGAAGAAAACTGAAATATTGTTCATTGCAACAGATCTAGCACTTGAGTTTTAATGGAGCAATAGCGTTAAAGATTTTGGAGTTGCCTGGATTTTGCCTAGGGTCCTAGAAAATTTAAAGAAAGAGAATGACAGGTTCAGGTCAAACAATGAACAATTTAAGGCATACCAGGAGAGCCAGAAAGCCTTTATGGAAGTATTTAAAGAGATACCCACAATATCTGCAGTTATGGTCAGATTATGGTGAAAATCAAACCTATGTTTTGATTTTAAGAATCGTAGAACCACAAAAGATAAAATGCCCAGTCTCCGCATGTTTTCAATGTTAAAATAAAAGTTAGCATTGCTCCCTATCTTTACCAACGCTTGGTACTGTCAGTCTTTACAATATGATTCATTCTAGTGAGAATGTGTTAAAATCTTATCCCAGGCTATTTACTATACAAATATTCTTGAAAACATAGTCTGTAATCAAAATATATCAATACCTTTGCTCAAAGGATAGGCAGAAATGCAAGATATACATGGAGAATGGCTTTCCAAGAGTGGGCAACTCATTTTTCCTTTCAATGAGCATTAGGTCCTCATTTATTAAAAGCTATAAAATCCCAACGCTATTTATTTCACAGGGCTGCTCAGAGAAACAAAAATATCTAATAGATAATGATTAGGATTTTGGAAAATACCGACTTGTGTTGACAGATAAAGGGGAAAAATAAAAACTTCACATTGCTTTTGAGATCACTCAAACTTAATGACTAGGGAAGACATTGAGACATTTTGGAATAAACTAGTTATATAGCAACTGAAGGATGAGCAAATTCTTCAAGTGCCATAATTTCATGAGACTTAACAAATGTAGCATTGAATTGTTCATCTACTTGTTATAAAAATTAAAATACATAAATATTATATTTTATGAGAGGTTCATAAATAACCACACTGTTGGAAGAGTGTCTTTTTTTTTGGCGGGGGTGGGGACGATGTCTTGCTCTTGTGCCCCAGGCTGGGGTGCAATGGCGTGATCTCGGCTCACTGCAACCTCTGCCTCCCTGGTTCAAGCGATTCTCCTGCCTCGGCCTCCTGAGTACATGGGATTACAGGCGCCTGCCACCACACCTGGCTAATTTTTGTATTTTTAGTAGAGACAGCGTTTCACCATATTGGCCAGGCTGGTCTCAAACTCCTGACCTCAGTTGATCTGCCTGCCTCAGCCTCCCAAAGTGCTGGGATTATAGGCGTGAGTCAAGGTGCCTGGCTGGAAAAGTGTCTTTTATGTATTTGTGTTAGTAAATACACAGATCTCTTTCTTTCAAATACTATTCTTTTTAATATTCATTACCTGGCTTCTTTCTGTTTAGAAAGCATGAAAGTTGAAGTGAAAGAAATATAAAATATTTAAATGTAAGGTACAAATGATTGTATGATAGAAGCTTCTCTTTTCAGAACAATGTCAACCAACTATAAACTTATTTTTATCACAGTGTGATCAAGTAGTGAGATTTTTCTTTACCAAATGTTAAATTGACTTGTTGTGATGTCATCTGCCTAGATAATGAAAAATGTTCCCAAGTCATGATCTGCACCACTGTGTTCAAAACAGGCTTAATATGACTGTGCTGTGGCTGTAGGTTATGTAGGTTACAAGCAATGCTTTTCTTATAAGTTTTCATTTATCTTTTAAGGGAAATACAGGATAATCTTTTTTGTCTGTAGAAAGTTAAATAGAATGGCTTCATTTAATTCCAAATATCACAAATAGCAAGAGATTATAGAAACTAATTTCTTTCAGTATTTGTGTTTATACATCAGATTCTTCGAAAAATTTTCATATTTGACTGTACTGCTGCCTTTATGTGGCACTTTCATTTGGAAATAACTGCTACTCATATTTGTATCTTGGGCTATGTAGTAAGTAATAAGCTTTTGGCCATTTGACTTTCCTTTCTATAGGAAAAATAATCTTCCCTGTGCTATTCAAGTTCAGCATGAAATAGCATTACTTAAAAGTGCTTTCCTATTCTATATTGGCTTATGGATTGTAGAAAAGAAGATAAGATCATATTTCTTCTCTTTTAAATCTTTCTTATTAGTCTTAAAAAACTTTTTTTATAAAGATGAATCATTTAGGAACTATGCTATGGGAGGGCACATTGGTAACACAATCATGGGTTTTGTCTTCTAGAACTGTAAGGTGAAACATGATGTGATGGCTGAAGCTTTTCTTCCAAACATTTTAATGACTAATGCAATAGGTTTCTTCCAAAAGTGTTATTTTTACAATTAAAATAACAAGAAAACGTCAATGGAGAAAATTGACGAATTCTAGGAGAGAACAGTAATTGGAGGCGGATTACTACCTTATAGGAGAATCTTTTTCAGTATAGGTGCTTTCCTGCTAAAACTTGAATATTTAAATAAAAAATGAATTAAGGGTAAATTGTAATTATAAAATTATATGAAATCTAAAATAGACAAAAACCATATTCAAGGGTATTTTAATATCACATTTAAGTAAGGTAAATACTATGCCCCTAATTGATTCCTTCTAGTAGCAAAATGCTGGACTTCTGGACAACACTAGGGAATTCAGTACCAGAGAGTTCACTTTTCTTTTTTCTATTGAGGTAGAGAAAACTTGTACAACAAAATTATTTAAGGGTAAGCGAACTGCCACCCCCCCAAAAAAAAAAAATAATATATATATATATATATATATATATATATAAAGAGTTGCCTGTTACTTTATTCAAATGATTTATTACTCTATATTCTAAGCTTCAAAGAACAATTTTTTTTAAAAAACTCCACTTCCAATGCAAATTATTTTAATGGTATATTATAAAATGTTACGTTAGTTTTATGCAACATATTAGTTTTATGGGTTTCTCTGTTCTTTTGTTTCCTCATCTCTAAAGTAGGTAACTGAATGTAGTTGCTTCATTAATACGTTGTGAAGCTTAAAGGAATAAAATAATATTGAAATCGTTTATACATACAAAACACTTAAAATAATGAAAGACACAAAATAAGTGCTTAGTAAAAGCTTATTTACAATGTGATTAGGAAGGAAGAGAATAAATTTTCAATAAATATTGTCTAGCTGTAGTCATAATTATATTTGTTGTAGTGGTGGTAATAGCAGCAGCAGCAGTAGTTGATTCAAAATTATGTTTTAAATGGTAGGCATTTCAAAATAATTACATATAATAATGATAGTCATAAGTGAAATTACAAATATTGAAACTACTACAATAGTTACAGGTGCAACTCTAAAATGTCACTCAATTATGAAAAGTCATCCCTATGCTGTAGCAATCTAAATGACAAAAAAAAGGTCAGCTTTCTGCTGACCATAGATCCCTTCCAGATCTAGAGAAGACGGAGGATCTTCTAGCCAAAAAGTCATCTGTTTGCACATGTATCTCTCCTGTAAGAGGAAAGGGATTTTGGAGAGAAAGCATTATTGTGATTCACTTTTGTATTGCTTATTTTGTTTTGTTTTGTGTTAATCAAATTGAGGAACAGCAAGTGCTGACCAATGGAACTAATCACCTACTCTGCTTTCTTTAGAGAGGATTCAAAAGGATACTTTCAACCATTCCACACTAACCTAGGTGTAAAGATGACTTGCCATTGCAAACAATTTCCTCAATCATTTCTGTAAATCTGGGATCCAG
The DNA here is from genome assembly GCF_028878055.3 of Symphalangus syndactylus. Taxonomy (NCBI): domain Eukaryota; kingdom Metazoa; phylum Chordata; class Mammalia; order Primates; family Hylobatidae; genus Symphalangus; species Symphalangus syndactylus. Next base: position 58,523,130 of record NC_072426.2, read on the forward strand.
TCTCTGTTCATGTTTTTGCAGTCTTTTGCCCACTCCTACAACCCTCCTACCTTACCCCCAAGTTTCTGCCCATACTTTATTTATGTAAATTAAGCTTTCTTTTTAGTTATTTTTTTTAATTTCACTTAAGATGTCTCTCACTTGAGATAAAAGATACGAGATATATAACACATACACAGCACAATAAATTATCCTAAACACCACCAGTTTTAGAAATAAATTACCACTGGAAGTGCAAAAGTTGCCATCCTGTACCCTCTCAATTGCCAATTAACATTCTCTTCTTTCTCCCAAAAGTAATGGCCATCTTGATTTAAACATTATTTTACATATAATATACATACATATTTATATATTATATAGTTTAGAATATATATAATATGCACCATATAGATATATATTTATAATTGATATAAAACAATTAGAATAGTATTATATATAGTACATATACAGAATATATATACATCATGAAAAGCACAGTATGTAATTAGACATATTTTATGTACCAATACAAAAATTAAAGAAAATTATGGGTGAACTGTTTATGATTAAGCATTTTAACAAAGATAAAGCCCTTTGTTTATGAATGCTATGGAATAAAATAAAATTTATAAATAATAAGATGTTGCTTATTTTTTGGGCAATTTAAAAATGCCTAGTGAAACCTTGACTAGTGCATGTTAAAAATAATGCTCCTCAAATCTGAATCAATGGTCAACTAAACTGGCTAATGCCTCCCATTTGAAAATGGAAATAGAGTATCATATTAGTCAGGATTCTGTAAAGGCACAGAACTAACAGGCTATGTATATATGAAAGGGAGCTTATAAAGGAGAATTAACTCACACAGTCACAAAGTAAAGTCCCATGATAGGCCATCTGCAAGTTGAGAACCAAGGAAAGCCAGTAGTGGTTCAGTCTGAGTCCCAAAACTTCAAAAGTAAGGAAGCCAACAGTGCAGCCTTTAGTCCGTGGTCACAGGCCCAAGAGCCCAGGGAAAACCACTAGTGTAAGTCCAAGAGTGCAAAAACCAAAGAACTTGGAGTCTGAGGTTTGAGGGCAGGAAGCATCCAGCACAGGAGAAAGACAAAGCTGGAAGGCTCAGCAGGTCTCCTCATTTCACCTTCTGCCTGCTTTTTCTAGCTGTGCCAGCAGCTGAAGGGATGGTACACACCCAGATTAAGGGTGGATCTGCCTTTCCCAGTCCACTGACTCAAATGTTAATCTTCTCTATCAACACCTTCACAGACACACCCAGAAACAATACTTTGCATCCTTCAATCCAATCAAGTTGACACTTAATAATAACCATCAGAAGTATATTCTAAATTTTCTTTAAGTGGTTTGTTTACCTAATAATTCATAATTTGTATACATATGATACATGTGTGTATGTACTTTTATAACTATGCATAATTATACTCTACATATACATTTGTACATTACCCAATACATATGTGCTATATTAACATAGAATCCAACAGTAGGTTTTGATTTAAGGAAATGCTTAAGCAAAGCAAATGTTTTGATGGAAGTAAGTCTATATACAAATTGGGTCCAGTTGTAAGCTAAAGTAAGAGTAATCATTTGCTAACAGTGATCGTAGTAGAAAGAAATAGTTTATGGCATGTAAAGTTGTGTTTACAATTGTGAAAGGCAGAAATTGATGAATCACATCACTTCAGTCAGAGAAAAAGTCTTCAGAGCCAGAACCCTCTGGAGCAGAGATAAAATTGAAGGCTCTACTGAGTATATTTAGCAACAGAATGAGAGGCTTACGTTGCTCCTGTACACCATTCTTGCTAAAATATATGTTAAACATATTACTAAATAGCCTTGAGCTTTTAATTCTCAGGTCAAATGATAAATCTGAAAATTTTGCCCTGTCACGGGTCTCCTCACAAGTGGTAATGGTAGCGAAAACAATTTGTCTTCCTTATCAGCTTGTCTCTCTTTGATAAAATACTTTAGTCAGTGGCAAGATTGGAACCTATTTTGACATCTGCACCAGGCTCTTTGTTATTTTTACTTATACTTTAAATTTACTAAGTTCTTCCAAGAGCTTAAACATTCAGAAAGCAAAAACTAAACTGATTTGCTCCCTTTACTTTTTGCTCTGCCTTAGACATACTGTGAGGAAATGAAATATAAGGCTGGCTAACCTCTTAAATATGATCAGAGGAAACTGATGTTTTAGGAAGAAGAAAATACAGTATTAAAATTCCCAAACAGTATTTATCTTGTCACAGACATACTTCCTCCTTCTTGGGAAGGTACACATTATATTACTTTCTGAACAATCTCATACTCTCACTCATCATCACAAGTTTCCTCATCACAAGTTTAGTGGAGTTGCAGTAGTCAAATTTTTTGCAGAGTAAATTCCAATGTCAATGACTCCATCAAACCTACTCCCATGTAGCATTGTGACATAATATATTTTTTACATAATAAAATATATATTTAATTCAATACTATATTTAATTCAATACGTTTCTCATCACCAAGAACATCTAATCACACTTAAGTAGTAGGTCCTATTCATTACTGCGGTTAAGCATGAAAGACTCAGGATTTTATTTTTACATATTTGTAAAGATGTATGGGTAATGCATTGGTGGACAGTAGTCTTATTTTCATTGTCTCAATGAGTTTGCTGTGCGTGGTTTGTTTTGCTATTTTGATTTTGAAAATTAGAAGCATAGCCTGTTCCACTTTCAATGCCATCTTGACATTTGGAATCTTTTTGACTCCAATGGGATTATTTAATTATTGCATATCATGTCCCTTCCAGGAGTAATAAAGGTCACTTACCAAAAATCCAATTAAAATTTAAACTTTATGTTAATAATCTGTTACAAAGACATGGCAACGTTTTAAAAAGTTACTTTTCTCAAGTCAGGTAGCTCAGCATCCAGATAATTAACAAGCAGGAAATACAATTTCAATTAAGGAGAATGTCTTTCCCTTTTGTCTCCCCGGCCTCTTTCCCATGACACCTCACCTAATTGTGCCCCTTTTGTGAGCCAAAAGAGAAAATGAATTAAAATTGAGAAAGAAGAGAAGATAATTTTTTTATTCTCTCAAAAGAATACAATTTTAGAATTTGAATGTATGCATGATGCCAGTTCTATTTCCTCCTGTGAAGGTGACTGCTAGAGAAAGAATCAGATCCACTAATGAGTATTTGTAAAGTACCCATCTCATTTAAATGCCTAAATGAAAGAGGGAAAGAATATAACAGTAGTTTTTAGGTAAAATTCTGAGAAATGCATGACTTCTGTAGCTGGTACTTTAGTAAAAGGCATACTCATAACGCTTCTTGGAAGGAAGTTATGGAATAGTGTGTTACTTGAAGAAAGGCAGCAAATACAGTGGATACTTTATTGACAGAAATAAAGTGTAAACGGTAGAAATTATCTCCTGTTAATTTTTAAAGAATAAAAGGCATTCTGTTTCTTGATTAAGAGTATATTTGAACACATTTTAAATAAAAATTGATTCATATTTATTTCTTCATATATAAAGTTAGAGAAACAGATTTGCTCTCTTCTGCAAAGTTTCTACATACCATTACTATACAACTGTTGGTTTTCGATCATTTGTGTTTCAGGTAGATTCTTTCAAACACTGTTCAAAGGATGAAAGTTCTTATTCATATTCAAGGCAATTGTAAAGAAGACAAAAGCATTGGAGATTTTTCAGTGAAGCTATTTACTTCTTTAGGATAAGTCTAGGAGTACAGATGGTCAAACTTGGAAAGCTTTAGCAATACCACAATGGTGATATTGCTCTGGAAGGTGGTGCCTATTTAATTTTCAGCAAAACACTGTCCAAAGTGTATCATTATTAAATAATGCTTTTATTTTTCAAAAATAATTGCAGTGTATAGACAGGAATTTCAAAGTGTTGTTACCTCCTCTAAGTTTTTAAAAAAGATTTCTCAACTTTCCTCAGTAATCTGCTCTGAAGTATTGAAAAATTCCACGATCTTACCCGTTATTTCACTTTAATCATCCATGCAAAATTAGAATCTATTGCTACACTTGGTAACCTTGCTTTTCTCATTCAGAATAAAAAATAGTATTGAGGATCCTGTTTACAAATATAAATTTATTTTGTTTTTAATCTATAATTTAAGGACCTCCATAAATATAGATGATTTACCAGAGATACACGCACACACACACACACACACACATATACACACCACAAGCACTAGAACTCTGACAACAAATAAAATAATAAGACCCAACTAATGAAAGAGAATGAGAGAGTGTTTATTTGTGCCAAAAATTAAGATACATATAACTATTGCATTTTAATAAAACCTTAATTATTCACTTGCTTTAAACAAATTAAAAGTGAAAATACAGTGAATAATTGGCTTTCACAGTCTAAGAAGTGCAAGCCCGTTTTTAGGAGAATAAATAAAATGCTTAATACCAAACCCTAAGAATCATTTGGTTGTAGTTATTATATAAGTGATATTTAACGATTTTGAATAGAATTCTCAAGATAGGTTTTACAAAATCTATAGAAAGCGTCTTGAAATGAGCATTTCTAATATATACCATTGATAGAAGCGGAGTTCTAATATCAAAATGTAAAATGTGAAGCCACATTTTGAATTTAAAATATCCCTAACTCCTACAAGAAGGGAATGAAATACAAGTCCATGTCAAAAATTGAGACTGAAGCTAAATTGACCAAAATGAAATAATGGATTCAAATTCAGATTGATGACATTATAGTTTTGGCAAATCAGTTGTAATGAAGCCACACTTTTCTCAATATGATAAATATTTTGTATCTTCACCTAGAAACTACTCCATTAAAGAAAGAGTAAAATATGGAACAAAATTACAGTTGAGAAGCAAATTCTCATAACTGGTATTTTCTTTTTTTTCTTTTGTATTGGTATGTCTGTAATTTGGCACAATTCTAGTAATTATTATAGTTTCTATTTTCATAAAAATGTATTTCAAAAAAGCTTACAGTGCTTTCTTAATGGTGATGCAAGATTTTACTCCTTAGTTCAGCTAAAGCTGGGTTCTTTTTTCACAACCAGGAAAAAGTTGGCACATAGACACATTGAAAGGTGAGAAGGACAGAATTTAATAAGTGAAAGGAAAGCTCTCTGCAAAGAGAGGGGTTCTCCAAGCAGGCTTACTCCTCACAGTGGAATACCAGGACTTCCACACATAAGCTGAAGAGGCCAGGCCCCTCCCTTGCATAAGGTGTGAATTTCTGGTGGCTCCACCCTGTCCTTCCAGTGTGCATGCAGGCCCTTAGTCTGAGCCAGTCCACAATGGTTTACTTCCCTTATTGCACATGTGCTAAGGGATGGAATTTCTCACCATGGGCATGTTTAGGCAAGCCCCTTGTGCACAATGACTTAGGTGGGTTGGGGGATAAGGACAATGACCAACATTAACTGCTTCCTTCTGACAGGGGGTGTTGTTTTGGGAAAATGGCACTTAAATCTCCCTCAGAGGCCAATCTAAGGGTCCCGGGTTAAAGGGGTATTTGTCTGAGGCTCTAGTTGCATGATCTTTTGGAGTTTGATGGCCTGAAAATGAGAAGAGACAAACTGGTTATACAAACTGGGTTATTAGAAGGTATGTATCAAAATGAAACAAGGGGTAGGGTGAGGACAGCTCAAAAATCCCAAGGCTGCTGCCACACCCAGATAACTGGCTACAGTTATGCCTACTAAGATTGGGGTGCATGGGGCTTAGCTTTGTTTAGCTACTGTGGTCTTATTTTCCCAAACGAAATATCTGAGTTATGGGCACCCTATTTATTCCTATCACCAGGCAGGATTTGCAGGATAATTGCCCAGAACTAGAATACTGATCCAGATTTTTATATTACTGATTCTTTATTGTGTCTTCTGAGTTGCAGCCAGAGATAACTGGTTGGTTTATAAAATAAGCAGGGTTAGTCTAAAATGTAGAGAAAGAACTTAAAAACAACTGAGATTAGAATTTAGTGGCAAACGCATGATAACTTTTGAAACATAATTCTCTCTCCAGTCCTCTTTTTGTTATAAACAAATCATGATAGGACCATATTGTTTGTAAAACAAACTTTAGCCTTATACTTGGCTTGATTATTTGCATTTGAGAGCACCTGTCAAAGTTCTATAGCTTATCATAAACTATCATTTGAAGAGGATCAAAGTGCAGCAAGATAATTATCTTTACATAGGCCTTTTAAATTGGCTTTGATGGGACTCTCTTCCACAAGGAACCTCAGATAAAACCTTTTAAAGTTGAGCCAAGCCATGGATTTGTACCCTCAAATATCTAAGAGTTGGGTAAACTCCTCTCTTCTTGAGGTCCCAAGAACATGGGGTTCCTGGGGCTGTTAGAAAGTGGCATTCTTTACTCACCACAGGTTAGACTATGTAGACAAGGTATGAGGTCAGTTTTCCCAAGGGGCTTTTATTGGCTTTGCAAGTTAAGCTTGATTCCTTAAAGGGAAGCACACTCTTTCAGTCAAAGCCTTGGTAAAACAACCAGTTTCTGCAATTTTGTTCCTTTGAAAAAGAAAATGGATTCTTACTGCACTAATGCAAATAACTATATTGCCATAAGTTAAGAATACTTACAACTATAGTTTCAAAATTTTGGAGAAGACAGGCAGAAAGAAAGAAATACACTCAAAATTATGATCACAAGAGTATACCTTAGTCAATTATTAAAGGCTATAAATAGCTTAAAATAAGTTTCCTTGACTCTGAAAAACAAAACAAGGATCAGCAATGTTTTAAGCAAAAGGAAAAAAAGATTACTTCCGTTTTCTATTAGTTCAGTCCATTCTGTTTGTTCTTGTTCTGCTTACTATTCATGAACATTTCAGCTCTTCAAGAGTCCTGTACTTTTTTCCTCTATTCCAATGTTACAACCTCCAAAGTTACCAGAAACTTGCATTTGAGAGCACATGTCAAAGTTCTATAGCTTATAATAAACTATCGTTTGAAGAGTATCAAAACAAGACAATTGTCTGTAAATAATATAATGTTCAGCGTTTTTACAGTTAAAAACACAAACGACAAAGAAATTTCACTATCTCTGTGGTTTACAATAACTTACTAATGGTAATTAAGATTGATAGCATATACTCAGACTTTAAAACTTTAAAAATCCCATACAATTTTGGAAAATATATTTGGAACATATATTAATGTTATTCACTGAAGTATAATGTGAGGAAGATTCAGCATCATTTTGGCAAGCCCCTATACCCCAAAATGTCAAATAATCTTGTTTACCTCTCTTTTGGATGCTCCAAGGGCCCTTTGTAGCATCCAAAAGCTAGGGATCAGAAAAGATAACCTTGAAACTGCAGTTTGATTTTGGGAAGCCTGTTAAATATGTTAGAAGGTTAAAACACTTGAAATAATGAACTACAATTCCAGACTAACATTAGCTATTTATTTAGCCAAAATAATGATTAGAAAAAATTTTAAAACAAAGCAAAACTTTTACTCATTAAGAGGGAAGACTTAGCTTTCCAGTTTGTCTCTGATCTTCACTTTCTTTTCCTTGGCAGTTTATTTGAAAGGCAAATGAAAATCTTTCATTATCGTTTACTAGTACATGAAAATTTTGTACAAGGAAGAGAAAGCCAAATTTTACCCTTACATTAGTTTACTATTAATGTCAACCTGAATTTTCTTTTTTTCTTTTTTTTTTTTGAGACAGATTCTCATTTTGTTGCCCAGGCTGGAATGCAGTGGCACAATCTCAGCTCACTGTGTCTCTGCCTCCTGAGTTCAAGTGATTCTCCTGCCTCAGCCTTCAGAGTAATTGGGATTACAGGCACCCACCACCACACCCAGGTAATTTTTGTTTTTTCACTAAAGACAAGGTTTCACCATGTTGGCCAGGCTGGTCTCTAACTCCTGACTTCAGGTGATCTGTCTGCCTCAGCCTCCCAAAATGCTGGAATTACAGGAGTGAACCACCATGCCCAACGAAACTTCAATTTCCTAAAGAAACCTAAAAGACAATTGTTCCCATTCTTAACCAGATTGACCATGAGGTAAGATTCTTATAAGCTTTGTATAACCCTTTAAAAGTTTTGCTAAAGAGCAGATTAGTGCCTTACGAGAACCTTGTAGTGCTTTTATTTTAATGCACAATTTATGGAAAAAACATATAATGTCCTTTTGAGTTTAGTCAATATATTTACACACAGAATTTCTTTTGCAAAGTTCATTTTTACAAACGTCCGCAACTTGCTTAAATCTTTAGTTTATTTTACCTAATTTAAAACAATCCTTTAATCCTAGGCAAAAATGTACATTTCCATGCCTTCTTAAAATTTTTTACTAAAAACACATTTTACTGTTCTTACATATCTTGCAGGTAAATCTGTTTTCAGTGGCCTCAATTACATGTTATAATGGTAACATTTAGCAATTTTTAACTTTAATAAAAAATCTGGTAAGTTGTTTTAATTATGCACTAGGTCCCGAAAAAATTTGACTCTTTCCAGCATAGTTAAGGATGTGGTTAATTCCATATCTCCTGAGGCCGTACCAAGATGTAAAGCAGGCAAGTCAAACAGTTCTCAAAGGTGAAAGAAGCAGTTTACAACCTTAAAACATTTAGCAAACCTAGTATCTGACTTGCACAATTTAGATCACCTATTTACATTTTAACAACATTTGCATTTCACCAATTATCTTTAAGACTTTTTATTTCTCAAAGATTCAAGCCACGTGAAATAAAAGGTATTACAGCTTTTACCTTTTCTTAAAAATACATTTGATCTAAATGCCTATTTTTAAGCCAATTCATTAGAGCTCTTTTTTATATGCAAAACACACAACACATATGTAACTACACAGACAGACAGAATAAGATTCAGTAGTTACAAGATTTTTCATTTGCCAATCTCCCAATTGGCTTATTGGCCTCTGGGGAGCACCCTTTAAGAGTAAGGCTTGGAAAGCATGCAATTTCTAGGGTCTAATAAACAGATACAGCTAGAAGACAAAACAGATTTTGAGAGGAATCTATCCGCCTCTAATTCCTGGAGTCCTATGAGAAAAACACAGGTTTCTACTAAAATGGAATTTATGGCACCTTTTCCGTTTTTTTCCAAAGAGTCCCAGACCATCAGGAATTTTATTAGGGCCACTCACACATGCATTAAGAGTAGCAAGACAAAGTGGAGAAAAGTAATTTAGTCAACTGAGAAGAAAAAAATCTTTTCCACAAAAACAAGATCCAAGAAACGAAAAACATAAACACCTTCTAAATATACCTATAGCTTGGATATCCACTTTTAATTAAGCTGAGAGCTCTTTAAGAAAATCCTTTTAGATCCCTTGTTACCTGACCTTAGCCATATCAAGTGGCCAATATTTCTGGCTTTTGTGCTTTACCAAAAGTAACCTCACAGGTAAAACCAAGAAGCCTTAATTAAGGTTCTGACTTAATCGTGAGTGTAAAAAGTCTTTCAAAGTGGGGAAAGCAGTTTTTATAACATCCAGAATCTTTAAGGATAACTCAGAGAAAGGAAGATTTAAGAAAGGAAGCTAGAGGTTGTTCATAGAGGGGAAGAGAATTAACAAATGACAAAACTCACACAGCTATTAACCTGAAAGTACTCATTCCCCAAGTTAGGATTGAACCTGGCTCACTATTGTAAAACTGCAGAGGTTACAGGTCATGCTCCCAATTAATGTAAAACAAGATGGAGGCCTGCTGCAAAGTTTGTTACTGACCAGTTTGCTGGGCTGACTTGAACAGCTAGTTTATGGGGGTCCTAGGTCTGCATCTTATCTTAAGATATCCTTCTTTCTAACAGAACCATATAGAAAGATATGCAAAGCACACCAGATTGGCTTCAGCTTAAAACCAACATCACAAATCCTTTTTCATTAATCAAAACTTTACAGAGAATATAAACAGTGATCCTTACCATTCCTTTTACTGTTTTGCACAGGGAGAGAGAAACCAAAAGTCCGAGTGGTAAAAAAGCTTTTACCTTTTTTCTGGCATCTCGGGCTTCTGGGTTCCCTTCCCCCAAGCTCAATTCTAAGCCAACCAGTTTAAGGTTTAGGAAATTTAAGTTTTCCCAGTTTGGAGTATGCATCCAAGGGAAGTGTCCTGTAGTATGAGGACACAATTACCTATCTGTGAAGAGAGGACAGAGGAGAAAAAAGGAAAAGGAAGGCTATTTGTTTGTTTTTTATTTCAAAGTCCTAGGGGTTCAGGAGGGATTTGAGAGAATTATAGACTGAAGATGATGATGGTTACCAATCAGGGAAGAGGGGATAAGGCACTCCTAATTCCCTTCTCCTCCCAGTGAATACTCAGAGTATGTGAGGGAGAGAGAGGAGGCATCCATTCTCTTTTTTCCATCCTTATATCCCCGAGTCCTGGCGACCTCAACAGCATGCCACCATGGGTGCCAATGCAGCTTTCACTCATGTTAACAGGGAATCTAGGGGCTGGGATCATCTACTCTTACCCACATACGCTCTGCCCCACCCTGCTGTTGTAACCTTTGAGTTGCCTAGACCTCATCTATTCCATGGATGTTAGCATGACCTCCATGCATGAAAAGGGAGGCTTGCCTTAATCAGCAGGAATTAGTCATGCTTACCTGCACTGTGCCTTCTAACCTCTGTTGTTGTCTGCCTCTGGATCCCTCCAATCCAGTTTTCTTTCCTAGGGCTTCAACCCAAAGCTTGGAATTGAGTTTGGGGCAAAAGAACTCCCTCAGGAGGTTGAATGGACTCATTATTAAGTGTCAGGTGTCCCTCGCCAGACTGCAGCCACCAGTCAGCAGCGTTGCTCCTTTGCTACCTCCTCAAACAAGGAAGAGAAAGGTATCTTGTGAATTGAGGTCCTGGCCTAGTAAAACACCTTTCAAAAAAAATCCTCTGGCATAAAGAAGCCCCCTGTACTCACAGGGATATGTTATTAGGTTGGTGCAAAAGCAATTGCCATCCCTACCATTCTAATGGCAAAAAAACCCACAACTACCTTCATGCCAACCTATCAACTCCTGACCTGGTAGAGAAAATTAAAAAAAAAAAATTAAAAAATCAGCTTAAGTGTAGGGCTGTGTTAACTGCTGACAGGGTGGAGAAAAGAAAAAAGAACAGTTTGAGTGCTGGGCAGGGAAGATGCCTGGGGGAAGAACCTCTTATTCTTATTCAAATGGATTTCTCCAATAAAGAGAGAAACTTTTGCTGTCTTCTCCTTCCGGACTCATCCAGAGGAGGAAACATTCCATGGGCATCTGGCAGGAGGGGATGGCCAGCGGGAAATGCTGGCCAGGAGGACATGCACGGGCAGGGGGCAGGAGCCACCACTTGCCCATCTGTTCTGCATGTGAGCCCATGGCCATTGGGGTGGGGGGTGAACACCCCCAATATTATAAAAGAAAAGATCGATGTCATTACAGTCCTGAAAAAAAAAAAACGGAAAATGCCAAAGAAAAGACTGGGTTGGACCAAGGCCAACATTCCCAACCCCTGAGAATGACGGTAGGAATGGACAGTTTCCCTCGCACTCAGAAAAAGTCTGAGGACGAGAAAGCTCAGAAACAAAAGTAAAAGAGATTTTTGTGTCTGCATTTTACTCACCCTTCTGATGTGTCCCCATACAGACCACTAAAATGATGCTGGATTTTTGTTCCTTAGTTCAGCTAAATCCAGGTTCTTTTCTCAGGACAGGGAAAAATTAGGCATAAGAACACATTGAAGGGTGAGGAGGTTGGAATTTATTAAGTGAAAGGAAAGCTCTCTGCAAAGAGAGGGGTTCTCCAAGCAGATTTCCCCCTCACAATGGAGTACCAGGACTTCCCCACAAGAGCTGAAGAGGCCAGACTCCTTCCATGCATAAAGCGTGAATTCCTGGTGGCTCCATGCCATCCATCCAGTGTACACTGAGGCCCATAGTCTGAGCCACTCGCATTGATTTATTTCCCTTACTGTGCCTGTGTTAAGGCATGGAATTTTTCACTGTGTGTGTGTTTAGGCAAGCCCCTTGTGCACAATGACCTGGGTGGTTTGGAGGTTCTTGGGGGACCCTTCCCTGTCTGCCTAGGCACTTGGCTGTCTCCCACCTCTATCAATGGTATTTTACTTTTAACAAATCTGGATAGTGTCAGTTGCAATGATTTAAGTAGTTCTCATTCAGAATCAAAGTGCCAGAAAAGTAGTAACATTTCCAAAGTGAGAAAATTTGCAATGTCATAAGAAAATACAGAACTAATTCATTTACCCATCTTTTTATAAATTTCTTAGACATGAATTATTAATAACAAATTAGAAAATTATAATTTTTCCTATTCACTAGATATTAATGAGTTCTGACCATAGAGCCATATTTCAAAATCTTTTTTAAAAAATGTATTGACAATGTTACAATTATATAAACATATCATTTGTGTTCTTATATTTTGATACTTCAGCTGGCACTGAAAAGGGAAGGTGGCAGGGAACTGAACATCTAACACTGGCACAGTTTTTGCATTCATAAATAATCATTCTCATGATAAAGAAAAAGAGGCTTAAGGAAATTAAGGAAAACTGAGTCAAAGTCACATTTAAAGACAATGATAAGTGTTCCAAAGCAAGTGTATCCCATCTCAAGACCTGTGCTCTTCTAACAACACTATGAATAAGAATTGATTTTGTTAAATGCTTAGACTAGTAATGTGAAATACTCAATGGGTCCTCAATCCATCCATCGCTTCACTGATATTAGACATTCATTTATATAGCCAGTATGCATGAACATGACATCATAATTTTTCTAAGTATTAAATATAAATTCATCACAATAAATCTGATTTGAAACAATTCTTTGCCAACTAATTGTATAGATATTCGAAACATTAAAATAGAGAATCAAAGGCCACCAGAGGTCTTGGAGACAGGTAGAATTTTTAAGGAGTCTAGAGAAGGAAACTCTATGTGACACACTTGGTATGCATTTAGATTTTTAAAATGTTTCAAACCAATAGTGAGGGTGGACATAGGGAGAGACAGGGGTATGGGCCTATAATGTGAGTTCTTCATCTAGATAGAAGCATCAAATATTCTGGAATTGCAGAGCATCAGATGTTAGCTCTGAAGAACCTATTACCAAAAACAATTATAGCACTTCACAGATGTTTGTATACTCCACAGATGTGTGTACCACACTAACACAAATGACTGCAATATGTGAGGAAATGCTTTTTTAAAAAAATACTAATTGAGTGTTTTAGTTCTTCTTATTAATGAAGCTTGTCATTTCCCTCTCCGTTTTATTTTTTTGGACACTTGAACTAACTTGAAACATAGATAAGAATATTTTAGGGGAAATTATTCATCTACACTCTCCTTCATCTCCCCATTACCTGTTGAAAGAATATACAGAAATTTGGTAGTAGGTTTACATATTGGTTTTCTTTTTATTTTTTCTATTTTTATTAATTATTAAGGTACTCCTATTTTGTCTCGCTCAAAATCTGCAGCTCCTAATGCATGGTTTTCTTTATGAACTATTATTAAATTCTGTCATGCAATATGTCTAATTAAGTTTCAGTCATTAGAATTAATTTTAGGAAAAGTATTCATCCCAGACATAGTGTCCTAAAATACTTTATAGAGATGTTCTTAATTTACAAATATTTGGAGTACTTGGTTTCACTGCTTGTTGAGATACTTAGCCCTGTCTTGTTGCACTATGATTCTCAATATAATGCAATGTTTAAGGCAAGTTAAAATTTTTTTATGTTGTATAACATATTTAGAAGATTATGCAACATAATAAGACTACATAAAAAAGATCATACTCCATTTACTGTTTTATTTTTCTTATCATCTACATGGGGTTCCACCTTAACTATAGGTGGTAAAAAACTTATCTCCACATCAAAACCGTTTTTAGTTCCCTGTTACAAGCAGTAAATTCCACCTGCCTGCAGGTGTCAAGTTATTGAGCCATGGTATGCTGGCACAGTATCACAATATTACACACACACACACGACACAAAGATGTGATGTAGCACAGACTAGGAGTAGATTACTCTGCCAGGGGACACACACTGCTTCCTCAACTTCTCCTGGGTCTTGGAGTAGAACAGACTTGCAGAGAAAGGCAAAGCTCCCACAGGGGTGAGAATTGCAATTTTCCGCACCCCCTGTGTAAACCTGTGGATTGGAGAATTAGGCTTATAACGTGCAAAATTAAAAGAACAGTAGGAAGGAAAAGGCATGTTTTAAAAAGATTTTAAACTTGAAATGTAGGCTTATTTGATAACGCATATAGGACTGAAGTTTAATAGTATTAAACAACAAATGCCTTTGACTCAACATTATTCAAGTTGTAGGAAAGAACAAAGAAGACACTTTCCATTTTGTATGTACTGTATTTTTAAGTAGATGTGTTCCAATGTAAAACTGACATTTATGACTAGTAGATTTTGCATTTAAGAATCAGAGAAAGAAGAGGATTCAAACTGTGATTTCCAATTTTGCTCTAAAAGTGTGGCACAAAGAAATAACTATTCTTACTTAAACTATAATTTTCCAAGCTGTAGGCATAAACAATTTTAGAAGAAACCAGATGAAATACATGATAATAAACACTGAAGCATCTTTTAGAACTAAAAAACCGTGCCCCACCTTGTATGTGTGTTGTGTGTGTGAACATTTAAAAGTGCTCAGTGAAAAACAGTAATGACCTTTCCTCATTCTGTTTCAACAAATAGAGTAATTTAGCCATCAGTGTTATTATTAGAATGTAAAAGTAAGCACATAATTTTTTTAAATATTGCCTTTTTGTCAGAAATTCCTTCTTTTATTCTTAAGATGAAATCGCCTCTAAAATTGCACTTTTGTTTTCCTTTATATTATATGAATGTATATTTGCTGACATTCGTGTGTAAGTATTTATTACACATTGTATATACATACATGTATAAATTAAATATAATAATTTTTTTCCTCCTTTAATTTCTCTTCAGAAAATTATCCATATAGATGTTTTATGCCACAGGAAAAATTGCCTAGGAAAAAGTCTTAGAATATAAGATTTTTAACATCTTAGAATTTTTTAAAAATGATTGATTTTGAAATGTGCTTTTAATTTTTTATATGTAGTAATCGTACACCATTATTTCATAATGAAATGCCATGAAGTTTGTGGATGAATTGTATATACTTTTTGGACTTAGTTACATTATGTAATGCAATTAGTTACATTATTTTTTATTTGAAACATGTATTGTTCCAAAACGTGACATGAGAGCATACACACTCAAATTGAAAATACAGTAAATCAATTTCACTCTCTCTTAATGGTAATCTAGTATGTTGACTGTGTAAGTGTTAAAAAAAAGTAAATTATACAATTATATCTCAAAAGTTCCTCATGAAAAGGACTTTTAAAAGTCTAGGCCCCAACATACTAGACTAAAAATCAAAATGGAGTCACCCATGCTAAAGTTCCAGGTCACCAAATCCAAATAATCTCAGCTATTACCTGACCTTCCAAAAAATCAGGAGAAATAACAGCCAATTACCCAAACAAGCCAGTTTAAATCTTCAATGGGCATTGTAATGAAGTTCCCTCTGCTTTAATCCTTACACAAAAGAAGGCTGAAGTAACCCAATATGAGCTATCAGTCATTATTTTATTGTTTTGTCTTCCTATCTCTGCCTTACAAAAAAAAAATGGCTTTGAAAAAACTAATACACTCCTTGTTCTTTGCTTCTGCTTTCTTCAGTCTTTGTCTGTATATAAATCCCACTTCTTTTGCTCAGCTCATTTGAACACTTATTCTATTTTATTAAATGAAATGCCCAATTGCAGAATCCTGAATAAAGCCAATTGAAATGTTGAAATTAAAAAAAAAAAGTCTTACTCATTTCAGATATTTTTAAAGTACTGATGAATAAAACAGATATTGGAATAATCTATGAAAGCTATTTTTTCTTTTCACAGTCAACAGTATATGAATTTCATTCACGTACTTGCTATATATAATTACATCTTCCTTTCTCATTTTCTGTAGATACATTTGGAAAAGACTAGCTCAAAATAAGTAGGAACACTCTCCTCTAGTGGACTAATATGTTTTGGAGTCAAAGAGTTGTCAAAACTACTTTAAGTTGATAAAACACAGGTCCTTCAAAGAAATGTGGTGGTAGCTCCATTGAAAGCAAATTGCTTAAATGTAACAACCAGTCATAATGAGGAGGTAGAATATCATAGTACTACCTATGTACCAGAAAGAGTACAGCTTTGTGATTTTCTTACAAATAATCTATGGCAAGCAAGGATCTGTACTGAGTGTTACAGAATAATTGAGAATTCCTTCTATTGTCTTTATGCATTTTAATGGCATGCCAGAGAACCTTTGTCTGATGGAAATGATCACTGGCTAATTAGTCAAACAGGCAGGGTAATAGCTGATTATCTAAGCATGTATACTTTGACCATTTTTAACTGTTATGGCACAAGAAATGATTGAAATAATGTTAGAAAAAATTTTAAGTTTGAGGAAGTCTAGTTTACCATCTCATGACAGTTCATGAAATCAACTCTTCCAACATCGAGTTCTGAGGAAGCTAAAATGCTACTAAGTTGAAGCGGTACTAATGATGATGACATACCCAGCAGTCACAACTTTAGTTCAGATTTAAGAAAAGTTGACAGAGAATCAATTCCCAATATATATAAACTGTGCTGACTATACAGGTAGCTCTTGTAATCCTGTTAAACCTACTTAAGATCACACATTTTTCTACGATGTAACTCCTTTTATCATTACTCACTCCAAAATCCTTTCGAAAGGACACTAGGGATGCATTCATAAGGCCTTATTAATGTCAAATCATGCTTTCAATTGACAGACAAGATGAAAAGATGAACTCCCTGTCTCAATAGTGAAAAGTAGAACCAAGAGGCCATGGTAGGGTGAGCGAGTAGTCATACTCCGTGTGTCCTTGGAGAATATTGCAACACTGCTTATCTGTAACCAAATCAAAGAGCAATTCCTGAAAACAATATCAAAAACAACTCTAGCTAGAGATTCCCCACCTGGCCACCAACAGACAAGCTGGTGCCATCCCACCAACCACCTGGAATTAGCCAGTTAAGAGAGAATGATGATTTGGGGCTTAAAGGTCATTCAGTCAAGACTCTATACTTCACTCTCTTCACTCCTCTCCTGACCTGAGATTTTTAACATTATAATCTCTAACTCTCCAACACCCCCCATAAAAGTGCACTTTTCTTTTGCCCTGAAGTTGGTGAGTTAGTGTGACCCTAGTCTGCAGACGGCTTTTAGAAAATTAAGTTTTCTTTTTTCCTCTGGAAAAACCAATGGTCTTTTGTTAACTCTAAGCATTGCATATGTGCATCCAATTGACAAGTCAAAGCCCACTTATATGATGTACGATGTGGAAAATTATACGGTATAATGTAAGTGACAGTTTCTGTGAAAATAATTTGTAAAAATATTCTGTGAAACATTTTGCATATGAATTGAATGTCAAGGATTATTATTTTCTCATTTACTTTTTTCTGACTAATGTAATACTCTTTTCAGATTTGAATTAAGACTGGAATTACCACTCCTTTTGTTGTGGTTGTTGCTTTGAGACAAGGTTTCACTCTGTCACCCAGGCTGGAGTGCAGTGACACAATCACGGTTAATTGCAGCCTCAACCTCCCCAGGCTCAGGTGATCTTCCCATCTTAGCCTCCTGAGTAGATGGGACTTCAGGCATGCGCCACCACTGCTGGCTTACTATTTTTTTTTAGAGATGGGGTTTCTCCGTGTTCCCCAGGCTGCTCTTGAACTTCTGGGCTCCAGACATCTACCTTCTTCACCCTCCCAAAGTCCTGGGATTACAGGCATGAGCAACAGCACCCAGCCCATCAGTTTTTTGTTTGTTTGTTTTTAATTACTTTCTATATACTTATTACTTGTTATAGTCTTTCTTTACTCTCCAGTGAGAATTGGGTCTCTTGCTTCTTGTATTGTCTTCTTATAATTTTATTTTGGTCCTATGTAATGTATCTTTTGTTACCTGATTAAAATTTAATTGTCAATTATAGTACACCTTTTGTGAAAACATTATTTAGCCCAGATGTGGTGGCTTATGCCTATAATCCTTGCACTTTAGGAGGCTGAGGCATGTGAATGGCTTGACCCCAGGAGTTTGAGACCAGCCTGGGCAACACGGAAAAACCCTGTCTGCACACAGACACACAAACACACAAAATAGCTGGGCATGCATGGTGGCGCATGCTGAGGTGGGAGAATCACTTGAGCCCAGCAGGTCCAGGCTGCAGCAAGCTGTGATTGCACCACTGCCCTCCAGCCTGGATGACAGAGTAAGAGCTTGCCTAAAAAACAAACAACATGAAAACATTATTTATTAGGATCAAATTCCCTCTTTTCTCCTTTTAATCATATTTTACACTTTAGCACGTCTTTTTAATCTTTTTTCCCCTTTGGTGTCCATATCAAAGCAATCTCTTGATTCTTTTACATCTCAGAAGACTTCTTATCAGCCTCCTTTACATATTTATTTGAAAAATATTATTTATATTTCCCAATTCATTCTAACGTTATGAACTCTTTTGTGTCTTTCAATAAGTTCTCATGTGTGGACCACTTTTTGTTGTTATTGTTTTAATTGTAGATTCTTCTGTAATTTTCCTAATTGAACAGACTCAATATAGAAGAGATACACATTGTCTACAGATTCAGTGCAAACGTCTCATTTAAACTAGAATCGCATGTATGTCACCACTAGAAAGCGTAGAAGAAAAAATCTCAAATTGAACGTGTTTATGAATAATCAGATTTTCCTCTCTCTACACTTGGATTGCTTTTAAAAACAAATAGCGCTTCTTTGCTAATAAGCAATGTCTTTTAGAAGGAACGCCATTTACCTTCTTCACACTTCTTAACGTTGGTTATTTCACTTCTATTCAACATAAGTACAGACTCCAAATCTTTTTCTTATTTCATGTTTTTAGCCTCCATCATTGCCATAATAAATATTATTTTTAAAATTATTATTAAAAATCAGGATAATGATATTAATGTCAAATAGCAGATGAGATTTTTAATTTAAAATAAAATAAAGTAGAAACTAGAAAGCATGTTAAGGTCTTAGGAAATGATTTGCAGATGAAAAATATTAAAATTTTAAATTACGCTAATTGTTACTCCCTTAATACAAATAAAACAAATAAATACAGAATTTACAGTAATCTTTATCTTATTCTAGCTCAATCTACTTTGTAATTCCTTTTTTTAAAAATATAAGTGAGGCCTGTCAAAACTATATTTAATGCAATTTATTTTTTCTGAAGGTTTCAAATAGGCAATTATATATATAACTATATTGTATAATGAAAAAAATCCATAAACAAATAGGATATATACCTATAACTACCTATTAGCTTTGTTCCTCTATGTATTTCAGATTAAAAATTATGGAAAAGGGCACATATATACATACATATAATATGACATATATATGTATGTTTATATGTATGTATATATATGCCCTAAGCCACATTACATATATATGTACCTATGTGCTCTTTTCCATAATTTTTAAGCTTAAACATTGTGTCTGTTGTAGACCTAATTCTAGCGCGCTCTCTCTCACTCTCTCTCTCTCTATATATATATATATGTATATATATGTATTTATTTATTTTGAGAAAGGGTCCTGCTGTTACCCAGGCTGAACTGGAGTGGTACAATCATGGCTCACTGCAACCTCAGCTTTCTGGGCTCAAATGTTCCTCCCACCTCAGCCTCCTGAGTAGCTGGGACCAGAGGCATACACCACCATGCCCAGCAAATTTTTTATTTTTTTGTAGAGATAGGTATTGCTGTGTTGCCCAGGCTGGTCTTAAACTCCTGGACTCAAGTAATACTCCTGCCTTGGCTTCCCAAAAAGTGCTGAGATTACAGACACTGTGCCCAGCTGGTTTTTAATATATATATTTAAAGTCAGACTAAATGAGCTGGACATTTGGCTCAAATCCTGAATTCATTACAACCAGTTGCTCTGTTACTTGGTCCGTTTGTAATATTTCTTGGAATGGTTTAATGGGTATAAGCCATGGTCATGACTTCTTTGTCTCATTTTTAGAATTAGGTCCACAACAGACAAAATATTTCAGGTTAAAAATTATGGAAAAGGGTACATATACACATACATATGTATGTATAAATTATATATGTATGTATACACATGCCCTTTTCTATAATTTGTAACCTGACATATATGTATTTGTGTGTATATATGTGTATATATATGTGTATATATACATACACATTTACTAAAAAATTAGTTATAAGAGCAACAAAAAAATCCATAAACAAATAGGATATATACATGTATCATCTATTAGTTTTGTTCCTCTGGAGAACCCTAACAGTACTAAAAACATAGATTTTATTAGAAAACGTATGTGTTAATCTCTTTACCATAAATTATAATAATGAAAATATGCACATTAAAATATTTTTTAAAGGACTGCACTAGTGAAAATATATATGGAGAAAACTACCTAAGATTAAGTAACATCTGAGCTGTTGTAATAGATATTCTGGCATTACTTTTTATATATATTCATGTATTTAAAATAGTTCTGTGATGAACTGATAGTACTTCTATAATTAGAAAAATATCATTTTGCCAGGCGTAGTGACTCACGTCTGTAATCGTAGCACTTTCGGAGGTTGAGGCAGGAGGATTACTTGAGCCCAGGAGTTTGAGACTAGTCCTGGCACCATAGCAAGATCCATATCTACAAAACATTAAAAAATTAGCCTGCTGTGGTGGTGTACACCTGTAGTCTCAGCAACTTAAGAGGCTGAGGTGGGAAGGTCGCTTAAGCCAAGGAGGTCAAGGCTGCAGTGAGCTATGATCACATGACTGAACTCCAGCCTGGAGTTCAGATGGAGGGAGACGCTGTCCCAAAACAAAATAAATAAAAGATGAAAAACACTTCATTTTGAAACTAAGTACAAATATTCATAACTGATAAGAAATTACTTACAAAAAAAAGAAACCTACATACAAAAAAAGAAAGAAAGAAAGCTATTTAGAAAGCTACTTACAAAAAAAGGTATATCTTTTAGGTTCTATTTATATGAATTAACTTTAAGGTGAGTTAACCTGAGATAAAATTAGTGAACTACTTCATATCCTTCTATCGAAATCAACTAAAATTTTAAATAAGATAAAAGGAGGGAGGAATATTTAACATCAAAACTAAGAGAAATCTGTAATAAAATATACCTGACATGTACTTGACATCTATACCAAAAAATAGGAGTGGCTGCTGGGAGTTGAAAAACCACTCTCTGCATCCTGCATCAGAAAGAGTTTTCTCTGGAAAAAGTTGTCACAATAATAAAGCCTCTATTCAATAATACTTAGACTAATTTGAGAATAAGGCCATAGATGGGAGCAAGACAATCAGAGAATGCTCCTAAAAGGTCCTCAGAATATATTCCTTCTATAAAAAGATAAAAAAGAATATATAAAACCTAACAGCTTGCTGTGAAAAAAAGCAGCAAACAAGATAGAGGTCACGGAACATAAAAACACAATTGTTTAGGGAAAAATCAATATGTGTGTGAGAAAATAAAGCCTAGGAAATCTACCAACATCTGTCTAACAGTGGTTTCTGAAAGAAAAAAAGAATGAGAGTGGAGTGAAGGAAATAATCAAAATAATAACAGAATAACTTTTCACAGAGCTAAAGAAAGACTTTAGACTACCAAATGTTAGACAGACTAAATGATCCTCATATACATAGATTCATTCTTCTGAAATTTTGAAATTCAAAGAATAAAGATAATTCATAAATTCTTCTAGAGTAGGAAAACAGATACAAGATGACAGACTATGTAGAAATAAACAACATAGCATATGCAGTCAGAGCTCCAACTCCTCACCCAAAGTCCAACTGCCAGCACCTGAGTTTCTTTGTCTAAGATTCTCAGCTCATAGAACCCATGCCAGGGAATCCAATGCCCCGCTCGATGCATGATAAAAACTGGAGAGTAAATATCCCTAATTCCTCACTCCTCAGGGGGAATTACATTGAGGCACAACAGTTACACTGATTCTCAAGGATCCTCTGCGGGATGAGGTTTCAGATACCCACTGTGATAATTCACTTGATAACAAACCTTGTATTGGTTGCCTTCCCTTTTCTGTGAGATTTCCTGTCTACACTGCAAGTATTTTTAGGTTCATTTCCAAAATCAACTATCTGAAATCAAATTCTTGCTTAAAAGGCTCCTTTGGGAAAACCCAAACTAAGGAAGAAAAATGCTGGGGGAAGAGGTGATTATTGGTGAATTTAGAAAAAACAATGTCTGTACAGTTCTCAGGAAAAATTATTTTCCACATAAAATGCCATGTATTATCAATTAGTAAAAGGATAAATTGAAAATAATTGATAACATGCAAGCATCCAGTATGTTTCTGGAGTGCTGCAATATGACTTGAAAAAAAAAAAGGAGTCAAGAAAGTGTAAGATATTAGAATTAAAGAGTAGCCAAATACACAACTTTAAAAGATCCCAGGCCAACAGCCATATAATGCACCTAAAAAGAAGGAAGTATATTAGTTAGTTGTTTGATTAAATAAACATGTTAATGGTTTATTAAGTAAAATTTCTTGTTTAATAACAAAATAATAGAAAATCAGTAGAAAATTCAAGTGTAAGAGGGATTGGGGGAAGAAGATGAACAAGAAACTGAAAATTCAAAAATGAGATAAAACATTCTAGTCAGTTGAAGAAGACATATTCCATCTGATCTTGAAATTTGAACCAAGTGGCATGAGCTCAGTAACATACAAATATTTCTTTCTCTATGATTCAATCATAGTATTTCATTTAGAGAAAATAATGTATATATAATATGGAATCATATATGAAACTGAGAAAACTTAATCAAGTCTACTGAACATAACATGTCAGATGAACCAAAAATAGAAAATGACAAATGTGAGCAAGAATTTGAGGAATGGCAGGGAAGGAAATTTTACTTTCAATAATATGTCCCTCTATATGGTTTAAAATTTTATTCCCATGTACATGTATCACTTTTATAATAAAAAAAAGAAGCTATTCATTTCAAACCTTAAAGATTAATGATAATTATAGCAATAGAGATAAAGATAATATAAACACTTCCACCACATCTTAAGATTGAGCAGCAATTGTGGTTTGCTTTGCAATACAATTAAACAATCTTGTTAAACTTAATCTAATACTATAATCCATGGCATTCCCACAACTCCAAAGATAATTCATATTTTATTCCATATTTCAAAAAATGGCTTTGAAACAGAGTATCAGGATAGAAACACCAGCCTTTTCTATTTGGAAATTTGACCGCACAGTATATTAGTTAAGTTCAATTTATCTGAGAGAGGTAAATTAGTTACCTATTTTTTTAATTGCAAGATGCGATTTTTATCACTTATTCCATTCAGAAGCACATGTGATCTTAGCACAACTAGCTTTTCTCATTAAGAAGGCTTTACTGACCTAAACCGACAGTCTTCTTTATCCATTCCCCATATTTCTCTCCTATTATCCAAATTTTATTTATTATTTTATATATATATATTTACATTGCATGTATCACTATGTGAAGTTCTGTTATTAGTTTTATTTAAGTGTTATCTACTGCCTGCCACTAAAATGTAAATGCAACAAGAGGAAATAATTGTTATATTTTGTTTCCTTCATATTTCCAAATTCTCAGAGCAGCACTCAACATGTACAAGACACACTACAGAACACAACAAACAGCTGTTGAATAGATGAGTCATGCAGAAAAAGAAACATTCTTAAGATACTATTGATTTTTTATTTAATATTCCTATCTTCATTTCCATTTTAAACATTGATAAAAGAGACAATTTAAGAAAATATAGGCCAGGCGTGGTGACTCACGCCTGTAATCCCAGCACTCTGGGAGGCCCAGGCGGATGGATCACAAGGTCAGGAGATCGAGACCATCCTTGCTAACACGGTGAAATCCCATCTCTACTAAAAAATACAAAAAATTCGCTGGGCGTGGTGGCGGGTGACTGTAGTCCCAGCTACTCGGGAGGCTGAGGCACGAGAATGGCGTGAACCCGGGAGGCGGAGCTTGCAGTGAGCCGAGATCATGCCACCGCACTCCAGCCTGGGCAACAGAGCGAGACTCCATCTCAAAAAAAAAAAAAAAAAAAAAAGAAAAGAAAATGTCTTACTTAATATCTAATGAGATGTGGGTTATTAACATAATCTTATGTGAAGCAAATCTTTTATTGTACAAATATACATGTTCTTTTTAATTTATTAATTTTAGTTTCTTTCTGTTTTTAAACTTACTTAAAAAATTACCCAAAAAACTTGAGAACAAGGCAAACATCTGAGTTGTACATCTTGACAATATCAAGTGGGCTAAAGACACACTTCATTTTCTTTATAGGATATTAATTAGGGATGTATCTGACCCCATAATGTTGTAATGACATTTCCTTATCAGCTTGCCTTTAACTACACAGTTTCTCAACTGCTTTTTGAATTGGTCTAAATGTTTTTCTGAATCTCTCCTTTATTAATCTCTCCTATATTAATTAAATTAAAATATTTGATGTATTTTTAATTTATATTAGCAGTTATGATTTTAGCTTTTTGTGAAAAATTATACTTTCATAATTGTAATTAGATACACATTAAATAATATGTATAATATTTATGCTGGTTTTGAAAAAAATAATGAACACTTAATAGAGTTACCCACTTTAAGAATAAGAACATTACCAATAGCACTAAAATGTCACCAAATGCTTCTAAATCATGTCCGCTCTCCATCCTAGAAGCATATACATAATACTCTAAATTTTGATTGATGTCTCCTCTTCAATGTCTATCTTTCAGTTTTTGGATCTCATGAAGTTTATTCAAATGAACTCCAAAAAACTGAACATGTGATAATTTAGAGTATTGAACTGACTATATTTTTGAAAAATACACACACATTTATCGTAAGTAAGGCCTTGCTTGTACTCTTGCCTTTATCTTTCCCCAGTCCTTTAAAAAATGCAAATACTAAAGCAGTCTAGATTTGGAATAGAACTCAATGCTTTAAAAGGGGCTTTCTAGTCACATAGTCAAAAATGAGTTAATTGAGAGAAGATAAAATATGACATTCTTGTTCAAAGAACATATATGACCTTAGACTACATTTAATAATGTATCATTAACAGTGAAAGAAAAATGATATATTCATTTTCTGCTAGGTAAATTTAATTTAGCTCATAAATTTTCACTAGCTTAAGCAAAGTGGAACCCATTTGGGAACAGTGATAATTTCTATATCACTTAGAAAGATACAACTTGGAAAATTTGTAAGGGAAGATGATCTCTATAAAAGAAATCTCTAGAGAATTATAATTTTAGAAAGCAGGTAGATTTCTATAGTAAGAATGTAAAGAATAGAACTTGGAGAAATGGAAAATATATTTAGGACCAACTTGTAGCAGAAACACCTAATAGGGAAGACCTGTCAAAAATTGAATGATTTGCTATGAGATTTAAAGAGTTTCCTATCTTCATACATTTTCTAGCTAAAGATAAGAATCAATTGTTGGGAAGGTTTTCATATATTTTATGCAATGAAGCTAGATACATTTGTAAGAATATTTTAATCTTGGAGATTTCACATGCTTTTGTATATTTTGAGTTACGTATCATTAAAAAATGATGTATCTTTAGAAAGATGAGATAAATATGGCTCATAATAAATCTATAATAAATTCTATAACATGCTAAAAAATTGATACTAACCCCGCCATTAACAAATAGCATGAGTATCTTATTCAGAAAGTTATTCCTTAAGAGCATTGTTACACCATTTGCCACATGCAAACAATAATGGACCAGAGACAAAAATAATACAACTTTTTAAATGTATCCTTTATAGTAAGCAATTACAATTTTTTAAACTTGACTAAAACGGCAGATAGAGTCTATAAGAAAGCTAAAGTATATTGTTTCTACTACGATACTACCTAGGCAAAAAGACATTTAGATATTTTTCTAATACATATGAAATCTGTTGATAATAAATAATTTCAAAAAATGAACTACTTTGTAGTTATAAAATAGATCTGTATGAATAAATGATACATACTAGCAAAATTAGTAATAAAAATTAGTTGCTAAGATTAGTGCAAACATTTATCATATACTTTTCTATCAACTGGTAAGGCAATACGATACACATGATAGAATTTGGTTCTATTTGAACATATCATTCACAGTGGGTAATTGATTAAAACAACTGAGTGATTCCTTGTTATTAAAAAGAACATCAGATGTATGTGTAGGGTGATTATTAGTAATAATGGAGATTTAAGAGAAAATTACAGTGTTATTCAGCAAAATCCCAAATATGTGTTCTTTACTACGTAAAATAAGTATGTTCTGAAAAACCTATGAGGAATAAAAAATTTGATAATCTGAAAATTAGTTTTTATGAGCCTATTCAAAAAGATGAAGTTCAAAACTAAAGGAAGTAGTTAAAAAATTAATGCAATAAGGAAATCTACTAAGAGACACTTTTTCTGATAATATTTAGACCTTAAGATAGCCTCTTCTTGGCCAGGCGCGGTGGCTCACGCTTGTAATCCCAGCACTTTGGGAGGCCGAGGCGGGCGGATCACGAGGTCAGGAGATCGAGACCAGGGTGAAACCCCGTCTTTACTAAAAATATATATAAAAAAAAATTAGCTGGGCGTGGTGGCGGGCGCCTGTAGTCCCAGCTACTCGGAGAGGCTGAGGCAGGAGAATGGCGTCAACCCGGGAGGCGGAGCTTGCAGTGAGCCGGAGCTTGCAGTGAGCCGAGATCGCGCCACTGCACTCCAGCCTGGGTGACAGAGCGAGACTCCATCTCAAAAAAAAAAAGAAAAAAGATAGCCTCTTCTTGCCAAAAGTCAAGGATTTTATACATCTCTTTTGTCACTCATAGCCTCAGAGTTAACAGAATGCCCTTCATAGGCTGTTTCTATTGCAAATTAGCTGGGATAACCCTGGCTTTGGGTTCAACATGACAAAACAAGGATACAAATAGCTAAGGCTTTAAAATAGTTAAAGAACACTAAGGAATATAACACAAGAAGCATGTATGTTGTTATGTAAAAATACCTAATTGCCATTGCTTCTACTTTTAAATACTAAAAAAAATTTAAATTTAATTTATATATATATGAATTAAATTTTCATATACTTAATAAATTTATATATAAATGTTATATAATTGTGTGTGGTTTATGCATTATATATTTTCCTTTAATTTATTCTCAGCTGGATTTAGTATATTGCTTCTATTAAATATTCATTATGACAGAATATTTGTATTCAATACAAAAGTACCCATAACTGTAAAATGTATTCTATAAAAGGCTGGTTTTCCTTTTATAAAATAGGATTGCAATTTATGTTTACTCTTTCTGCTGTACCCAAACTTGAGTACATCATACTTCCAATAGAAGTGGCAAGACCTAAAAATCAAGTGTGAAAACGCTGGGAAACAAAAGGACTGAAAAAAGCAGTAATGTAGTTTAAGGAGGAAACAGCCCATAGTAGACTATGGCCAGGCCCCACATATATTTAGATCAATTAAAGTAGAACTTTCAACTTGTGCTGCTTCCTTACCATGTCTGGATGTCACCAGACCCTAGTTAGGGTGAGGGGTGGTAGCAGTAGATTTTTATTGAAATCATACATTTTTTCTAGTATTTTCTCTGTATCTTTTGCAAACTCTCACAGACATGAACATATTCAAGATGAGGGAAACTCTTGAAAAGTAGTGTTTGATTCAAGAGACAAGTTTACTTGGTTTTGCAAATAGGTTTTAAAGTCAAGATTGTAGGAATAGGAGCTTCCCAAACTATGACATGCCCATTTTTCATTAAACTCACTAGAAGAAACAGAAGTCAGGGCCTAGAATTTTTATCTCACTAATTATAGACTTCCATCAAAAACAGCTTAAACTCTAGAAGAATATGAGTCACATGGAATATAATATTTCAGAAAAGTAAAAACAGCATAAAATAAATTTAAAAAAATCTTATTTTAAAAGAACCAGAATTAAAGATCACATGGAAATGAGATTTCACGTGAGCATAATAAATATCCTCAGGTATATAAAGAAAGATTCTGAAAACCTCCACATGAGCAAGCAGATATAAAGAAACACCAATTGAAAAGGAAGAGGTGTGAAAAGTTCAATCATTGAAATACAGACTTTAATAATTGCTTGGGAAACAGGATAAATATACCAGTAGATAACAAGGAATCATAGGTAGATGAACTCTCCTATGAGGCATCAGAAGTTGATAAGGAGATGGAAAGTACTGAAAAACAAAAACACTGTTGGATAATCTAGAGGACATAAGTCACTTGAAGATTCACACAGAGATAAAATAAATAGAAATGAGAAAGTTTGGGGGTAATATGAAAGCTAATTTATAAAATTACAGATGAAAGCTTCAGATTAAAAGGGCAAATGGATAATCTAGCTATTTCACATTAAATTTAAGATTCTGAAATAATAAATATTAAGGTAAAATAGAAAGCTGGAACTCATAAAAAAAAAACAATGAAAATATTCTAGGAAATAAGACTTGAAATGGAAAAAAAATTAGGAAATCAAACACAAGCTCTTCAAACCTCTGGTAAGACTCATCAAGAGAAAGAAAGGAAGTTTGGGAAGAGTGAAAAGAAACTCAGAATGTAAATTTGGAAGCTACTATAAAACAATAATATGACTAAAAATTTTGTAAATAAAGTTGATAAGCTAATAAACTAATAAAACTTCTGAGAAAGTATGCAATTTACCTATTGTCACAAAAAATTGAAAAGAACATTTGATTAGATGAATATGCTTTTTTGCTAAAAAGTTGAAGGTGCAAACACTATAAGAATTTCTTTAATTTTTTTCTTTTTTAATATTTTAGATACCGTCTTGCTCTGTCACCAGGCTGGAGTGTGGTAGCACAATCATAGCTCACTGCAACCTCAATCTCTTGGGCTCAAGGGATCCTTCTGTCTCAGCCTCCTGAGAGGCTGAGACTACAGGTGTGCATCACCATGATCAGCTAATTTTTTTTTTTTTTTTAATAATAACAAGGTCTTGTTATGTTGCCCAGGTTGGTCTTGAACTCCTGAGCTCAAGTGATCTTCCTTCCGTGGCTTCCCACAGTGCTAGGATTACAGGCATAAGACACCAAGTCTGGCCAAACACTATAATAACTTCTAACAAACTTTAAGAGACCAGGTTTTCCAGAAAAGAAAAAAAGAATAAAGAGTTGTTTCCACCATTCTGTGATGCTTATGTATTCTAGATTCCACAAATCAGATATCAAAATAAAAGAACATAAGAATATAAACTCTTTTTATTCTAAAATATCTGTTGCAAATACTTAATTTTTACTAAATAGCCATTCTTATCTTCCTCAATAGTAAACACATAATGAACAGAAGAGTCCACGAAAATATTAAATATCTGTTTCATATAGATATGACCATATGATTATATTCTGGCTAAAAAGATAGAAGTGGTTTGCACATCTCATAGGAAATGTTCTTATAAATGGAAAGTTGGAGGCCTTCTCACACTTTCTGATTAACGGCTTAATGGTCATAACTCTGGTAGGCATGCTGGACCATGAGTAGTGGTTTGGAATGAAGGCCATTTATGAGGAAGAAATAATGTAAGAGGGAATTGGGAATTTGACTTCATGGAGAATAGACCATACCAACTTGGAGCCTACCAGTTCTAGAATTTCAAAACATGAGAAACAGAATAAAAACAAGTATTTTATTTATCCACCATTATTTAGGTTCATCTGTTAAGTGTAGCCAAACCTAATCTACACTAATATAAAACCCTTTTTAAAAAAATTACTTACTACTAGAGTACAATTAAGGTTAAAGTTTGAGTATACTGTAGAGTTTATCCCAACAATAAATGAAAAACATAAAATTAGAATATCTATCAATATATGGGCCAATATTAATATGGTAAACAAGTATCTCAGGTTGCTTGGGCCCAAGGAGTTTCCTAAGATGCTGGATTTACAGTGTTAAAATGGGGACAGTCTTGTGCAAATAGGGATGATTAGTTTTATCCATTTAGTCTATACAATGGACTAAAGGAAAAAAATATGATCAATTTAATATACTTAGAAACAGTGTCAAATAGTATAAATCAATTATTTGTAATTAAAAGCAAAACTAAATGTTCAGTTCTTTTTCTTTATGTGGCAGAGAAGTTTATTTCAGAACTACATGGTCACTGAAAATACCTAGATGGAAAAAATAATAGAAAACATAAAACCTTGCTGAAGGTCTTAGAGAATTATCAAGGCATTGATAACTTTCAAGAAAGGAAGAATGAAATCCCAGAAAAATGAGCCTAATGGGGCCTATTTGCCTGCTGGAGGCATTAACAAAGAGTCCAGAAAACGACCCACACTTTTATAGTCACTTGATTTATATCACCTGGCCAAGATAGCGCTCCAGAGAAATGGAAAGGAAGACCTGGATCAATTAGGTAGTCTTATGAAACAGAAAAACTGGACCTCTGTCTTCCAACCATACACAAAAATCAATCCTTACCAGATTCAAATATAAATGTAAGGTATAAGGAAAAAGCTTCTGAAAGATAACATTGCAAACTTTGAATTAGATTCCTTAATCATCACACAAAAACATAAATTATAAAGAAAAAATACTGTGTTCTACTAAAGAATATCATCAATAGGTAAAAATGTAAACATGACACAGAGGAAACATTTTCAATATATGAAACTGAAATATATGTAATTTATATATTAGTTTCAATATTTTATGTATTATATATCTACATCACCCCAAATATATATTCTCCCCATAAAACAATGTAAAAATGAAAGTGATACCATAAAAATTAAAAGTCAGACAATTTGTATATTCTAATGGGCAATAAACATTTGAAAAAATGCTCAAAATCATTTATCATCAGATAAATTAAAATTAAAGCCAAAATAAGATACCATTATCCAAAACCATAATTTCTAAAGTTAAAATGTGATTACACCAAGCATTAACAAAGACATTGACCAAAAGGAGGGCAGTTTGGTAAAATCACTTTGAGGAATTCCTTGTATTTTATGGCATATGCTAGGATACAACAATTATCCTTTGCAGGTGTATCTCCAACAAACACTTATTAATATGTGTATCTAAGGATGAAGACAACCATATTCATGGCAGCCCTTTTTCAAATAGCCCCAAATTGAAAATACTAGATACATTATAATAAAAAATTTTAGCTTATTTCTATTGTGGAATATGACTTTTTAATGAAGACCATCTATACTCAGCATGAATAAATCTCACAAACATAATTTTGAGTGTAAAAAGCTAGATTAAAAATTCATTTTGCATACTTTTATTTGCATAAAGTTTAAAACAAGCAAATTAATATATACTGAGCACAGTTAGGTAATGACTGTGTAGGAAATTAAGGAAGACCTCTAATGTCCTTCAGAGGGTAATGTATCATTTCGTTCACCTCAGTGGTGGTTATACATGTGTGTTCATTTTGTAATTATTCTCTACCTTTAGGACCATACACTTTTCTATCCATTAAACTTCTTTCAATTAATTTTAAAGGTAAATATAAATAAAAGTTTCTGAGTTACTAAAAACAACTGCAAATTAATTAAATCAATTTGTGTTGAAGCAAACAGATCAGTGAAACAGAATAACAAGAAAGACCTTTATTACTATCGGAACTTCCTATATAATAAAGATAGCAGTATAAATAAATGACAGATTTTTGGTATTGGATATACCAAATATATATTACACATATATTCGTGGAAAAAGATATCTTCAGTCTAAGCATCATAAGGCATGAAATAAATTAATTTGTCAACAAAATTATGGATTTCTCTTCATCGAAGAATCATTTAGTCAAAGAAATAAACATGGCAAAAGCATAGTCAAAGTAAAATAAGTTAGAGATTCTTCTCTAGAATATGTAAGAAACACCTGTTAATTAACCAGAAAAAAATAGTAAATTTGTAAAATAGGCAAAAGATGTGAATGATCAATTTTCATAGGGAGAAATCTGAAGTTCCACCTAACAGATAAAACAGGTTTCATAGGTCATTAATAATAGGGAAAATACAAATTAAAACATATTCCACCAACTGAAATGGCAAAATATCTGGAGATGTGAAATGCTACTGAAAGATTAGTTTGGTAGGACCATTCTAAATATAAATTTAAAATTTCTGACTGACAAAACTTCACAGGTCTTATGTGAAGCAGCCTGTTTATGTGCATGGGTTAACAACTAATTGCCTGCCTTCCACAAGTTACATGAAGTGCATCTGCTACTAACAGATAGGCATCAAGGAACAACAGAAACCTAAGATTCATGGCCAGTGGTCCTCCAAGGCTCAGAAAATCTGTCTGGGGCAGATACACATACAGTCTCAATTGCACATGCCCCATTTGCACCCCAGCTGAGAGAACCCAGAAAGCATCTAGCTCTGAGTTATGTACCCCAAGGGTAACTGGGCAACCTAACGTCAAAATGCACTTTAAACTTTTTTTTTTCTTTCCCTTCGGTTTCAAGAGATAACTTTGAAGCAAACTGCAGAAGGCT
The DNA here is from genome assembly GCF_028878055.3 of Symphalangus syndactylus. Lineage (NCBI taxonomy): Eukaryota > Metazoa > Chordata > Mammalia > Primates > Hylobatidae > Symphalangus > Symphalangus syndactylus. The sequence continues at coordinate 58,555,880 of NC_072426.2, forward strand.
TTTTTCTCCGCTTTAAAATAGACTCATTGTAGATTCTGGATATTAGCCCTTTGTCAGATGAGTAGGTTGCAAAAATTTTCTCCCATTCTGTAAGCTGCCTATTCACTCTAATGGTAGTTTCTTTTGCTGTGCAGAAGCTCTTTAGTTTAACTAGATCCCATTTGTCAATTTTGGCTTTTGTTGCCATTGCTTTTGGTGTTTTAGACATGAAGTCCTTGCCCATGCCTGTGTCCTGAATGGTATTGCCTAGGTTTTCTTCTAGGGTTTTTATGGTATTGGGTCTAACATTTAAGTCTTTAATCCATCTTGAATTAATTTTTGTATAAGGTGTAAGGAAGGGATCCAGTTTCAGCTTTCTACATATGGCTAGCCAGTTTTCCCAGCACCATGAACTCAAACAAATTTACAAGAAAAAAAAAAAAACACCCCATCAACAAGTGGGCGAAGGATATGAACAGACACTTCTCAAAAGAAGACATTTATGCAGCCAAAAAACACATGAAAAAATGCTCATCATCACTGGCCATCAGACAAATGCAAATCAAAACCACAATGAGATACCATCTCACACCAGTTAGAATGGCCATCATTAAAAAGTCAGGAAACAACAGGTGCTGGAGAGGATGTGGAGAAATAGGAACACTTTTACACTGTTGGTGGGACTGTAAACTAGTTCAACCATTGTGGAAGTCAGTGTGGTGATTCCTCAGGGATCTAGAACTAGAAATACCATTTGACCCACCTATCCCATTACTGGGTATATACCCAAAGGATTATAAATCATGCTGCTATAAAGACACATGCACACGTATGTTTATAGGGGCACTATTCACAATAGCAAAGACTTGGAACCAACCTAAATGTCCAATAATGATAGACTGGATTAAGAAAATGTGGCACATATACACTATGGAATACTATGCAGCCATAAAAAATGATGAGTCCATGTCCTTTGTAGGGACATGGATGAAACTGGAAACCATCATTCTCAGTAAACTAACACAAGGACAAAAAACCAAACACCGCATGTTCTCACTCATAGGTGGGAATTGAACGATGAGAACACATGGACACAGGAAGGGGAACATCACACACCGGGGACTGTCGTGGGGTGGGGGGAGGGGGAGGGATAGCATTAGGAGATATACCTAATGCTAAATGACGAGTTAATAGGTGCAGCACACCAACATGGCACATGTATACATATGTAACAAACCTGCACGTTGTGCACATGTACCCTAAAACTTAAATTATAATTATAAAATAAAATAAAATATAAAAAAATAAAATAGACTCCATGTCCTGCCTTTTCTCACCATATATATACTCTATTCACATTTATCTAACTGTATGCTATTTTCTAATTATGTGCCTTCTTAGAAGTTCCAGGGGCTAATATTGAGACACAAAAATCAAGCCTGGAGATCCAGTGGCAAAATTTCAGAGTTTACTTCGAGGCAGTAGTTAACAACTCTGACATTTTTGAGATGACAGCAGTCCGAGATCCAGGTGGACTGTTACCCACGATAGCCACAGTGCAAGACACACAGACAATGTACTCAGAACAATTCCTGCATGCATTCCTAATCAAGTTTTCTCTTTTTAAATCCCTGCTTTCTTCCCCCAAATTGAAGTGGTTGCTTTGGACATGAATCGGACATTTCCCCATTACTAGTTTTGGGTAATAAAGTCACTTTCTTTCTCCCAGAACTTGCTCGTAACTGGACTCTGTACGTGGAGAGCATCCGGACTTGCGTTCAGTTACACAGGGTGTTGAGAATTGCTGGGCTAATGCAATGAAAGACATCGGTTTCTGGGGAGCGGGGTTGGAGACCTAGAGGACTAGAGCAGAGCCTTAACTCTTCCAGCTGGTTTCCGCTTAAAATTACATTCCCAGCACATTCCACAGTTATTCTTGAGAATTCTAAGTGAGAAAGGAGGAAAACTAGGTCAGTTCAAGGCCACCTGGAGAAATCTCCTGCACTTTACAACACAGCAAATTCATCACGAACTTACATCCCAGACAGATTCATGCAAATTACTTACATTTGTAAGTAGTAGAAAGATTGCTCTATTTTTGGTAATACAGATTTGGGGGCAACCTAGCTGACTACTTTTTAAAGAATGATTATGTAAAATATTTTAGATTTTATACCACTGATGTTATGCAACATTTAAAAGAAACAGGCTACATGCACATGTTCAAAAATTGTTAAGTGAAAACATTATGAGGGAAGTAAAATTTGAAGCATACCTTATTTATATAACTTTAAAACCTATAAACGTGAAGCAAAAATATATAGCTTAACAATTTATGTACAGATTTAAACGCATATCAAACAAAATATAAGAGGTATAATTATAGGCTAGGAGTAGAAAGTTAGAGACAAAGGAAAAATATATTTATTTTTAATAAAATTTTAGCACATAATATAGAATGGCATAAAATTAGGATTATTTCAAATATCTGCACCTGGGTTCCCATACATGCAAATAGATGTGAGTAGGTCTTTCTGTGAGGATCCTGAAACATTATCTTACATAAAAAGAAAAAAAATTGAATACATAAATTAACAGTCTATTTGGTAACAGGTAATGTCACACACATTCTTCTACAAGTAGAATAATAGTTGGCCTAATTAAGACATTTATAAATTTCATTAAGCTGATAATATAATTACATTAATTAAATATATTTAAAAAACACGTATTTTAAGTGCTGTTTTTTGGGTAATTTATATAATCAAACGTTATGATAAAATTATAAACATAAGATTATAACATTAGTATTTATGTATTCATTTTAATATTAGTATTTTGTGTGTTTATTATTTTCTTTTTTTTTTTTTTTGAGACAGACTCTTGCTCTGTCACCCAGGCTAGAGTCAGTGGCTCAATCTGCACCTGGCTATGCTTATTAGGCATGTAATTAGGCAGCACTAAGACAAAACTGAATATAATTTTAAAAATGAAGTAAAAAGAAATAAAATTAATGTTTTCTGATTTTAAAAAAAGCACTAATTCTTGTCTATTAAACCCATTAAGCATACTTTTTTTTTTTTTTTTTTTTTTTTTTGGAGATGGAGTCTCACCCTGTCACCCAGGCTGGAGTGCAGTGGCATGATCTTGGCTCACTGCAACGTCTGCCACCCATGGTCAAGTGATTCTCCTGCCTCAGCCTCCCAAGTACCTGGGACTATAGGCACGTGCCACCATGCCCGGCTCATTTTTGTATTTTTAGTAGAGATGGCGTTTCACCATGCTGACCAGGCTGGTCTTGAACTACTGACCTCGTGATCCGCCCACCTCAGCCTCCCAAAGTGCTGGGATTACAGGTGTGAGACACCGCACCTGGCCTTGATTTACTATTTTTATTTTTTCATGTTTCCTTACAATTTTAATCTATATGTCTCATCGAAATACTTAAAACCATGAAATAAAATACATCTGTCATAATGTTAACAGTAACTTCCCTATACATTCAAATTAAAAAAACATTTATTTTAGACAGAAATATATGTCTATGTTTAGAAAAAGGGAACTTGCCTTTTTGAGATCAATAAATACCCATTTGAAGTAAAATTTGGCAATATATAAATTAATAATGTGTTATTATGATACACAAAATTACCAAATTGTAATTTCTTTCATTAGAAATTATTTATAAAATTGCTTATATTCAGAATGGTAACATGTAACATGTCTTGACTTTGTATTTTTCTGTATTGCTAATTTAGTTGAAATTGTTTGGACTTAATATAAAAAGAGAAGTTGGCAAAAAAAAAATCACACACTTTTCTTTCACTAGATGATCATTTTTACTCAATATCTGCAAATACATACTGTGTGATTCTACTTTGCTTATCTTGGAAAGAAGTATCTACATTAGTAACATTTAATAAAGCCCTGAAAATCTCCTGTGATTGAATTAATATTCACTTAAATCTGCCAAAATCTTCATGTTTTGGTATCTCCTAGACAACGAAAGTTTATCATAAACTATTGTTGCTATTGTTGCTACTAATTGTTTGAGGAATCTGTGGATTATTATTAACTCTGGCCATGTTTTTCAAAAGTTGTGCAAGTCTCTCTGGGACAGTATTTAAATCAACCAAAACAAAATCAATCAAAACAGCAAAAATAAATTAAACTATAGCTTTCACAGTCATATGTCTTTATTGAAAATAGATAAATATTTTAATGTTTGCTAATAAAATGCAGGGGTAATTAAAATTGGTAAGGTATTGACATCCATACCTTGCCATCTATTCTGATGCCATTTTTCAGAGTACTTTGTACTTCTACTATTCTTCAAATTCTTTATTCCATAAATGTTTTTATTTTTTAAGTAAAAGTTTATTACATTTTGGGGATTTCTATTTGGTTGACTCTCAGGTATCTTAACTAGATTATTTTAGATAATCCAGACTTTCGCATTAAGATATTTCACAAAAGAGTCAACACATGAATATCCATTTTATTTTACTTTTAAATTAAGTCACTTACAGTGAGTTTACCTTTAAAAGAGACTGAGTAGGACTTCTCATTTCAGCTCCAACATAAAAGGAACTGAGAAGTCTTCACTCCCATTTTTATGCCAATAAAAAATTACACAAAAAATTAGTGACTTTTCTTGGAACCATTAGAAAATTTGAGCCATAGAACAACCCATCACTCCAACAACTGGACAGATAGGTGCAGCCTGAGAGATGTACCAACTAAGATCTGTTTACTTGCAGCAGAAGTGGCTGGAGCAATAAACTGATAGAAGTATTAAACTGTTATTTTCATTAATTGGTAAAGGCTGAGTTATAAACCCCTGGAGGACACCACATTTTCATGGGCTTTTGCACCAGGAAACCACCCATACCCTGCCTTGGGTTTTTATGGTGAGGACACTAGAAAGATTCCCTCAAGGCTCTAGCAGTAACTATGTGATATACTGCCAAATTCTTCTCAGTAACAGAGTCCTACTCTCTAAGGAAAATAACTTTGTCAGAGTGCAGTTCAAAATTTTATTTCATGTGAGGAAAGGGAATTCCTTTGCACTCAAGCTGTCCCCAGCCTTCCTGTTTTTCCAGAAGGTTTTTAAAAAAATGGATTGAGAACACTACAGTCAGGGAAAAGAGTAGGGTTTGGTGGTGGGGCAGGGTTGGAGGGAGGAAGAAAGCTACAATTGGGGGAAGTAAAAGAAAACAAACCAGTGAAGCTCACAAACCTGATACACAAATCATCAAAAAGACTGATAGCAAATATTAGAACACTGTCCCTACCCCACACCATATTACCAAAGTTACTGAGTTCCATTAAAAAGAGTGGATTACAGCTGAAGAGATGAAAGAGACAGTCACTGAAGGAGAGTGTTTTGGGAAGCTTAAAGTCAAGAGAACAGAAAGGGAAGTTGCAGCTCTTGGACCCTATACTTAAAACAAACATCAAACATAGCCCAATTTCTATCCAGAATAACATAGATTTGCACAATAAAGATCTATGTACCTTATTTTCTACTAATCAATACAAAACAAAAAATCACAAGGCATATAAAAATGCAAAAATATGCACATCTAATGAAATGAAGCAATCATTAGAATCAAATTTGTGATGACACAGATGTAATTATTTGGCAAGGTATTTAGGGCACTTAAAATAACTATGTGTCATAAGTTAATGGTCCAAATAGAAAAGCACATAACATGCAAGGTTGGATGGGTAATGCAGGCAAAGAGAATGAAACTCATATAAATAATCAAAAGGAAGTAATACAAATAAAAAATGGGGGTGGCCAAGATGGCTGACTAGAAGCAGCTAGTAAGTGGCTCTCATGGAGAAAAACAGAAGGAGTGAGTAAATACAGTACCTTCAACTGAAACATCAAGGTACATGCATTGGGACTAATCAAGTAAATAACTCAACTCATGGAGAATGAAGAAAAGCAAGGTAGGACAATAGCCCACCTTGGAGTGACACAGAGCCAGGGGAACCTAAACCACCCAGAGGAGTGGTGAGCAAACAAGTGACCCTGGGAACCCATGCTTCTCCCATGAATCTTTGCAACCTTCAGGTAGGGAGATTTCCTCATGAGCCCACTTCATCAGGGCTTTCAGTCTGACACACAGTTACATTGAGTCTCAGTAGAGCAGCCACTCAGGCACACATGGGGAGCCTTAGATACCTAGGCTTTCCGGGCTTCCCAGCAAAAGCATCTGCAACTTTAGCAAAGCAGGTTAGACCCCTATGTATACCCCCTAGGAAAGGGGCTGAATCCAGGGAGCTTAGCAGTGACAGTCTGCAGGTCCCACTTCCATGGCACCTCACAAGACAAGACCCATTGACTTGGAATTCCAGCCAGCCACCAGCAGCAGCATTACATCTCTCTGAGAAGGAGCTCACTGGGCAGGTCCTCCAGGCCTCGGCCTCCAGCCACCCCTGCTAAGGTTATTGAGCAAGAGCAGCCCTGCAACTCCCTAGACAGAGCCCCCAGGGGCAACTGAAAGCCTCTCTGCCACTTCCTCTGCAGTGGAACTGCCCTTGCTACCCTCAGACTAACAAAAAACTAAAGACCCTAAGTGCCTTATCCATACCTTTAACAAGCTGCAGTCAACCCAAAGAGAAAAGATCAGTCCAACTCCTATGGGTTCCATCTACCCACACCACTCATTACCAGAAAGGGAACCCTGGCTTGGGCCAAGAGCACAGACCCTCCATCCTGGACTGATTGCACTGAGAGATTACTGACCTGCATCTCACTGGGGTGGAACACCCAGGAGAGAAGCAAAAGACCCTTGGCCACAACCACTGCTAAGGTTCCTGCCTCTGTTGCCTCCAAGCTGGGAAAGAAACATAAACACTGAGATTGTCCCAGAGCTGCAATGGGCAGTTCAGGAGTGCCAAGCCATGATCTATAGCTAGAACTCAATGGGGAGAGGAGCCCACATGTTCAGATCATTGAGAGGAAACACAGCTGGAAATGTGAGGAAAATTAGGGGAGACACACAACGCAGCAAGTCTACCAACTGACCAATATGCTTAAGTGCCACCTACTGAATCACCCGAAAGTTTCAACACCAAAAATACCTCACTAATATATCCTCTCTGAAACCAAAGACAAGGTGTCAGCTCCAAATAAAGACCCTGTACAAAGGCTTGGGTACTGTGAAAACATCCAGTGAAGAAGTTTATGAGTGTGCTCAATCTACACTGCAGTTAAAGAAATACTCAAACACAGAGATGAGAAAGAACCAACTCAAGAACTTTAGTAACAGAAATAACCAGAGTTTTGTACGTCCTCCAAATGATCATAACAGTTCTTGAACAAAAGTTCTTAACCAGGCTGAGCTGTCTGAAATGACAGAGATAGAATTGAAAACATGATTAAGAATGGAGATAACTGAGATTCAGGAGAAGAGGAGAATGGCAAAACCCAATCCAAAAAACTGAGAATCACAATAAAATGACACAGGAGCCAAAAGACAAAATATCTGGTATCAAAAATAACCTAACAATTCTGACAGAGCTGAGAAACATAATACAATAATTTCACAATACAATCACAAGTATTAATTGCAGAATAGACCAAGCTGAGAAAAGAATCCCAGAACTTGAAGTCTGTCTGAAATAAGACAGTAAGACAAAAATAAAGACAAAAGAATAAAAATAAATAAACAACATCTCCAAGAAATATGGGATTATGTAAAGAGGCCAAATCTATGAATCACTGGCATCCCTGAGAAGGAGGGGAGAAGGCAGATAACTTGGAAAACATATTTCAGATATCATCCATAAAAAATTCCCCAACTTTGCTAGAAAGGCCAACAGTCAAATCCAGGAAATACAGAGAAACCCTGAAAGATACTACACAAGTAGATTATCCCCAAGACACATAATCTTCAGATTCTCTAAGGTTGAAATGAAAGAAAAAATGTTAAAGGCAGCCAGAGAGAAAGGGCAGGTCACCTACAAAGGAAATCCCTTCAGGCTAACAGCAGACCTCTCAGCTGAAACACACAAACCAGAAAACAATGGGAAGCTATATCAACATTCTTTTTTTTTTTATTATTATTATTTTTTTATTATTTTTTTTTATTAATTTTTTTTGCATACAAAAACAATAAACATTTTCTAAAAATACATACAAACAAAAAGATGCGTATCAAACATATTAGGAAGGTTGCACATGGGAAGTCGTGGAATAGAAATGGGGGTGGGAGTTAAAATAAATGAGAGAGGGACTTTATATGGATCAGTGATAATAACTCAATCCTCTACTTGACAAAGAAGAGGGAGAAGGAAGAGGAAGAAAAAGAAAGTGGGATAAAGGATCAGAAAGGGAGGAAAATAGAAAAAATTAGAGTATGACTCCAGGGTAGACCTGTTTTGTTGTCATTGAGTTGGTTGCTTGGTTTGTCTGTTGTATTCTTCATGTTTCGCCAAGTAAAGAAAAAAAAAATTCAACAAAGAATTTTATATTCAGCCAAACTAAACTTCCTAAGTAAAGGAGAAATAAGATCCTTATAAGAAAAGCAAATATTGAGGGAGTTCATTACCATCAGACTTTCCTTACAACAGCTCCTAAAGGAAGCATTAAATACAGAAAAGAAAGACTGCTACCAGCTAATTAAAAAAACACTTAAATACACAGATCCGTGACACTATAAAGCAAGCACACAAACAAGCCAGCATAATAACCAGCTAACAGCATAGTTACAGGATTAAATCCACACATATTGGTACTAACCTTGAATGTAAATAGGCTAAATGCCCCACTTAAAAGGCACAGAGTGGCAAGCTGGATGAGAAATAAAGACCTAATAGTATGCTGTCTTCTAGAGACCCATCTGACACATAATGACACACATAGGCTCAAAATAAAGGGATGGAGGAAAATCTACCAAGACAATGGAAAAAATAAAAAAGCAGGAGTTGCAATCCTAACTTCAGACAAAAAAGACTTTAAACCAACAAAGATCAAAAAAGAAAAAGAGGAGCATGAAATAATGGTACTGGGTTCAATTCAAAAATAACTATCATAATTCTATATGCACTCAACATAGGAGCACCCAGATTCATAAAGCAAATCCTTAGAGACCTACAAAGAGACATGGGTTCCTACACAATAATAGTGGTAGACTTCAACACTACACTGACAACATTAGATAGATTGTCAAGGCTGAAAATTAACAAAGGTATTCAGGATCTGAACTCAATATTGGACCAAATGGATCTGTTGGCACTCTGCAGAAATCTCAACCCAAACCCAACAGAATATACATTCTCTTCATTACCACATGACACACACTCCATACTCTAACACTGACCACATAATTGCACAAAAAACAAACCTCAACAAATGGAAAATAACTGACATCATACCGAACACATTCTTGGACCACAGTGTGATAAAAATAGAAGTAAATACTAAAAAAGTTGCTAAAAACCAGGCAATTACATGGAAATTAAAAATCATACTCCTGAATGACTTTTGGGTAGATCATAAAATTAAAGCAGAAAGCAAGAAGTTCTTTGAAATGAATGACAACAAAGATAAAACATACCAGAATCTGGGAAACAAGTAAGGCAGTCATAAGAGGGAAATTCATAGCATTTAATGCCTACATCCAAAAGTTAGAAAGAGCTCAAATTAACAAGCTAGTATCACAACTGAGAGAATTAGAGAAGCAATATCAACACCAAAGCTAACAGAAGACAATAAATAACCAAAATAAAGAGCTTCTGCACAGCAAAAGAAACTACCATCAGAGTGAACAGGCAACCTACACAATGGGAGAAAATTTTCGCAACCTACTCATCTGACAAAGGGCTAATATCCAGAATCTACAATGAACTCAAACAAATTTACAAGAAAAAAAAAAAAAACAACAACCCCATCAAAAAGTGGGCGAAGGACATGAACAGACACTTCTCAAAAGAAGACATTTATGCAGCCAAAAAACACATGAAAAAATGCTCATCATCACTGGCCATCAGACAAATGCAAATCAAAACCACAATGAGATACCATCTCACACCAGTTAGAATGGCCATCATTAAAAAGTCAGGAAACAACAGGTGCTGGAGAGGATGTGGAGAAATAGGAACACTTTTACACTGCTGGTGGGACTGTAAACTAGTTCAACCATTGCGGAAGTCAGTGTGGCGATTCCTCAGGGATCTAGAACTAGAAATACCATTTGACCCAGCCATCCCATTACTGGGTATATACCCAAAGGACGATAAATCATGCTGCTATAAAGACACATGCACACGTATGTTTATTGCGGCACTATTCACAATAGCAAAGACTTGGAACCAACCCAAATGTCCAACAACGATAGACTGGATTAAGAAAATGTGGCACATATACACCATGGAATACTATGCAGCCATAAAAAATGATAAGTTCATGTCCTTTGTAGGGACATGGATGAAACTGGAAACCATCATTCTCAGTAAACTATCGCAAGGACAAAAAACCAAATACCGCCTGTTCTCACTCATAGTTGGGAATTGAACAATGAGAACACATGGACACAGGAAGGGGAACATCACACTCTGGGGACTGTTGTGGCATGGGGGGAGGGAGGAGGGAGAGCATTAGGAGATATACCTAATGCTAAATGACGAGTTAATGGGTGAAGCACACCAACATGGCACATGGATACATATGTAACAAACCTGCACATTGTGCACATGTACCCTGAAACTTTAAGTATAATAATAATAAAAAAAAAAGAAATAACCAAAATCAGAGCTGAACTGAAGGCAATTGAGACACAAAAATCTATTCAAAAGATCAAGAACTCCAGAAGTTTTTTTTGTTGTTTTTTTGTTTTTTTTAATTATAGTTTAAGTTCTGGGATTCATGTGCTGAATGTGCAGGTTTATTACACAGGTATACATGTGCCACGGTGGTTTGCTGCACCCATCAAACCATCATCTAAATTAGATATTTCTCCTAATGCTATCCCTCCCCTAGCCCCCCATCCCCTGATAGGCCCTCGTGTGAGATGTTCTCCTGCCTGTGTCCACGTGTTCTCATTGTTCAACTCTCACTTATGAGTAAGAACATGCAGTGTTTGGTTTTCTGTTCCTGTGTTAGTTTACTGAGAATGATGGTTTCCAGCTTCATCCATGTTCCTGCAAAGGACATGAACTCATTTTTTTTATGGCTGCATAGTATTCCATGGTATATATGTGCCACATTTTCTTTATCCAGTGTATCATTGATGGGCATTTGGGTGGGTTCCAAGTCTTTGCTATTGTGAATAGTGGGGCAATAAACATATGTGTGCATGTGTCTTTATAGTAGAATGATTTGTAATCCTTTAGGTATATACCCAGTAATAGGATTGCTGGGAAAATTGGTATTTCTGGTTCTAGATCCTTGAAGAATTGCCACATTCTTCCACAATGGTTGAACTAATTTACACTCTCACCAACAGTGTAAAAGTGTTCCTATTTCTGCACATCCTCTTGTTTCCTGACTTTTTAATGATCATCTTTCTAACTGGCATGATATGGTATCTTATTGTGCTTTTGATTTGCATTTCTCTAATGACCAATGATGATGAGCTTTTTTTCATATGTTTATTGTCCACATAAATATTTTCTTTTGAGAAGTGTCTGTTAACATCCTTCATCCATTTTTTGATGGGGTTGTTCGTTTTTTCCTTATAAATTTGTTTATGTTCCTTGTAGATTCTGCATATTAGCCCTTTGTCAGATGGATAGATTACAAAAATGTTCTCCCATTCTGTACGTTGCCTGTTCAGTCTGATGATAGTTTCTTTTGCTTTGCAGATGCTCTTTAATTTAATTAGATCACATTTGTCAATTTTGGCTTTTGTTGCAATTGCTTTTGGTGTTTTTTTCATAAAGTCTTTGCCCATGCCTATGTCCTGAATGGTATTGCCTAGGTTCTCTTCTAGGGTTTTTATGGTTTTAGGTCTTACATTTAATTTTTTAATCTATCTTGAATTAATTTTTGTATAAGGGGTAAGGAATGGCTCCAGTTTCAGTTTTCTGCATATGGCTAGCCAGTTTTTCCGAACATCATTTATTAAATAAGGAATCCTTTCCCCATTGCTTTCTTTTGTCAGTTTTGTCAAAGATCTGATGGTTGTAGAAGTGTGGTGTTATGTCTGAGGCCTCTGTTCTGTTTCATTGGTCTATATATCTGTTTTGGTACCAGTACCATGCTGTTTTGGTTACAGCCTTGTAGTATTGTTTGAAGTCAGGTAGCATAATGCCTCCAGATTTGTTCTTTTTGCATAGGATTGTCTTGGATATACGAACTCTTTCTTGGTTTCATATGAAATTTAAAGTAGATTTTTCTAATTCCATGAAGAAAGTCAATGAGCATGGAATGATTTTCCATTTGTTTGTGTCCTCTCTTATTTCTTTGAGCAGTGGTTTGAGGTTCTCCTTGAAGAGTTCCTTCACATCCCTTGTAAGTTGTATTCCTAGGTATTTTATTCTCTTTGTAGCAATTGTGAATGGGAGTTCACTCATGATTTGGCTCTCTGTTTGTCTATTATTGTTGCGTAGGAGTGCATGTGATTCTTTGCACATTGATTTTGTATCCTGAGACTTTGCTGAAGTTGCTTATCAGCTTAAGGAGTTTTTAGGCTGAGACGATGGGGTTTTTTAAATATACAATCATGTCATCTGCAAACAAAGACAATATGACTTCCTCTCTTCCTATTTGAATATGCTTTATTTCTTTCTCTTGCCTGATTGCCCTGGCCAGAACTTTCAATACTATGTTGAATAGGAGTGGTGAGAGAGGGCATCCTTGTCTTGTGCCAGTTTTCAAAGGGAATGCATCTAGCTTTTGCCCATTCAGTATGATATTGGCTGTGAGTTTGTCATAAATACCTCTTACTATTTTGAGATACGTACCATCAATACGTAGTTTATTGAGAGTTTTAGCCTGAATGGGTGTTTAATTTTATCGAAGGCCTTTACTGTATCTATTGAGATAATCATATGGTTTTTGTCATTGGTTCTGTTTATGTGGTGGATTATGTGTATTGATTTGCATATGTTGAACCAGCCATGCATCCCAGGGATCAAGCCCACTTGATCATGGTTAATAAGCTTTTAGATGTGCTGCTGAATTTGGTTTGCCAGTATTTTATTGAGGATTTTCTCATTGATATTCACCAGAGATATTGGCCTGAATTTTTTTTTTATTGTGTCTCTGCCAGGTTTTGGTATCAAGATGATGCTGGCCTCATAAAGTGAGTTAGGGAAAAGTCCCCCTTTTTCTATTGTTTGAAATCGTTTCAGAAGGAACGGTACCAGCTCCTCTTTGTACCCGTGGTAGAATCTGGCTGTGAATCTGTCTGGTCCTGGGCTTTTTTTGGTTCATAGGCTATCAATTACTGCATCAATTTCAGAACTTGTTATTGGTCTATTCAGGGATTTGACTTCTTCCTGGTTTAGTCTTGGGAGGGTGTAAGTGTCCAGGAATTTATCCATTTCTTCTGGATTTTCTAGTTTATTTTCATAGAGGTGTTTATAGTATTATCTGATGGTAATTTGTATTTCTGTGGGAACAGTGGTGATATCCCTTTTATTATTTTTCATTGTGTCCATTTGATTTTTCTCTCTTTTCTTCTTTATTTGTCTGGCTAGCAGTCTGTCTGTTTTGTTAAAAATTTTTTTCGAAAAACAAGTTCCTGGATTCACTGATTTTTTGAAGGGTTTTTCGTGTCTCTGTCTCCTTCAGTTCTGCTTTGATCTTTGTTATTTCTTGTCTTTTGCTAGCTTTCAAATTTGTTTGCTCTTGCTTCTCTAGTTCTTTTAATTATGATGTTAGGGTATCGATTATGGATCTTTGCCACTTTCTCATGTTGGCATTTAGTGCTATAAATTTCTCTCTGAACACCACTTAAGCTGTCTCCCAGAGATTCTGGTACATTGTGTCTTTGTTCTCATTGGTTTCAAATAACTTATTTATTTCTGCCTTAATTTCATTATTTAACCAGTAGTCATTCAGGAGCAGATTGTGCAGTTTCAATGTAGTTGTGCAGTTTTGAGTGAGTTTCTTAATCTTGAGTTCTAATTTGATTGCACTGTGGTCTGAGAGACTGTTTGTTATGATTTTTGTTCTTTTGTATCTGCTGAGGAGTATTTTACTTCCAATTATGTGGTCAATTCTAGAATAAGTGCTATGTGGTGCTGAGAAGAATGTATATTTTGTTGATTTGGGGTGGAGACCTCTGTAGATGTCTATTAGGTCTGCTTGGTCCAGAGCTGAGTTCAAGTCCTGAATATCCTTGTTCGTTTTCTGTCTTGTTGATCTGTCTAATATTGACAGCAGAGTGTTAAAGTCTCCCACTATTATTGTGTGGGAGTATTGTCTTTTTTTAAGTCTCTAAGAACTTGCTTTATGAATCTGGGTGCTCCTGTATTGGGTGCATATATATTTAAGATAGCTATTCTTGTTGGATTGATCCATTTACCATTATGTAATGCCCTTCTTTGTCTTTTTTTATCTTTGTTGGTTTAAAGCCTGTTTTATCAGAGGCTAGGATTGCAACCCCTGCTTTTTTTGCTTTCCATTTGCTTGGTAAATATTTCTCCATCCCTTTATTTTGAGCCTATGTGTGTCTTTGTAGGTGAAATGGGTCTCCTGAATATAGCACACTGATAGGTCTTGACTCTTTATCCAATTTGCCAGTCTGTGCCTTTTAATTGGGGCATTTAGCCCATTTACATTTAAGATTAATATTGTTATGTGTGAATTTGACCCTGTCATTATGATACTAGCTGGTTATTTTGCATATTAGTTGATGTAGTTCTTTATAGTGTTGATGGTCTTTACATTTGGATATGTTTTTGCAGTGGCTCGTACCTGTTTTTCCTTTCCATATTTAGTGCTTCCTTCATGAGCTCTTGTAAGTTAGGCATGGTGGTAACAAAATTCATCAGCATTTGCTTTTATGTAAAGGATTTTATTTCTCCTTCACTTATGAAGCTTAGTTTGGCTGGATGTGAAATTTTGGGTTGAAAATTCTTTTCTTTAAGAATGTTGCATATTGTCCCCCACTGTCTTCTGGCTTGTAGAGTTTCTACAGAGAGATCCAGTGTTACTCTAATGGGATTCCCTTTGTAGATATCCTGACCTTTCTCTCTGGCTGCCTTTAACATTTTTTCCTTCATTTCAGCCTTGGTGAATCTGATGATTATGTGTCTTGGGATTGCTCTTCTTAAAGAGTATCTTTGTGGTCTCTGTATTTCCTGAAATTTAATATTGGCCTGTTTTGCTAGGTTGGGGAAGTTCTTCTGGATAATATCCTGAAGTGTGTTTTCCAACTTGGTTCCACTCTCCCTGTTGTTTTCAGGTACACCAATCAAATGTAGGTTTGGTCTTTTCACATAGTCCCACATTTCTTGTAGGCTTTGTTTGTTCATTTTCATTCTGTTTTCTCTAATTTTGTCTTCATGCTTTATTTCATTAAGTTGATCTTCTATCTCCGATATCCTTTCTTCTGCTTGATCAATTTGACTATTGATACTTGCGTATGCTTCATGAAGTTCTCATGCTATGTTTTTCAGCTCCATCAGGTCATTTATGCTCTTCTCTAAACTGGTTATTCTAGTTAGCAGTTCCTGTAACCTTTTATCAAGGTTCTTAGCTTCCTTGCATTGGGTTAGAACATGCTTTTTTAGCTCAGAGGAGCTTGTTATTAACTACCTTCTGAAGCCTACTTCTGTCAATTCATCAAACTCATTCTCCATCAAGTTTAGTTTCTTTGCTGCAAGGAGTTGTGATCCTTTGGAGGAGAAGAGGCATTCTGATTTTTGGAATTTTCAGCATTTTTGCACTGGGTTTTTCTCTTCTTCATGGATTTATTTACCTTTGATCTTTGATGGTGGTGACCTTCAAATGAGGTTTTTGTGTAGGCATCCTTTTTGTTGATGTTGATGTCACTGCTTTCTCTTTATTAATTTTCCTTCTTACAGTCAGGCCTCTCTTCTGCTGATCTCCTGGAATTTGCTGGAGGTAAAACTCCAGACCTTGTTTTCCTGGGTATCACCAGTGGGGGCTGCAGGACAGCAAAGATTGCTCCCTGCCCCTCCCTTTGGAAGCTTCATCCCAGAGGGGCACCAACCAGATGCCAGCCGGAGCTCTTTTATATGAGGTGTCTGTCAACCCCTGCTGGGAGGTATCTTCCAGTCAGAAGGCATGGGGGTCAGGGGCCCACTTGCAGAGACAGTCAGTCTCCTAGCGGGCTCAAGTGCTGTGTGGGAGATCTGCTGTTCTCTTCAGAGCCAGCAGGCAGGACTATTTAAGTCTGCTGAAGCTGCACCCACAGCCACCCCTGCCCCGCAGATGCTCTGTCCCAGGGAGATGGGAGTTTTGTCTATAAACCCCTGACTAGGGCTGCTGCCTTTCTTTCAGAGATGCCTGGTCCAGAGAGAAGGGATCTAGAGAGGCAGTCTGGCTACAAAGGCTTTGCCAAGCTGTGGTGGGCTGCACACAGTTCAAACTTCCAGGCAGCTTTGTTTACACTGTGAAGGGAAAACCGCCTACTCAAGCCTCAGTAATAGTGGACACCCCTACCCCCACCAAGCTCAAGTGTCCCAGGTCAACTTCAGACTGCTGTGTTGGCAGCAAGAATTTCAAGGCAGTGGATCTTAGTTTGCTGAGCTCTGTGGGGGTGGGATCTGCTGAACAAGACCACTTGAATCCCTGGCTTCAGCCCCCTTTCCTGGGGAGTGAACGGTTCTGTCTCTCTGGCATTCCAGGCCTCACTGAGGTATGAAAAGTAACTCCTGCAGCTAGCTAGCTGTCTGTCCAAATGGCCACCCAGTTTTGTGCTTGAAACCCAGGGCCCTGGTGGTGTAGGCACACGAGGGAATCTCCTGGTATGCAGCTTGCAAAAACCATGGGAAAAGCATAGTATCTAGTCTGGATAGCACCATCCCTCATGGTACAGTCCCTCATGGCTTCCCTTGGCTAGGGGAGAGAGTTCCCCAACCACTTATGTTTTCCAGGTGAGGTGATGCCCCACCCTACTTCTGTTCACCCTCCATGGGCTGCACCCACTGTCTAACCAGTCCCAATGAGATGAACTGGGTACCTCAGTTGGAAATGTAGAAATCACCCACCTTCTGTGTGGGTCTTGCTGGGAGGTGCAGACCAAAGCTGTTCCTATTTAGCCATCTTGCCAGCCCTCTCCAGAAGTTGGTTTTATGAAGAAATTCATAAGACAGATAAGCAGCTAGCTAAACTAATAAGGAATAAGAGACAATCCAAAAAACAAAATTAGAAATGATGAAGGAGATGTTACCACTGATCCCACAGAAATAAAAATAATCATGAGAAACTATTATGAATACCTCTGGGCACACAAATTAGAAAACCTAGAAGATATGGAATAAATTCCTGGACACATACATCCTTCCAAGACTAAACCAGGAAGAAATTCATTCTCTAAATAGACCAATAATAACCCCCAAAATTAGATCAGTAATAAATAGCTTAGCAACCAGAAAAAGTCCGGGACCAGATGAATTCACAGCTGAATTCTACCAGATGCAAAAAGAAGTGCTGGTACCATTCCTACTGAAACTTTTCCAAAAATGTGAGAAGGAGGGACTCCTCCTCAACTCATTTTATGAGGCCAGCATCATTCTGATAACACAACGTGGCAGAGACACAACAAAAAGAGAAAACATCAGACCAATTTTACTGATGAACATTGATGCAAACATCCTCAACAAAATACATGCAAAAAATCCAGCAGCACATAAAAATCTAATCCACCACCATCAGGTAGGCTTCATCCCTAAGATGTGAGGTTGGTTCAACATACACAAATCAATAGAGGTAATTCATTGCACAAACAGAACTAAAGACAAAAAACACATTATTATCTCAATAGATACAGAAAAGCTTTTGATAAAATTTAACATTCCTTCATATTAAAAAATCTTAATATAGTAGGTATTGAAGAAACATACCTCAAAATAATTAGAGCAATCTACATCAGACCCATAGCCAACATCATACTGAATGGGCAAAACGTGGAGGCAATCCCTTTGAAAGCCAGCACAAGACAGGGATGCCCTTTCTCACCACTTCTATTCAACATAGTATTGGAAGTCTTGGCCAGGGCAATAAGCAACAAAAATAAAGGACATCCAAATAGAAAGAGAGGAAGTCAAACTATCTCTGTTTCCTGGTGACATGATTCTATATCAACAAAACCCCAACGTCTCGGCCCAAAAGCTCCTTCAGCTGATAAACAATGCCAGTAAAGTTTCAGAATACAAAATTAATATACAAAAATTATAGAATTCCTATACACCAAAAACAGCAAAGCCAAGAGCCACATCAGGAAGGCATTTTCTTTCACAATTGCCATAAAAACAATAAAATACCTAGGATTAAATCTAACTAAGGAGGTGAAAGACCTCTACAAGTAGAACTACAAAATACTGCTTGAAGAAATCAGAAAACACACAAACAAATGAAAAAACATCCCATGCTCATGGATAGGAAGAATCAATATCATTAAAATGGTCATATTGACCAAAGCAATGTACAGATTCAATACTATTTTTATCAAACTACCAACAGAATTTCTCACAGAACTATACAATACTAACTTAAATTTCATGTGGAATCAAAAAACAGCCCAAATAGACAAGGCAATCATAAGCAAAAAAAAAAAAAAAAAAAAAAAAAAAAAAAAAAAAAAAAAAAAAAAAAAAAAAAAAAAACAACAACAAAACAAAGCTGGAGGCATCAGGTTTTTTCTGACTTCAATGTGTACTACAGGACTATAGTAACCAAAATAGCATGGCACTAGTACAAAAATAGACCCATAGACCAATGAAACAAAATGGAAAGCCCAGAAATAAGGCTGCACACTTATGATCATCTGATCTTCAGCAAAGCTGACAAAAACAAGCAATGGGGAAAGACTCCTGTTTAACAAATAATGCAAGGATATCTGGCTAGCCATATGCAGAAGATTAAAATTGGACCCCTTCCTTACACCATATACAAAAAATCAACTCAAGATGGACTAAAGACTTAAATCTAAAACCCAAAACTATAAAAACCCTGGAAGACAACTTAGGCAATACCATCCTGGACATAGAAACAGGCAAAGATTTCATGACAAAGACATCAAAAGCAATAGCAACAAAAGCAAAAGTTGACAAATGGGATCTAATTAAACTTAAGATCTTCTGCAAAGTAAAAGAAACTTTCAACAGAGTAAACAGACAACTTACAGAATGAGAGAAAACACTTGCAAACTATGCATCCAAAAAAGGTCTAATATTCAGTATCTATAAGGAAATTTAACAAATTAAGAAGAAAAAACAACTGCATCAAAATGTGGGCAAATGACATAAACAGACTTTTTTCAAGAGAGGACATATGTGTGTCCAAAAATCATACAAAAAAACTCAATATCACTGATCATTTGATAAATGCAAATCAAAACCACAATGAAATACTATCTCATAACAGAATGGCCATTATTAAAGAGTCAAAAAATTACAGAGGCTGGTTAGGTTGCAGAAAAAGGGAAACACATACACTGCTGATGGGAGTGTAAATTAGTTCAACCACAGTGGAAAGCAGTATGATAATTCTTCATAGCGCTAAATACAGAACTACATTTGACCTAGCAATCCTATTACTGGTATATACCGAAAGAAATATAATTCATTCTATCATAAAGACACATGCATATGAATGTTCATTGCAGCACTATTCACAATAGCAAAGACATGGAATCAACCTAAATGCTCATAAATGTTAGACTGGATAAATAAATTATGGTATATATACACCATGGACTACTATGCAGACATAGAAAAGAATGAGATGAGGTCTTTTGTGGGAACATGAATGGAGGTGGAGGTTATAATCCTTTGCAAACTAACACAGGAAGAGAAAACTAAATACCTCATGTTCTCACTGATAAGTGGAACCTAAATGATGAGAACTCATGAACACAAAGTGGAGAACAAGAGACACCCAGGTCTACTTGATGGTGAAGGGTGGGAGGAGCAGATAAAACAACTATTGGGTAATAGACTAACAAAGATAAAAGATAGAAGACACCGATTGCCAATATCAGAAAGGAAAAAGTAGTTATTTCAACTTATTTCATGCATACTAAAAGGATGCTACCAAAAAAATGCAGTATCTACAGACTTATAACTTAAATGAAACAAGTCGATTCCTTGAAAGATGCAAACTACCAAACTTATACAAACTAAAATAATTTTAAGACATATATGTATTAGAGAAATGCATCAAATAATTTAAAAACCTTCAAAAAGAAAGCACCAAGTGCAGATGAAACTGTGCTTTCAAACAATTAAAGGAATAAATCAAAGGATTTGTTGAAAGAATGTCCTTTCAAACATTTAAAGGAATAAACAATACAAATTATCCACAGTCTCTTGAAGTAGAAAATAGAAACACAGGGAATGCTACCTATATTATTCTATGAAGCCAGCACCACTCTAATACCAAAATTCGAAGAGGGACTACAAGAAATGAAAACTACAGACAAATAAATATCATCAGTATAGACACAGAGATCCTCGAAAGTGTTAGTAAATTGCTTCCAACGATGTTATAAAGAATTACACACCAAGACCAATAGGATATTTTCCAGGTATGTAAGACTGCTTTATCACTTAAATGTTAATCATTTAAATTAACAGTGTCAACTAGCTAAAGAAGTAAAATTATATGAGCATATTATTGAAGAATGTCTTTTGATCCAATTCAATACTTATTTACTACGCAAACACTCAACAAACAATGAATAGAGAATATTTCTTGAAACAATAAATAACATTTACAAAATATAAATAACATTTACAAAAAACCTACAGCTAACATCATCATTATAGGTAAGATAGTAATTTTATTTATTTTATTCTAAGATCAGGAATAAGGCAAGGGACAAAGATCTTCACTGCTATTCAACATCGTACTAGATGTCCTAGCCAGTACATTGAGACAGACTGACAGAAAGGAAGAACAGATAGAAAGAAGAAAGGAAGAAAGGGAGGGAGGGAGAGATGAAGAGAGAGAGGGAGACAGGAAGAAAAACTATATAGATTGGAAAAGAAAAAATAAAACTTCTCTCATGAGGTTTCTAATAGCATTAAATGAGCTTATAAAGGAGTCCCCAACCCTGGGCCACAGACCGACACCATATCGAGGCCATTATTCTTAGCAAACTAATTTAAATATAAATATGCATGTGAAAGTATATGTATCATAAAATCATATGTGCATGTATGATTTTGTGTGAATAAATTATGTTACTGAAATATTTCTAAGCTTGTAAATACTTTTGTTTCTCTTGAGCTAATTTAACATTATTTGAACTTTTTTACTAAGATTATGTTTGCCAGTTTCATGTTCCATGTTCTATGATTGTAATTTATTTCAAAGTTAATTTCAAACATCAATACAGTCTCATAATTTGTTACCTTAATAGATAACCCATTCTCAACATAAAATACTTATTTGACCTTTCTAAGATTTTGCCTTGGCTTCTGCTTTGTCTAGTATTTATATTTACACACCTGTTACCTATTTGTTAATATTTGCCTGGTGTATATTTTCTGGTTCTATATTTTTATCATTTCTGGTCATTTTGTTTACTTGATATTCCTTATATATAGCATACGTTGTATATTGATGTGATCTCTTTAGTTATTTTTGTTTTATTTTAAACTTTTTAAGTCTTAGAATATAATATGGAATATAGTCATTTCACACATAATATTTCAAAAAATGTTTTTAACATCTTATTTTTCTTTTTCATATTATCCTTTAACTTCTTACCATGTTTATCTTGGAATTGTTCAATATGTCTATCTTTTTCTCCCCCTCTTAAAATTTGTTTATATCTATTTCTATTCTTTGAGTATTTAAAACACATTTAAGCTTATATTTTCTATAAATATTTTGAATTAATAACAACAAACTGTAGCATCCTTTCACTCCACTTCTTCCAGTTCACCACCACCTTCATTGTCATAAATAGTAAGACCTTATTGTTTTTAGTATTTGGTATATGATGGAACTGGTATTCTTAACTATTTTTTATAATATTTGCTTTCTACTACATTTATAAAACACATTTTCATTTTTTGTTTCAAATTTATATTCCTTTAAACATTTTAAGTTGATTTGACTTCAAAACAAGCATTCTAAACCCATTATGAACTAGCACTCAAGAATAACAGAAAGTAAATATAAATATATAATTACTTCAATATGTCTGAATGAATTAACAATAATTCTTTGTAGGTTTTCTTCAGTAATGTTTGTTGAATTTGTATTTTATCTTTTCTGTTCTGCAGAGATTTATGTTTTACTTTTTCAATATTATTTTTGTTATTGCTGCTGAAATTTTGAGTTTAGAACCAAGTATTAATGATATTGACTTTCCCCAAATATTTATGTCAGTAATAATCCAATGTGAAAACAAAAACCATATGACTTATCATTTTAATTTGTCTTGCTTTTGTGATATAACATATAGTAAGTGCATAAAGTGTATTAATTGCATAAAATATATCAATTATAAACATAGAGCTTTATAGATTTGATATATGCAGGCACCTGTACAACAACCTCTAAGACTGATACATAGAGTATATTTTCAGAAACCCAGAAGTTTCTCACATCCTCCTTGCTTGACATTCCCTGCAGAGGAAAACATCATTTTGACTTTTGTCAGCATAAATCAGTGTTGTTTGTGAACTTACATACAGATTCAATCATTAAATATATATTATTTTGTGTCTGGTTTCTTTTACTCCATAACATTTCTGTAAGATTTATCCATGCAGCAGTTGCTGTTGTTTTTTTTTTTTTTTTTTTTTTTTTGGTTGCTGAGCAGTGTTCTGCTGTACATATTTACTACAATTTTTAATCCATTCTCCTAAGGTAGAGTTGGAGGAAGAGCTCCATGTTGGTGAGACACAGATTACTGAGAAAATTCTGCCTAGATGGCTTGGTATTTATGAAAGAATATTATGATACTGAAAGAATGAAGGAAATTTTGGGGTGACAAAGACTATAAAACAGGAAGCTTAAAAGAAATTGCAAGTCATGTGTCTCTCTAGCACCACGATGTCTTTCCAGAAGCTCACACTGGAAAATCCCATGGGAAAGCTGGCTGAAAAAGGAACAATGCCATTTGCAGGGTCCCAGTCCCCAAAATCACAAAGCACAGTATTAATGGTTGGATTTAAGGTTCAGACAGAAAAGTTTAATAACCAGAACTGATGGCAGCGGCATGCTTCTTGTCATTGTGGGGGAGAGTTAAGAAGTAGGTTCAATAAGCTTGCTTCACTGACACGCACAGACCTCAGAAGCTACTTGAATGTCTGGCCTAATGTCTTGTTTGTCATACAGCCTCTTCAGAGACTAGAGTGCCATACTTCTACCTCCACTTGTTCTTCCTGTATGCATGGGGGTGAAGAAAACTATGTCAAACGGTGCTGTTCAATTTTTTTGAGCTACCAAAGTTATATTACAACACTTCCTAGTTAGTTTGAAAATCTGGTTTGGTTTTTACCCTGGAGGCAAATGTCCTTGCTGCGTTCCTCTCAGGATTGATAGAGGAAAAAGGTTTGGCTGACATACTGTTTACATTGCAGAGCTTCCTCTTGCTCTTTTTATTTGAAGACTCCTGGATTTAAACCTTTCAGCATGTCATTTCAAAGAAAATCTTTTGGGTTTTGTACTGGGCTTTAAGCCACACCAGTTTCCATTCTTCATGTCTTATACATTGGCATGCTCAGTCTCCCTGTAACTATTCTTGTCTTTTCAAAACTTTTATGAAACACATATGCAGGTGCACACATGAACACAAATGTATTAAATATATATAATTATATATAATTCAGTTTATGCATATAAATGGTATTTGTTATATAATGTTACATGGAATTATATATATAACATATTAACATAGGACTTAAAATGTGATTTTACAGATGTATAAAACATATATTTAATAAACGGGATTTTAGGAAGGACGATAGACAGTTGATTTAGATTATCTTGCTTCACTTTCACATTTCCTCAAATTGAAACCACAAATTCTCTTGCAGCTACAAAGTTTCTCCAAAATGGAAACTATACCAATGGAATTTACAATAAAAAGACTAGGGATAAGATAAAACAAAGCTTTTTAAATTATGAAATATTGTAGATTATACTGGATAAATTGAGTATTTAATAGAAGTGAAAGCAACAAATAGTGGATTTTTAAATTAAACCTGTTTTCAAGTATATTTTTAATTGTCTTGGGCTTCTAATGCTTTAGACTCATTTTTATGCAATAACTTTGCAAAGCTACATGTCATAAAAGAGACTGCTTTCTGTTATACACGGCTTTGGAGGATAGAAAAAGCAACTAAAGAGAGACCAGTGATTTTCTTCACTGAAGGAAAGCCTTGATAATTTAGGCATAGTAGCACTAAAGCAATGGTTCTCAAATTTCGTACATCGGAATAACGTGGAGGGCTTATTAAAGCACACGTTATTGGGCTCCTATCCTTGCGTTTCCCATTTTATTCTGAATTCCAGGTGGGGCTGAGAAAATTTGCATTTCTAAGATGTTCCCTAATGATATTGATGCTCCTGATCTGGGGACTCTACTTTGAGAACCACTGTTAAAAAAAAACCTTGTAAAATATATCATATATCAAATAGAAAAGCCTTACTCAGTTAGCATAGAATATATAATTAAAATTATTTAAGAAGGATTTTATATACTTTCAGATGTTTTACATATTATGTAATCATACGTAATATTAACCTCATCTAAATGTACACCTATAGGCCTATTCTCTAACTCTAGAAATCTTTCAGGAACATCCCCTGATAATATTTTTAAAAACTAATTCTATAGAAAGTTTCTGATGAAAATCTGATGGTATAGTGTATAGACTGGTGAAAACAACAAAATCCATATATTCTGAAATAGAAAAAATATAGTGATTAAAAAAAGAACACAAAGGGATTGTTTCATACATAAAGCTACATCATTTTCTATTAGTTTTTCTCTGCCTACAATTATTATTATATATAAAATCCATATAAATGCCACTTCCAAAAGTCTGCGAAAGAAGACGTAGGAAATACATGTAGTATTCAAGCCGTCATCTTGAATAGGGTAGTCTTTAATTAAAGACAGTATGAAAAGAAGCAGGCTATTAACAGATTTACAAAAGTTAATAAAGTTTTTTTTTCCATAATGGAAATTTTTTATTTTAAAATCATTGTGGATATTATTTGCTATATCAAAAATGTTCATGATGAATTCTTAGAAATAGTTTAAGATGTACTTGTGAGGCAAATCAAACTAATGCAACACTGTCTTCAAGGACTGCTTTTAAGGCGACACATAACTATGAGAAAGTTTTTGTCCATGCCAACTGGGGTTTCAATGCTTGAATATCCAATGACTGAGAAGGGGAGAATCCTCAGATGCGCAAGAAAAGACTTGTATCAGGTGGAGGAAGGTGCAAAGCAAGGAACTGAGAGAAGAGAAGCTGGAGAACGTGATCAGGTGGCCTTAGGTTGGGAATATTGTTATCTAGTAACAAGTACTGCTTGAGAATTTAATAACCCCTTCTAGTCTTCTATCAAAAAGGGAATAAAAAAAATTAATCAAGAGTGTCATTATTTCTTTTAACAAAGAATGTTGCCATGGTAATTCAAGAAGCTCATTTGTGTTCATGTTAATCTGAAAAAAGCACAGAAAGGAGTGAAGCACCTTTCAGTAAAATAAATACATTTTTCTTTGGGTAAGTAAAGAGTATCACCAATAGGCAATATCTGTTTTCCTTAATTTACCAAATTTTTCTCTAGGAAAAAGTGAATGTGGCTTTAACAAGTTAATCTGGAGAACCTTAATACTCAAAGGTGGAAAGTGAGAAATAGCAAAGTGAGGGACACATTAATCATAGCTCACGGCACTGAGGCATAAAAAGTCCTCTCCTCAACCTCTGCCTCCCATCATTCCAACACCTAACCTCTCTAACAAGAAGTGAAAAAAGGTGACGGTAATTAGTTTTAATGGAGACCACATGAAAAAGAATAAAACTTTATTAGGGAAAAAGGAGAAAGAAGACTGCTTAAAGAACACGGAGTCTTTCTATAGAAGAGATTGAATATTTTCAAAGAAGGGTAGTAGGACTGGTGGTCTAAGAGAACTGAAGAAAATGCCATCAGTTGGGCATAAAAGCCAGGTCAGGAATAGAAGCAAGAAATGTCCACAGGGTACTATTTATTGTGAAACTCTAAGTATTTAAAAGGGGGTTACTCCCCAGAGAGATCTAGGTGAAATTCTAAGATACTTAGATATTAAACTATCGTTCCTACAGAGAAGTAATTTATTTTCTTTAGATAAAGCCTTGCACAGTTAGTCTTGTGGGCTGAGGGAAAAGGTGGACTAGAGGGGGAGCAAATGCATTCCAATCTCCCCGCTCCAGGAAAGCAAGTTTGATGCCTGTGCCTGTATTACTACCACAGTCTGTGATTGCTAATAGCAGCACAATTGAGAAAGGGCCATTGATAATGATCTATTGCCAAGAAGGAATGTTTTTGAGGGAAAATATTCTCAGAAGATAGTAAGAGAAAGTCTTTTGATTGTCACAAAAAGGTAGCCAAGGGTTCCCTTAGAGTAGGGCTTCAGGAAATTCCTGGAAGAGATAAACGAAGTTTTGCAAGATGTATGTGCATGAGTGTGCATATACATATATACAGTCCCACATTCTTTCCTGGATCCAGGGCACACATTTTCAAGAATGCGGGCCTAACTAGATATGCACAGAAGTTAGAGCTCTGCAATGCAGAAAAATGAGATTTAACTTTAACAATATAAAAAAAGTTAAAAAATCTTTCTATTTCTAATGTTTAAAACATTGCTGGGTTTGCAATAAACATAAACAAATCAAACAAAAGGCAAAGACCTGAATTATGAGCAATAAGCAAACACAAAACTAGTGTTGAAGCTACAGATACTTGCTTTGGGATTAAGAGACTAAGCCTGTGGTCAGCAACAATGTGTAGGAGCCAGTACTCAGATGCCCACATTCAACTAGGGCCCCCACAGCATGCCACATGGTTGCATCAGTGCCCATTGACTCCTGGACAAAAACAAACCTCAATTCTTGGGAGAAAGAATTTCTAATGAAGTCTCTTAGAGTTGTCACAAATTGGATACAATCTAATATGTTGGACCAGTAAAAAGAGAATAATCAACCATGAAAGAATGTGTCTTATAATGAGCTTCAGCAGAAACTGTAGCCTTAGATTATATAAATAATACACAAAGTATTACAAGAATATAAAACATCTAGGCCTGACACATTTAAAAATGAAGATGAAGGCTGAGTGCAGTGGCTCATGCCTGTAATGTCAGCACTTTGGGAGGCCGAGGTGGGCAGATCACCTGAGGTCAGGAGTTTGAGACCAGCCTGACCAACACGGTGAAACCCTTTCTCTACTGAAAATACAAAAATTAGGCAGGCGTGGTGGTGGGAGCCTGTAACCCCAGCTACTTGGGAGGCTGAGGCAGAAGAATCACTTGAGCCCAGGAGAGGGAGGTGGCAGTGAGCTGAGATCATGCCGCTGCATTCCAGCCTGGGCGACAGAGTAAGACTCCATCTAAAAAAAAAAAGAAGAAGATGATGATGAAGTTAAAATCGGCAAGCAAAAACAGAATCATTAATTGGAAGGTAGAAGTAAATAAATACATTGGAATAGAGGACTGAGAGACAGGGTAATGAAAATATGAATGTGAGCTTAGTCATATGAAGGATAGCCAGCAAAATGGGATATAGGATCGTGGAGGAGCATATGGTGAACTTCAAGATTGTTAGCGATGTTTTAGTTCTTACATTGATTGAAGGTTCGCAAAGGTTCAATTTAGTAGTCTTATAAGGTATTATTCAATTTTTAATAACACAGTATTCTCCCTCTCTCTTTCTCCGCCCCCATCCTCTTCATCATTATATTGAAGCAAGGAGGTATAGACATGCTTGTTAAAGAATCTTAAGATTTTTCATTGGTAAATGTATTCTCAGAATATATTTTAATGACAAAACAGAACAAGAAATGATCACAAAAAGTTAAGCCAATAATTGAATTCTGCAGAAGATGGCTTTAGCCTCTTGATTTTTTTCTGATTTATTTCAAAACTATTTATTTGGTACCCACAATAGAGAGTATTCTAATTACTAGATATACAGGGATAAGTAAGACAAATCCCTATAAGATTACCTTCTAGATGTGCTGATATCACATATAATGTGCTGTTAGATAGTGAATTATAAGCGTTATAGAGATAACTTTATTAATAAAATGTGTCAGGTAATAGGAGGCTGTATTAGTCTGCTTGGGCTGCCATAACAAAATATCACAGGCTGAGTGCCTTAAACAACACAAATGTATTTTTCACAGCTCTAGGGGCTTGGAAGGTTCTAGTGAAGTGGGTTTTATTCTGAGGCATCTTCTCTTGGCTTGTAGATGGTCTTCTCATGTACGTTCTTATGATCTCACTGTATGCTCCCTCTGTATGCTCTTATGTTTGCAGAGGGAGAGAGACCAAGCCCTTCTGTGTCTCCTCTTTTAAGAACACTAAACTAATCATGAGGAGCTCATCCTCATGACCTCATCTAACCCCAATTACCTTCCAAAGACCTGTTCTCCAGATACCTTCACATTGAGTGTTACAGTGACACAAACATTCGGTCCGTACCAGAGGGACATATCAATGATTTTGTTTTAGGAAAAATGAATCATATAGTTCTTTCAGGATTCAATAAGATGTCAAATAATATAATTTCTCACCTTGACTCTACCATTGAAAAGTTATTATTTTTCTCTAACTAACTCGTAAGATGTAAGATTTCTTCTTTCATTATGTGTGGAATCCTTAGTAGGGGAGATGATACTGTACTCCTTCTTTGTCCCTAGGGAATATGTTCCAAGACACCCAGGGGATGACTGAAACCATGAATAGTACTGAACTCTACATATACTGTGTTTGTTCCTATACACACATACCTATGATAAAGTTTAATTTATACATTAGGCACAGCAAGTGATTAATAACAATAACTAACAATAACATAGAACAATTATAACAATATGTCAGCATCAACATTGTTACACTTTGGAGTCATTATTAAGTAAAATAAGGGTTAATTGAACACCAGCACTGTGAGAACACAACAGTAGATCTGATAACCTAGAGAGCTACTAAGTGACTAATATGAGGGTGGCGTGTATAGTATGGATATAATGGACAAAGGGAGAATTCATGTCTTGGGTGGAATGGAATGAAACAGCATGAGATTTCATCACGGTACTCATAATGGCGCAATTTAAAACTTATGAATTGTTTAATTTTGGAATTTTCTTTTTCTTTTTTTTTTTTTTTGAGACGGAGTCTCGCTCTGTCGCCCCAGGCTGAAGTGCAGTGGCGCGATCTCGGCTCACTGCAAGCTCCGCCTCCCGGGTTCACACCATTCTCCTGCCTCAGCCTCTCTGAGTAGCTGGGATTACAGGCGCCCGCCACCACGCCCGGCTAATTTTTTGTATTTTTAGTAGAGATGGGGTTTCACCATGGTCTCGATCTCCTGACCTCATGATCCGCCCGCCTCGGCCTCCCAAAGTGCTGGGATTACAAGCGTGAGCCGGCACGCCCAGCCAATTTTGGAATTTTCTATTTAGCAGTTTCAGACTGCAATTGATGCTGGGTAACTGAAATTTTGGAAAGTGAAACCATGCATAAGGGGGTAATACTGTAGTATATTCCATAAATGCCATATATATATACATATATATATATATACACACACACATATATGACATATACATACATATGTGTGTATATATATTTTTAATTTTCTTTTTTGTTTTTAAAGTAAGGAGAAAGTTAAAATTTAACTTGAATATATACCATTTACCTCATCACACCCATGAGAAGTTGTGGTGATATTTAAGATTTGCACTTTTGAGAAAAAAAAATTGCACCCCACTTCCTAGAAATTATTGTCATCAAGAGTTATACAGAAATCAGCGTAAAATAGGCTGAAATCAAATCGTAGTATACATTCCCTGTTTAAGAAATTTTATAATACTTAACATACAAATTTTCTTTCATCACAGAAGTATGTTTTTTAGAGTATGACATTGAAATGAGACAAATATTTGGTTAAGATAAAGTTATCTGAGCGGATAGATTAGACTTTAGAATTTTCTTTAATTTCAAATTTCATACTTGGTGGTCAAATACCTTGGGTCCAGGCAAGAAAGGGCCAATTAGAGTATCCTGACTCAGAACATGGATCAAACCCATAAAAAAGAGTAGGTACAGGTACAGTCCCACAATCTTACATCAACAGAAGTAAGACAGAGAACAAGATACAAAAAAAAGGTAGATGGAAAGCAACTCATCAGCCTATAACCAGGTAAGGGGCAGATTCACTCTCCCGTCCAGCTAGCTATCAACAGCAGGATTAGCTCTGTCTGCCTATCTCTCTATCTCTCTATCTATCTATCTATCTACCTATCTATCATCTATCTATCTCTGCCTGGCAAGAATATTCCTCATGAATTTAGGGAATATTTTGCTTGCAACTGAAAAACAACAGAGGATGGAGAGTGTATTAGCACAGTTTTCCTAATTTTTGAAATGCATGTGATTGCAACACAATCAACCCTAAGACAGTATTTTTATGGTATTAAAAATCAATCGAGTAAGAAAATTATTCATAATAATAAAACTAGCTACCATTTATTGGGCACTTAGTATATATTAGACACAGCATCATATATTTTAAATGCATTTTAATTTTAGTAAAAACAATGTGTAAGTTTTACTTTTTTTATTTTGAAAGCTATGAACTAAAAACACAAGACTTAAAGAATTAAATTACAAAGCAACAGATCACATAGTTAATAGGTATTGCAATTGTGATTCAAATACACATTTTTATATAGACATTATTTTTGGTGGCAGTTTTAAATTAACACAAAAACTGAGCAGATAGTTACGAGAGTTCCTACATACCTCATTATACCTTCCTGCCCTATGTTTCCTCTGTTAACTTCCTGCATTAGTGCAGTACATTTGTTATAATTGATTAGATAATATTGATACATTGCTAATTAAAATCTGTAGTTTAAGTTTCACTCTTTGTGTTGTACATTCTACAGATTTTGAAAAATGCACAACATACAATGACACATATCCACCATTGCCATATCACACACGCAGTTTCACTGCCCTAAAAATCCTCTGGGCTCAACCTATGAATTCCTCCTTTCCCTGGCAGAACCCATGGCCACCACTTATCTTTTCTCTGTTTCATGGTTTTCCCTTTTCCAGATGTCAAATAGTTGGAATTACATAGTATGCACTCTTTTCAGATAGGCTTCTTTCACTTAACAACATGCATTTAAGGTTTTTTCCATTTGTTTTCACGGTTTGATAACTCATTCTTTTCTTTTTATCACTGAATGATATTCTATTGTACAGATAAATCAATTTGTTTATCTATTAACCTGTTGAAGGATATCTTGTTTTTTTTCCCCATTTCTCAACAATTACAAATAAGACTGCTATAAACATGGGAGTGGTCACATTTTTATGTCGACAAAGGTTGTCAACTCATTTAGGTAAATAATGAGGAGAACAATTGCTGGATCAAAGGGTAAGAGAATGTATAGTTTTATAAGAAACCACCAAACTGTCTTTCAAAAAGGCTATAGCATTTTGCATTCCCACTAGCAACAAATATGATTTCCTGTTGCTTCACATTCTCACCAGAATTTGGTGTTGTCTGTTTTGAATTTTGATCATTTTAATAAGTGTGTAGTGGTGTCTAATTGTGGTTTTAATTTGTAATATCCTAATGGCATATGATATTGAGCAGTTTTGCCATCTATATGTCTTCTTTGGTAAACTGTTCAGATATTTTACCCATGTTTTTGAAAATATGTTGCTTGGTTTCTTCCTGTTGAGTTTTGAGAGTTCTTTGTAAGGTTTGGATACCAGTCCTTTATCGGATATACGTTTTGCAAATGCTGTTTCCCTTATGACTTGTTTTATTATTGTTGACACTTTTTTTTGCAGTGCAGAAGTTTTCAATTTCAATGAATTTCAAACTATCAATTTTTTTCTTTCACAAATTATGTTTTGGTATTGTAAACCCAAGGTCACCTAGATTTTCCAAATATGCTTTTATCGATACATCCATAGATAAAATCATAAATTGTTTCTTTCAAACTTGAACTATTTAAATTTAGTTTTCATGTCTTATTTATTTTGTTGCTTTTATTATACATCTGGAGACTTAACTGAGAATGTCAGGAGGGTATAAAAGTGATGTAGTTAATGTAAAATATTTTTATTAAAATTTTAGGAACATTTCTACCAAATACGAGACAGATGTGGTTTATATTGAAGGGACTGAGCAAGCACTCAAAAGAATGGAGGAAGATCCAAAAGCAATATGTTAAGACATTATACTTTTCTTTCTCTAGAGCTATGCTTACCCATCTGTATGAATGAGTTCTTTTTCTGGTGTATTTTAACCTGGCATCTATACTGGTTATGCTGATTTTGATGGAGAAACTAATCTTTATTTTGCAGAGTTTCTGCAAATGATAGTGTCTCATATCAATCACTACCTTGCATTCAAGCATAAAGCAGCCTTGAGAAAGCTTCAGGCTTCTAGATATTTTCCAGTATTCTTGATAGAAGCAATTCTGGGAAAACAGTGAGGGTGGATGACAAGTAGAATTCAAGTGAACCTTATGCAGGTAACCCACCCAAATGAAGTTAGAGTATTTTTAAGCAAATATTACCTTCTGAAACTTTCCTGGTTTTGTGTAGCCTAAGTTAACTGTAAATACACTTCTGATAAGCACTTCAGTAGTTGATCTCAGCACATACACTGGAGTTTTTAGATATTTAAAACTGCCTGTAATAGTTCTGTGATAAAAGGAAAAATAATTAAAACATCAGTCCACACTATATCTTGTACATGGTATAGATATTTTGTCTCCTTCCCCAAAAATAAACAACTAAATTCCAGTCAAAACCTTCTTCAGAGAAACAGAATAAGGCACAGAAATAGAGGTGATTACCCATAAGGAAAAAACTGAGATTTTTCTCATAATGAGTATGTGTCATTCAATTATCAATCTGTTCTGAACAAAACAAAGAATAGCTGTAGGATAATTACATATTTGTGACTTTGCAATAAAGTTTGAAAGGTCCTCTAGGTTTTCATTTTTTTTATCTGTAAGAAGAAACAGACATATCTAGTGTTCAAGCCCACAGCACTCTTTAAATATTATATGCTGTACCATTTAGAATTTATGTAACATTTAGAGAATCTTACTGAGCTGGAAAATAGAGATATGCCCTTTTTTGCCAATTTTTTCTTCACTCATTTTCCAGTCTAGTAGCAAAATAACTGTTCAGAGAGTGAAAGTCAGTAAAAATGCTGTAGGCTGTTCATGGTTTCCATTGGGAAGAACTAGTAGAAATACTTGATAAAATGTATAAAGGTCTGAAGTGAGGGCACTTAGTGTCAGAAATGAAGCATTTTTAAAACTGCTTTTGCAAAGTGACTGTAAATATGCTCTCTCCAGATTGAAAACATGTCAAATGCATTACTTAAATTGATTGAAAAAGCACAATATTATGCAAATTTTTCTAAATTGAGTTCATGGTTCAGTGATCTAAGTACCCCACCAAAAGTTAAAGTATGTTCTCAAGAATACTGAATCTAATTCTATTTTAAGGAATAACTGGTAGATAAGGCCTTGGACAAATCAAATGATCTTTCTAAGACCTAAATTTCTTTACAGCTGAATTTCTTTTCAGTTACAACAGTGCTATGACTTAATAAAACAAAATTTAATAAACATTTCACCAGGCAATTCTAAGGAGTAGGAGAGTATACAAAAATATCCTATGACCCTTTGTTCTCTCCCCAGGACCCACCCTCCCCCTCAGCAGTTACCTACTGCAGAGAATTGAGGAGTTCTCTTCTCCAGATTCAGAACATACTTCACCCTTAGTATCAGAACAATGGACTTCAAAACTACATTCTGCGTTGCGTGCCACTGAGATATTTTTGCATTTCATAACTTATTTCTTTGAAAGAAACTATTGTATTTTATAAAGCTAGGTTAAATAGCATTTTATTGATGAAAAGAGTTAAAAGGCAAGAAAAAAATGCTTAATTTACACTTATGAGGCAACTTGTATTAAACGAAGACCAATATTTTTAGATGTCATACATTTAAAACATAGTCTCTAGTTTTCATATTTCTACCTAGTTTTTTACTACACACAGTAGATTTTTTAAGTTCAAAGAGGTTAGAGGGTATTAATATTTCTGGTTGTTTTTACTTGTTTACATTTGTTAAGATCTGAAATTTTCTTTGAGCCTATTTCTTGTAACATAAGCACAGAGGTTTATATAAAACAGTGATTTCAATTTTAGGACTATTTGGTCATTGATATATATCTCAAATTTATATTTCTGTATAATTCCTGAAAAGAAAAAGAAAAACAAAACAAGACAAACAAAACTTCTTATTGACCTGAAAACAAACTGGAATACACTGGAATTCATTTTAAATTATCATCAACCAATTTAAATTACTGTTTTCCACCACCTGCTGTAAGACTAAGGAGAGGTCACATATTGATTTTGGACCTATGTACAGTTTTACTAATAGTATTTAAATGTCATTCTTTGAATTAGCCAAGACTCATTAACAAGCACATTTTCTTCTATGTAGAGCAATTATATATGATACTATTAGCAGTATCAATTAAGATAGATAAAGTAATAGCCTAATTGAATGCATGAGGAGTCTAATGGCTTTGCCTTCCCTGATAATGGATTGCACTCTCTTCTCATGTACAATAAGCCAGACACAGGATCAATAGAATTTTATGCTTAGAAAAACTACTAGCCTGAAGGATACCAATATCTAATTTAGAACTCATTACTCACATTTTAAGTTAATCAATGGGAAATATGTCATATAATTAAAAAGTTATTTCTGAAAACAGGTGCTCATGTCATTTCACTCCAAAACACTGGGACTTTTAAAGTTTTTATATCTATCTATATATCTATATATAAAGTTTTTATATCTATATATATGAAAAACTTTTAAAGTTTTTATATCTATATATATATATCTAGCTTATAGCTGCAATATAAAATTCAAAAAATTTATCTTGTTTTGTTTTGTCTTTTGCTGTTTATGACATTTTTAAGTTACAGAAAGTGAACTTGGGAGGGGTGGGTCAGTGCAACAACATTCCAATAGTTGCATAACTCAGTTGCTCCTAATAAAATCTGAGGAAACATGTGAAGTTATTGAAACTTGCCTGAGCACTCCCTTGGTGAAAGTTACGCTGATTTTGATGGAGAAACTAATCTTTATTTTGCAGAGTTTCTGCGAATGATAGTGTGTCATATCAATCACTACCTTGCATTCAAGTATAAAGCAGCCTTGGGAAAGCTTCAGGCTTCTAGATATTTTCCAATATTCTTGATAGAAGCAATTCTGGGAAAACAGTGGGGGTGGATGACAAGTAGAATTCAAGTGAACCTTATGCAGGTAACCCACCCAAATGAAGTTAGAGTATTTTTAAGCAAATGCAAAATGAATGAGCTTTGTAGCAATATAGATTTTAACCAAAGCTTTGTCAGACTCATAAGCCTTACTTCTTATTCTACTCTCACAAATAACAGGAGATACTAGAGTAATAGCTTATTGCATAGGAAAGAAAAAAGGCTTTCTTGTGAGAATATATTTTATTGTGGCAGATATGATTCACAAGCATACAGATTAGTTGTATGAGCCCTTTGGTCTCCAAGCACAGTATTACTGCTTTCATTTGGTAAACTATAATTTAAATTAAAATATTTATGTTATACTTAAATATGGGGAAATTGGTATGGTAAAATACAATTAGTTGTAAGTATAAGTTGGTACAAACTTTCTGGAAAGCAATTTGGTATTATCTAGTAAAATGTAAAATTTTAATACATGTAATGGTTGACACAGCAACTCTGTTGTGAAGACATTACCTTTCATGAATGTACTCATAAAAGTTATCCAAGATATATTATGATTTAGCTTAACTTGAAATAACAACAATCGGTTTATATCTAAAATGTTAATAAATAAATTGAGTAATTGATCATCTACAGTAGTGTAACTAATGAGTTATATCTGCATGTGCTGATATGGAATGTTCTTAAGATTTATGGTTACAATTAAAAGCTAAAATACAGAAAAAAATATATGTATTTTATAATACAAAGAAAATTTAAGAGGAGAAAATTAGAAACAAACAAACAGGTAATAGGAAGATGTGGTTTATCTTTCCAGAAGTAGATGCAGGAGCCATTTAAAAGAGGATAACTTTATGCTAAGGATTATATTGTTTTAACTTTTTAATCACATGTATATGCAACTTTTATTTTTCAATAATATTCAAACAATATTTCCATGGGATGATAGGTGGGTGTGTCTAACAGAAATATAAAAGCAATAACTAGTGTAAATATACATATTCATAAAACACATTAAGATCTATGTTCATTCTCACATGAAGTTATACAATATATTTTCCTCTATTTGGTATGTTTTGTGTGGCAATGCTGTGGTTAATTAGGCAAGCATAGTTGTCAACATCATTCTTTCCTGGATTAGATAATTTTTGTCCTGAGATGTTTGACCACTGTGACTCTGAAATCAGAAGATAAATTATTGTTTATCAGAACTCCTATAATACCTATCATGATTATTTTATAAGCAATTTTTAAAAAGATGAAAATATAATGTTAAGTATTAATTAAATTATATTTTGGACCACTATGAACTTATAAAACATATAGTATAATGGAATGGATTTAAATAAATATATATTAAATATATATATAATAAATGTTGAAATTATTTTAAAATTAACAATAGTTTTGAATGTTAAGTCCATGGAAATATATCAAATGAAATTATGATACTACAATTAAGAAAAAGTATTGTTAAGCATTTACTGAACTGTTGGTCAGACACTGAGCTAAGCACTTTAAACACAATATCATGTAGAATTAAATCATGAAGCATCATCAAAGCAACCTGAAAGAAAGAGCAGCTTGAACTTTAAGGATAAGATATGTCAAAATTAAAACATGAATGAAACTTTATGGAATCAGTGTTCTTTTCATTAATGGCATGTTCTGCCTCTTTTAAGACTAGCGTATGTTCTCTGGGGTTCTTACGGTAGATGAGAAAGTAGGATAGAGAATACTGGCTTTGAAGGATGGCTGTCCAGAATCCTGAATCAACTCTACAAGGCACAGTACACTTCAGGCTGTGTTACACACAGTAAAATCTTTAAATAGACACTGAAAGTCATCTTACTATCCTAATGTGGAAGACATTGCAAAGTTTTCATAATTTACTAAGTTTTTACTTTCTTTGCCTCCCCATTTTTTATCACATCCTAAAAAATAAAACTTTACTTGTGCCACGGGATCCTTGGGGTGTCACTTCACCAGCAGGAAACCTCTGTGGCCAGTGGCACCTTTGCCCAAGTTTCACTCAGGCCCACTGGGCTCATTCCACTCACTTGGCCTGGCAAACTGTGCTCAGCTTGCACTATCAGCCCGGATCTGACACTGGCCATGGGTGAGCCAGGTGTGCAGCAGTGTGGGGTGCATGAGCGTGTGAACCTAGGGTCCAGCCACTGCACACAGCCCAGCATGCCAGCTGTGGAGGGGCAGGCAGCTCCAGGCACTGGCAAAGGCACTGGCTCTCCACAAGGCTGCAGCCAGACTAGGCATATTGCAAGTGGGTTCCACTGAGGGCACTAGGGAATGCAGTGGCACCTGGAAGCTTGGAGATGCCAGGAACTGCAGTACCCCAAAGAGTATGTCACAGCCCTGGCTCAGGAATTTCCCGGGTCTGGGGTCTTTGAAGAGTCACAGGTCTTCTCTCCTTCTCTTCACCAGCAACATGGCTAGTGGGAGCGTGTGTTTCAGCCCTGTTTGTGTTACAGCTCTTTCACTTCCAACATTTGGCAGGTCTCATCCCATGTCCAGGAAGAGTGAGGTACCTGGACAACTGGAGGGTGAGCAAGGAGAAGAGGTGCTTTATTGAGCAACAGTGCAGCTCTCAGGAGACCCAATATAGGTAGCTCCTTTCTGCGGGCAGGTTTTCCTGATGAGTGTAGCTCTCAGCGAAGTGGAGACCTGGAGTGTATAGTTCCTACTCACAGGCAGGTCATCCTGTCATCTGATGAAGTCTGGCTGAGCCTGGGGTTTTTATGAGCTTCAGAGGGGAGGAAGTACATGCTGATTGGTCCATGGTAGGCCATGGGTGGACCAGAAAAAGCACCATAAGTTCTTACTCCATTTAGGGAACTGGCAACTTGGCTCCTACTTCAGGCCATCCCTGAGTTGAAGGTGGGACTTCATGAGGGACCCACCTCTTTCTGCCCAGAAGCCTGTCTGCCTCCTGCTGCCATCAACCTGCCACCCAGTGGCTCCTATGGCCCCCAGGCTGTTCATGCCAAGGGGTAACCGCAGGCCCACACCAATCTGCCCTCAGCCCCCCTGTTGGCCTCCCTCCCATGCTTGTTGGTGCCCAAAGTCTGGAGGGGGAAAAGGCAGCAGGAGGCTGGTGTGTCAGTGCTGCCCTGAGTGCAGGTACACCCTGCTGGTCACTTCAAAATCAGAGCAGGGTCCTAGAGCAAGGAGAGGCCAGATGGCTGGAGCAGGCTCTTCTGAGCCTGTAGAGGAAGTGGGGCTTCCTGGGCCCCTAAGAGTGCAGGAATTCCGGGGTCCACAGCAGTGGCTGGGCAGCTGCAGCTACACCTGGGAGGGTGAGACTCCAGGCCCTCCAACCCAGAAGCACATGGGTTTCCCACCTGTTCCCAGCTCCCACCAGCTCTATGGAGTGAGCAGCCCCAGCCACATCTCCCCTGCTGCAGCCAGTGACTTGGCAGTGGCCAGTCCAGATGGGCTGCCACTGCCATCAGTTGGTGATTGCGCTTTGTCTTTTCTCATATTTTCAAATACAACAGTGTCATTTTCTGGACTAAGATACATGTTTATAAAATTCTATTAACTCTGTTGATCTACTTGTTTTGTCAAATTGATGATGTAAGGCTTAAATGGGTATTTTAATTTGATAGAAATATTGATAAGAATATTTAATGGAAATTATATTTTGGAGAAAATGCTTTATGGTGGAAATCCCAGCCGCAGGGCAATGTACAGAATAATGATACAGGAGCAATTTGCTTTCCAAGTTTGTTTTCTATCTACATTTCTTTACTTGTTTTAAAACTTCATTTTTAATTTAATGATGAACATGTAGTTAAACCATATTTAATGCTAAAATTTAACAAAAATATAGTTGGTTTAATTATATTTTTATTATATATAATTCTAATATATATTAGACTTTTATTATATAAAATTCTTACATATATATAATTCTATATGTATTATAGTATTAAACCTTCTACTTGCTATTGTCTGCTGGTTCAGATGTCATTTATATGAAGCAGCCAAGGGTATTAGGGGACTTACTTCCGGGAATTTTAGAATCTTCTCAAAAGTCAGGAGAATTATCTTGCAAGAGAAACCCATGTCAATAGCTAATCAGATTTATATTGTAAATTATGTACTTAGGAAAATTTGATATTCATAAAATATCTCATACTCACAAATATTTTGAACTTTCATATTAAGTAGGCATTAATCCAAACATGTAATGATCACTTCAACCTAAGTAGAAGGCAAATGAGTATGTCCAGGTAAAGTTCTAGTTAAAGTTTATTATAAAAATATAATAGAAAATAAATGTGCACTCATAATGATTTGATTTTTGTATAATTATTTTATCTCCAATGGGTCTAACATGGATTAGACAGCATATTTACTTGGTTTATAGAACACACAAAAAAAACAGGATATGTATTTTGCCCTAGCCGTGTATCAAACAGATATTACAAGTGCTAGAAAGAAGCAAAGAAATGCCAGGCTATTTTTAACAATTTATAAAATATTTGGATGAAATCTGGAAGTTATTTATTTGGGACCCAAATTTCCTTATCATTTTGTTAGGGGTATTAGACAAAATAATTTTCAAGGTCATTTTCTACTGTAAGATTCATAATTCAAATCCTTAAAGCTAAATACATAAAGTGATCATTGGCCAACCTTTCCATTATGATTAGTCATATATTTGTTTGAAATAATTTTGCCCATTTGGAAAGACAATTTTAATATTAAGAAAAATACTTGATCACGGGCCGGGCGCGGTGGGTCACACTTGTAATCCCAGCACTTTGGGAGGCCGAGGCGGGTGAATCAGGAGGTGAGGAGATCGAGACCATGGTGAAACCCCGTGTCTACTAAAAATACAAAAAATTAGCCGGGTGTGGTGGTGGGCGCCTGTAGTCCCAGCTACTAGGAGAGGCTGAGGCAAGAGAATGGCATGAACCTGGGAGGCGGAGTTTGCAGTGAGCCGAGATTGCGCCACTGCACTCCAGCCTGGGCAACAGAGTGAGACTCCGTCTCAAAAAAATAAATAAATAAATAAATAAATAAAAATAAAAAAAAAAAGAAAAATACTTGATCACTATATAATCTCTCTCTCTATATATATATATAACAAAAATACACTTCTATCACATAAATTTATATAAATAAAAAAGAAACCTACTATCAATTCAGAAAAGCATACAATTTTTCAGCTCAGGATAGAGTAGGGATTAAAAATGGATCTATTGGGCTAGATTGCTGGGATTCACACTCTTGCTCTATCAATTATTAGTTATGTGGTTTACTAAAATATGTTACTTAACATCTCTTAGAAATTGAGTTATCAGAAAATAAGATATGTTAAGGATGTAAAGCCTCAATAATATTAGGGATTACTAAATACATTTACTGAGTCACAAGTGGTCCATACTCATTCAACCAAGAATGTCCCTAGAATTATTGGTCTTGATAACTAAGTATTTTGAGATGTTTGCTAAACATTTTTAATAACTTATTAATTCTGGTGTTTAAGAAAATTATTAATGTGAGTTAAATTCACATTAATGTGAATTAGAATTCGTGAAAAGCATAGGCACAAGTATATTCACATTAAAATTATGACTTAGAACAAAAATATTGAAAAAAATTATTTTAACCTTTATATTTCAATGAAAGGTATATATTCAATGTGTTACATTTCAGAATTTGCCAATAAAAAAGAATCTTCTTAATATATTGGCTTGGGTTCCTTGGGCCTTAAGAAACACCACTCTGTGTGCCTGCACTGAATACAAATGTATACATGGGCCTGAAGTATACAAATAATATGTAGTTACCACATAGAGGCTTTCAACACTGTATAATTCAGCACCATATAATTTCACTTGGAATTTTTCAATAAGTATATATATTAATAAACCACAGCATTTAATCAACTAAATGAAACAGGTGATTTGAAAAGGCATGTTAATTCAAATTAGGTCATTGGAAGAGTTTTCTTCAGGTAAGGGACTCAGATCCAGGACTCAAAGAAGTAGTGGAAGTCAAATGATCCGTAAGGAGCTGGAAATGAAATGAGGACCTTACAGACTCAGCAATGATATTGATTTATAGAATAACAAATTTGAAAGATAAATGAATAGCTTGGTCAGAATGAAGATATGTCATAAAGTGAGATAGACTGTGCAGAAATGAGAAAGGAAATGGTTGTGATTTTATAATACCAGAAGCAAAGAATTTTAAGCTCTTTTTCAAGACCAATTCAACAATAAATCTAATGTAGTTCTTAAAAATAACTTGTAAACAAAAGGTTGACCATTTATATTCATTCATTGGCAAATATTTCTTTAATGGGAGTCACAATCTTCTTAAAATGAACCAATATTCATTCAGTACATAATTTATTGTAAATCTCAAGTATTTTCTGTATGCATATACCATGTATACACAATGTATATTATATGTAAGCCCATTATGTATATGTTTGTAAGGATATATTAGTATGTTTATACATGTATGTTTGTATGTGTATAAATATATCTTTATGCATTCATACATAACATCACAAATATCAAATTTAATTAACAATTTAACAAGTGATAATATATAGCCATTATATAAAGGGGCTATATATATACATGTATGTATGCATACATGTATACACTAGGGATCACACATTATGCATCTTTTAAATTGTTAATTAATGTTTGTATTCAAAGCTCCTATTTCTAAATCATTGTTTTTGCTTTATCAATTAAATTACTTAGACTATTATTATAGATTTTTTATTATGTTTATCCATTTGTCAACTTCTGAAAATTCCCATTTTTCACTTTTTATATTTTGAAACTATACCATCAGGAACATACCAATATACGATCACTATCACTATAGCATTTTATTGGGCTTCTCTTTAATTATTGTATTATGTCCCTTTTATATTTCTAATTATTCGTTTTTACTTTAAAATCTTTTTCACTTATGCCAACATTGTTAACACAGTTTTTCAAAAATTCAAATTTACAAGAAAAAAACAACCCCGTCAACAAGTGGGCGAAGGATATGAACAGACACTTCTCAAAAGAAGACATTTATGCAGCCAAAAAACACATGAAAAAATGCTCATCATCACTGGCCATCAGAGAAATCAAATCAAAACCACAATGAGATACCATCTCACACCAGTTAGAATAGCCATCATTAAAAAGTCAAGAAACAACAGGTGCTGGAGAGGATGTGGAGAAATAGGAACACTTTTACACTGTTGGTGGGACTGTAAACTAGTTCAACCATTGTGGAAGTCAGTGTGGCGATTCCTCAGGGATCTAGAACTAGAAATACCATTTGATCCAGCCATCCCATCACTGGGTATATACCCAAAGGACTATAAATCATGCTGCTATAAAGACACATGCACACGTATGTTTATTGCGGCACTATTCACAATAGCAAAGACTTGGAACCAACCCAAATGTTCAACAACGATAGACTGGATTAAGAAAATGTGGCACATATACACCATGGAATACTATGCAGCCAT
This sequence comes from Symphalangus syndactylus, assembly GCF_028878055.3. Taxonomy (NCBI): domain Eukaryota; kingdom Metazoa; phylum Chordata; class Mammalia; order Primates; family Hylobatidae; genus Symphalangus; species Symphalangus syndactylus. Next base: position 58,599,051 of record NC_072426.2, read on the forward strand.
AAAAAATGATGAGTTCATGTCCTTTGTAGGGACATGGATGAAACTGGAAACCATCATTCTCAGTAAACTATCGCAAGGACAAAAAAACCAAACACCGCATGTTCTCACTCATAGGTGGGAATTGAACAATGAGAACTCATGGACACAGGAAGGGGAACATCACACTCCGGGGACTGTTGTGGGGTGGGGGGAGTGGGGAGGGACAGCATTAGGAGATATACCTAATGCTAAATGACGAGTTAATGGGTACAGCAAACCAACATGGTACATGGATACATATGTAACAAACCTGCACATTGTGCACATGTACCCTAAAACCTAAAGTATAATAATAAAATAAAATAAAAATTGGCTGTTGATGTTATTTTTGGTACATATTTTTCTAGTTAGATATTTTTTTCTTTAGCCTTATGCTGAAAACTTTAACTGAAGTGCCACTTAGCATTTCAAATCATCTTCTGAGTCATCTTGAGAAATTTCACAATCTTAAAATACCATTTGGATACACTGTCCATTTACTTTTGTCATTGTCTTTTAATATTTTATCTTGATCATTTGTGTTAGTCATATTCCTTTAAAAATATGCATGCAAATTATATCAATAGGTAATTACATTTATCCACTTCATCAAATTATGGGGTAACTGTGTTTCTTGTATATTATGTATTCTCTCTGTGTTCGAATTTTTATTTAGTAATAACACCTTTTAATATAAATTTTAATAAAAATTTGGGACTTATAATCATTGTTTGTCTGTAGTATGTCTGAAGGTATCTTTATTTTGCCCCTATCTTCAACATTAATTTGGCTGTGTATAAGAATTCCACAACCCTTTGAAGATATTACTACCATGTCTTTTATCTACCTCAGTGGCTGCTGAGAAGGAAGCATTATTCCTTCATTATTTGTATATGATCTGTTCTTTTTGGACAGCTTTTAAATTGTTTTCTTTATTTGGACACTCTGTAGTTTTAATAAAATTTGTTTGGCATGATATTATTATTTTTTATCTTGCTCAACCTGAGACTGATTTCTTGATTTGATTCTAGAAAATTTTTTGCAAATATATTTTCAAGTATTGCTGTTATCCCATCTCCTACAGTTTATTCATTTGAAACTTCCACTAAAAGAATATTGAGTTAATCAACTTCATGCCTCTTATGTGGATGTTCATATTTTTATATACATGCATCTGGCTGAGCTTCTTCTAACTGATTATTGTGTTGTTTTATGTGTAAAGTGTAGAGTTCATTTTATCTCTTGCACTTTTTATTTTATGACTATACATTTTATTTCCAAAGCGGGTATCACCTCCTTTTTACACATGTATCAGATATTATTTTATTTCTCCGTTTTTATTTTATCATCTTTTTAAAAATACATGCTTTGCTTTTAAAATTTGTAATAATGGAACATCTCCCACATGTTTATTATAAAATCTTTGATGGAATATAATTTAGAAATTTTGTTTGAAAACATGATATCTCTGATTTTTTAATTTGTTGGCTATGAAAACATGGTATCTCTGATTTTTTAATTTGTTGGCTACCATTGCTTTCTGTGTTTTAATATTTTGCATCACAAACCTCGTTGTGCTTTTTAAAACTCTCTTTATTTTTACTCTACTCATCTTTATCTCTTTAGCATTTGTAGGTGTAAAATATGACAGGCTCTATCTCACACAGAAGTTCAATTGGCCCCTAGAAGCCAGAGTGTTGTTTTCTCCATGACGTTTTTAGATTCCAATGAGCCAGTTTAACAGCCTTTTTAAGGCTCTATCTAATGAGTTCAGAAGACCGTTGTCTTTAAGCAGTGAGTCATCTAATGGCTCCCAGTTCTGTGCCAGTACACTTTGTCTTCTTTTCCACAAACATTTTAAACATATTTTACAACCTTTCCCTGTTTCAGGATCTAAATTGAGCAAGCCCATGGCTTCAGTCTTTGTTTTCTGTTTATTTATCTGTTTCTATTCTACTAAGATATAGGTATTTTGTTTGAGAATTGATTTTTTTATCCTTCACGTTTGCTGTTCTGAATGAACAGAGAGTTTTCAAGTGTGAATTTAACTGTACTCCATAAGTCTAGAAGAGGTCATTTTATTGCTAAAAATAATAATCTACAAATAATTGCTTCCTTTTTAACTCTGCTTTTCAGTGCATACAATTCTATTTTCCATACTGGTTAATACTTTACAAATTTTTTTGCTTGTTTCTCTCTATCTTCCCCATTCTTTATGTCAAAATGCCCCATTAGATAGCAGATTTATTGTCTTTCTTTTTCTTAACCCATGTCCTTGTCATTTTGTCCAGTCATAAGGCTATAATTTACATAAATATATAAATGTCACCCATATATTAACTATAACTCAAATATTTCCTATGCATTCTAGAATTGAATAAGCTATTATCTACTCAACATATTCAGTGGAATATTGAATATGCATCATAAACTTAACATGCACAAAAACAAGCTTCTGAACATTTTGCGAAACCATCTCCTTCAATACCTTCATAAAGCCTTAAAAATTGCCTCCCATAAGCATTGTCTCAAGAAGTTCATGGAAATCTTGCTATATAAAAATAAGGTGCACAAAGACAAGGAGAGTTGGGTTACGATAAGTAGAATACTACACATGAGAATGTAAAAAGAACATATTCTGAATTCCCTGGATCACGGCTCAGATAAATTTCAGAATGTCAGTTATGTAGCACAAACAGAAAACTAGTAAAGGTCAAAGCAGGAAGTTTAAAATCTAATACTTTTCACCAAAAACAAACAAACAAACTAAAAATTATGCTGTTTTGGTTACCATAGCTCTGTAGCATAATTTGAAGTCAGATAATGTGATCCACCCAGTTTTGCTCTTTTGCTCAGGATAGCTTTGACTAATCTGGTTCTTTTGTGGTTCCATATAAATTTTAGAATTTTTTTTTATTTATGTGAAGAATGTCATTGGTATTTTCATAGAGGTTGTATTGAATCTGAAATACATTTCCATGTTTCAGTGTCTTCTTCAATTTCTTTTATCAGTGCTTTACAGTTTTCACTGTGGCAATCTTTCACTTCTGATTAATTCCTAGGTACTTAATTTTATTTGTAGCTATTGTAAATGAGATTATTTTGTTATTTCCATTTCAGATTATTCAATGTAGGAATATAGAAATGTTACTGATTTTTGTGTGCTAATTTTGTATCCTGCACATTTACTGAATTTGTCAGTTCTGGTATTTATTTATTTATTTATTTATTTTTGGTGGAGTCTTGATGTTTTTCTAAATATAAGATTACAACATCTGCAAAGAAGGATAAATTGACTTCTTCCTTTCCAATTTGGATGCCCTTTATTTTTTATCTCGTCTAATTGCTCTAGCTAGGACTTCAAGTACTATCTTCAACAACAATGGTGAAAGTGAGCATCCTTGTTTTTGTTTTGTCATTATAATCACAATGACAGTTTTACTCAGAATGCCAGCCTGCAAAATGTTTTTAATTTGTAAAGATACATAAATTTTAAGCCAGAATGTAAATTGCCTATGTCACTAAACATACTATTGTGTTCTGTTGACTATATATAGAATATTATATATATACATATATATAACAATATATATGTATTTACTTATGTAAAATATATATATTTTTTGCAGAGGGATATCAAATCTATCAATATAGGAAGCAATGCATTGGTTGATTATATATTTTTCTTTGCCGTTAAATATACCATACATGTTATACTTTATATGCATCTTTATTTTTACTGCCTATATATCTTTAGAAACGCTATCTTCTTAAAAAAATCCCTACAATTAAAAATCTCCACCAGTATATCTTTAAATGATATCTTCATCCATTTTGTGCTGCCACAATAGACTACCACAGATTGAGTAATTTGTAATGAACAGAAATTTATTTTCTCACAATTATAGGTATTGAGAAGTCTGAGACCAGAATCCAGTAAGGGCCTTATTGCTGTGTAATCACATGGCAGAAGATGACAGAGCAAAGAGAGGGCCACAGGGGACCTTTACTACTATAAAGGCACCAGTTCCATCCATGAGGGTGGAGCCCTCATAACCTAATCACCTCTTAACGATTACAATGGGAATTAAGTTTCCACATGTGTTTTTAAGGGGACAGACATTTAAACCATAGGAAATGATTATCTGTTCTTTATTTCCCCTGGTATTTTTTCATTCCTTTGGCTCTGCAGATTCAGTTCTCTCTTGGGTTTAAAAATATTGTTTTACATTTCTTCTCACATTCTCAGATTTTAAACACAATGTTTTATTCTCAGAAAATACTTTCTCATCCATCCTGCAAGTTGTTTTCATTCAAGCCCATACCTCTAGCCTCATTCTGTAACTCTCTTATCTCAACCCCCTTCTGATTGCTTCTTTCATAGCACTGCCATGGATATGTTTACTGGTAATCATCATCCATTTCTAGATAACGTAGGCTGATTCTGCAGACAGCAGCAGAGATGGTGCCCCTTGGCTATAGCAGGTCTCTTGATTGTGGGAGATGCTCATTGTGGTATCCTGTGGAGCCAGCAGCTGTAGAGGCAGTTTGCTATGTGGTTTCCTAATCCTAGAAAAGACAATGTATCTGTTTTTTAGGGCTACCTAAACAAATTACCATAAATTTGGTAGCTTAAAACAACAGAAATTTATTTTCTCACAGTTCTGAAAGCCAGATCTCCAAAATTAAGTAGAGGCAAGACTATTCTTCCTCCAAAGATTCCAGGGGATAATCTATTCCCTGTCTCTTCTAGCTTCTGGTGGCTGGCAGCATTTCTTGTGACTGCACCACTTCAATCTCTGAGTCTTCAGGTAAACTTCTCTTCTGTATCTCTCATGACACTTTTCACTGGGTTTAGAGCTCTTCCAGATAATTCAAGATAATCTCATTTTAAGATCTTTAAATTAACCACATAAACAAACACTTTTTCTCAAAATTGCGTTCACAATTTCCAAGACGTAGAGATTTCTTTTTGGAGGCCACTATTCAATCCACTAAGGCAGTGTTCCCTTTGGGTTCTCAGCTTTGCAGTATAAATTAGAGAGTCTTTCCTAAAATTCAATTTGGAGTTGCTCTCTTCAGGCCTTTGCCATGATTCTTCAACTTCTTATTAACCCATGATAAACTATTTTCTGATTAAATTAGATAGAAACTCTGACAAAATAGCACTTTTTAAAATTTATATTTATTTCATTAGAGTAATAATAATTGTTATTACTGTATGCCACACAAATATATGTTTCTGAAAGATGATAACTATTCTTGTTTAGTTTACTGATGTATCTATATTGATCAGCATAGGGCCTGGTAAAAAATAATTAAAGGCCCCATCAACAAATGAACATCAGTGACCTGTATATTATCTTGAATTTTCATTTTCTATATTCCATTTTTCACTATAATTTCTGTGGCCTTTTTCTTTCTTTTGTCATATTTCATAACATATTGAGAATTGTTCTATTTTGTTCTTTAATTTGAGTTTGTAAGATCTTAATTCATAAATTTATTTTAATAATAGGTTTCAATTTTTTTGTTGTATTTTTAGATTTATTACTATGTATTCTAGCCCATTCTAACATTTAATTTTTTCTCTATGTCTCATTATCTTTTTAAATCTCTTACTGAATATTGTACTCTGCATCTATTAATTTATAGAGTCCATGTTTTCTTGCAATTCACTAACACTATAGTGAAGATATTTTTAAAAATTTACCTTAGTTTATTGTGGCAAATACTTTCACTCTTCTGCTTCCTCTGCACTTCTGCATTGCCATCTTATATTTTGTGCTTTGCATTTTTTAGAGGCCCCAAAATAATTATGTGCTCAACACAAATTAGAACTTTATCGAAATTTATATTGAATAAATTGACTTTTTTAAAAATAAGTAATGAATGTTGAGTGAATTTGCCTTCTTTACACTCACTGGCCATTTGATTCTTTTTGAAACTATTCTCTAAATTCTCAAGATAAAGGGCTAGTGCATCTGCATAATTCCTAAACCAATTTCTTATGGGCTCTGAACTGAGATAGGATCCAATGCCTCCACGTTAGTCATCTTATGAATAAAAGATTATCCCTGGACAGGAATGCCCGGAGGTTTCCTAGTGGTGAAGCAACAGGTTATTGGCCTGTTCCTGAATGCTCCAAATTCTAGGACTTTTTCTGCAGCAATAGCAGCCATGCTGCTCATGTTCCCAATTGTACTGGTCCTGGGTGACTTGGGTCACCGAGCCTAGGCCAACCCTTCTGAGACAACATGTTTCCCTGGTTTGTGTACAGTTTTAAGAAATATTACAGAGATAACATGAATGGAGATGGCTGACTAGTTGCAGACAAGTGGAACAGCTCTCGTGGAGGGACTGAAATGACTGGTGTGCTTTTAACAGATCTTCAGAGGGAAGGTGCTGAGAATGGACAGAGGGAAGACAAAGAAGCTGGGCTGAAGGGAGAGAAAGCTGGGAACCCTGCATGGGCTATTGCACGCTAGGACTCTTTTTTGAAGTATAACAGCTCTGGGAGAACTGGTGAGTTGAATTGATAAAGAACAACCCACTCTCCCCACAGGACTCTGGAATCCCAGCCTGAAGGGACCACTCAACCACTACAGGCACTTGAGGTGGCAGGGAGAGCTGCTTAGAGAAGAGGTAGGGCAGGAAACTAGCTGATGTGCAGCCCAGGAGGTTTGGTGAAAGAGTGCCTGCAATGCAGCATGGCTAGGGATGGGTGTCTCCCTAGGCTCAACTTGTTCCCATAAGAGATGTTAGCCCTAGGGGAACTGTCAGACCTAATCTGTACAGGGTGGTCTTGTACATCAGATGGAGTTGTTCTGACCTGAGAACTCCTTGGTCTGTTTACCAATCCTGGGGCCCCAGCCTGGCCATGCCTGCTTACAGGGAAGTCTGAGGTGCCCAGGAACCCACACCACAGCTTCCATGCCTGGTGGACCTTGCCTGATCAGTGGAGAGCTGCAGCAAGGGAGACCATATGGCTGCACACCAGCCCCATAGTGCAGCCTCCCTGGAGCCCAGGGCAACTCCCCACATCACTTTGCCAGTGAGTGTCTGCACAGGCAGGTTTTGCTTTACTTGCTCCTCTAGGACTTGGGAATTCAGTATGCTTTTCATCCCCCACCAACTGGCATTGCAGGCAGATTCTTTGGTGGGCACAGAGCCAGCAAGCCCCACCCCCACCAGTGGTCCACCCTTGGGCTAAGGCTGTGCAGAGAACAGAGAATCCTCCCACAACTTGAGTGATCACTCCTGCTTTTGGGAAACAGAGAAGGCACCCAGGTCTGCACTGGCCAGCACCCCACCCCAAGCCAACACCACCTCCACTGCAACAGAACTCAGTCTCCAGCAGAGGCACCCACTCCCCACTCCCAGCTGTCTTGTATCTGCCACTGTGCTGAACACCACAGGGAAGCGGGCACCTTTTCATTCACTAACACTCGAATGCAGCTGCCATACCTCGGCTCCCCAGCACAGTGGACTTCAAACATCAGGGAGCCAGATAATCAATTCAAGGCCCAATACAAGTTCCACAGATGTAGAGCAGACATTCAGACAGTTGGAAGCTGAGAGTTGCACCCTTAAAATCTCCCAGAAATAGAGCCGGTTGGCTGAAGCTACCCTATACTACAATTAAACTCTCAAGGTTATCAAATAGGATAAAGGAAAGAAAAACCTATCCAAAGGTCAGCAACCTCAAAGATTGGAGGTAGACAAGCCCACAAATATAAGAAGAATTCATCACAAGAATGCTGAAAGCTCAAAAAGCCAGAGTGCCTTTTTTCTTCCATATGATTGCGTTACATCTACAGCAAGTGTTCAGAACCAAGCTGAGGCTGATATAGCTAAAATGAGAGAAACAGAACTCAGAATATGGATAGCAATGAAGCTCATTGAGCTACACAAGTATGTTGTAATCCAATACAAGGAAGCCAAAAATCATGATAAAAAAAATGTCAGGAGCTGACAAACAGTACAGAGAAGAATGTAACTGACTGGACAGAGGTGAAAAACACACTGTGAGGATTTAATAATGCAATCACAAGCACTAATAGCAAAATAGACCAAATGGAGGAAAGAATCTCAGAGCTTGAAGGCTGGCTTTCTGAAATTTGGCAGGAAAGAATGAATAGAAATGAACCAAACCTCTGAGAATATGCGATTATGTAAATAGATGAAATCTATGGCTGATTGGTGTCCCTGAAAGAGATGGGAAAAATGGAACCAATCTGAAAAACATATTTCAGGATATCATTTATGAGAACTTCCTCAACTTAGGCCAACATTCAATTTCAGGAAATATAGAGAACCCCAGTAAGATAACTCACAAGAATATCATCCGCAAGCCACATAATTATCAGATTCTCCCACGTAAAATTGAAAGAAAAATAATGTTAAAGGCAGCTAGAGAGAAAGGTCAGATCACGTACAAACAGAAGCCCATTAGACTAACAGTGGAACTTTCAGATGAAACCCTACAGGCCAGAAGAGATTGAGGGTCAATATTCAACATTCTTAAAGAAAAAAAAATTCCAACCCAGAATTTCATATCCAGCCAAAGTAAGCTTCATAAGCAAAGGGGAAATAAGGTTATTTTCCAGCAAGCAAATGCTGAGGGAATTTGTAATCACCAGACCTGCCTTAAAAGAACTCCTTTAAGAAGCACTAAATATGGAAGGGAAAAATTGTTATCAGCAACTACAAAAAGTCGCTGAAGTACATAGACCAGTGACACTATAAAGCAACCACATAAACAGGTCTGCAAAATAGCCAGGCAGTATCATGATGCCAGAGTTAAATCCACATATATCAATACTAACCATAAATATAAATGGGTTAAATATCAATTAAAGATACATAGAGTGGCAAGCTGGATAAGAACCCAAACCCAGTGGTATGCTGTCTTCAAGAGACCATTCTAACATGTAATGACACACATAGGCTTGAAATAAAGAAATGGAGAAAAATCTACCAAGAAAATGGAAAACAGAAAAAAGCAGGGTTTTCAATCCAATTTCCTGACCAAAACAGACTATAAACCAACAAAGATTTTTTAAAAAGACAAAAAATCATATACTGATAAAGGGTCCAACTCAATAAAAAATTGAACTATCCTACATATATATGCACCCAAGAAAAGAGCACCCAGATTTATAAAGAAGTTCTTAGAGACCTTCACAGAGAAAGACACTCCCACAAAATAGTAGTGAAAGACATTAATACCACACTGAAAATATTAGACAGATCATCAAGAGAGAAAATTAAGTAAGGTATTCAGTACCTGAATTCAGCACTGTATCAAATGAACCTGATAAACATCTACAGAACTCTCCACTCAAAAGAACAGAATATACATTTTTCTCATTGCCACATGGCATATACTCTAATATCAATCACATAATTGGAAGTAAAACACTTCTTAGCAAATGCAAAAGAAAATAATAACAACCAGTCTCTAAGACCACAGTGCAATCAGATTAGAATTTAGGATTAAGAAACTCACTCAAAACCACACAACTACATGGAAACTGAACAACCTGCTCATGAATGACTACTGGGTAAATAAAGAAATTAAGGGAGAAATAAATAAGTTCTTTGAAACCAATGAGAACAAAGACACGAGATACCAGAATCTCTGGGACACAGCTAAAGCAGTGTTTAGAGGGAAATTTATAGCACTAAAATACCCACAAGAGAAAGCAGGAAAGATCTAAAATCGACACCCTAACATCACAATTAAAATAACTAGAGAAGAAAGTGCAAACAAATTTGAAAGCTAGCAGAAGACAAGAAATAACTAAGATCAGAGCAGAAATGAAGGAGATACAGACATGAAAAACCCTTCAAAAAATCAATGAATCTAGGAGCTGGTTTTTTGAAAAGATCAACAAAATAGATAGACCACTAGCCAGACTAATAAAGAAGAAAAGAGAGAAGAATCAAATAGACTCAACAAAAAATGATAAAGGGGATATCACTACTGATCCCACAGAAATACAAACTATCATCAGAGAATTTTATAAAAAGCTCTACACAAATAAACAAGAAAATCTATGAGAAATGGATAAATTCCTGGACACATACACCCTCCCAAGTATAAACAAGGAAGAAGTCAAATCCCTGAATAGACCAATAACAACTTCTGAAATTGAGGCAGTAATTAATAGCCTACCAACCAAAACAAGTCCAGGACCAGACGGATTCACAGCCTAGTTCTATCAGAGGTACAAAGAGGAGTTAACACCATCCCTTCTGAAGCTATTCCAAACAATAGAAAAAGAGAGAATCCTCTCTAACTCATTTTGGGAGGCCAGCATCATCCTTATACCAAAATCTAGCAGAGACACAACAAAAAAGAAAATTTCAGGCCAATATCCCTGATGAACATCAATGCTAAAATCCTCAATAAAATACAGGCAAACAGAATCCGGCAGCGTATCAGAAAGCTTATCCATCATGAAAAACTTGACGTCATCCCTGGGATGCAAGGCTGGTTCAACACAAAACAAATCAATAAACATAATCCAGCACATAAACAGAAACAATGACAAAAACCACATGATTATCTCAATAGCAGCATAAAAGGCATCGATAAAATTCAACACTCCTTCATGCTGAAAGCACTCAATAAACTAGGTATTGATAGAACATACCTCAAAATAGTGAGAGCTATTTATGACAAACCCACAACCAATGTCATACTGAATGGGAAAAATCTGGAAGCATTCCCTTTGAAACAAGACAAGGATGCCCTCTCTCACCATTCCTATTCAACACAGTATTGGAAGTTCTGGCTAGGGCAATCAGGCAAGAGAAAGAAATAAAGGGTATTCAAATTGGAAGAGAGGAAGTCAAATTGTCTCTGTTTGGAGATGACATGATTGTATATTTACAAAACCTCATTGTCTCAGCCTAAAAACTCCTTAAGTTGATAAGCAACTTCAGCAAAGTCTCAGGATACAAAATCAATGTGCAAAAATCACAAGCATTCCTATATACCAAGAATAGACAGAGAGCCTAATCATGAGTGATCTTCCATTCACAATTGCTACAAAGAGAATAAAATACCTATGAATACAACTTACGAGGGATGTGAAGGAACTCTTCAAGGAGAACAATAAATCACTGCTCAAGGAAATAAAAGAGGACACAAACAAATAAAAAAAATTCCATGCTCACGGACAGAAAGAATCAATATCGTGAAAATGTCCATACTGCCCAAAATAGTTTATAGATTCAATGCTATCCCCATCAAGTTACCATTGACTTTCTTCACAGAATTAGAAAAAAACTATTTCAAACTTCATATGGAACCAAAAAAGAGCCTACATAGCCAAGACAATCCTAAGCAATAAGAACAAAGCTGGAGGCATCATGCTACCTAACTTCAAACTATACTACAAGATGACAGTAACCAAAACAGCATGGTACTGGTACCAACACAGACGTATAGACCAATGGAACAGAACAGATGCCTCAGAAATAACACCACACATCTACAACCATCTGATCTTTGACAAACCTGACAAAAACAAGCAATGGGGAAGGATTCCCTATTTAATAAATGGTATTGGGCAAACTGTCTAGACATATGCAGAAAGCTGAAACTGGACCCCTTCCTTAAACCTTGTACAAAAATTAACTCAAGATGGATTAAAGACTTAAAACGTAAGACCTAAAACCATAAAAACCCTAGAAGAAAACCTAGGCAATACTATTCAGGACATAGGCATGAGCAAAGAGTTCATGACTAAAACACCAAAAGCAATGGCAAGAAAACCAAAAATTGACAAATGGGATCTAATTAAACTAAAGAGCTTGTGCAAGCAAAAGAAACTATCATCAGAGTGAACAGGCATTTTACAGAACAGGAGAAAATTTTTCCAATCTGTCCATCTGACAAAGGGCTAATATCCAGAATCTACAAAGAACATAACAAATTTACAAGAAAAAAACAAACAACCCCATCAAAAAGTGGGTGAAGTATATGAACAGACACTTCTCAAAAGAAGACATTTTTGCAGCCAACAAACTCATCATCGCTGATCATTAGACAAAAGCAAATCAAAACCACAATGAGATACCATCTCACGCCAGTTAGAATAGCGATCATTAAAAAGTCAGGAAACAACAGATGCTGGAGAGGATGTGGAGAAATAGGAACACTTTTACACTGTTGGTGGGAGTGTAAATTAATTCAACCATTGTGGAAGACAACATGGCGATTCCTCAAGGATCTAGAACCAGAAATACCATTTGACCCAGCAATCCCATTACTGGGTATATACCCTGAAAATTATAAATCCTTCTACTATAAAGACACATACACACCTATGTTTATTGAGGCACTGTTCACAATAGCAAAGACTTGGAACCAACCCAAATGCCCATCAATGATAGACTTGATAAAGTAAATGTGGCACATATATACCATGGAAATACTATGCAGCCATAAAAAACGATGAGTTCATGTCCTTTGCAGGGATATGAATGAAGCTGAAAACCATCATTCTCATCAAACTAACACAGGAACAGAAAATCAAACACCGCATTTTCTCACTCATAAGTGGGAGTTGAACAGTGAGAATGCAGGGACACTGGGAGGGGCACATCACACACTGGGTCCTGTCAGGGGGTGGGGGGCTAGGGGAGGGATAGCATTAGGAGAAATACCTAATGTAGATCATGGGTTGATGGGTGCAGCAAACAACCATGGCACGTGTATAACTATGTAACAAACCTGCACATTCTGCACATGTATTTCAGAACTTAAAGTATAATTTAAAAAATTAAAAAACAAAAGGAAGGAAATTCTGACACATGTTACAACATGGATGAATCATGTGGACATTATGCTAATAAAATACGCCAGTCACAAAAACTTGTTTCTTTGCTAGTTAGTTACATTTCATCAGGAAAAATTCTTCAATTGCATATTTCTGAGCCTTTAGCTGTATAATTTACATATGCTGCCTCTAAAATGAAAAAAGACTCCACAGAACGTTCTTGGGTTATTTGCTTTTATCTTGTAATCTTTAGTTATTGGGCCATTGCCTTCTGGAGTTTAATTTTCGAGGTCTATATCTTACCTGTTTCTTGTTATTGCTTGTTTATTTTTAGACATACTCTCTCTATGGCATACCTGACAGCATAATTTCTTTGGTCTTCGTTTCTAAACCCTTTTTCACCTGCATGTTTATTAGGAAAAGTTTTCATAATTATAGCTTTAAATGTATATAAATCTCTTTATTATTTTTGCCCAGAAAATTTTGAACAGTTTTGGTCCAGATAAAGTATTTCTATTTTGGTAAAGGACATCTTCTATCATATTATTAATTTTTATTTATTGTTTGTATTTTATTTGATATTCTTTAAGATGTCGAACATTCTTAAATTAATAGAATGAAATAATTTCCTGTTTTCCATTATCTGTCCTTTTCATTTTAGTTGTTCATTTGCTCTTACATTCTACATTTGGAAATATATCCCGACTCCATCCCTTATACATTTGATTAAAATTTCTGCGGTGTTAATCTGTTTTATCCTGCTTCTATGTGGATATTATTTTGTTTTATTTTTTGTTTCCTGCAACAATTTATTTTCCCAGATACTTTTCTTTTTGCTTCCCTCCTTGGTTGGATATATCCTATTATTTACTCATTATGTCCTTGCCTTGTTTCATAGAGCCCATACATTTTTTGTCCTACATGGGAACATAAAATAGATTGTATATGTAAAATATAAACATATATGTATATATTTTTTATTTTTGAATGTGTGTTTTCCATTTTAGTCTTTTTTGTAATATTTCCTTTCAAACACCAAAATGGGACTAATTTATAGGTCCCATTTTGGTAAATTTTTATTTACTAATTTTTAATTGTAGAGAAATAACTGTGCTTGTTTCTCATTAGGCATTGATGTAATGCTTATTTGTATCCATTGCTTCATTTTAGATATTGTCAAAATCCTCCACTCCGTTCTTTAGATTCTGTTGTTTCTTGTAAAAATCATTAACGCAGTTCACTAGAATAAGAGGGTTTTCACCTGCCTACATTGTTTTTCAGCGTTAAGCAGAAGAGTGTATTTTCCATACTATCTGAAAAATCTGAGTTTCTTCTTCGTAAACATGCAGAAAAATGCAAAGCACTATTCTTTAGCCAGGGCTTCCTTAACCCTTCTATCCCAACCACACTCTGTGCTCTTTGATGGCACCTCCCAAGATAAGAGTTCTCCACATAACCTGCATAAGATATTTGTCAAATTCTCTTCAATGATAACATGGGTTAGCCTTAGAACTGTATTACCTGGATGTATGAGAAAGTCATGAAAAAATTTTATAAGACAAATAAAGAGGTGAGAAAGAAGCTTATAAAATGATGCCACATTGACTACTCAAAAGACGCTTCCTTAGAGTAGGGGCAGTGTCACATTTTTAACTACTTTCTCAGAATTTTCATCTTAATGGAGGAGAAAAATGTAGTTAAGACCAAAATCTTATTATTTCTACTTCAGATGCAATAGTAAGGATTTTAAACAAAAAAAGTATACATATATCTACAAGCGTTTTTTACCAATTCAAATCCTTCATCACTTTCATCGGTAAAATTCATCTCTTAATTGGCTTATTGCAAATTCTTATTATTTCCCTATGGTATTATTGGTTAACAGTTTTGTTGTGCTCAGGGTACTGTGATTAAGAAATGAGAGTAATTAAATCAGGAACTACTTAACTTCTGACATGTTAATTTAGACCTTAACACACATCATAAAAAGGAACATGGGAGATAAGTTAGGACCTTTCACAAAAGTGTGTCATTACACAATTTCAGGTGCATGATTACTTAAATTATCCCTTTTAAATATACATAAGAAGATTTTACTCCTACCCACAAAGACTCATTTTATTTAATAGCCCATTATTTTATTTATGTTTATTGCTCTAGAGAATGTCGTCATTGTAGTGGTGTCAAGACTGATAAGCAAAAATTATTTTAAAACCCATCATGTACTGACAACTCATATCAATATATAAAAATTTTGGGGGGTCAAAAAACTTAAGTTTGAATATTATACTGACAGAGTATCAAAATATAGTAATAGTTCAACAAATACCTCAACAGAAAATTGAGTTTTACTAACAAAGAGATTAAAATGTGAGAAAAGCTATAAGATGTCAATCGGTGCATGGATAACTGAAGGAGGGAAAATCTGACATGAAACAGAAAGTAAGAATGAAAATCTGTGTGAACCCAAATAAATGTTCACTACTACAATCAAAATCTGTGTCCTTACAGAATGCCATTTGAGAACTGTAACTGTTGTTAGCATTTTAAGTTAATGAATATTATATGAATGAAACTGTGTAAAGTAACTGGAGCATATTGTCTTGGAACCAGTGATCACTCAAAAGTGCTTACACTTTAGGCCATGCATAAAGAATAAAAACACAAATAGCATATTTTATTTCTATATGATTATAGTCTTGGTGTTTTAATCTTGTGTATGAGATTAAATAGATATGGTTAGCTAACTTCTGGTAATTTCAATGCATTCTTTCTGAAAGTTAGCTTTTGGATTAAAAAGTGTGGAAATAAAATTAGTATATATGCATTTCATAAAAGTATTTAATAAAATATTGACATATTTGCAGCCAGTCTGATATTCTCTAGTGAACTACTGATGGCTGGAGAGCATCATCAACCTAATTTTCATTCAGCTGTTTCAAATGGCATATATTCTTCACAAAACTGCATAGACACATTGATCAACTTCTGCAGGCTGTGAATTATAGATTCTGTTTAAGAATGTGTTAGGTGGCCGGGCGCGGTGGCTCACTTCTGTAATCCCAGCACTTTGGGAGGCCGAGGCGGACGGATCAAGAGGTCAGGAGATCGAGACCATCCTGGCTAATATGGTGAAACCCCGTCTCTACTAAAAATACAAAAAATTAGCCGGGTGTGGTGGTGGGCGCCTGTAGTCCCACCTACTCAGAAGGCTGAGGCAGGAGAATGGCATGAACCCGGAGAGGCAGAGGTTGCAGTGAGCCGAGATAGCGCCACTGCACTCCAGCCTGGGCAAGGGAGCAAGACTCCATCTCAAAAAAAAAAAAGAATGTGGCCGGGCGCGGTGGCTCACGCTTGTAATCCCAGCACTTTGGGAGGCCGAGGCGGGCGGATCACGAGGTCAGGAGATCGAGACCACAGTGAAACCCCGTCTCTACTAAAAATACAAAAAAAAATTAGCCGGGCGTGGTGGCGGGCGCCTGTAGTCCCAGCTACTCGGAGAGGCTGAGGCAGGAGAATGGCGTGAACCTGGGTGGCGGAGCTTGCAGTGAGCCGAGACTGCGCCACTGCACTCCAGCCTGGGCGACAGAGCGAGACTCCGTCTCAAAAAAAAAAAAAAAAAAAAAAAGAATGTGTTAGGCATGCAAACTGAAAGAAAAAGTGAGCTGAGAGCTTAAAAATACTAATTTCATGATATGTGTAATATTTGTTAAGGATTGCAACTCACAGCTAATTTATTCAGTATCTAAAAGATTATAATGATGAGGAATAGCTTCATGATATATAAAATTCTAATAAATCTAATTTTATTTTATATACATTTATATATTTAGGAGGTTGATAACCTTTCTCTATTCCTTTTGTTGCCTGGCTAAATCATACTGGAATATTGCTATATTAATTTTCCACTTTTTTCCTCACTAATCCTCTGTCAATGTGGCAGAAATTGTTTTTTACCCAAATTGTTTTTTCACGCCTTCCGTACAGAAGAAAAAAAGAACAAATTGTATCTAGGCACACTACTGTCCAGCCAAACTGTATCTCCAGTCTTCCATATAATTAGAAATGGTGGACATTTTTTTTTTAATTTGAATGTCAGCCAAAGTGATATCTGTCATTTCCATTGTTGAGTGGTAGCAAATTGGTGTGTCAATTTCATACTTTCTTTTTCTTTTCTGCCAGAGGAAGCAGACATGGCAGTGACCCAGCTTCAACCATGCTTATAGCAACAGTGCCCTCATACAGTAGTATGTTGGAAAACTGCAGGCCACAGGCTAAATCCTTCCCTCTGTCTGTTGTTAAAAATTTTATTGGAATGCAGCCATGCTCAATCATGACATGGAGTCTGAGGCTACTTTCCCATCACAGGGACTATTTTGAAGAGCTACAACAAAGACAGTACCTCTGGGAAGCCTAAAGTATGTACACTCTGGTCATTTACAGGCATATGTTTCCAGACCCCTGCCCTGGGAAATGGAGGAACAATAGGATGGAAGCAGCCTGGGTCCCTGAATGAACACACTGAGCAAAGCCACTGCCAGGAGTGACAGATAAAAAAGAAACTCATTTTTGTAAGCCACTGTATTATTGGTTCTTCTAATTAGCAACATCTTGGTGTTTTCCCAAACTAAGCCAGTCAGAAAAAAGTATGTAAATGAGCATTGGTAAGGAAATAATATAAGTAATCAAAATATCTAACCAGCAGTCTCCTAACTCTGCAATAAGGCTTTACTTCATTCTGGGGAGTTTTTCTCTTTCAGAATAGACATCATAGATAAACATATTATTTTACAAATAATAATAATAGTACATTGTTGGATTTTTGCAATAGATACTTACTGTCTCCTTAAATGTATAATTCACATGCAGGCAATATAGCTAGCTGATTTTCATAAAAGATCCATTTGCCTAATGAATCCTTATCTGAAGTGCTGTGTGAGTATTAGCAAACCTTTTAATGTAATATCCAAAGAATTTTATATTTTTTATGTGCAATTTTAACATTATTGGTCTTAATATAAATAACATATTTTCTTTCTTTCTTTCTTTTTTTTGAGATGGAGTCTCGCTCTGTTGCCCAGGTTGGAGTGCAGTGGCGTGATCTCAGCTCACTGCAAGCTCCGCCTCCTGAGTTCACATCATTCTCCTGCCTCAGCCTCCCAAGTAGCTGGGACTACGGGTGCCTGCCACCACACCTGGCTAATTTTTTGTATTTTTAGTAGAGACGGGGTTTCACCGTGTTAGCCAAGATGGTCTCGATCTCCTGACCTCGTGATCCACCTGCCCCAGCCTCTCAAAGTGTTGGGATTACAGGCGTGAGCCACGGCGCCCTGCAATAACATACTTTCATTTGTTCAGGGAATATTCAGTTTATCTGATGTATAATTCAAGTCACAATTGCCAAATTTATTCTATTAAATCCTCTCATATCCATGAGAACCAGTTATTTAGAGAAAAGTCACAATATTGTTTCTATTTTTAAGAATGATTTAACAGAAGTAGAATGTGGGTAAAATTAGTACTAATGATAAGACCAATAGAGCTAGGATAAGGAAACCCTACTAGCACCCAACATTGTTCTATTTGTTTTGTGAAACTAAAATCAAGGAATATTGAATCTCCCTAGCTTCTCTTTCCATATTTCCATGTTATAGGCCTTAGCAAGTGGGTTGCTTTGTGAGGTTAACTAAGTATTCTTCCCAATTTCTAACCTCTCTACCTGTTTATATCATTTGCTATAACTGAGTGATTTTATAATTCCCCACAAAACATAGTAACAGAGAAATGTGTTTTTGAATTCTGGAAGTCATAATCTCTAAAAATAAATTTTGTCCATATTATGTTAATGAGATTCTTTAAATACCAGGCGTTGTGTGCTGGTAATTGTGCTTTTTTATACACCAAATTCTGACACCAAAAAACTGAGAAGGAGGAAATGGAAAAACACATTACACAGCAGAGGAATGTAAAAAAGTTAAACGTCTAATGACAACAGAATAATTCAATTCACTTTACTTGGCTTCCGAAAATAATATTAGAACATCACAAATAACCTTTAGTGGATTAAATAACATAGAAATAATTAAGTCCATTTCCTCAATATCCAAAATCTCAATAGCACTGTTAATATCATCTGGCAGCAACAGAATAAAAATATTATGACAAATAAAATGTGTAATATAAAAGACCTGACAAGGTATTACAGACTGTATAGACAAATGACAAAACCATACAAATAAGAAGAAAAAAATTGATTAAAATTAAAAGGAAACAATACAGTGTCATGATATGGGCAACATGTGTGCATGACTCAAATAAAATATACCATATGCAATGATTAAAATATAACAAAAGTCGACTTATGTACTAGTCATGTTTGATGCTTATTTGTAAGCAATGTAACCTCTTATTTAACTAAGCAATAAATAACTTATTGATCTTAATTTGGATAGTTCACTGAATCTCTAGGATGAGGCAGAAACAGGCTCAGAAAGTTGGCTGGAGAAAAAGAAAGCTAGTCAGCCAGAGATATTGCCCATATCACCCACCAAACTAGTTGAGTGAAGATACCAGCTGCTAGACCTCAACACCAGGTGGCTTGCACCATGGATACTGAAATGGACATTGAATGCTACTGTTTCCCATGAAAACTAGATTTCACTACTTTCACTAATGACAACTTTTAGCTCTAAGTGCATTTTACATGGTTTTTGTTTTTTGGAGTCATAAATCCTGAAGACAAGTCACAGGCAAGGGCCTCTGAGGCTAAGTAATTTGTGGGTGTCCTAGTTAAAAGGGGTGACTAGGTAAGTGAATATCTAGTCTTTGTGGTTTCTTCAGTTGGAAGTAAACTCTATTCATTTACATGGTAAGAATTCTCCCATCTCTCCAAAAATGGCTTATATGTTAGGAAGCCAAAAAGAAAAAAAAAACATCCTGAGTAATCCAAACTTTGGCTTCACAATGTCAATACAAACCTTTCTTCACATAGTTTCACTACCCTTGACTATTCTTCCAGTAACAATTCAATTTTCCTCAATCAATACGAAGTACACCTCAAGGCCCATTAATTCCACATCCATCTCCAAGCCCCAAATCTCTGGGTAATGGCCATTCTTTCTCTCATTTCCTATACTCAAAAAGAAGGCGAAGGAAATAAAAAAAGTCTGAACATAGATAAAGAACATAGATAAAGATATATCTACATACACACACTTACATATAAAATATAAATATATAAAACATATAGTATGTATTATAAAATATAGACGGATATAGAATATATTTATAATTACACCAATCTATACGTGTATTACACCTATCTCTATGATAGAGGTGTGACTATATATAACAGTGAAGAGATGCTAGTATGAGATACAGTTGTCACTTCACTTCTGTAAGTGGTAATAGGGCATGACTGACATGTTTTCTCTTCTCTGTTATCCATTACCTTTTTGTTTCTATGGGCTCCCAGCTGTGGGTGACTTGCCCTTAGAGTTATGCCTGTGGCCTTAAACTATACAGAGAGTACCCAAATGGCCCAACATATGTAGTTAAAATGTCCTTAACACTAGCACAGTGTGTTTGTTAATAAAAGAAACACTCTAGGTTCTCATCCTCACTCTTTCCTTCCCTCTTTGTGTAGTAGTAACCCTCTTTTTTTTTGTCCTCCAGTAAACATAAAAACTCATGTTGCTCTTGCAAATGAATTACTAATTATAGTAATCAAATGATCTATCCCACTTTAACATCTTAGAGACAAGATATGTGTATTTTGCCTTTGGAAAAAATGCTTCATGTATGGGTCACTAATCTGAGCATAGTTTGAATGCTTAGTCAACTCCTATTTTTTTAAGGAAGTACTTTTGGGTGAGAGGATATATGTATAATAACATCAGAAAATCTCTTGAAAAATAACTTTATTTACTCTGAAATAAGTTCTTGAATGTGAAGCAGTGTGGGTGGAATATTATTTCATAATTAAAGGCATTTAATAAGTCCAAAGAGCCCTTCAATAATTCTTCAGAAAAAAGTAAGCATGACAAGCAAAAACAAATTCAGATGAAATATGTATTTTCATGAGAAATATCACTGGCCACTCCAGAACAGAAAAGATTTCATTGTAATCAACTGCTGTAGAGAACATGCTGTTCCCCTGAATTATAGTGCTGTATTGATATCATGACTAATTTCTACTAAAGAAAAAGTGGTCACATCATATGAAGAGAATAACATGTTTTTGAGGTACTGTATGGCTTCTATCCTGACATTAAATTTGCAAAGTATGCAGACTGTGCTCAGAGTTCTCCCTTCTGCTTATCTAGAACATCACTGATCTTCCTTTAGTCGGTATCCTCTTACTCTGATGTAGCACATACCATTGTCTGGAATAATATTGTCTATTCTTTGTATTATCTATTTAATTAGCTAAATTGTAAGCCCAATATTTTGCCTGATTTGTTTTCTGTATCTCCTGTGCTAAAATGGTGCATGATACATTAAAACCCTTAAATAATACTAACATTGGGTATGCGAATGAACAAACATGGCAGAAGACAGGAAAGGTGGCTGAGTTAATAATCTGTCAATTTGTCTGGCTAATTTCTAAGAATCTATACAATAATTAGACATTTTAATGGTAATTTGTAGAGCACCTATACTTTTGTGCTACACATAATTCAAGTGCCTCTTTCCCAAACAATCGTGATGCCAGTTACTAAATGTTGCTTTTTCAAAGTCTGTGATCATCTAACCAACGAAAAGGTAATAGCTGATAATTAAACGCAGATAATTTTCTTAGGCCAGGTCTTCTCAACAAGGGGAAATCAGGGGACACTCCTTGGAATGGTTTTCCCCATTCCATATGACACTAGCTGTGAGTTGGTTGTATATGGCTGGTATTGTGTTTTATTATGAATGGATTTTGGATATTATAAAATACTTTATCTTCATCTATTAATACGATCATGTGGTTTTTCTTCTTTTAGCCAGTTGATGTAATGAATTTCATTAATTGATTTTTGAATGTTGAACCCACCTTGCATACCTGTAATAAATCCCATTTGATTATGTTGAATAATTATTTTTATACATGTTGGGATTTGGTTTGTTATTTTGTTGAAAATTTTGTATTTACATTCATGACAGATATTAGTCTGTAGTTTTCTTTTCTTACAACCATTTTGTGTGGTTTCAGTGTTAGGGTAATGCTGTCCTAATAAATTGTGTTGGGAAGTATTCCTTCTGCTTCTGTCTTATGGAAGTGATTATAAAGAATCGGTATAATATCTTCCTTAAATTTAGAATTCACTAGAGAACCATCTGAGCTGGAGCTCCTTTTTACTGATGAACAGACATACTCGAATAAATTGGAAGTTCTGGCAAAAAGACCATACATATTAAATTTATTCCCAAGCCCATATTTTCTTATATATTGTATTTATTCTTCTATATTATGCCAAGTAATATCTGAAACTTCAGTTTCATGACTATTTTGTCATTGTTGAATCAGGGTTTGAGTCAACCATTAAAGCAAATAAGCTCTAGGGCACTACTCTCCACTAACACTTATGTAACGAAATAAATGTTTTGTACCTGAAAACCCTGCAAAACAAACATAAAACAAAAGATTAACAGCCGTTGGGCAACTATAATAGTATCAGAGGCTTGCAGCCTTTAGAAGATTATAATAGTATCCAAGGCTTGCAACATAATATTAACTATGTCCCAGATAAAACTCAAAATTACTCAACATTAAAAAAAAAAAAACCACACACATAGAAAAATAAGACAAATCCTTGACAAGTCTGGCTCCAGGCCAAAATCCTATGTCTGATCTTTCAGGCCCAGATCCAGGCAATTACAAAATCTTTATCTAGACGGCCTCATGGGGGAAAACTGCTCTCCTATAAAAAACTTGGTGCACAATGGGTGGACTTCGGTCCCTGAAGGGAGTTGCAGTCTAACTCAGGTGCCTTCCATCATAGGCCTCTCCCTCAGCAGTGAGATAATCCCCACTTTTATGCTGATAGACCTGACCCTTATTCAATACCATTCTGTGGGGAAAAATCAAAAACTGGACTCTGGGAGGTAGCGGTGGGTGAATCACGAGGTCAGGAGTTCAAGACCATCCTGACCAACATGGTGAAACCCTGTCCCTACTAAAAATAGGAGGCGTGCTCCTGTTATCCCAGCTACTCAAGAGGCTGAGGCAGGAGAATTGCTTGAACCCGAGAGGCGGAGATTGCAGTGAGCCAAGAGCATGCCACTGCACTCCAGCCTGGGCAACAGAGCGAGACTCCATCTCAAAAAAAAAAAAAAATAGAAAAGAAAACTGGAGGTCCTAGTGCTTTTTCCTGTTTAGCCTCCTGCTTTTGCTATATCAATGAGTGACTAAAAGCTTTACTGTTACTTTCATCTTGGCTTGTTGCTTTGACTGACCACCTCAATACCTGGGAGCTGGGTTCTCTTCAGCTCAGCTCTTGACAATTTTCAAAGGAAAATGCAATAAACAAATGTCAAACCTGCACAAAGACTTCAAAGTGCCTATTGTAACCATTCAACATGAGATAAATGTAAATATTCTTGAAATTGATGGGAAGATAGGAGTTCCCAGCAGAGTTAACTACTAAAAAAATGAAAAACCATAATGAAAATTGTTAAACTAAAAAATATAACATCCATAACAATGCATTTACTGGATAGGCTCAATAACAGAATGGAGATGGCAGAGAAAAGCATCAGTATACTTGAAAATAGATGAACATAAATTCTCCAATCTCAAGAAAAGACAGAAAATGTTGGAAAAACAAAAAAGAATAAAAACAGATTATCAGAACTAAATTGTAGGACAATATAAAAAAGTAATATTTTTATTATTTGATTCCCTGGAGGAGAGAAGAAGGAAATTGGTGCAGAAAAATATTTGAAGAAGTAATGGATCAAAATTTCTTAAATTTGAAAAAATAAATAAAATACACATTTAAGAAGCTCAGACAACCTCAAACAGAATAAACTCAAGTAAAACTACACCCAGACACACCATAAACAAACTACTAAAAGGTCAAAGATTAAAAATAATAAAAGTAGCAAGAAAACAAATGACACAGTACATATACAAGAACAATTATTAGAATAACTGCAGTTTTCTATCAGAAACAATGAAGTAATACAGTAGTTGGAAGAAAAGAAACAGCAACCAAAAATTCTTTACCTTTAGCTATGAAGTGGGTATTTTCTCAAACATGAGATCTTGGATAATTTCTCAACAGCTGACCTGTTCTGAAAGAAATACTAATCCAAGTTCTTGAGGCCAAAGGGGAATGATCAGAGAGAAGTTGGAACTACAGGAACAAACAGCAACAGAAATGGCAAATATCTGGGTAAATAATATATATATATTTTTTATTATTTCCTCATTTTTTAAAATATATATTATTGTAAAAAGCAAAAATTAAAAAATTGTCTTGGAGAATTATCAGTATATGTAGATGTAATGCATATGGCAACTGTAATATTATGTGGAGAGGCTAAAGGGACTTATACAGTTTTAATGTTTATATATTTTATTTGCAGGAATAAATATAAATTTTGGGTAGACAGTGGAAGTTTAAATATAATGATCACAAAAAATACAAAGGGTATGGTATGAATCGAGTAGATCAATTAAAATGGGTACTAGAAATATTTAAATAATCTAAATATGATACGGAAGTGGAGCAGATAAACAAAAAAATGAGGGGAAAAATGCTAATAAAATCGTACACCTACATCAAATTATTTCAACAATTAACATTAAATGGAAAAGAGTTCTACAGTTTCTTAGCTGTAAAGTTATGAAACTTTATAAGTAAATATAGGTTATGCATATATTTACTCTATGACTTAGAAATCCTACTCCTGGTTTCAGGTCTAACATTTAAGTCTTCAATCCATCTTGAATTAATTTTTGTATAAGTGTAAGGAAGGGATCCAGTTTCAGCTTTCTACATATGGCTAGCCAGTTTTCCCAGCACCATTTATTAAATAGGGAATCGTTTCCCCATTTCCTGTTTTTGTCAGGTTTGTCAAAGATCAGATGGTTGTAGATATGCGGCATTATTTCTGAGGGCTCTGTTCTGTTCCTTTGGTCTATATCTCTGTTTTGGTACCAGTACCATGCTGTTTTGGTTACTGTAGCCTTGTAGTATAGTTTGAAGTCAGGTAGCATGATGCCTCCAGCTTTGTTCTTTTGGCTTAGGATTGACTTGGCAATGTGAGCTCTTTTTTGGTTCCATATGAACTTTAAAGTAGTTTTTTCCAATTCTGTGAAGAAAGTCATTGGTAGCTTGATGGGGATGGCATTGAATCTATAAATTACCTTGGGCAGTATGGCCATTTTCACGATCTTGATTCTTCCTACTCATGAGCACGGAATGTTCTTCCATTTGTTTGTATCCTCTTTTATTTCATTGAGCAGTGGTTTGTAGTGCTCCTTGAAGAGGGCCTTCACGTCCCTCGTAAGTTGGATTCCTAGGTATTTTGTTCTCTTTGAAGCAATTGTGAATGGGAGTTCACTCATGATTTGGCTCTCTGTCTGTTATTGATGTATAAGAATGCTTGTAATTTTTGCACATTGATTTTGTATCCTGAGACTTTGCTGAAGTCGCCTATCAGCTTAAGGAGATTTTGGGCTGAGATGATGGGGTTTTCTAGATATACAATCATGTCATCTGCAAACCCTAAAAGAAAACCTAGGCAATACCATTCAAGATATATGCATGGGTAAGGACTTCATGTCTAAAACACCAAAAGCAATGGCAACAAAAGACAAAATTGACAAATGGGATCTAATTAAACTATAGAGCTTCTGCACAGCAAAAGAAACTATCATCAGAGTGAATAGGCAACCTACAGAATGGGAGAAAATTTTTGCAATCTACTCATCTGACCGAGGGCTAATATCCAGAATCTACAATGAACTCAAACAAATTTACAAGAAAAAAACAAACAACCCCATCAGAAAGTGGGCAAAGGATATGAACAGACACTTCTCAAAAGAAGACATTTATGCAGCCAAAAGACACGTGAAAAAATGCTCATCATCACTGGCCATCAGAGAAATGCAAATCAAAACCACAATGAGATACCATCTCACACCAGTTAGAATGGCCATCATTAAAAAGTCAGGAAACAACAGGTGCTGAAGAGGATGTGGAGAAATAGGAACACTTTTACACTGTTGGTGGGACTGTAAACTAGTTCAACCATTGTGGAAGTCAGTGTGGCGATTCCTCAGGGATCTAGAACTAGAAATACCATTTGACCCAGCCATCCCATTACTGGATATATACCAAAAGGACTGTAAATCATACTGCTATAAAGACACATGCACACGTATGTTTATTGTGGCACTATTCACAATAGCAAAGACTTGGAACCAACCCAAATGTCCAACAACGACAGACTGGATTAAGAAAATGTGGCACATATACACCATGGAATACTATGCAGCCATAAAAAATGATGAGTTCATGTCCTTTGTAGGGACATGGATGAAACTGGAAAACATCATTCTCAGCAAACTATCACAAAGACAAAAAACCAAACACCACATGTTCTCACTCATAGGTGGGAACTGAACAATGAGAACTCATGGACACAGGAAGGGGAACATCACACTCCGGAGACTGTTGTGGGGTGGGGGGAGGGGGGAGGGACAGCATTAGGAGATCTACCTAATGCTAAATGACGAGTTAATGGGTGCAGCAAACCAACATGGCACATGTATACATATGTAACAAACCTGCACATTGTGCACATGTACCCTAAAACCTAAAGTATAATAATAAAAAGTAAATAAATAAAAATAAAAATTAAAAATAAATAAATAATAATAAAAAAAAGAATATAGAGATCCTGATTCTAGTTGTATGTATAGAAGCAATGAGCAGTGGTGGAGAGAAAGGTTAGAAAGAGTGATTTCTGGAAAGAGAATTAGCTTTCCCTCCACATAGTTCACTTACGTTAAGTAATTGCACAAACTGCACCTAATGCAAGAAATCATTCCTGAATAATAACCAGCTGTTCAGGTGGCAATCCCCTCTGGGAATTGGGAGATGAGTTACCAGGAGTCTCATTTCAATTCTTAGCTTCTCTATGTATATTCTTAAATACCCTCAATTTTATTTTTAAATCTTGTGAAATGGAAAATCCTAGTAACATTGCAACTTGGCAAGCAACCAATCCAGAATTTGCGTGCAGATTTTGGTTACCTTGACTTTACGGTTTCATGAATTAAGAAACTCTTTCATCAGAGTTACAGAAAGTTCCTGGGATTCAGTCTGCACCTTGAGAGTAAATTGTAGATGTTTTGGTTTGTCCTTGTCTTTTTTTCTGGTTCTCTGTAATTATTCGAGATATCCAATCTGCCTCCAATTCTTATTTCCTCATCTTCAAACAGTTGTGTTTTTTTTATTTTTTAAATGAAGGATTTTTTATTCGTTTTAATCAATGGCCACTTGATTTTCAGTCTTGAATTGTGCCCTTAAATTCTAGGTGACCATAAGTTACTATTTAATTAGTTGTTTAACTACTGTGTGCCACATGCTTCCAAATTCCATTCTTTAATATTTTCTGAATTTTTATTGTTCTCAGCCCTAACTGAACCAGATAATCAATAACATATTGTTGCTTTTTAAAAATCTTCTGTCTACAATCAGCAAGCATTCTGGGATCTAAATCTCTACTAGTCAGCTTTGGTTTAAAAAAATGCAAGTTTGAAGAAAGAAAAATAAGCATTCAGTGAATGTAGGGTAAATAGGGAGAAGTACTGTATCCTGTTTCCCAGAATTCAGAAAGAATTTGGTAAACAGATGCTAAACCTTTTGTACCTAAGATGTACAAAATATAAGCAAAGGTACTGGATAAATGAACAAAGAAGACATTTACATGTGAATATGGCCAAAACTGTAATATTGATCAACATCAAAAGAGTATTTCAGTCCTCATTTTGTGACTTTTTTATGAACTTTCTCATTAAAATAAGACAAAACTATACAGTTTTGAATCTTCTTACTGAATAATGCTTTCTAAGCACTTTCACCTGTTTTTATTCTACATCTTCTTTTATTTGAGGAGCTTCTATGGTTTTCTTATGTAGAAAAAAAAATTGCTAAAAGAGTGAATATTTGTGGGTGAGCAAGGGGTGGGAAGAGTCCTAAGGGGGATTTTCAAATTTTCATTGTTGCTTTAATATCTGGTTATGAAATAGATGAATAATATTTCAATAGTTTATTTCCCATAAGCTAGTTATTACAACATAATTTCAATTATAATAAAAAACATAGAAACCCAAAGGATACAAACAATCTAGTGTAAAGTCACTTTTGTCTACAGGGTTTAGGATACTTTGTAAGACGACTATTCCTCGGAGCTGGTAGTTACAAGTGGTATGGTAGCTAAGAGTATAGATCCTAGAAGATTATTGTTTGAATCCAAATATTAGTTCTGCCACTAACTAGTTGGATGACTGCTAGCTATTACTTAACCTCACTGCACCTGTTTCTTCATCCATGAAATGAAGGTGGGAATAATCACTATTTCATCAATTTATCTGAGGACATAAATGACTTATAGACAAAGAATATAGAACAGTGCCTGACAGAGTAAGGGGCAAAATTTTATTATGAAATAGAACTGAAAGTGTTTTGGCATGTGGAGAATGGGGGAAGGGCTAAAAAAGTAGGTCAGTGTGAAAAACAAGAATTGTTGCTGTTTTTTTCTGGGGTAAGGTGCAAAAAGCTAATAATAAAGAGCCCAGAGCAAACAAAATGCAGAGAAGATATTGAAAATCACAAGGAATGCGTTGGGTGTGCAATGGAAATGCACTGAAGGTTCTTAAGTCTGGGAATTGCGTGGCGTTTGTTGTGATTTCATAAGGCCTTTAACAGCATCTTTTAAATGTATGGTAATTACAAAATAAATGATTTTCAAGTCCCATTTAAGCATAATATGAATGGCTTCTTACTTGTAAATATACAAAAGTATCTAAAATATAGGATACCTTACAACTCAAACTGGAATCACAAAGAGGAGCAAATTAGAAACTTTTTATTAATATTAAAATCTCTAGAGAAGTAAGGAATTCAATTTTCAGACAATACAAAATGCAAAGATGCCCAATATAAAAATATACATATTACACCGAAATGCTTACAATATCTAAAATCCAAAATTTACAGGATGAAATCATTGCAAGAGGCATGGAAGATGTAGTCTCCTGATATAGATACTACTAGCCTTTGGGAGATCCCAAATGTAGAGGTAAGAGGGTATCACAAGTTATTTGAAACATGGATAGAGAAACATTTTAGAAAATAATACAATCTTTTAACAACACGTCCTTTAAGAGTTACTGATTAAACCTAAAACAGTTTATTTCTTGAGTGTCATTTAAAAATTAATTATTGAAGGTTTTTCCATATCCTAAAGGAGAACTAAGTCTACATTAACCATAGTCAATAGGAACATCTATTATTTATTAGGTATATTGGATGTTCCTATCACTTGGAAGCCTTTGGACACATTTCTAATGGAAAGAAGGATACTATAGAGTTTCAAACAGTCCTCTTTTGCAGATTTAAGTATGGAAATGGAAAGGCTAGGTTGCCCTGCAAATACATTTTCATTTATATATTCATCTAATACCACTTAAAATGGAACTTGCAAAATAGATTTATTTCTGTGTTATTCTTTTCATATAGCCACATTTTACAGTAATACGAGCTCAGAAAATTCAACGACCAATTACATCCTGAATGTCGCTCACCTGGGGAAGCTGAAAGTTATAGACCTGCAGGGTAAATGTCAAGTGAATGTGTTTGGACTGTGGCCATATCTGATTAGCAAAGCTGTTTTCAGCATATTCAATTGCCAGGCATATGTAATTTGCCCTGTATTCCTGAAACATAATGGAAGAAAATAGGGTACTCTGCAATCCCTAGACAATTAAGGCAGCAGGAATGGGGATTAAATTCTAATTAATAAACATTTATTGAATATCTAAAATTATAAAATAAATGGGATAAATGATGTTGAAACTTTTTATGGGATATTGTTTACAGCTCCTTCAGCTATTTAAATATTTGAATTTTTATATATATAGATTACATTTGTGATCAGATACTTGACATACATATTATCATATTTAGATTACAAATTGTTTATTCATGTAATGTGTTAACTCTTAACTAGATTTTTTAAATGGTTGCCAGTGAGGTTATCTGTTACTAGGATATTCTATATTTCCTTTGGTCTTGTGCAATGTAATGTACAGAGTAGGTGCTGAAAGAATTCTTAATTAAACTAATGGATAGGTGGTATACTTCTAATTCTTGTTTCTGAGTATGAAACTGAACTGGCACAATCAACAAAAACTAGAAACTAGTGAAAAACGGCACAATAAAAAACTAGAAACTTTGCTGAACTCAGAAAAAGAGAGTAGTATTTGGATATATTGGAAGGATCTATATTAATAGGTTTTTCAAAAGAACCAAATTGAGACCTATAAATAAGATTGTTGTTGTTCAAAAGGGTTGTTGCTAATTTGGCCAAGGAAGCATGATAGGCTAGAACTAAACAGCAAAACATTGACTCTGTCACAATACTGATAATGGGAAATGCTAATTCTAGGAGGCAAGATCTATCTATTTATATGATGTATTGCAGACTAATCTTTAAGACAGTTTCTTTCAGGGTATCTTAGAAGTGTAAGTGATTACTGCAACCCTGTTGAACATAGCGCAGGGAGGGCAATTCTAGTTTCTTATCTAAATTAGGCTAAAATGTGAACTCTGAGCAGTAATCTAACCCTGACATTAAACTCTCTATTGAATGCCACACAGTTTTATAGCTCTTCAAAAAGCTAGTTAATTTGTATTCTGATACTTATCACATGGGGAAAAAATAGAATAATGTACAAAATGTATTTATCATCATGATCATAATCTGTTTTTATACTGAATTGTCACTATTTTTACAGAATGTAAATCATCTGGAAATGGTATTTGTTAGGTTTTTTACAAAACTTAAAATTTTTTTTTCCTTACAAGGAGGAGAAGAATAAATGCAATCCTAGTGACAATTATAGAACTTTACTTTTCACTGTCCACTGGCAGACAGGCTCCTGCCCCTCAAGTCATGGTTAGGTCAATGAATAAATGCACATATTTCAACGGAAAGTGCATCCTAAAATATAAAATCATGCTTTATCTCTACAATAATTTCTGCAATTTTATTCTATTTCAGAAAAAGTAAACTTAGTTTGAGTAGTCTTTTATTTCCCCAAATGTAATGTATTTATGAAATAAAATATGTCCAAAAATTTCCAGTCTTTTCTAGACAGTCTATCCTTTAAATATTTTCAGGTAATAAAGACCATACCAATGACTATATCAGCAGTATTGTTTTGTGATTACAGAGCCATTTTCCCAACAGTAATACAGGGTGGCTAATCCTAGTGCTTAATATGAGGCATTTGCTTAAAATATCTATCTAATAAATAACAGTTCACAAAATGTATACAAAAAAAGAAAATAGTAACATTTACAGAAGATATACTAAGCTAAATATAATGAATCTGACCAGGAAATGAGTCAGGAAAAATTTAATTTAACCCTAGCAAACCTGTTTATTACTTTTTTCAGGACTCAAACTGAACTGTTTTCTAGTTTACATGCTAGAAAGTAGTTCTTTTTTTCAAGTGTGAGAATCTTGGCAAATTAATTTACAAATACAGGGACATGGATGGAGCTGGAAGCCGTCATCCTCAGCAAACTAACACAGGAACAGAAAACCAACTACTGCGTGTTTTCACTTATAAGCGGGAGCTAAATGTTGAGAACATATGCACACATAGAGGGGAATGACAGACACTTGGGCCTATCAGAGAGTGGAAGGTGGGAGGAGGATGAGGATCAGGAAAAATAACTAACAGATACTAGGCTTAATACATGGGTAAGCAAATAATCTATACGACAAAACCCGTGACACAAGTTTACCTATGTAACAAACCTTGATTGTACCCCTGAACTTAAATAAAAGTTAAAAAAAAAAAGAACTACACTGCTCTGCCTCAAAAAAACACAGACACAGGAAAATGAATTTTAAAATTAATCAAGAGGACTAAGAAAAAACAGATAAAGAATAAGAGCATTTTTCTCATAATTTTAAAATTAAAAAAGGTTTTAAAATGTATAAAGGAAACTTAAACACTATCCTGCCTTTTCTTTTATCATTAGGCCTAGTATTATCATAAGTAAGTCATTTATTAAAGATGAGACTGGTCTAATTTCAATTTTTTTAATTTAAATTTTATTTTTTTCAAACTTTTATTTTAGAAAAAGAAAGAAAAATAATCAGAGAAATCTATCATATTTTTAATTAACTTTGTCCTGGCTACTAGGATATTTCTGCATATATCTATATTAAGACATTTTTATTCCATTTTTAAAATTAAAATTAATGAAATGTGTATCTCTTCTTTTTTCTCTATAGGAGTAAATAGTGCATCTATCACTTTTGTTAAATTTGGTTTAACTCCTATACAACAAAAAAATTTTTAGAATTCCCTTAAATTTGCTGTGTCCTGAGTGGTGTGTAAGAGAGATTTTCCAAAGTAAGAATCTCTTAACTTTTTTACTTTACCAGCAAAAAAATTAACTTCCTGTATCTCAATAAATGTTAATTATTTATTTATAAGTTATGTACTTATATTATTATGCTAATATATGACATACATATTACATCTAAATAACAATGAAAAATAGCAGAATGAAAAAATATGATAAAAATTATACTATTTTTTCATATCAAGATTGAAATCCTTGAGTACACACAAACAGCAATGTTTGACAGTGAATAGGTCGTAAATATTCATGCATTTAAGGATGCCTTAAATCACTCTATCATCTATTACTTGATCCTTTATATGAAATTGAACATACCACTGTATTGAGAAATTAAATTTCAAAATATGAGCATCATTTTTGTTTTGCTTCAAATATGATTACTTTTCTACATGTATTCTTATATATTACCCTGTCTCAGAACTAGTAGTAATATTTTAAATAGTATCGTTTCAGTGGTCAGAGTAGCCTAACAAAACTAAAATAGATCTTAATTTTATTTTAAGGATCACATTTTTAAAACAGATATACATAACTGAAGTATTTGTAACACAAAGTCTTTTTAACAGCTAGGTTTCAAGACTCACATCTTTATTCATTTATGATGAAAATCGTTTTAATGCTATTTTTATATTCACATTAAACTCTCTACAGGATTGCATTTTTTCAAACTTGGGATAAGCATCTTTTCAGTGTTTTACTAAGAATAGAACTTATAATTCTTAAAAAAGAAATGTGAAAGTAAAGAAAAAGCAGAGTGAATAAAAACATAAATATTCCCAAGTTCACATTCCCCATTCACTCACTTTATCTTAAATAAATTTTATTTTATATTACTTATATATAATTGCATATGCTATGTTATATATACATACACATCTGCCTATATATATATATATCGATCTATATAGAGCAAAGTACTTTGATATATTGGCCAGAAATCCAGGCCATTTGGACTGACAACACTTTCCTTGTAAACTTGCCTATGTTACTTTTTATTGTTATTTTTTGTTTAGTTAAGAATACAGAAAACTAAAATTTTCAAATTAGGATTTTTATGTATCTCTACATAACACCTTTTACCTTTGAATCTCGAAGCGTATTATTAGCATGAATTAGCAGTGCCTGAGGATAATGTGTGAGATACAAGTTGAGTATTATTCAACACATTGCACAGATGAGTAAACTAGGCTTTAGTGTAACTGTTAAACATCTATATGAATCCTAATTCATAGGAAGTGATGGGTTTCTAATTTTTAAAGCTGCAAATTTCAGACAAAAAAAATAGAGAGAAATTAAGATTGAAGGTTTCAAGAAAATTTGACAAATAAATATTCTGAAATTGACCTAATTATTAATCTCAAGGTATGCTTTGAATTTAAATAATGATAAAAATCAATTATTTTTAACCCTTCCCCCAATGACTATGTCTTCTTTTGTTTCCTGTTGTTGACTTGTAATAATGAATACAATGTAAGATATGTATTTAGCTGTTACATACAGCATGTCAGTCTGCATGGCCCATAGCATTATTGAATAGCAGTCCTGTGTTTGGAGGATCGTTGGAAAAGAATAAATGTTCAAACTGGCTGATTGGAAGTGAGAAAATAATGCAGTGGCAACAACAAATGTTTTATTTAATTATAATCCTGAATTTATTAAGAAAATGTCTCTTGAAATATTTAAATGTGTGTGTGTATCACATGTAAAAGCAAATAGGAAAAGCGAATGACTGTAAGGTTGTTGCCATCACTTTCAATGGCAAAACCGCAATTACTTTTCAACCAATCTAATATTTTTCTTTTATTCCAATTTTATGAAGTATATACTTTGGAAATTCATTGTAACTGGAGTTTTTCTACTTGAAAGTAGTTTTAAAGTGCACTTTTGCAATCTCTTTTCCATTGTTATACTTGATGACGAATGTGAAAGAGTAATTATATTTTACAGTAACGTATCTATTAACAATTTCCTCCTCTCACGGTCCTTAGGAATCCATATTTTCACCATTACCTCTGCTTCAACTGTTTTTTCTTGGCCCCCATCTTGCTATTAAAAATACTATTAAGCTTTTGGATCACAGCTTTTACTGTTTTCTCTGACCTCTTCATCCCCCAGAAGTCTTTTTCCTTATAACTTCTTCATCTTTTATTTCTTCTTCAGAAAAAAAAATGGCAAAATGCCTTCGATTCTTGTTTTAAACTTTTCTTTTTTTTTTTAATAAATTTCCTCTTTAAGTAGAACTCAAGCTCTTTTAAAGTAAAAGTTGTGTTTTATATTTGCTCATATGTATGTGAGCAAATACTTGGGCAGTGTGCATACACAAAGTGTACTGGATTGATAATCTGCTAACATTATTTAGTTTCAGCTATTATTAGCTTTTGACAGATAATTTTACATCTCTGATCTACAGTTTCTTTGTCTATAATAAGAGAATATGTGCTCCAGTGCTTGTTCAGAGAATCAGAGGGTTAAATTACAGGATAATGAGTTGGGACGGTGCCTTAGTACTTGGGAAACCTTCAATAATTATTAGTTGAACCAAAGTTCACATACTATATTATATTTAGAACATGGTAAATAGTCTATATGTGTTTGGAAAATACATACATGACAGGACTTTATATATCACATATGTATGTTTTTAAGCTAGCATTGTATGTATCTTATTTGATGTTCAAACTTTATTAGAAAGATAGCTATATTCTTCATTCTGAAAGTACAGATGTGAATTTTGTGTGAAGTGGTTTCCTCACACACTTTTGTAGACTCTTAACTTGATTCTACATCTTTTCATTTTTAACTCCAGTTTTTTTTAACATACATATTGAGTTAGAGTATAGATGTGTTTTGTTATTTAACTATACAGATTTTCCTCTTCAAAAAGAAAAAGGAAAAATTTCCAGGAATATAGAGTAGATTTTTTCACATTTGCCCACTGTGAACAGATAGCATGGCTTATAGTTCTTTTATTCTGCAGTCCCCTACCCAAAATTTGGTCCTGAGTTGGTGATCAACAAATACTTGAATACCATTGGTTGGTTTAAAAGGAAAAGGAGAAGAAATGTATGTTTTGTTGTTTTCTTCTTTACATATACTAACAGAGAAAGAAGAATATTGGCGAGTGAAATCTTATTTAGATGCCAAAGTCCCTAATTGAAATGGAGGCTTTGACCACCTCTCCATAAATCACTTAGATTCAGCCTTTTTACTTGTGATTAAAACAAAAAAAATGGAACTCTATGTCTGCCTAGTCAACTTGTATGGCACAATGTGAATAATAAGCAAAAAATATGATATTGTCATTTTATTAAGAAGCATGACAATATGTTCATGGGTTCTACTTTTCATTTATCTCACTTTGTCACAAAAGCGAGATGTCAACACCGTAATAGAATAAGGATGAATGACACAGCACTTGCTATTCCTGCTATGATAAGAATGCAAAGGAAGAGCTAATGAAAAGCAGGGGTAAAGAACAGCCTTCTGGTCCTGAATGTGGCATTAGCTTCCCGTGTGTGGTAACAAGTATATTAAACCATTTTTGTTTCTCTCACTGTTCTCACAGGAATACTGCATAAAAATATGTTTGCTCCCTTTAATCTTCAATGATATTTGGTATTAATATACAAAATATTCAGTCATAGTCTACATAGAACTAGGTTGCACAAGAAAGTTTAAAGACTAATGTGTTTTTATGGTAATATAGGGATTAATTTTACATATTGAATTATTAATGTAAAAAAGAATAGGAGTTGAAGAGAATTGGATTATAAAGAAGAAAATTTATGAGATTAAATTATACTTTATTTTTTCTGATTTAATTTAAAGACAGTTTATGAGTATAAAAATGTAATAAGACATGATGGTTTTTAAATTATATATGTAGGTGCAAAGACAAAAAATATTTCAAATGAGCTAAAACCAGTCAAGTCCATAAAAATTATGCATTTAATCATACCTGAGTTATCAAGAGTAGAGTTTGGCTTTCATATCAGTGTGTTTATGCACATTCCATCCCTATACCCTAGAAGGAGTCAGAGCACTCTTCCAAATAATAGACCTTCAATGAATGATACGATATCCTCCATGATACTTGCCTCTTTCAGTCTAAGCATTCCCATAACATTGCATAGTCATTTATGTGCCATGCTTTCTAGACATGGCAGCTTTGTTTTACTTCATCAGAATTCCCTAGCTTATCAGTGCTACACTTAAAATGATTATCTAGAATTAAATATGGTAATATACATGTTCTAGCCTGGTCCAAAATGCATGGAAATTATCACCATTCTTGATCTCTATATCATAATATCAGATACTATCACTATCTAATATTCACCCATCATTTGAAATTGCTCAGAATTCTGAGTTTACCAATGGTACTCATCACATATAACTCACTGCTGAAAGGTAAATCCTGATGTGTCCAAGCCAATTTCAATGGTCCCATCCAGTGGTAT
The DNA here is from genome assembly GCF_028878055.3 of Symphalangus syndactylus. Lineage (NCBI taxonomy): Eukaryota > Metazoa > Chordata > Mammalia > Primates > Hylobatidae > Symphalangus > Symphalangus syndactylus. The sequence goes on from NC_072426.2 coordinate 58,635,990, forward strand.
CCTTATAAATGTTTAACAATCATCTCTACAGATTAAAAGACAGATACAAAGACAGAGATAGAAAGATTAAAAAAAAACTGATTTGTAGGCCTCTTATTTGTTTGCTGATTGTTTTGGTGTAAAGTCTCCCATCACGGAGCTATTAACAAGGTGCCACTGAATATGGAGTTAGAAATTGTTACCCACAATTTGTTTTCATGAACTGTTTCAAGCCATGAACAAGCTGGTCCCATCTCTCATGACAGAACTAATTTCACGCAGAAACTTAGTTTTGATTTAAACGTGTGTCCAACTCTGCTAATAAACTTTGAAGAGAAGTTCTTCTTAACCACCTTACATCCCCACTCACCTTCCCAGAAATATCTTGATTTAAACTGTTTAATGCATATCCATCCAGACCAATATGAAGATAGATAGATGATAGATGGATACATTTGTATTTACGACATGCATACTCACAACTGTGTGAGCTTCCATAACTGAAATCTATTCATATTCAAGTGGGAACTGCTCATATTTTCCTGTGAATACCATTTTTAAATTAATGATATATCTATAATATTCAAGATTTTTCTATAACTGACAATTTAATGTTAAAATAATCGTATGTTTAAAATTTTGCTTGACTTTGAATGTTGTATTTTTATTGCCCATAAGGCTTCATTTATCTCTATTTTTAAAAAATTAAGTGTGCATACTTGATTTCTCTTCTCTATTGGGTTCCTGATTTTTCTGCTAAGTTATAAGCACTTTACTTAGACAAAATATATAAGCCCTCTAATATATACAACAAATACTTTTGGGCAGTTCATCTATTTTTTTTTAAAAAAAGAGATTACAATAGTTAAATGCTGCCATTCATTTCTTCTCCGATGTCTAGCCAGTGTGAAAGATCTTCAAATGTGAGGGTTTTTTTCTTGACTAAAATAATAAAAAGTCACTTGCACATATCCCCTAAGTATTTTTATAAACATTTATATTTGCAGGTTTGTAAAAATTATCCAAAAAGTAGAAACCATTCTCACACTGTGGTCTCTCCTCAGAAGGATGGAATAGGAATAAGCTGAGATATGGGATGCGGCACAAGCTCGAGGTAGGATATGGATATCTCCTGAGTTTATACTTGCTTTATTCAATCTGGAGTCATTCTTTGCATCTAACAGGTACCTCATGTTGACTGTATCAAATTGTCTGTGGTAAAATGTTATTTTCCATTTAAGTGTATAGCACCAAGGGGCAAATAGAATTGTACAGAGGAGGCTGGAAACTTTGAAAACAAATTTCTCCTTTTTCATAGTTTTTGCATAAAAGTAATCCTGAATTGTAATTTTAGATTGACACTCCCTCATAATAACTGTTTTTTCCATGGGAAGGTGATCTCAAAAACATATTTTTCCTGTCTATTTAAAGATGTGATCATTGCTGCCTCTCCCACTTAGTCAGCACACACCATTTATTCTTAGTATTAGTGCTTGGGAGGGAGCCTAAAACCCACTCTGCTAACCTCAGGCTGACTTTGTGCTTTTACTCCAAATTAAACCACCACATCTACTTATTGCACAAAGGCATAATCAGCTATGGCTGCTGCGTCTCCAATAACAATGTCATGATTATAATAAAATTCCTACCTTCCTTTGCCTTCAGCTGTTCCCATTGTTTGCACTTACAGGCTCTTTTTCAGTTGTTCACACAAAGTGCTGTTTTGGCATAATGCCATTTATCGGATTGGCATATTAACTTCTTGAATTCCCTCTCAATTTTTCTCCTTATCCATTCACTTAAAAACAAGGAAGAGAAAAGGAATTTCTGTGACTCTCTGGATACTTTTCTATACCTACTCTTGGCTCGCAGTAAAAGTGTTCTTGATGAAGAATTGGCATAAAAATAAAAAGTACTGACATCTTAAAACAATCTGCAATTCTTTTGCCTTCCTTTAGTACAGTGTACTTTCACATTTCCTCCTAGCTTCATACAAGCTTGAGTCCTTCTTCTTATGGGCTGAGTTAATATGATAAAATAATTTACACTTGAATGCTTACAATACAGGTAAATACATGTTTTTATTGTCTTTAAGTAAGTATAATAATAAAATGGTTAAAGCAGGTTATCCTGAGTCAACTCCCATTTGTGTTTATAATAAACTCTAAATTCTTCATTAAATATCCTTTTGCCCATCTCAGCTTATCTATGTGCTCTATCTTCATTTTAAATAAAATATCCTCAAACGTGTCTTTTTTGACTGATCCTGTGAGCCAGGGTCTCACTCTGTTGCCCCAGCCATAGTGTAGTAGTGCAAACACAGCTCGCTGCAGTCTTGATTTCCTGGGCTGAAGAAATCTTCCTAACATAGCCTCTCCAGTAGCTGGGACCAGAGGCACACACCACCATGCCTGGCTACTTTTTTTGTTTTTCGTAGAGATGAGGTCTTGCCATTTTGCCCAGGCTGGTGTCAAACTCTTGGCCTAACAATGCTCCCGCCTCAGCCTTCCAAAGTGTTGGGGGTTACAAGCATTAGCCACCATGCCCAGCCAATATTTTCTATTTGTTCTGAGTTCTAATACATTCTGAATCAGTATTATTGGCACAGCCAACACAACATAATACTTTTTGAGCACCTACTCTTGTCAGAAACACCTCTAGTCACTGGATCACAGATGTCTACAGAGCACAGAGCTTCTCCTCAGTATTTGGTGCTCCTGTATGCAGCTTCTTCTCTTCTTCTTCTTCTTCCTCTTTCTTCTTTCTTCTTTCTTCTTTTTTCTTCTTCTTCTTCTTCTTTCTTCTTCTTCTTCTCCTTCTCCTTTTCTTTTTCTTCCTTCTTCCTTCTTCTTCTTCTTCTTCTTCTTCTTCTTCTTCTTCTTCTTCTTCTTCTTCTTCTTCTTCTTTCTTCTTCTTCTCCTTCTCCTTTTCTTTTTCTTCCTTCTTCCTTCTTCTTCTTCTTTTCTTCTTCCTTCTTCTTCTTCTTCTTCTTCTTCTTCTTCTTCTTCTTCTTCTTCTTCTTCTTCTTCTTCTTTTCTTCTTCTTCCTTCTTCTCCTTCTCCTTCTCCTCCTCCTTCTTCTTCTCTTCTTCTTTCTTCTTCTCCTTCTCCTTCTTCTTCCTCTTCTTCCTCCTCCTCATCTTCTTCTTTCTTCTCCTCCTCCTCCTCCTCCTTCTCCTTCTCCTTCTTCTCCTTCTCCTCCTCCTTCTCCTTCTTGTTCTTCTTTCTTTTTTCTTTTGGCTTTGCTTGTACAACCTTAAAGCTCAACTTTTCTGTAGAAATATCTGTCTCCTCTGAAGAGCTTCTGTGACTTCTCATTCTTCTTACATGTTAAGAAAGGTAACCAAAAAGCACCAGGGAGATTGGGGTCCTAAAGGCAGAGACAGTGCCTATTCTTCTTAATTTTCTAACACATAGCACAGTGCTTAGTGTAGACATAAACATTCAATAAGTGGTAGTAATTAAGAATTAACATAGATTTGCCTGGATACTAGAAATGCACACTTACCCAGGCATATAAAAGAACATCAGTTTTTCCAAGTACAGTTTCAGTGAGCGAATGATAGAAAAAAAGTGATCAAGCCAACATATAGATTTATGGGGATGAGATGGGAGATGTTGTGAAGAGAATGAGCAAAACAAGAGTGAAGTTTGTAGCCAAAGAGATCAAACCAAAAATGAGGAAGACAGTGTATCAAAGTAAACTGGCTAATCTATGTTTTGAGTTTTCTCCAAAATTGAAAAAAAATGCTGTTCATACTCATTAACACAAGAATAGATCCTATGAGAATTAAATTCATGGGGATCATAAATGTGAGGCTATTTATTCTGACACTTATTTTTTCCATATATCATTCTTACCCCCAAGTTCGTGTTTACTCAAGAGACATTACATTAAAAATATATTTGAAGAGATTAATTAAATTGTAGTATTTAGATTTATAATTTCCTTCAGAGTTGAAGGGTATTTTTGTATAAAGAAGTAAATCTTTGTTTCTCCAGCTCATTACTTTCTCCTCATCATTGCACAATGTGAATGCTAGAAAAACAAAACTTGAGAGGGCATGCTAAGTAGAGTGAGAAGTAACTAGAGAAAAGCTGAAAGTGGTGGAAAGTGAAGGCTGTTTTCCATCTTGGCCAGGAAAAATGTTGCACTCTACTTATGAATTCTTTCATTTAATTGTTTTTCTGCCCTACACTACAGAATATATAGTTTTGGTTTACTTATAAATATATTCACTTAATATGAGAGGAAAACGTATACGAAAATTATAACTATGATTCAAGTGAATATCTTCCTGAAATTTTCTTTCTGCCTTCAGCTCTGAAAAGTGATTATTGTTCAAGCCTCCAGTAGGTCTGCTGACAGCCATGGCATCAATTTCCACGGGGGAAAGGTAAACCTGCAGGTATGTGTGCATGTACTAAGCCATCTGGAATAGAGTTTCTGTGAGGAAAATCTTTGCATTATTTTCAAACCTAATGCCAGAGGGAAAAAAAAGAGTGCATATATTTTGTACAGCATATAGTATAGGCATAACTAACTATAAATAATAACCTAAATTTCTTTATATTTTCTTATGTTTAGTAAAGCTAACATCATTTTAGATATTGATAGTTTGTTTTCATCTTAAAGAAGCCCATAATTAAGAGTTCTGAAAAAAAATTGAGAAAATATTAATTTCTTAAAATGTATGTATATATAAAGAATAAAACTATATATTGTCATGCTAAACACACAAATGATTTGAAAGGATTCTGATGCTTTAATTGCAGACACAAGGACATAAAACAAACATGCCCTACATAAAATGAGCTTCATTTAATTTCTTGAAATTACCTAGTCGATATGTTAGATAAGATATTTAACCACTTTGGCCCTCACCTAAGTTTACTTACAGAAAAAGTACAGCACTTTGGCATATAATCTCAAAGATTTCTTCCAGCAATACAATTCTGGTGTGCACACTCTTTAAGCTTCATTTACTACCTCTTTGTGAGTGTTCCAATATGTCAGTGTGCTATAGTGCAGAAGAGGTCATCTAGTAGAGTGGTTAAGAGGGCAGGAAGACCCAGCCCTGCCATTTCTAGATCTATAGAATTGGATCACTGCTTAAAATGTATATATAATTTTCTAATTTGGGAAACATGGAATAATACAACACCTAATTCCTTATAAGAATAAGTTAAAGAATGCATGCAAATTATTTAGCAGAATGGATGCCATTTTTTGGTGTGTGTTATGTGTTAATTATATAGCTACTGTGGAAATTATGGGGTTTCTTTAGAAGGCTGCAAGTCAAAAGAAGTGTGTCAGAAGATATTAATGGTTTTGAATCTCAAAATCACAATAATGATTTATACATGCCAAATATAAAAAAGAATCATTCATCTTATATCAACTATAGATCAAAAAGGCTTATAAATTTACAGACTAATAGATTCGACTACACACACAAATATAAACATGCAAAAAAACACACATTTACACCATACACAACTCCTATGAGAAAGAAATGAAAGAGAAAAAAGTCAAGACCAGTAGACTAACAAAGTATGAAAAAAGATGTAAAATGTCTTTCAGAGAAAGATTGAAAATATTAGTAACAAATGGAAGCAAGCATCTAGTAGAAACATCTCAAAAAATAAATAGTTCCAAATAAAAGTGTTTACTTTATAAATATATTAAATATTCAAATTAAGACAATACCTATATGCTAATTGTACATTTCAAATTGGAATAGACTTCATAAACTTATACTAACATGTGCTACTTAGCACAGGTGTGAAGAAGAAAAATGACTATCCAAGGACTGAAATAGGATGTGTTGCTTATCATAATAAAGCTATGGTAGCTACAGAGAAGTTACAAGTAATGCATGAAAAAGTACATTAGAAACTTAGCTGGATTTTGTGCCTGGGATATTAGTTTACCAACTTCAGAGATAAGTTTTGACAATTTGTATGTCAAATTTGACCCTCAACTCTCTGGAAAGAGACTCTCTCTAGAAAAAGAACTGATTTTATTAGATAGATTAGATAGATAGATGATAGATGATAGATAGATAGATAGATAGATAGATAGATAGATAGTAGATACTTAGATAAATAGATAGAAATATCTCTATCTGAGTATCCCATTGGGTAAATCTGAGCAATTTCTCAATAGGCATCAAATATTTGAAAACTTAAGCAGCATTTTTGACTTGAAAATTCTACTAAGAATGTATCACATAGTTATTATTGCCTTCATAACATCTACTAGTTATTTTAGCAGTTTTACATTCCAGGCACTGGTATTATATTAACTCATCCAAGTCTCACTCACAACAACTCCATGAGGCAACAAATATCTTTATCTACATTTCAGTTAAGGAAACTGAGGTACAGATATATTAGATCACACAATACAGGTCATTCAGCTTGCAAGAGGCTGAATCATATTTTGAGTTCATGCAGTCAGTTTCCACAGCCTGCATTTTATCCTCTACATGATTGGTTGTCATGTCCAAGAATAACCTGTTTCATTATTATATCTTTGAAATCATCATAGGCAAATAGAATATTGCCCTTGAAAGCAGAGTTATAAAGTACTATTTTATGATATGGGAAGTTATGATATGGATAGAAATTATGTAAATTCAAAGAAAAAATTTATTAAACATTATACCACTATGATTCCAATCCTGGAAGGGTGGTGGGGAAACAAAGAGATTGAGAATAAATATACCCCAAACAATGATATTCATTTCTGTTTGGTGGGCTATTGGTAACTTTTATTTCTCATCCCTTTGCTATATTTTAATTTATATTTTATAATGAACATCTTCCTTATTCTTATAAAGTAAAAATATGTTTGTTTGTTGTTTATTTTAATGCTGGACCATTCTGAAAGCCTCTTGAGGATCTGAGGGGATTAGTCTTATCTTAAAATTTCATTTATTTTTGATAAAGCTTTTCTAGTCAATAGGAAGTAGTCTCTTGGTTGTTGCCATAGGTTGGTAGGTAAGAAATAAACCCATTGTTTTAGGTGTGAATCACATAACCAAGATTATTTTATTTTTACCTCATTCTTGATTTTTAATTCTGTATTGTATTTGAAGTGTGATTTGCACCTTTTTAAAAAAGTCACTTATATTGAACCTACTATAAATTACCCAATATTACTTTATAATGTATACATTTTCTCAGAATTCCAATAATCCAAAATTCAACAATTTCACTGAAGCTATTTAAAAACCTGGACACATTAAATATTTCTTTCATCCATATTTCAAACACTCAATATGTAATTCTACTTTGATGGTCTTAGATTTTAATTTCTTTCAATTTTCCCCCAAAAGATCAGTTTTCTGGATGTGTTTTTCAAGCCAAATAGTGAATAAAAATTATTTCATTTAAAAATCAAAGACCTTAAATAAACATATTTGTTTCACCTGTAATAGCTGTTTAAACCCTAGGAAAGGAAAGCTGATATTAGAGAAATTCTAATTTTAACTACAAACTCTCTGTGATGTATTCATTGAAAAGCAAGATTTCTATAAAGCTCCTTAAAGTAAACCAAGTCAATGTTCAGTGTAACAGAGAATGAAGTGGATTTTCACAGCATAAGCTATTGTTTCTTTCAACATCCCATTTGACTCAGATTGCTGACAGAGAAAAAAGTACCAGTGCTCCAATACACATTGAAAAATATGGAGAACTGGTTCAGAAAGAGACGAGGCACATGTCCAGTGAAAGCATGGTCAAAAGGCTTTGCTGCTTTATGTATGACTGAAAACAGGCAGCTCTCTGCTAAAATTAGCAGTTTATCCCATTCTACTATTGAACTGTCTACAATCCTGCCCATTATTATATTGCTTGAAGTAAATTCTAGTCATCATTAATTATTTGCTGTTTTTCTTTTTCAGGTCATCCTATGTGAGAAACATGAATTCCAGTGCAGGTGTTAAGGTGCAGACTCTTAAGTGACACAGCCCAAAACTCCGAGTAGGTCTGAGCAGATGGTCAAAGACAACACTTCTAAGAGTGGTTCAGAGAGCACAGGATTTTAAACCACAAAAACCTAAATCCACTTAATAGGAACGTGACGTCAATATAGCTTTTTAATCTTTTTAAGTCACAGATTTAACATTTTGTAAGTGGATATAAAGATAGTACTTATCTCATCTGGTAGTTATAAAGATTAACTAAAGAATTCATGATAAGCACCTAACAAATTTCTGTCACATAGCATAATTGCTCAAAAAGGTATCATCTTTATCCTTATTATTTTACCTTTATTCTTGAGTAAAGCATGTTTATATAGTAAAATCTTTTTCAATCATTTAAAAAAAGTTTTGAGTATATTGTGACTTGAATTATTTTAAGTTGAAGATTAAGTTCTGATCAGGTAATAATGAATAAAGATCAGACTTTATGTTATTTTTCTCTATGTAATTTCCATTTAACTTTGAAATTCTAGTTTCTAAACCTGAAATAAATTTTATTTTGATGTGTAACAAAAAGTTTTATACAAGGACAGCACTGCTCTGAATCTCTTCTATTTTGATGTGCATTTTAATTTAGTAGGATAAACAAATAAATAAATCTAGGAAAACCTGATTGTATGAAAGACAATCATGAGGAAAATAAAATGTAAATACCAAATACCAATACAAGAGTTATCAGAAAGACAATAAAAACATGCATTTAAAGCACCAAGCATATAAAAGAACACTGCATTGAATATAGTGGATATTATAAACTTTATTACAAATCAAAGACTAACTTTATAACTTTGTCTAGTAAGATTATATCTTAAATGCTAGAAGTATGAAGTCTATAAAACTAAGTCAGAGTCCCAGCAGATCAGAATGGCAAAAAGAAGAATCATCATCTTGAACTATAACTAGTTATGATTTCTCATTATACAAATGTGCCTTGAATTTCTCCATTACTAAAGCGTTATTACACCCAATAACTATTGACCTCTAGGTCACAAATTAAAATGAACCAGATCTACAACTCCATTTATATTATAATGCACCTCTCATTTCCTGGAAGAATCTCATCATGGAGATCATAATTGCAAATTGGCCACCATACACGTTAGAAGTACTCGAGTTTCTTTTAAATTAAAAGTAGCATCCAATATATTCAATCAGCGTAATACAAGGTTGTTTATAACACCTTTAAAATAATTAAGTTTGAGCATCTACTTAGCTACTCTTAAAAGAATATAAGGCTTTTTAATTAAATTAATAACAAAGATGACTTTTCAGGTGAAAGTGGATAGAGAAAACAAGAATATAATAAATACAGTTTGCTTTTATTCTCTTTCCATAGAGTCTTGCATTGCCTAATGACAGGGAAACATTCTGAGAAATGTATCATTAGGTGGTTTCATCCTTGTATAAACATCATAGAGTGTACTTACAGGAACCTAGATGGTATAGACTATTACACACCTAGGCTATATGGTATGGCCAATTTCCCCTAGGCTTACAACCTGTACAGTATGCTACTGTATGAAATACTATAAGCCAACAGTCCCCAATCTTTTTGGCACCAGAAACCAGTTTTGTGAAAGACAATTTTTTTTCTCAGACCAGAGTTTCAGGAGATGGTTTTGGGATAATTCAAGCACATTACATTTATTGTGCACTTTATTTCTATTATTATTACATTGTAATATATAATGAAATAATTATACAACTCACCATGATGTAGAATCAGTGGGTGCACTGAGCTTGTTTTCTTGCAACTTGACAGTGCCATCTGGGGGTGAAGATGGGAGACAGTGTCAAATCATCAGGCATTAGATTCTCATAAGTAGTGCACAACCTAGATCCCTGGCAGGCGCAGTTCACAGTAAGGTTCAGGTTTCTATGAGAATCTAATGCCACCATTGATCAGAGAGAAGGTGGAGCTCAGGTGTTAATGTGAGCAATTTGGAGTGGCTGTAACTACAGCCTTCCGCTCACCTCCTGCTGTGTGGCCTTGTTCCTAACAGGCCATGGACCAGTACTGGTCTGTGGCCCAGGGTTTGGAGACCCCTGCTGTAAGCAATTGAAACCAATGGTAAGTATTCGTGTGTCTAAACATGTGTAAACATAGGAAAAGTATAGTAAAAATACACTATAAATGATAAAAAAAATTTACATCTGTGTAGGGCTGCTCCATTATAATCGTATGGGACCACCATCATATATGTGGTTCATTACTGACCAAAAAGTCATTATGTGGTACATGATGGTGTATATAGTTTCTATAAAACTCTCACTTTCTATAAGGCTCACATGCAGAGCTGGCTAAATAAGGTTTCAATCATGTTTCTTTTAATTTAAACATCAAGATAAGATAAACAAAAATTCCAAACAAATTTTAACAAGTACATTTTGAGAAAACTGGTTATTTGTTGTTTAATATGTAGCATATCACTAATTGCACTAAAATTTACTTGTAATTTTAATGTAGTGTCACTTTGCTTACATGAAGGAAAGTGCACAGAATAGTTTAAGGATCAAGGGAAAAAAACAACAAAAGCAGGAGGGAGTCAAGATGGCCGAATAGGAACAGATCTGGTCTACAGCTCCCAGCGTGAATGACGCAGAAGACAGGTGATTTCTGCATTTCCATCTGAGGTACCGGGTTCATCTCACTAGGGAGTGCCAGACAGTGGGCACAGGACAGCAGGTGCAGCGCACCATGCACGAGCCCAAGCAGGGCAAGGCATTGCCTCATTCGAGAAGCGCAAGGGGTCAGGGAGTTCCCTTTCCTAGTCAAAGAAAGGGGTGACAGACGGCACCTGGAAAATCAGGTCACTCCCACCATAATACTGCACTTTTCCGACGGGCTTAAAAAACGGCACACCAGGAGATTATATCCCACACCTGGCTCAGAGGGTCCTACGACAACGGAGTATCACTGATTGCTAGCACAGCAGTCTGAGATCAAACTGCAAGGCTGCAGCGAGGCTGGCGGAGGGGCACCTGCCATTGCCCAGGCTTGCTTAGGTAAACAAAGCAGCTGGGAGGCTCCAACTGGGTGGAGCCCACCACAGCACAAAGAGGCTTGCCTGCCTTTGTAGGCTCCACCTCTGGGGGCAGGGCACAGACAAACAAAAAGACAGCAGTAACGTCTGCAGACTTAAATGTCCCTGTCTGACAGCTTTGAAGAGAGTAGTGGTTCTCCCAGCACGCAGCTGGAGATCTGAGAATGGGTAGACTGCCTCCTCAAGTGGGTGCCCGACCCCCACGCAGCCTAACTGGGAGGCACCCCCAAGTAGGGGCAGACTGACACCTCACACGGCCGGGTACTCCTCTGAGACAAAACTTCCAGAGGAACGATCAGGCAGCAGCATTCGCGGTTCCCGAAAATCCGCTGTTCTGCAGCCTCCACTGCTGAGACCCAGGAAAACAGTGTCTGGAGTGGACCTCTAGCAAACTCCAACAGACCTGCAGCTGAGGGTCCTGCCTGTGAGAAGGAAAACTAACAAACAGAAAGGACACCCACACCAAAAACCCATCTGTACATCACCATAATCAAAGACCCAAAGTAGATAAAACCACAAAGATGGGGAAAAAACAGAGCAGAAAAGCTGGAAATTATAAAAAGCAGAGCACCTCTCCTCCTCCAAAGGAACGCAGTTCCTCACCAGCAACAGAACAAAGCTGGACGGAGAATGACTTTGACGAGTTGAGAGAAGAAGGCTTCAGATGATCAAACTACTCTGAGCTACAGGAGGAAATTCAAACCAAAGGCAAAGAAGTTAAAAACTTTGAAAAAAATTTAGACGAACGTATAACTAGAATAACAAAAACAGGGAAGTGCTTAAAGGAGCTGATGGAGCTGAAAGCCAAGGCATGAGAACTACGTGACGAATGCACAAGCCTCAGGAGCCGATGAGATCAACTGGAAGAAAGGATATCAGTGATGGAAGATGAAATGAATGAAATGAAGCAACAAGGGAAGTTTAAAGAAAAAAGAATAAAAAGAAACGAACAAAGCCTCCAAGAAATATGGGACTATGTGAAAAGACCAAATCTATGTCTGATTGGTGTACCTGAAAGTGACGGGGAGAATGGAACCAAGTTGGAAAACACTCTGCAGGATATTATCCAGGAGAACTTCCCCAATCTAGCAAGGCAGGCCAACATTCAGATTCAGGAAATACAGAGAACATCACAAAGATACTCCTCGAGAAGAGTAACTCCAAGACACATAATTGTCAGATTCACCAAAGTTGAAATGAAAGAAAAAATTTTAAGGGCAGCCAGAGAGAAAGGTCAGGTTACCCACAAAGGGAAGCCCATCAGACTAACAGCAGATCTCTCGGCAGAAACTATACAAGCCAGAAGAGAGTGGGGGCCAATATTGAACATTCTTAAAGAAAAGAATTTTCAACCCCGAATTTCATATCCAGAAAAACTAAGTTTCATAATTGAAGGACCAGCAAATGCTGAGAGATTTTGTCACCATCAGGCCTACCCTAAAAGAGCTCCTGAATGAAGCACTAAACATGGAAAGGAACAACCTGTACCAGCCACTGCAAAATCATGCCAAATTGTAAAGATCATCAAGGCTAGGAAGAAACTGCATCAACTAACAAGCAAAATAACCAGCTAACATCATAATGACAGGATCAAATTCTCACGTAACAACATTAACTTTAAATGTAAATGGACTAAATGCTCCAATTAAAAGACACAGACTGGCAAATTGGATAAAGAGTCAAGACCCATCAGTGTGCTGTATTCAGGAAACCCATCTCACGTGCAGAGACACACATAGGCTCAAAATAAAAGGATGGAGGAAGATCTACGAAGCAAATAGAAAACAAAAAAAGGCAGGGGTTGCAATCCTAGTCTCTGATAAAACAGACTTTAAACCAACAAAGATCAAAAGAGACAAAGAAGGCCATTACATAATGGTAAAGAGATCAATTCAACAAGAAGAGCTCACTATCCTAAATATATATGCACCCAATAAAGGAGCACCCAGATTCATAAAGCAAGTCCTGAGTGATCTACAAAGAGACTTAGACTCCCACACAATAATAATGGGAGACTTTAACACCCCACTGTCAACAGTAGACAGATCAATGAGACAGAAAGTTAACAAGGATACCCAGGAATTGAACTCAGCTCTGCACCAAGCAGACCTAATAGACATCTACAGAACTCTCCACCACAAATCAACAGAGTATACATTCTTTTCAGCACCACACCACACCTATTCCAAAGTTGACCACATAGTTGAAAGTAAAGCTCTCCTCAGCAAATGTAAAAGAACAGAAATTATAACAAACTATCTCTCAGACCACAGTGCAATCAAACTGGAACTCAGGATTAAGAAACTCACTCAAAACTGCTCAACGACATGGAAACTGAACAACCTGCTCCTGAATGACTACTGGGTACATAATGAAATGAAGGCAGAAATAAAGATGTTCTTTGAAACCAAGGAGAACAAAGACATAACATACCAGAGTCTCTGGGACACATTCAAAGCAATGTGTAGAGGGAAATTTATAGCACTAAATGCCACAAGAGAAAGCAGGAAAGATCCAAAATTGACACTCTAACGTCACAATTAAAAGAACTAGAGAAGCAAGAGTAAACACGTTCAAAAGCTAGCAGAAGCCAAGAAATAACTAAAATCAGAGCAGAACTTAAGGAAATAGAGACACAAAAAACCCTTCAAAAAACTAATGAATCCAGGAGTTGGTTTTTTGAAAAGATCAACAAAATTAATAGACCGCTAGCAAGACTAATAAAGAAGAAAAGAGATAAGAATCAAATAGATGCAATAAAAAATGATAAAGGGTATATCACCACCAATCCCACAGAAATACAATCTACCATCAGAGACTACTACAAACACCTCTACGAAAATAAACTAAAAAATCTAGAAGAAATGGATAAATTCCTCGACACATATACCCTCCTAAGACTAAACCACGAAGAAGTTGAATATCTGAATAGACCAATAACACGCTCTGAAATTGTGGCAATAATCAATGGCTTACCAATCAAAAAGAGTCCAGGACCAGAAGGATTCACAGCCAAATTCTACCAGAGGTACATGGAGGAACTGGTAGCATTCCTTCTGAAACTATTCCAATCAATTGAAAAAGAGGGAATCCTCCCTAACTCATTTTATGAGGCCAGCATCATCCTGATACCAAAGCCTGGCAGAGATACAACAAAAAAAGAGAATTTTAGACCAATATCCTTGATGAACATTGATGCAAAAATCCTCAATAAAATACCGGCAAACCGAACCCAGCAGCACATCAAAAAGCTTATCCACTATGATCAAGTGGGCTTCATCCTTGGGATGCAAGCCTGGTGCAGCATACAAAAATCAATAAATGTAATCCAGCATATAAACAGAATCAGAGACAAAAACCACATGATTATCTCAACAGATGCAGAAAAGGCCTTTGACAAAATTCAACAACGCTTCAGGCTAAAAGCTCTCAATAAATTAGGTATTGATGGGACATATCTCAAAATAATAAGATCTATCTATGACAAACCCACGGCCAATATCATACTGAATGGGCAAAAACTGGAAGCATTCCCTTTGAAAACTGGCACAAGACAGGCATGTCCTCTCTCACCACGCCTATTCAACATAGTGTTGGAAGTTCTGGCCAGGGCAATTAGTCAGGAGAAGGAAATAAAGGGTATTCAATTAGGAAAAGAGGAAGTCAAATTGTCCCTTTTTGCAGATGACATGATTGTATATCTAGAAAACCCCATTGTCTCAGCCCAAAATCTCCTTAAGCTGAGAAGCAACTTCAGCAAAGTCTCAGGATACAAAATCAATGTACAAAAATCACAAGCATTCTTATACATCAATAACAGACAAACAGAGAGCCAAATCATGAGTGAACTCCAATTCACAATTGTTTCAAAGAGAATAAAATACCTAGGAATCTAACTTACAAGGCATGTGAAAGACCTCTTCAAGGAAAACTGCACACCACTGCTCAATGAAATAAAAGAGGATACAAACAAATGGAAGAACATTCCATGCTCATGGGTTGGAAGAATCAATATTGTGAAAATGGCCATACTGCCCAAGGTAATTTATAGATTCAATGCTACCCCCATCAAGCTACCAATGATTTTCTTCACAGAATTGGAAAAAACTACTTTAAAGTTCATATGCAACCAAAGAAGAGCCCACATCGCCAACTCAATCCTAAGCCAGAAGAACAAAGCTGGAGGCATCACGCTACCTGACTTCAAACTGTACTACAAAGCTACAGTAACCAAAACAGCATGGTACTAGTACAGAGATATAGATCAATGGAACAGAACGGAGCCCTCACAAATAATGCTGCATATCTACAACTATCTGATCTTTGACAAATCTGACAAAAACAAGCAATGGGGAAAGGATTCCCTATTTAATAAATAGTACTGGGAAAACTGGCTAGCCATATGTAGAAAGCTGAAACTGGATCCCTTCCTTACATCTTATACAAAAATTAATTCAAGATGGATGAAAGACTTACATGTTAGACCTAAAACCATAAAAACCCTAGAAGAAAACCTAGGCATTACCATTCAGGACATAGGCATGGGCAAGGACTTCATGTCTAAAACACCAAAAGCAATGGCAACAAAATCCAAAATTGACAAATGGGATCTAATTAAACTAAAGAGCTTCTGCACAGCAAAAGAAACTACCATCAGAGGGAACAGGCAACCTACAAAATGGGAGAAAATTTTCACAACCTACTCATCTGACAAAGGGCTAATATCCAGAATCTACAATGAACTCAAACAAATTTACAAGAAAAAAATAACCCCAACAAAAAGTGGGTGAAGGACATGAACAGAAACTTCTCAAAAGAAGACATTTATGCAGCCAAAAAACACATGAAAAAATGCTCATCATCACTGGCCATCAGAGAAATGCAAATCAAAACCACAATGAGATACCATCTCACACCAGTTAGAATGGCCATCATTAAAAAGTCAGGAAACAACAGGTGCTGGAGAGGATGTGGAGAAATAGGAACACTTTTACACTGTTGGTGGGACTGTAAACTAGTTCAACCATTGTGGAAGTCAGTGTGGCGATTCCTCAGGGATCTAGAACTAGAAATACCATTTGATCCAGCCATCCCATTACTGAGTATACACCCAAAGGACTTTAAATCATGCTGCTATAAAGACACATGCACACGTATGTTTATTGTGGCACTATTCACAATAGCAAAGACTTGGAACCAACCCAAATGTCCAACAACGACAGACTGGATTAAGAAAATGTGGCACATATACACCATGGAATACTATGCAGCCATAAAAAATGATGAGTTCATGTCCTTTGTAGGGACATGGATGAAACTGGTAATCATCATTCTCAGTAAACTATCACAAAGACAAAAAACCAAACACCGCATGTTCTCACTAATAGGTGGGAATTGAACAATGAGAACACATGGACACAGGAAGGGGAACATCAACCTCCGGGGACTGTTGTAGGGTTGGGGGGGGTGCAGAGGGATAACATTAGGAGATATACCTAATGCTAAATGACTAGTCAATGGGTGCAGCACACCAACATGGCACATGTACACATATGTAACAAACCTGCACATTGTGCACATGTACCCTAAAACTTAAAGTATAATAATAATAAAAAAAGCTAAAATTATTATATAATATTGTATATTACTTGTTCTTACAACTTTTTAAATGTCTCATTTTATTTATATTTAAAATTTATGAATAAAAAGTATGTACATTTATTATGTACAACATAATGTGAAACACACATATATTTGGACTGGCTAAATTGAGTTAATTAACATGCATTTTCTCACATACTTATAATTTTTTGTAGTGAGGACACAATATTTACTCTCTTAGCAATTGTCAAGAATACAACACAGTTATTAAATAATGTCACCATGTTGTATGATAGATCTGTTGAACTTACTTATTTTATATAACTGAAATGTTTTATCCTTTGACCAACATCTCCCTATCCAATTCCATCCCTAGACCCTGATAACCATCATTCTAATCTCTACTTCCATGAATTCAACTTTTTTTATATTCTACACATAAGTGAGATTATGTGGCATTTTTCTTTCTGTGTCTGGCTTACTTAACAGAATATACCCCAGGTTCAACCATTTTGTCATAATGATAGGATTTCCGTCTTTTCAAAAGAAGAACAATATTTCACTGTGTGTGTGTGTGTGTATATATGTGTGTGTGTATATATATATATATATATCACATTTTCTTTATGCATTCATTCCTCCATGGACACATAGGTTGATTTCATACCTTGACTATTGTGAATAATGCTGCAACTTACGTAGGAGTGCAGATAACTCCTTGATATATTGATTTAACTTCATTTGGACATATACCAAGTAGTAGGATTGCTAGATAATATGATAGCTCTATTTCTAATTTTTTGAGGAACCTGCATGCTGTTTTCAATACTGGATATACTAATTACATTCCCATCAATAGTGTATGAATGTTCTCCTTTCTTTGTGTATTTGCCAACAATTATTAATTTCATCTTTTTGATAACAGCCAACTTGAACAGTTGATATCTCCTTGTGGTTTCAATTCACATTTCTCTATTGGTGATTAAGGGCTTTTCCATATACATGTCTGCTATTTGTATATCTTGTCTTGCGAAATGGCTATCCAAGTATTTTATCCATTTTTTAAATCAGGTTATTTATATTCTTGCTATTGGGTTGAGTTCTTTCTATATTTTAGATATTAACCCCTTATCAAATGGATGATTTGCAAATTTTTTTCCCACTCTGTAGGTGTCTCTTCATTCTGTTGATTACTTCTTTGGCTGTAAAGAAGCTTTTCAGTTTTATATAATCCCATTGGTTTATTTTTGCTTTTGTTGCCTGGGCTTTTTGGGTCCTATCCAAAAACATTATTGGCCATACCAATATTGTAGAGATTTCTCCTTATATTTTCTTATATTAATCTCATGATTTCAGGCCTTAAGTTTAAAGTCTTTAATACATTTTGAGGTTTTTTTTTTATTTTTTTAACTTTAAGTTCATGGGTATATGTGAAGTTTGTTATATAGGGAAAGTTGTTTCATAGAGGTTTCTTGTACAGATTATTTCATCATCCAGGTATTAAGCCTGGTGGCCATTAGTAGTTGTAACTGATTCTCTCCCTCCTCCCACACTCCACCATCAGGTAGCCCCTAGTGTTTGTTGTTTCCCTCTACATGTCCATGTGTTCTCATCTTTTAGCTCCCACTTATAATTGAGAACATGTGATTTGATTTTTGGTTCTGCATTAGTTTGTTAAGGATAATGGCCTCCAGCTCCATCCATATTCTGACAAAAGACATAATCTTATTTTTTTATGGCTGCATAGTTTTTTGTGTTGTATATGTACCACATTTTCTTTATCCAGTCTACCATTGATGGGCATTTAGGTTGGTTCCATGCCCTTGCTACTGTGAATAGTGCTGCAATGAACATACGTGTACATGTGTCTTTATGATACAATGATTTATATTCTTTTGGATATATATCCAGTAATGGGGTTGGTGGGTTGAACAGTAGTTCTGCTTTTAGCTCTTTGAGGAATCACCACACTGCTTTCCATGATAAATAAAATAATTTACACTCACACCGACAATGTATAAGCCTTCCTTTTTCTCTGCAACCTTGCCATCATGTTATTTTTTGGCTTTTTAATAATAGCCATTCTGACTGGTGTGAGGTGGTATTTCATTGTGGTTTTGATTTGCATTTCTCTAATGATCAGTGATGCTGATTTTTGTTCACATGCTTGTTGGCTGAATGTATGTCTTCTTTTGAAAGGTGTCAGTTTATGTCCTTTGCCTACTTTTTATCGGGGCTATTTATTTTTATTTCTTGTAAATTTGTTTAAGTACTTTATAAATGCTGGATTTTAGACCTTTGTCGAATGCATAATTTACAAAAGTTTTCTCCCATTTTGTAGGCTGTCTGCTTACTCTGTTGATAGTTTCTTTTGCTGTACAGAAGCTATTTAGTTTAATTAGATCTTACTTGTCAAATTTTGCTTATGTTGTAATTACCTTTAGCATCTTTGTCATGTAATTACCTTTAGCATCTTTGCCGGTTCCTATGTCTTGAATGGTATTGCCTAGCTTGTCTTCCAGGGTTTTTATAGTTTTGGGCTTTACATTTAAGTATTTAATCTATCTTGAGTTAATTTTTGCATATGGTGTAAGCAGGGGGTCTGGTTTCAATCTTCTGCATATGGCTGTCCACGTATCCCAGCACCATTTATTAACTAGGTAATCCCCATTGCTTGTTTTTTCTAATTTTGTCAAAATCAGATGGTTGTAGATGTATAGACTTGTGTCTGAGCTCTCTATTCTGATCCACTGGTTTATATGTCTGTTTCTGTGCCAGTACCATGAAGTTTTGGTTACTGCAGCCACATAGCATAGATTAAAGTCACGTAACATAATGCCTCCAGCTTTGTTCTTTTTGCTTGGAATTGCCTTGGCTATTTGGGCTCTCTTTTGGTTCCATATGAATTTTAAAACAGTTATTTTCCAGGTCTGTGAAGGATCTCTACAATAGCTTGATAGGAATAGCATTGAATCTATAAATTGCTTTGGGCAATATGGTCATTTTAATTATATAGATTCTTCCTACTCACAAGCATGAAATATTTTTCCATTTCTGAATATCATCTCTGATTTCTTTGAGCAGTGTTTTGTAGTTCTCATTGTAGAGATCTTTTACCTCCCTGGTTAGCTGTATTCCTAGGTATTTTATTCTTTTCACGACTATTATGGATCGAATTGCTTGGCTCTTAGCTTGAGTATCGTTGGTGTACAGGAATGCTAGTGATCTTTCTACATTGATTTGTATCCTGAAAATTTGCTATAGTTGTTTACAAACTTAAGAAGCTTTTGGCCTGAGACTATAGGGTTTTCTAGATATAGGATCATGTCATCTGCAAACAGGGATAGTTTGACTTTTTCTATTTCGATGCCCTTTATTTCTTTCTCTTGCCTGATTGTTCTGGCCAGGAATTCTAATACTATGTTGAATAGAAGTGATGATAGAGGACATGCTTATCTTGTGCTGGTTTTCAAAGGGAATGCTTCCAGATTTCGTCCATGCAGTATGATGTTGGCTGTGGGTTTGTCACAGATGGGTCTGATTACTTTGAGGTGTGTTCCCTCAATACTTGGTTTCCACTAGCTAGACTAATAAAGAAGAAAAGAGAGAATATCCAAATGAACACAATTAGAAATGACAAAGGGGGTATAACCACTGACCACACAGAAACACAAATCACCCTCACAGAATATTATGAACACCTCTCTGCACACAAATTAGAAAATCTAGTAGAAATTGATACATTTCTGGGTACATGTACCCTCCCAAGACTGAACCGGGAAGAAATTGAATTCCTGAATAGACCAATAACAAGCTCTAAAAAGAAACCAGTAATAAATAGATAATGAATGAAAAAAAGCCCAGGATCCGATGAATTCACAGCCAAATTCTACCAGATGTACAAAGAAGAGCGGTTACCCCTCATACTGAAACTGTTCCAAAATTTGAAAAGGAGAGACTCCTCCCTGACTCATTCTATGAGGCCAGCATCATCGTGATACCTAAATCTGGCAGAGGCACAACTAAAGAAAGCTTCATGCCAATATCCTTCATGAATATCTATGAAAAAATCCTCAAAAAAATACTTGCAAACTAAATTCCGCAGCACATCAAAAAGCTCATTCACCACGATCAAGTGGGCATTATCCCTGAGATGTGAGGTTGGTTTAATATACATAAATCAATAAACATGATTCATCACATAAACATAACTAAAGATAAAAACCACATGATCATCTCAATAGACGCAGAAAAATCTTTCAGTAAAATTCAACACTGCTTCATGTTAAAATTCCTCATTTGAACACTTAAATTAATTTTTTTATAAAGGTAGTCTTTTGTAATTACTTTGGTAAACTAACCCTATTTATTAAAGATAAATTACTGTTATTGCAGGTCAGTCTAAGTCACTCCTTATTTGTGGGTTATATAATTGAGAATTATATTTTCAGTTTGATTTGCTAAAGTTTTCACTATTGGATCCTTTCTATATGTGTTTAAATTTTAAGCTATATATATGTATGTGTGTGTGTGTGTATATTCAGAGATCATATATAAATATATAATCTCTCATTTATCTGATTTATATATATATATATATATATATATATATATAATTTTCTAAGCCCTAATCTACCCTTCACTCCTGCAGCTATTACTCTGTACCTTAGTTTTCTACATATTCTGACCTTTTGAAAAACGTATATTATTATAGAATTATCTATCTTAAGCAGATCAAGAAGATATATTGACTTCTCTGAAAATTGGCTTTGAGCAAATGTGAAACCAATACCTCAAATGCTAGCAGGCATATCTAATTACCTCTTTTCTGCCTTTCTATATTTGCCTCCTACATTCTCTTTCACTGCTATCTTGCATTCTCCACACAGAGGTTCTCCTAAGATCATCTACTCACAGTTCACAAGAATAGCAGAAAGGAATATCTTTCCCCTAGCTCTAGTTTTAACTCTGATTACCCTCATTTGAATGTGTTGTATTAGTCAGTTTTCACACTGCAATAAAGAGCTGCCCAAGACTGGGTAATTTATTAAGGAAAGAGGTCTAATTGACTCACAGTTCTGGGGAGGCCTCAGGAAACTTACAATCATGTTGGCAAACGGCAAGCAGAGCGTATCTTACATGGTGGCAGGCAAGAGAGAGCAAAAGGGAGAGCAAGAGAGCTCATTATAAAACCATAAGATCTAATGAGAACTCACTCACTATCATGAGAACAGCATGGGGGAAACTGTCCCTGTGATTCAATCACCTCCCATGACACATGGGCATTATGGGGATTACAATTTGAGATGAGATTTGGGTGGGGACACAGAGCCAAATCATATTATTTTGCCCAGGCTCTTCCCAAATTTCATGTCCTTTTTACATTTCAAAACCAATCGTGCCTTTTCAACAGTACCCCAGTCTTAACTTATTTCAGCATCAACTCAAAAGTCCAAGTCCAAAGTCTCATCTGAGACAAGGCAAGTCCCTTCTGCCTATGGGCCTGTACAATCAAAAACACGTTAGTTACTTCCAAAATACAATGGGGGGTACAGGCATTTGATAAATGCTTCAATTCCAAGTAAGAGAAATTGACCAAAACAAAGGGGTCACAGGCCCCACGCAGGTTCAAAACCCAAAGGGGTAGTCATTAAATCTTAAAGATCTGAAATGATCTCTTTTGACTCCATGTCTCACATCCAAGTCACACTGATGCAATAGGTAGACTCCCATTGTCTTGGGCAGCTCTGCCTCTGTGGCTTTGCAGAGTACAGCTATTCTCCTGGTTGCTTCCATGGGCTGGCATTGAGTGTCTGAAGCTTTTCCAGGAACACAGTGCAAGTTGTCAGTGGATCTACCATTCTGGGGTCTGGAGAATGGTGGTCTTCTTCTCACAGCTCTACTAGGCAGTGCCCCAGTGAGGATTCCAAAACTCATAGACATTCATAGATTCATACTTATCTGTAAAAATATGGTTAGAGTTCAAGCCCCAGTGGTTCTTGAAACAAGGAGGATTTACATAAACATCTTTCTGAAATGTAGCTCTCTCAATCCCACCACCTTCTGTGCATGCACTACTTGAACACTTCGAGTACCATGCCTGCTTCCTAGTTTACATGTCCACCCCCTAGTTTAGAAGTCTACATCCAACAACTCTCCTCAGATGGTTGCTTCTGCCTCCTCGTGCTCCAAATCTCAGAGTCCATTCTCCCATTTTTGTGCATAAACCGAAGCTACAGATTTCAAAGATGGTCTAAAGACTTACAAGTCTTAAATATGCTCTGTTTGATATAAAAATTATTTAAAAATTGAAAAATAATTGCCAAAATGTAAAACCCAGGTGGTCATTGATTCAAGGGTCCCATAGACGTATTGGTGGAAAAACTTCTGTACAGGTGTTTGGGTGAGGCTGATCAGTGACCCATCCCTGTAATACCTGATTCAGATATTTTCTGAATTCTGAGATAAGAAGTTTCATTTTAATAAGATCAGGCCCTGTGACTTAACATATAATTTAATCCCTCAGTAAACTAGAAAAGAATCAGAGAAAATGTCTATCTGGATTCAACTTATTTCTTAAATCGTAATTGCCAGGAAGAGAAATATTGAATAGAATTAGGCTTTGGTAGAAAGCCTAAGTAAAGGAAAAGAAAAAAGAAAGGAAAAAAGGATTATCCTAAAATGTTTAAGAAAAACTGTGATTATTAAAAATAAAATGTTGACATTGATAATTTAATCAGAAATTAGGGAGACATGCCTATTAATAGTAAAGTGGCTGTACATGTATAAATTGAGTTGCTCATTAGCGAGTTTATATCTTTAAAAAATATGAAGGCCGGGCGCGGTGGCTCACGCTTGTAATCCCAGCACTTTGGGAGGCCGAGGCGGGCGGATCACAAGGTCAGGAGATCGAGACCACGGTGAAACCCCATCTCTACTAAAAATACAAAAAAATTAGCCAGGCGTGGTGGCGGGCGCCTGTAGTCCCAGCTACTCGGAGAGGCTGAGGCAGGAGAATGGCATGAACCCGGGAGGCGGAGCTTGCAGTAAGCCGAGATTGTGCCACTGCACTCCAGCCTGGGCGACAGAGTGAGACTCCATCTCAAAAAAAAAAAAAAAAAAAGAAAAGAAAAAATAAACCAAATGCCACTGCCTCAAATGAGAGCAACATCAACAATACACAATTTGATGACACATAAAAGAAGAAAACATTAACGATTAGTGGATATGATTACTAAATATAACTCTTTTCATAATATATAACAAAATAAAGACATCACACTGGAATTATAAAAGCCATACAAGTGCCAGGCGCGGTGGCTTACGCCTATAATCCCAGCGCTTTGGAAGTCTGAGGGGGTGGATCACGAGGTCAGGAGTTTGGGACCAGCCTGATCAAGATGGTGAAACCTCGTCTCTACTAAAAATACAAAAATTAGCCAGGCATGGTGGCATGCGCCTGTAGTCCCAGCTACTCTGGAGGCTGAGGCAGGAGAATCATTTGAACTAGGGAGGCAGAGGTTGCAGTGAGCCAAGATTGTGCCACTGCACTCCATCCTGGGTCACAGCAAGACTTCTTCTCAAAAAAAAAAAAAAAAAAGATATACAAAAGTGTATTGTTTTTTCTTTTGAAAATAAATACTTAATGAGGACAGTATAATTAAGGATGCTAAAGAAAAGAATGAGTTGAGCTTTAAGAAACAAAAACAATAATTACTTGGAATAGAGTATGAAACAGAACAAAAAAGAGATAGATTGAGAACAGGTAAGTAAAGAACATCATATTTTGTTTTGTTTTTTTTCCTAGAGAAAGAAGTTTTTGTCAACATTGAATGTCCCCCTGTTTATAATATTGTGGAGAGTTAGCTTATTTTAAATTAGGTTGCATAATTCCTAAGCACAAATCAATTCTAAAGCATTTTTTTTTAATATATACCCACTCCAGCTGATTTTCATGGTCGTTATTTTGGCTCAGATATTGAACATCTAGCTCCTAGCAACTATAATTGAGTGGAATTTTTTTTTTTACTAATACAAGAAATCCTTGAAAATAAATTCAGATGTTTAAGAGTCTCTACACAACCCATCAATTTGTTTTCTCACACAGGAAAATGAATAAAACCAGCATTCCCTCCTACTAGCTGCTTGACAATTGTTATTTGTCTTTTGTCAGCCAGCAAATTTTCTTGCAAAGATCACCTAAAAAGATTTTATTTTGTTTTGTTTTTAATTTTTTTTATATTCTCTCTGGTCAATATATATTATTCAACTAGGAAACTACCTTTCTGCTTCTCACCATTTTCCCACCAAATCTATTATTTAAGGCCTGTGAAAGGTTCAGGCGTCATTAGTAAGGTTATACTTTCAGGATAGTACCTTTGTAAAGCAGACAATTTACATAATTGCCCTGGTTATGAGTTGTTTTGTCAACTCCAGTAATATTTCAGAATTATTTTTCAGTATAAAGATTCTGAGCGTTCCAAGGAAAAAAATTTCAAATAAGCCAAATATATGAGTACTGGAGAACAAACACTGTTATTTAAATTATTACCAGTTCAAAGGAAAATCTTGAAAAAGTAAAGAAGATTTACAACCATTGATTTCTAATTAATAATGAAAATAATTTTAACTCATTAGACTAAAAGTCTGTCTTCTTTCTGCTGAATATGCAATTAATTAGTAATACTGACTTTCAGGGTAATTCTTTGAAAATATACAATTTGATAGCATATAATATAAGAAAACATTAAACATTAGTAGATATGATTACTAAATATAACTATTTTCCTAATATATATCAAAATAAGTATATTGCACTTGAATTATAAAAACATATAAAAGAGTATTTTTTCTCTTTTGGAAATAAATAGTTAATGAAAATATAATTATCATTGAAATTATGATTCAATTGATTCAAGTTGAATAGTATTTCTATTTCTTATCAATCATAAGAATTATGATTCAAGTTGAAATAGTATACCTATTTTCTTGTCACTTGCCTCTTTATTTAAAAAAATGTTAATTTTATTTTAATAAAGTGTAACTCAATAAAAGTTACATTAAATTCTTTTGGATGCCCAAAGCTAAAATCATTCAAATATATAGCTTTTTTATTATTTAATTGTACCCTAGAAGAGGACAACCAACATATTGAGAAGTGGACAGGCGACAAATTTCTCACTCCTCCTTGAGCATCAATTTTCAACCAGCTGAATTTCTCAAAGTTAAAAAAAAATTCAATAAATAGACATTATGAAAAAACTTAGTTATTTTGCTTGTCCAGTCTAGTTCTCATAATCATGTATAAAGTGCTTATCATCTAAAGTTTGGAGAGAAATATTTGAACATAATTAAATGTTTTAAGCTGTCACACAGCTATATAATTTGTCTCCTATTTAACAGTTAGATTCAAAACGTTTCAGCATTTTTCAGGCAATTAGTATCTTTATATACCTATCAATAAAACTGATATCTTTCTGTCCTGATAGTGCATCTGTGACTACATATCACTGGAACCCATTCAACAATGATGATAATGATGATCATGATGCTGGTGTTTGTTTTTTTTTTTGAGACGGAGTCTCGCTCTGTCGCCCAGGCTGGAGTGCAGTGGCGCAATCTCGGCTCACTGCAAGCTCCGCCTCCCGGGTTCACGCCATTCTCCTGCCTCAGCCTCTCCGAGTAGCTGGGACTACAGGCGCCCGCCACCACGCCCGGCTAATTTTTTTTTTTTGTATTTTTAGTAGAGACGGGGTTTCACTGTGGTCTCGATCTCCTGACCTCATGATCCGCCCGCCTCAGCCTCCCAAAGTGCTGGGATTACAAGTGTGAGCCACTGCGCCCGGCCTGATGCTGGTGTTTTATTCAGTTGTTTAAATGTTGTCTGTACCATAAATTCTCTCCATATTAATAGAAGTTGAAAAACTATATTGCTGTTGAAAAGTTTCATTCAATGTTGTCTTGACAGCAGAAATAGCATTTGTAGTAAGTACAATTATGCAGTAAATGACAGGCTTTTAAATATACTTGTAAATTTTGAAAATTGTAATGTGTCAAAATATAACATACAATAGAAAAATAATTACTTTGGGGATATAGCAAGCAAATGAAGAATGGATTTTCTGAGATCCCCAGAATAAAATATAGACTAATGAAAAAGCTTCATAGATATGAGAGGTATTTGATATTGTCATTTTTATAATTTCACTTAGAGATTAAAGATATATTTCTGTAATATTAAAATAAAATACAGTACACAGTCATATTAAGAGACATAACCACTGCCAGGTATAGGATATTAAACACATCTATTAGGGTTTATTGTCTCCTAAGACCTAAATTTCAAAATTTACTTGACAACAAATCCTTTTTCTATAACATTCAGGACTTTTAGTATTTGGATTAAAGTGCATATGCTGTTGTTGTTTGCTATATGAATGTAATTTTCATCTATGCAGATGGGAAGAAGGAGTATAGTTTCATGTGAAAAATACACTGTGGTTCACTTTTTCATACGTAGTTATGGCAGGCTGACGAATTAAACAGGAAGTACATTAAACCCAAAGACGTTTAATTGCATCTTCCACTAAGATTTAAAAGCTCAAAGAATTTTTGAATGACTTTTCTGGTACTGCGCTCTGACTGACACATATAACTTCATTAATCTTATCATTAACCAGTTATCATTTTTAATTTTCTTTTGATGTAGAAAGTTTGTATGGTTAAAGAGAATAACACAGCAGATGAAATACGTATTACAAATAACACTAGTAAATACGTATAATTTTTATATTTCAAAAGTGTGTTGTTGACACAAAGTAATAAAATTCATTGAATGTCTATCATATGCTGGTAACTTTAATAAACACCTTGTATACAACACCTTATTATTCCTTTTAGCAGAAGTATTCCCAATTTACACATGAATAGACTGAAACTCAGAGATGTCAACTTTACAGGGTTGGACACGAAGCTAAGATTTGTATATCATTTTGCCTAATGCAAACCCTATACTTTGTATATTATGTAACCTATACTTTGTTACATATATTTTTCTTTCTTTTTTAGTAGTCTTATATGTTACTTGTTAATGAAAGATCAATGAATCTGCAGAGGCAAAAGGAGAACTTTCTTTTCTAAAAGCAATCTAAAGGTTAGAGAGACATCCTTCAGTACAAAATGAAAGTGTGCTGTGAGAAGGGGTCATAGGATATTTTAAAGCCAAAAAACACAGAACACAGAGCAGGGGAAGGGAGTTAGGGGACTGAGGAGTGGTTGAATGACCTTTAAGCCCCTAATTATCAATCTCTGTTAATTGGCTGGTTGCAGGTAGTTGACTGATTGAGGCCAGGTGGTCTATTGGTGGTTAGATGAGGAAGTTCCAGCTCCTCATCTAACTTTTTTTTCTTTTCTTTTTTCAGAAACTCTTCTTTAACTTGGTCACAGTAAAACATGTTTTGCCACACTTTCCAGGGACACAGAATGCATGACCACTTCCTCGCCCTGCCCTGGCCTCTTGGTTTTAACTGTGGAACTACAGGGATTGTGTATTGTCAGTTAAATGGGGGCATGATTCTACATATTATTAACTATTTCACACATGTGCAATTAAAATGTACACTCTAAGAAGTGATTGTCTTCGTGTTATTTTGTAAAAGAATGAAATTATAAATGAAGAAAAATTATGTTCTCAAACTTTTAGGCAAGCACAGTAACACCAAATTTCACTAGTTTTAAAAAATGAAACCAGTTTTATACTACAATCTAATTACCCTCTTAAAAATATATTGCTGAAATATTTTTAGCATGTATAAAGAAGGAAGATGAAGCAGTGTAAATTATAGGCATATGGTGATTATCCCAAAATCTTGGTGCTAAAATTGAAGCTTAATACCAGTTAAGCTGTCACTAAGTCAGAGTTATGAGTATATGCAGGTAAAATTCTTGATAATTGCTTATAATTTTCAATGTTTGGAAAACAGTTTCCTAAGCAGATGTTTTTGCATTTTCCTAAATGTTTCTGTCTCTATCAAATGTTGAACATTTTCTCTGGTTTATGCTCAAACACGTTAATCATTCCCAGTCTTTCAAGATGCTTACCTGACAACATTAACATACAAATGTACAGTGATCACTGTGCTATTTGGATTTCCTTACACTTAATACACTTGAAAAAAAATCAGTTTTGTCTTCATTATTTTGTGTGATGCCTTGTTCAAAAAATAAATTTGTCATGAATTTGCTAGCCTTTAAAATTAAGTATTAATTGAGATTGGACAATTAGAAAATTATCCCAGAAAAATATCATTTAGCAAGCAATTCCTTTAAATTTGTAATATCATAAAGGAGGTTACTGGGCTAAAAGATTGTCTATGCCAATGGCATAAGTTACCATCATTTCTATTTCTAAGACCAGTAAATACATATCAAATCTTTCTTTTCACATTTTATTTTAAATTACCTTACAGCTAAGTATTAACTACTTAGGAGCTAATTACACAGCTAATGACTTCTCTATACTTTTTTTATTTTGATATTTCATTTGTATAGCCATCAAAACTTCAATATCTATAGAAAATGAGATGGGTATACATTAACAACTTAATTTTATTAGATACAACTAGTTCTGCTGAAAATCTATGATAAAGATTATTGATGGTTTTTATAAAATTAGACTGGAAACTAAAATTCAATTTATTCTGGTTACTTACGTGATAGAATAATGAATTGGGTGGCGGTATTTTGATACAGAAAAAAAGTTAAGCCAAAAAGGTTAAATGTTAGTTAGTGTTAAAAAACTGCTACATAACCTTAATCTAAAGTCCATTCTGTATGACAGAATTATCTTAACATCATTATTTTTAGTGTAAAGTGACTTAATATTAGAAATGTTGAAGAAATCCTATATAGTGACATTTATGTAAAGTAAATGTTTCTCAAAATAGTTCAGACACAAACTGATCTAGATCTTTCCAAAAGAATCTTAGTCCTTGATAAGAAGCAACGATTCACTCCGTTGAATCTCCTACTGTTTTCTTCACTGAAAAAAATAATATTTTAGTGTTTCTAAAAAAGTGAATTATCTTAAAGTATGAACATTTGTAATTCTTTAAGTAGTTTCTTGTTTTACTAATTGACTTTGAGAAACAACAACAATTAACTTCACTTTTCCAGTCTCCTAAGTCTAAATCTTTTACTCTAATTTTTATTTCCCAGACCAATCTGTTCCAGCATCAAATTCTATTGACTGGAGATTTAAAACATATTCAGCCTTTCTTATCACTACTTTGGTCTAAACCATTATCATTTCTCACCTAGATTGTTGCAATACTATAAAAAAAATGATCCCCTGTTCCTGCTTTTTGCTAATCAAGCTGTTCTCAAATTAGCCACCAGAAGTTTTTTTTTTTAATAAAAATAAGATCATGATACTTTCCTATATTAAAACCTGTAATTTACTCACATACTACTCAAGTTAAAAGTTAACACCTATAACATGCCTCACTATATCCTGCATGTTCTGTGCCTCCCTAACCCTGAATTCCTTGACCTTATCCCCAACACCACTCCCATCCCCAAGATTATTCTTCTCCCACCATATTGTCTGCTCCAGGAATCAAGGAGGCATAATTTGTTCTGGGGCGTTTGCTCTTCTGTTTGTCTCTACTGAGAAGCATTTGTCTCATATATGAAAAGGTATATGTATTAGAAAGGTTTCTCCAGAGAACCAATAGGATATACCTATAAGAGAAGACTTATTATGGGAATTGGCTCATACAGTTACACAGTCATGAAGGCCAAGAAGTCCCACAGTCTGCCTTCTGCATGTTGGATAAACACAAAAGTCTGTAGTGTGACTTTGGCTGAGTTCAAAAGCTTGAGGACCAGGGAGCAGAGAATGCAAGTCCGAATCTAATTTTAAAGACTTGCGAAAGAGGAATACTGATATCCAAGGGCAGGAGAAGATGAATGTTCCAGCGCAAAAAAGTAGTAAATTCACACTTTCTCCACATTTTTATTTGGACCCTCAACTGACTGGATTATGCCTACTTACATTGGTGAGGGTGATCTTCGCCACTCTACAGATTCAAATGTTAATCTTTTCTAGAAACATCCCTGTGGATGAACACATACATGCACGCGCACACACATACACTCTCTCTCTCTCACACACACACACACACACACACACAGAGAGAGAGAGAGAGAGAGAGAAATAACGTTTTACCAGCTATCTGGGCATCTCCTGGCTGAGTCAAGATACATATAAAATAAGCCATCACAGTGTACTTCCTCACCTCTTCCAAGTCTTTGCTCAGGTATTGCCATCTCAGTGACTCTTCTATTTAAAATTGCCTCACCATACATTATATATTCACTTTGCCCCTTTATTTGTCCCTTTCATTATAATACCTCTTAAAATATTACATAATTGGTTTTTGTCTGTCTCCTTCCCAATATAATGTAAACTTTTCCTTTTATTCTCCTGTATTCCCAGATCCCTAGAAAAGTATATGTCTCCTAGTAGACACTCAATGAATATTTGTCAAATAAAATATAGCTATCAGGTAAAAAAAAAAAAAAAAAGTAGAATAAAACTTAACCAAGGTTTAAAAAGTAGATGAAATGCTTTAGAAAAAGATTTTTATACATGCATACATGCTAAAGCTGCAGATTTTTAAAGGATTAGGAGAGATAAAATAGCATGCTAAATATGAAGCATAGAAAATAAAAGCCTCAATTTTTCTTTTACAAAATATAATGCTTTTGAAATAAATATCAATATTGTTTTCTGAGTTTAACTGAAGACAGAGAAAGCTAAGAAGCCTTCAGTGTCACTGAATGCCAGGACCAGCTCCTGGTCTTGAATGCATTCTAGGGAAGCATGCACTATTGCACAGGCATTGAAATACAAAGCAGGTACTTAGCTGAGCAAGTGGTATCTTTCAGCCTTTACTCTTTACTCTTAAGTGTCATCTTGTATCTCAACCTGAATTACACCGCAAAACAAAAATGCCTTCAGCATGAAATGTCTGTGAAACCCAATGCAGGAAACATTCCTCAAATAAGGAACCCATAGAGAGCTTTGGCCCTCTGAAAGCACCCAGAAATGAGGCCAATTGACCATATACAACATATACCACTGTAAAATCCTCAAGGCACGAAGAGACTATAAAAACAAAAAAGCCTCATCTGAATTATGGCAATATTTTTTAAAAAGGAAAAGAAAATAAATACCAGTCCCCTCACATGAAATCAGAATAAGAACTTCAGCAATTCAAAAACCCAGGATGATTTCTTACCTTCAAAGTCTCCCACTAGCTCCTCTGTAATAAAATGCAACCAGATTGAGGCAACTGAAATGACAGATACAGAATTCAGAACCTAGATGGCAAAGCAGCTCAAAGAGAATGACTACATGCTCACCCATAAAGCAAGTCTCAATTAATTTTAAAAAATCAAAATCATACTAACTATATTCTTGTGCCAAAGTGTAATAAAAAGAGAAATCAATACCAGGAGGATATCTCAAAACTACACAATTACGTGGAAACTAAACAATTCGTTCCTGAATGACTTTTGGGTAAATAATGAAATTAAAACAGAGATCACAAAATTCTTTGAGATAAAGTGGAGCCAAGATGGCCGAATAGGAACAGCTCTGGTCTACAGCTCCCAGCGTGAGTGATGCAGAAGACGGGTGATTTCTCCATTTCCATGTGAGGTACCGAGTTCATCTCACTAGGGAGTGCCAGACAGTAGATGCAAGACAGTGGGTGCAGTGCACCGTACGCAAGCCGAGGCAGGGCAAGGCAATGCCTCACTTGGGAAGCACAAGGGGTCAGGGAGTTCTCTTTCCTCGTTAAAGAAAGGGGTGACAGATGGCACCTGGAAAATCGGGTCACTCCCACCCTAATAGTGCGCTTTTCCAACGGGCTTAAAAAACGGCACACCAGAAGATTATATCCCGCACCTGGCTCGGAGGGTCCTACGCCCACGGAGTATTGCTGATTGCTAGCACAGCAGTCTGAGATC
Source organism: Symphalangus syndactylus (assembly GCF_028878055.3). Classification (NCBI taxonomy): domain Eukaryota; kingdom Metazoa; phylum Chordata; class Mammalia; order Primates; family Hylobatidae; genus Symphalangus; species Symphalangus syndactylus. The sequence continues at coordinate 58,668,639 of NC_072426.2, forward strand.
AAGCAGCAAGGCAGCAGCAAGGCTGGGGGAGGGGTGCCTGCCATTGCCCAGGCTAGATTAGGTAAACAAAGCAGCCAGGAAGCTCGAACTGGGTGGAGCTCACCACAGCTCAAGGAGGCCTGCCTGCTTCTGTAGGCTCCACCTCTGGGGGCAGGGCACAAACAAAAAGACAGCAGTAACGTCTGCAGACTTAAATGTCCCTGTCTGACAGCTTTGAAGAGAGTAGTGGTTCTCCCAGCACACAGCTGGAGATCTGAGAACAGGCAGACTGCCTCCTGAAGTGGGTCCCTGACCCCCGAGCAGCCTAACTGGGAGGCACCCCCCAGTAGGGGCAGACTGACACCTCACATGGCCCGGTACTCCTCTGAGACAAAACTTCCAGAGGAACGATCAGGCAGCAGCATTTGCAGGTCACCAGTATCTGCTGTTCTACAGCCACCACTGTTCTGAAGCCACCACTGCTGATACCCAGGCAAAGTGTCTGGAGTGGACCTCTAGAAAACTCCGACAGACCTGCAGCTGAGGGTCCTGTCTCCTAGAAGGAAAACTAACAAACAGAAAGGACATCCACACCAAAAACCCATCTGTACGTCACCATCATCAAAGACCAAAAGTAGATAAAACCACAAAGATGGGGAAAAAACAGAGCAGAAAAACTGGAAACTATAAAAAGCAGAGTGCCTCTCCCCCTACAAAGGAATGCACACAGCTCCTCACCAGCAACGGAACAAAGCTGGACGGAGAATGACTTTGACGAGTTGAGAGAAGAAGGCTTCAGACGATCAAACTACTCTGAGCTACAGGAGGAAATTCAAACCAATGGCAAAGAAATTAAAAACTTTAAAAAAAATTAGATGAATGGATAACTAGAACAACCAATGCAGAGAAGTCCTTAAAGGAGCTGATGGAGCTGAATGCCAAGGCTCGAGAACTACATGAAGAACGCAGAAGCCTCAGAAGCCGATGAGATCAACTGGAAGAAAGGGTATCAGTGATGGAAGATGAAATGAATGAAATGAAGCGAGAAGGGAAGTTTAGAGAAAAAAGAATAAAAAGAAACGAACAAAGCCTTCAAGAAATATGGGACTATGTGAAAAGACCAAATCTACGTCTGATTCGTGCACCTGAAAGTGACGGGGAGAATGGAACCAAGTTGGAAAACACTCTGCAGGATATTATCCAGGAAAACTTCCCCAATCTAGCAAGGCAGGCCAACATTCAGAATCAGGAAATACAGAGAACACCACAAATATACTCCTCGAGAAGAGCAACCCTAAGAGAAATAATTGTCAGATTCACCAAAGTTGAAATGAAAGAAAAAATGTTAAGGGCAGTCAGAGAGAAAGGTCGGGTTACCCACAAAGGGAAGCCCATCAGACTAACAGCTGATCTCTTGGCAGAAACTCTACAAGCCAGAAGACAGTGGGGGCCAATATTCAACATTCTTAAAGAAAAGAATTTTCAACCCCGAATTTCATATCCAGCCAAACTAAGCTTCATAATTGAAGGAGAAATAAAATACATTACAGACAAGCAAATGCTGAGAGATTTTGTCACCACCAGGCCTGCCCTACAAGAGCTCCTGAAGGAAGCACTGAACATGGAAGGGAACAACCAGTACCAGCCACTGCAAAAACATGCCAAAATGTAAAGACCATCGAGGCTAGGAAGAAACTGCATCAACTAACAAGCAAAATAACCAGCTAACATCATAATGACAGGACCAAATTCACACATAACAATATTAACTTTAAATGTAAATGGGCTAAATGCTCCAATTACAAGACACAGACTGGCAAATTGGATAAAGAGTCAAGAACCATCAGTGTGCTGTATTCAGGAAACCCATCTCAAATGCAGAGACACACATAGGCTCAATATAAAGGGATGAAGGAAGATCTACCAAGCAAATGGAAAACAAAAAAAGGCAGGGGTTGCAATCCTAGTCTCTGATAAAACAACTGTAAACCAACAAAGATCAAAAGAGACAAAGAAGGCCATTACATAATGGTAAAGGGATCAATTCAACAAGAAGAGCTAACTATCCTAAATATATATGCACCCAATACAGGAGCACCCAGATTCGTAAAACAAGTCCTGAGTGATCTACAAAGAGACTTAGACTCCCACACAATAATAATGGGAGACATTAACACCCCACTGTCAACATTAGACAGATCAATGAGACAGAAAGTTAACAAAGATACCCAGGAATTGAACTCAGCTCTGCACCAAGAGGACCTAATAGACATCTACAGAACTCTCCACCCCAAATCAACAGAATATACATTTTTTTCAGCACCACACCACACCTATTCCAAAACTGACCACATAGTTGGAAGTAAAGCTCTCCTCAGCAAATGTAAAAGAACAGAAATTATAACAAACTGTCTCTCAGACCACAGTGCAATCAAACTAGAACTCAGGATTAAGAAACTCACTCAAAACCGCTCAACTACATGGAAATTGAACAACCTGCACCTGAGTGACTACTGGGTACACAACAATGAAGGCAGAAGTAAAGATGTTCTTTGAAACCAATGAGAACAAAGACACAACATACCAGAATCTCTGGGACACATTCAAAGCAGTGTGTAGAGGGAAATTTATAGCACTAAATGCCCACAAGAGAAAGCAGGAAAGATCCAGAATTGACACCCTAACATCACAATTAAAAAAACTAGAAAAGCAAGAGCAAACACATTCAAAAGCTAGCAGAACGCAAGAAATAACTAAAATCAGATCAGAACCGAAGGAAATAGAGACACAAATAACCCTTCAAAAAATTAATGAATCCAGGAGCTGGTTTTTTGAAAAGATCAACAAAATTGATAGAGCACTAGCAAGACTAATAAAGAAGAAAAGGGAGAAGAAGCAAATAGACGCAATAAAAAATGATAAAGGGGATAACACCACCAATCCCACAGAAATACAATCTACCATCAGAGAATACTACAAAAACCTCTACACAAATAAACTAGAAAATTCAGAAGAAATGGATAAATTCCTCGACACATACACCCTCCCAAGACTAAACCAGGAAGAAGTTGAATCTCTGAACAGACCAATAACAGGCTCTGAAATTGTGGCAATAATCAATAGCTTACCAACCAAAAAATGTCCAGGACCTCATGGATTCACAGCCAAATTCTACCAGAGGTACAAGGAGGAACTGGTATCATTCCTTCTGAAACTATTCCAATCAATAGAAAAAGAGGGAATCCTCCCTAACTCATTTTATGAGGGAAGCATCATCCTGATACCAAAGCCGGGTAGAGACACAACGAAAAAAGAGAATTTTAGACCAATATCCTTGATGAACATTGAAGCAAAAATCCTCAATAAAATACTGGGAAACTGAATCCGGCAGCACATCAAAAAGCTTATCCACCATGATCAAGTGGGCTTCATCCCTGGGATGCAAGGCTGGTTCAACATACGCAAATCAATAGATGTAATCCAGCATATAAACAGAACCAGAGACAAAAACCACATGTTTATCTCCATAGATGCAGAAAAGGCCTTTGACAAAATTCAACAACCCTTCATGCTAAAAACTCTCAATAAATTAGGTATTGATGGGACATATCTCAAAATAATAAGAGCTATCTATGACAAACCCACAGCCAATATCATACTGAATGGGCAAAAACTGGAAGCATTCCCTTTGAAAACTGGCACAAGACAGGGATGCCCTCTCTCACCACTCCTATTCAACATAGTGTTGGAAGTTCTGGCCAGGGCAATTAGTCAGGAAAAGGAAATAAAGGGTATTCAATTAGGAAAAGAGGAAGTCAAATTGTCCCTGTTTGCAGATGACATGATTGTATATCTAGAAAACCCCATTGTCTCAGCCCAACATCTCCTTAAGCTAATACGCAACTTCAGCAAAGTCTCAGGATACAAAATCAATGTACAAAAATCACAAGCATTCTTATACACCAATAACAGACAAACAGAGAGCCAAATCATGAGTGAACTCCCATTCACAATTGCTTCAAAGAGAATAAAATACCTAGGAATCCAACTTACAAGGGATGTGAAGGACCTCTTCAAGGAGAACTACAAACCACTGCTCAATGAAATAAAAGAGGATACAAACAAATGGAAGAACATTCCATGCTCATGGGTAGGAAAAATCAATATCATGAAAATGGCCATACTGCCCAAGGTAATTTATAGATTCAATGCCATCCCCATCAAGCTACCAATGACTTTCTTCACAGAATTGGAAAAAACTACTTTAAAGTTCATATGGAACCAAAAAAGAGCCTGCATCACCAAGTCAATCCTAAGCCAAAAGAGCAAAGCTGGAGGCATCACGCTACCTGATTTCAAACTATACTACAAGGCTACAGTAACCAAAACAGCATGGTACTGGTACCAAAACAGAGATATAGATCAATGGAACAGAACAGAGCCCTCAGAAATAACGCTGCATATCTACAACCATCTGATCTTTGACAAACCTGACAAAAACAAGCAATGGGGAAAGGATTCCCTATTTAATAAATGGTGCTGGGAAAACTGGCTAGCCATATGTAGAAAGCTGAAACTGGATCCCTTCCTTACACCTTATACAAAAATTAATTCAAGATGGATTAAAGACTTATATGTTAGACCTAAAACCATAAAAACCCTAGAAGAAATCCTAGGCAATACCATTCAGGACATAGGCATGGGCAAGGACTTCATGTCTAAAACGCCAAAAACAATGGCAACAAAATCCAAAATTGACAAATTGGATCTAATCAAACTAAAGAGCTTCTGCACAGCAAAAGAAACTACCATCAGAGTGAACAGGCAACCTACAGAATGGGAGAAAATTTTTGCAACCTACTCATCTGACAAAGGGCTAATATCCAGAATCTACAATGAACTCAAACAAATTTACAAGAAAAAAACAACCCCATCAAAAAGTGGGCAAAGGATATCAACAGACACTTCTCAACAGAAGACATTCATGCAGCCAAAAAACACATGTAAAAATGCTCATCATCACTGGCCATCAGAGAAATGCAAATCAAAACCACAATGAGATACCATCTCACACCAGTTAGAATGGCCATCATTAAAAAGTCAGGAAACAACAGGTGCTGGAGAGGATGTGGAGAAATAGGAACACTTTTACACTGTTGGTGGGACTCTAAACTAGTTCAACCATTGTGGAAGTCAATGTGGCAATTCCTCAGGGATCTAGAACTAGAAATACCATTTGATCCAGCCATCCCATTACTGGGTATATACCCAAAGGACTATAAATTATGCTGCTATAAAGACACATGCACACGTATGTTTACTGTGGCACTATACACAATAGCAAAGACTTGGAACCAACCCAAATGTCCAACAACGATAGACTGTATTAAGAAAATATGGCACATATACACCATGGAATACTATGCAGCCATAAAAAATGATGAGTTCATGTCCTTTGTAGGGACATGGATGAAACTGGAAATCATCATTGTCAGCAAACTATCACAAGGACAAAAAACCAAACACCACATGTTCTCACTCATAGGTGGGAATTGAACAATGAGAACACATGGACACAGGAAGGGGAACATCACACTCTGGGGACTGTTGTGGGGTGGTGGGAGGCGGGAGGGTGGAGGGATAGCATTAGGAGATATACCTAATGCTAAATGATGAGTTAATGGGTGCAGTACACCAACATGGCACATGTTTACATATGTAAAAAACCTGCACATTGTGCACATGTACCCTAAAACTTAAAGTATAATAATAATAAAATTTTTAAAAAAAGAAAACAGAGACACAACATACCAAAAGCTCTGGAAAGCAGCAAAAAAAGTGTTAAGGGGAGAGTTTACATTGCTAAATGCCTATGTCAAGAAGTTAGAAGATCCCAAATTAACAATCTGACATTGCACCTAGAGGAACTAGAAAAAGAACAAACCAAATCCAAAGCTAGCAAAAGAAAGGAAATTACTAAAATCAGAAAGGAACCAAATAAATTGAGATAAAAATTCATTAAAAGGATCAATGAAATGAAGTTGTTAATTTGAAAGAATAAAAATATTGATAGAACTCTAGCTGTATTAACAAATAAAAAGAGACAGTCTAAGCACAATTACAAGTGACAAAAGTGACATGTGACATTACATCTGATCACACAGACATGCATAAGAGCCTCAGTCACTACCACGGACACCTCTGGGCATATAATCTAGAATCTAGGGAAAATGGATAAATTTCTGGAAATATACAATCTCCCAAGATTGAATCAGGAAGAAATCAAAAGCATGAATAGACCAATATAGAGCTCTAAAATTGAATTAGTAATAAAAAGCCTCCAACCAAAAATGCCCTGGACCAGACAGATTCAGAGCTGAATTCTACCAGACATGCAAAGAAGAATTGGTGCCAATTTCATTGAAACTGTTTCAAAAAATCAGGGAGGAAGAACTCCTCCTTATCTCATTCTACAGAGGAAGCATCAATCCTGGTACCAAATCTGGCAAAGATACAACAAAAAAGAAAACTAAAGGCCAAGTCTCTGATGAACATAAACACATAAATCCTCAACAAAACACTAGGAAACTAAATCCAGCAGCACATCAATAAATTAATCTACCATGATCAAGTAGGCTTTATTCCTAGGATTCAACACTGGTTCAACATACACAAGTCAAAAACTGTGATTCACCACAGAAACAGAATTAGAAACAAAGACCACATGATTATCTCAATAGACACACACACAAAAAAATTTTGATAAAATTCAACATTCCATTGTGATAAAAAGAAAGCCTTCAACAAACTAGGCATTGAAGGAACATACCTCAAAATAATAAGACCTGTCTATGACAAACCCATAGCCAGCATCACAAGAATAGGCAAAAGCTGGAAGTATTCCCCTTAAGATCAGCAACAAGACAAGGGTAATTACCTTCACCACTCCTATTCAATATAGTACCAAAAGTCCTAAGTACTCTTGCTTGATTGCTCTGATTAGAGAAAGAAATAAAAGGCATTCAAATAGAAAAAGAAGTCAAATTATCTCTGTTTGCTGGTGATACGAACCTATACATAGAAAATCCTAAAGACTCAAACAAAGGGCTCCTAGACCTAATAAACCACTTTGGTAAAGTTTCAGAAAACAGAATCGATCTGCACAAATCAATAGCATTTCTGTTCACCAATATCGTTGAAGCTGAGAATCAAATCAAGATGCAACCCCATTTATAATAGCCACAGAAAAATAAAATAACTGGAAATATATCTGACCAAAGTGGTGAAAGACCTTTACAAAGAGAACTGCAGAACACTGCTGAAAGAAATCATAGCTGATTCAGTGATACTCCTATCAAACTACCAATATCAATTTTCACAGAATTAGAAATAACTATTCTAAAATTCATATGAAAATGAAAAAGAGCCTGAATTGTCAAAATGACTCTCAGCAGAAAGAACAAAGTTGAAGACATCACATGACCTGACTTCAAACTATAGTGTAAGTCTAGATTAATTAAAACAGTATGGTACTGGTACAAAAACAGACACATAGACCAATGGAACAGAATAGAGAACCCAGATATAAAGCCACACGCCTAAAACCATCTGATCTTCAACAATATTGAGCAGAATAAGCAATGGGTAAAACATTTCTTATTCGATAAATGATGCTGGGATAGCTGACTAGCCACTTGCGGAAGAATGAAAGTGGACCTCTACTATTCACTATGTTCAAAAATTAATTCATGATGTGTTAGAAACTAAAATGGAAGACTTCCTAGTATAAAAATCATAGAAGAAAACCTAAGAAATACTATTCTGGATATCAGCCTTGGGTGAGTCTGCAGATAATGGATAAAGAGCAATACGTCTACTCGGTTTATACAAAGGAGACAAGACGCTATCTCCTCCTCCTTCAAAAGAAATTAAAAATAATGTGCTTCTTTGTGATTAATGAAAAAGAACGTAGGTTCTCAGCCTAACATTTTGAAATGTAAATACAATTTTTCAGTGCTCAAATAAATCGCAGATATCTGAGGCTTTTAAACCTGGAAATTCTTCTGTTTTCAACACCTGTGTCTTAACCTAATGACCTGGCTCAATGTGTAACCGTTTGGCCTTCTTGGGTCAAAATAATTAACTACAGATCTAATTATCATGGTATATAAAGAGTAAAATGTTCCTGTGGAAGTAAAAGCAAATATCCCTTATCGTTATGTTGTATACAATTTCATGGCTCACAAAGCCAGGGCATTTTTTCTACAGCACTGAGTAATCCAGCAAGTTTTCTTTCCCTATATTGATTCCAGGATTTATGCCACTCTAGTACCCTGCTCAGGGTGATGCTTCTTGAGTTTAAATGCCTGAAAACTAAAAGCAAAAGGGACATCATTCTCAGATTCCCATAAAACTGATCTGTTGCCCATTGCAGGTTTAGGGAACAAGATCTTTTTCAGCACCTAGCCATTATCCCAACTCCAGTTCTACTCTCTTACTCTCTAGTATTTCTTGCAGCTTACGAAAAATTGAATTTCTTTCAGGAAGAAATTAGCTTATAAATATGTGTATCCTTCAACTTCTGTGTTTGACATAAGCTATTTGTTTTTAATATTTTAGCTATGATTATAAAATGTCAAAACACCCTTTTTTCTAAAGAGGCAGATTCTGCAATTGAAAGCATTGGTATTCTACACCATTATTTGTTATTATGATTTTTAAAATGTGTCTATTAAGTAAAAAAAGGCAAATTTAATTATTGTCTCAAAATTCTATTCAACTTCAATTTCTTTAAATATCTGTTTAATAATACTAAGAAAATATCATATACAATGTAGGATTTAACTCCATCCTTAAAGTTAAATGTATTTGCTGAACAATCTTTAAGAAATATCTATTAAGAAGTTACTGTGTGCAATAGTTTTAGTAAATAAAACACAAAAATTACTGCCCTCATGAGAATTATAGTCTAGCTAGGAAAGACAGAAAATGAACAGCATAACTAAATAAAAATATATTATGTGATAGATAATAAGTGGAATGAAAAGCAAAAAGGCAACAGAAGGGATGAAGATGGAGAATAAGGAGAGCTTTTCTGTTTTTTGTTTTTAACAAAGACTTAAATTGGGATGCTTATCAAAGGCCTCACTGAAAGGGCCATGTGACCTGAAGGAAGAAAGAGAGAGATATGTCTAGGTGACATATAGTTAAAGACATATCTACTCACATGTCAGTCCATTCAGATTGCTATATCAAAGTTTCATAAACTGGGTTGCTTATAACTATAAATATGTATTTCTCACAGTTCTGGAGGCCGGGACGTCCAACATCAAGCATGAGCACCAAATTATTGTGTCTTGGGAGGGCCCACGTCCTCATAGACAGCACCTTCTCACTTTGTCTTCTCATGGCAAAAGAGATGAGCTAACTCTCAGGGATATTTTATAAGGACACAAATTCCAGCCATGAGTGCTCTGACTCCAAAAGGCCTCATTTCCAAGTACCATTACCTTGGGGATTAAGATTTCAACATATAAATGTTAGAGAGAGAAAAATATTCAGAGCCTAGCATCACTTATCTAGGCAAATGGGGTTGCTGCCAGTTATTGCATTTTCAAATAACACAGTAAGGATCTGTTGAAAAATAACCCAGGATAACAGGAGTTTAAATGTAACATAAATGATACCTTTCTCCAGTCCACTACCCAGTCCAAGTTCTCAGGGAGAAGGTGGCAAGAATTCTTGTCTTGCATGGGATAGGAAAGAGCAAGTGGGGTATGAGATGAAGTAGACAAAAGGAGAGAATAGGGATGGTGAAGAATTAATCACAGGAACAAGAATTTTCCTCAGCAATTTAATCCAAAGTAAAAAGCACAACCAGTTGTCCCAGGATCAGGAAAGATTTAGCAGACAGAACATGTGGCTATAACAAGCTACTTAGACCTAAACCCATTGTTCAAAATTAGCTGTTTATTAGACTTTTTAATAACAGAGAATACAACCTGACAGACTCTTAGTAGTTTTGGAGGAGAAGGTTAAGAGGGTATTTAAGGTTTTGAAATCTGGACTCAGGTGCTTTAGTAATCTTCAAATAGTAAATAACAACAAAAAATCTTAGATGGGGTTTTAAAAACTTCCATCATAGTATCTTTTGATTTTCAAATATTTACAGTTTTTCTTAACAGTTCTTTCACATTGTGACAAGACAAATAATATCAAAGTCACTTGATTTAAAAAGAGGCTGGTCTCATGTTTTCATCTGAATCTTTATATAGACACAGCTAAAAGTTCTACCCATGTAAGCCTCTTTATGCACAAATAATTGAGTATGGCCATATAATTAATTTCTATCTGGACCTTTCAATAATACCAAATTTGACTTTTTTAAAGCCTCTATTATTTCATTTGGCAGTACTTGAGTTTGGTAAATTTTTGTCTTCTGAAGGTTTTCAGAATATACTGAAGTTTTTAGCTTTCCAGAAAGTAAGATCAAGTTCCTTTAGGAATAAGTTAGGTGCCAGTCCAGTTTCATGGAAATTTTAATTTTTTTAAACATTGTCTTTACATGTAAAATGCAGCCCTGACTATTTAATGTTGTTATAACTTCTGATTCAATCAGATTTACTCTCAAATATAATACTTGGTATATACTAGCAATATAATTGATGATAGTTAAATGGAGGAGGAAGATAGAACAGTCATATTGAATGCATGCAGACAACTACATTGCCAAAAAAGTTAAGAAAACTAAGTAAAATATTTGTTTTTGAAATCTGAAATGTTGGTAAGATGAGAAACCTAAAACACTCATGTTCATTGAGCAAAGTGGCTCACCAGCAATGGAATAATAGGCTCAATGGTTCCAGAGCAGCTATTCCTGTAGCCAGGTTGTTCTATCAATAATATTTTATTTTGTTTTTTCACTCTCCTTCTAGGGCCAAATCACTTTTAGGCATGGAAAGGGGCAAAATATTAGGAGGGAAATTTCAACATGATTGACTCAATTGTGCAAGAAAACCAGAAAGTTAACTTAATGATTAACTTCCCATTGAAGTTGAAGTTGCACTTGAATATTTCTTTTAGCTGCCTGCAGGTATGTAGCTTTGTAGAAGATTGGATTTGTAACCAGCTGTGAGTTTTCAAGACAAGGTTAGGGCTAAATGAATTAGCAAATACCTTTGGCCAGACAAGTTAATGTATGGGTCTGGGAAGACTGCAGCATGTTTAATACATTGTTTTTCTCCATTACATTTTGCTTGTTTCATTGTACCTGACTTGTTTTCTTTGGGGGGAAAAAAAAGGTACTCCTGAATTAGATGTAACAGACCAGTAGAATTTTTGATGGTACTGACAAAGATACACCTTACAAGCCTCAAATCTAAACATGACATAAGCCCCATAATTTTTTTCTAGTGATTTTTTTTAAATTGTACTTTAAGTTCTAGGGTACATGTGCACAACATGCAGGCTTGTTACATATGTATACATGTGCCATGTTGGTGTGCTGCACCCATTAACTCGTCATTTAGCATTAGGTATATCTCCTAATGCTATCCCTCCCTGCTCCCCCCACGCAACGACAGGCCCCAGTGTGTGATGTTCCCCACCCTGTGTCCAAGTGTTCTCATTGTTCAATTCCCACCTATGAGCGAGAACATGCGGTGTTTGGTTTTCTGTCCTTGCGATAATTTGCTCAGAATGATGGTCTCCAGCTTCACCCATGTCCCTACAAAGGACATGAACTCATAATTTTAGATGCTTTCCATGCTATTCCAATACTTTACGTGATATCAATTACAAATGTTTATGGTCATTTTTATATAACTATACAAAATAGGTTTAGTAGCCATGTGTAGTAAAGCATAGTCATTGGTTTTCCAAAGTTCTGATAACCTATGTCCAAAGTTAATATTTTATTCCTCTCCCTATCCATTTATTTGGACTACATAAAATGGCAGAATTTTAAAACTGCTATTACTTTATAAATTATAAAACCCAGTGTATATCTTCTACATATGGGGGAATAAGACCCAAGAATTTGACTCACTCAAGGGCCTACACATAGTGCGTAGGAACATTAGCCTGTAATTCCAGACCTTTAATCTTTTGTTACTACATCATATTAATAGAATGTATCATGCTAATGTAATGGAAAGATCAAATTTTAAAAATATGTCCAGGTACATTCACACAGAGTATTTTTTAATCATATAATTTGAATTTTTTAACAGCTTTATTAATGTATAATTGAGATACAAAACTATATACATTTAATATATACAATTTGATGAGTTTGGCCACATGCGTTCACCCATAAATCTATCACCGCAATCACAGTAATAGACATATCCATCGCCTCCAGTAGTTTCCTTGTGTTCTTGTTTTTTTGTGGTAAGAATACTTTAAATGAGATTTAACATCTTAACAAAATTTTAAGTGCACAATACAATATTTTTAACTATAGGTGCTATGTTATATAGTAGTTCTCTAAAACTTAATGATCTTATGTAACTGAAACTTTATAACCATTGAGAAAAACTTATTTTCCTCTCCCACCACTCTTAACAACCACCATTCTACTTTCTGCTTCTCTAAGTTTGAATATTTTATATACCTCATGCCAGTGGAATTATGCAGTATTGTATCCAGCTTGTTTCACTTAGAATAATGTCCTTCAGGTTCATCCATGTAGCAAGTGGCAGGATGTTTTTCATTTCTAAGGCTGAATAATAGTTCATTGTATGTGCATACCATGTTTTCTTTATCCGTTAATCTGTTAATGGACATTCGGGCTGTTTCCATATCTTCATTATCATAAATAACCCTGTAATGAACATGGGAGTGCAAATACCTGTTTGAGGTCCTTATTTCAATTCTTTTGAGTACATAACTCAAAATGAGATTGCTGGATCACATAGTATTTCTATTTTTTTATTTTTGGAGGAACCTCCATACTAGTTTCAATAGTCACCAACAATGGCCCAAGGGTTTCAATTTCTCCACATCCTCTCTGACACTTGTTATCTCATGGGTTTTATTCTGATAGTGACATCCTTACAGGTGTAAATTGATATCTTGTGCTTTTGATTTACATTTTCCTGATTATTAGAGATGTTGAGGTGTTGAGCACCTCTTTGTATTCTTGCTGATAATTTGTATGTCTTCTTTAAATAAATACTCAATTCTTTTGTGCATTTTAATTGTTTTACTTGTTTTATGCAATTGAGATTTAAAATGACTTATGCATTTTGGATATTAATCCCTTATCCGCTATATAGTTAGCTAATATTTTCTCTCATTCTGAATATTGCCTTTTTACACTGATGATTGTTATCTTTACTATGAAGAAGGTTTTTAGTTTTGTATAGTTCAATATGTCTAACTTTGCTTTTTTGTTTGTACTTTTGCTGTCATATTCAATAAATTATTTCCAAGTACAGAGTCATAAAGCTTTTTTTTTTTTTATTATTATTATACTTTAGGTTTTAGGGTACATGTGCACAATGTGCAGGTTTGTTACATATGTATCCATGTGCCATGTTGGTGTGCTTCACCCATTAACTCGTCATTTAGCATTAGGTATATCTCCTAATGCTGTCCCTCCCCCCTCCCCCCAACCCACAACAGTCCCAGGAGTGTGATGTTCCCCTTCCTGTGTCCATGAGTTCTCATTGTTCAATTCCCACCTATGAGTGAGAACATGCAGTATTTGGTTTTTTGTCCTTGCGATAGTTTACTGACAATGATGTTTTCCAGTTTCATCCATGTCCCTACAAAGGACATGAACTCATCATTTTTTATGGCTGCATAGTATTCCATGGTGTATATGTGCCACATTTTCTTAATCCAGTCTACCATTGTTGGACATTTGGGTTGGTTCCAAGTCTTTGCTATTGTGAACAGTGCCGCAATAAACAAACATACGTGTGCATGTGTCTTTATAGCAGCATGATTTATCGTCCTTTGGGTATATACCCAGTAATGGGATGGCTGGGTCAAATGGCATTTCTAGTTCTAGATCCCTGAGGAATCGCCACATTGACTTCCACAATGGTTGAACTAGTTTACAGTCCCACCAACAGTGTAAAAGTGTTCCTATGTCTCCACATCCTCTCCAGCACCTGTTGTTTCCTGACTTTTTAATGATGGCCATTCTAACTGGTGTGAGATGGTATCTCATTGTGGTTTTGATTTGCATTTCTCTGATGGCCAGTGATGACGAGCATTTTTTCATGTGTTTTTTGGCTGCATAAATGTCTTCTTTTGAGAAGTGTCTGTTCATGTCCTTCGCCCACTTTTTGATGGGGTTGTTTGTTTTTTTCTTGTAAATTTGTTTGAGTTCATTGTAGATTCTGGATATTAGCCCTTTGTCAGATGAGTAGGTTGCAAAAATTTTCTCCCATTCTGTAGGTTGCCTGTTCACTCTGATGGTAGTTTCTTTTGCTGTGCAGAAGCTCTTTAGTTTAATTAGATCCCATTTGTCAATTGTGGCTTTTGTTGCCATTGCTTTTGGTGTTTTAGACATGAAGTCCTTGCCCACGCCTATGTCCTGAATGGTATTGCCTAGGTTTTCTTGTAGGATTTTAATGGTTTTAGGTCTAACATTTAAGTCTTTAATCCATCTTGAATTAATTTTTGTATAAGGTGTAAGGAAGGGATCCAGTTTCAGCTTTCTACATATGGCTAGCCAGTTTTCCCAGCACCATTTATTAAATAGGGAATCCTTTCCCCATTTCTTGTTTTTGTCAGGTTTGTCAAAGATCAGATAGTAGTAGATATGCGGCATCATTTCTGAGGGCTCTGTTCTGTTCCATTGATCTATGTCTCTGTTGTCGTACCAGTACCATGCTGTTTTGGTTACTGTAGCCTTGTAGTATAGTTTGAAGTCAGGTAGCGTGATGCCTCCAGCTTTGTTCTTTTGGCTTAGGATTGACTTGGAGATGCAGGCTCTTTTTTGGTTCCATATGAACTTTAGTTTTTTCCAATTCTGTGAAGAAAGTCATTGGTAGCTTGATGGGGATGGCATTGAATCTATAAATTACCTTGGGCAGTATGGCCATTTTCATACCCATGATTTTTTTATTTTTCCTACCCATGAGCATGGAATGTTCTTCCATTTGTTTGTATCCTCTTTTATTTCATGGAGCAGTGGTTTGTAGTTTTCCTTGAAGAGGTCCTTCACGTCCCTTGTAAGTTGGATTCCTAGGTATTTTATTCTCTTGGAAGCAATTGTGAATGGGAGTTCACTCATGATTTGGCTCTGTTTGTCTGTGATTGTTGTACAAGAATGCTTGTGATTTTTGTACATTGATTTTGTATCCTGAGACTTTGCTGAAGTTGCTAATCAGCTTAAGGAGATTTTGGGCTGAGATGATGGGGTTTTCTAGATATACAATCATGTCATCTGCAAACAGGGACAATTTGACTTCCTCTTTTCCTAATTGAATACCCTTTATTTCCTTTTCCTGACTAATTGCCCTGGCCAGAACTTCCAACACTATGTTGAATAGGAGTGGTGAGAGAGGGCATCCCTGTCTTGTGCCAGTTTTCAAAGGGAATGCTTCCAGTTTTTGCCCATTCAGTATGATATTGGCTGTGGGTTTGTCATAGATAGCTCTTATTATTTTGAGATACGTCCCATCAATACCTAATTTATTGAGAGTTTTTAAGCATGAAGGGTTGTTGAATTTTGTCAAAGGCCTTTTCTGCATCTCTTGAGATAATCATGTGGTTTTTGTCTTTGGTTCTGTTTATATGCTGGATTACATTTATTGATTTGTGTATGTTGAACCAGCCTTGCATCCCAGGGATGAAGCCCACTTGATCATGGTGGATAAGCTTTTTGATGTGCTACTGGATTCCATTTGCCAGTATTTTATTGAGGATTTTTGCATCAATGTTCATCAAGGATATTGGTCTGAAATTCTCTTTTTTGGTTATGTCTCTGCCAGACTTTGGTATCAGGACGATGCTGGCCTCATAAAATGTGTTAGGGAGGATTCCCTCTTTTTCTATTGATTGGAATAGTTTCAGAAAGGAATGATACCAGTTCCTCCTTGTACCTCTGGTAGAAATCGGCTGTGAATCCATCAGGTCCTGGACTGTTTTTGGTTGGTAAGCTATTGATTATTGCCACAATTTCAGAGCCTGTTATTGGTCTATTCAGAGATTCAACTTCTTCCTGGTTTAGTCTTGGGAGGGTGTATTTGTCGAGAAATTTATCCATTTCTTCTAGATTTTCTAGTTTATTTGCATAGAGGTGTTTGTAGTATTCTCTGATGGTAGATTGTATTTCTGTGGGATCGGTGATGATATCCCCTTTTTCATTTTTTATTGCATCTATTTGATTCTTCTCTCTTTTCTTCTTTATTAGTCTTGCTAGCGGTCTATCAATTTTGTTGACAAACTCACTCAAAACTGCTCAACTACATGGAAACTGAACAACCTGCTCCTGAATGACTATTGGGTACATAATGAAATGAAGGCAGAAATAAAGATGTTCTTTGAAACCAAGGAGAACAAAGACACAACATACCAGAATCTGGCACACATTCAAAGCAGTGTGTAGAGGGAAATTTATAGCACTAAATGCCCACAAGAGAAAGCAGGAAAGATCCAAAATTGACACCCTAACAACACAATTAAAAGAACTAGAAAATCAAGAGCAAACACATTCAAAAGCTAGCAGAAGGCTAGAAATTACTAAAATCAGAGCAGGACTCAAGGCAATAGAGACACAAAAAACCCTTCAAAAAATTAATGAATCCAGGAGCTGGTTTTTTGAATAAAGCTTTTTTTCTGTTTTCTTCCATGATTTTTCTAATTTCTGGTCTTACATTTAAATTTTTAATCCACTTTGAGTTGATTTTTGTGAATGGTTAAGATAAGGATCCAGTTCCATTCTTTAAGATGCAGATATACAGTTTTCTTAACATTATTACTTGAGCATACTGTGTTTTGCTTATTTCATATTCTTGACACTCGTGGTAAAAATCAGTTGACCATATATGTATGAGTTAATTTCACAACCTCTATTGTGTTTCATATATATATAAAACAGGTATATATCTCTGTTTTATGTCAGTACAATACTATATTAATTGTTATAGTTTTCCAATAGATTTTAAAGTCAGGAAGTCTGATGTCCCACCTTTGTTCTCCTAGTTCAAGTTTGCTTTGGTTATTCCAGGTCTTTTGTGTGTCCATATGAATTTCAGAAAAATTTTTCATTTCTGTAAAAAATGCCATTGGGAGTTTGATAAGTGTTGCATTAAATCTGTAGATTGGTTTGAGTAGTATGAACATTTTAACAACATTAAGTGTTCCAACCATGAACATAGGATGTATTTCATCTATTTTTAAAGTTATATTTAATTTTTTGCATCGATGTATTATAGTTTTCAGGGTACAAATCTTTCACCTTCTTGGTGAAGTTTATCGTTAGGTATTTTATTTTTTTGTCCTATCGTAAATTAGATTATTTGTCTATTCTTATTTTGAGATATCTCATTTTTAGTGTAAAAAACACAACTGATTTTTTAATGATGATTTTGTATTCTGTCACTTTACTGAATTTGTTTATTAGTTCTAACAGTTTTTTTAATTGAATCTTTAGGATTTTGTATATATAAGCTCGTGTTGTTAGCAGAGGTAACTTTACTTCTTCTTTTCCAGTTTGGGTGTCTTTTATTTGTTTTCCTGCCTAATCACTCTGGTTAGAAGTTATACTTCCTTGTTGAGTAGAAACGGGGAACGTTGACATGCTTGCCTTATTCCTGATCTTAAAAAAAGGTTTCAACTTTTTGTTATGAAGTGTGATGTTAGCTGTGGGCCTGTCATATACGGCCTTCACTATGTTGAGGTAAATTCTATGCAGTCATGTGTCACTTAACGACAGGGATATGTTCTGACAGATGCCTCCTTAGGCATTCATCATTGCACAAACATCATAGAATGCACTTACACAAACCTAGTTAATATAGCCTAATACAAAACTGGGTTATATGATATGGTCTACTGTCCCTAGGCTACAAATCTGTACAGCATATTACTCTACTGAATACTGTAGCAATTATAACACCATAGTAAGCATTCACATATCTAAACATATTTAGACACAGAAGAAGTACAGTAAAAATATGGTATTATAAACTTATGGAACCACTATCATATATGCAGTCTATTGACTGAAACTTCATTTTTATGACAGCATGTCTGTACTTAGTTTTTTGAGAAGTTGAGAGTATCTGTTTTGTTTTGTTTTTATTACAAAAGAATGTCGAATATTCTCCAGTGTTTTGAGATGATCACATGATCTTTTATTCTGTGAATGTGGTGAATCACATTATCACATGAATTGGCTTGCATAGGTTGAATCATCTTTGCATCCCATAGATTAAGCCCACTTGGTTATAGTATATGATCTTTTTAAGGTGCTACTAAACTCAGTTTGCTCATATTTTTTCAATATTTTTGTATTTATGTTAATCAAGAATGTTGGGCTCTAGGTTTTTTTGTTGTTGTTGTTGTTGTTTTTTTTTTAAACTGTTCTAGAGTGTTTTTCTATCTTTGGTATAGTGTAATGCTGACCTATAAAATTAGTTTGGAAATGTGCCCTTTTTTTCATTTTTTAGGAGTGTTAAGAAGGATTGGTATTAATTCTTTAAAGATTTAATCAAATTCTCCAGTGAGGCCATCTGCTACTGGGCTTTTCATTGTTGGAAAATGTTGGATTATTGATTCAATCTCTGTATTCATTATTGATCTGTTCAAGTTTTCTATTTCTTCATGATTCGGTTTTGGCAGGTTGTGTGTTTCCAGGAGTTTATCCATACCTTCTAGGTTATCCAATTTGTTAGCATATAATTGTTAATAATAATATGTCTAATACACATCATATTGTTCATATAATATATAATATATATTAAAATTATGAACAATTATAACCTTTTTATGATTTTTCTTATTACTGGTATCAGTTACAATGTCTCTTATTTCATATCTGATTATATTTCTGCCTTCTGTCCTTTTTCCTTAGTAAAGCTGGCTAAGGTTTTGTCAATTATTTTATCTTTTCCAAAAAACCTACCCTGAGATTCATTTTTTTTTTTATTTTCTACTTGGTTTACTTTTGCTCTAAACTTTGTTATTTTATTTCTACTGCTAATTATGGTTTATTTGTTCTTTATCTATTTTATGAGGTATAAAGTTAGGTTGTTTATCTGAGACTTTCTTTTTACTGTGGCTTTTGCTGCATCCCTTAGGTTCTGGAATATTGTGTTTTTTATTTTTATTTGTCTTGAGTTTTTTTTTTTTTTTTCAACTTTTCCTATGATGTCTGTTCTGATTCATGGTTGTCCAAGAGTGTGTTGTTTGATATCTACCTATTTGTAAATTTTCCTGTGTTTCTTATGTTAGTCATTTCTATTTTTATTATGGTCAGAAAATATATGTAGTGTAGTTTCAGTCTTCTTAAATTTTTTTGTGACAATTTTGTGAACTAAAATGTGCCTATCCTCATGAAATATTCATGTATTTGAGAAGAATGTGTATTTTACTGCTATTTGGATGAAATGTTCTGTATAGGTCTATTAGGTACATTGGTCATTGGTCTATAGTTTTATTCAACTTCTCTGTTTCTTTATTGATCTTCTGTCTTGATGTTCTTTCCAGTATTGAAAGTGGGATGTTAAAGTCTGCTACCACAGTGTACTACAGTAGAAGTCAGTAACTGTATTGCTGTTTATTCCCCCTTTCAATTCTGTGCATGTTTGCTTTGTAGGTGCTCTGATGTTGAGTGCATATACATCTACAATTGTTACATCTTTCCAGTGAATTGACAACTTTATCTTTATATAATGTACTGGTTTGTCTCGTGATAATTTTTTTACTTAAAGTTTATTTTGTCTGATATAAGTACTGAATAGCCAACCCTACAATGGCTATGAGTTACATGGAGTATTTTTTTTCCACTCCTTCACTTTCAACATATACATATCCTTAAATCTAAAATGAGTGTCCTGAAGCCAGGAGGTGGTTGGGTCTTGTAAATTTTTTCATTCTGCCAATCTATGTCTGGCTAATGTTATTGGTGTCAGCAATAAACTCCTTTGTTTCTGATTTCTGATCCAGTAGTCTTTTATTTTCTACCAAAATAAAATCTCTGACATTTCATAGTTCTTATCAGGAAAGTGGTATTCTATTTTATTTTTTAAATATAATATTGAAAAATCTAATACTCAAAAAAATGCATGTGCTTAAAATAAATACTCAACAACTTCGCCAAAATTTTGAAGGTCTTTTATAAGAAGACAACATCTCAGCACACATTGGACTAAAATATGAGTATAACAAAAGAGAACCTTCTTATAACTGAACAATATAATAAGAAAAATTGAGAGAGAGAAAAAAGACCTTTCTTTTTGCAACACTGGCAAAGGGATAGCTCTAAATCCATGCCAAATGAAATATTTAACATTCATATCAAGTTTTTAACGATGATTTTTTTCTGTAACTAATTACATATTAGGTGTATAACATACAATTTACATACTTTGCTATAATTGTATAATAAACTTAGTATGTGTTAAAATATGTATACTTCTATACATTAAATTATATAATATAAATGTGTATATGCACATATACACATACATGTAATGTCATGTGATAATCTCAATTCTGTTATTCAAATAGGTATTTCTATTATATCTTTTATTACATCCCAAGATTAATAATTTTTACAATATGCTCCAAGTTTCATTGGAGGCCAATATGGTTCAAATATCTCTTTTTAAGCACATTTTAGTCAAGATTCTGATGCACTGAGTAGGTGAAACATTTAAGTAATACTTTTTACAAATGGAAAACTTTGTCCTTTTGTGATGTTCAACATATTTCAATACCATGAAAAGACAACTATAGACAACTAACAACCAAAATATATCCATGTTATTCATGCTAAGTATTATCACAGTAATTACTATTTTAACAACTTTCCATCTTCTCAGAGTTTATTTCTTATTTGCAGTGGAGTTCAATGGCAGTTGATCTTTGGGAGACTCTATAGGGTCATTCAAAGATCAAGGCTTCTCTTTTTCATATGTCTTCCTTAGAAAATTGGAATCATTCACTAGATCCTCTGCATCTTGCCAGCAAGTGAGGAAGGCAAGATAATTT
This sequence comes from Symphalangus syndactylus, assembly GCF_028878055.3. Taxonomy (NCBI): domain Eukaryota; kingdom Metazoa; phylum Chordata; class Mammalia; order Primates; family Hylobatidae; genus Symphalangus; species Symphalangus syndactylus. The sequence goes on from NC_072426.2 coordinate 58,689,795, forward strand.
GGGACATTATGCCAGAAATTTTACAGGCATAGGAATCAGGCTTGGAAGTGGTGTCTATCACTTAAACTGACATTGTTTTGGCCACAGCTCTGCCACATGTCTCCAAGTGACAGCTTGAGAAAAGTCTAGCAGAGTGCCAAAGAGGAAGAGAACACAGCTATTGTCCAACAATTGGCCAATCTCTGCAGGTTCTTGGAAGGCAGAGAGCAGAAAAACAGAAAATATTATGGTAATAAATATGACAAGAAATTATAGTCTCATTTATGCTACTACCACTTGCCCCAACATTTTTATTAGATTTTTTGAAGTTATTCCTCCTTTGATGACATTTTAATATCCTATTTCTCATTTCTTTCTCTTACAGATTCCACAGAATATGTAGAATGGATCTTAAAATTGAACCTACTCATTTGTCAGAGTCTATGCACTTAAAAAAGCAATTTAAGCCTTCTCTCATTCACTCTGGTTCATATGATTACTCTGTGGTTTAGTGAGATAGATCAGAATCTAAGTTAGAACAAAATAATACAAGGTAAATAATAGATAATTGTTTTAAAATCTGTGATTCATTGTGTTTATAATATCATTTTTATATAAAATGTATGTATGGAAACCAGCAGGTTATTTATAGTGACAAAAACAAAACCCTTAAAGTAATTCCACAAAGAAGCTTATTCTTATTTTTTGTTTGTTTTGTTCAAAAGCTACAACCAGCTCTTATATTAAAGTCATGTGAAAGCCAAAGGAGTTCCATATATATTTATGCATTCATTTTCAAAATATATTCATTTTTGATTAAATTTTAGAAAGAAATTGTTTGAAACACTGTATAATGAGAAGTATAGTAACAGTTATCAAATATGCAAAGTGACTTAAAAATCAGTAGTCTGTGGTTTTATTTTGACTTATTAATGAGGAAAGCAAATTATTTTATATTTGAAGTAATATACTTCTGGAGAAGTGATTTTAAAACTGCTTTACTTCTTTTACATTTATTTGTAATAGAAAGTATAAAGTCATTATATGAAAAATAAATTTTAATGAAATTTGTGTTTCACATCATTTATTTTATGTAACAATGTGAATTTTAAAAGTAGCAGTTTGACAGACATATGGGGAAAGTATTTATGTAGGACAGTAAATGTAGGAGACAGGAAATCTGTAAGTAAGAGCAAAACAGGAAGTGGTAATTTCTATAACACTGTGCAAAACCACTAAGTGTCAACAGACTTCTAGAGTGGGCAATTAACATGCAAAAGGTAATTTAAAGATTTTTTTCATGCTTTCTTCTCTGATTATAAAATTCCATTGTTTTAATAGTGAATAAATATATTTGTTGCACATAAGACAAAAAAGCTAAAATATTTTTATTATTGTTATTTTACAGGAACACTGACTTACATTAATAGCAACTTCAAATTGTCTATGGTCCATTGGAAGTCATTGCTTGTGGGACTTATTTATAGTCAGAAAAAATTAAACTTATCAGGTCTGGTTTATAGAAAACCGGATAACTGGGCTTATCTCAAAAATATAAACTATAGCAAGCAGTTGGTATTAAGGTTGAATACTGGATTCTTGAAAAAAGTTACACTTATTAATTTTATTTTTATATTAAAACTATGGAACCATGTCTTTGGATATTATTACTATGTCTATCATAATAAATATTTATTCATTTTTATAACTCTGCCTAAAAAAGATACATAGTAAAGAACAATTCTCATATTCATACCAAAAGTAAGTACAAGGTTGGTTGGTTGGTTGGTTGGTTTTCAAGAAATAAGTTACTGAATTAAAAAGAGAAAGATACTCCTGTAAATGATCATGTATGTAAAAAATACTTTGTATTGACCAAGAGGTCCTTAATGTTCCTCTCAGCTTGAATAAACTTTATACAGGTTTCTTCCTCATTATAATCCCCTGATCTTCCTTAGAGATTTACTTTGGAAAACTTGTAATTGTAAATTAGTCCTCTGCTTATTTGAAAGGTAGAGCTTCTATCTCTCAGTCTTTATGGGAGAGTAAGAGCCACCTTTGATAAGCCCCGATTAGCAAACACAGATGGCCTATTCATATTGACCGTCGGTATCCCTAATGTCCTCCTGTACTTTTCCATTAGCTCAACCATCCTTTAAATATCTTCCCATCTTTCATTTCAGCAGAATTAAATTAAACTCTCTCGCAGTCTTTATTCACATTACAATAGTCTCCAATAAAGTCTTCCTCGGCTGTTTAACTCTGGCTGGTGCAGCTTTTCTTTGCTAGTTCATGTAATATCCTAAAGAATAGTTAAATATTAATTTATTATTCTCAGATGTCCTTCTTGTTATTTTATCTCCCAGGATTAAAATATTCCAGCTCACCTCTTCAACAGTTCTTTTCTTAAAAAATAATAATTTTGGAAAAATAAAAAATAGATAACAACCTGTTGTTTGTTTTAAACCTACTCTAAAATATCATTGGGTAACATAAGTTGCCTTTGTATGTATTTTTGAGAATCCCATGCTACAAAAACTATTTACTAAAGCCTCGCTTTTAGCTCTTTACTAATAGTTCTTTACTAAAGATCTCTAAGGAATGTTAAAACTATGTATTAATAGCAGAAAAGCCATGCAAATGCAAGAAAGCCAGAAAAGCAAAATGGTACATGCAAATATTGACTTCCATTAATACAAATGTCTTTGACTCTGCCCCTTTCACTCTCTCTCTCTCTCTCTGTGTGTGTGTGTGTGTGAGAGAGAGAGAGAGAGAGAGACAGAGAGAGACAGAGACAGTCAAAGGAATTTAAATGGAAGCCACTATTTTCGTGTACCTCTTTACAACAAAAGGTGCATATTTAGTTTTACAATGTAAAGAAATAAATGGATGCAAAATAGACATAGTACTTCAGTAGTAAAATTTTTCTTAGTAATAAAAGTGTCTTCAAGCAACGAAGAAGAGATAGAACTTTACATAGTATCACTAAGTAAATAACAAGGTGGGATAAAGTATAAGTGACATGGTTGATTATTTAAAATAGAGATAAAACCAACAATATGTGAAGAACTATCCAGCATGCAATTTACTGGCGAGAATCCTGGAGCCACCTGACAGGACAAATGTAGCTGAGTCATTTTTTCCAGTTTTACATAAACTTTCATTTTGAACAAATCTAAGCAAGTTTCTTCCTACCCTATACTTCTTACATTTTTAGAAACACATGAGAAAGTAATATATGCTGTGAGGTACAAAAGTAAGGAAAAGTAAAGGTTTTAGTATATTGAGCATTGACTTTGCTTAAATATAAAGTATTTTAAGGAGAAAATAAAATAAAGTAAAATAACAATAAAGTCAGTGGCTACTAAATTAGAAAATACTGAAATAGTTTTAACTCTTCCTATAGGGTGAGTATTTTTTCAGCTTTTCAAATGATAACAGTCATAGTTCATTGTACTGAGCCACTAAGCATTGATTGCCAAGTGTTAAACTGACTAAAGTGCTGTTTCAAGATGACGGTAAAAAGGCAGAGAATGAGTATGCTATTAACAGTTGTTCTCTGGGGCAAACATCATTCTAAGCAAATTCAACCTAAATCAGAAAAATGTGCAACCACAGGAAAACCAGCAAGGAAACACACATATCAAGACACAGGGCTCCAGCACTGTAGGGTAAAGGGAACAAATGAACTATGTCTATGAACAGCAGCATGGGTGGATCTCACAAGCATAATATTGAGACAAAAAAGCCAAACACAAAAGAGTACATCTTGCTCTAAACAGGTATGCAGCCATACTTCCTGCAAAAACAGGTACAAAAATGTTCTTAGCAGCATAATATACAAGAATCAAAATCCAGAAACCAAGTGTCCATCAACATCAGAATGGATAAACAAATTATGCTATATCCTTGCAATGAAATACTGCACAGTCATGAGAATGGACAAACTACTGCTAGGTTCAGCATCACTGAATCTAAAATTATAATGTCAAGTGAAAGAATCCAGAGTTAAAAAATAACATATTGCATGATTCCATTTATACATATTTCAAACTGAGTGGAATTATTCTGTCATGCAATAGATCAGGACAGTGGTTACTTTTGTCAGAGAGTGACTTAAAGGGATGCAGAAGGAACTCTGGAGTGCTAATATTGCTCTCCTTGATCTATGTACTCATTTCATATATGGAATTACTTTATGAAAATTTGTTGATTTTTCTTTTTTTTGGTTTTAAGTTTACTTAAGAAAGTTAACGTTAAATATGTAACAACCCTCTCTTTTTAGTACAATCTTTTAACTTGTAAAGAGGTGTCTTTTTACAAAGCCAAATATATGTAAACAAGTATGTTTACAAATTCAAAATTATTCAACCTGGACAATATTAGTGGTATAAGAAATATTATTCTTCATTTGTCCTCTGTAATATTTTAAGTTGAAGAAAAAATATATGCAGACAAATCAATGGTTAGAATATTTGTCTTACAATTCATCAGAAACATAAGAATTTTTAAGGTCATTCCATTAGTAGCATATCTATATTTGAATAAAATTATTGAATTTTAAAAATTCTATTTATTTACTATTTACCTTGTGCTTTAGAGTGTAATAAGCATTTTACAAATATTATCTAATTTTTCTTCAGAACATCTGTAAGTCACATATCTAAGTAAGTGTTGGAGCACAGACGGCAATTACATTGTGTCTGATCCTAAATCCAATGCTATATGTGTACTAGACTACAAATTCCTGGAGCGTGGGTTTGCCTCTTAATACCTTGTCTGACTCTAGTATTTACTTAGTTTAGAGCAGATAGTATATATCTTCTAAAAGCCTGCTAAAAAAATGAATGTGTTAAGTGATGAAGAATCTGAGAAATTTGGAGAAATTCTTTTACATGATGATATAAAATTATAAGAGCTCTGATGTTTCTAAATGCAAGGGTTTTAATGGGCTTGGATGAGAAATAATTGACCTATCAGAAGTTGCATCATCAATTACTAAATAATAAACATATAAAGGGTTGAAGTTTACAAAGACTTTGCTTAGGAAGAATGTTGAGAACTCCAGTCAATAAATATTAGAGTAGATGAATTTTCACTTCATAAAGCATTAGTAGTCTCCAAAGTTATACAGAATGTTCTTTTCTATTGGGCCCACTGAGAAATGCAACGCCATTGAAAAATGTATTCTCTCTCTCTCCCTCCATCTCTTTTACACACACACACACACACACACACACGAGAGAGAGAGAGAGAGGTATAGTTCACTTAAAATGGTACATGCAAATATTGACTTGCATTCATACAAATTTCTTTGACTCTGTCCATTTGTCTCTCTCTCTCTCCCCCCTTTCTGAGAAAGAGAGAGAAAGAGAGAGAAAGAGAGGGACAGAGAAAGACAGTCAAAGGAATCTGAATGGAAGCTAATATGTTCATGTATGTCTTTACAATAAAAGGTGCATATCTAGTTTTACAATGCAAATAAAAAAATGGGTGCAGATCACACACAATAAAGGGTACCCCTTAAACCTTTTATTTTACTTAGATAATAAAGCAAGTTATTCATCAATAGTTTTCTGAAAACAGATTGCTTTAAATATGCAAATAACTGTATAACTGCACTTCTAGGAGCATGGACCATAAATTTTGCATTTAAAAATATGTACTCTCAAAACCTTTCATAAAAGCATTTGTGAGAAAACAATGTAGAAACTATACTAGTTATTTGCATTTAAAAATTAGCTAAAATTTCTGAGGCAATTAATGAGTAATGGTGGATAAGATGCAGTGTCTTGAGACATCATTATCTTACCAATCAAAGTACAGTTCAGCTATTCAACTTCACCAACATCATGAATACCAGGATATCTTGACCACCAGCTGTCAGGTTATTCCATCTGCACTGACAGCACCTGGCTTCAAGGTAATAGATTTTGAATATGTTCTTGAGGTGAACTTCATTTTGCAGAATCTGTGTTCTGTATTTTTGAATCTGCAAGTGTAATTTTGACACAATCCTTAAAGACTGAACATCTCTCTACATATATGAAATGAACAGTAAATGTTCCAAGTTCCTTTGCTTTTTCTAAAATATATAAACAACACATAATTGGAATCTATACCTTGGAATAAAGAGATATCTAATGAGGCAATGTCACATGCTAGTTTATTTTCAGTTTTGCTTTAGTCAAGAGATTTCAGTAAGTATTCCAATTTAAAATATCATATGATTAGCAGCCTTTGATACAACTTCTTTTATCTTCCCAATAAAACACATGAAAACAATCAAAATGCAATGCTTCAAAAATTGTGAGTGGTTTTCTGTTAGTCAATGCATATCAGAAACAACATTTGGCTGTAGTGTTAAAGTGTGTTAATTTGAATCACCAAAGAAAATATTTGCAGGAAAGAATCATGAATGTTCTAGTTAACAAAATTGTGTAGAGCTATATTGCAGTTCAAGGCAGAGGATAAAATACTCTTGAAATATTTTCTAAAGAATTAGCTTTATTCCATTATTTTGACCACTAGTCTCTGCATTTCTTTGCTGTTGCTACAGCACAGTGATATCCAGTGGGGCCCTGAACATATCAATAATAAATATCACTGTTTGAGATTTTATATAACTAGTGGAAGTCCTTTCTTTTTTCCTCTCTAGACTACATGTTTAAACTCTCACAAGCAGCTTGGGAAATTATGCTTTTCTCCAATTCTGATTGAAAATGCCAAGAGGCTATGAGATGTCAAATGAAGGCAAAGACATTTATTTATTCTGAGGCCGGTCCGGGTTCATAAATAATAACTGAAAAATGCAAATCAGTAAAAACAGAGATAGGAAAAAAGTATAAAATGGGATTTGTCTTTTAACGTGTGTATATCTATATTGGCCTCAGCACCATTTGCAGGGTGTACACTACCGTGTTCACAATGCAGGTTTTGGTGGTAGTACAGCTGTGTTCAGATTTTGAGTCTCTTTCTAACTTGGTGAGGAACTTAGATTTGCAAATTCTCAATTTTATTATCTATAAAATGAAAATATTTTCCATTTCTTCTGTATAAGAAATAAATTGAGTATAGAGGAATAAATTAGAAAATTAGTATAAAACGTTTAGGAGAATGGACATGGTAAGCACAGCATAAACGTTAACAATCATTATTACTAGTAGAGATAATAAGATCATGGAAAAAGTCTCACTTCAAACATTGCAATTTGCTTATGGTTTAACAGAAATTTTTGGTTATAATTTTATAATAATTTTATTTCAAATGGCTTTTTTTCTGTGTCTTCTATTTTTCTCCATCATTGGACTGCAGTTTTTCATCAAGAAATAAAATTTAAGCCTGCTGTGTTCAAACATGTATTTGCATGTTTATACCAAATAATATAAAATGAATTTTTTACTTAATCAAACTTTTAAAATATAAAATATAAATTTAACATAACTTTTCACTTTCTCTGGAATTTGGCAGTGCTGGGTTATAAATTCTCAAAGAAAGACTGGCTCCAAACAAACGTAAATTTGTTCAGTTTGAGTCCTCTCCCAAGCATCATAAATTCAGTGTCATCAAGTTTTTTGCAGCAGATACAGACAGTTTTTCATTTGCTCTAAGTCTATCTCCTTCTAAAACTTCAATGTTACAAACATTAGATATTGAGTTATGGTCTCACAGGGCTCTGAAGCTCTGTTCATTTGTTTTTAGATTCTGTGCATCTTTTTGATTATGACTTTTTTTCTTTTAAATTTCTATTATTTGTTTCTTTGTATCTTTTTTCTGAATTCTATTTCATTGCTGAAAGTTTATTTTTAAACGTTTTAAGTGTGTTCAAAAATGCTAGTTAAAAAAAGTCTTTATTATAGCCTCTTTAATGTCCATGTCAGATAATTCCAACATCTCTATCATCTCAATGCTGTCTGTTGATTATCTTTTATCATTCAAGTTGAAATGTTTCTGCTTCTTGTTAAAATGAGTATGTTTCCATCACATCCTGGATATTTAGGCTATTATTATGAGACCCTGGATCTCATTTAAATCCTCTGTTTCAGTAGGCCATTACTGGAGCCACACTGGTAATATGAGGAAAGTGATGCTATAACGTCTTCTGACGTTATATCTCTTAAAAAGAAGCATAATAACAATCCCTAGGAACTAAGCAGATGGAAAATGATTCTCCCTATAGGCCAACATGAGAAGGAAGTCAGAAGAGCATGAAAAGTAGACAAAAAGGTAGTTTTTCATATCTTTAAGCCTGGGGGGAGGGGGCTATATTATTTGTATTTTTTTAAAATAGTAGAATTATGCCTTTTGAAATGACATATCTGATATGTTTGAAGTCCTGATATCCTTGGTTAATACTCTAATAGCAGAGGACATTGCTCACACTTCTCTTCTACTTCAGATTTTAGCATTCTCTGTTCAAAAAGTGCTCAGATGTATTTCACATGAATTTCTTTTGAAGCACTAAGAAAAGAAAACTATCATCACATCATCATAAATCTGTCCTCAAGGAAGCAACAGGAATTCGGAATTATCTGCTTTGTCACTCTTCTATCTTTGTGAAACATCATCCTTTACAAGAATAATACTACTTATACTTTATTTAAAAAATAACTTGTACACATATCATTATCTCTATAAAAAGAGAAAATAGATCTAGCAAAGCTGAAGTAATATTTTCTAATATGCCTTTTAATTAAATATTATTCAGTAAACAAAATAATCTTAAAATAGCTAATGAACTCTATTTAAGGTGACAATTAATAATACTGAAAGACAGTTCTCCATTGTACAATGAGTCTTGAACAAAAAAGGCCTGAGTTGGACCTTGGTTCTAATACCTACTGTTACAGTGGGAAAGTTACTCAAATTCATTGAACTACATTTGTCTCATAAGTAAAATAGAATTAATTTCTCTAAAGTATTTTTAAGAGTTAAATTATAAAACATATGAAAATTACATTGTAGGTGGCCAATAAATTATAGCTATAATCTAGAATTCTACAATTGCAAGTTCAGATCATAAATAGCTTTATTGCCCTTTTTGAGCAAACAAAATGCATTCTTATTGAATGTCAGTGCTCCCTAAGAGATAAATTACAAAACTATTTTTATAACATTACAGTTATACTTGTTACTGAAAAGAGAAAGTGAATGTTTCTGTTTTCTTAAGAACCTTTTGCCATTTAGATACAATAACTTTGTACATGCTACTATTATTTCTGTAATATAGTGATTCAGTATGCACCTAATTTCTGCCTGAGAGATTGCAACACAAAAATGTGACATTTTGATATGAGTTTTTTTATTTTCTTTTGACTCAATTATTCCCAGATCCCAAGTTAAATGAGTAAGAAGAAATATTTGCTCTGTAAGTCACTAGAAAACCAGTAGTAATGTACCCTTGATTTGTAAATATGTAATAGTAAACACTTTGGGCAGGGATCTGAGAGGGAAAAAAAAACTCTCAAGTAACCTAAATTCAGTTTGGTATCAATCAGTTAAATACTAAATAAAATTATTCTGTCTTGCAGTTAAAGAGACACTTTGAAGAATTTAAGTACACAAAATACAGAACTTTTAAAAAATTATACTGTCTTTTTAAAAAAGAGACTATACTATGTTTAAAAAAAGAAGACAATAAAATGTAAGCAAATCATGACAGGGCACTAGAATGATGCCTAAAGAGGCAAAGGTAGAGCAAACTAACCCACAAAGTAAGAATAGATATTTTATACATATAAATAGATATTATATATGAGATAATTATTTTATAATTATTTCTGCTAGAATATAAAATTATTTCTGCTAGATTATATTAATTATGTAATTAATTATTACTGCTAGAATAATTAATTAGTATTGTCATTCCCCACAGCATTTTTATTGATTCACTTGCAGCTTATTTTCTTTCCTTAATGAAAATTTCTTTTTCTTAAAGTAGGGCGAGCAGGGGGAGGAGACGGGGAATAACATTTTAAAGGGTACTACAGAGCTTCTGGTTCCAGGACAAGATGGAGTAGATATATTTTTTCCTAGTTCTTCTGCTAAGTACAGATTAAAATGCTGGACATTACAAATAAAGCAATATAAAGAGAGCTTTTTAAAAGGTGAAAATAAGAAAGCAGATTGCCTAGGGACCTCAGAATGGAAGAGAAACATGATGGTAAGTCCCTTGGGTTTTCTTTTTACCTCATAATCCTGGACTTGGTGTTAGAGACACCAGGGTCCTGGAAATCTCAGGCAGAAAATAACCTCAGAAAAGACTTCTCCTTCTATAAAAGGACAAGCAAAGTGGCAGCTGAGCAAGACAAAAACCTTTTAAACAATAACCATCATACTTCAACTAAACACCATGAATAAAGCAGAATGAAACAGTGGCCCCACCCTCAAACTTTCGGCAAAGACCTTTGCCGATACTGGGGTGAGAGAGTTGATAAACCCAAATGAGGACCTGGGACTTCATTTCCATCAGACAGGAAAGAACCATCCCCACGCAGTGTCAGTGGAGGCCACAGGGGAAGGAATATTTAGGTGTTTTTCTCCCTTTGTAGCCAGGATGGAGGCAGCAACAGTTCAGTAGAGAGTTTTCTTCCACCCCTACCCAACAGTTATGAGGCACCCTTCCGCTCTCCTAAAATGTCACCAGAGGCTAAGTGGGAAACCTTGACTTCTACCCCTACAAAGCAGTAATAAAGCATCACTTTCCTCATATTACCAGTGTGGCTCCAGTAATGGCCTACTAAAACAGAGGATTTAAATGAGATCCAGGGTCTCATAATAACAGCCTAAATATCCAGGATGTGATGGAAACATACTCATTTTAACAAGAAGCAGAAACATTTCAACTTGAATGATAAAAGATAATCAACGGACAACATTGAGATGATAGAGATGTTGGAATTATCTGACATGGACATTAAAGAGGCTATAATAAAGACTTTTTAACTAGCATTTTTGAACACACTTAAAACGTTTAAAAATAAACTTTCAGCAATGAAATAGAACTCAGAAAAAAAGGTACAAAGAAACAAATACTAGAAATTTAAAAGAAAAAAAGTCATAATCAAAAAAATGCAGAGAATCTAAAAACAGATGAACAGAGAGAGACCTGTGAGACCATAACCCAATATCTAATGTTTGTAACATTGAAGTTTTAGAAGAAGATAGACTGTGAGGCTGAAAAAGTCGCTGAAGTAGTAATAACCAGAAATTTGCCAAATTTGGCAAAAGACATAAACCTATGGATTCAAGAAGTTGAGTAAATATCAAGTAAGATAAACCCAAAGAAATTCATGCTAAGACATACTAATGAAACAGAGGACATCTTTACACATGTTGAATACATCGTAAAGAAAATAAGGTAGTACTACAGATAATTCTACATGCATGCATTTGACAACTTTGATGAAATGAATCATTTCCTCAAAAAGCACAAACTACCACAATTCCTTGATATGAAATGGATCGTTTGAATAACTCTCTATTAAAGAAATTAGATTCAGAATTTTAAACCCCCTCAAAGAAAAAATCTCCAGGCCTAGATGGCTTTACTAAAGGTTAATACCAAATTTTTAAAGAAGAATCAACACTAATTCTACAAAATTTCTTCCAGAAAATAGAAAAAGTGAGAACACTTCCTAACTCATGTTATGAGGACAGTTGTGTCCATTTCCTATGACTGCTGGGACAAAGCACCATAAGTTGTGTGACTTAACAGAGATGTATTGTGTCATATTTCTGGAGTCTAAAAGTCTGAAATCAAGGCATTGTTAGAAGCATGTTCCCTTTGAAACCCAACAGGAATTCCTTCTGGTATCTTCTGAGCTTCTGGTATGCTCCCAGCAATTTTTGGCATTTCTTGACTTGTAGATGTATCATTTTAATCCTCCATCTCCACATGGTATTCTTCCTGTGTCTCCACATTGCTCTTCTTCTGTGAGTGGTTGTGTCTATGTTCAAATTTTCTCTTTATATATTGACATAAGTCATATTGAGTTAAGCCACTCTAATTATTTCACTTTAACCTTATTATCTCCTTAAAGAAGCTGTTCAGAATTAAGGTCACATTCAGAGGTACTAGGAGTTAAAATTTCAGCATATATTTTGTGGGGAGCAGAATTCAATCCACAACACCAGTAATACCCTGATGCCAAAATCAGAAAAAGAAACAACAAATAAAAGAAAAAGAAAATTACAGACCAACCAGCATCATAAATGCAGATGTAAAAAGCATCCTTAACAAAGTATTAGCAAATAGAAATAATCAAGTATGAAACGTGTATACTATGACCAAGAAATGCCTGTTTCAGGTATGCAAGAAAAATCAGTCTTTAAGTTTTTAAATTTAAAATCCATTTTAAGTATTGATTTTTAAAAATCAATCAACATATTTAACTGCGATAGGGCAAATAAAAAAAATCACGATTCTATCAACTGATGCCGAAATTTGACAAAATCCAACATCCATTCATTGTACTATTTCTCAGAAAACAAAGAGCATATGGGAAGATTGTTCATATAAGCAGTCTACTGTTATTAGAGGTATAGATGCATAGATGAGTGGAACAGAAGAGAAAACTAAGACCGTACACTACTACTTAGCAATAAAAAAACCATTGATACATACAATTGTGTAGATCTCAAAGTTACAATGTTAAGTTCATTCATTCAATGCCAACCTGCAAAATTCACATGCTACATAGATATAAAAAATAAACTAGTGAATGCCAAGGATTAAGTTTCAGGGAGTAGAAAAGGATGGGTGTAACTATAAAGGAGTAGCATGAGAAATTTTTGGTGATGGAATAGCTCTGCATCTGATAATATCTAAGCATTCCAAATAATTTTCTACATATGTGATAAAAGTACATAGAACCCTCCCCCCACACACACACACATCCATACAAGTACCAATGCCAATTTCCTGGTTTTCATGTTGTACTATAGTGATATAATGTGTCACTCTTAAGGGAAATTGTAAGAGTTTATGTTTGCAAGACTTATCTGTCCTATAGAGACAACTTACTATGAATCTATAATTTTAAATATGAGAAAATTGTTCTCAAAAAAATCAAGTTTCCTCCAATTCTTTAAGTAAAAGAAAATTTTGAAATTTCTGAAATTGCCTAAGATTTATGAAATCGTTTTTCTACTCAAGGGTAGATATAAAATGGGTGACCATTTTTCTGCTTCATAATATGTTGTAACTTACTACCCTCTAGTCAGAATTTGAGATTATTAATTAAGAACCTACTTCCTATATTTCTGTTTGAATTAAGAAGTAAACACCAAGACTATTATGCTTATTTAACTTTACACATTCAGTATAAAAGTCAAAGTGTACGCCTTAAATACAAATTTCACAAAAGAAGGTTCCTGGAAAAAGTTAGTATCTATAATTGCCTATTAGATCAAGATGGTTGATACTGTTGTCCAGATTGTCTATGTCTTCATTATTGTTTTACTTATTTACATTATTTTATCTGGTTGTTCTATTAATTGTTGATGAAGGGGTGTTAATTTTCTCTCTTGTGGTTTAGGAATTGTCTTTTGCTTTCTTTAATTCTGCTAATTTTTTTCATGTAATAATATGAATGTCTGTTATTAGAAAACAATAATGTTATCATTGTTGTGTCTTCCTAAATAATTAACTTATTATTATAATGAAGTGTCCCTATTTATCTTTGAAGAAAATATTTCTCTTGAAGTCTATATTATATCATATTCGTATAACCACTCCAGCTTCCTGATTTTTCCCATGCTTACGGCAAATCTGTTTTCATCCATTTATATTCAAGCCATCTATATGTTCACATTTAAAGCACAGATTTTGAAGATGGTTTATAATTGGATCTTTGGATTTATATTTACCATCTTTAAAAATATGTTCTCTGCTTATTATCTTTGTATTTTGTTTCTTTATTGTTGTTCCTTCTGGGTTATTTCTAAGCAATGATTTTAATGAATTTGTCACTATTTTATTTAGTATGATAATTTATAATAAAGGGAAATAACTCAAAAACTGTATATTAAGTACAGTGATTTCAAATAGGGTTTTTTGTCCATTCATCTTTTTGAAAAACATTTCATATGTTTTTATATTTCTGAGATTACTTGGGAATAACTTTGTGACACTGCATTTAATTGCATATGAACTTTACTGAAATTCAATTAGGTCCCAATGAGATTTCCTAAGGGCCTCCTCCTAATGTGTCACTTGCTTGTCCATTTTTGACATGCTTAAAATACTTTACTGGCAAAGTCTATGTAAGTGAACATTTTAGACTCTGAACTCACACCAACTGAATTCAAATTCTGACTCTGCAATTAACAAGTCTAAAACATGTGAAGTGGCTTTATTTGTCTTTATTTTCTTATATGTTTTACACACCAGAATGTAGTTACAGAAAACATAATCCATTCGTGATTTCAGAAGAAAGCAACTTATTAAAGTGTATTAAGTGACCTAAGGGAGTTTTTAAGAACTGGAGAGACTTGGTCTGACCTCTCAAGAAAGACTACTGAGGCACATTAGGAAAGTGGCTTGCCAAGAAAGCTACTTCTGCTGACATAGGACCATGCTGTCTTTCACAACCAGGAAAGCTTTAAGTGCAGAAGCTGCCATTGTGTTTACTTGGTGTAAACTGGTCATAATACTAGTGTCCCTCTTAGGTTTGTTATCTCTATTAAATATCATATTGGCACAATCTTGTTGATGGTAGTGTTTTCCTTCTAGATTCAAGAGATGGTTGTATTAGTTCATTTGCATTACAATAAAGGAATACCTAAGACTGGGTAATTTTTAAATAAAAGAGGTTTAATTGGCTTACACTTCTGCACGCTGCACAGGAAGTTTGATACCAGCGTCTTCTTCTGGTGAGGGTCTCAGGGAGCTTACAATCACAGCAGAAGGTGAAGGGCAAGCAAGTATCTCACATACTGAGAGTAGGAGCAAGAGAGGCTGGGCGTGGTGGCTCACACCTGTAATCCCAGCACTTTGGGAGGCCAAGGCGGGCGGATCACAAGGTCAGGAGATTGAGACCATCCTGGCTAACACGGTGAAACCCCATCTCTACTAATAATACAAAATAATTAGCTGGGTGTGGTGGAGGGCGCCTGTAGTCCCAGATACTCGGGAGTCTGAGGCGGGAGAATGGCATGAACCCAGGAGGCAGAGCTTGCAGTGAGCTGAGAACACACTAATACACTCCAGCCTGGATGACAGAGCGAGACTCCATCTCAAAAAAAAAAAAAAAAAAAAAAAAAACAGTAGGAGCAAAAGAGAGAGTAGGGAGTTGCCATATGCTTTTAAACAACAGATCTTGAGAGAACTCACTATCACAAGGACAGCACCAAGCTATTCATGAGCGATCTGTACCAAAGACACAAACACCTCATACTAGACCCTACTTCCAACACAAGGAATTACATTTCAACATGAAATTTGGAGGGAACAAAAATACAAACCATATAATTCGACCCCTGGCTTCCCAAATCTCATGTTCTTCTCACAATGCAAGATATAATCATCTCTCAATAGCCCCCAAAAGTCTTAACTCTCTTCAGTATCAACGTGCTAAATCTCATCTGAAACTCATCTGTTTGCACCTATCAGCCTGTAAAATCAAAATAAGTTATCTACTCCCAAGATGAATGGCGGTACAAGCATTGGGTAAACATTTCTGTTCCAAAAGGGAGAAATCAGCCAAAAGAAAGGAGTAACAGGACCCACACAAGCTTAAACCCAGTAGGGCAGTCATTAAAGCTCCAAAAGTATCTTCTTTGATTCCACGTCCCACAACCAGGGCACACTGGTGCAGAAAGTAGGCTTTCAAGGTCTTGGACAGCCCCACCCCTGTGGTGTTGCAAGGTGCAATGTCCCTGATGATTACCACTGATTGGAGGTGAGCACTGTAGCTTTTCCAGGCATAAAGTGAAAGTACTATGGTGAAACCATTTTCTTCTCCTAGACTTCTAGGCTTATGATGGGAGATGCTTCCTAGAAGAGTTCCGAAATTCCCTCCAGGCTTTTTTTACATTCTCTAGGATATTTGTACTTTGCTTCCTTTTAGTTACACAAATCTCTTCAGCAAGTGGTTACTCCACAGCCTGCTTGTATTCCTCCTCTACCACAGGGCCAGGCTGCAGATTTTCCAAACCTTTAAACTTTGCTTCCTTTTTACATACAAGATCCAACTTTAAGTCATTTATTTCCTTTTATATGTGATATTAGCCTGTTAGAAGCAGTCAGTTCACATCCTGAATACTTTGCTGCTTAGAAATTTCTCCCACTGGATTCCCTAAATCATCACGCTTAAGTTCCAACTTCCATAGAGTATGGACATGGACATAATGCAGCCAAGCTTTTTGCTAGGGCACAGCAGAGGTAACCTTTACTCCCATTCCCAGTAACTTCCTAATTTCTGTCCTCAGCCTGGACTTCATTGGCCATGTCTCTACCAGAATTTTGATGACAACCATTTAACCAGTCTCTAACAAGTTTCAAGCTCTGTCATCTCTCTGTCTTGAGTCCTCCAAACTCTTCCAAATTCTGCCTGTTACTAAGCTACTTCCAAAGAGGCTTCCATATTTTCAGACTTATTTATAGCAATGTCCCACTCTAGATTTGGAGGGGACAAACTTCCAAACTATATCAATTATACATGCCTTTCTTATTTCTGCTAGACCTGAATAGAATTTTTATAGGGGAAAAATAATACCCTTAAGAATTTAAATATAGATACATTACAGGCTAAAATAATGTCTTTATACTTAAAAAATCAAGGAGACTGGTTATAAGTTTAATTACTAGGATAGCAACATAATTTATCAACTCAACGTTGACTTTATTTTTTTTATTATTATTATACTTGAAGTTTTGGGGTACATGTGCACAATGTGCAGGTTTGTTACATACGTATACATGTGCCATGTTGGTGTGCTGCACCCATTAACTCATCATTTAGCATTAGGTATATCTCCTAATGCTATCCCTGCCCCCTCCCCCCACCCCACAACAGTCCCCAGAGTGTGATGTTCCCCTTCTTGTGTCCATGTGTTCTCATTGTTCAATTCCCACCTATGAGTAAGAACATGCGGTGTTTGGTTTTTTGTCTTTGTGATAGTTTGCTGAGAATTATTGTTTCCAGTTTCATACATGTCCCTACAAAGGACATGAACTCATGATTTTTTATGGCTGCACAGTATTCCATGGTATATATGTGCCACATTTTCTTAATCCAGTCTATCATTGTTGGACATTTGGGTTGGTTCCAACTCTTTGCTATTGTGAATAGTGCTGCAATAAACAGACGTGTGCATGTGTCTTTATAGCAGCATGATTTATAATCCTTTGGGTATATACCCAGTAATGGGATGACTGGGTCAAATAGTATTTCTAGTTCTGGATCCCTGAGGAATTGCCACACTGACTTCCACAATGGTTGAACTAGTTTACAGTCCCACCAACAGTGTAAAAGTGTTCCTATTTCTCCACATCCTCTCCAGCACCTGTTGTTTCATGACTTTGTAATGATCACCATTCTAACTGGTGTGAGATGGTATCTCATTGTGGTTTTGATTTGCATTTCTCTGATGGCCAGTGATGATGAGCATTTTATCACGTGTTTTTTGGCTGCATAAATGTCTTTTTTTGAGAAGTGTCTGTTCATATCCTTCACCCACTTTTTGATGGGGTTGTTTTTTTCTTGTAAATTTGTTTGAGTTCATGCGCAGTGGCTCACGCCTGTAATCTCAGCACTTTGGGAGGCTAAGGCGGGCGGATCATGAGGTCAGGAGATTGAGACCATCCTGGCTAATACGGTGAAACCCCATCTCTACTAAAACATTGACTTTAAAAACAGCTTGGTGAAGACCATTCTTATCTTTTTACAGTGCTATAAAGTAATAAATGTTATCAGGGATCTCTAACATACTTCTTTAACAATCAAATAGCTAAAAGATAAAGAAAACAATAAATATTAGTTGTCACTTATTATAACTATTATCATAGTATTAGGATGCACCAAAATGTGTAGTTATAAGATGCAGAGTACAGTCCTCCCTTGGTATAATCATGGGATTGATTCTAGTACCCCCCAAACACCAAAATCTATGGATGCAAAGGTCCCTTATATAAAATGGAATAGTATTTGCGTATAACCTCCTGTATAATTTAAATCATTTCTAGATTATTTATAGTGCCTAATGAAATGTAAATGCTGGGTCAATTGTTATATTGTATTTTATTTGTATATTTTTATCATTGCATTGTTATTATAACTTATTTGTTTCATTATATATTCAGGGAGTACATGTGCAGGTTTGTTACATAAATATTTTGTATAATAGTGAGATTCAGGCTTCTAGTATACCCATAACCCAAATAGTGAACATTGAATTCAATAGGCAATTTTTTAACCCTCAACCTTCTCCTACCCTTCTTCCTTTAAGAGTCTCAAGTATCTATTAATATTATTTCATCTTCATGCACGTGTGTACCCATTCTTTTTCTCCCAGTTATAAGTAAAAACACTCAGTATTTGATTTCTGTTTCTGAGGTATTTCACTTAAAATAATAGCCTTAGCTCCATCCATGTTGCTGCAAAATATATGATTCATTCTGTTTTACAGCTGCACAGTATTCTATTATATATATATAAAAAACACATTTTCTTAATCCATTCATTCATTGATGAACATCAAGGTTGATACCATATCTTGGCTATTGTGAATAGTTCTGTGATAAACATGCAAGTACAGGTGTCTTTTTTTATATATTGATTTCTTTTCCTTTGGGTAGATACTCAGCAGTATAATTTCTGGGTCAAAATTGAGGTTTATTTTTAGTTCTCTGAGAAATCTCTATATGATTTCCATGGAGGTTGTATAGATTTACCTCCAAACTAGTGTACAAATGTTTCCTTTTTTCTGCATCCTCACCAACATCTGTTGTTTTTGACTTTTTATAAATAGCCATCTGACTGGTGTAAAATGATGGGTATCTCATTGTGGTTTCAACTTGCATTTATTTGATTATTAGTAACGTTGAGCATTTTTAAGATATTTTTATTGGCTACTTATATGTCTTCTTCGTGAAATGACTGTTGATGACTTTTGCCCACTTTTTTATGGGATTTTATTTTTCTTGTTGAATTGTTTGAGTTCATTCTAGATTCTGGATACTAGTCTTTTTTCAGACGCATAGTTAGCAAATATTTTATGCTATTGTGTAGGCTCCCTGTTTACTCTGTTCATTATTTCTTTTGCTGTGCAGACATTTTGCTGTTAAGTCCCATATTTCTGTTTTTTAGTTACATTTACTATTGAGGACTTAGTCATAAATTCTTTGCCTAGGCCAATATGCAGATGAAGTTCTCCCTAGGTTTCTTCCAAGGATTTTCATAGTTTCAGGTTTAGCATTTAAGATTCCAATCCATCTTGGGTTAATTTTTGTATATGGTGTTAGGTAGTGGCCCAGTTTCATTCGAATGGCTTCCCAGTTTTCCCAGCACCATTTATCAAATAAGGTGTCCTTTCTCCATTGATTATTTTGGTTACTTTTGCCAAAGATCAGTTGGTTTCAAGTATGTGGTTTTATTTCTGGGTCCTATATTTATTCCATTTTTCTATATGTCTTTTTTTGCATCAGTGCCATGGACTTTTGTTTACTATAGCCTTATAATATACTATAAAGTCTGGTAATGTGATGCTTCCGAATTTGTTCATTTCACTTAGGATTGATTTGGATATTCAGGCTGTTTTTTGGTTTCATACAAATTCTAGAATTTTTTATAATTATGTAAAAAAATTGGAGCTTTGATAGGAATTCCATTAAACCTGTAAATTGCTTTGGGAATATGGTCATTTTAACAGTAGTGATTCTTCCCATCCATGAGCATCAGATGTTTTCTCATTTGTTTGTGTCATCTACAGTTTCTTTCA
This sequence comes from Symphalangus syndactylus, assembly GCF_028878055.3. Taxonomy (NCBI): domain Eukaryota; kingdom Metazoa; phylum Chordata; class Mammalia; order Primates; family Hylobatidae; genus Symphalangus; species Symphalangus syndactylus. The sequence goes on from NC_072426.2 coordinate 58,709,715, forward strand.
TCAGTGCTTATGTAGTTCTCCTTGTAGAGATCTTTTACTCACTTGGTTAAATACATTTCTAGGTATTTTATATTTTGTAGCTACTGAATGTGATAGAGTTACATATGTTGAAGACCCACTTGGTCTTGAGGTATTATGTTTTTACTGAGCTATTGTATTTACTTTGCTTGTAGTTAGTTGAGGATTTTTTCATTTTAATTGGGGATATTGGCCTATAGTTTTCTACTTTTGTTGTGTCCTTTCCTGATTTTGTTATCAGGATAATACTGGTTCTTTAGAATGATGAGTTAGAGAGGAAGCCCTACTTCGCAATTACATACAATACTTTGGATTGGTACAGATTCTTCTGCATGGTTCTTGTAGAATTCAGCTGTGAATACATCTGGTCCTGGGCTTTTTTGGTGGTTGTTGTTGTTGCTGTTGTTGTTGGGTGATTTTTTTTATTACCAATTAAGTCTCACTACTTGTTACTGGTCTGTTCGGTAGTCTATTTCTTCCTGGTTTGGTACTGGGAGGTTTTATAGTTTAAGAAATTTATTCATTTCCTGTAGGTGTTCTAGAGTGTGCATGTAGAGGTACTCATAGTAGTCTCTGATGATCTTTTGTATTTCTGTGGTATCAGTTATGATTTCACTTTTATCATTTCTGATTGTGTGGAGCCCCAGGAGTCACTCACTCATCCCTTTCCTGCATTAGGGAGATTCTCCCAGCTCCTCTCCCAGCTCCATGCCAGGCCAAACTCAGAGGGCTGTTTGGTTTCACGCTCCTATTTTCTGTGATTCCTGTTGTTTATCTGATAAACTCCATGTGCTCTCTTAGATGATCTACTTGAAGTGTTAATATTTACTCACTGTTTTGATTCTTGTCAGTGAGGGAGACACCCACTAGCTGCTTTTAGCTAGCCATCTTCAACCGGAACCCTATTTTATTTTTAAATTAATTTTGAATATTTTCAATCTGTGATTTTTGAATCCATAGATGTGAAATCCACAGAATATGGAGAGACAGTTGTACTCTCATATAAAAGCCTTTGAATATAATTGATTATTTATTCATTTGTTTATTAATAAAAATAACGTGTTTAGACTTGGATGGGGTCTATCAATGCTATCTGATAAAACGTGGTCTATACTTGATTTTAAATACATTCTATCGCCTACACTATAAAACATCATATTAGACTTAATCCTATGGGTATGGAAATTAACATATACAATATTATACATTAAGGAAGCATTGCAAATTATATTCAAGCTCCATAATATATGTAATTTTGATAAAAGTGCTCCATAATATATGTAATTTTGATAAAAGTATAAGTAAAAATTGTATATTAAAATTTATCTACATACTGTTTAAAGATTTAAATTATATATTAAGAGTAAACCTAATGTAAGTATATTAATCATATTAAAATTTTGAAATGTGAACAACTACACTTTGATTTGAATTGATTTTTTTGGCTAATGCTGATGACCTCCAATAAAAAAATTCTTGCATTCATCAAAGGAGTATATGATAGAAGACTTGTTTATTATATAAATACTCTCCAAAGCATTTGTTAGAAATTTAGTGCCTTATTTTATTAAAACAACAAATATAATAAATTTTAATCAGGCGTATATACGGGGTAAAAGAAGAGAAATTTTCTACATCATGGATTCAGAACTTAAATTTTAGGAAATATTATGACAGTGAAGAAATAACTACTATTTTGTGGTTTTTATCATTATACATCCATTGTATCTTATTTAATGAAAAGGCCATATAACTTTATGAAAACATGTACATACATATTTGCTAATTAAAATATCAAATAATTAACATTATATAGATGAATTTAAACAATTCTCAAATCTTCCATCTATCAACTCCTTGATTAAAAGCAAATTGTGAAAGTAAAAAATATAACATTTGGGGCTAGATAAAGTAAGGAATCCTCATGCTGCAGCTTTTGCAGGAAGCGGCCATTGTAATTTTAGGCTCACAGCAAAGAAGAGAAAACTCCATGGGGCCAATAAGAAGTGATCTTAACTAGACTGGTGAGCAGTGAGCAAATAGAAAAGCAAGGGTTGCTCTAAGGGTATCTAAGGGTATTGCTGGTAGCAAGGTGGGAAGCTAGATATCAGAAATCCTCATTGGACTTGATATCACAGAGAGGCAAGAGCAAATCTCCTGTGAAAAACAGATTCAATTTAGCCTCCACAGTTTCCAGAATTTGTGATCAATCACATGTGACTCAATATAAAAAATTAGCTAATATTCAATCAAACCAAATGTCATGAATGAGAATTAATTCAACAAAAAACAGGTTTAGACTACTCAGTAATTCAGATATTAAAATTATCTGAAATGTGTATATATGTATTCCTATGAGTGGATATTTAAAGAATAGAAAATAGAATTACATAAATAAGTAAGCAATAGGCATTTTTAATGGAAGATTTTAAGTTAAAACTGTAAGTTGAAAAACACTAAAAATATGGAGGAAGCACACAGTAGGTATAAATAAAAAGGAGTAACTCAATTGAAAGAAAATTCTGAGAAACCTAATAAAAAATGAACTTCAGGGAGATAAATACGATAGAAAAAAGAGGTTTAGAGACACGGAGCTTGCAGTGCGCCCAGATCGCGCCACTGCACTCCAGCCTGGGCAACAGAGCGAGACTCCACCAAAAAAAAAAAAAAAAAAAAAAGAAAAAGAATAGGAAATTCTAAATACATGTAATTCATCCACATTTTAGAAGAGCCTTGAAAGAAGAGAAGCAATATTTGAGAAATAATAAAATTATTCAAAACAGATGAAAGATCTAAAACAACAGGCACAAGAAATGCAATATATACCAAATAAGATGAATAAAAAAACCCACATGCAGATAAATCAAAATGAAATTGGAAACACCAACATCTAAGGGAGCATTATTATTTGGCATTATTGAAGTATAATTGACAAAGAAAAATGGTATATGTTTAAGATGTACAGCTTGATATTTCGATATATATATATATACACACACACACATTGTAAAACAATCACCACAATCAAGCTAATTAACATACCCATCACCGCACATGGCTGTCATGTCTTCCTTTTGTGTGTGTGTGCGTTAAGACATGATTTATCTTGTTAGCAAATTTCAAGTGCACGTGCATGTAGTATTATTAACTATAGTCTTTGTTGCTGTACATTAGATCTTCAGAAGCATTTATCTTCATAACAAAAATTTGTAGTCTTTGACCAACAACTACTCATTCCCTTTTTTCACTAGTTTCTGGTGCCACCATTCTACTCTCTACTTTTATGAGTTTGACTATTTTAGATTCCACAAATACACGAGATCATGCAGTAATCTTTTTGTGTCTGACTTGTCTCATTTAGGATAATGTCCTCCAGGTTCATCTGTATCGTCCCAAATGGCAAGATTTCAAGGCTGAATACTATTCTCTCTCACACACACGAGCATGTGCACAGACACACACACACACGTGTGCTCACACGTCTCACATCTTTTTTTTTTTCCATTCATCTGTTGATGGAATTTTTTTTTTTTTTTTTTTTTTTTTTTTTTTTGAGATGGAGTCTCGCTCTGTCACCCAGGCTGGAGTGCAGTGGCGCAATCTCAGCTCACTGCAAGCTCCGCCTTCCGGGTTCACTCCATTCTCCTGCCTCAGCATCCTGAGTAGCTGGGAGTACAGGCTCCTGCCACCACGCCCGGCTAATTTTTTGTATTTTTAGTAGAGACGGGGTTTCACCGTGTTAGCCAGGATGGTCTCCATCTCCTGACCTCATGATCCACCCGCCTCAGCCTTCCAAAGTACTGGGATTACAGGTGTGAGCCACCGCACCCGGCCTGTTGATGGATATTTTTAAGAGAGTATCTTAAAAATAGAGAAAAAAGAAAACTCCTTAAAAAGAACAATCATTAAACTTTCAGTAGTATATTAATTTTAAAAATGAAAGTTAAAAATAGTTCACCTGGGTTTATGAGATATTTAAAATATGAGAGATTAACATATCAGAAGTATAGAATTTTATGAATTTAAAAAAATTTAAGAGAATATGACTAAAATAAAAAACTTTAACAAAAACTGAGAATAAATACAAATAGTCCTAAATTTAAAAGAGTTCTAAAAAATATGATTTTGGAATAGGAGAAATAATACTAGTAGTGAGAAAAAATAATAAATATAGGTAAATCTAGTCAAATCTGTCTTTATAAATAATAATACTCATAATATTAGGGGGAATTTTAAAAACTCTGGATAAAAATGACAGAACTTTCGAAGTTATTGATATAAATTAAAGAATTTAAAATCCTTATATTTTTGAAGGGATGTTAAAATATATATGTTACACTAAGTACAGCTTACAAATTATAACCTGTATAAGAAAATAAATACAATATACACCTTCTAAAGGAAGGTGAAGAAATGGAATGAAAGGAATAAATATACAAACAATATCTAATAGTTTTTCTTAAAGACTGGGAAGTAGAAGGGAGCACCGAAAATGTGAGAAAATAGAAAGCAAAAATGCCAGAAGCAGATTTAAGTGGATGAAGTTCAGATAAACTCTTCATTTGAAAGACATTGTCAAATTGGACTTTTGGAAATCAAGGTATGATGTTTACAAGAACTTCCTGAAATAAGAAAAATATTAACACTGAAGAAAAATGGAATGTATACCAGAAAAATACTAATCAAAAAAACTGATAATGACACTATTGATGTTATATAGAATAACATCAAGAAAACATTATGAACACTATATCTATAATGATTAAAGATTCATTCCACCAAAAATATAAAAATTCTGAACAATAATTTTCTAATAAAATTACCTTAAATTACATAGTATTTATGCATATATATTCATACACATGTATACATATACATACACATGCAAGAGAGGAAGAAATTGACCAACATAGTGGACAATTTTAACAGAACCATTTCAATTAGTGATACGTCAAGGTGAAAAACCAATTAAGAAAGTAAGAAATATTTGTACACCAAAATGAGGTGTTATCAATAGCGTGTTATTTGATCTCTGTATACGTTTTTGTCTCTAGCTGTTAAATGGGACAAAATCATAGCTATCAACTAGTAATTAGTTAAAATTAAAGGATACGCCATTGTCATTGTGATCTACATTTATGTGGTTAAGAGAAAGCTATGCTTTAGAAAAAATGCTCTCCAGACAGAACTGTGAAAATATGAAAGAACAATGTATTATAAGTGTACAGGCAAATCACAATTTGTACAGAAATGGGTAAAGAGATTTCTAGTCACCAGATGGTCATAGTATTGCCTTCAATAGCTTTTGAATGAGTTCTATTTTCTCCCATTTTAGGAGTTCATCTTACGGTACAGAAAAATGGGAAATGAGCATGAACATTATATATTTTTTTCCTATAATGAGTAAGACAAGCAGGATCCTTTTGCCTAAGACAAAGATCAGACGTAGTTGTATTTTTGTTGATTCTTCACATGTTAAAGAATCTGTTAGGGAGACCACTAGATTGTAAAATAATGAGATGTGAGCACATGTCCATCTACTCACTCAGCTTACCAGGCATTGACGGATACTCTTCAAATAAATACAGTCATTGCTAAAGAAAACACATGTTTAGACTAGCAAAGACAGAGCTGTTAAATGGAAATTATCTTTTAGAAAGAGATGCTGAGTTAAATAAGATGGAGGTTAAGTTTAAGATAATTAATTTGGGTAGTAAGAATATTACCAAGTTCCCAATACTATTGTTAACAAATGTCTCAGCTCTACATATTTAAAAGCCATAATTACTATTTGTTATCTTACTTACATGTATTTTGTAAAATAAGTGAATATTTCACCTTAATTTGAGATTGCAGCAGCTTTAATATTTACCAACAGCTGTGGTCTGGCTTTACAAGAGCCAAATAATAATAATAATAATTCCTCCTTTTTCTCTCTTCTTTTCTCTGGTAATTAACCAATACTGAACTGTCACTAATCTACAGTAGTAAAATTTGGATGCAAATATTTCTTTTTGTCAACCCATATTATGCTGCAGTGTGTTCCACTAACAAATGCAAGTTATCTAGTGGTAGGGACTGTGCCTTTCTATTTATTATGTTTAGGTCCTGAAATAAATACCAAGTAGGAGCACTGAAGATTATGGTAATGATGCCAGAAAAGTTCTTAGAATACTCTAATGAAATGCATTATTGGATTACAAAATAGTTAATTGAAGTCATCATCATTACAATAGTTGATTCCTTTGATGTATTTCTTCTGGGCATGATTAAAAATTTAGAAATATTAGTCTTATATCCTGAGATGTGAAAAATGCCTAATCATTTGTTCAATAGTATAAGGATTATTTAGAATCAGAAAGCTAAGAAAAGACTGCCTGAATGTAAATTAGCCTGACAAATTATAATAGCATTTCTCATTTCTAAGGAATATATATATATATATATATATGAATATGTACATATTAAAAAAAATTTAAAAAGCACTACAATTTCAGAGCTGAGAAACAGCACAGGGAAGCATAAGAAAAACACAGATTTGAATGTCAAAAGACCTGAATTCCAGTCTCAGATCTTTTACTTCCCTGCTGGGTGATTTTCAGAAGCTCATAATGTTCATCTGAATCTAAGATTTCTTCTTTTGTTAAATCATGACCTCTAAGTTTCCTTCCAACTCCAACCTTCTGTAGTATTCAAGTAACACGACATGAAATAATGAATACCACCCAAATAATGAGTTAAATATAACCTGGGGCATTTGTTTCAAGAAATATTACAGCATTCTTTGGGAAAATTAACTTCAATGTTATAATTCTTAAACGTCATTCAGAATATTGGGAAAGTTTTAGGATACAAATATCAAACTAATAATAGCAGAGACTAAAAAAAGTTACAAATCATCAGTATTTGAATATTAACTTCACATATCTCATTTCCTGTCATATGGATAACTAACATTTATGGGTCATCTACTATGTGCTAGGCATTGTTCATAAAAATGTATACTACTATACACTTATAGTAGTATATGTGTGTTATATAATAGTGTATATGTTTTTCTTCTTAGAAAAAAAGGGAGGTTCACAGAGCTTAAGTAATTTTCCAAGTTCAAATGCCAGTTAAGTGAGACTGATAATGATAACCCAGTCAAGTTTCAGAACCAACATTTTTAACCTCTTTCCTATAATAAATATTTTTCTTATGAGTGTCTGCATGTATTCTCCCCACATCAAAAGTCTGGTGCCACAAGTACTCATTAATCACTCTTCACATCAGGTAACCACAAAAAGATATTTATTTGTTTGAATTTTGCTCCAGGTATATTGTTTATGGTTAATGTCACCTTTTCCAAAGGAACAATACCTGCACAAACTGACTGTTAAGTATTCATACCAAAAATTCCATTCAGTATTTAACTTAGTTAAGCACATATATTAGAGATTATGTAAAATATTGAGGTGATTTATCTTTAGACAAAATGTTGTGTAGGTCTTTAATATCTGTTCTGTGATAATTTTCATTTTAAAGATATACATTAGCTATAAAAGACTAATAAGATCTGAGAGAATGTAGCTTCATTTACAATCAAGTTATGTTATTCCCTTATGCCTGGGGCTTAGCAACAACGAAGATGACAGTATTCTATTATCATCTTTGTTAATGGATATGTAAATTTTAACCTGTTCACTAGAGAAAGTTTTCTACTTGAAGAGTTATTTAACTTCAGCTGGCTCTTAGATTAGCATGGGCATTTCTGATTTCTAGAAGGTATTTCCATGCATCTATTCATACCTTAAAATAAGTTTACTTGGAAATTATGAAGTGTTATTTTCATTTTTATTCTTGAAGTCTAGGAATTTCTGAATTTAAGGGTGCCAATATAAATATCTAAATGTTCTTATCTGTATTAACATATGTGTGTGAGATTTTAAAACCTTAATCCTAGTATAACAGAGTTTTTGAAGTTTTTATTATGACTGACAAATTTATCTTTTTTAACATAAAAATATGGATTTTTCACAGATGTTAGAATATTTGCAATATGCTTTCTAAGGATGGTCAAAGTTAGAAAAGTAACCATCATATAACTTTCTAAAGATTAGTTAACTTGGAATTGTAACAGAAATACAAATATAGTTTTAAAGAGGAGTAATCATTAATGACTTCACCTAGATTTGTAGGTAAGATTTGCCTCTTTGTTCCAAATATATATGAATGAAAAGTGGAGGAAAAAAGAGCTGAACGCACTTAATATCTCTGCCATTTTTATAATTCAGCAGCATTAGGTATTCACAATCTGTTTATTCAGAATATTTGAAAAAGAGGATTAACCCTCACTCATATAAAAAACTTTTATCAATAAATCTGGACCAAAGTAGTCTAGAAATCATCACTAGTTTTTGGAGATACTTCAGGATCTTGCAAGATCTTAGGGTAAATGAAAGAATTAACAACTTTTAACCACTACTACAAACAGGAAATGCTTAACACATTTGTCTATATGTAATTTATTGTACATCTCAAAAGATGTGCTGCTCATTTATATTCCCATGTATGCAATATTTTCATGAAAAGGTTGGATATTTTTAAATATCATAATGTTGGAAATACTAGACTTGAAATCACATTGAAAAAGTATCGCATAAGATAATACTATTTTAAAATAAATACTATTGAATGAATCTGGATGCTTCCTAGCTAGGAGTTTATGTTTTAGGAAGTTCAGTTCATATTTTATTATCAGATTTTGAACTATAGAAAAGGAAATAAAGAATTGCCACCAATTATGTGAAAAATGGGCTTTTTCAGCAGCCTGTCAGTCTAGAGATTTTAGTAAAAGCTTTAGTAAAAATCATAATTTTTGGTAAAAAAAAAAAATGTATTTTTTTGAATCAATTCAGTAATTCTGACAGAAGTTAGAGACCACAAAAAACATTCTTGTTTTATTCTGGTTAAATGTGTGAGGAACTATAATCAGTGAAAACAACATGCTAGCAGAGTAAGAGCTCCAACACTGAAACTAGATCTGCCTGCATTGAATTTTAACTGTGCCGTCTTTGCTAAGTTACTTAACTCTGCCTTAGTTTCTACACCTATAAAATAGAAACAATAATTACTAACTTATTACTAACTTATCAAACTATTTTGAGGTTTAAATTTATTAATTGATAAATTTAAAGTTCATACAACAGGGTTTTTTTCCAATTAACAAATGAGATATGATTTAATGTGGAAAAAATAGCTCAATATAGAATGGAGGGACATAGTTCAGAGGCATCTAGGAAATACATTAATCAGGGTTCTCCAGAGAAACAAAGCCAACAGAACATCTATCTATCTATCTATCTATCTATCTATCTATCTATCTATCATCTCCTTTCTCTCTTGATTTTGAGAAATTGGCTCACTCAATTATGGAGACTGACAAGTCCAAAATCTACAGTGTAGATAAGCAGGCTGAGACTTAGGGGAGAGTTGATGGTGAAGTTAGAGTCTGAAGGCAGACTTTGCAGAATTCTGTATTTTTCAGGGTAGGTCTGTCTTTTTCTAAGGTCTTTAGCTGATTGGATGAGGCCCATCCACATTATGGAGGTAAATCTCTTTACTAAAATTCTACTGATATAAATGTTAATTCTATCCAAAAAATACCTTCACAGAAACATCTAGAACAGTGTTGGACCAAATATCTTAGTACCACGGCCTAGCCAGGTTGACACATAAAATTAAGCATCACAGGGACTGTCTTTTGGACTTGGAGACTCACTGAATGTGAAGTGATGCAATTTATCAAAAGTATTAATAACAAAGAGAAGCAGCTGTGAGGGAAATATGTTAAATTAGGGCCTGTAGAACTGGACAGAAGGCAGGCCAAGTCATGTTAAGACCGTGGGAGGAATGCATGACATCCCCAGAGCCAGAAAAGCTTCCAGAATACTAGAAAGGAAATAGAAGAGCAGCCCATGAGGAAGACTGAAAGGGGTTCCCTAGAGAAGCAGGCTAAGCTGAGGGTAGAACGTTGCTGTACCAGCAAGAGTGGTCAGGATTCTCACTCACGAAAGAGGCCAATTAATACAAATGGAAAATGTGCCCTTAGGTTAGCCACATGGAAGGAATAATAATGAGGAATTAGAAGAGACAGTAAATATAGATGCTTTTTAAAGCACTGAGTCACAGTATTTTGTGCAAAGGAACATAAGCCAGAAATAAGACTTACAGATGAGATTTACTTGGGGATATTTGTAAATTAAGGATAAAGCAACAGTAGACCATAAAAGCTAAAATATATAAGAAATTGGGAGGATATTCCCTACTTCTGCAATAATACTATATAGTCCCTTTACTCTATGGCTTGAGTTCACACTAACTTGTGTGGAGTAAGACACAAACATTACTTAATGAATTAAGGGATGGTTCCTGCCCTTAGTAGAAATACAGTTAATTCGAACTAGATAAGTACAAACCAGTAAATTAATCAATTCACATAGATTTAAATTAATAAGGTTTTCTTCAGGGAAGAACTGAAAAAAAATAGATAAAGCTTTGGTGACAGCTATGTTAAATAATTTGTTTTATAAACTTAACATGATGAAATAGTGGCATTAATTATCTAGCAATGCGACAAGCAACACCATAAAATATCTCAAAGTGATATGTACAATTTGGCGATTTTTACTTTAGATTAGGCCGTGTAAGAAATGTCTTATCTTGTAGGATCCATCTTTTAAGAAAACAAAAACAAAAGCAAAAAAACTTGGCTTAATGGAAGGATGGCAAAATAAATGAGCATTGCTCAGATTTTTTAACCAAATCAAAAATTCAAATTAAATCGAAAGAAAAATTTAGTATTTTAATATATATATTTAATAAGTTTACAAATTGCTAAATCTTGAACTTTATAAAACAAGTCATTTTCTCATGTAAAAGATGAAAAAAGTTCAAATCTAAGCATTAATAATTGAAATATTTAATTACCATTGAATATAATTTATATTTAATTAATAAAAGGAACTTGATTCAATATAGAAACAATTTAAATAGCAAACAAAGTGACAGGGACTTTAATAGAATTGTATTGGTGGTCTCCTTCATAAACCGGTGGATAGTATATGGAATAATATAAGAATCAAATGCTATATTCTATTAATAATATCTGTCACAAACCAGAGAACAGTTAAGAAAAAATTGTCCTAGACAACAACATAAACAACTTAATATTAGGCCTTTGGAAGAACTTCTTGGTAATATGGAAATATCCAGCAAATGGATGGAATTAATTAGCAAGGGTTGAAAAAGCTTCATAATTTGCCAAATTCCTCTTTGCTAATAATAGCACATATAATTTCAATGTAGAAGCATCAAAGGCAAAAGATGACTTTTAGGTGTCTTTTGGTCTTTCAGTAATCCCCTCCTTTGGAATAGAATAGTCTATATAGTTCCATATGAAATCATGTCTTTGGACAAGAACAATTAACCAAGTAGAGTGATAGTTAACCATGTCTGGTTTTAAAAGTATTTAATTTGACTGGTATAGAGTCATATCATATAGATTCAATATATTATTTTCTTCAAATTGTTAATTCAAAATTTTCTCTCATAACATGAAATGTATTCCTTTTTCTTGCATCTCTTCAACTTCTTGGCCATTTCACTGTTTAAAGTTAAATTATATTTTTGAATATTTTACCTAAGTTAAGTAACTGTTATGAGGTAAATACATAAGTATAGGTATAAAATAAATATCTTTAGCAAATATGTACAGCATATTAAAGAAACAAATATATAGTGTATACTATAAAGGACATAGGATTTTGCACATTTACTAATAATCTTTAATAATTATGTGTCTTTCATGTACACCATTACTATCCAACTTATGATGTCCTTTCTCTCGGTGTACATACAGTCTAGAAAGAGTTACAGAGAAGCCAATCTTTCATTAACATAATATGATAAATGTATTTATTGGAGAGTGAAAAGAGGGAATGAAATACATTAGGTAACAGAAAATTGTCTAAGATATCAATTCATAAACAAATAATTGGGTACCTAAATCCGAAATAAGTAATTTGTTGAAGGAAAAACCAAATGTAATCCATCCAAAAGAGGAAAAAAAAAGTCATGAAAATATTAAAATTTAAAACGACAGAAAGATTTGAATTTTGATTTCACCGGAATCAGAAACTGAGGCAAAGTGGCTAACCTCTCCAAATTTTGTTTGAAAGAACAAAAAAGAAGGAGAAAAGAAAAGAGGACCTACTACAAAGGTAGTCTTTGCGGACTAAGACCCAGCAGAGAATAAACACAGACAAGTAAATGTTTTCTTCCCACCACATTTTTTTTATTCTCCACAACTCATCCTCCAAATTCCAAAGTGTGAAGAAGAAAATAAGAGTTATTTGTGTTAATATATATTCATAAATAATATTCTAGAATATGTGAATTTGTAAATCTGGCAGGAAATGGTAGCCTTACATGCACAATTTTGTACTGAATTTTACACTGAATTTTCTGAAAGTGTTATACAATTTAATAAGTGATCTGTATAGGCATATATCCCAATTACCGTATACAATACAGGAACTCAGAAGTACTTTTTCATGTTTATTCAAATTTTTTAAGAAGTAAGGAAAGCAAATTGATATAAATTGTGTTTCTGGTTTTCTATAATGTAATAAAAGAAGCTAATGAATATATGCCACAGAGATTCAAAATATATTAAGAGTGTTTGCAGTAACAATACACCATGAGAGGTAACTAAAGTCAATTTGTGTATGAATTTAACAATTATCATATGTGTCTAATCCTGCTAAATGTAATATCATTACAAATACATTATTCAAACAGAAAACCACCCAGGTTCCCTAATCTAATTCCCCATACTGCCTGAGCTATAATTGTAAGCAGTGGGCTTTTCTTTATTATTCTATAATTTATTTATGATGTTTACAAATATTTATATATTTTTTTAATTTCAAAGACAGAGTAATTTTTACACTAAAGAAGGTAGTGGTATGGGTGGAACTAGCTACCAAGGGAAGAAAGAAACTTGGTTTAAAATGTATAATAGTGATTCATAAAAAGAGAATGAATCTTATAATTTGCCTAACTTTCACCAATTTATGTATATAAATTGATTATGGAAGATAGTTATGTGGAAAAAATAATAGGAGCTATCCTGGATCATAAAATGGAAAGAAATTATTTTACTTATCAATTGAAATTGTCTTGTAATTGCTCTAACAAAAATATATTTCTTATAGCCAAGCAGGATTTAATAAAATAAAACAAGATTTACTTAATAAAAGATGTCTTAGACTGGGGAACCGTTGAAGTAGAGCTTGGAACAAAGATTTACATGCAAACTGCTTGAGATTATTTCCTAAAAGCAGCTTGCATATATATCCTTGTTCCATACTTGAAGAACTGAAGAAAGGAGGAAAAGGAGGAAAGGAGGAAAGAGGTAAGGGGGAAAATCTAGTCACTTTGTAATAATACACATTGTTGTGAGCAACTGAGGCTTCATTTCAGTTGGGAGATTCAAAGGAGAGTGCAGAATGTCTCCTAGAATTGTCCATCTAAGGTTTCATGCATCTGCTGCTACCACCACTTCAAGAGTTAAGAGTTGTTCTCAAGGGCATTAATTTCCCTTTGATTTGGGATTACTATTAAGCATAATGAAGTAACACCCATTTATGTCTGCAGCTCAAGAGAAAAGTTGACACAGACAACAAGATGCTATTAGGACCAGGTATCTCAAAACACATGCAGAATTATCCATGAAACCAGAGGTACAATTATATGTGAGGCAAGGAAGATGTATGGTGGGGTAACTGAGGCATCGGATACTGTCTACCACTTACATCATTTTAGTCTTTTATCACACTGAATTTTCAAATTGATTGCTGGCCTCGTTTTGTACATAGTACAGCCGACTATATACAATGGTCACTGAAACAAACTATTATCTCCACTGTTATATTTATCATTTTTCTTTTTCACCCATACATCCTAGATTTTTTTCAGCCTGGATCAGCAATTTAGCTGGTCTAGCTTGTTTCCATGGTGGGTTGATTCTTCTTTCATCTCACAAAATTAAGCTCTTTGTTGTCTTTCCCTTCTTAGGCTACTGTCATTAAAATTGTTGCTCACCACTGTCACCAGGCATAGAACTGCAAAGAGACAATTCAGTGAACCTCTTAAATTCTGGACAAACTCCACCAGTCCCCCATTATGTACCAGCCATCCTAGCTGAGCAACCCTTAAAACCTTTCATTAATATGGCATGTCTCTGAATCTTTGTACAGTTCATTTCACATAGACAGTCATTTACATGTCCTAGCATGGCATAATAAATATATACCATTGCCTACTCACTAGATCCAATTTTCATGATGTAATCATGATATGTGTGATATTCTGCAGAACGCCAAAGTAATTGAGGTAGTTCATATTATCTTTAAACAGGCAAAAGTAAAATTAGTATCTCCTTTAGATAAAATAATTGTTACCCTGCTATTCTTGTCACAGAAGGCAATTTTTTTCATCTCAACTAATAGTGAAAATGATACATTTGTTATATGTATAGAAGCACACTAAGTTTCCAAGCCTGTTTTGATATCTTTAAGTAAAAGTACCTCATTTAGAACTGCAAAAGTGATTGGGGCTCATGTTTGATTAAAATTATGGTAATCCACCACCTTTTGTTACAAACTATCTGGTTTGTGCAAAACCAACACAGTTGATCATGGAAATGCTAGCGACCACATCTCCAACATCCTAAAGGTTTATGATGGTAGATTAATTTCTTCCTGAGATTCAACATTGCTTTATTTGACTATCTTGTCTGCTCGGGATTTCAGTACCTTCCAGTTGGCTTTTCTTATCATCATGGCTCTCACCCCATTGGTCAAGGAGACAATGATTTTTGCCAACTACTAACTCATCCCAAGTGGTCAGGCACTTGCACTATTTCTAGAAAGAATAATCTTTATGCATAGTCTAGTGATCAAGTTCTTATCTTAAATTCTAGTATATGTAATCTGGAACTTAACTTGTCTACTCCTGTCCAAAGAACAAGTCTTGGTTGTACACACAGATGTGAAAATAAACTGAAGAAAACACTTTCAAAAAATCAGAACACTCAAATCCTAATCTTGGATCTCCACCAAGAATAGATGTTTGACTTCAGAAAAATCACTTAGACTCTCTTACATTTCAGGGATTCAAACACTAAAATAAGATGCTGGCCTAGATGATCATTCAATAATTTTTTATAATATTTCCATTATTGCAGGATAGGATAGGAGATTTTGTCAGTTAGGTATCTATAAATTTCAATGAGAATGTCACAAAACATTGCTAAAATAGAAAAGAGGTGTCAGATATTCAAATATAATTATTGCTATGTAAGAGATTAACAACTAATCCATATTGAATATTTACTATGCTAAATGTTTTATATTGGTTATCCATTTCATTCTCTCACCAAAATTTTGAGGTTGATTCTGCTATAATTCCCTTTTACATATGATAAAATTCGTAATTAGAGAGGAAAGATACAATGTGTTTAAGACTAAAAAGCTACCAATTAATAGGAGTATGATTTGAACCACTACAATCCGTTGCCAAATCTTCTTAACCTTTTGTTTATACAACCACTTAACATTATTTTTCTATTAAATAGCCAATTCAGTAAAAATGAAATGCCCAAATCAGTTTAAGTAGTTTTTTTATTTGTTCTGATTCCTGATTGATTTGTGATTATTTTTGCTTTGGCACTGGTTCTGCCAGAGTGATGGCTCTGGTACCATTAGTAAGGGGAAAAATTCCTTAATTTGGCATTTATTCAGCTAGTATTATCTATTGTTGTGACTTTTATTTAAATAAAAATGTTGAAGAAAATAGTGACATGAAGCAATTGTACAGAACTTTCTAGAGCTTTATGGTAGAGATGTTAACTTTTCTTTCTTCCAAAAGACTGAGAGCAAAAGACTTTTTTTTTTTTTTTTTTTTTTTTTTAAGGAAGCAGTTAGAAGGAAGATCTTTGAAACCTCTCCAGAATTTCTTGATTACTTCTCATCTGGTCTAATTTTTCCCTGATGAGAAGCTGTGCTTGAGAGTAATAAGTACTGCATGAACTAAATACATCACACTTGACTGTCTGCATAATGGCAATGGTGGAAAGGAATCAAATGGATTTAGGTTTCATCAACCTGAAGCTATTGATTTTTCAGCTTTCCATGAGCCGCAAAATGGAGTTAGCAAAAACCACTTTTTGCATTCAAAAGAGTGAACAGCCAGGGAATATAAAGCCATTTTTGAATGTAATGTACATTTCTTTAGCCAGCTTGCAACTCACCACTGACTCCTTCAACAGAAGTAGCACACCTGCACTTCACAAATGTACACAACACAAAGTAGAGAGGTGTTTTGTTAACCCTTCATTATCCTGCTGATAAATATGCACAGATACACAACTAGCTATATATTTAAAATTCATTAAGCATCAGCAGATCTTATATTTTTTAAAAAAATAGAACAGGGAAAATTGAAGAAATAATTTTGAAAAATAGGTATATAGTAAAAGATGTGCTTCAGTTTAACTCTGCATGTTCATTTAAATATTTTTAAATTCTCATTTTAAAATTAAATTTTGAATAAATTAAATTAAAATATACTAAATTATATTTTGAATAATAAATTTGTTCATTTTCGTGATTTAAAAAATATAGTGTATATAAACCAGCAGCAAAATGGTTGTCATTTTCATTTTAGCCTATTTTATTTTTTATGAGTTTTGAAAGGTCAAAAGAGGCTTTTGGTTTACTTTTTGCTGTCAGGAAATTATAGATAAACCCCAGTTAAGTATATATCTTGTTTGTGAAATTCACCTTTGTCGTTTCTTAAGTGTTTTTTTTTCCTGCCATTCTATTCAAATTAGTGTGTCCTTGGAAATAAACAGCACCATTCATTTATTAGTTTCTAGCTTATCACATGAAATTAAACATCAGGATGTGCAGTAATTAGAAATCACCTCACCCTGGAAAATGGAATAATGACAGGGTCCTTGAAATCAGTAGAGGTTAAAGCTGCATGTTTAGAGCACATTTGTATAAACCTAAGACAGAGTTCTGATTAGAGATACTGTATGAATCCACTACAATTAAAAGTTATACTTAATCTAGTAGGAAGAACTTATGTTAAGACTGTGACCTTAGAAATGCATCTTGTAAGAAAAAGTATCTCAGGGAGAAAATAATGTACGATGTCCTTTCCTCAAACATCTTGAGTTCAACCAATTTTCGATTTCAATTATTTAGTATCAGTAATGATATTAATATATAATGTATATGTTATGAGGTATGATGTGCCAATCTAAAGAATTGTGGCAACTGTGAGTTGTTTAAATAGAAAAAACAGTTATGTTATACCACCTTATCATATGGCCAAATAAATAAAGATTTACTAAGGATGAAAAACCTGAAACTACAGAAATATCAGTAAGTGTATCAGCAAATGTCAGTAAGTATTCTTAGACTTTGGGTTGTGAGTGTTCTTCCTAATCATAATGCCAAAGCAACAATAATCAGGAATAAAACTAACTCAACCAACACGGGACAGAAGTTTGCACTGTAAAAGTGTATGTGGAACAACACATAAAAAGAAAATTTACAGAAACCTAATAGTCATTCCTGAAAGAAACTGTAATAGAGCAATGGTAATGAATTCAAGACAGTATCTCTAAGGACATTACAAACAGTACTTCTTAGGTCTCTAATTTTCTCTTTTAATTTTAAAATTACTCATTTATCTCTTCTAATATTGTCTCTCTTTTCCCACTGGCACTTTAAAAAACTTGAAAATATTTCCCACGTTCACAATTAAATTCCTGGGTGGTGATAGGGCATAAGTGGGGGTGGGGGGGTGGGTCTGATTAGCTTTGCTACTGTCATCTATGTTTGGCAGCAGCCTCCACACAAAACCATACTGTGGACTACTGGTCCAGCTACAAAGATTTGCCAGTGAGAAGATTCTACAAGATAAAAGAAGCAGGACTTGAGTTCAATATAATAAGAAAGGTGTAATCTTAATTATATAATTTTAATTTTTGGAGTTATAACTTTCCGAGAATGTGTCAAAAAGGAGGTTATAATTAAAATAATATAAAATATCAAATTAAAGTGAAAAGGAAAATTACTAAAACGCTTGAAAAGGTTATGTGGGAGGAAAAATATTATAATGAAATTAATACCTCCAAAGCAATATTAAAATAAACTTTATAAATCATAAAGAGCTGAACTAATGCTGCAGAAATAAAATAAGAAAACTGAAGAAAAACTTGTGAGCCACACAGAACGTGGAGGTAACAAGGAGATAAATATATATATAAAATATATTTCTAAATTGTATTTAGAAATAACCACAGCTAGTGGAGCAGATGCAATATTCAAGCTAGAACAGATGAAAAAACAGTGATCTTAAAAATTACTAAAACTTATAAATGCCAGTGACTCACTGAGATGTCTCAAAATGGGTAAACATAAATCAACACCCTTAAAAGGTATGTTTTTTGTGTAAAAATAAATTAATATAAAATAATATACACATATCCAGATAGAAAAACCAGTTACTTAAAAGCAAATAACAAAAAAATTGTTACTTATGAGTACACAAAAATCATATTGGCCGAGGTTTTCTCAACAACAAAATTCAATAGTGGAATACCATTCTAGTTTTTCAACATTAAGAAAATTTTCTAGACTCTAAAAAAAAGGTTAGAGACTCAAAAATTTGAAAAAGTAACATGATGGTATTAATACAATAAAATATATAAAATATACATCACAATTCACCAGAGATTTAGCAAAAGAAACAACTAGAAGACATTACATGAATATTTAGCTATGTTTTGTCTAAATGATTATTATAATTTTATAAAAATTAACGTAAATATTAAATCAGAGAAATGAATTCTGAAAGATGAGGTTAAAAACAAACCACTAAATTTTCTCTAAACATAAATCTAATAAATTAGAATTTAAAAATCAATTTAGGAAGAAGATGGGAAAAGGTAACAAGAAAAAGATGCTCATCTTTTTTTGTAAGCAAAAGATAATGCCAGCAAGTACCTCCTTTCAGACAAGGGAATGCTCCTGTTAAATCTTTGGATGACTGTCTTCTTACCTTGTCCAGAGCTTTCTCAGGACTTGAACTTAAACCAACATCTTAAGACTATTAGGGAAATGCCAAGCCAACATTGGAGACCTTGGCCCCTCTTACTTAACTAGTGCTAGCAATGAACTGATTCCAGATTTATTCGTTTGTAAGAAAGTTAAAGTATTTTTATATGTAATTGTAATTACATTTCTAGTTATTCATAGTTAAATGCAATCTCAATTCTCAAAGGTATTACAAGATCTTACCTCATTCTTAAAAGTAATAAAACAAATCAGATTAGCATAAGCATTTAGTAATTAGCATAGCCATAAAATCACCCTTAGAGAAATTTAAAATATTAGGCACAGGGCCCAACTTTTCTAGAAAGTTAAAAAATGATATAAATAAAACATAGTCCATAAAATAGAAACAAAACACTATGAGCATCGAGAATAGAAATCATAAAACAAACAAAATAAAATGAAAGTTATTAAAAAAATTAAACATTTAAAAAAATAAAACCTTATTGGAATTCATGATCCATATATTCATTATTGATAAAATGTAAAACGTTGGCAAATAATACATAACTGAGCAAAATTTTATCATAGAAGTTCAAACAAAAAGATGCAAGACTAGTAACAGTAGTAAGCAATAAATAATGAAGTATATTTCAAGGCAAATTAAAGAAGTTTATAATTTGGATAGAAAAAAGTCTTTGCTGAACTATATAACTTTCAATACATATGAAGGAAATTCTTTTTTTTTTTTTTTTTGAGACGGAGTCTCGCTCTGTTGCCCAAGCTGCAGTGCAGTGGAGCGATCTTGGCTCACTGCAAGCTGCGCCTCCCGGGTTCACGCCATTCTTCTGTCTCAGCCTCCTGAGTAGCTGGGACTACAGGTGCCCGCAACTATGCCTGGCTAATTTTTTGTATTTTTAGTAGAGACAGGATTTCACCGTGTTAGCCAGGATGGTCTCGATCTACTGACCTCGTGATCCGCCCTTCTCGGCCTCCCAAAGTGCTGGGATTACAGCCATGAGCCACCGGGCCCGGCCTGGAAATTCTTATAAATACAAATATAAATTGAAGGAAACACAGGAAAGGACATTAACAAACCACTCACAATTTTCAAAATATATGTAAATATATATATGTATGTATCCATACTTCTTATGTAAAAATATAGTTTACATAAAAATAAATAGAAAATACAATCTCTGCTTTTGCCTAGTCTAATCAGCACAAACACAATGAGAATATAGAGAGTTGAAAGCACATTTAACATGGCCAAATATGTAGGATAGCTCTTAGTTTTAAAAATTATTCCCTGATCACAGTCATATATTAGATCATGAAGAAAATCTCAGAAAACTCAATAACAGAAATTACTTCAACCACATGTTCTTTCAAAAGGTAATAAAATTATGAATTAATTGAGCAAAA
Source organism: Symphalangus syndactylus (assembly GCF_028878055.3). NCBI lineage: Eukaryota > Metazoa > Chordata > Mammalia > Primates > Hylobatidae > Symphalangus > Symphalangus syndactylus. The sequence goes on from NC_072426.2 coordinate 58,730,333, forward strand.
AGCAAATAAAACATCCATTTGATTATTAATTAACATTCCTCTGAAAAATTTGCTCAGGAAATTCTAAAGCAACTAGAGATTATTACCGAAAGTGGGAATACTTTTAAGCGCTTTAGGATGTATCCACATTGGCTTCTGAGGCTAATAAAGTGAAATACTTACATTTAAATAATGAATTAAATTACTCAAACATCAAGTTAAGAAGTTGAAAAAAAGTAGGATATGACAAATTCAAAAAAACGAATAGTGGAGAAATAGGCAAGTTAAAGAAAAATGTTATCAACTAGAAAGAGAAAAAACCACAGAATAAATAAATCCAAAAATATTTCTTTAGTAGATATAATCAAAATATAAAATATATAAAGCTTTTATAAGTTTAATTAAATCACCACACAACTAGGAACATTTATGACTGATGATAAAAACACAAGTATAGAGTTTTCAAATATAGAGAATATTATATCCTTACCAAAATCTTCTAAAAACAAAAATGATTTCAACAAAATAATAATCATAGTAAAATGAAAATAGTGAAATAAATAACTTTTTAAAATTCTGAACACAGGTGATTTTACAGTGGATATTTTAGGTTTGTGTGGACATTCCAAGTCTGTGCAAAATCTTCCAGAATATAAGAAACACTTTGTTAAAAAAATTTTTTAAAACATTTACAAACCTTTATATCAAAATCTGATAAAAATAAAAATGAAACTTTAACCTTATTTCAGTAATGCATATAGATGCAAATGTCTAATAAATAAAATACCAGCAAATCTGATCTTAGTTACTCAATGATTAATGATTACTTTAAGTATCATTACTATCAGTTAGGTTTTGGTATGCATTACAATCAAATGCATATCAAAATTATGTGCCAGGTCTCCAAAGAGAAAAATGGCCGAATTGAACCACAACTCTCCTTTTCTTCTTTGTACCTTGTGTGTACTGCTTTGCAGGATGCATTTTTCTGACCTGAGATCATGATAGAAAATGTTATCAACTTTACTATCCAATCCATTAATTACATGTTTTTATTTTATCCATGTCTTCTTGTTTTTTCTTTTATTCTTCTTAAAGAAGACCACTTTATTAAAGTATGTAATATGTTCTCATATCTTAATATGACAATTAGTCTTGTTTTGTTTTTGCTTTATTTTCTCCTTTCTCCATTGGCTTTCTTTTCTCATTTTTCCACTTTTTGTTAGTTTTGGTCACTCACTTTTCATGTTGGTGGCTTTCCTCAAAAATTGGGTAAGCTTTTATTATCCCATTACATTTAAAAGTGAAACGCTTGAAGCTGATTGGAAGCTCTCTGTAAAGGCTTTGTTGATTGAAGCCATTTACTGTGGGATGAGCTGCAATGACTCTGTCTTTCCTTAGTGGTATCTCTTAATTTCCCGCTGTGCAAATAAATACCAGATTGCTGCGTTTATTCTCAGAATGGGGAAAGGCACCTGAGTTCCGCTTTGCACTCAGGCTGTTTATAGTCCCAAGCCTGGCCCTGTCCTCTACTATGCTTGTAGTTCATGTACTGAGTCTTCTTAGAAAATAAAACTTTAGTGTTTAGGGATGGAATGGTTGTAAGAAAGGGACCTGGGAGTGAGGAGTCAACAGAATATAATACAGCCTCTTACACAATCTCCTGTTTTCAGGTCCCCATTTTAGCTATGTCTTTTTCAATAACTTATGTTCCCAGGAGCTGTAGAAACAATTCTATTTTGTGTCAGGCATGCCCCCTGCAGGTACTTTTTTATAAATCAGCTAAGTGAGGAACCATACTTCTCTTTATGTTATTTTCTCTCTTGCTGTCTTTGACTTTATAGATTTTTATATATTTTGAATATATATTATATATTTTGAATTCCTTTATATATTTTGTATATTTATAGAATTTTATATATTTTGAATTTTTATATATTTAGTGAGTTTTCATAAAAAGAGGAGATAAATGTTAGTGATCAATGGTCCATGTCTAACCAGAAACTTCAGAGTCAAATTAGTGAATTAGAACGATGTAATCCTTAACTATTGATTGTGTAATTTTTTATTATACATAATAAAATTATCATTAATGAAATAAAATTATTTTTTGCATTCTATCTCATATAATCATGAATTTATCTACTTTGTATTTATCAAAGACCCTATGTAATCTAAACATGCCTTTCTTGCATGTAGCTCTAGAATTTAATCCATATTATATTAGAATCTAGCAGAAACATTGGGAAAGAATTATATCATGAGGTTTGAAATTACATGATTTTTTAATCATATTGCTGTTATGAGTTAATTTCTTATTATTTTATGTTTCTTCCTTTAAGTGAAATTTTAAACAATGCAATTGATTGAATACTCAGTATAGCTGTATTCCATTTCATTAAAAACTTAAACTTATACATCATATCATACAATTTAATTTGAAGATACCTTTCAGCTATATATTCATGATAGGAAGATACTTCACAAGTGCATGCTGTAAAAATTGCTGTGGTATTACTTTTTTTTTTTTTGTCACAGAAGCCATATTATTGCTGAGAGCAAATAAGCTTAAACCTCAAAGGATTTACTTCGGAAGTTAAAAGGTCCACTTAGGAAGTGAAAACCCACAATGCTCTAATGGAATTTAAACATAGCAAAACCTCTTCTCCCTCACACTATCATTAACTGCTATGAGGCTTTTTTGATGAAGTTTAAAAAGCTTCTTCAATAAATTCCCATAAGCAAGCCAAAGTAAAGACAAAGTGGTAGCCTGAATTTTAGAGCTATATTTTCTTGTTTGAATTTATTTAATAGTGCTGTATTACTTTTAGCCAGTTTATTGTTTTCTGTCACCTGACCCTTGGAGTAAAAACAGTATTATCGCATGACTTAATATTTAAAAGTCAGTAAGGACACAAGAAAGGCACTGTGTGAGACTTTTTTAAAGACATGCTTGAAATTCACTGACAATCTTTTCTCATTGCTATATGCAGGAGTGTCTTGCTAAACATGAAAAATGGGTTTTTAAGCTCACTTGGTGGGAGTAATTTCAGTTATAAAATGTAAGCCTCTCTTTGTAGGAAATTCATGTAAGATAGACCCAGATCCCTAAAATAAAATGGTAAAGCAACACGTAAACATAAAAAGACCAAAGACAAGTTGCATTTTCTTAAAAAATAAAGAATCAAGACCAGCTATTTAATTTTTAATTACCTTTTTTTTAGTCACTGTACGTTTTGTAAGATAAAAAATTGAAACTTTTCAAAGTCATAATCTGTTTTCTAATTTTAAGACTCAAAATCTTCAACTTTAGCCTTCTGGTCCCAGGGCAACTAAAATATTTAAAAATTTTTTAAATGAGGTAAAATTTTGTGAAGAAACTGAAATAACCTTCAAACCCAGTTCCACTAGAAAGGAATACATAAACTGAGCTATACCACGACATAGCACTTTCTACAATTTCTTTCATACACAACTCCTTTCTTCCTAAGACTTAGGGATAGTTTGAAGATTTAGATTTTCTTCTACCCGGTTTCCTTTACTTCTTCTGGGGTTTAATTTTCCTGCTAGTCTTTCTACTTCAGTTTCTTAATTCATTCAAAATAGTTCAGGTTATGCTGTAGTAACAACTCCAAATTTTCATTGGCTTACCTCAATAAAGATGTGCTTTTGCTCTGAATTTATGGTACTCCTCAGCAATATAAGCTTTCACACTAGCTGCAGCAAGGGAAGAGTCAGGCTGAATAATGGATAAATAAGATACCTCACTCCTCCTAACATTAGATTGACCAAAACAGTCACACTGTGTAATTCAAGGGGGAATGATCTGCCTGTAGTCCTTGCTACTTGGGAGGTTGAGGCAGGAGGATTGCTGGAGCCCAGAAATGCAGAAGGGCCAGACTTTGGTGAACAGGGGTAGTACCTATCAAGCTTTCTTTTTTCTTTTTACTGGACTATTTTAAGTTCATTAACATAACATAGAATCATAATTTTCTAATTTTGCTTCTATTATTAGAATCAACATTTTATGACTGGATAAAAAGCAGGAAGAAATGGATATGCAGGGTTTTGCATCAAGGAAGAAATAGAAAATCTCTGACTCTGGTCATACCTCTGTTCCACATGAATTCATAAGCTCTTGGTAGTTCAGTAGACCCAGAATACTTTCTATGATTAGGAAACTCAAAAGGATGACTTTCAAATTATTTCAAGAAAAAAAGAAAAATTGTATCAAATTATTTTCTATGGTCTCATATCTATACTCACATATTTTGCTCTGTCTGCCTTACATTTTTCAATGTCAAAAAGATTATTACAGGAATATTACAGATTTTTTATGTCTCCTAATGTCTATTCTTTCTGCTTGGAAAAGAAAACCTATGGCTATATAAATTCATGGTCACAATGTCTCATTTTAACTATTCTTCGCTTACATAGCATTTTAGAACATTAAGAGTTCCCTATATAGACAAACTTTTTGATAATGTATCCCCTTACCTTTTGAATCATCTAGATTTCACTTTTTACTTGATCATTCCTTTGGGCTATAGAGGTCCTCTAGATTCCAATATTAACAATAATTTCCTCTTGTCCTTGCATACCTCAAACTAATGTCTAAATTATCTGCTTTTCTTCATAGCCATTTGAAGAGTTATTTTTCCATCTCCACTTCTTCACCTTTTATTCACTACTTGTTATATTATTTACTATCTTTGTTTTTGTAGGAAAATCTCATTTAAAATTCACAAAAAAGAAAGCAATAATTTCTCATATTTCCCTTACCCCAAACCAACCATCATTAATATTTTGTTATTATTGGTACCATTGTCACATTGAAATGTGTTTGTTGTTTCTGCATCACTCTGCCATTCTTTTTTTGTGTCAAATAAAATTTCCATATATACGTGGGTTTATATCTATGCTCTGGTTCTATATCTAGGTTTTCTCTTTAGATCCTTTTGTCTATGTGTCTCCTACTGTGCTAACCCTCTCCATGTTAATTACTATAGCTCTATGGCTGCTCTGAGGATCTGGAAGGGCCAGTCTCTTCACATTGCTCTTTTTTTCTAGAATTCCTTTGCCTATTTTTGATCATTTGCTTTTTGATGCAAACTTTAGAATCAGACTGATAAATTAAATGTAAAATGTAAAGTGAAACAAACCATACTGAGAATTTTACTAGAATTGCAGCCACTTTGTTGTTTGTATCATAACAATGTTGAACTTCCCAATCCTTGAAATAGTTATATTTCTATTGTTTTTAGGTTTTCTTTAACATCATATAGTCAAGTTTTATAATTTGCTCTCTACAAAATTTACACACTTAAAAATATTTACTAATCATTTTATAAGGAATCAATGTTGAATTTTCTTGCATATCTTCCATTTTTATCAAGATAATAATATAATCTTTACCTATTCATTTAACATGTTCAAGTATGAATTACTTGATGCCTTTTGAATTATATTTTTATTATTATTATTTTTTGAGATGGGGGTCTCCCTCTGTTGCCCAGACTGGAGTGCAGTGGTTCAGTCACAGGCCACTCTAATCTCAAACTCCTGGGCTCAAGCAATCCTCCTGCCTCAGCCTCCAAGGACTACAGGCACATGCCATCACACCCAGATAATATTTTTTCCTTTTTCTTTGTGTATAGATGAGGTCTCACTATGTTGCTCAGGCTGGTCTTGAACTCTTGGCCTCAAGTAATCCTTTTGCCTTGGCCTCCCAAAGCTCTAGGATTATAGCATGAGCTACCGTGCCTGGCATGAATTACATTATTTTTGTAGATGTTCACCCCATGTAAAAGCCACCTTGTGATTATAAATACGCAGGGCGAATTTTTCTCCTCATTTATTGTCAAGGTTAAGATTTTTGAATTCTCGAATCAGTTCCTTTCTGTGCAATGGGGTTTAATTTTCATTAAGCTGTGGGGGTTTGCTTTATGTAACTCAATTCTGAATCTTGGGCAGGCTCTGAGTTTTATCTTCTCTCCCTCATACCCCATTATGTAATGAGGTTCATTAAAGCAAAACCTCAAGTTCCCAGGGTTTGTCAGAAAACCCTCTGGCTGAAAACAAGCTTCGGTGTTCACTTACCTCCCAAGGTTCCTGCTTTAATTTCATTTTTAATCACAGTGTATTTATTACTTTTGTGCAGCTCAGTGATGCATTAAAATTGTTTTCAACTTTTGCCCAGCATTTGAGTTGCTTTAATCAAATCCAAAGTATCATTCTGATCTTTAATCTGCCACATGCCAATATAGAACACTATGGACCGAAATCCATTCACATCTGGTTTTTAACCACAAAACCACCACTAACACTATTTTTTTTTTTTTACTTTTAACATATATTATTTTTTATCGTGGCAAAATACACATAATAGAACTTAACATTTGAACCATTTTGAGTGACATTAAATACATTCTTTTTTTAATATTTAAATTATACTTTAAGTTTTAGGGTACATGTGCACAATGTGCAGGTTTGTTACATATGTATCCATGTGCCATGTTGGTGTGCTGCACCCATTAACTCGTCATTTAGCATTAGGTATATCTCCTAATGCTGTCCCTCCCCCATCCTCCCACCCCACAACAGTCCCCGGAGTGTGATGTTCCCCTTCCTGTGCCCAGGTGTTCTCATTGTTCAAATCCCACCTATGAGTGAGAACATGCAGTGTTTGGTTTTTTTGTCCTTGCGATAGTTTACTGAGAATGATGGTTTCCAGTTTCATCCATGTCCCTACAAAGGACATGAACTCATCATTTTTTATGGCTGCATAGTATTCCATGGTGTATACATGCCACATTTTCTTAATCCAGTCTATCGTTGTTGGACATTTGGGTTGGTTCCAAGTCTTTGCTATTGTGAATAGTGCCGCAATAAACAGACGTGTGCATGTGTCTTTATAGCAGCATGATTTATAGTCCTTTGGGTATATACCCAGTAATGGGATGGCTGGGTCAAATGGTATTTCTAGTTGTAGATCCCTGAGGAATCGCCACACTGACTTCCACAATGGTTGAACTAATTTACAGTCCCACCAACAGTGTAAAAGTGTTCCTATTTCTCCACATCCTCTCCAGTAGGCATGGGCAAGGACTTCATGTCTAAAACACCAAAAGCAATAGCAACTAAAGCCAAAATTGACAAATGGGATCTAATTAAACTAAAGAGCTTCTGCACAGCGAAAGAAACTACCATCAGAGTGAACAGGCAACCTACAGAATGGGAGAAAATTTTCACAACCTACTCATTTGACAAAGCGCTAATATCCAGAATCTACAAGGAACTCAAACAAATTTACAAGAAAAAAACAACCCCATCAAAAAGTGGGCAAAGGACATGAACAGACACTTCTCAAAAGAAGACAGTTATGCAGCCAAAAAACACATGAAAAAATGCTCATCATCAATGGCCATCAGAGAAATGCAAATCAAAACCACAATGAGATACCATCTCACACCAGTTAGAATGGCAATCATTAAAAATTCAGGAAACAACAGGTGCTGGAGAGGATGTGGAGAAATAGGAACACTAACTATTTTTGTCAAAGATCATAACCAAACATAGAGAACTTGTTTAGCCCTTACTTGCCCAGCAAAATTTCTGATTTGGCTACTAGCTTCTTCTTGGTGCACTTACTTCACTTACATTTTATAACAAAACACTGTTGGGCTTTTTTTGTGCTTTTTTGTGTTTTTTTTTCTTTTTTTTGGTTTTTTTTTTTTTTTTTTGGTACTTCTTTTGCTGCTCCATCTCAGGCTTTATTCCAGACACTAAATGTCAGAGAGACTGAATCTTGGGGGTAGACCTTGGGCATTTGCTCTTTACAGTTTCTTCCTACATGAGCTCACATATTCTCAAGGCTTTTTATAGCAACTATATCCTGACAGCCTCCAAAATATATCCCCTACCCAGACTTCTTTTAAGTCTCAACTGATTAATGCAATTTAACTTGATTTACCCATATGTAAGACTTTCAACTACTTATCACACTTATAATTGAACTCTGCCTTTTCTGAAAGTCATTTGTTACTAAGTTCTTTCTCAATAAATAAAAGGAATATACATACATTCAAGTGAACAAGCCAGAGACCTAGAAATCATTCTTAATTACTTTCTGTTTACCTTGCCCAACCACCACCTTTCCAAATTAAGTTCATCAGCAATTGCTATCAAGTCTATATACAAAAAAAAAAAAATCTCTGTCTCTGCCAAATCATTGTTTGTGGAGGGTCCATAATTTCTCACATGAACTCAACCCAAGTCTTTTAATACCTCACTCACCCCCTGCAAGCTAGTCTTGATACAGCAGGTAGAGATGTACTCTAAATCATAAATTAGATTATGCTCCCACTAATTAAAACTACCCTATTATTTGTGCAAGAGAAACAAAACCTATCTTTCTTACCATTTCCAAAGAGCCCTTAAGGCTATGATTATGTGATTTCTACCAGACTTCCCATCCTCATCTGGTATAATATGTCCTCAGCAAGTCCTTGAATATACAAGCTCTGGTGTGACTGAAAAGGTCTTTCTCCCACTAAGCAAAGTTAGTACAAAAGGCTTCAGCTTCACTACCACAACCTCAGAGAACAGATTCAACACCACCCACTGTCCTATTCTTTTCCTGCCCCTCTGCCTACCCCCCATTATTCTCTTTCAGAAGTTCGCTTCTATTTCATTCACAATACTTGTTTCAATTTCCAAGTTTATGTCCATTTCTTGATAATTTGTCAATTGCCTATTAGATAATACATTCTAAGATGATATGGCCTTGTATATTTTATTTTCATTATTCCAAGTACAGTATCTGATGCTTCCTAGGTGTTTAATAAGATAAAATATTGTGTGTGTGTGTGTGTGACTGTGTGCCTGTGTTAACTGGAGAGGATACATTTTATACTAATTTATAACATGCAATCAGAAAAGTATGAAAATCTTAAATGTTCTAATGTTCTTTGTTCACATGTCATCATACTCAATTAATAATTAGCTGTTAAATCAATGAATGTATATTTAAAGTTTACAGCTTCAACTATCAGATTTTTTTAACCATTCATAGTCTTTTTAAATATATAAGTATGTAATTGGTATACTTGATATATACCCAACAGAGAGATATACATAAATTAATCAAAACATATGCACAAGTGTTCATAGAAGTTCATGTATTAGAATTCAATAACGAGAAACAGCCCAAATGACCACCATAGCAGAATGAATAAATTGTGCTTTATCTGTAAAAGTAAGAATCATGTAGTAATGATAGTACACAAATTGCTGCTATGCAAAACACAAAGGCTCAATATCAAATTTGTGTTATTCAGTGAAAGAACCAAGACATAAAAGGAAATATACTATATGATGCCAGTTATGTAGAGTTCAAAAGTAGGTAGAATTAATATATGACAGAAGTCAGTATAGTGGTTGTTTGGAGAGTAATAATTAAGAGAGAGCATAAAGGAGGCTTTCGAGATACTAGTAATACTCTATTTCTTGAATATGTGGTATGTGGTAAGAAGAAATGAAAAACCATTTAAAAAAAAATAAAGACCATTATTTCCCAATTACATTGCAGGCTAAACTTTGTTCTATCAAGGAATAAAGTTACTGGGTCACATGTTCTATATCAGTGGATACCACCAAACAATTTCTTTTCTGGAGACGGAGTCTCACTCTGTCGCCTGGCTGGAGTGCAGTGGCGCGATCTCAGCTTACTGCAATCTCTGCCTCCTGGGTTCAAGCGATTCTCCTTTCTCAGCCTCCCGAGTAGCTGGGACTACAGTTGCGTGCCACCATGCCAGGCTGATTTTCTGTATTTTTAGTAGAGACAGGGTTTCACCATGTTAGCCAGGATGGTCTCGATCTCCTGACCTCCTGATCTGCCGACCTCAGCCTCCCAAAATGCTGGGATTGCAGGCATGAGCCACTGCGCCCAGCCTGCCAAACAATTTTCTAAGTTATTTTTGCTATTTTGCACTCTCACCACCTGTATACGAAAAGTTCATTTACTCCACATTCTTACTAAAACTAGGTATTATCTCTCTTTTAGATTTAACATTTTGGAGATTGTGTGAACAATGGCATTGCCTCTTAATTTGCCTTTTTAGCCATTAGTGAGATTGGGAATTTTTCATATGTTGCTTGGTCATTTGGATATCCTTTTATAATGCCCATTGAAAACTTTCACCTAGTATTTTATGGAGATTCTTACTTTGTCGAATTGTACATGTTCTTATATATTGTGTATACAAGCCTCTATCATATACATGCCTTGCAAAGTCTCCCAGTCTATGCTATACCTGCTCACATTTTCCGTGGTGTGTTTTGATAAACAGAAGATCTTAATGTTAATGTAGCCCTATTTCTCTTGTTTTTCCTTTATGACTAGTGCCCTTGTGACCTAGTTAAAAAATTTCTGTCTAATCCTAGGTCATGAAGGTACTCTCCTATGTTTTCTTCTGGAAGATTTATTTTTCTGTCTTTCACATTTACATCTATTTTCTGTATGGAATTAAATTTTTAATATATTGTTAAGTAGAAGGCACAGTTGATTTTTTTTCTTACACATGTATTCAGTTGACTCATGACTATTATTGAAAAGACCATTATTTCCTAATTATATTACAGAATTAACTATCAGGTGATTATTTGTGTCTGTTTCTAATTTTTATTCTTTTCTATTAGTACATTTCTCTATATCTATGCAAGAAAACAGTTTTTAAAATTACTGTAGTTATACATGTCTTAATAGTAATAGTTTAAGTCCATAAGCTTTGTTATTTTCTTCAACATTATCTGTTAGTTTTTGTATGTTCTTCTTACTGAGACATAATTTGCATCCACTAAAATGCAAAAGCTTAAATTTTTAGTTGGATGGGTTTTGGTAACTGTACAGATGTATTTTAGAATGACCCAAAACAAGAAATAGGGGCTGGGCATGGTGGCTCATGCCTGTAATCCCAGCACTTCGAGAGGCCAAGGGCCGTTGCTGGAGGACTGCTTGAGCTCTGGAGTTCTAGACTAACCTGGGCAACAGGGTGAAACCCCATCTCTATAAAATAAATAAAATAAAATAAAATAAAATAAAATAAAATAAAAACATATAGAGAATTACTATTTTATTTACTGTATCATTTTGTTGCAAATTCCAGTATCATACTCAAAATATTTTAGTTTGGGAGGCTGAGGTCAGGAGATTGAGACCATCCTGGCAAACACGGTGAAACCCCGTCTCTACTAAAAATACAAAAAAATTATCCGGGAGTGGTGGTGGGCGCCTGTGGTCCCAGCTACTTGGGAGCCTGAGGCAGGAGAATGGTGTGAAACTGGGAGGCGGAGCTTGCAGTAAGTCAAGATCATGCCACTGCGCTCCAGCTGGGGCGACAGAGTGAGACTCCATCTCAAAAAAAAGAAAAAATTTAGTATATATGTCTTAAACAAAAGGATTCTTAAAAACATAATCACAATCCCATTATCACTCCTAAATTATAACTGTAATTCCTTAAAATGTAAATATTTTACATTTTAGACTTCACAAAAAAATCATGCTTCCTTGACTTAGAGGATGAGTTCTAGAAAGTTAAAGCCAGAGAGATTCCATACATACAACACATTTAACTTCTCTCAAGGTCAGTTCCACTGTGGTTGTAATGGAGACTTTAAATATTTGCCTTTTTTCAATCATAACATATTATAGTGAAACAAAATATATGAAAACTTCATAAAATGCATACAATCCTAAAATTCAAAATACATATAACAACAATTATCTCTGCCAAACTCCTCATTTTATATAAGCCAAGTGAAACCAAAGGGGGGTTCAATTTTAAATATTTGGAGACTTGGTACAGGGTCCTGGATTCTGTGAGGTCCTGCAACCCTCTTTACTAATGCAGTCCCTCCCCTCTGCTCTCCATGGGCAAAGACATCTTTGGTGAAGGACTCTTTTCTGCACCTCCAGACAGATCTCTTTGGAGGATGCCCATGTCTACTACTTATTTTCCTGCTTTCTGACGATTTCTAAAATCAAGCTCATCATGTTTCCCTTATCTCATTTTCCCATCATTCCTCAAATATCTCTATTTTTTCAGTGATACCAACATTTGCTTAGTTTACTCAGATAGAGAACCCTGATGATGTTAACAATATACCAGGCCATGGTTCTCCTTCTTTGTAATTTATCCTCCTTGGATTTTGCAACATTTCTTCAGTCTGTAGATTTATGTCTTTTGTTGGTTTTGGTGAGGTTTTGGCCATTATTAAATATCATTCTGATGTGTTTTCTTCATTCTCTCCTGAAACTCCAACTGCAACTAAAGTAGACATTTTCCTTTTTCCTCATTTTTTACTCTCTTTTCTCTGTATTTTGTTCTTTACCTTCCACGTGTTAGTCAGAATATTTTTTATTGCCCTTCTCTTCCAGTCACTTAACCCCTTTTGGTCTGTATAATTTGCTATTTAGTTTATCTTTTTGTTTCTTAAGTTTTTTGATATTTTGAATTGTAAAAATTATATCCTTTATTTTTATAGATTCAGATTCTCTGGTGAAATTCTCCATTATATCATCTGCTTTCTTAAACTTAAATTACACTTACTTTAAAGTATGTTCCTAGTAAACACAATATCGAGGTTTTCCTTGGGTTACATTTTATGGTCATTTATTTCTCTTGGTATTGTCTCTTGGTATGTTGGGTACTTTCTCATTGATTGTGGGACAACTTACATTTATAATTTCAGAGTCTCTAAATAATGTTCTCTTCTTCTAAGTCTTTCTTTTTTTGAGTGGCTAGGATGAGGCAGATTACCATAATATAGTCAACAGCTGAGATAACTCACGCCTTTACCAAGAGTCCTTCTTCCTGATATGCCCTTTATGTTTTTTTCTTTTTAATATTATCTCTTTCACACTTTATGATTGTCAAAAAATTTGTAATATTCTTGAACAACTATCTGTTTAGCTTTTTTACTTCTTCTCCTGTGTAAATTAAGATATCAATAAATGCTGCCAAAGAAAAATCACAAAATTTTGTCTTCTCTATGCTTCACTTTTTCTGAGATCTTGGTATCTAAGGTTTGGCTGCCATTGCACCCCTAAGCTCAATTTTTCTCCCCAGTCTTATGAAACTGATGAAAGCTCTACTGGCATTCTGGCCTCTCAATAATAGCTCTATGTCTGACCTCACAGCCTTTCTGTCATCCCTAAGCATCAACAAATACAATGAGTTTAGCTAGTACATCTTGCAGAACATCAGCCCACCTCTGCTAGGCTCCCTCAAATCCTGGCTAGCAACTGTAGAGACAGATGATCCCATCACATTTTGTCTGGTTTCATTTTTTTCTGCAAGCTACTTCTTCATATCAACAAGCAGAAATCAACTCTAAAACCTGTTAATATTATTGCTTCTAATTTCTTATGAACCGAGAGGTAAAGTAGAGGTAAGAAATTTGGATTGTTAAATAGAACCATGTTAAGTGTTCTATTGTCAATAAAATAAATTAGATTTTAGGAAGCATTATGGTTATTTACAGTACTTTTACCTTATTTTTTTCTTGAGTATATTCTCGATAGGTAAGGTTGACGGGTAAGAAAGATATACAATAGGTCGAACTGTAAAAATTGTAAAGAGGAATTATTTTAAAAATCTAAGCTCACTTATAGTAAAATGTGTGATCTCCAGTTGCCTTTATTTCCTTTTGATTATATTAATATTTTCAACTTCATATCAAAACTATTTAAAGTAACTACACATACTTTAATAATATAAAAATGTAGAATACTTTCTACAACTGCTTTACATTAAATTTCTAATATTTTTTCTTTCCCCAGTTTTAACCACATCCTGTAACATTTTCAAGACCCAGAATATGACACATGTATTTAGGTTATTTCTTCTGACTGATTTTCTCTTTTCTTTATTGGCCACTTATTGAAATACAATTTATTGTTCTAAGTCCAGCTCAATGCTACTTATTTCTGTTTTATTCCTGTCCTTATATAACTAATATAAAAGACACTATACTTACATACACAGATTAGATAGGGAGGGGAGGCATCACTGAACATGGTCTTGTTAAATGGACCTGTTTTCATAGGCCCTCATGGCATTATCCCCACAGAAATATGTTTGCAACACAGTACTGGTATTTACAGCACAAACTTGCAATTGTTAGTTTGTTATATTCACTTTCAACTATCTCTTTTATGATTCTTTTGCCATACTCTCAAGTTGCACTAAATTTCCTGATACTTTTCATAATATGAAAACCCATTCACCAATTCTAAGCTGTATGATAATCTTTGCCATCTTTTTTCTCAATCACTTTCGGAGGCTTTTCTGATGGAAATCTATATGACTTCCAATTTCATATCCTGTGTGATATGTCTTTTATTTTTTTGCAGCTAGTTAAGCACTATCACTTGCTTTCCTTTTGTCAGGCATGAGTCAAAACTGTTAACCAAAACAAAAAGTAAATGGCAGATAAAGGTTAGACTGATGTAAACCACATTGTATAATAAACTCAATGAAAGCAAGCTAGATCAAGTATTGGCTGAGAGAGAGTACAGAACAGAACTCAAATAAAATTACATATTGTACTAAAATAAATTGTTCCATTTTAGTATATGCAAAATTATAGAAGCATTTCAGAAACAAATAGCACTAAAATAAACCAGCAGGGTGGTACAAATGACACATCTGTGTACAATACTTGGCATATCCATCAATAAATGTTTAACACATTTCTGAAAGTTATTTTATTTTCCTTTAGGTATAATTAGAGCTTTATCAATTTCCGCACGTATCATTTAAATATTCTTCTATTATGATTTCAGCCTGGGAGTTCTGTGAATTCAGGAATGACAACTGGCTTGTTCCCTTTGTGCCCAGAATTCTGTTTAGTGTTGTGAACCCTGAATATCTGAGACAGGTCTCAGTTAATTTTGAAAGTTTATTTTGCCAAGGTTGAGGATGCATGCCCCGAGACACAGCCTCAGGAAGACCTGATGACATGTGCTCAAGGTGGTCAAAGCACAGTTTGGTTTTATACATTTTAGGGATAAATGAAACATAGATCAATATATGTAAGATGAACATTGGTTTGGTCCAGACAGGCAGGAGAACTTGAAGCAAAGGCGGGACAACTTGAAGCAAAGGGGGGACAACTTGAAGCAAAGGGGTCACAACTTGAAGCAAAGGCGGGACAACTCGAATCAGGGAGGGGGCTTCCAGGTCATAGGTAGATAAGAGACAAATGGTTGCATTATGTTGAGTTTCTGATTAGCCTCTCCAAAGGAGACAATCAGATATGTATTTATCTCAGTGAGCAGAGGAGTGACTTTGAATAGAATGAGAGGTAGGTTTGCCCTAAGCAGTTCCCAGCTTGAGTTTTCCCAGTAGCCTAGTGATTTCGGAACCCAAAGATTTATTTTCCTTTCACAGAGTCTGACAGAGCCTGTATCTTCTTTAAATATTTACAGAATAAGATAAGCAACATATAGCATTTCTTCCCTAAACTAGGAATTCCCTAGGCCTTGCAAATGGCTTGACGAATGATAATAGATGTTCAACTATTATTCGTGGAATTCACTATTTCAAATAACAACAATCTATTGAGTATTTATTGTCTGGCATAAACTATGCTGTGCTGAATAAAAATCACTATGAGCAAATTGAGTGTATCCCCAACTACCTTTCCATCCACATATTCTTTTCCTTCCTCAGCCCATGATTTAATATTTTTCTATTGAGAACTCAGGACATAAGTTTAAAGAAACTATGAGATAACATGTATGTCTCTTGAAAATCATTTATGTGTGAAGCTTTTATTTATTCCTAATGCTAGGCATAATTGTCTGTGTTTTGTTTTGTTCCCCCCTCCCTGCCATGCTTAAAGTACTGAGGACATAAGTTTTTAGAGTACGACTGGGGAGAAGATTGAATGCTCAAGGTCCAAATTTGCATTATACAGTTTCTCCCTCCTTGGGAATTCTTCCTACTTGGAAACAATTCCAATCTCTGAAAGATATTATTCAGGAAATCAGGGATGTGTATTTGAATATAATCTTATGTGGGTTTGATTGGAAGTGGTAAGAAACAAGGGCAGTAATTATACTGAAATATCAAGAAAATGATATTGAAAATTCAAATAGGATCTTAGATGATACAAATATATAAAAGAAATAATTCTCTAAAAATTTGAAGTTAAGGCAACCAGCTCTTATGTCTCAGATTCTTTCTTGCATTAATTGAGTAAACATTTGTTGAAGACTTACCAAATTTACAGTAGCTCACTAAAGATTGTGAATAAAATATGAAATAAAATACAACCCATGGAAGATGTGGTCTAAGAAAGCTCATCATTTATCAGGGAGCCAAGAAAGCTAAAAATCACCTAGTGTATAATTGGTAGCTGTTGTATATATTCAGGTTGTTCTAATACCATATCCAAGACAGAACAATTCATTTCCTCAGTGAGGTTAGGTACACCTTCACACACATAAAACCTGAATTGCCCTAAAGAACAAATAGGAATTCATCAATCAGACAAGAAAGAGAAGAAAATTTCAGGCAGAAGGAATAATATGTAAAAAGGAAAAAATTCTTGAAAATAAACAAACTTCTCTGGGAAAAGATTGGCATCCAATATGGCTACAGTGGACTGGAGGCAGGGCATAGGATAAAGAGAATTTGCAACATTATGAGCTAGGAAAGAAGGCTGGAAAAGATCCTGGAAAGTCTTAAAGAAGCTGTACACATTGCCATCAAGATTGTGTCATGTCTTGAATTGGGCATGGGAGTGGGCATCTCATTACCAAAGGAATGCATGTTTATTAGAGACAAACAGTGAATAGTCTGAAGCACTTCCTTTAAGCCTATATACACAAAATACATAAAAGGTATTATTTTTATTTAAAATTATTTAAAATTGAATTTATTAAAATTCAGGGTATCCATGGGAGACCACACAGTCATGGGTTCTTAGTTTTTGTTTCTGGATGGACCAGTAAAGCCCCTTCTTCATCCCTGTTTTCCACTTATCACTAGAGACAGAAATGAAAAACCATGGCTTCAGGCTGCTGAAAGCCTAAAATAAAAATGAAAAAAAATTTAAAAAAAGACCAAAAACAAAATATAAGGAAGGTTGGACAAGCTTGCAAGTTAAATAATATAGATTCTCTTTGGTTTTATATAATATATTCATATCAAAGAATGCTTTTACAACATCTCTTAAATACCCAAATCTGATTCTCTTGTGCTTATATTCAAGGATTTTCTTTAAGAAAAAATGGTATGACTAGGTCTACATTAGAAAATAATTCTTGTAATTTTGTGGAAGAGATGTAGGAAAGCAGAAACTGGGAACCAGAAAAAGGGCAGGAATAGAAAGATAGTTCAAAAGCAATTCTGGTGTAATTATGAACAGATGAGAGGCAAGGTATGGGAGAGAGTGAGTAGTAAATGGTGATTCAGGGGTTTTAGCAATGTGAGGACCAAAGAGACAGCAGGAATGAGAGTCAACAGAATAGTAGGCACAGATGGGGATGTATCAGAAGGCTCCACGTGCCTCCAACCATCATACAGTAAAAGCACGTGTAAAAATTCGCCAAAATGCCAAAGCAAACAAAAGAAAATACACTCTTCGTAATTATATATATATAAATTAAAATTGCTATTTTTACTGAATATTAAAGGTATAGTAAAATCAACGATATGATTATACAATGTCATGAATTACTTTATATTTATTGAATTTCTATTTTTCCACTTAGTGTCTCATCCTAGTACCACTCTGATTAAAACAAACATAGTTACCAGGACAAGAGGACCTGGAGGCCCTCTTCTTCAGGAGTATAAGGAGTCCCTTATTTTGTCAAATGCAGCAGATCCTCCTGACTGTTCTTTGACATGTGTGATTAATTGCCAAGAGTCACTTACTTCTTCACTCGTGTTGCTCCTGCTCTGCTCTCCAACTGCCACACTGCATCTCTCAGAAGAATTGAAATATGCCTTTATATTTAAATTTCGTTCTTGTGATCAGGCTCAACCTGTCATACACCTACCATCCTCACCTAATAATAGGCAAGCCTTAGTGAGTACTAGGACTCCTACTGTGTATTCAACACATTATCCATTGTGTGAAAATACTGATGTGTCTCCTGGAGCCTGCAGGTATGTATACATTTATTTGCTCTTACGTCCATTTTCCTTGCCATCTGACAGTTTTCATCAAACACAGTGTTTGGTTAGTTAATCTTTGCTCTGCTTTATTTATATTTTTACTTCAAATAGAAAAGCATGAAATTTAAAAACAAATTCCAGCCCTTGAGATTCCTGTAACTAAAAAGTACATAAGCCAAAATGTAGTCAGGTAGACAGTAGACTGGTAACCAGTGTAAAGTCAAGAGTTACTCATGTTAAAAGGTACCTTGGAACAACATATTTAGCAAATTTTCAAAATAAAATATCTTTAAAATTAGCCAACCCATCTTAAAACACTTTCCAGAAGGTTGAAAAAAATAAATGTTAGTTGGATATACTTAATGTTTGTGAAATTATTTCTATTAATGATAGTTAAAATAAGTTAACATAGCATGTTATTACAGTGCTTTTTATTTGATACAGATATTCTCACTTAACTCAAAACAACAATATTCATATTTTTCAAAATTCCCATTAAATTTTTATAAGAAAATTGTGTTCCTCCATTTTTATACCTAGATATGACATTTTTCTAATCATTTCACTTTTTTAAAAAAATAGTTCAAGTGAAGGGCTGAATATGGAAGAGGCACCTCTGCTTTCATGTTTTTCATTTATTTCCTTTTTGTTAACCTTTTAAAACTAAGTTTCACACATTCATTCCTTTGTGTATACTTCCTGCCACTTGTCCAGGCGTAAGCCATGGAGTCAGTGATGAATGTAAACAATGATCTGTCATTCTCCACAAGAACACCCGGTATTGTCTCTTGAGAGCTCCTACTCTGAATTCTGCAAGGAATCTCTCCTGTAGCTCCTATTTCTCTGCTCAGCCAGTATGAGAAGTTGAATAAAGGAAGGATTTTTTTCCCCTCTGCTTTCACAGCAGCACAAATTCATATTAATCTCAGCAAAGACAAAAAAGTGTTTATAGTGATAAATTAGCTGCATTAAATACTCTGAACAGACTCAAATATAGTGTTCATAAATCTATTCAAATTTAGGTATTTTCATCCATACAGTTTCCATCAGCTCAGATCATAAAATTCTTTAGTCACATTAGTTTTTATGTTAATAAAAATAAAGTAGCCACTGCCAAGTAAGTTTATTCAGGTACCTTTCTCAAACTTCAGATACATTTTCTTTTATTTACCCATGCATTTATCTAGCCATTCACCTATCCATCCGTTCAATCATTAATCACCTTTTCTACAAACATTTATTTTTAAGTGTTAACACAAAAATAATATAGCCAGTATTGGGGATTGTTAGATAATGACAAAAAAAAATTGCTGATAATTTCATTTACACTCGTTTTCACAATGTTAAGGCTTGCCGACATTTCAATTAATTGTGTATATTCCTAATATTCTTTCTGGGAAGATGCCTCAAATTAAGAAAATTTATTTATGTAGAATCAACTGTTTTTCTAAAAAATAATTAAGAAATTTAATGTTAGATGTTTGATCTTTTAGATTTTCCTTTCTCAGAAAAATAAATGTTTGTTAATGCTTTGTGATTTTAATTTTTATAGATATATTTTATTGAACAAATTGGGTTTAGAGTGCAGTCAGAAAACAAATCCATTTCCTTCTTCCTCCTACTCATTTTAACCTGCTCTGTAAGAATGGAACTTTCCTGCCTTAGATGGAATTTTTGACACGTTCTTTAACTCTTTTGCTTGCTCTTCTGTTTTCATTCAAATGAAAAGGATCTCTTTCAAGAACTTTGTTTGAAATAAATCTTGTCCCTTTTAACGATCAAGCTTTCCAGAGGGGAAGTTTGCAGAAGGAAATGGCTGAATGCATGATATATTTTCTATTTTTTGCCTGTATCTATATTCTTCTCCATCTCTCACTAGGCTGCCTTAAAGCTGTTCCAGGATTAAAGGAAGTCGGGGATTAATGAGAAAAGAGGTAAAAGGTAGGAATCTTATTTTTGAGAGTGACTGATATTATTTGGCATTGAATTTCTCTGCTTTGCAGGTCTTTAAAGCAAACTCTGTCTTGAAGCATGCTCTTCTGAGATACTTTTAATGAAAAAAGGAATGCATTTTCCCTTGGTTGGTCATATATAAGTTCCCCATCATTCCCTGATTTTGTTATGTTCAATTTATTGAGCCTTTCTCTGTTAGAATTCCCTTCTTAACCACACTCCTGTCCCTTTTAGGCAAAATCCCTTTAATGTTGCTCTGATTCAGATGGCTCTCATCTACTGTAAGAACATCCTTCGCTCTGATAAGCTCTGAAATTCAGGTCACTCTGTTCAATTTTGTAATTAGAAAAGGTAATCAGCCACCCTCTTTTTGCAAATGCGTATCTGGCACCAATTTCTGTCTGCCATCCCTCTAGAGAACTGCAAGTAAATGTATTCCTAAGGTTTGTGTGTGTTTGTGTGTGTGTGTGTGTGGGGGGGGTATGGGTGTGTGTGTCTGTGTTACAGTTAGGAAAAATTCTGTCTTCCATCCCTCTAGAGAACTGCAAGTAAATGTATTCCTGAAGTTTGTGTGTGTGTGTGTGTTTTTTTGTGTGTGTGGATGTGTGTGTGTGTGGGTGTGTGGGTGTGTGTCTGTGTTACAGTAAGGAAAAATTCTCACTCCTACCTCAACCATATTACTTAGTTGTTCCAACTTACTTTATAAGCTGGAAGATACACCACCTTCTTAATAAATCCTACTTGGGTATTCCCCTATCTAATTTTCAAATATGGTAGTCATTGTCATTTCCTGGGAAGAGAAAAGGACAGGTTCTCACCTGAGTTAGAAATAGTTCTTATTTCAACAGCTGTTACATTTATGACACTTCTTCCATACTGGTACATAAGAGGGCATTCATAAAAATTGTTTTCCTGTTAAAAATGCAGCATAAAATTTAAAAATGGCATTTTAATGCTTTTCACTCAAGCACAATTTCTGAGAGTTCTTACTTATAGTGTATCTATGTTGATTAGTCTTTGACAGGGTTCCATATTATGATTTGAGGGACCTATAGTTCCATGCTGGCAATTACAAAATTTTTAAACCCAGCAACACTTTCACAAATATCTACTTTAAAATGTGGAAATAGGTTTATATTATATTAATATAACCTAAATTAGTCAATAAAAATAAAGGAAAAAAGAGTTTTTATGTTGTCTAGATTTTGGCTCATCAGGACCCTATAGGAACTAGCTGCTCATCGCTGAACTAAAGGAAAACCTAAATAAGTAGCAAATGCAAATAATAGAAGTCCAGGAATCTCATTAATTATGAAAAGTTATATAAAAACTAAAATATATAAAGCACAAAATTATTCAAGAAGCATATTATAAGGAATTTGTAAGTTTTCACAAATGTTTTATTCACACTGTTACTCCCTGATTCCTTCCCTCTGGGCTACTCTCTCATGCTTAAGATACATAGGTTTGTACTTTGAACAATCCTATCTAAATGGAAACTCAAGAATGCAAATAAAACAATGTGACTGGAATTTTGTAGCAAGCCCTTTTCATTACCTAAGTATACTCAGTAAACTCTCTGGCCACCTTCATTCACTGCTTCCTTTTATTTGACTCAAAGCAAAATTGCAGTTCCCAATAACTCAACCTTGTCCAAATTCACTTCTCTCCAGTTCAGTAGCTAGCCCGATTCTATTCTGATACTTATCCAACAAATGTTTGCTTTTGTTTGTTGTTATCTCACCAAAATGAGGACGACTCGATATATTCTTGATAATTCTGACATTAAGGAGAAGGTTTAAGAAGGCAAAAATGGCCACAGAATGCTTAATTTTAGCCTCCATAAGCAATGTGTTAAGGAGAGTTTTTATTGTCAAGCTCACGATTCTTTATCAAATTGTACTTAATATTATACAGACTCATTCTCTAAATAAGTATCAACTCCTTAATATGTTTTGGATCTGGGGTGTGTGTGTGTGTGTGTGTGTGTATGTGTGTGTGCTTGTGTGTGTGTGTTCTGAGAGATAGAAATTAGAGAGCAATGATAACAAAATAAAGGAATGGAAAAAATCCTCAAGACAAACAGAGTCAAAACAAGAATAAGTCATATAAATAATTAAAATAAAATATGATAGTTAATGACATAGAAATAAATAACACATGCTTTGGAAGCACAAAAGCAAGTTGAATAAACCAAATCATATAGCCCCCATGGAATGTGTCAGCACTCATTTTCTGTACTGGAGGATCTTAAGGATGTCACTAACAGTCGCCCAATCTTGCCTTTATGAATAGCACATGTGGCAGAGGTTGGAAAGATTAAAATTATAATCCTTAAACATGAGAAAGGCTCTATGTCAAATCAAGAAAATTATAGGATACTGAGCATTAATCCAAATTGGGATGCAAAACCAATAATAAAGTATTGTTGAGGAAACCAACCCATTTTAGAAAAATCAACATTTTTAATGTCAAAAAATAAAAGTCATTTCAGAGGAAACATAAAGAGGAAATATTTAATACTATCTCTTAAAATGTTTTGCCAGGAATGTTCATGAGATGGAACAATAATCAGTTGGGTGTTGATTTCAGATAAGAAATATTTAAAACTAGAACTATTGTGTTTAATATGCGTCACGCATTACACCATTTACTCTTGACAATCCTGTGAGGTACATTAATTAATATCATTCTGATGTTACAGGTAAGGCAATTGAAGTGCATAACACATGAATAACTCTTTCGCATTCCTATACTCTAACTCCGGAATCTCAACTGTGATTTTATGCTGTCTGTTTGGAAACAGAATATACCTCATAGAGGTAAGATGGCAGATTTTCTAAACGTAATTTCTTAGTTGTGGTTACTACCTGTCATTTCACTTGACATCTTAATACATTTTTCTGAAGAATGCATACCATGAAACTCCCAAGTTTGAAAGTATTCTAAAATATTATGAAATCTCATGATAAAACCAGGTGAAGTTTTTTTTGTTTATTGTTTTTTAAACCATTGTAACCAAAAAGTTTGTTCTTCTCAAGAGTACCAGTTGGAAACAGAGAACAGATTCTACCAAGTCTTGACAGGTGTGTGAAGATCCAGGGCAATGAAGCTGCAGATAGAGAGAAAACAGACTGTGTGGGCAGAGGCTGTGAGGATAGAGACGAGCAGAGTTTTGGGTTTGTGTTTGTCCCTAATTCAGAGTTTGCTGAAAAAGAGTGGTGAGAGAAAGCAATGCCTAAAAATATATTTTCTATGGAGTATATTGTATTCCACTTTAATGGTGTCTACAATAAAGATCTACAATATTCTTCACAGGTTTAAGAGTTGTCCTTATAACCTAATAATTTTAATATGACATCTCAGTAATTAGCTATTATGTCTGTCTTTATATATCTAGATTAAATCCATTTCTCTCTGTCTTCTCAAGACAAGCTGTTTTCTGTATATACAAAATATTTTACATAGGAACAACTCTAATATAAAGTATTTGTACAATGTACAAATACAATGAACTGAGTGCTGATTTCTAGATAACAATGTAAGAAAAAACATCTGAGGACTATTTTAAATTTTACTCTGAGATAATGAACTTAAAATTCAGCCTTTAACAGTCAATGAAACGTTGGTTTCTCAGAAAGGTAACAGAAAGCCAACAAAAAGTTTTCCTCCAATTTTATATGGCTGTGTGGTTACGTTTACTGTGCATCAGGAAACACATGATGAAACCACAAATGGGCAATAAAATTGAGCCAATGCATAAGGAAAGGGAGATTATATCAGGAAATAGTAAAATGAGGAACTAATTTAAAATGAAGAATTAAAATGAGAAGGATGAAGAACAGAATTTCAAAACCATAGTTGTGAATCCTTGAGTAAGGTAACCTCGGAATTATTCACCAATTTCCCAAAAGCAGGAAGAAGAAGACCTGTAATAAATGACTATTGTTTATTACCATAAAGAATCTACCCTTCTTCTAGTAATAGAGTGTTTTTTTTTTCTTTTTGAGAGCAATTTTCCCCCATCCCGAATTGTCAGTCCATGGTATTAGTTTGGAGATGATCAGCGAGTGCCTCAGGTTTGAATCTTCCCAGAAAAATGCATTCAACCCAATGCGGGCCTATGAAAGACTATGATCAGGAATTGCTAGAACTGTTAAATTTAGTGAATTTACTTTTAGTGGAATGGTTACGCTGGTGGAACATAATTTTGTAATTTCCAGGGAAAGAGCCTGCATTAGATTGAAGCCAACAAAATAGAACGCCAAACTGGGCAATGGAGAGAGAAGGAGTGAGCCCCTGAATTCAGCTATTATACAGCTAGGTCCTTCTCAGAGATTTTTAGGTACGTGAGGCAGTTAAGTTCTCTTTTCTCAATGCTTAAAGTAGTTGTAGATAATTTTCTGTTATTACAACAGAAATAATCCTGATTAATAAAAGTACACTTGGAAATCCTAATAAAATATTTGAAAATAGACAAAATACCTCATAATTGTTTACATTTAGTAGAGGAGATGTAAGATTTGTATATATTCCTAAGGCAATAGCAACAAGAAATATAAATGGATAAAAAATTGGCTTAATTTCTAAATAACACAGCTATCTATAGTTCTAAATTTTAAAAGTAAAAAGCTAAGTATAGTATCAGCCATATCTGCAACAGAATTTGAGAACAGCCATATCTGCCACAGAATTTTTGGTTAATAAGTTTTGTTAATAATGCAGTGGGTTCTAGAATTGGTTCTAGATTGGTTGGGTTGAGTGTAATCTTTATATACCTCATTACATAACAAATACTAGTTTTTTTTTCTCAAAATATTTTGGAACAACCTGCTCTAAAAAATGCAGATATAAAGTTAGTAGGAATCACAGGGGGAGACATATGCTACTGAGTAACATTTTAATAATTTCTTCTTGAAATAAAATGTGTAACAAATTGTAGATTGTATCACAATAAGGTCCAAGAGTTTGGAGGGCTCTTACAGGCCATCTAACCATTCTAAACCTTTACAGTTTAATTAACAGGTGAACATGTAGTTTCTACATATTTTTTTCGCACACTTCTTTCTGAATAAAGCAACTTCATTCATTGAATATTTCAATTGTATGGAAGCTGTTTCTTGCTCTGAAGTGAAATATGCCCTCTTTCAAATTCAAACTACTATTCATCACTCTGTATTTTAAAACAATACACACTGTTTCAATAAAACTATTGCATTTTACTTTAAACTTCTCTAGTCCAAATATTCTCAATATATTAAAACATACTTAATTCATGTACATCAATGTTTTTCTATGTGTCAGGTATAGCTTAGCTAGAAATACACAAATAATCAGTACAGAGACATTTTCTGCTCCCATGAAGCATATTCTCTGGATGACATATATGCAGATATATAAACATAAAATGATGTTTATTACTGTGAAAATAAATAAACAAGATGATGGGAAGGTGTTGCCTTGAAAGAGAAAAGCGTTAGGTACAGAGAACAACCAAAGCATTCATCTACAGGAGGTGAGATTACAGCTGAAACCTGAATGATTAGAAAGGGCCATCGTGAGAAGATCTCAGGAAAAAGCATTTCAGGCAATGCTAGGCAAAGTATCTCAACAGAAAATCACTAGGAGAAAATGCTTTGCTTATTGTATGATTTCAAATCTCCTCTTTTCTTGTATAGTCTAGCATAGATTTTATTCGCTCAAAGTGCAAATCCTTGAGATACATATGTTTTAAACTGATTTTTAATAAACTCAAGTACAATCAAACTACTATTTCCTGTGATTTGATGCTCTGGTTTAATTAATGAAGCTTGAGTATGCATTAGCCTTTTCAGCAGTCAAATTGCATTACTGATTCATATTAATGAAGCACCATTTTCAGTAAAATTTTTAAAAATAATTTTTACCAGGTAATTAGTTTCATCAACATAGCTCGTTTTCCTTGCACTCTTGAGATATCTAAAATAAGAAAGAGACTTTTAGAACAGAGTTTTATTAATAGGTATAATTAACACCAAGAAACTTTAATTCACTTTCTGTTATATGACTGGCAAATTTTTTATCATTTTCACTTGATAGCCGATTTCTTAATTTTTATGTTTGCCAACAGGCTTACAATAAGTGGAGGTGATGGTGGGGTGGTCTTCTATTCAGAATTCTTTAATGTCATGGCTTATTGTCATGATTCATTCACTGCAGTCCCTACAATTGTCTTCCTTTCAACACTGCTGAGATTCACTCTGCTAACTCCATTATTTGTTAGGGAGGATCTGCACTGCTAGAATATATCATCCAGCTATTGTAAATTACCCAGTAATTTTACAAAAATAAAAAACTACTTTCATTTTTAAAATTTGATAATTGCCATCATTTTATCTCTTCCAAGTGCTGCTAGATGTCTCCAGCGTCATTTTATCATCCCAGAAAGAGTTTCTAATTTTCAATGTTTAAATGTCCTCTTTAACCAATTCACAAATTTCTTTGCCTTTATCACTTCCCAAGCTTCTGAATTTTTCTGAAAATAATTTCCTAGGAATAAACTACAGTGGAACTGCACATCAAGACTGACCTAATACTCATCTTGAAATATTGTACAGAACACGATTTATCCTTCAATATCGTCATCATCATTGCTTCTCGGGGCTCAATTCTAGCTCTCAGATACTTGCACTGTACTTTTCCCTTAGTAACTGCAGATTAACTGAACTATGTGCTGATAATCACAAGTGAGTTATTCCAGTTTAAAGTTTTCTCCAGAATTATTGAGACTAAACCTGGTTGCCTAAATCAGTATTTCAAAGTGAGTATGCCTCAGACACCTTTAAGCTACATATGAAACTGTAATAAGTAATATTCAAGGATCTATGAACTAATACATTTTTATTTGTTGTATTTGACAAATATGCAGAATTCACTATGAAGAAGTTCTTGGGTGGCCAAAGCTTCCACCTGCTTCCACTTTTGATTCCTGCTTGCTCTGCTCCACCACAGAAAATGGTTTCTCAGGAAAAAGGGCGATGGGAAAAAAAACAAAAAAAAACAAAAAAAAAAACAAGAAAAGGAAAAGCACAAAGAAGAATTCATGGGATTCTTAAAGTTCTTTTATTATTATTATTATTATTATTATTATTATTATTATGTTTTAAGTTCTAGGGTACATGTGCACAACGTGCAGGTTTGTTACATAGGTATACATATGCCATGTTGGTTTGCTGCACCCATCAACTCGTCATTTACATTAGGTATTTCTCCTAATGCTTTCCCTCCGCCAGCCTCCCACCCTCCAACAGGCCCCAGTGTGTGATGTTCCCTGCCCTGTGTCCAAATGTTCTCATTGTTCAATTCCCACCTATAAGTGAGAACATGCAGTGTTCGGTTTTCTGTTTTTGTGATAGTTTGCTGAGAATGATGGTTTCCAGCTTCATCCATGTCCCTGCAAAGGACATGAACTCATCCTTTTTTATGGCTGCATAGTATTCCATGATGTATATGTGCTACATTTTCTTAATCCAGTCTATCATTGATGGACATTTGGGCTGGTTCCAAGTGTTTGCTATTATGAATAGTGCCTCAATAAACATATGTGTACATTTTAATATTTCAACAGTTTTGGAAGAACAGGTGGTGTTTGGTTGCATGGAAAAGTTCTTTAGTGGTGATTTCTGAGATATTAGGTGCACCCATTACCTGATCTGTGTACATTGTATCCAATGTGTGGTCTTTTATTCCACACATAACTCCCACCCTTCCCCTGAGTCCCCAAAGTCTATTATATTATTCTTATGCCTTTGCAACCTCATAACTCTTACTTATAAGTGAGAGCATACGATGTTTGGTTTTCTATTCGTGAGTTACTTTACTTAGAACAATGGTCTCCAACTTCATCTGAGTTGCTCTGAATGCCATTATTTTGTTCCTTTTTTTGGCAGAGCAGTATGCATGGTATAAATATTATACTATATATATCATTTATACATTATAATATATATGCATATATATATGAATGCCATTATTTTGTCCTTTTTTGGCAGAGCAGTATGCATGGTGTGTATATATATATATTTATATATATATAATTCACATAAAATATATATCTATATATTACTATATATATTTATATATATATATATATGTATATCTCAGATTTTCCTTATCCACTTGATGGTTGATGGACACCTAGGCTGGTTCTATATTTTTGCAATTGTGAATTGTGCTAATATAAACGTGAGTACAAGTGTCTATTTCATATAATGACTTATTTTCCTCTGGGTAGATACCTAGTAGTGAAATTCCTGGATCAAATGGTAGTTCTACTTTTAGTTCTTTAAGAAATCTTCATACTGTTTTCCATAGTGATTGTACTAGTTTACATTCCCACCAGTAGTGTAAAAGTGTTCTCTTTTCATCACATCCATGCCAACGTCTGTTATTTTTTGATTTTTTAATTATGGCCATTCTTGCAGGAGTAAGATGATATCTCATTGTGGTTTTGATTGCATTTCCCTGATGATTAATGATGCTGAACATTTTTTCATACATTTCTTGGCCATTTGTATATCTTCTTTTGAGAATTGTCTATTCACGTCCTTTGCCCACTTTTTGATGGGATTATTTGTTTTTTCATGCTGATTTATCTGTCTTCCTTGTAAATTCTGGTTATTAGTCCCTTGTTGGATGCATAGTTTTGAAGATTTTCTCCCATTCCATGGGTTGTCTGTTTACTCTGTGAATTATTTCTTTTGCTGTGCAGAAGCTTTTAAGTTTAATTATGTGTCATCTATTTATTTGTTTATTTTTTGGGATGAAGTCTTGCTCTGTCACCCACGCTGGAGTTCAATGGCACAATCTTAGCTCACTGCAACCTCCGCCTCCAGGGTTCAAGAAGTTCTCCTGCCTCATCCTCCCATGTAGCTGGGAACACAGGTGTCCACCACCTGGCCCAGCTAATTTTTATATTTTTAGTAGAAAAAGGGTTTCACCATGTTGGTCAGGCTGCTTTCGAACTCCTGACCTCAGGTGATCTGCCCACCTCAGCCTCCCAAAGTGTTGGGATTACAGGTGTGAGCCACCGTGCCTGGCCTCATCTATTTTTTTGTTGTTGTTGTTGCATTTGCTTTTGGGTTCTTGATCACGAGCTCTTTGCCAAAGGCAATGTCTAGAAGAGTTTTTCCCATTATCTTCTAGATTTTTTATGATTTCAGGTCTTAGATTTAAGTCTTCCATCCATCTTGAGTTTTTATATGAGGTGAGAGATAAGGATCCAGCTTTATTCTTCTACATGTGGCTTGCCAATTATCCCAGTACCATTTGTTGAATAAGGTGTCCTTTCTCCACTTTACATTTGTGTTTGCTTTGTCAAAGATCAGTTTGCTATAAATATTTGGCTTTATTTCTGGGTTCTCTATTCTGTCCCATTGGTCTAATGCCCATTTTTATATGAGTACCATGCTGTTTTGGTAACTATAGCCTTGTAGTATAGTTTGAAGTTAGATAATGTGATGCCTCCAGATTTGTTCTTTTGCTTAATCTTGCTCTGGCTATGTGGGCTCTTTTTTGGTTCCATATGAATTTTAGGATTCTTTTTTTCTAGTTTTATGAACAATAATGATGGTATTTTGATGGGAATTGCATTGAATTTGTAGATTGCTTTTGGGAGTATGGTCATTTTCACAATACTGATTCTACCTATCCATGAACATGGAGTGTGTTTCCATTTGTTTGTGTTGTCTATGATTTCTTTCAACAGTGTTTTGAAGTTTTCCTGTAGAGGTCTTTCATCTCCTTTGTTAGGGTTATTCCTAAAAATTTTATTTTTGTGCAGCTATTGTAAAAGGGGTTGAGCTCTTGATTTGATTCTTAGCTTGGTCATTGTTGGTGTATAGCAGTGCTACTGATTTGTGCACATTCATTTTGTATCCTGAAACTTGACTGAATTCATTTATCAAATGTAGGAGCTTTTTGGATGAGTCTTTAAGGGTTTTCTATGTATACAATTATATCATCGGCAAACTGCGAGTTTGACTTCCTCTTTACTGATTTGGATGCCCTTGTAATAAGCATCTTTACCTCCCTCTATTTTCCTTTTACCTGCAGATTACTACTGTTTTTTTTTTTTTTTTTTTTTCATTAATAATGGCTGTCATTATGCACTCTAGGTTGTCTATTTTTTCCTGGAATATGTTGAAACCAAATAATAGTTATGATAATAAAGACTTTTAAAAAAACATAATTTATTTTTACTTGACTCCAAATACAGCAAAATCCCTTGCAACAAGGGTGTCATTTGACCACTAAAATTAGTGGTAGCCCTTTATTTACATACATACAATTACATAATACAATTATGGTTTTATTTACAAAATTGAATACTTCTGTAATTTGCTTTGCGTTATGTATACAACTTTATATTTACTACATATTAAAAATATCACTTAAGAATTAGGTGAAAATTCATGACAATGTTTTTGAGCCCTAGTATACATTGTATTTACCAACCATTTTACGGATCCCAGCTTCACATAAAAACATGAATCAATTAAAGATACAGTTTTTTTCTTCATTATATTGGATATCTATCATTTATTAATATGGTAGGTATGGTTAGGCGTGGCAACTTATGCCTGTTATCCCAGCACTTGGAAAGGATGAGGCCAGAGGGTCCCTTGAGCACAGGAGTTTTAAGACCAGCCTGGGCAACATAGTGAGATCTTGTCTCTACAAAAAATACAAATATGAGCCAGGCATGGTGGCATGTGCTTGTAGTCATAGCTACTTGGGAGGCTGAATTGGGAAGGTTGATTGAGCGCGGGAGGTTGAGGCTACAATAACCATAAGTTGTGATTGTGCCACTGCACTCCAGCCAGGGTGACAGAAAGAGAACCTGTCTCAAAAAATAATAATAATAATAATTAAAACAAAAAGATAGGCATGATGCTGGAAACTTTACTCCATCAGTGTCGGTGCTTACTACTTAATTACTACCATCTAGGAAAAAAATGCACATAATTTTCTGACACACAATAGGTTGGATTCAGCACAGAGTGCTTTATATATTTCATATTTAAATGTTACCTGATGGCAAAAGACAAACATAGGCAAGTGTTAGAATTTAAAATCATTTTAAAACTACAAATAAATGGCAATAACAGAACTAACTTTTATTTCTTTGTTTGTTTGTTTGTTTTGAGACAGGGTCTCGCTCTGTTGCCCATGCTGGAATGCAGTGGCACAATCATGGCTCACTTCAGCCTTGCCCTCTCAGGCTCAGGTGATCCTCCCAAGTAGCTGGGACCACAGGTGCACAACACCACACCCAGCTGATGTTTGCACTTTTTGTAGAGATGGGGTTTCATCATGTTGCCCAGGCTGGTCTCAAACATCTGAGTTCAAGCGACCTGCCCACCTTGGCCTCAAAAAGTGCTGGGATTACAGGCAAGTGCCACGGCGCCCAGCCAATAACTTTTATTTCTTACACTATTTTTGTTGACTTGATATTAGTCAAACAGTTATTGTCAACGGTAGAGACATCTATGTAAGAGTAACATTTCTAATATTTTTAATATGTTTAGCTTCACCCAGGCTAGAGTGCAGTGGCATAAGCATGGCTTACTGCAGACTTGAACTCCTAGGTTCAAGTGATCCTCCTGCTTCAACCTCCCTGAGTAGCTAGGACTACAGGCATTTTTTTTTCCCCCAGGCTGGTCTCTAAATTCTGGCCTCAGGCGATCCTCCCACCTGGGTCTCGCAAAGTTCTCAGATTACAAGTGTGAGCCATGGCGCCCAGCCAGGATTTCCTTTTTCATAATACTGGTACGTGAGAAACCAAATGGCATGTATAATAGAGAGAATGCATTCTTTGTTTTGACATTATCTTTGTATAGTCTGTTATGGCTATTGTAAAATATGAAGTTTATTTAGATAATAGCATGACACTCCCCTCAGCTCAGCAAATCAGTTGTCTGAAAAGTGGCTCAATGGTTTAGAATGTAAACTGCATATTCCTTTCCCATGATAAATCCTGACTTTCATGCCCCTAACTAATTGAATCTAGAGTAAGACAGCGACATAAAAAGTGGCAGAATTATATTAATAATAGAAAAAGAGGGTGTACAGAGAACTAGAATAAATTTTCTAATAGAAAAAAATCCAAGTGAATTAGATTGTAAAAGAGATAAACCATTCTCACCTAACAAACAAAAACCAAATATTTAGTAAATGAAAAATTAATGAATTAACTAAATCATCATAAGTCAAGAATTCAAGGATTATAAGGACATTTAGATGTCACATTGTTCAACTATCTACATAATTATTTATAGAGTATACCTGCTATAGCTATTTTAGCCTATACATCCATATTACCTCTTAGGGAATTATTCAACTTTTGACAGCTTTGTTAAATAATTCTTACATACATTAATTCTTTTATATCTACTTATATATCTGCCATTGGAATAAATTCTATTTTTGGAGCTTCTACAAAATTACTCTTATTATTCTTCCATAGAACAATTTGGATTCAGTTCAAAACATGACCAGTTCATTCATATGCTTCATATGTTGATTCTATCTTTTAAAATCCCTTCATTTTAATTAATAATCAAGCATCTCAACTCACATTTTATTTTTATTCTCTTAGAACTGAAAATAACAATATTCATGTAATCTGAGCAGTGTAGAGTAGAAACCTGATTGTCATCATTTCATTTTAAATGCCATGTTTTCTTTAATGTGTGTGAGAAGTTAACTATTTTGACTATCACATCATGAAATATCTCAAAATGTTTATATTATAAATAATCATTGCAAAACATTGGAAAATCTGTATGTTGTAGCATTATAAGCATGACAGTCATCACCTTTCAAATTATTTTAACTTACAACAATTTTGCCCTCAATCAATTACATCAGCTATACAGCTATACAGCTCTAGTCAGACACTTTGTTTAGCACACTATTGCACTATAGTCTATTCGTTCAATAATGAAGTTCTATATTCCTGTTCAATAGCATAAAAAGTGAATTATGATAAAATCATGTTGAATAATCAGTTCTTTGAAGATACAAATTAAAATTATACTGATTAATTGTGTAATATTGATGCATTTTCATTTCAGGCATGAAACAAAGAAAAGAGAAGAAAAAAATCTTCATGACAGTTGTACAGGTGTGACCTACAACTTGCTGTGCAAACTTTACCTTCCTTGGGTAAAGCCCAATCAAAAGCATAATAATACTATCAATAATAATGACTATCTTCAATTGGATTTATAGATAACCTGACTCAGTTTTCCATAGTATTGTGTTCCTTTATCTTAAATTTCTAACTTTCTTAATAAGTGCAGTTTTGTGCACTTAATGTCCTATCGATACCACAGGTATATTATATTCTAGATACTGCTATTTTTATTTTTTAGTCTTCATAGTTTTTCTGAACTTTACAAGGCTTCTCTGAATTGTTAACTTCTAAATGTCCTAGTTATGTGTTCCCTGTATCATAGCCTTTGTTAATAGCTAACACTGGATTTATGCCAAACTAAAGTGTTTAGGATAAAGAGTGTCAACTGATTCAGGCAAGGCATTTTGAAGTCACAATAGCTGCAATATGTTGCTGGTTTTTAAATAATAAGATATGATCATAGTTGATTCAGAGGTACTCTGACTTTTTAAAGTTAATTCCCACTAAACAATCTCACAAATACTGTCAGACAAGACTTAGTATCGATTTGTTAATTTATTTTGAAAAATATAAATACCAGGTTATTATAGTTTTTTTTTTTTAAATATTGAGATAAAATCTTAGCTAGGCATTACTAGAATATAGCTAAAACAAAGCCTATAACTTACTCAGACTTACCAGTAAACATTCGAGGCAAGATTTGTGTCACATTAACACAATCCAGCACATAAAAAATCATGGAATGTGAAAAGATTGAAATAATATTTAATAAACAGAGGGAATATTCAAAAATGATTTTTCGTTAATAAGAGGTTGTTCCACATTTCTATTTGATCTTCAAATTTTCTTTGGACATTTCATTGTAATTACGTCTTAGAATATTTCAAAATTTTTCAAACTTACATGTGATCATAAGCAGATACATTCATCACATATGCAAAGTATCATTGTGATATTCTAAAATTATGTTTCCCAACTGGAGATGTGGAGCATGTAGGGGCTAATAGTAAGATCACCTAGGAATTTTTTCAAAGCATTTATTTTTCTCTTCCCCAGATAGTGATACATGAGAATTGGGTTGCAGAGGATAAGTACTTATTTTGGAAAATCATCCACAAAATATTTTGATTCTTCCTTCTCTTGAAAACCAGTACTTTGATCCAATTACAAATACCTGAATGCCCCCAAAATATACCAATTGCCCATAGCATACAAAGGAAAGGGTAGAAAAGAAGGAAAGGAAGAGAGGATGAAATGAGAGAGGGAGGGAGAGGGCAAAGAGAAGAGGGAAGGGGAGAAAGAAGGGAGAAAGGAAAGAAGCAAGGAACAACAGAGAGAGGGAGGGAGGAAGGAAGAAGAAAATAAAGTATCCTGTTCTTCCACATTTAGGATATTTCAGCCATCAATAAAAATAAATTTAGTGACAGAGATATTGAAAGAAAGAAGAGCTGCCATATATCTTCATCCTCCATAATTATGTCTGAATCTTTCATTGTGCTAGTGTCAGAGTAATTTATTTAATGCAAACCTCTTCCTTTATGTTACAAGAGGTAACATAAAAAAAAACAAAGGGGCATTTTAGTGTCTTAAAAATTGGCCTATACTTCTTATGATAACAGCTAAAAATGCAGAAACTGTATTATTTCTTTAATGAACTGAGTGAGATGGATTCTGAAAGCTAAGAAAAACAGAAACAACCAAGAATCTTTACTTTGCTCATTTAGACTCTTATATCTCTATGATATAGTCCGTAAATAAAATAAAAATTATTTTGAGAACAATATGTTGGCTGGAAAATTGGAAGCTCCTGTCATAATAATGTTTCTGTCAGCACCTCTACTAAAAGTGATTTTTGCAGCATCAAAGCATATTTGGATTAAAAAAAAAAAACTCCGAACATCTAAATATACATCCGAAACAACTTCCAACTTGAAATCCAGCTATCGCCTGTATTAGTCCAGGGTTTACATTGTTAATATTTAATTTGGCATTTGCAGTGGAGATGTGCTGAGCTTTGTGGTATATATTTAGGTAAAGAAGTCAGCGAACCACAGACAGACACCTACGTCTTGACTATATTTCTATCTTTATTTCAGATAAGCTTCTCTCACATCGACTTATACCAAAAATAGATCACACATTTAAGAAGTCAGGTTATATATATATATTTTTTTACTTTTTATAATATTTAATGTTACTTTTGCTATATTAAGATGGTAGTAATATGCTAACAGTCAATATTCAAAAGATAATTTTATTTAGGCATACGCAAAGCAAAAACTTGTTCACTTCTTCCTCAAGCAGTAACTATAATAGACAAATACTACACATAACTTAAAAGGAAAGAATAAAATACTATATTTGTAAATATACAATTAGCTCAAACTTGAGCATGAACTTTGGATTTATATTGTTTTCATTATTTGAAGCCTAATATATTTATAAGTCTGAAAGCTTTCTTGCAACTTCAGCTTAGACAGTGTATTGTTTAGGTCATTTTTCTGAGGAATATTAAGCTTAGATAAATACAGAAAATACTATATATTTCTATCTATCTTTAATTTTAAAATAATAAAAGATAATGATCATTGAAACTTAGAATTCTGATAATGAACAGTAGTATCTATCTGGAATGTAAAGCAGCACAAAACGTACAGAAACAGTTAATGTAATTTAATATAAAATTTACCAGACATTTGGTCTGAAGTATCATTTTAAAAAAACCTTGTTTGTTTGTTTCTTGTGTTGCAGTTCTATGTGCTTTGTTAAATTTTAATCGGCAAGTTTATTTATTTATTTATTTATTATTCATTTATTTTGAGACAGGGTCTCACTCTGTCAACCAGGCTGGAGTGCAGGCAGTGGCACAATCCTGGCATAATCATCCAGCCTTTACCTCCTTGGCTCAAGCACTCCTCCTGCCTCAGCCTCTCAACAAGCTGAAAGTACAGGCACATGCTACCACATTTTTCTGTGGAAACAGGGTCTCCCTTTGTTGCCCAAGCTGGTCTCTAACTCCTGGGCTCAAGATATCCTCCTACATTGGCCTCCCAAAGTACTGTGATTATAGATGTGAACCACTGAGGAAACAGCAGAAAGGCCCTGGGAGCTCACAGGGTCCCCTAGGAAGTCATTCCTGCCTGGCACCAGAGGGATCCAAAGCTGGAGGAACAGGGGGTAAAACTACAGGGAAAAGCAAACCCCCAGCTGAACTTTCTAACAGTTTGAATGGGGTGAGAAGCCTCCTGGCCAGAACTCACGAGAGGGTGCAAATCTGGTGTGCAGGCTCCTCAGTCAGGGAAAGAAGCAAACCCGTTTCTTTCGCAGCTGGGAAGCAGTTAGCCTGGGGCAGTTTTTCAAGCCCATATCACTCTCTGCCTGGAAAAGGTCTGAGGGCTGTTGGCAGGAGCATAGGGGAGTGAGACCAGCCCTTTAGTTTGTGTGAGTACTAGCTGAGGCCCGTGACCGCTGGCTTTCCCCACTTCCCTGAAAAATTTCATGACTCAGCAGAGGCAACCATAATCCTCCTGGGTACACAACTCCAGTGACCTGGGAATCTCACCCCTACCCCCGACAGCAGACACAGCAAGATCTGACCAAGAAGAGTCTAAGCCCAGACATGCCTAGCCCCACCCCCATCTGATGGTCTTCCCTCACCTACCTTGGTAGCAGAAGACAAAGGGGATATTACCTTGAGAGTTCTAGGGCCCTGCCAACTACCAGTTCCTCCTCCTAATACCACAGCCGATGCTTTCTGGAAAGCGCCACCTCCTGGCAGGGGGCCAACCAGCAAAAAAATAGAGCATTAAACCACCAAAGCTAAGAACCCGAACAGAACCCATTGCACCCACCCCTGCCACCTCCACCAGAACAGGCACTGGTATCCATGGCTGAGAGACCCATAGACAGTTCACATCACAGGACTCTGTGCAGACAATCCCCAGTACCAGTCCAGAGCTGGGTAGGTTCACTAGGTTACTAGACTCAGAAGAGAGACAACAATCACTGCAGTTCGGCTCACAAGAAGCCACATCCATAGGAAAAGGGGGAGAGTACTACATTAAGGGAACACCCTGTGAGACAAAAGAATCTGAACAACAGCCTTCAGCCCTAGATCTCCCCTCTGACAGAACCTACCTAAATAAGAAGGAACCAGAAAACCAACCCTAGTAATATGACAAAATAAGGCTCTTCAACACCTCCCAAAAATCACACTAGTTCATCAGCAATGTATTCAAACCAAGAATAAATCCCTGATTTACCTGAAAAAGAATACAGTAGGTTAGTTATTAAGCTAATCAGGGAGGGAGCAGAGAAAATTGAAGCCCAATGAAAGAAAATCCAAAATATGACACAAAAAGTAAAGGGAGAAATATTCAAGAAAATAGTTTTAAAAAAAAGTAAATATTCAGGAAACTTTGGACACACTTTTAGAAATGTGAAATACTCTAGAAAGTCTCAGCAATAGAACTGAACAAGTAAAAAATAAATAAATTCAGAACTCTAAGAACAGGTCTTCAAATTAATCCAATAAAACTAAGACAAAAAAGAATAAGAAAATACGAACAAAGCCTCCAAGAGGTCTGGGATTATGTTAAATGATTAAACTTAAGAATAATTGGTGTTCCTGAGGAAGAAGAGAATTCCAAAAGCATGGAAAACATATTTGGGGGAATAATCTAGGAAAACATCCCTGGCCTTGCTAGAGACCTAGGCATCCAAATACAAGAAGCACAAAGAACACCTGGGAAATTCATCACAAAAAGATCTTCACCTAGGCACATTGTCATCACTTTATCCAAAGTTAAGATAAAGGAAATACCCTTAAGAGCTGTGAGACAGAAGCATCATATAACCTGTAAAGGAAAACCTATCACGTTAACAGCAGATTTCTCAGCAGAAACCCCACAAGCTAGATGAAATTGAGGCCCTGTCTTCAGCCTCCTCAAATGAAACAATTATCAGCCAAGAATTTTGTATCCAGTGAAACTAAGCATTATATATGAAGGAAAGATACAGCCTTTCTCAGACAAACAAATGCTGAGATAATTCACCATTAAAAAGCCAGCACTACAAGAACTGCTAAAAGGAGCTCTAAATCTTTTTTTTTTTTTTTTTTTTTTTTGAGACAGAGTCTTGCTCTTTCCCCCAGGCTGGAGTGCAGTGGTGCGATCTTGGCTCACTGCAAGCTCCGCCTCCTGGGTTCATGCCATTCTCCTGCCTCAACCTCCCGAGTAGCTGGGACTACAGGCACCCGCCAACACACCCGGCCAATTTTTTGTATTTTTAGTAGAGATGGGGTTTCACCGTGTTAGCCAGGATGGTCTCAATCTCCTGACCTTGTGATCCGCCCGCCTCGGCCTCCCAAAGTGCTGGGATTACAGGCTTGAGCCACCGCACCTGGCCTAAGGAGCTCTAAATCTTGAAACAAATCCTGGAAACACATCAAAACAGAACCTCTTTCAGGCATAAATTACAGAGGACTTACAAAACAAAAATACAAGTTAAAAAGTAGAAACAAAAAAACCAAAGTACACAGGCAACAAAAAGCACAACAAATCCAACAGTACCTCACATTTCAATAATATTGAATGTAAATGGCCTAAATACTCCACTTAAAAAATACAGAACTGCAGAATGGATAACAACTCACCAACCAACTATGTGCTGCCTTCAGGAGACTCACTTAGCACTTAAGGACTCACATAAACTTAAAGTAAAGGGGTGGAAAAAGGCATTTCATGCAAATGGGCACCATAAGTGAGCAAGGGTAGCTATTCTTAAATCAGACAAAACAAACTTTAAAGCAACAGCAGTTAAAAGAGACAAAGAGGGACATTATATAATGGTAAAAGACATTGTCCAACAGGAAACTATCACAATCCTAAACATATATGCATCTAACACTGGAGCTCCAAAATTTATAAAACAATCACTAATAGACCTAAGAAATGAGACAGACAGCAACACAATAATTGTAGGGGACTTCAGCACTCCAATGACTGCACTAGACACATCACTAGACAGAAAGTCAACAAAGAAACGATGGATTTAAACTCTACCTTGGAACAAATGGACTTAACAGATACATACAGAACATTTCATCCAACAACCACAGAATACCCATTCTATTCAACAGTGCATGAAACTTTCTCCAAGATAGACCATATGTTAGGCCATAAAACATGCCTCAATAAATTTAAGAAAATTGAAATTATATCAAGCATTCTCTCAGACCACAGTGGAATAAAACTGGAAAGAAACTCCAAAAGGTACCTTCAAAACCAGGCCAATACATGGAAATTAAATAACCTGATCCTGAATGAGAATTGAATCAAAAATAAAATCAAGGTGGAAATTAAAAAACTCTTCAAACTGAATGACAATAAAGATACAACCTATCAAAACCTCTGTGATACAGCAAAGGCAATGCTAAGAGAAAAATTCATAATCCTAAATGCCTACATCAAAAGGACTGAAAGAGCACAAACTGACATTCTAATGTCATACCTCAAGGAACTAGAGAAACGAGAATAAATAAAATCCAAACCCACCAGATGAAAGGAAATAACCAAAATCAGAGCAGAACTAAATGAAATTGAAACAAAAAAATTCAAAACATAAATGAAACAAAAAGCTGGTTCTTTGAAAAGATAAATAAAATTGATAGGCCACTGGCAAGATTAGCCAAGGAAAGAAGAGAGAAAATCCAAATAACCTCACTAAGAAATGAAACATGAGATATTACAACTGACACCACTGATCATTCAAGGCTACTATGAATGCCTTTGTGCACATAAACTAGAAAACGTAGAAGAGATGGATAAGTTTCTGGAAAAATACAATCCTTGCTTAAATCAGGAAGAACTAGATACCCTGAACAGACCAATAACAAGCAGTGAGATTGAAATGGTAATTTAAAAATTACCAACAATAAAAAGTCCAGGACCAGACAGATTCACAGCAGAATTCTACCAGACATTCAAAGAAGAATTGGTACCAATCCTTTTGACACTATTCCACCAGGTAGAGAAAGAATGACCCCTTCCTAATTCATTCTCTGAAGCCAGCATCGCCCTAATACCAAAACCAGGAAAGGACATAACCAAAAAAGAAAACTACAGACTGATATTCTTGATGAACATAGATGCTAAAATCCTTAACATAATACAAGTTAACTGAATCCAACAACATATCAAAAAGATAATCCACCACAATCAAGTGGGTTTCATACCAGGGATGCAGGGATGGTTTAACATATGAAAGTAAATAAATGTGATACACCACATAAATAGAATTAAAAACAAAAATTACAAGATTATTTCAATAGATGCAGAAAAAGCATTCAACAAATCCAGGATCCCTTTATCATTAAAACTCTCAGCAAAATCGGCATACAAAGGACATGACTTAATGTAATAAAAGCCATCTATGACAAACCCACAGCCAACATAATACTGAATGGGGGAAAGTTGAAAGCATTTTCTTTGAGAAGTGGAACAAGACAAGGATGTCCACTCTTACCACTCCTCTTCAACATAATACTGGAAGTCCTGCCAGAGCAATCAGACAAGAGAAAGAAATAAAAGGCATTCAAATCAGTAAAGAGGAAGTCAAACTGTCCCTGTTTGCTGATGATATAATTGTTTACCTTGAAAACCCTAAGGACTTCTCCAGAAAGCTCCTAGAACTCATAAAAGAATTCAGCAAAGTTCCGAGGGACAAGATTACTGTACACAAATCAGTAGCTTTTCTATACACCAAGAACAACCAGGTGGAGAATCAAATCAAGAACTCAACCCCTTTTACAATAGCTGCAAAAAAATAAAATATTAGGCATAAACCTAACAAAGGTGTCAGTTGACCTCTACAAGGAAAACTACAGAACACTGCTGAAAAAAATCATAGATGACATGAACAAATGGAAACACGTCCCATTTTCATGGATGGGTAGAATCAATACTGTGAAAATGACTATACTGCCAAAAGCAATCTACAAATTCAATGCAATCTCCATCAAAATACCACTATCATTCTTCACAGAATTAGAAAAAACAGTTCTAAAATTCATATGGAACCAAAAAAAGCCAAAGAAAGACTAAGCAAAAAGGACAAATCTGGAGACATCACACTACCTGATTTCAAACTATAGCATAAGGCAATAGTCACCAAAACAGCATGGTACTGGTACAAAAATAGGCACATAGACCAATGGAACAGAATAGATAACCTAGAAATAAACCCAAATACTTACAGCTGATAGATCTTTGACAAGGCAAGCAAAAACATAAAGTGGGGAAAGAACACCCTTTTCAACAAATGGTGCTGGGATAATTGGCTAGCCACATGTAGGAGAATGAAACTGGATCCTCATCTCTCACTTTATACAAAAATAAACTCAAGATGGATTAAAGACTTAAACCTAAGACCTGAAGCTATAAAAATTCTAGACGATAACATTAGAAAAACCCTTCTAGACATTGGCTTAGCAAGGATTTCATGACAAAGAACCTAAAAGCAAATGCAATAAAAACAAAGATAAATAGCTGGGACCCAATTAAACTAAAAAGCTTTTCACAGCAAAAGTAATAGCAGAGTAAACAGAAGTGGGAGCAAATCTACACAATCTATACATCTGGACAAACGACTAATATCCAGAGTCTACAATGAACTCAAACAAATCAGTAAGAAAAAAACAAACAATCCCATAAAAAAGTAGGCTAAGGACATGAACAGATAATTCTCAAAACAAAATATATAAATGGCCAACAAACATATGAAAAAATGCTCAACATCACTAATGATCAGGGAAATGCAAATCAAAACCACAAGGCAATACCACCTCACTCCCGCAAGAATGGCCATAATCAAAAAACAGTAGATGTTGGTGTGGATGTGGTGAACACGGAACATTTCTACACTGCTGGTGGGAATGCCAACTAATAGAGCCACTATGGGAAAAAGTGTGGAGATTTCTTAAAGAACTGAAATTAGAACTACCCTTAGATCCAGCAATCCCACTACTGGCTATCTGCCCACAGGAAAAGAAGTCATTATTCAGAAAAGATACTTGCACATGCTGTTTATAGCAGCACAATTCACAATTGCAAAATCGTGGAACCAACCCAAATGCTCATCAATCAACGAGTGGAGAAAGAAACTGTGATTATATATATAAAATATATCATATACATAGAGATAATTATAAATATACGATGGAATACTACGCAGCCATAAAAGAATGAATTAACAGAATTTGCAGTGACCTGGATGAGATTGGAGACTATTATTCTAAGTGAAGTAACTCAGGAATGGAAAACCAAACATTATATGTTGTCACTGATATGTGGGAGCTAAGCTATGAGGACGCAAAGGCATAAGAATGATACAATGGACTTGTGGGACTTAGGGGAAAGAATGGGAGCTGGCAAGAGATAGAAGACTACAAATATGGTGCAGTGTATACTGTTCAGGTGATGGGTGCACCAAAATCTCACAAATTACCACTAAAGAACTTATGTAACCAAATACCATGTGTACCCCAATAACTTATGGAAAAATTAAAAAATAAATAAATAAAAAAATAAAAAATATTTTACTTTTGTTGTCAAGAATAGAGGCCAAGATAATTTTTTTGCTTTAACTGTAACAGTTTTTTTGTTAAAATGATATGGAGAATATCATTACAATTTTAAAGTTAGAGAAACTGTGTACATTATGAAAGTGTTTTTCATACTACAATGTAAAAATAATGAAGAGAAATCAAACAAGCATTTCCTTTTTTTTCCAAAATTAACTGTCTAAATATTACCTTTTTCTGAACTGTGTTTTGGAAGCTATTAATATTTTAATAGTAAATTTTATTATATCTACATATATTTAAACATCAAAACAACTGGTTAAATAGTGATTTTTAATGAAGAGCACATATTTCTTTAACAATAACTTTATATTATGTGACTTCTTTGCCCTCTAACATTGAAGATTGACACCTGTTTGAAAAGCATAAATTATTTGGGATAAAAGTCATTGTACTACATCACACATAGAAATTTAAGACACAGCAAATATTTGTACATTTTATGGAATCTTTTTATAAAG
This sequence comes from Symphalangus syndactylus, assembly GCF_028878055.3. Classification (NCBI taxonomy): domain Eukaryota; kingdom Metazoa; phylum Chordata; class Mammalia; order Primates; family Hylobatidae; genus Symphalangus; species Symphalangus syndactylus. Next base: position 58,773,734 of record NC_072426.2, read on the forward strand.
ATATTTAAATTCCAGAATGACTACTTATGAAATATACGAATACTGATTATCTTATTTCACAATTGCATGTATGTGCAACAATTCCTCAGCTGATAAAATTTATAAAACAACAGTCAGTAGCTTAAATGTAGCATGTTATTTATATTCCAAAACGTCAAATGACAGTGGTAGAACTACATAATTGATGAGTTAAGTGAGTTTTATGTCCACAAAACAATTTTAAAGCTGAGTAACCCAAATTTATGAGCCATATTCAGAGGGATTATAAAGTCAATATATTGCTGTTTATGTATCAAGTCAGAGAAAATTATTAAGGATGATTTCAGCCATGGATGGTTAGGGCAGAGGACCTTGGTTAAATTTTGAGGCTATAATTCAAGGAAATTTTGGTAGCTACAAAGCTAGTGTAACAAATAGGATAACTGTGCTATAATAGACTTTAGCTGATTTATTTTCTTAATTTAAAAAATATACAAAAGGAGTTTAGTAGCAACTCCAAAAAACATTTCAAAATGTACTATTGGAAACAAGTATTTTAGTATTTTATTCAGGCTTATTAGGAAATTAGACTTCATGAAACTTGTAAAAAAATCTAAATAGATATTTTGAATACAACTGAAATATAAATGAGCTCTTGGCAAGTAACTTAAAAAGTGATTCTTTTTTAGCACCATTTTACCATAAGAAATTGAAAAGATTTTTGTTTTTTTGTACAATAAAGTTTTGAATGGCTTTAGCTGAGCATAATAGCATATATTTTGGTCATTAACAATTATATAAACACAAATATAATAAAGGAATATCAGAAAATTTTGAAGGCATGTAAAGGAAAGATTAAAAATACATCTTTTCATAAACACTGGGGTTTTTCACTCCAGTATTAAGTGATATTTTATAGAATACATAGGCCCCAGTCCCAAAACCTTAAATTTACTGTATAATTTTGGGCAAGATCTGTAAGTCCTCAAGACTAAGTATGGTCAAGCATTCTTCACCTAATACATACCTTCATCTCCAACTAGTATGTAATTGTGAGGAAATGCTGAGTTTTGAGATTTAACTCTATAGCAAGATAAGAAGTTAGCCTTCCACAGTTCCATGAATGCTTGGAGAAGCTATGACACTTCTGGGTCAAAGACAGTGGACTACATTACACACAGTACAGCAAGCATCATTAGCATGGGCAAATTTGTGCCAATATCCTTTATTCCCAAATCCCACAAGGACAAAGTAGATGGATGTGTGCACACACAGTGGATTGTGTTTCAGGAAAGGAATTGTGAGCATATGGAAAGCAAATATTTTATAATGGGTAATACACATTCCTATCCTGTACTTGGGAGATAGAAATTATCTTTATTATACTAGATAGTAAGCATGTTTCCCTTTGCTCCAGAGGGAAATATTAGATCTATCTTCAAAGGCTGTTCATTATGCAGACAATCTTGAAAAGACATCCAGAATAAAATGGGGGCTAATGCCTCATTGTACAATATGCAGAAATGTTAAAGAACTATGGAAGATTGTCTCCTAACAATAATAAGTACCATTCATTTATTCAGAAAAAAAAATATGGCATACTATACTCTAGACACTGTTCTAGGGATTGAGAATATAGTGATAAATGAGACAGACTACATTCCTGCTCTCATGGAGCTAAAATTCTAATAACAAAGTAAATAACTGAGATATTTTCTCTAAGTAGTTAAATTAATAATGCAGAAATAAAATGAATGTCAGTAACATAGTAATATAGCATGGTCAAGGGAGCCTTCTTTGAGATTACATTTGATTTGAGGCCCAAATCATAAAATCTAGGGAAATAGAATTCCTAGCAAACAGAAAAGTAAGTAGAAAGACTGATATTTGAATTTAAAAAAATAGCGATGCCAGTAAGTTTGAAATTAGATATATGAACAAAAGCCTACAAAATATCTTACTTTTAACAATAAAAATATAAAACATTAATATACCCATATAGCCTTCAAAAAATTATTCATTATTTAAATTTTTCCAAGTGGAAATATATTTGACAGGACACTTTTAGCAAATATATTATCAACAAATATATCTGAGAATTCTAACATTATATAAACCTCTGAAAATGAAAATGAATGAAATATAATTGATGTTATATTTAATTCAAATTTAAACCTTCTGCTCTGCAAATGATAATGGTCAAAAAATGAGAAAACAAGCCAACGACTGAAAGAAAATATTTGTAAAGGACACATCTGGTAAAAGACTATTATCCAAAATATACAAGGGACTTAACAAACTCAATAATAAAAAATCTGAGTAAAAAACGGGCAAAGGACCTTAGTAGACACCTCATCAAATACAGATATACAAATGACTTCAAAATAACTTTTTAGCTCCCACATATCAGGGAGAATATCTGATATCTGTCATTCTGTGCCTGGCTTATTTTACTTAACAGACAGTTCTCCGGTTCCATTTACATTGCAAATGACAGAATTTCATTCATTTTCATGGCTGTGTAATATTCCATTGTATACATGTACCATATTTTCTTTATCCATTCATCCCTTGATGGACAATTTAATTAATTCCATGTTGTGACAATTGTTAATGGTGCTGCAAAAAAAATGGGATCACAGACATCTTTTTAATATACCGATTTCTTTTCTTTTGGATTTATACCCCGAAAGAATGATAAATGCTTGAGGTGATAGATATCCCAATTATCCAGATTTAATCATAACACATTCTATGCATGTATAAAAATATCACATGTACTCAATAAATATGTACAACTATTATGTACCCATCAAATTAAAAATTTAAAAAGTTTTAAAAACTCTTAATATTTATGAAATCAGAGAAAACTATTTACAGATGGCAAATAATTATATAGAAAGATGTTTCACATCACAGGTAATCACGGAAATACTAATAAAACAAGATGCCACTACACATTTATTAGAATAGTCAATATTCAAAAGACTGGCTACACCAAATGCTGCAGAGGATGTGGAGCAACAGAAACTTTCATCCATTGCTGGCAAAAATGCAAAATGGTACACCCACTTAGGAAGACAATTTGGCAGTTTCTAAAAAAACAAAGCATGTCCTTACCATACGATCCAGCAACAATGCACCTTAATATATATCCAAAGGAACTGAAAACTTAGTCCACACAAAAACCTGTGCACTGATATTGAAAGCAGTGTTATTTATAATTTCCAAAGCTTTGAAGCAAGCAAGAAGTCCTTCAATAGGTGAATGAATAAATAAATTGTGATATATTTAGAAAATAGAATATTGTTCAGTAGAAAAAACAAATGAGCTGCGGCTGTGATTCTGATTGAAAAAAAAAAAGAGCTAACAAGCCATGCAAATATATGGAGAAACCTTACCTGCATATAATTAAGTGAAAGAAGCTAATCTGAAGAGGCTACATACTATATGATTTCAACTATATGATATTCTGGAAAAGACAAAACCATAGAGACAGTAAAACGTTCAGTGATTGTCAGGAGTTAGAAACGGAAAAATAAATAGGCAAAGTACAGAGGATTTTCAGGGTAGTAAAAATATTCTGAATGATATTCTAATGATGGACACAGGCCATTATACATTTGTCCATACCTATAGAATACGCAGCACCAGGAGTGCACATAATGTAAACTATGGACTTGGGTTATGATGTGTCAATGTTCATCAATTAAACATAACTTTGGTAATGATGTTAAAATCGCTCATCAATTTTAACAAATGTACCACTGTGGTTGGGGGTGTTGATAATGAAGAAAGCTATGCGTGTGGGGAGACAGCTGTTATACAAAATATCTCTACATTTCTCTTAAGTTTGCTGTAAACCTAAAACTGCTCTTCAAAAAAATGAAGCCATAGAAAGAAAAAGAAAGGAAACATTCCTTGACACATTGTACAAGCTTTATGTAAACTTCAGAAAACCAAACATTGCATGGTCTCACTTATAAGGGTGAGCTGAATGATGCGAACACATGGACACATGTCGGAGGGAACAACACACACTGGGGCCTGTCAGGGGGTTGTGAGGGGAGGGAGAGCATCAGGAAGAATAGCTAATGGATGCTGGGTTTAATACCTATGTGATGGATTGGTCTGTGCAGCAAACCACCATGGCACATGTTTACCTATGTAACAAACCTGCACATCCTGCCCATGTACCCTGGAATGTAAAATAAAAGTTGAATAAGAAAAAACAAAGGATACCAAGGACCAATCCTACTCAGGAACAAATAATTTTAAAAAATAAAATGCAATAAATATAAAATGTGTTTATAGTATATATACATATATGGAGAGAGAGAGTGAGTCAAATGTTCTGTATAACACCATTTCAGTCAATGACAGACATACACAATGGTGGCCCCACAAGATTATAATAGAGCTGAAAAATTACTATTGCCTAGTGACATCATAGCCGTCTTAAAGTCCTAGTGTATTGCATTACTCACGTATTCATGGTGATGCTTTTGTAAACAAACCTACTGAGCTGCCAGCCATGTAAAAGCATAGTGCATACAATTATGTACAGTACCTAATACTTGATAGTGATAATAAACTATTTTACCATTTACGTATTTACTGCACTACACTTTTATTGCAATTTTTGTGTGTAATTCTTTTACTTATAGAAAAAATAGTAAATGTAAAACAGCCTCAGGCAGATCTTTTAGAGGTATTCCAGAAGAAGCCGTTTTCCTAGGAGATGACAGCTCCATGTGCGTTATTGCCCCTGAAGACTTTTCAGTGGAACAAGATGTGAAGGAGGAAGACAGAGATATTGGTGACTTTGACTCTGTGTACACCTAGGCTAATGTGTGTTTGTGTCTTCATTTTTAGAAAAAAGTTATAAAGTAAAAAACTAGTAAAATTAAATTTTAATCAAAAAATGTTTATAAAGATATAAAAATGTACTTTTGTATAGCTATAAAATGTGTGTTTTAAGCTAAGTGTTACTATAAAAAAGTCAAAAAGTTAAAAAAATTAAATGTTTTTAGAGTAGAGAAGTAACAGTAAGGTAGTTAATTTATTACTAAGGAAATAAAAATCTTTTTATATAAATTTTGTGTTGCCTAGATTTATGGTGTTTACAGCATCTACATTAGTATAGAGAAATTTCTTAGGCCTTCAAATTCACTCACCACTCACTCACTGACTCACACAAAGCACCTTCCAGTTCTGAAAACTCCGTTCATGGTCACTGCCCTATCCAGGTGTACCAGTTTTAAATCTTTCATACCAAATTTTCATTGTACCTTTTTAATGTTTAAGTATGTTTAGATACACAAATATTTACCATTGAACAATGAGAACACATGGACACATGAAGGGGAACATCACACTCCGGGGACTATTGTGGGGTGGGGGGAGGGGGGAGGGATAGCATTAGGAGATATACCTAATGCTAAATGACGAGTTAATGGGTGCAGCACACCAACATGGCACATGTATACATATGTAACAAACCTGCACCTTGTACACATGTACCCTAAAACTTAAAGTATAATAATAATAAAAAAAATTACCATTGTGTTATAATTGGCCTCTGTATTCAGTACAGTAACATTCTGTACAGATCTGTAGCCCAGAAGCAATAAGCTTATTTGTAAAGAGAGAAGATTTTAAGAAGAAAAAGTGGTCAACTTGTTCCGTGTTGACATAGTTTGGCTTTGTGTCCCCATTCAAATCTCATCTCAAATTACAATCCTCAGGTGTTGAGGGACCTGGTGGGAGTTGATTGGATCATGGGGGCAGTTTTCCCCATGGTGTTTTCATGATAATAAGTGAGTTCTCATGAGATCTGATGGTTTTATAAGGGGATCTTCCCCCTTTACATGCTCTCACTCCCTCCTGCCACCATATAATACATTTTGCCATGACAGTAAATTTCCTGAGGCCTCCCCAGCCATGTGGAACCGTGAGTCAAAGAAATCTCTTTCCTTTATAAATTATCCAGTCTCAGATATTTCTTTATAGCAGTGTGAGAACATACTAATACATGTGTATTGCTCAGAGTTCATGAGTCACAATTAAAATTTTTCATCAATCCCTTCTTTGTGAACTTGACCATAGTCCTTTCAATGAAAGGGCTGAAAAGAAAACTCTACTAGTGTGAGTTGAGAAGGGAACATGCTTGTCCAGTGAGATCATGCATATAAAACTAGTTCTTTCATTTTAAAGTACTAAGATGCAGCTAAATTATAATCTCCTTTCTGAAGTCCTCTAACTTTTCAGACTGAGAAATATGTTCTTATTGTTATTATCAAATACCTTTTTTGTTAATAAGATCTCACTCATAGATGTTGACCACCTTGAGAAAAGTTCTCTCTTTTCTTATCTTTCTTCCAAAGCAACGTCTATGTATGTCACAGTGAATAATAAAATTTTTGATAAGCATTTTCAACTGAACTGAAAGATAACAGTAAATTTCATTGAATTCATAATTCTGTATATATTGTTCTTAAATATTAAGAGATTTATATTTTTCTTAATAAGACCTTGATTTATTCATAACTAATAATATTTTAACACTATGTCAACTGCTCAAATATTTGGGGAAAAATATAACACCATATTTAGAAATTTGTTCACATGCAAGTATATTAGATAAACTCATAATGTTTTCCTAAAGATCATGTATTATTTGGAGGCTATTTATGCTGTCAAAGCAAAGCAGCAGGAGACTATTTTCACACTACTTAGAAATGTTAAAAACTTAGTTCATGTGGGAGTGTGTAAACAATTTTAAATAATATTTTATCTGAACTTTATTCAAGCTTGTGCTGAAACATGAAGTAAAACTGAATATAGAACTGAAAGTGCCTATTCCTGCCATCAAATATTCTTGAAAACTGCAGAGAATGGATGTTAAGTGTTCTCACCACAAAGGAGGTAATGCATTTCTTAATAAACTAGATTTAATTATTCTACTATATATATTCTACTATACTATATATATTTATTTATATATGGATACATTTTTGTATATTTTATAAATTTTTACATATTTTATATATGAAATCCATATATACATATTTGTATATGCACATATATGTGTATATATACTTCATATATATACATATATACTTCATATATATACATATATACACATACATATATTATACGTGTGTATATGTATATGTATATACACACACACTTCAAATCACAATTCATACAACAAAGCATCATGTTATATCTAATAAGCACAAATAATTTTGTCTGTCAATTTTTTAAAAAAATGTTTTTCTGAAATCTTTTATTTTTCATTTTCATTCTGTAGAATGTTTGATGAGAGCACTTGCTCTCACCTCTTCTTTTGGATGATAAAATATAAACCTATGAAGATATGTGGTTTTGTTTATATTTTATTTTGATTTGCAATAACACTCTCATGGCCAAACCAAGGGATGCATATGAAGTGAAAATAAATGTAGTTTTCATTTGATCATGATCTCTTCTTCACATGTCTGAACAAAACTCTGTGAAAGTGTATAATTTGATGCATATGAAACTTGACTAACCAAAACCATCCCTTTGATGTAAAGAAACTCATGTCACTATTTCTACTTTTTATATTGCTTTTACCTTACTATATTTATATCACGTTTAAAACTTTAAAGATGGTGTGCTTGTAAAGACCATTGTGAATGAGTGAAAAATGTGTTTTAGGCAATCTAGGGAAACATTGTCATGGATATGTATACGTATTGCTACAGTTTCTTCTGCAAAATACCTGGGAGAAATAGAGTCAGTGCTACCCAATCTGTGCTTTTATTTAATAGCTAATTGTATGAGTTACTGATCTAGTTTTAAAAATATCCTTAAGAACATATTGAAAAAATATACAATTAAAAATACCTCAGTTATTAAAAGTTGAGGTTCTTACCAATAAAGGAAAATACAAATAAATCAAATAATGGTTTGCACATCTTAATTTAATTCTGATATGCTGTACTCTAATTAAGGTTTGGGAACTCTGACTTACTAGGATGAAATGCTGAGATTCACAGTAATTTAAGTCATTTTTATTTTAATTCCACTTCTTTCGCTGTCTTCTGTACCATATCACATCTTTTCTTTGTAGCCAACCCCCACAACCTTCTCAGTTTCCTGTTTCCAGTATATTTTCATGAAATCATTCTGATATGACCTTTACCCCACCAGTCCCTGAAAAGGTAATTCATTATTTTCACTCTGCCAAATTTAACTGCCATTTTTCAGTCTCCTCCTCTTTGATCTATTAGCAACATTTGACACTCCTTGAGCTTTGAAACACTGCTTGCTTGGCTTCCAAATCCACATTGTACCAGTTTTCTTTTTCTCCAATCTACCTATCCCTTCTCAATTTCTTACAGTGGCTTCACCTCATCTCCAGTATACTATCTCAGCAATCAGTCCTTTAATTTTTTCTCTTTTCCATCTTTATTCAATTCTTTGGTGATATCATCCAGTGTTATCATTTTAAATTGTATTTTATCTGAATGACTTTCACGTTTATGTCTCCACTCCAGAATTCTCTCCTGATCTCTAGATTTATATTCACCTGCCCAGAGTTTCTACTTTGATATCTTGCAAGCATTTGAAAGTTAAAATTTCTAAAACTTAACTTTCAGTCACTAAATGCCCTCCTCCCCCTACCAAAACTGTTTCCTCCCATAATCTCTCCAATTCATTGAAGGCAATCTCATCCTCTCAGTTGCTCAAGCTAAAAGCTTGGGTGGCTCTCAATATCTTTTTTTCTTTCCGCCTCATTTTCAATTTCCAGAAAACCTGTTAGTGTTTTCTTCAAAATGTAGCCAGAATCCTTCGAATCTTTTCCACTTCTACTTCCTCTTGCCCAAACCACCAATATCTCTCTCATACATATTTGTAAATACTTAGTAACTAGTGTTTCTGTCTCTGCCCACACTTTAATCTGCTCTCCCACAGCAGTGATATAACACTGTTGATTATGACTGAAGACATAAAACCCTCCAGTGGGTCTCATTTCAATTGGACTAAATATAAAAGACTTTAGAGTAGTTTATAAGGGAATACAAGATTACTATTTTCATTACCACCACCATCAACACCTTTTTGACTTAATCATCTACTAATAGACACTTGAGCCTAACCCATCTCCCTGCTGTTCTGGAATCACAGCAGGTATCCAGCTGACCCATTCTTCCTCTGCCTGGAATTCTCCTACACAGTTTGGCTTGATACTTATCTTCTCTAGCTCTTTACTCAAATGACAGTTGAGTTAATAAAGACTTTCTTTGCTACCCTATTTCAAATAGCAGTTTGCTCCATTTGTGTTTTGTTTTTCTTCATAGCACTTACCATCCATCTGACACATAATTTGTTTTACTTGTATATTTTGTTATTCTGTGTCACATTACTGAAATGTAAGCCCATCAGATGACATTTAACTCTGTAAAATTGTGACTTTAGATATTTCAAAGGAATCTGTACTTTTTGTTATTGTTACATTATTTGATTTCAGTAAGTAACAAAGCACACTTCACTTCATTACTGGATAGTGATTAATTTTTATTTTATATTTCTTAAAATTAAGAAAAATTGAAGTCAATGTGGAAATGGAATATATTCTTTCATGAATTTGAAACTAATGTACTTCATGATTTCTCTTTTTAAATTTCAGAATATATATGTTGGAAATAAAAATTATTTTCTCTGGAAAATACTTCAGTTACATATTGTATACTTCTTCATAAAATTATATGATCATCCTTATTGCTTTAGAACCCTTATATAGTACTATTTTTTCTACTATATGCTCGCTCCTGAAACAATGTAAATGAGAGAGAATAACTTCTAAGTTAGCCTTGATATATTTTTAGAAAAGGCCCTTTTCAGATTCAAATTTCTTATTCTAAATCAACCAGTTCCTTACTCTTAAAATCCATGTTAATTAATGATTTGAGATGTAAGACAATTATGACATAATAGCAGCAAAAAGCACATAATGGCATAATTATTTTTAAAAGCCTAGAGAGAATAATGTAGATTAAATGGCCTGTTGGTCTCACTGTTTCTTCTGTCCTGTGTGTCACTGACTTTTCACATTTCTTGTCGTTTGTGAAAGGTTAGGTAGTTTGACTTTGTACTGTATGGCACAGACTCTAATTTTGGAAGTTGTACCTACTTTTGCACAGATGATGTGTTCAATGGTGCTAAACAAAATACATTGCTTTGAATTAGCAAGGATAACATAGAAAATCACAGGAGCAAAGCAATCAGGAATACAGGTTAAAGTAATTTTTAGAACTTTGTGGTTATTGGCAAAGTACTAAAAGTGTCATTACCAAAATAATATGTTATTTAAATGAATTGAAACATCTGAGAAAGAACATTAATATCAAGATTAGGATAAAAGCTTGTTAATATAAACATTTAAGTGAAAATAACCCAAGGTCTCTTCTTAAATTTATGAAGACCAAAATAATTAAGCAAATGAGATATAAGTAAAGGGAATGAAATCTGAGACCTATTCATCATTGCATTTTTTATTCACTTGCACGTCCCAACAGGTACATAATACAATATTTTTGAATAATATAAAAATAAAATCTATTAAAAGAAATTAGTATTATTAGTGATTAGAGATCTAAATCATGAATGTTGCTTTTGGGGACATTTTTGCCCCCTATAGGAGCTTAGAGGATGACATTAATATTTATTTCTCTCCGTTCTGGTGTTTCATTAGATCTGATCAACTATGCTTGATTGACTGTCTTTGATTAACAATGTCTCAATTTGATTAACAATGTTCTTAATTATAGATACTTATAAAAACATTTTGCTGTAGAGAAATATTGTACTATTGACTAATAGCCAGAAAATTCTGAGAAAACTGATTGACCAGGATAGAAGTCAAAATACTAGGTTAAATTGAATAATTTAATTCATTGAATAATTCTGCATGACTTGCTGTTGTTATCCTGCAATCACCAGGTATTCATTTTATTCTAGAATGAGGAGACATTTTAAAGGGATATTGAAACTTCTAGTAATATTTTTATTATTCTTATAGTCAGGCTACAATTTTATTTAATGTATAGTTACTACTGAGATGTTTCCAAAATCAAAAAATTAGAATAAAATGTGTATTTAACGTTTAATGCAATTCATCAGCAAAGGAAATATTAATAGCTGCATAACTATACAAATTGTCCTACACAATCATTGCAATTCTGCTCACATGTCACTGCTATGATTATATCATAATCTGGGAGATAAATACTGTATCTGTCCTCGATCTAATATTAAGAGCCCACAGTATCTATTCTCATTACTGGAAACAATAACAAGAAAAAGGGGGAAGACTGAAAACAAAGTGAAAGTAGGTAAGGAGATTGTGAGAAAGAAGAAATATTGGACAGCAAAGGACTGGATATTGGACATCTAAGAATGATAGAGAAAAATCTAATCATGGTAGTAGTTTTCTCATTGTAATATTTTATGAGTACTTTTCTCACAATAGTATTTTATGAGTATTACTTCTCACAGCGGAATTCAGTAGACTAAAATTGGAAACAATTAATAAATAGACCAACAAAATTAAATAGAAAGCTAAATAATGTCTACAGGCTAAAGGAAGAGACAAGAGAAAAAATTCACAATATGAAAAGGTGTTCCCAGCAAAACAATTTTCAAGTGAAATTTCCCATGAAACTTTCAAAAGTTAAGAGACAGTAGCCAAAGTTGTCAGAAAGAATTTGATAAGAGTTTTATCATAATATATGAATAAAAATGTCTTAATATTCTCTTAGTGGAAAAAATGTTTATGTGATCTTACGAAGTTGCAAAACTAATTCTGGGCCTCTATGTCTCTGGTAGTACTTTGATTCCTAGTAAAGATTAACAAATATTATGTTAGTGACATAATTTCATGTGTTACTTAAATGCTCTGTTTTTGTTCTGTGAATTAATGCTATTGGCAATTTTTTATGCTATTTTAATTGGCATTTCTGTGATCATTAATAAATTTAAGTATAACTTTTACTTACTGGTTAGTCAATTGCTTTTCTCCTTTTGTGAGCTGTCTATTAAAGTTCTTTACCCAATTTTTCATCACTTATTATTCACTTTTCCTCATTGATTTATAGGATTTTATCAAAAATTCTAGATATTAGTCTCATGTGAATTTTAAATGTTCTAAATGTCTTTGCCCAATGTGCCTTCTCTCTGTTACCTTTGTCAGTGTTTACACTTTTGATATAATCAATTCTTATCTTATGCTTGATGCTAATCAAATACCACTTAAACAAACCATTGTCTCCTGAAGGTCCTTTTCTCCTATTTTTAATTGTATTACCTTCCTAGTTATCTTTCTCATATTTAAGTTTTTAGTCCAGCAGCAATCCACTTATACACAGTTTTATTTTTCTCCTTATATTAACAAGGCTTCAAAACAACGTTTACTATACAATCATAAATTTCCAAAATATACAAGTGTATATCTCTGAACTCTTTTTATACCATCAGTCTTCTTGCCTGGACTTACAACATCAACATCAAAATTTTACTAAAGTTGTCTTATAATTTATCTTATCTGCTGGGCAGTTTCTTTGCCACAGCACCTACTTTGCATGTAAGTTGACTTAGCTACATGAGAACTTTATTCCTCCACATTTTTCTTAGAATACGTTTTAGAAAACTTCAGAATAATTTTTAGGTGAATTCTAAATCTAACTACAGAATTTGATTGGGACTACAGTAAGTTTAAGGGATACTTCTGTGAAGCTGACATTTATAAACTATCAGACCATCTCAACTAGGAGTAAGAAATAGTCTTTATTTGTGTCTTTTAATAAAATGTAATTACTTTTCCCAATTGAAAGTCTTGTAGTATATTCTTTTCTCAAGGTAATAGTTACTTAACAAATTACTCTATAGTTCCTGGATTTTGCAAATTATATCTCAGTTTTCCATTGAAATTTTTATTTTCAATGTATAACTTCTGATATAAATATATACTATTCTATTATATATTCTACTATATATTGCTAATGACATGAACTGAGCCATCTTGCTAATATTTTAATATTTATGATAATTTATACATTGGTTATTTTGTTTTTTTCTATTTTGGTCAGTGATCTTCAAAATAGCTGCATATTAAAATCACCTGGTAAAGTATTAAAAAAAATAACAGACTGTAATACTTTTTGGTAGTGGGAGAGCTAAAAAAACTCCAGATAGTTTTATCAGATTTAGAGCAACCCTTTTCTTATGCTTTAGATTTCATACCCACTTACTCTTGAGCAATAAATTATTTTGTTTTATTACCTCAACCCCTCATTGAATCTTTATTCTCAAAATATAAAGCATGCTCAAGCCACTCTTTTAATAAGAAAATACACACAAAAAAAATCAGAGACTCCACATTTCTATCTATCTACTGTTCTATAGTCTTACTCTTAAATACTAGATATGCATTCTGTTTATGGCCTAACTTTTCATTTACTCCTACAGAAACTAATATTTAAACTGGTCTTGCCAAATTCAAAACAGGACTATGTATTGCCAAACATAATGACCACTAAAAATATTTGATATTATTGGCCATAAATCTCAATGTAGAATTCCTTTCCTTTCTGGCCTCTATCACTCCCATTTTTGTTTGTTTGTTTCTTTTATCTCTGGTGGCTTCCTCTTAGCCACCATTTTGGATTTTTCTTCTCTTTGCCCAAAACACAATATGACTTATCCACTTTTTCAGCTTCAGCTCTTTTCTCTAAAAACATTTTCTTTTGATGACATCATCTAACCTATGGGTTTCGTAAGGAATAACAAATTTATTAATTCATTCAACACATTAATTAGAAAACTATTACATGCCAAGCACTCTTTCAGGCAATGGGAAGATGAGAGTGAACAAAATAATAGTCTCCTCACAGAGATTAGATGCTAGTGAAGAAAACATAACAAATTGTAAAATATTTTTTCTCTGGTATTAAAAAAAGCAAAATAAAAACAACAGTGGGTATCATAAGCAGGGGAGCAGAGTTGTTATTTGACGGAGGTTTGTAAAAGAATAGCTTATTAAATTACATTGATATTCCAGTCATCCAGTTCATTCCTGGCTCCCGTATTACCTCCTATGCCCTGGGTTGTCTTTATTGCTAACTCAGCCTGACATCTGGTATGCCCAATGTCAATGTAGAGAAAACACTGGTAGTCAATGAAACCACACACTATTTAAAAAGTAAGGCAAGTAATATGATATGTTAAATTCTGAAGATCAATGTGAACTCATAGCCAGAAAGGAAATATATTTAAAGATATTTCACTCATGAAAGTGCTCTCGTAGCAGCATCAGGGGCAAAACACTCACCCACCAACTCACTTGTGAGCACATGGCTTCTACTAACATACTCCACTGAAGGGAACCAAGACTCCTTTGAAGATGCCTCATTTCAGGCCTTGGGAGTATAAAAAAATGAAGGGTTGGGAATATCCTATTGCCAACAATGTTAAAGGAATAAGTGAAAGGATTATAATTCAATTTAAAGGTGCTTCCACTAGCCAAACTTGTGCAATTTAAGCATTTATAAATTGTCATTTTACTATTGTAAATTTGAAACGAATTGACTGTGAGAAAAGCCATGAGTTGATAAGTATAATAAAAGGTAGCTAGTTGTATTAAAATCCAGTTACAAATAACACTTTAAATTATTTTTTAAATATATAATTTAACATAGGTGAATATTTTTATTCTAATTTATCATTTGTTTATAAAATGCAGATACATACTTTTTTGATCTGTGTCAGCAAAAACTATAACTCCTATTTGTAACTTGCCCATTTCGACGTTCTACCCAATATCCAGGACTAAATAACTGGCATCTTAAATTTTTTTCACATATATTCATTCATTCAACAAATAGTTATCAAGTAAACATTATTTGACCAATACTCTTTAATATAGCGAGGATGTGGTAATACAAAAAATGATATAAAGTTCATGGCCTTATACATTTTTCATTCTGATGGAAGAGAAATAAAAGTGACAGATTAAAAAGTAAAATATATATTATGTTAATAAAGAAGCAAATGAAGTCATGAAATGCCTTGAAAGGGTACCATTTAAGACAATGTGCTAGGAAAGTCCCCTAGTGACTTGAGTAATGGCTTAAAAGAAATGAGAGAGATAGTCTTTTAGATATCTAAGTGAAGGATACACTGGTCCAAGAAACCAGCAAGCAAAAAAGCCCTGAAGCAAGACCAACCCTAAAAAGTGTAGAGATTAATAAGGAATCTGGATGGCTGGAGAAGATGCAATGAGAAGAGCAGCAAGGTACAAAGTCCAAGGAATCAAAGAGAAATCATGTAAAGGTAGGAGGCCAATGTAATGAAAACCATTGGGAGATTTTATAACATGATCTCACATACATGTTGACAATGTCACTCTGGCTGCTATGTTGAGAATAGTCTACAGACATTAAGGGTAGAGGCAGGAAGACAAATTAAACAGCTACAACAATAATTCAGGACAGACATAATAATGACTTGAAACAGAGTAATAGCTGCTGAGGTAATAGAAAGTGGATGAATGCTTATATAATTTGAAGATGGATGCAGTTTTTTTTTGTTTTTGCAACGGAATCTCACTCTGTCACCCAGGCTGGAGTGCAGTGGCACCATCTCGGCTCACTGCAACCTCCGCCTCCCAGGTTCAAGCCATTCTCCTGCCTCAGCCTCCCGAGTAGCTGGGATTACAGGCACCCACCACCACACCTGGCTGATTTTTGTATTTTTAGTAGAGATGAGGTTTCACCATGTTTGCCAGACTGGTCTCAAACTTCTGACCTCGGATCCACCCACCTTGGCCTCCCAAAGTTCTGGGATTACAGGCATGAGGCTGGCCCAGATGGATACAGTTTCAATGATGTATCACATGTGGAATGCAAAATGAAGAGACTAGTCAAGGGGAACACCAAGACTTTGGAACGATTTGGAAGAACAGAGTTAACATTAACTGAGATGGTGCTATGATTGAAATGTGTATTGCCACAATTCACACATTAAAACCATAACCCCCAGTATCTCAGAATTCAGTCGTGGATTATAGGGTCTTCACAGAGGCAATCAAATTAAAATGAGGTCATCAAGGTAGTCCCCAAACCAATATGAGTGTTTCTTTTTAAAACAAGAAAATTTCAACACAGAGGCACAAACAAAGACCCTTACACCTCATAGACCTCAGAAAGAAAAATCTGACACCATGATTTCAGACATCTACACTTGAGAACTATCAGGCGATAAATTTCTTTTTTTAAAGCACTTTGTTATGGCATCTCCAGGAAACTAATACCGATGGGGTATTATGTTTGGAATGACATGAGTTATAAGCAAACTAATGGGAAAGCGAACTTACTTGTACACCTATTCTGACTAAAACAGAAGCTTTAAATATAATAGTTGCTTAAAATTTTTAAATGTTTGGTTGATAATGATAATTAATTTTTTAGGTTGGCCAATTTGCCACACAATGCAATTCAGAGGCCAATTTTAATAAAATGATTTGTCTTTGGCTATTAAAGGGAGTTTCTCAAGTTAAAAACTATTTTAAATTACATTTACAAAGCCTCCATTACAACATGACAGCACCAGCTCATCTCTTCCTGGTTCTCTCCATTAAGTACAACTATGAGCCTAGGAAATAATTCCATAGGCAAACAAAGAAGAATATTAAAAGGTGAAAAGAGGAAGGTATGCTACCTAGAGACTCCAGGATTAGAAGACAGGCATAACAACAGGGCAACTTACGAGCCCACAAAACAGAAAACACCACAGACCCAGCATTTTTCAACCTTCCAGTAAGCCGGAGAAGGCTGCTCAGGTTTGTTCTTTCCTCATGTCAAATTGAGGTCTTCCTGACAACACCAATAAGCCTGATAGTATGGGCACAGAGTATCAGTCAGAAGCTAAAAATAGGTGGCTATGCAACACTGGAAAGGGAAAGACAACCACAACAATCTCCTGACCTGGGAAGTACTCTCCTTCCCCAACAGGCTAGAGATTCCTCTTCCCCATCAAGAGTCTATGGATGGCTGAAAAGAACCAGCGAGGGAGATCTCACCACATTAAGTTGGCTAGTTCACGAAGCCTCTTCTTCTCCATGCATCAGGCATTTCTTCCCCCCTCTGGCAGATAGCAAGTGGCCTATCCTAAAGAACTTCAGGCAGCAGCAGCAGGAACCTGTAGGAGACCCAAAAGCACCAAATCAACAAAGCAGACCAAAACAGCCCCACGAAGCCTCTGAAAATTACATTGTAACTGGAACCAAAACCTACAAAGGTAGCTCAAGACCTGCTTAATGAAACCAAGCAGATGACTGCCTTCTAAACAAAAGATTCAAATAGAACCCAGGGGCTCCTTAAATAATAGACACAATGTTCAGGACACGATAAAAAAGAAAATTCACCCATCATACCAAAAAAACAGGAAAATCACAACTGGAATGGAAAAAGAGAACTGATGTCAACACTGAGGTGAATCAGATGTTAGAATTACTTGACAACTATTTTAACTCAGTCATAATAAAATACCTCAGGCCGGGCATGATACTCATGCCTGTAATCCCAACACTTTTGGAGCCTGAGGCACGAGGATTACATGAGCCCAGGAGTTTGAAATGAGTTTAAACAACACAGTGAGACCCCCATCTCTAAAAAATAAATTTAAAAATTAGCTGGGCATGGTGGCTTGTGCGTATAGTCCCAGCTAATTGGGAGACGGAGGGAAAAGGATCACTTGAGTCCAGGTGGTTAAGCCTGCAGTGAGCTGTGATTACACCACTGCACTCCGGCCTCTGCAACAGAGTGAGACCTTGTCTGAAAAAATAAATAAATAACAATAAAAACATCTAAAGAAATAATTACAAATTGTCTTCAAATTAATGGGAAATCTCAACAATGAAATGTTATTTTTAAAAAATGAAAACTACAGAACAAATACAGTACAATAACCAAAGGGAAAAATAGACACATGTATTACTGAAAGTTGAGGCAATATTTACTTTTAGTATTTGCACTCCACCTACCTGTATTTTGATTTTCCTATTTTTAATATATTTTTTTAAAATATGTATTTTAATGCTGGACAAAATTCATTGTTTTAATTTCAGGACCAAGTGTAGTTTTCTCTATTCTATATAAATCTAGGTAGAATGACTTCAAATTATGTGGAAGATCTATACTGTATATTCTTACTAGTGATATTATTGAAGTATGGATAATAGAATATTGTAAGAAACATGCTGACTCAAAGATTTGTAAATCCTCAGGATACAAACATACAAAACTTTTTATCATCTCTTCTTCTGCTACTATAAAATAAAGGAAGTTTCCTCCTCCTATCTAATGTAAATCCTCCCTCTTCTCAGAAACTTTATAAAATCAGTTAACTTTTCTTTTCTCCTGAATATTTCCCATTCACTTTGACATATGCTCAACTCATTTTAATTTCATCAACCAAATATACAAAGCACTTTCTAAATTTACTTTAGAACCAAATTTCCAGAAAACAACTTTATATAATTGTTACATCCATCTATTTTCTTATTTATTCCAAAATTAACCATGACCTCAATTTTGACTTGATCATTTCAATAAAAAAAGTTCTCATAAGGGACACAAATTATCTCTATGCTTAACATTCAACTGACATATTTTCAATCCTGAACATATTTGGTATCTCAGCAGCATCTGACAGTATTTACCATGTCTTCTAAAACATCTTTTTTTTTAAATTTAATTATACATCCTCTCCGAACTTTCATTTTAGTCTCTGTTATAAAAAATCATTGCAGGAGTTCCTCAAGTCTCTTCCTTAGGCTTATTTTCTTCTCATTTCATATTTTCTAACTGTTGTTCTCAACAATGAGCACAGCTTCAGTTATCATCTCTTTGAAAATTATTTATATGAAAATGAGGTATTCATCTATATAAAATTCTGTATCTCCCTTCTAGATACATTTTTTTAGTTTCAAATCAGTATAGTCAACCACATATTTGAAACCTCTCCCACTTATTTTTACCAGACCACGTTTTTGATATGTCTAGAAAGACTTCTTTGTATTTTTTTTTAAATGCCAAGAGAGTGGCTGTTAAAGTTTTCTCACCATAAAAATAATAACTATGGGAGATCGTGCAGATGTGAATTATCTACATTTAGTCACTCTTCAATGTATATATACTTCAAAATATCATGTTGAACACAGTAATTGCCCACAATTTTACCTGTCAGTTAAATTTAAAAACTTAAATAAAGACTTCAAATTTAAGCTGTCCAAAATCAAATGTTACCAAACTCCTCGATCCTGCTCCCATCAAATGTATTATCTTCCAGTGTTACATGTTTTAGTGAATACCATCAACATATATTCCATCTTATACATTAAAAAGTCCATATTTCCCTTATTCCTTATCCAGACTTACTAACTTGATTATTTCAGCATCCTTTAATTCTATCAGTTTCTGTCCACCATGTCACTGAAGTTATAAACCATTGTCGCTTAACTAGATTGTTATAACTGTCTCCTAAAATTTCTCCTTGCATCTGAAAGTATGGATTTTCTGACAAAAGAAATGCTAAATTGCGTTCCACTGCTCTGAAAGTCTGAAAGTCCAAAGTTCATGGAAAGGCATAGAAAATCTAGCATGTCCCAATTTATACTCTGTGGCACCCATTTATACTTGCCCTTACTCCAAGCTCTTGTACTTTGTTCCTCTTTGCTCTTTAGGCTTAAGCCATATTAAGATTTTTGCTGTTCATAACACACACTTTGTATCATCCCACTTCCATTATAACTGCCATTTTCTCTATTTATAATGAGTTTTAATGTTAACTTTTCTTACTTAATTTTACTCAAACATATTTTACCTCACTTATCATTAGATCCAACCCCTTATATTTTCACAGCCTTGTGCTTCTTTAACATTTCTCAGACTTTATATTTTAATTAATGTCTTCCTATCCCTACTCAGGTATAAGCTCTATGAGGACATGAGCTATGTCCGTTTTTCTGTAACACTGGGTTCCTGGAGTCTAGAAAACATATTAACTACATATTATCATTGAATATGAACCAACTCTATCAAAGACAGTTACTTAAGAAAGGATATTTCAATTACTATAAGAAAATGTATATAACAGATTGAGAATAGTATCTTGACAATGATTAGCAAATATTAAATAATAGAAAGAAAGATGTGATCAACAATTAAATAGGAGCCCAACTATCTATAATTTAGATAAAATCTCTCTCAGGAATTTCTGTAGTTATGAAGACTTCAAACGATCACAATTACATAACTTAGCCAAAAGAGCATAATTTAGCTAAAATTACATGATTACATTGTACAACTATAGAATGAAGGACAAAACTAAGATAATTTAAACTCATAATGTTTTAATTTAAAAGTTATAACAATTAGAATCTTGTCAGGAATTTTGGAAACTAAAAAATTATCTTAACAATTTCCATACAATCACATTTTGTATCACATATTTAAAAGGCATCACATCCAATAGAATAGTAATCAGGTGTCTCAAACATAAAAAAATTAGACACAAACTTGATCTCTACAGCGCCTACACATATGCAACATGCGTGCACAAATGACAAAATGGCCTATTGCTATATCTGTATATTTTCCCTGAAAATGAATGAATGAATGAGTGGTGAAAAATTTGTTTTCTTTTCCCTTTTATGATACACTATACATTTGCAAAGCATATTCAGGTACACTAACATAACATCTCACTCTGCCCAAGATATTTGGTAAGAAAGATGAGAAGAAACTGGGATATGGTCATTGCTTAATTAGCCATTATGTCAAGATGAAAGAGAAATAAGTAATAACTATCTCAATCATAGGATGGTAACAATTACTTTAAGATATTTTATTTATCAATTCAAACTGATAACAAATGCCCAATTTACTTGTGTTACATACCTCAAAATATAAACGTGACTCTTGAGGTGTCTATCAACTGATTTAAAATAAGTGAAACTTCAGTGCTCTAAGACCTCAACACCCAGTGAAATCAAATGAAGTCACATTAGTGTCAATTTTCTAATATGCATTTTACTTCTCCCCCTGGCATATGTAGGCAATTAAAATCTTCATCTTCTAATGAATAGACATCTCCTCATGTCTATTTCTGAAAGTGCCGAAAGGATGCCTTATGAGATCACAAAGCAATCAATTGGTTATTCTCACTTCCCCCCACAGAAGGCATCTGCCATGTTCTTCCTGTTCATCTTAGGTGCTAATACAATAATTCCTTACTGTAAAAGCTTTGAAATTACCTCATGGTTGACATTGCCATCTGCTGCTCACCTGGAAGTTACTGAGCAATGTTGGTGTCAAAGTCAAAATAGAACAAAATAATATCCCCAACTTCATGCCATTCTTTGTCATTTGGCATGTACAGCAGAACTTGTCCCCAGAAAACACCCTGTCCTAAACTGTACTTATTTATTACATGTTTTTGCTTCAAACTGAGGCTCCAGCCTTGTCTAAGGTTCTGGATGGAAACAGGTGCTACCCTACCCACTCTGCACTCTGTTTCACTCACTTTCCTCCTTATTGTCCACAAATACACTCACTTACAAAATAACATCAAAATACTTTGGTTAAACAAAAGGCTCTATGGATAACCAATGGCTCAAATAGATGCTTGGGCACGGGGTATCATTTAATGCAACTGATGACGTGAGAAAAAAATAAGGAAATACTCTGACTACATTTTTTAGTACATTATTTTAGACTAGTGTCAAACAATAGCTAGCTAAAGTGAAGTTATAAGTGAATGTGTTGTTTTATCTTTTCAGATTTTGTTCATTCTAAGCCACTAATGAGTTGACAGTGAGACATTTGGATATACTGAATATGGTTTTGTTAATACATTCTTTCAGACCAGTGGCATACAATAGGTAACTTGAAGTTGAGTAAAATGTACTTTATGCTTTGTTTTGTTTTTAAGAACTGAAATAATAGAAACAGAAGAGTTGGCTTCCTCTATTACATTTTATAGACAAGGAAAATACAACTCAATATTGAAAAAGCATTTAATTGTGAAATGTGTCAGAGATCTAAACAGGTATCTGATTATTGGTTTCTTATAAATGTGACTATTTTAGTTTTCAGAATTGCATTCATTATTTTTACTTTGAATTTATAGGAATGGATGTGAAATTAAATACTTACTGTTAGCACAAATTAATGTATTTTGGTATGCTTAGGCCAAGAGTATGCATTAATGTATATAAATAACATGATCTATATTCTAGAGTTTCAGAGGTCATCAGTGTCTAAGATATGTATGCATATTGTGACCACCTGGAAAGCATTTGTAAAAATAAATAATAACATTTATGTAATTTCTCATTAATTTCCTTTGCTTCCAAGTGTAAAGATCACCAGTATAAAATGTGTATCATAACTTTTCTTCAGGATCATGGACGTATTGGCACTCAGATGAGAAACCAACCTAAGAAACTGTCTACATTGTGTAGTGGCCAAGCATAGGCTTTCGAGTCACACTGCCGAGCTCCAAGGCCTGTCCCCTACACTTCCTAGCTCTGCGACCTTAAGAAAAGTACTTCACTTTGCATTGTACTGTGTGCAAAATGAAGACAATTGTTTTGAAGAGCAATTGAATGAGTGCATTATAATAAATACTGTCTGGTACTTAGTGTTCAGTTACTTTTTTCCTATTATCTGAGGCTTTCATCACATATATGAGGAAAAAGAGGCCAGCACAAGTTATATCGGGATATTATGGTTGATTAGTGATACTATTCCTGAAGGAAAGTGGTTTCATTTACACATTCTTCTTGATTTCTTGTGCCCCTCCTTTCTTTCCTTAAATATTTAGTAGTGTAAAGTATGACTAGCATAGGTCTCTCTGCTCATGTGCTTTAATGTTACATTGCTAAGTTATCATTTTGCACTTCCTACTATCTTACTCTTAATGGTAATGTAAAAGGGAAAATGTGTCACCTAGGTCCCATGTCCCCTGTCCCCTGCCTTAAAGATTCAGTTCATGTCATGTCATTCCAAAACAAAAATACTAAAGTATCACTGATATATAACGGTATATATATGTGTATATGTGTGTGTGTGTGTGTGTGTGTGTGTGTGTGTGTATTGCACTGCAAAGTTTAGAATAGTCTCCACATGTGGAAAATAAATTATATGGGTGTTGTGCTCAACTTCTCTGCTTAGCCCTATTGACTTACTTTGTTTTTTCATATGCAACATAACATAGCATAATATAAAGAATTTAACTACTGGTATTACATCACATCAGTTAAAAATTACATCTGTAATATAAATGATCACTTACAATTTTTGACAGAATAGCTGATAACAGTAAATTTTATGAATTCCCTTTCAAGATTTTCTTTACATATCAGTATAGTAATTTTGCCTTTAAATTCCTCTGAGTAATCATTCTATTTCCTCATTAACTAAATAATTTAAAAATTTGAAATGATTGTGTAACCTGAATTTTCTATTTTGAAATATCAAAATCTTAGCACTTACTAAAACATACATTTTTTAAAATAATTGTCACTTTTAGGTAGATATTATGCGTTTTCAAGTGCATTATCTCATGTTCGTGGTTACATGCCCATTGTATTTTAATATTTTATTTCTTTAGAAAATATTTTCTTGTGAGTTTTGTTTATAAGATTCTGAAACCCCAAAACATTTTTAGCTCTCTTTTAAAACTAGTATTTGTTTTAGTTTATTACTCATTGTTTAGTGGCAGTGACAAAGCAGGAAAAAATGTTTCCCCAGACGATTATAATTAATGTGAGAGATTTGGGTCAGATGTGTGGATCAAGATGTTGGATTTAACTTTCAGCCATTTTTCCTGACAATTGGGATGGTGATCCTGGTCCTTTGAAAGGACAATGGTGGAGGCACTCATATTTTGATATCATTAATGTTCAAATTATAAAACTAGCTGACCTCATAGTGATTTGAAGTTTGCTAAGTGACATTTTTATGTTAAGCTGGCTTTCCACACTGACTAGAAATTTGTGAACTCACAAAACTACACATAACTTTTTGTAAGCATAACATGTCATCACCCTGAGAGAGGAATTCTCAAGGTGATTCTGAGATCAGAATTTTGTGCCAGTCTGATAAAATCATAGCTCAAGGTAAATTCTATCTTATGAGGCAGTAGCTAAGCTGGCACCCACCTCTTGTAGGAATAGCCCTTATATAATCTGTGATGGTATACTCTTCATTTAAAGCATCTATTGACATTATTTCCATGCCCAGTCTAGTGAAAACTGCTGATTTGCCACATTGCATATTACCATTCTGCATTATGTAGAATGTCCATTAAAACAAGAATATTTTCTTTTGCAGTATGAAACTTTTACTATGTACTTGAGATTTCTCATAATTTATCTGACTTAATTATTATGAAAATACTTTAAGGTCTGTCTGTATATATGAAGAAACTTGAGCTCAGTAAGGTTAAATATTATGTCACTGTCACATCATGAGTGTTCAGAAGTCACTTTTCAGTCCAAGGACCAAGCTATATCCAAAATCCCTAGCAAATATTTTGAGTAAAGGAGGTCCCGGGGGTAATAAGTTCATTAGCTCCCCAAGGAACAACTATGGAGTGCAACATTCAGGGACACTTCAAGTATTTGAGAGCATCCTGTTGAAGTTCTTGCTTTTGACTCCTACGTATGAACATACGAAGAAAATGAAAATCATATATATAGGTCTTTCAGTTCTTGTCACCACTTCCAATTATAATGAAATTTTTCCTTTCATTCTTCACTATGTTTATTTTACTGAAAGATTATTTTGGATAACAGATTCTGAAGCAGTTTTATTCCAGCTAAAAGAGTTGAACAAATTTCAAACATATGCGTCCCACCATAGAAATTATTTAGCTACACTGAGGTCCAAGTGAAAAGAGAATAAAATTTCCAAGCATCTCTCATTATCGAGTCTTGATTGAAAGTTACAGCCAGAAGATGAGGGGTAGCTCATTCTTAGTGAATATGTGTGTACATACATGTAGGTGTGATTTGATGGTGGTGATAAATGGTTTGTTTTGATCTGGTGGTATAGAATAAAAGGCAATAGGTAGGATAAGAGAATCATATCAAAAATAAAATGACATTCAAATCCATGTTCTGAGACTATTTGGCTTAAAATATATAATTTCTTGTTTGAGTCTATTTTTTTAATGTAAAATGCAGACATTGAGATAATCTCGCAGATTCATATCATAGCAGTAAATACAAATTAGAAATAGTTTTTAAGTGAAGGATTCCTAATGCTTATATCAGCCATCTTTGTCACATTATGACCTAATATTTTCCAGCAATAACACTAACAAAACAATGTATTATATACCAGAGACATAATAGATAAGATTATATTTTAAATATAAATTCCATAAAACAAAATATATGAAAGGAAAAGACACATAAAATCAGGAAGCAACAATAAGTATGTTCTGGAAACAAATAAAGCACTCAAATACTGAGGAAACACATGGAAGAAAACTTCATGAGAAGTGCAAAGACCAATCATTCCGTGTAACAAGGGTAAAAGAACAAATTTAAAAATGAAAACTACTGCATGAAATTCCTATTAAGGTGATTGTATCAGTATCAGGTGTCATTAATATAATAACATATAATGTAGTAGTAACAAAGGGTTAAATTTCAACTCTTTGGGATTAAATAATAACATTTAATCTGATTAAAAGTTAACCAGATCACTGTTCTATACAGCAACAATGGACGAAATATTCCTCTGGGTTTCATTAAGGCATGAGCTGATTTGAGTAAAGAGAATTAAACTAGAACTCATCTGCAGAAAACAACCAGAATGCTAAAAATGGAGAGCAGTGAATGATATATTAATAAGAGGAAATAATAAGAAAGTCAGTGAGCTTCATAGTCAAAGGATGTTTTCTACTGCAGGATTTAAGCCACATCTCTAAAAGCCATTGTGTCCTTGCTGCAAAAAATACATATAATTTTAAGATGAGTTAAAACAATAACAGATTTTTTCCTTAGATGGATATCAACTTTTTTTTTTTTTTTTGCTACGGAAAAAAATTATTTTTAGTGTTGAATGTTACAGCTTTCTGGAAGCAGCAGATTATGAAGAATCATAATCTTATACCATATCACATTAAAAATCTTTTCAGTTAGTACAGCATTGAGACCAAAATTTTGCTGTCCAACAAATACAACTTGAAATCCCTACTTTTGTGGAGTTGGCTAACTGTTGCATGATGCTTGCTAAAACTCAGACTTCTCCCTCGACCCTCTCTTGGCCCTAATTATCCACATAAAATCACCAAATGCATGGCCCCGAGCCACTCACCTCAGAAGGCTAGATCATGTCTGGGATTGTGGGATCACAGTGTGTCCAGAATTGGCGGGTTCTTGGTCTCACTGACTTCAAGAATGAAGCTGCGGACCCTCGCGGTGAGTGTTACAGCTTTTAAGGTGGCGCGTCTGGAGTTGCTCCTTCTGATGCTCGGATGTGTTTGGAGTTTCTTCCTTCTGGTGGGTTCCTGGTCTCCCTGGCTCAGGAGTGAAGCTGCAGACCTTCGCGGTGAGTGTTACAGCTCTTAAGATGGCGCGTCTGGAGTTGTTGGTTCCTCCCGGTGGGCTCGTGGTTTCGCTGGCTTCAGAAGTGAAGCTGCAGACCTTCGCGGTGAGTGCTACAGCTTTTAAGGCAGCGTCGACCCAGAGTGAGCAGTAGCAAGAGTCATTGCAAAGAGCGAAAGAACAAGGCTTCCACAGCGTGGAAGGGAACCCCAGAGAGTTGACACTGCTGGCTCCGGCAGCCTGCTTTTATTCTCTTATCTGGCCCCACCCACGTCCTGCTGATTGGTAGAGCCCAGTGGTCTGTTTTGACAGGGCGCTGATTGGTGCGTTTACCATCCCTGAGCTAGACATAAAGGTTCTCCACATCCCCATCAGATCAGTTAGACACAGAGTATGGACACAAAGGTTCTCCAAGGCCCCACCAGAGCAGCTAGACACAGAGTGTCCACTGGTGTATTTACAATCCCTGAGCTAGACATAAAGGTTCTCCAAGGCCCCACCAGAGTAGCTAGATACAGAGTGTGGATTGGTGCATTCACAAACCTTGAGCTAGACACAGGGTGCTGATTGGTGTGTTTACAAACCTTGAGCTAGATACAGAGTGTATACAGATTGGTGTATTTACAATCCCTGAGCTAGACATAAAGGTTCTCCACGTCTCCACCAGACTCAAGAGCCCAGCTGGCTTCACCCAGTGGATCCCGCACCAGGGCTGCAGGTGGAGCTGCCTGCCAGTCCCGCGCCGTGCGCTCGCACTCCTTAGCCCTTGGGTGGTCGATGGGACTGGGCGCCCTGGAGCAGGGGGTGGCGCTCGTCGGGGAGGCTGGGGCCGCACAGGAGCCCATGGAGGGGGTGGGAGGCTCAGGCATGGCGGGCTGCAGGTCCTGAGCCCTGCCCCGCGGGAAGGTAGCTAAGGCCCAGTGAGAAATCGAGCGCAGCGCCGGTGGGCTGGCACTGCTGGGAGACCCAGTACACCCTCCGCAGCCGCTGGCCCAGGTGCTAAGCCCTTATTGCTCAGGGCCGGCAGGGCCCGCCCGCTGCTCCAAGTGCAGGCCGGCCAAGCCCACGCCCACCCGGAACTCCAGCTGGCCCGCAAGCACCGCACGCAGCCGCGGTTCCCGCTCGCGCCTCTCCCTCCACACCTCCCTGCAAGCTGAGGGAGCCGGCTCTGGCCTTGGCCAACCCAGAAAGGGACTCCCACAGTGCAGCGGTGGGCTGAAGGGCTCCTCAAGTGCCCCCGAAGCGGGAGCCCAGGCAGACGCCGAGATCTAGCGAGGGCTGTGAGGACTGCCAGTACGCTGTCACCTCTCAACAGGCAGCACTAACATCCACAATTTGATTTCCTGATTTTGCCAGTATTCTCTTCTAGAATGTTCTTTCACATCCTCTCTCTATTCATTAATTAATAAGGTAAATACTAATATTTACTCAGTAGTATTTATACACTATAATAGGTGCTGGGCATAAAAGATGGATCAGATATACGCCCTGCCTCAATTGCTTAGAACACTATACACATACAGAAAAATGAAGTCATGCACTTTAAATGTAGCACATCTCAGAGAAATCTCTGATTCTTTCTCCCTGAACTCATCCATTCCCCCCAAGCACACACAGACCAAATGTGCTGTTTTTTTATTTCCCCGTTTTAGTAAATGTCAGCCTTCTCTAATATGGCAGCATTGAGAGACCTGACTTCACTTGGTGATTTTGCAGATCAAATAAATTTATATGTAATACTTAGCATGTGATATATAGGCAGTGAAGGTATGTTAAACAATAGTCACTTTCGCTATTATTTGTTTTGCAGACTTTTCATTTGGTATTATGTTTTGTCTTGCTGAAATTTCAAAATAGTTGGAGTCTTGTTTGTGTCTTCTCTGTTTTGATTCACAGCATTTTTTGATACATTTTTTCTGTCTTTGCTATTACGTTTTAAGTTTACTTGGTGTTTTTAAAGATTGTGATCTTTATGGTTGTAACGTACACATATAATCACATATAATTGTGTGAGCACAAACACACATTTATTGTAGATTTTTTTCTCCAACTTTAAGTCAATTTTGGTAAATTATATTAATATTTGGAGCATTGAAAAATCTTGCAATCTTTATTTGTAGAATAAAGTTTTAAAATATCAATTCAACTTTCATTGTTCTATGGTTTCTGTTAATAACAAGTTGTAATATTTTTCTTTTATTTTGAGACAGAGTCTTTCTCTGTCACCCAGACTGGAGCACGGTGGTGCAGTATGGGCTCACTGCAACCTCTGCCTCTTGGGTTAAAGCGATTCCCCTGCCTCAGCTGCAAGTTGTAATATTTTTCTATCAGAGACAGAGTACCATGTGTTAAATTTCCCTTTTTCATCTATATTTGCCAATGTCTTCTCATATTTTTAAAATGTTTTGATTTATGCCACATTCCTACAAATACAAGGGCTTGTGAAGTTAACATTTTTTTATTATAAGATTAGCTGACTCATCCCACTGAGTAGTATTTCTTTTAATTATGTTTTTGATATTAATTTTATTATAATATTAGTTACTATTACTTTCTTGGTATCTTCTTTCTCTCCTAAAGGTAAATGTTATATTTAATTTATATTTACTAGAAAAATTTAAAGCTGTAATGCTTATTACCATTTCAGACCTGTATTTCCATCCAAGTGTTGTAGATTTACTTCCCTTTTTCATGCTTTGTAGATTTTTACTTTGCTTGCATCTGCTTGTTATAAGGAACTCTCTGTTTGCTTTTATGGCTATGGGGCAAGGGTTCCAGAGGTGATTTTTGCCTCCCAGGAGATATTTGGGAATGCCTGAAGACACTATTGGTTAATATGACTTGTGTGCAGAGGAATGGTGGAGGGAGAGTGTTACTGACATCTACTGGGTAAAGACTAGGGATGCTGCCAAACATCCTAGAATGAACAGATGGCATCTCACCACAAATAATTTTCCAGCCCAAATGTCAGTAGTGCTAAGGTTGAAAATTCTTACATTTAGTTTTATGAGTTTGTGAAAGTTTTTGTCTTTTTAATATTCCATGAATATTTTAATAGGTGTCAGGTTATATGCAGGCCCAATACTATCTCTTTTCAAAATATCTTACATCCTTTTTTTTTTTCTAAGTTAGTTCATGTCTTTTTTATGAGAAGTCCTTCAGGATCACTTGTGTATATAGACAAGCCCCAGTTCGTGGCTATTCTGACTTTTAGATTTCTTATTCTTTATATGCCACCAGGATGAACTGAATTCCATTTATGTCACTGGAAGGAGGTAAGAAGTCAATGACTTATTCTCCTGCATATGGCTATCTTTTATATTGCTAGTTTAACAATACACTCTAAAAAAAGTATTTTTAGTCTGAGTTTAATTTGTCATTGTGGCTAATCTTCAAATCATGACAGGCCGCATTCCTTTTGCATAATTCCAGGTATATCACTCATGTAATATTCTGTGTTGTACAAACGTATAAAGTATGTATGTAAGTTACATCATGTGTAAGAAGTGTGGAGAAAAGGCAAGACTGAGGAAGGATGAGGGTGGAGAGGAGTAGGAACAAATTTTCAGCAGAATTGCTCAGGGAAGTCCTCACTGAGAAGCTCACATGAGCAAAACTTGGAAGGATACTGAGGAAAGGGAGCTTTAATGGAAATGTAGCACAAATAAACCCGTATAGTAAAAATCTGCTTACAATCTTATGAGGCTCAAAAGTGCCATTACTCATTTGCATATGTTAAGTGACCACCAAATGTCATACCTAATTTCAATAAATGGCAAATTTGGGCAAAGAGAGGGAAAGTGCCTTGGCTAAAGTTTCAGAGGATTAATTTGGGAGCTGTAACTGGACCTGGGGTCCTTGACTGTTTTGTAATCACACACATTTTCCACTATGCACAGTACTTTATTTCCAACTGTCATTAGAAATCATAGCAAAAAAATCAAATAGAACAATGAATCAATAGCAAAAGCAAAATGTGTACTTAAGAAACATATAAAATAAGTACTTTGAAAGTATATGGTGACTATAAACTCACCATTTGTATATACAAAACAACTGTTTCCTTAATATTGTCTACAGTAACATAAATCTCACCACCACACTCTCATCCTCTATGCTTACTAATTTACTTATTTTTCTCTAATTTACCAAATTATGTTGATTTTGCCTCTTAAATGAGTCCTGCCTGCTTCCATGGTCATTAATAGTTTCCCGAAGTATTTCTCTGTAGTTCTATGGACAACACTGTGAGGGTTGATTGGGTGAACTGTAGCTGAGGACGTTACTGGAAGAAATAGCAACCTAAATGTACTCCAGAGATACTGTAACCTCTTGACACTGCTATTCTGTTTTTTTCTTAAGGTTCAGCTCAGAAGTAATGTATGCTAAAATATTCATTCTCCCAATTCTTTCATTAAAAAAGTCAACTGTAGGCCTCTCCCAACCAAACTGAAAAATTAGCTAATTCTAGTTTAATCTAACTTCTGCTCAGGTATTAGAACAATCTTCATTTTATCAGGCCAGTCTTTGCAAAGCATTTATAATGACTCTTCATTTTTATCATAGTATATAATTATAGGTTGTGCTCAAAATTTTTTATCCACCTGTTTGTCTACCCTCACAGCTTCACCTCACAACTAATTTCACTACTTCCTTCTTTTCACATGGACACTGCATGGTTACCAAGGTCGTTCACTGTCTTCTGGAATGTGACAGTGCTATTTACTGTTGAAGAAAATTAAAATTCTTAATCTTTACAGATTATATTTGCTGATGAGGCCTTTCTTGTATCTCTGTGCCTTACAATAATACTGTTATCTTGATTCATTTTCTCTGTGACTTCCTCTATGTGGATATCATGCTTGTCTGTTCTTTACACATTTTCATTTCACATACCTATTCTTTTCTATCTACAGATACTGTTTCTATGACTTAATATCTGTTATCACAAATTCCAATCCTAAATCCTGGGATATAATAAAGTCCAGGGTACTGTTCTTTTTAGGATAATATGTGGTGTTAATTATTTGAGAGGTGAAATGTGTAATACTCAAAAGAGTTATTTCTTACTACAGAATTCCTTAATAAAGATGTTTTTGGATTGGTTGTTTTTTCCCAACACACTATTGGGGGGACATTTCAAGAGCAGTTCTTCAGAGGTTGGCTGGTCAATATAACAGTGCTATAATCCAGAAGTTCAAATGTCCTCTATGAGGAAATAAACTGATGTTTATGAAAGTAACTCTAATAGCTGTAGGAGTAAAATGTCTATGTACACTTTTAAAATAAGTTCCAATAGATAGCAGGCCATTTAAATACTTACTAAATAAAAGCAGAAGCATCCAAAATTTCGACCTTTTAAATCTAATAGGTTTTGCCAGGGAAGTAACTATATTAGATAACAGAGACAATTCCTTGGCAGGAAATTGATATCTGATTGAAATTCAAGTTATCAGAATTATTCAACGAAGATCTAGTGTTTCCCCAAGGACTATTCTTACACGATTTGTGAAACTGTGAATATGAGTTCTTCAGATTCAATGTCAGTTATTTCTTGTAGGGTAGGGAGTGTTTGTAGAACTTCACACACAGATCTTTTTAGTGTGCCACACAGCTTCAGAAAAATAGTACTAAGAAACTTAGTATTTCTTGCGTTTTCATTTTAAAGACTAGAGAACCTTATTTTTAGAAAACCCTATGTAGTTTATCTTTAAATATACAAATGAGCAGAAAACTCTAGGGTCACATAAATATACAAGTTATTATCTTATGATTCTTTTTAAAGTTATACATGAGATTTCACTGAAATTTGAATTTTACAAAAACTGTATTGATAGTCTCCTTTTTAAAGTTATTCAAAGCCTATGGCTTAATACTTTGTGTGTCAATGGTCATTTGCCATTGTTTTCCCTGTCCTACATCTAAATACCCCTTCTAAGATTGCTAGACTAGCAAAAGTAATAAATAATTAATTGACAAATAGACTGATTAATTAATTAGTATAAGTACATCCTATCAAGACTTGCTAAATTTGTAAACTCTAGGAAGTAATTTGGCTTGTGACCAAGAGCTTTGACTGATATACCACTTCCTATCCAGGTCCCCAGCATCCTCAAAGACCTGTCAAAGGGCGCTTATCTACGTGCTACTTTACTCATCCCCCAAAATATTTATAGCTTTAATCTAAATGATCTTAAGCAACTGGTTTTAATAAGTCACTATAGTACTTGTAATAGTCTAACTGGTATTATGGCCTTCTTTATAGATGTTTGTCTGACAAGCAAATTTTGGATAACTTGGACACCATTAATTTTTGTGTCGTTTGATAGCACATCACCCAGTTCTCATTGTAGGCTTTCTGAACTGAACTGAAATGGGAAATTTGATTACTCTTTATAGATTTTTAGCAGTAGTCCTGTTAATTTCTGTATACATAGTCATATTTTTTGCCAGATTCCTTTTTAGTACCTGGGCATGTTGTCTGAATAGATACAATTATGAGAGAAAGGAAGGAAAAAAAACACAAGGAAGAAGATCCAGAAATCATTTTCATAGTGACATGGAATGCACAACGTTGATCACATTAACATCAGACACTACCCAACTAAGCTAATAAACCATGGAAAATTGCAGATGTTTAAAAGTCAGTAATGAAATAAAATCCAGACTGTTGACCTACACATGTGAGTATGCCTAAATATAGGCCCTTAAAACTACGCCTCTGGGTGAAAGGGAAAAAAATTAATAAAGATTGAAAGCTCTGTCTACATAGCTTTAGATGCTAGTGTTTAAAAAAAAATAATAAACAAGGCTAATAATATTTCAAGGTAGAGCCTGAGATGGCAACGTGTTCAACGTGCAAGATTTCAGATTACATGCTTTCAGTGTATACAACTTCAGACATTACTTCAAAGCAGGCAAAATGTACCTCTTTAAACTATGCATACAGTGTTCAAGGCTCTAGTTGCTGCTGTGCAATATATGGTTTGTTATATCAGTGGTTACAGCTTGAGATGGCCATATATAAATGGTTTGGTGCACAGTTTAGGACTCCAGTGTATATGATTTATATAACTTTAGGTGCCAGAATTTATAGAGTACTCAGAATTCACATTTCCTCATATCCAGAATATATACCTGAATTCACTAGTGGATACAGCTTAACATGCTTAAGTAATTCAGATCAAAGGCTTTCCATTTGAGGAAACTGAGGCAAGAAAGGAATTTCATAAATAATATTCATATAGTGTATGTGAGTTTGGGTTTCCCAGAGAAACAAAACCAATAGGATACATATATACAAATATATTTACTATAAGGGGTTGGATTTTGTGGTTATGGAGGCTCAGAAATCCCATGTTCTACAGTTGGAAAGCTGGAGACCCAACAGAGCCAATGGTATAGTTTTAGTTTGAGTCCAAAGGCTTGAGACTCATGAAATTTAATGGTGTATGGTCCAGTATGAATCTGGGCCTGAGTTCAAAGGAAGGACATAGTTCTATTATCAGTCTTCTTTAAAAGATTTTCTTTAATACTGGACATTCAAAATAAATTATACTATATGCAGGCTAAATGCACAGCACACTTTAAATATGATTTAATACAATTTAAAATGTTCTTCCACAATTCATACACTTCCAACAATTAACAAAATGAAATAATTACAATCTATTAGGCCATGAGAACATTGAGTCCTGTGGTACTTAAATTGACTGCCCTAACTTAAGGTTTTAATTTGTCTTTTTTAATTTGTTAGCTGCTGGCCCATTTATAAAATAAATCCTGGTAATGTTCAATGATGCCAACTTTCTTCTACAAATGGCAAGATAAAAAGGGTGTAGAGTCATGCAGAAATAGATGTCATTGCTGTCATGCTGCTATTCTTATGGAAGACTGGTAGACCATGAGTATCAATGTATCAGAAAGAGAAGAGGTGGGGAGAGAAGTTCATGCAGCCTTGACCTGAAAGGACAATGTTGATCTTAATATACATTGAAAAACTGTTATACAGATAAATAAGAAAATAAATATACGTTGCACAAATATATATAGTATATTTAGTGTATATTTATATGAATAGAGTATATATATAAATACTATATAATAAATGTGTGTGTATGCATGTGTGTTTATGTGTGGGTGTTAGGTACTGAGAACAATATAGAGATCAATAAAATCTTTTAAAATTTAGCTGGTATTTATTGCCTACCTAGTAACTTTCAGATAAACTCACTGTTGTTTAACTTTTTGCTCAACAATAAGCAGTATGTTCCATGTTGTATTAGTTTCATAGGGCTATCTTAGCAAAGCACCACAGATTGGGTGGCTAAAAATAACAGAAATTTATTGTCTCATAGTTCTGAAGTCTAAAAGTACAAAATCCAGGTGGTAGTGGGTCTTCTTACTCTTGGGAACACTCTACACTGTCTATGGAGTAGCTGTAATTTCACTACTTTACTTTTTTAATAAACTTACGTTTACTTTGCACTGCAGACTCTCCCTGAATTCTTTCTTGTGTGAAATCCAATAACTCTCTCTCTGGGTCTGGATCGGGACCAATTTCCTGTCACATTAGAAAGGCCATACTCCCTCTGAAATCCTTACTTGTCTCATCCTATCTTCTGGTGGTTTGCAGGCAATCTCTGCTGATCTTTGGCTCACAACTGCATAACTCCCATTTTTGCCTCTATTGTCACATGGTGTTCTCCTGGCATGTCTCTCTTTCCTGGCATGTCTGTCACCTTATAATGACACCAATCGTATTTGACTAGAGGCCCACTCTACTCTAGTATGATCTCTTCTTAACCAATTACATCTTCAATGACTCCACTTCCAAATAAAGTCACATTTTGAGCTATTGGGAGTTAGAATTTTAATATATATTTTTGTGAAAGACATAAATCAATCCATAACATATGTGTTATCTAATTTCATCCTATTTAATCTTATAATTTAATTTTTATTATCACTATTTTACAGATATGAAGAAGTTCTAAGT
This sequence comes from Symphalangus syndactylus, assembly GCF_028878055.3. NCBI lineage: Eukaryota > Metazoa > Chordata > Mammalia > Primates > Hylobatidae > Symphalangus > Symphalangus syndactylus. Next base: position 58,809,379 of record NC_072426.2, read on the forward strand.
CAAAGAAGTTTAATGAACTTCCATCTAATAACTGGAGAAATTGACATTTGAACCTCATCTTTCTAATCACAAAGCCAGTAAGGGAATTCTTATGAAAAACAGCTAACTAAAATGCAAGACAGTTAAATCAGTGCCACTAGATACAATGGAAGGAAAAGAGGTAATTAATTACTTCTGACTGGAGAGATCATGAAAGGCTTAATATAGGTTATTAGAGTTGAGTTCAATCTTAGTAGGTGGGTTGGAATTTATTAGGGGAAGGAGAAATGTGTAAAGGTTGGGAGGGCTTTGAAAATCACATGAAAAGATCATGGTATTTAAACCAATTGTCCTTTTCCACTCAAGTAACAAGTCTTAGAAAACCTCGCTCAATCTCACTTAAAAAGGGAATGTATTGGTTCAAGTAATTGAAAGTCTAGAAATAGAGCAAGATTCACAGTTAGCTTACTTCAGTGGCTTCAGGTCTGTGAATCCACTCCAATTTCCCTCAGCTGCATCAGCTTCAGACAGGCTTTCTTCTCAGGCTTTTTCTCTTACATGTCAAAATAGATATACTCTATGTACACCAAGGTTTGCCAAGAAAGAGATTCTGTTCTCTCCTAGCATTATAAGAAAGAGTCCTGAGATTCTCGTTTATTTCACATATATCTATTCTTGACCCAATAACTGTATGTCATAAATGTGAGTATAATTGTAAAGAAGTTAGCACAGTACATGGAACACATTTAATATTAGGTAGGTATCAGTTGCTATTACTAGGTTCTCATTCTTGATGACACAGAGAACATTGTATATACCTCTATCATTATACCTAATATGTATTTTATTATTTCAGCGAGTGTTTCCTTTTCTATTCAGAGTTTCTTAATAATGGCCTATCACAGCTTACTCATCTTGTATCCCCAATAACTATCACGTTGTAAAACATACATCCAGTTGTTTTTTAAATGAAAGAATGCTTAGTGAATGTGAAAATGTATTGGAAGGATATATACAATGAGATTAGGTTATTTGCATAAGAATTGAGTAATAGACTAAATTCACTGTTATATACTCCTTTTTCATTACATGAAAATTACTTTTTTAGTATTAAATGAAGAGTGAGAAAAATTATACAGTTATATCGCTTTTAGTAACTCATTAAAACTACATAGAACTCCGGAAACTCTTGGTAGTAGCAAGAAATTTCTCTTCTTAGAACTTCAACAGATTAACTAGAAAGTACTGAATATTTTCTACTTGATTCAACGAATGTTTACTAATCATTGATTATGGAAGGAACCAATTATAGTACCTGATACTAGGGGGAAACAGTCGAATCAGTCATTGTCCTAAAGATATATATTGTTAAGAAGTGTCACAGTTAAATCAACATGCCATGCCCATAATTTCAAAAGATTTTATTAAGGTTCCAGAGAAACATAAGGTTTCTGGAAACTATACATTTTAGATGTATTGTTAGAAATATAAATATTCTAGGTGATATGTATATTATAGTCAAGCTAATGTCACGCTTCATCAAATTGATTATATTTTATCTGTTGTTATCTTACAGGAATACAACTATCTGCTATCTAATTTCTTTCTAAGAAAAGTCTAATATAATTTCAAATACATTTTTCTATTAATCTCTGTTATTTACTGAAAACTGCCCACCTGCTTCTTTTTTTGAATTTCAAATTTTGATTTATTCTTTCTTGGAAGATGATTTTTAAATAAAGCATTATGATTATATATGTTTAAATACATGATGCCTCATGTTTATTTTGAAACACACACACATATACGGTGCTTAGAAAAATAAACTTCTGGGGTCCATAATTACAGAAACAATAAGATGGTATCTCTCGTCTGCCTCTTCTTCCTGAATCTATCATGCTGCTTGTAAATGCGGGGAACTTTATATTTTTAGCAGATGTGTTTAACCTTTTATAATTTAGATTCCGTTTCACAAACACCTTAATATTTCATTAATCTAATGAAGTATTATGATTTTATAGAGAAGGAAAGAGGCTCAGAGAAGGTAAGTGACTCAAAGTCACATAATCAGTAAGTACACTATGTCACAAACCCATGACTTTTGAATATAAAACCCAATCTTTTTACTATACAGTGCTGAAATTGAGGGCAAAATGGTCTATGCACAATGAACCCAATTAGAAAGTACCAATACTTTTAAGTTTTGACCAGAGAAATCCAATTAAACAAACCAGAGAAATCCAATTAAACAAATTAGCTAGTCCAAGCTTTGAGTTAAATATTTTTTTCTGATTGCATTTAGTCTTCATCTTAACCTTTGTTCACTGGTGTCCTGAAATTTCTTGACTTCTCTGCTGTCAAGAGTTAAATTTTCCTTTTCTTCTATTAATAGCTTCCAGCTGGTCCATCATAGTTCAGTACAGGCTGTTTTGAGTCACACAACTTGCTTTATCAGTTGGTTTGAATGTATAGCTTATGTACAAATAAATTTTAGCTTTCCTTTCTGATTTTCAGCCTGGAGCAGTGGTGCACTAATCTACTGCTGCATTATCCACAAACCTCCGTGTCAACTATTGCCAAGGCTCATTGCAAGGTCAGAGTCTGAGATCTCATTGAAGCTCTTCCATCAGCAAACCAATACATTGATTCCTTACTTCTTTTCTGACTCAGGTCTGCTATTAGTATTTATTGCAGTAATTCTCTTTAAAATATCATGCTAATTGTCCTAAGTTCTTCTTACATTCAGATCTTTTCCAGTAATTTGAGATCACATAATTCAAACATCTACTTAGCTACACTGGGTTCAGGCTGAGAGCCTGTTTCTCAGCCCAATCTCCTGGGGTAATCATCCACACACACCTGGCTCGGCTGCATTGACCAAGAGTAACAGTGCATCTGCACCTGTCTAAGCAAATTTCTGAGATCTTGCCAATACTTTGTAACACACACATGCTCATTTACACAATCTTAGGGACTGAGTCTATTTGTCTCTGTATCCTCTACAACTATTATGTGTCAGGCACATGGCAGGTGCTCAGTAAAGAATTCTTAAAGAATGAATTCTCAGCCTTCTGCTGGAATTCACTTCTATCAGATACAAACCACCCAATTTTAGTTTAGTATTTTTTTAACAGGCTATAAAATAGGCCTTAGCCATACCATCTGGATTAGGTATCTTTAAAAGGATCATTCGTTTAAACATATGTACTGGGATTTTTTCTAGTTCAGGAATCATTCAGTGTTACAGAGAAAGAAAACTGTGGCTGGAGTATTGCTATACATACTCCTGCCTATGCACTGTGTTCTCTTTACCTGAGAGGTAGAAACAGGGGTTAGAAGTACTTTAGTGCAATAACATGCATATAGTTGACACTATTGTATTGCACACTTAAAAATAGTTAAGGTAATTCTATGTTTTTACCACAGTAATAAAAAGTATTAAAAATTGTGCTTGCTTCGGCAGCCGATATACTAAAAAAGTTTTACTGGACATGCTAAAGATTCAGAACAACTCTTGGGGAAAAAAATCGGAGAAGCCCTCGCAATTTCTTTGGAAACTCATTGCTAGAATACAATAAAACCAGCAGCTAGCTACTCAAATCTATACAACAGTCATCTCTCACAGAAATAACCTCTGGTTATGTTCAAGCTTTTTCACAGAATTTGCAAAGCCCTTCATGATCAGGCCTCTATTTTCTTATGGCCAACCATGAACAAGTCAGTGTTCCTTGAACAGACAATTTCTTCATATCTTAGGGCTATGCAAATGGTACTCTCTTGCCTCAAACACCTTTCTAACCATTTTTCTTCTGACTACGTCTTATTTATCGTGATCTCAGCATACCACAACCTCCACCTCCCGGGTTCAAGCGATTCTCCTGCCTCAGCCTTCCGGGTAGCTGGGATTACAGGCATGCACCACCATGCCCGGATAATTTTTTGTGTTTTTAGTAGAGTTGGGGTTTCTCCATGTTGGTCAGGCTGGCCTCGAATTCCTGACCTCAGGTGATCTGCCCGCCTCGGCCTCCCAAAGTGCTGGGATTACAGGGCATGAGCCACCGTGCCCAGCCCCTACATATCATTTCTTTAGGGAGGTTTTTTTAAATTCCCTAATGTGGTTTGGACTTTTTTTTTTGAGACGGAGTCTCGCTGTGTTGCACAGGCTGGAATGCAGTGGAGCAATCTCGGCTCACTGCAAGCTCTGCCTCCCAGGTTCAAGCCATTCTCCTGCCTCAGCCTCCCGAGTAGCTGGGACTAAAGGCGCCCACCACCACGCCTGACTTATTATTATTATTATTATTATTATTATTATTATTATTATTATTTGTATTTTTAGTAGAGACAGGGTTTCACTGCGTTAGCCAGAATGATCTCGATCTCCAGACCTCGTGATCCACCTGCCTCGGTCTCCCAGATTGCTGGGTTTACAGGCGTTAGCCACGGCGCCTGGCCCCAACCACCCACACTCTTACAGAAGTCTGGCTTTTTCCTTTGTAGCATGTAATACAATTGTATGTAATTATGTAATATTAGTTCCTCCCACAAGACTGAAACTTACATGAGGTAGGGAGTATTTCTCTTGCTAAGCACTTGTATTACCAGGTCCCCAGTATCTTGTATAGAGCAGGTATTCAATATTTCCTTTCTAGGTAAGGGAAGTATTTTAAAAGATATTTACCCTGCAAATTCATCTTAATAGATTTCTCAAAGGAGTAGGTGAAGAGGCACAGAAAATTTGTGAGCTTGGTGGTGGAGACAGTGGCTGCAGGGTCCTAGATTAAAGAAGTTTAGGGCTGGGTGAGTAAGTAAGCAAGAAGCGAGAAATGAGGACACTATAGGACGCTCCCTTAATGAGGTTTCCCCTCCATTGCTCCACCATCCCACACCGCCCCAAACAAATCATTAAACATTAGCTTATGTATTCACTTCATTAGAGAATTAGGTAAACCTCACATTACATGGCCAAGACCAAAAGAGTTTTGCACAGTTAGAATGTGTTCAACAAACCTGTCACAATTGAACTGGAACAGATTTCAACTAGGAGATGATTGTGTTCCTCCAAATAACCTTCTTTTCGGAAGATGACATTCCTCTAATATGTGGAAAGGCAATAAATGCACTTTCTTCTCTCTGCCACTGAGGAAGAAATTCTCCCTCTTGAGGAACCAACACTATTTCTTTTGTGCTGCTCTTTTCCCTTCTCGTTTCTTTGGTTTCCTCTTTCCATGAAGCTTTATTAGTCGTTTTTGCTCATCTTTAAAATCTTGATGCTTATCTCTGTAGAGTCCAAGAAATAGGAGTGTCCCCGTGAGTGCAGTGTAAGTATTGTGATCTGGGTATCAGTCATAAGTTTCCTTTTTCTTGGCCATGGGAGGTTCACTAAATAGTTTCACCACTTTCATAGCCTTGGAATCAGTAGGCCTGGTGACTTGACAAAATAGCCGAGCCCTGAGACAAGACATGCGCAAAGCATATTCTGAAAGGGAGGACATTTCTTGAGTGGCAAGTAGCTAGAGTTCCTGGACCTGACCTTCCTAACCTACCGCGCCCTCTTCCAGGCTCCTAGCTCGTGCTGGCGACTATTACCCCCACCTGCTTCTTATAACAAGCACAAATAAAAAAGAAACATATTTTAACTGATAAAATATGTAATCAGATATTTAATAATTGCTATTCCTTCAAGTCATCCTCTTTAACACAAGTCAGTTTTTTGTCATTACCTTATTTTTTTGTACTTCGTTATTAAAGTGACTAATATGAACTTTTCACTGATTGATTCTCTTCTCTGTTAATCCGTATAACATATTTTCTTTGTAATTTGAATTTTAACATTGATTTTTTAAAATATTTATGAGCACATAAATTATTTACTAGAAATCTCTTTCTTTCAGGTATTGTATTCTTCAGACAGAAACATTTAGGGAAATTCTTGTTGAAACCTTCAGTTTAGGCCTGACAGATTTCTTTTGAAATGGTAGCAGCATTGAGTCTCCAGCACTCATTATTTTATTTTATATGCACATAACATAATTAAATGAAGATGTTACTTCAAAATTGATTGATAACTGAGAAATTTATTGTTTTTTTTGTTTTTTTTTTTTTGCTTTTATGAAATACAAGTTCATTAAGATTTTAGTAGAGGAGATTTAGCAGACAGAAGTAAACCATAAGGTCTGGCAACTTTTTTCCTTTTTTTTTTTTTTTTTGGTGTTTATTCACATTGAATATCTCTTTATCAAGTTCCAAAAGTTATGCTGCTCCTGTTGAGATCTAGCTCAAATACAGACAAAATCACTTTTCCTTAGTTCTTATGAATCTCATAATGAGCTTTTGATAAAACACCAAAAGCCAAAATTGACAAATGGGATCTAATTAAACTAAAGAGCTTCTGCACAGCAAAAATTTTTAAATGAAAAAGCATTTAAAAGTTTACAAAGCCTTTTTTTTTAATCATAGGTGTCTCATTTCATTCCATTTACCCAAAATATTAGCTGTTTCTTCACATCAATTAATGGGTATCATTTAAGTGATAATGTACCAGGCTTCCTTCAGTCAAAATGCTGAATACTCATATTTCATTAAGAGAGGATCTTCTCTTAACCAACTTGAATATTTTAAAATCAAATTTAGAGAATTTAGTTTCAACCTTCAATGCTACTTTGGCACCACTTGGAACTCTTTCAAAATTTTGGTGTATTATCTAAAGAATTTTATCTTTAAATAAATTAATTGAAATGTTAGCTGTGTAATGCTAGATATCCTCTTCTGGTGAAATAAGCCAAAGTACTGAAAAACAAATACCACATTATCTCACTTATAGGTGCAGTGTAAAAATGTTGATCTCATAGAAGTAGAGAGTAGAATGGTGGTTAGCAGGGACTGAGGGGTGGGATCTGGGGAGATGTTGGTGGAAGAATACACAATTTCAATTAGAGTAAAGGAATCAGTTCAAGAGATCTATTATGCAGCACAGTGATTATAGTTAATAACAATGTAATGTACTGTATGCTTGAAAGTTTATAATAGAGCCGATTTGAAGGATTTTTCACCCCAGAAATGTCTGTGAGGCAATATATATGTTAATTAGCTCAATTTAGCCATTTCACAGTGTGTACACATTTCAAAACAGCCTGTTGTATACAATAAATTTATATAATTTTTGTCAGTTTAAAATATATTTTAAAAAATAAAAAACTACAAATAACAGTAATTTCCTATGTACATGGCAGGATGACTTTCTTATGCATAATAGAAATGTGAATAAATTACAGTAATAATTGTCCAGGTATTTTAATAGTGAAAGAAGCCTGAAAAATTCTGAAGGTGCGAAAAGAAATTTTAATTTACTAAAATGCACAAAGCAAAGCACAAAGCAATTCAGAAACAACGGATAATTTCATTTTTAATGCTGGTTAGCTTTGAAAACAGAGATGTTATTGAATTGCTTGTTATTATGTTGAAACCTACAACCATAGTTTGAATTTTTAACCATAGCATACAATATGTTTGAACAATCTTGCAACAATAAAAATATCTTCATCTATCAATCACCTGAAAATGTTCTTTACACAGCATGCTTGCAGTATTCTTGAAAAATTCTCAAATATATGGAGGGCTTACACCAAACTGTTTTCATTAATTCTAGATATATAAGAAATATTAAAACTTATTTTCCCTTCAGTCAGTAACAAGCTTCCTTTTGGAAATGCGGAGGTGGAAGGAGCATTATAACTGTGCCTTATCAGATGCTTTTCCTGGAATCCTGTCCATGAACTTCGTATTGCAACGATGATCTACATAATCACAAGCTGCCAGAGGGACTTCATTATTCTATAACTATATATTTATTTTAATAGTTTCTCTATCCCCCTTTATAAACTGTAAAATGAGGCTTAAATATTGAGTAGGGCTGGGCACAGTGATTCAAGCTTATAATTCCAGCACTTTGGGAGGCCAACGCTGGAGGATTACTTGAGCCCAGGAGTTGGAGGCCAGCTTGTGCAATGTAGCAAAACCCTGTGTTTACACAAAATTTTTTAAAAATAGTCATGCATTGTGGCTTGCACCTGGAGTTCCAGCTACTGCAGAATCTAAGAAGGTATGATCACTCAAGCCCAGCAGGTTGAGGCTGCATGAGCCGTGATTGCACCACTGCACTTCAGTATGGGCAGCAGCAAGACCATGTTTCAAGACAACGACAACAAAACTAAATAAGAGTATGGCTTTATTCACAAACAGGTGGTAGAACTAAGCTATTCAGTCCCTAAAACCAAGGCCTGTTAGTAAAAAGATAAAGAAATAGAAAAGATAGCATAATACATGCTACTGAAAAAGTTTCACATTCAATCACATTTCTGGTGTATTGGTGGTGTACTTGAAATTTCTATTGGTGAAGGAATTAAAAAAATCTAAACTATCAGCAATACTATAAGAATGGCCTAGGGAGATCAGTAGCTGAGATGTTGGCAAGAGTTATCTCATTTCTTCACACAAAGAGACCAGGTGTGAACAGAGGGATAGGTCTATATCAGAGAACTTCTTAAAAGTCACTCTAACTCTACCTATCCTGTGCTGATTCAAAGTCTTTTTTTTACTCATTTGTTCTCATGCTACTAATAAAGACATACCAGAGACTGGGTAATTTATAAAGAAAAGAGGTTTAATTGACTCACAATTCAGCATGGCTGGGGAGGCCTCAAGAAACTTGCAATCATGGCAGAAGGGGAAGCAAACATGTCCTTCTTCACATGATGGCAGGAAGGAGAACAATGCAAGATGAACCAAGGCAGAAGCCCCTTAAAAACCATCAGATCTCATGAGAACTTACTACCACCAGAATAGCATGGAGGAAAACACTCCCATGATTCAATTACCTCCCACTGGATCCCTGTCACCACACATGGGGATTATGGGAACTACAATTCAAGATGAGATTTGGGTGGGGACACAGCCAAACCATATCACCTTTCTACATAAATGTTAATATCCTTCCACTCCTGGCCTGATGGTTTTTGTACTCCTTTCCTCAAAGGACTTTTCCTTTGCCCATATTTGAACTTCTCACTGCCATGTTTGCACCCTAAATCTTATCCTCACAAATTCTTGCAATTCCTCCTGTATTAGTTTCCTATTGCTGCTACAACAAATTACCACACATGGAGAGGCTTAAACAATTCATAGATATGGCCTTACAGTTCTGACAGATAAAAGTGGAATTCACTGAGCATAAATCCAGGTGTCAGTAGGGTTGCATTTCTTTTGGAAGCTCTAAGAAAGAATCTGTTGCACTTTCAAACTGCTAGACGTCATCTGCTTCCCTTAACTTACGGCCTTCCTCACGAATCTTAAAAGCTAGTAAGAACAGATCAAGTCTTTCTCCCTTCAAGTCATTGTGACCCCCTTCTCTGTCTCCCTCTTTCACTTACAGGGACCTATGTGATTACATCAGGGTCACCCAGATAACCCAGGATAATCTTCCTATTATAAATTCAGCTGATTACCATTTAATTCCAATGTAACTTTGATTCCCCTTACTTTGTAAGGTAACATATGCACAGGTTCTAGAAATTAGGATGTGGACAACTTTGGGGACCATTGCTCTGCCTACCACACCTCAGCATTTTCAGTTTTAAACATCTAATTCTTTGACCAACACCCCCTTTTTCCAAAATAGCAGGAATTTTCAATCTACATGGCAGGAAGACTTTCTTATGCCTAATAGAAATGTGAATAAATTACAGTAATAGTTGTCCAGGTATTTTACTGGTGAAAAAGACCAGAAAAATACAGTGAGAAAAGAAATTTTTATTTACTAAAAGGGACAAAGCAAAGCAGAGAGCAGAAAATCTCATTCATTCTAGCATCTCAACTCCAATATTTTGATCTACTGAGACCCACGAATTGATGTTGGAAACTTTTCACTATCTCTCTTCTCCCCCAGGTCTTCATGCCCCACCTTTAATTGGAAGTACAATAATTGTTAATCACCCCTGATAAATATAAATTCCATATTTTTCCTCTCTTTAATTATAAACTTTTGACAAAATGCCAACTTTGATTATATCTCACTCCTTAATTTTCATTTGCTTTAATGCAGCTGGAAGTAGCAGGTAAAAATCCTCAGACTAATTATACTTTACATTCATGGCCAATACCTACATTTTTTGGCTTATTTACCACACCTTTCTCCTAGAGGTTTATTTTTTTAATTTTTTTCATCTCTTCAAATGTTAAATATTTCGTTCTCATCTTCCCTTTCAACCTTGTTTCTTGCTTCATCCAGGAAATGGAAGACATTAAAAAGACCATACACAAGCTCACATCATCTTATTTACTATCTACTGCCTCCATATATACTGCCTTCCTTTCTCTTACTCTAGAAGAACTGTCCATACTATCAAAAACTAAGTCATCATTTCTTTAACAGATTCCTCCCTTCTCTCTTACTCAAGGACTTATTTCATTAGTTCACCATTTCACCTTTCTATCATGATTTCTCATTTTCATTGGCTCTTTCCTATCAGTCTACAAATATGTTGTGATTTGTCTAATCTTAAAATAATAAAATATTATATTATTTAATATCTATTGTTGTTTTCTTCACCAGAAAAACTTGTCAAAAGTATTATCTGCCCTCACTGTTTCAAATATCTCTTCTACTCTTTGAAATTCACTCAAAATCAAATGTTGTCACTATATTCCCCCAGAAAATTATTATTTTTTATTTTATTAATCTTTTTTATTTTTGTTTGTCTAGGTTTAGGGAGTACAAGTGCAGTTTTGTTACATGTAATACACAGTGATGAAGTATGGTTTTAGTATCTCCATCACCTAAATAGTGAACAGTGTACCCAATAGGTAATTTCTCATCACTCACCCATTCTTACCCTACCACATGTGGAGCCTTTCATGTCTATTATACCTCTCTGTATGTCTATGTTTACACATTATTTAGTTCCCACTTATAAGTGAGAACATGCAGCAATCAACTTTCTGCTTCTGAGTTATTTAGTTTAAGATAATGGGCTCTACTTCAATCCACATTGTTGCAAAAAATATGAGACATCATTCTTTTCATGGCTGAGTAATATTCTATAGTATAAATATACCACTTTTTCTTTATTAAATCCTCAATTTATGGACATTTAGGTTAATTCCATGACTTTGCTATTGTGAATAGTGCTGCAATAAGCATATAAGGGCAGATGTCTTTTTGATGTGACAATTTCTTTTGCTTTGCGTAGATACCCAGTAGTGGGATTGCTACGGCAAATGGTAGTTCTATTTTTAGTTCTTTGAGAAATATCCATACTATTCTTCATAGAGGTTGTATTAATTTACATTCACACCAACAATGTGTAAGTATTCCTTTTTCTCTACATTCTCACCGAGATCTGTTGGGGTTTTTTGACTTTTTTTTTTTTTTTTTTTGAGACGGAGTCTCACTGTCCCCCAGGTTGGAGTGCAGTGGTGCGATCTCAGCTCACTGCAGGCTCCGTCTCCCAGGTTCACGCCATTCTCCTGCCTCAGCCTCCTGAGTATCTGGGACTACAGGTGCCCGCCACCTCGCCCGGCTAATTTTTTGTATTTTTTTTAGGAGAGACGGGGTTTCACCGTGTTAGCCAGAATGGTCTCGATCTCCTGACCTCGTGATCCGCCTGCCTCGGCCTCCCAAAGTGCTGGGATTACAGGCGTGAGCCACTGTGCCCAGCCTTGACTTTTTAATAATAACCATTCTGAATGGTGTAAGATGGCATTTCACTGTGGTTTTAATTTGCATTTCTGTGATAATTAGTGATATTGGGCATTTTAAAATGTTATCTACTTATGTCTTCATCCTTTTCCCACTTTTCTTTTTCTTTTCTTTTCTTTTTTTTTTTTTTTTTTTTTACAGACAGGGTCTTGTTCTGTCACTCAGGCTGGAGTGCAGTGCTGCCATCTCAGCTCACTGCAACCTCTGTCTCCTGGGTTCTAGCCATCCTCGCCTCAGCATCCTGAGTAGCTGGGAGCACAGGCGTGTGCCACCATGCTCAGCTATTTTTTTTTTTTTTTTTTTTTTTTAGTTTTTTAGTTTTTAGCACAGACAGGGTTTCACCATGTTGGCCAGGCATTTTGCCCACTTTTTAATGAGGTTATTCAATTTTTTTTCTTATTGAGTGCCTATAGATTTTGGATATTAGTTTATAGTTAGATGTACAGTTTGCAAATATTTTCTCCCATTCTGTAAGTTATCAGTTTGCACTATTTATTTATTTATTTATTCGCTGTGCAAAGCTTTTTAGTTTAAGTCCTATTGATGATTTTTTGTTTTTTTTTTTTCTAAATTCCTTTTGAGTTCTTAGCCATCAGTTCTTTCCCTGGGTCAATATCTAGAAAAGTTTTATCTTGGTTTACTTCTAGGAATATACGGGTTTGGGTCTAATATGTAAATCTTGACTCCATCTTAATTTCAGTATATAATGAAAGATAAGGGTCCAGTTTCATTCTTCTGCATATGGCTATCCAATTTTCTCAGCAAGATTAATTGAATAAGGGATCTTTTCCCTTGTGTTTTTGTTGACTTTGCAAAGATCACTCGGTTGTAGGAAACTGGCTTTAGCTCTGGATTCTCTATTCTGGAACAAAATAGATTTCTGTTCCAGAATATCTTTATCCTGGAAGAGAATAGATTACTGTTCCATAATAGATTTATATGTCTTTTTATACCGGTATCATGATGTTTTGTTTACAATAGCTTTGTGATGTACTTTGAAGTCAGGCAATGTGATGTCTCTTCATCTTTTTACTGAGGATTCCTTTGGCTATTTGGGCTCTTTTTGGTTCCATATGAATTTTAGAATTGTTTTCTCTAATTCTATGAAAAAAACACACTGGTAATTTGATAGAAATTGTATTGAACCTGTAGATTGCTTTGGGCAGTATGGCCATTGTAATTATATTGATCTTTGAATTCCATGAGCATGGGATAGTTTTACATTTGTTTGTGTCTCCTACAATTTCTTTCATCTGTGTTTTGTAGTAACCATTGTAGAGACATTTTACTTCCTCAGTGAAACTTATTCCTGGATACTTTTTGTAGCTATTTTAACTTAGATTGGTTCTCAGCTTGATCATTATTAATGTATAGAAATGGTAGTGACATTTGCATGTTGCTTTGCATCCTGAAACCTTACTAAAGTCATGTATCAAGTCATCTAGGAGTATCTTAAAATAATTTGTAGGGTTTTTTAAGGTATCAATCAGATCATGAAATATCATATTTAGATTATAGAGATAATTTTAATTTCCTTTTCAAATCTGGGTGCCTTTTATTTCTTTTTCTCACCTGATTGCTCCAGCTACGTCATCCACTACTTTGTTGAATAGGAGTCATAAAAGTGGGCATACTTGTCTTTCTCCAGTTTTTAGGGGGAATGCTTTCAACTTTTCCCCACCCAGTATAATTTTGGCTATGGGTTTGTTGCATATGGTTTTTATTATTTTGAGGTATGTTCTTCCAATGCCTAGTTTGTCGCAAGTTTTTATCATATCGAGATGCTGAATTTTACCAGGTTATTTTTTTGCATCTATTGAGATGATCATATGGTTTTTGCATTTAATTCCATTTAGGTGGTGAATCATATTTATTATTTGTGTATGTTGAAAAAGCCTTGCATCCCTGGAGTAAAACCCACTTGATTGTTGTCAGGCCTCTGAGCCCAAGCTAAGCCATCATATCCCCTGTGGCCTGCACATACACATCCAGATGGCTGATTCCTGCCTTAACTGATGACATTCCACCACAAAAGAAGTGAAAATGGCCTGTTCCTGCCTTAACTGATGACATTGTCTTGTGAAATTCCTTCTCCTGGCTCACCCTGGCTCAAAAGCTCCCCTACTGAGCACCTTGTGACCCCCACTCTGCCCACCAGAGAACAACCCCCCTTTGACTGTAATTTGCCTTTACCTACCCAAATCCTATAAAACGGCCCCACCCCTATCTCCTTTCGCTGACTCTCTTTTCAGACGCAGCCCGCCTGCACCCAGGTGAAATAAACAGCCATGTTGCTCACACAAAGCCTGTTTGGTGGTCTCTTCACCTTCAAGGTGTACAATAATAGAAAAAAGTTGCAATTCCTTGCCTCCGCTGTGAGACAAACCCCAGCCACATCTCCAGCACACAAGAACTTCCAAACGCCTGAACCGCAGCGGCCAGGCATTCCTCCAGAACCTCCTCCCCCAGGAGCTTGCTACAAGTGCCAAAAATCTGGCCACCAAGCCAAGGAATGCCTGCAGCCCAGGATTCCTCCTAAGCCATGTCCCATCTGTGTGGGACCCCACTGAAAATTGGACTGTTCAACTCACCTGGTAGCCACTTCCAGAGTCCCTGGAACTCTGGCCCAAGGCTCTCTGACTCCCAGATCTTCTCGGCTTAGCGGCTGAAGACTGACGCTGTCTGATCGCTTCAGAAGCCCCCTAGACCATCACAGATGCTGAGCTTTGGGTAACTCTCACAGTGGAAGGTAAGTCCGTCCCCTTCTTAATCAATATGGAGGCTACCCACTCCACATTACCTTCTTTTCAAGGGCTTGTTTCCCTTGCCTCCATAACTGTTGTAAGTATTGGCGGCCAGGCTTCTAAACCTCTTAAAACTCCCCAACTCTGGTGCCAACTTAGACAATACTCTTTTAAGCACTCCTTTTTAGTTATCCCCACCTGCCCAGTTCCATTATTAGGCCGAGACACTTTAACTAAATTATCTGCTTCCCTGACTAATCCTGGACTACAGCCACATCTCATTGCCGCCCTTCTCCCCAACCCAAAGCCTCCTTCGTTCTTCCTCTCATATCCCCCAACCTTAACCCACAAGTATAGGACATCTCTGCTCCTTCCCTAGCAACTGATCACATGCCCATTACCATCCCATTAAAACCTAATCACCTTTACCCAGCTCAACGCCAATATCCCATCCCACAGCACGCTTTAAAAGGATTAAAGCGTGTTATCACTCGCCTGCTACAGCATGGGCTTCTAAAACCTATAAACTCTCCTTACAATTCCCCCATTTTACCTGTCCAAAAACCAGACAAGTCTTACAGATTAGTGCAGGATCTGCACTTTATCAACCAAATTGTTTTGCCTATCCATCCTGTGGTGCCCAACCTGTACACTCTTTTGTCCTCAATACCTTCCTCCACAACTCACTATTCCATGCTTGATCTTAAAGATGCTTTTTTCACTATGCACCCTTTTTTCCCACTATGCTTTTGTCCCCCTGCACCCCTTGCCCCAGCCTCTCTTTGCTTTCACTTAGACTGACCCTGACACCCATTAGGCTCAGCAAATTACCTGGGCTGTACAGCTGCAAGGCTTCACAAACAGCCCCCATTACTTCAATCAAGCCCAAATTTCATCCTCATCTGTTACCTATCTCGACATAATTCTCATAAGAACACACGTGCTCTCCCTGCTGATCATGTCTGATTAATCTCCCAAACCTCAATCCCTTACAAAATAACTCCTTTCCTTCCTAGGCATGGGTAGTGTGGTCAGAATTCTTACACAAGACCCAGGACCGCACCCTGTAGCCTTTCTGTCCAAACAACTTGACCTTACTGTTCTAGCCCTCATGTCTGCGTGCAGCAGCTGCCACTGCTTTATTAGTTTTAGAGGCCCTAAAAATCACGAACTATGTTCAACTCACTCTCTACATTTCTCATAACTTCCAAAATCTATTTTCTTCCTCATACCTGATACATATACTTCCTGCTCCCTGGCTCCTTCAGCTGTACTCACTCTTTGTTAAGCCCCACAATTACCATTGTTCCTGGCCCGGACTTCAATCTGGCCTCCCATATTATTCCAGATACCACACCTGACCCTCATGACTGCATCTCTCTGATCCACCTGACGTTCACCTGATTTCCCCACATTTCCTTCTTCCCTGTTTCTCACCCTGATCACACTTAGTTTATTGATGACAGTTCCACCAGGCCTAATCGCCACACACACCAGCAAAGGCAGGCTATGCTATAGTACAAGCTACTAGCCTGCCTCTTAGAACCTCTCATTTCCTTTCCATCGTGGAAATCTATCCTCAAAGAAATAACTTCTCAGTGTTCCATCTGCTATTCTACTACTCCTCAGGGATTATTCAGGCCCCCTCCCTTCCCTACACATGAAGCTCAAGGATTTGCCCCCGCCCAGGACTGGCAAATTAGCTTTATTCAACATGCCCCGAGTCAGATAACTAAAATACCTCTTAGTCTAGGTAGACACTTTCACTGGATAGGTAGAGTCCTTTCCTACAGGGTCTGAGAAGGCCACCGCAGTCATTTCTTCCCTTCTGTCAGACATAATTCCTCAGTTTAGCCTTCCCACCTCTATACAGTCTGATAACAGACCAGCCTTTATTAGTCAAATCAGCCAAGCAGTTTTTCAGGCTCTTAGTATTCAGTGAAACCTTTATATCCCTTATGGTCCTCCATCTTCAGGAAAAGTAGAACAGACTAAAGGTCTTTTAAAAACACACCTCACCAAGCTCAGTCACCAACTTAAAAAAGGACTGGACAATACTTTTACGACTTTCCCTTCTCAGAAGTCAGACCTGTCCTCAGAATGCTACAGGGTACAGCCCATTTGAGCTCCTGTATAGACGCTCCTTTTCATTAGGCCCCAGTCTCATTCCAGACACCAGACCAACTTAGACTGTGCCCCCAAAAAACTTGTCATCCCTACTATCTTCTGTCTAGTCATACTCCTATTCACCGTTCTCAACTACTCATACATGCCCTGCTCTTGTTTACACTGCCGGTTTACACTGTTTCTCCAAGCCATCACAGCTGATATCTCCTCGTGCTATCCCCAAACTGCCACTCTTAACTCTTGAAGTAAATAAATCATCTTTGCTGGCAGGACTGCGCTGAATCTCCTTAGGCACTCTCTAATCAGATGTCCTGAGTCGTGCCAATTCTTAGACCTTTTATACCTGTTTTTCTCCTTCTCTTATTCCATTTAGTTTTTCAATTCATATAAAACTGTATCCAGGCCATCACCAGTAACTCTAAATTACAAATGTTCCTTCTAACAATCCCACAGTATCACCCCTTACCACAAAATCTTCCTTCAGCTTAATCTCTCTCACTCTAGGCTCCCACGCCACCCCTAATCCCGCTGGAAGCAGCCCTGAGAAACGTCGCCGATTATCTCTCCATACCACCCCCCAAAAGTTTTCACTGTCCCAACACTTTACCACTATTTCATTTTATGTTTCTTATTAATATAAGAAGGCAGGAATGTCAGGCCTCTGAGCCCAAGCTAAGTCATCATATCCCCTGTGGCCTGCACATACACATCCAGATGGCTGGTTCCTGCCTTAACTGATGACATTCCACCACAAAAGAAGTGAAAATGGCCTGTTCTTGCCTTAACTGACGACACTGTCTTGTGAAATTCCTTCTTCTGGCTCACCCTGGCTCAAAAGCTCCCCTACTGAGCACCTTGTGACCCCCACTCTGCCCGCCAGAGAACAACCCCCCTTTGACTGTAATTTTCCTTTACCTATCCAAATCCTATAAAATGGCCCCACCCCTATCTCCCTTAGCTGACTCTCTTTTCAGACTCAGCCCACCTGCACCCAGGTGAAATAAACAGCCATGTTGCTCACACAAAGCCTGTTTGGTGGTCTCTTCACAGGGACGTGCGTGAAAATTGTGATGTATCATCTTTTGATGTGCTGTTGAATTTGGTTTGCTAGTAGTTTTTTGAGGATTTTGCATCTATGTTCATTAGGGATGTCATCTTGTAGTTTTCTTTCTGTGTAGTGTCTTGCCTGACTTTGGAATCAGGGTGATATTGACATTGTAAAATGAGTTAGGGAGAATTCTGTCTTCCTTGATTTTTTGGAACAGTTTCAGTAGGATTGGTACTAGTTCTTTGTATGTCTGGTAAAATTTAGCTGTGAATCCATCTGGTCCTGTGCTTTTTTTGTTATGGAATTTTAAAATTTCTGATTCAATCTTACCACTTATTAGTAATCCATTCAGAATTTCTATTTCTTCCTGGTTCAATATTGAGAGGTTGTATATTTCCAGGAGTTTATTCATTTCCTTAGGTTTTCTAGTTTTTGAATGTAGAGTTGTTCATAGTAGTCTGTGATGATCTTTAATATTTTTGTGATATCAGTTGTAATGTCTCATTTTTCATTTTTGATGGTGCTTGAATCTTCTCTCTTTTAATCTTGGTTAAACTAGCTTATAGTCTATCAGTTTTGTTAATCCTTTCAAAGAACAAAATTTAGGCGTTTCTGATTCTTTGTGGGGTTGTGCGTGTGTTTATTTTTTGGTCTCAATGCTATTTTTCTCTGTTCCAATTGTTATTTCTTTTCTTCTGCCAGCTGTAGGCTTTGTTTGTTCTTGTTTTTCTAGTTACCTGATGTGCAATGTTAGATTGGTATCCTTTGTAATCTTTGTATCTTTTTGATGTAGGTGTTTAGTGTTATAAATTTCCCTCTTAAATTGCTTTTGCTGTATCCAGCTATTTTAGTATGTTATGTCTCTATTGTCACTTATTTCAAAATTTTTAACATTTCTATCTTAACTTTGCTGTTCTCCCAAAAATCAAGCAGGAGGAGGTTTTTTTTTTCTTTTTTTAAATTTCCATGTATTTGTGTATTCTGAGGGTTCAGCATTGTGTTGATTTCTCGTTTTGTTTTTTTTTTCTATTGTGGTCCAAGAAAGCATGTGAAATTATTTCTTTAAAAAAATTTATTGGGACTTGTTTCGTGTCCTAACATATGGTATATTTTAGAAAATGATTCATGAACTGATGAAAAGAATGTATGTTCTATGACTGTTGGGCAGAATATTTTCGAAATATCTGTTAGTTTTGTTTGGTGTAGAATTCTACTTAAGTCCAATGTTTCTTTATTAATTTTCTGTTTCTATGACCCATCTAGTGTTTTAAATGAAATGTTGAAGTCTCTCATCATATTGCATTGAAATCTATCTCTTTTCTAAGGTCTAGTAATATTTGTTTTATGAATCTGGGTGCCCTGGTGTTGAGTGAATATGTATTTGGAATTGTTATATATTCTTGTTGAATTGATACCTTTATTATTATACAATGATTGTCTTTGTCTTTTTTACTGTCATTTATTTAAAGTTTGTTTTAACATATAAAACTATAGCTACTGTTTCTCACTTTTGATTTTTATTTATGTGAAGTATCTTTTTCAAACCCTTTACCTTGAGTCCATAACTGTCTTTACTAGTATGTAATTAGATTCTGTTTTTTAAATCTATTTTGCCAATGTATATCTTTTAAGTGGATCATTTAGTACATTTATATTCAGTGTTAATATTGATGTTTTACTCCTATTGTAATGTTAATTTTGTCCTTGTTGCTTTATGGTCTCAATTATGTAATTGTTTTATAAGACCTGTGAGTTTTCTAATTTTGTATGTTTTTATGATGGTGAGTATTGACCTTTTGTTTCCATGTTTACAGCATTTTTTAGCATTTCTCATTGGTCTTGTATAGAGGTGACAGATTTCCTGAGTGTTTGCTTGTCTTATTTCTCCTTCATTTATGAAGCTTAGTTTTAGCAGGATACGAAATTCATGGCTGACCGGTATTTTTTTGTTGTTGTTGTTGTTTTTTTTGTTTTTTGTTTTTACTTTTTCTTTAAGAGGCCTCAAAATTGGCCTTCAATATCTTCTGGCTTATAAGGTTTCTGCTGAGAAATACACTGCGAGTCTGATGGGATTTTCTTTATAGATGATTAGCTGTCTCTCTCTTACTAATTTTAGAATTTTTTTATTCATGGTGACTTCACATACTTGCATTAGTCCATTTTCACACTGCTGATAAAGACATCCCCGAGACTGGGCAATTTACAGAAGAAAGAGGTTTTGGACTTATAGTTCCACATGGCTGGGGAGGTCTCACAATCATAGTGGAAGGCAAGGAGGAGCAAGTCACATCTCAGGTGGATGGTGGAAGGCAAAGAGAGAGGGCTTATTCAGTGAAATTCCCCCTTATAAAACCATCAGATCTCATGAGACTTATTCACCATCACAAGAACAGCATGGGAAACACCTGCTCCCATGATTCAATTACCTCTCACTGAGTCCCTTTCACAACACATGCAAATTCAAGATGAGATTTGCATGGCGACACAGCCAAACCATATCAATACTCTAATGACTGTATGAATTGGTGAAATTCATCTCGCCACGTAGCTTCTTGAAGTTCTTTGACCGTCTATATCTAGAGGTCTAAATCTCTAACAAGATTAGGGAAGTTTTCTTTAATTATTTCCTCAAATAAATTTTACATACTTTTATTTTTTCCTTTTCTCTTTCAGGAATATCTATAATTTATAGGTTTAAACATTTTAGATAATCCCATATTTCTCAAAAACTTTATTTTTTAAAATCCTCTTACTTTATTTTTGGCTGACTGGGTTAATAAAAATGACCTGCCTTTAAGGTCTAAAATTCTTTCTTCTTCTCAGACTAGTCTAATGATAAGGTCTTCAACTGTATTTTGTAACTCCCTCAATGAATATTTTATTGACAGAAGTCCTGGATTTTTAAAATTAATATTTATCTCTTTAGGAAATCTTTCATTTGTATTCTTAAATTATCCTTATGATTTATTTGTATTGGTTTTCACCTTTCTGTTGGAGCTCACTGAGCTTCTTTAAAATCAATCATTTCAATTCTTTATCAGGAATGTCAAAGAAAGATTTCATTTTGGTTAGGATCCTTGCTGGAGTTAATGTGATCCTTTGGGGATGTTGTAACACTGTTTTTTTCATATTACTAGAATTCTTTTTCTGCTTTCTTCCCATCTGAATAAAATATCTTTTCCTTTTTTCTTGAATTTACTTTCATTTGGATGGGATTTCTTTTCACCTTGAGGATGTGAATATAATGCAAGTTGTATATGGTCATTTGGTTCTAGTTCTGAGTGCTTCTAGTGCCAAAAAACTCTGTAGGAGTTACTTAGTTATAGATTTTTGTGGTAGCTTTCTCAAATGCTGGTTATAGTAGTGATGTATTAGGCATGTGAGCAGGTTCCCTGCCTCTTGTGGCGCTGGGATAGTGGAAGCTTATTTCATTCACCTGTGCTGTACACTCGTGTCAGCAAGTTTTGCATTGGGTATGTAGTTCAACCTCCAGGCCAGATGCTTAAGGGTAAAAGTTGGCTGTGGCAGAGACCAGTGGGTATATGCTTTTCTTTTCCAAAAGATGCTTTCTGTGGCCTCAAGCAATGGGTTGCTTTGTGGAATGCTCAGTGCCCTCAGATCCATGCTCAGCCCCTGAGGAGGGGACAAAGCTGGTTGGAGCTGGTCCATCAATCTCACCCTTGTATCCCTCAGTGGTGAAAATATGCACCAGCCCTGATGGGGGTGGTGGGGAAGGTAACGATGAAATGCACTGAGGGCTTTGCAGGTGGTGAGGGAGCTGACCAAGCTCCATGGCCTGGGCAGGCAGGAGTCCACTTCAGTGGAAAATTCTCCTTCAGCCCCAAACACAGATTTGTGGCTTTCCTGCTCTCTACTGCAGCAATGCTACCACTCTGTGTAGAGTAGGGAGAGGATCTGCATTTCATGCAAACACAGGCCTGTTGTACACACGGCCAATGGGGGCATTGCCACTCCTAATAGTCCTAGAATGGCCATCCACTTGTATGCCTATGCCAATCTCCTATCGGATCACCCACAGCTCTGTCTGTAGCAGTGAGCAAGAAAGAGAAGTTTCTCTCTCCATGTGTGTGTCTAAGTATGTAGGATGCCTGGAGCAAAGCACAGTGTCTGCATGTCTAGTGGGAGAGGTGTAGTCCTTCTCAGCCCACATGCTGGAAGTTCTCAGGTACAGCAAAATACATGCTTTGGTTTCCTTTGTCTCAAGGGATGCTCTTGTCCCTTGATGTTCTGTACTTTCCCTTCCCTTTGCAGCAGCATGCCCTGAGGGCTAGACCATTGGAACTCCTGCAGCTCCCCTGGGCCCAGCCACCTCTGTGGCTGCCACAATCTGAATGGGTACTGGAGAATGTCTGTGGGGGCATTCAGTGATGTGGAGACACAAAGGTTACAGTTCCAGCAGGGCACAGTCTCACAATTGATATGTACCTAGTATAGTAGCTTGCTACTATAGCTCAGGTTTGGAGAAAGGGCGAGTGGCCCTGTGCAAGCTGGTAGTGTAGCATAATACCCTCAAGAAGTACCCAAATCATTGCTCAACCAAGTGCTTGGGCTTGTGAGGGCAGAGGAGCTCTCTGATAGTTTGGAAACAGCAGTCTGCCCCTGGGACGAGGGGAACCAAAAACACTCCCATCTAATCTTTTGACAACATACCAAGTCCCTCTGGGTTTGATCTCTGCTAGCCTCTTGCTTCCTTCTTTTTCTGTTCCCTTGTTCTTTCTGTGACTTCTCTGATAGTTTTTTGCTTACCTGGTCAGGAGGAGCACGGTTTTAACAGAGTCATAGTTTTCTCTCAAATGAGAGGGTAAAGGTTGTATATTTATGAGATTTTTGCAGTCTTTCAGTGTGGGGATTGAAGAGGGCATTATTGGCACTGGTTAGGGATTAAGATGGAATAGTTTAGGATTGTTGGAAACATCAGAGTGAGGGCTTTGAGACAAACATTTTAAAGAATCATGAATAGTAAGAAGTTAATTGAAATTACCTGTTGACAAGATGACAACTTTGTTATTCATTAAATGGATCTTTGAGAAGTCCCTGAATAGATAGTATAGTCATTTGCAACTTTTATCTTACTGGGCAGAAGTTTCCTGGAGTAGTAGAGTAATATTGCTGTATTGTGGACAGTAAACTGCATGTTAAATGTTTTATTTCCCGAGGAAACATATTCAAAGATGTTAAGATCCAAGGTCTAGTTGTTTGCAGATTCAGACCTGGGAATTCAAGTCTTCTGAATCACTAGATTGGGATTCTACTTTATCACAACATATTAATATTCCCAATTCTATTATTTATACCAACAAGGATGGAATAAGGTCTAACCTCAAGTTTAATTGACTTAATACGGCATGTGAACATGGAGATAGGTTAATTCTAATGGAAAATAATTCTGTTATGAGAATGACGGCAGATAAGGCCAGAGTGCACAAATATCTATATTTGGGAAAACAATATATATCCCCCTGCATCAAAATATAAAAGACTCCTAAATTTTCACTGAGAGCATTCATGAAGAGTCATTTCCTATGCATCAACAATATACCCTAATTTAATTATTACACATTGTATGTTTGTGTCAAAATATCCTGTTTCCCATAAATATGTACAACTATTACATATCCACAAACATTTTTTAAAACCTGGCCTTATCTGCCGTCATTCTCATAACAGAATTATTTTCCATTAGAATTAACCTATCTCCATGTTCACATGCCGTATTAAGTCAATTAAACTTGAGGTTAGACCTTATTCCATCCTTGTTGGTATAAATAATAGAATTGGGAATATTAATATGTTGTGATAAAGTAGAATCCCAATCTAGTGATTCAGAAGACTTGAATTCCCAGGTCTGAATCTGCAAACAACTAGACCTTGGATCTTAATATATAATTTATATATTAATATATATATATAAATATATATTATATCTTAATATATAATATATAATTTAAAATGATGGGTTACAAAATTCCAATATGGCATATAAAGGCATACAATGAAATAAAAAGACCCTGAATTTCTTCCTACAATTCAAGATATTCCAAAGTGTAGTATACAATTAAAAAACTAAATTGTCTACATATCTTGAAATCATATAATTTGATTTACTCAGTACTTACTGTGCCTTTATACAACTTAATTTCAATGCTTTTTGTTTGCGAATTTTGAGGTTAACAATCATAAGTCAGTAAACCTTGAAAATGAAAAATTTTTAGCACTCCATTTGTCAAATGCTTGTTTCAAGTTTTTTTAATGCATTAGAAAAGACATAAATGGTGCGTGCCTGTAATCCCAGCTACTTAGGAGGCTGAAGCAGGAGAATCGCTTGAACCAGGGAGTCGGACGTTGCAGTGAGCAGAGACTGTACCACTACCCTCCATCCTGGCAACAGAGTGAGACTCCATCTCAAAATAATAATGAATAAATAAATAAATAAATAAAATACCATTCTTAATAGAGTAAGATAATATCTCATTGTCATTTTAATTTGCATTTTTCTGGTGACTAGTGATGTTTATCTTTTTTTCCCACATTTCTTGACCATTTGTGTAGCTTCTTTTGAAAAATGTCTATTTCTGTCTTTTGCCCACTTTTTAATGCTTGTTGTTGTTGTTGTTGTTGAGTTATTTGGGTTCCATGTAAATTCTAGATATGAATCCTCTGTCGGATGCATGGTTTGTAAATATTTTTCCCATTCTGCAGCTTCTCTGTTTATTCTGTTGATTATTTCTTTTGTTGTGCAAAAGCTTCTCAGAATGGCTATTATGATAAGATATGACAGAAAATAACAGATTTGGGGAAGGATGTGGAGAAAAGGGAGTGCTTATATACTCTTGTTGGAAATGTAAATTAGTACAACCTCTGTGAAAAATATTATGGAGATTTCTCAAAGAAGTAAAAATAGAACTACCATGTCATTTAGCAATTTCACTAATTGGTATCTACCCAGAGGAAAATAAATGACTATATCAAAAAGATACATGCACTCATGTTTATTTCAGTACTCTTCACAATAGTAAAGATATGAAATGAACCTGTGTCCCTCAAAGGATGATTAGATATAGAAAATGTGATATACATACACAATGGAATATCACTTAATCATAAAATGAATGACATCATGCCTTTTGCAGCCACACGGATGGAAGTGGAGGCCATTATCTTAAAGAAAACAACTAAGAAATGATAAGAGGAATACCGCATGTTCTCAGTTATAACTGGGAGCTACATAATGTGTACACATGAATATAGAGTGTGAAATAATAGACAATGGTGACTCAGAAGGGTTAGGGGGTGGGAGAAAGGTGGATGACGAGAAATTACTTAGTGGATACAATGTAAATTATTTGAGTGATGGTGATACTGAAAGCCCAAGACATCAAAAATAAGCAGTATATATAGGTAACAAAATTCTAGTTACAATCTTTAAATTTATACACATTTTTTTTAAAAAAAGAAAAATAAATACCTGTATAGGACACTTAGGTTGATTTACAAAATAGTTCTTCAAAAGATGAAATACCTCTAAAATCTGACTTGATCACAGCAAAGAAAGCACATCCTGCTAGGCTAAATATATATTCAACACACACACACACATTATATATGTATGCATATACATATATTCAACATATATGTATGTATATACATATTTTCAACATTAGCTATCAGCTTCCTTACAAAAACATTGTAGTTCAAAACTCTAGCTGTGTATATATACAAATATTTGAAAATTATTAAAAGCACACCTTATCTTGCATTAGAAAAATGTTAGATTGTTTGAAATCAATTATGAATTACTTATGCACTACAATTTCAATACATTCCAATTCCACTTTATAACTTATTTAGTAAAAATGTTATTCTTATGATTATCTGCTTTACCAAAACTTGCACTTTTAATTACAAAACCATTCCTTTTATCTTTAATAGTGAGTTTTAATTGAGTTTATAATAACATGTACAATGATGCTAAAGGTCAGATTAAATTCCAGTAGCTTTTCTTTGATTCCAAGAACTAGAGAAAAAATTTTCAAACCATTATTAAATTTTTATAAAATTTAAAATTTGTATTTTACATTTCAGAATGTGCTATTTTCAAATTATTTTTATCTTCTTGTGCTACTTTTATTCTAAAGGCTCAATACTTACATTTCATTTTTGATACATACAGAAAAAAAATCTTAGAATTCAAAAGAATAAAAGTTGGCTTAGAAGAAGTCATATGATTTAATTGAAAGCTCATACTTCACAAAATGATACTTAAGTGCCCTTCTGGAGCTCTGTATGATAAATCATTGTGGGCACATTCTAGTTAAACTACCTATAACATTTTAACTAGTTCCTAGAACTTGTTTAGCAGACTTGCAGTGGTTGTCTTCACAAGAACTAATATCACATAGCCTTTAGTGATTTTATCAACATTTTTTGAAAAGGGAAATAAAATACTTTTTGTAAATTAAACATGGACTTTTAGAAATCGGATTGCTGCAAAGAAGTACTATTGCAACATAAAAAGTATTTTCAAATAGTAACATAAATAGCAGCTAATTATGTCATTGAATTATACTGCAAACTACAGAAGAAAAAATATTTGAACTCCTTTCTATAAACTCTCTTTAAACTCTATGGTACAGCTCCTTATTCTTTATTATCCACACATATTTCACATTCACAAAAATAGAACTTTTACCTTCCACTGATCCCACTGACGCGTTCTGGTGGCTTCATGCATCCGGCAGCCTTCAGTACCACCATGGCCCCCCTCTCAGCATGAGGTATATTCTTGACTACAAGTATCCAAGTACTTTCCTTATATCAACAACTATCCTGAATGCTGAGGTGGAAAGACAGGTGGGAGTTTAGACTGAAAAAAATCTAACAAAAGGAAAAAAAGAGATGTGTTATTATTGGTAATCTTTCATAGTTAACATGTTAAAGAAAGAACTCTGTGCTTTGCATGTGTTTCTAATACAATACAAGAAGAGAATATGGCAAAGGCAAGGAGTAGCAACCCCATCCTGGCATATGCAACTATTAACAACTATTAACAACTATATTTAGTTCAAAGAAAATAAAAAATTCAGGAAAAGGCTAAGCCTGAACAACAGGAATTAGCTATAACTGCCCATGTCAAACCAGGTTGTATAGGTAAGTTTATGTAATGGTTTCTTTTATGATTAGATAAATCCTAACATTTGATTCTGTCATTTATTTCAATTTGCTATTGATTTGTTCAATGTGTTGATTACCATCTGGCAGAGATTTTCCTTTCTTTTTAACAAATTGTCTCTAAATGTATCTTAGTAATAATTTAATGTTTTACTTTCCATTGTGGCATTGTTCTCTGTTTCATAATTCAGACATTCTAAACTATAAGGGTTAGATGATTTAATAGTGCTTTGAAAAGTAGGTAGTGAAAGAACCAAACAATACTGAAATTTACTGATACCGGGTACTGCGTGTCTTCCCATTTGTGTGGTCTGAGGTTAAAATTGTGGGCTTAGAAGCTGGACCAATCAAGTTCGTATGCCAGCCAATCACCTTGGGCAAACTAGGTACTTAACCCCTCTGTGCTTCAATATCTTCATTTGTATCGTATGAAGTAGGTTTTTTAATGAGGCGTAAGAGCGTTAATTTTTTTTTTTTTTTTTGAGACAGCGTCTCGTTCTGTCGCCCAAGCTGGAGTGCAGTGGCGCCATCTTGGCTCGCTGCAACCTCTACCCCCCGGGTTCAAGCGATTCTCCTGCCTCAGCCTCCCGAGTAGCTGGGACTACAGGTGCCCGCCACTATGCCCAGCTATTTTTTTTTTTTTTTTGTATTTTTAGTAGAGACGGGGTTTCACCCTGTTAGCTAGGATGGTCTCGATCTCCTGACATTGTGATCTGCCCACCTTGGCCTCCCAAAGTGCTGGGATTACAGGCGTGAGCCACCACACCCAGCCAAGGGCGTTAATTTTAATAAAATAAAATGGCTTAGAAGATACCAAGCTAACTCAAAGTTTGCTATAATCATTAACAAGGCTGTGGCTTCATTTCTTCTCTATTTTCATTTTGCTCCTCCTCTTCCATTTCTCTTTCTGTTATTCTTAACTCTTAACAAATTATAGACTATAAATGCATACAGACACATAGTTTACACATTCTAATAAGGTTCACACGGCACCTATCCCAACTTGGTCTTAAATGTATTATCATGAAAGGAACTCAAACCATTTAGCACATTGCCTCACCCCTATAGGGGTTTGAAAAATAGTGCTTGCTATTATTATTGGCATTTCTGTTACTTGATGACATTAGTTGTGAAACTATTATTGTTGTGGTCATTATTACTACTTGCTAGTATTATTTGAGGAATTATTATTCTCATTTCTCAGTACTTTAAAGATAAGTGATTTGATGTACACAGTTGTCCTTTAATATCCATGGAATATTGGCTCCAAAACCTCCTGTGGATGCCAAAATACACAGAATGCTCAAGTCCTTGATATAAAATGGCATAGTATTCGCATATAACATATGTACATTCTCCCGTATACTTTGTTATCTCTAGATTACTTAGAACAACTCATACAATGTAAGCACTATGTAAATAATTGCTACACTGTACTGTTTAAGGAATAATGAAAAGAAAAACATCAGTTCGTGTTCAGTGCAGCACAACCACACAACCAGTCTCTTTTAAAAAGTATTTTGGATCTGTGGTTAGTTGAATCCATGGGTCAGGAATCCACAGATATGGAGGGCCAACTCTACTAGCCATTTGTCTATGTATTTCCTACGTAGAAGTATTAATATGTCTTAATTTTAATAGAAAATGGAAGCAGCAAACCAATAACTGTATTTTTGAAATTAGAAATCAAATTATGAGTATTTTTTCTTTGTTTTATATTTTTGTTTTGGCAAAGTGAAATGATTCTGTAAGTGTGAATCAATGAAATATTAATTTGTTCTCATTTCAAGCAGACTAAATAACATCAACTTAAAAACTTATGTTGAGTGTCTTTAGCTAATATATTTTATTATAGTTAAATCTACTTAGCTCACAGTTGCTGCTCTACAGTAAAATTGATGGTACTCCAATAATTCACTCATAAATAATGTCAGTCAAAAATGTCTTCGTTCATAAATTTAGGATGATTTAGTACCAAAAATGCACTTACTTTAAGAAGATGTGACTTTTACTTTATATCTTTGCTGAAAGTAAAAATGAAACAAACAAACATTGCTGTGGAGTTATGAGTTCCATTTCTGCTTTGAACTCCATATTTACTTTAACAATAAAATAGCAAATTGTTTAAGAATCGTAGAATATGTTTGCTCCATGGAAATAGGCAGACCTATACAGGGTAAAAAAAAAAAAAAAAAAACTTGAAATTGACTCACATTTTAAAGAGTATTTAAAAAAATTTACTATAGATAGAAACATTTTAAAATCATATAACAATTTCTACTGATAAGGAAACACAATCATTATTTTTTCTTGCTTCAATTCAAATAGCTATATATTAGGTAGAATAAGATATTTTACAACAACTTTAGCTGGGGAGAAAACAACTTTATGTCAATTAAGTAATGCTGTGTAACAAGCTATCCAAAATTTATGTCTTAAATATACATTTTTGACTTTAAAAATTTTAAGACTTGCATTTCTAAGTTTTTATCTGAAAACCCATAAATCCAAACAATTGTACTACCAAAATGAATTAATATTGTTTGCTATTATTGATATAAAGAGGTGAACATTAATATATAACTCAAAGCTCCATTTATTTTTATGTTCATTGCATTCATATAATTTGCTTCTGTCCCTATTCTCCTTGCAGCTCATGGATCAGCAAGTCTGTTTGGTTCAGCTGATCTGGTTGTCTTTTGCTGGTATTGACTAGACTTGCTCATGCACATATAGGTGATTTATGGGCTCTGCTCTAAGCTAGTCTTGGCCAGAACACCTAAGCTGGGTAGTGTTGGTCCATGTGCCCTGGCACGTCCTTCTCACAGTGATGACGGAATTACAAGAAAGCAAACCCGAAATTAGCATAATGTCCCTTCCCGCTCATTCTACTGTCAAATCGAATCATGTACCACCACCAAAAGAAAAGGGGTGGAGAAATATGGTAACCTTCTTACTGAGAGGAACTACAAAGTCACATGACAAAAGGCTGAAGAATTAGACAAATCATGCGTTCTGCTACATTTTTTCTTCTTTCTTCTATATTTTGAAGCAATGATTATTTTCCTCAAAAATAGCTGCACATTTCACAAAAGAAAATAACTTTTTAAAATTTTTGAATTAGGTCAGAACTTCTCACTTTACAAACAGTACATAACTAAATGAGCTTAATAGTAGCACCCTAAAATTCTTCCAGACTTGTAAGGCAGCAGTGAGATAGCATTAAGATAGTGATAACATTTCTATGATATTTTTCACAGTAATCATGAAAAAAAATGCACAGTTTTATGAAAACTCATTTTTCCTGTTTAATTGGAAGTTTGGAATTTTTAAGTGTTTATCTATAAATTTATAATTGTAAACAATTAAAGTCCTAAAAGGAATTAACGTATTAGTTATTCTGGTGTTGTCTACATGAAGAGAGGCCAGTGCTATTATTGTATACCTCAAAGCTCCATTTAATTCCATGTTTGTATGACAACCTGGTCTGCCTCTTTGCCTCTATATTCCCAAATAATAGCATTCTCTATTGACAGTCACTTTGTGAAATAATAATGGTGTTCTGCTTAGATTATTAAAATAGCTAAATGAAAAATTAGGGAAAAGTTCCAATTATTATACCATGGAAAGGACTTGATCTTTTTTATATTCAGTACTGTATAAATACATAATGAATCTAGATTCATTTTTAAAAATTCAGTTCATGACTCTTTATATGCATTTACATTAGTAGATTTAGGTCAGTATTTCAAAATGTTTATAGAATGAAATGGAATGGAACAAAAAAGAAAATCAAATGCACTGCACACAGTCAAAGTAAGAAGTAAGGATTGTTTTCTGAAACTCTTGTTTAGTGTCTCTGTGTTGTGGGTCACAAAAATTTGACAACCAGTGATCTAGACTGTGATATCTTAGCACCGGTCTGAGAAATTCACTGATCCACCTCTTTCTGCAAACCAGAAAAAGAAATTGTATAATTTAAATAAAAATGAACAGAAAATAAAATCTCACAAGTTTCCCTCATTTTAATTCTCCCCTTAGCATATGCCAATGACTATGATTCCCTGTGCTGCCTAGTATTTCTAAAGCCTAATTAAATCTTTCCTTTTCTACTATTCTTTAGAACAGATCTTGGTATAGATCAGCATTTGTATAAAACATATTCATGGAGAAGATATCAGAATTTAAATGCTACCAAATTATTGGTAACTTGCCATATAGAAAGGTTAAAAGCATAACTCCTGTTTTATCTATATATTACCAAGTGGATTATAAAGCACAGGGTTTTGAATGGCCACCTGAAAGGCCACTCTGCTTACAGAGTAATGAAAAGGGGCATTCTCCAGGGACATTCATTCAGACGACTGTTTGGTATAGTGGAAAGACCACAGGGCTAAGGGTTAGTGAGTCCTGTTGCTGATCCCGGGTTTGCTACTTGTGTCTCAGTGTTCTAACCTATACAATGCAGATATAATACCACAATAACTAATAATAGGATCATTGTGACACTCAAATCAAATAATCTATGAGAACATCTTTTGAAAACTCTGAAGATTTTAAAAATGAGTTGACGATTACATAATGTTAGTATTGAATGTATTATGAAAGCAAGTACATTGGAATAAACCTCTGCTATCAACTATGACTGAGAGTATCAGGTTCAACAAATAGCCTTTTTCCCTTCATCATCCTAGCAGTGGTCATGAAAGGACAGGCCAAGTAGTGCTTTATGCTGGAAGAATAACGCCTTTCAAAGTAATCTGGAAATTTGAGATAGGGATTTCAAGAAACCAGATTGTTCTAAATGTACCTCTTGTTTAATTGCAAACACACACAAGAATTGCTTGATTACCATAGTTACTTTGGCAGATTGAAGAATATTAATTATTTAGACGTGAGAAGTTGTACTTGACAAGTAATTAATTAATGTTATTTTAAAGATTCACATAATTTAATTTGAACTAAACAGTTTACTCTAGTTTGATTTAATATTCAGGTACAAATTGTGTGTCCTAAATAAAAGGACTAGGTTTATATTTCTTATGACTAAATCTGGCTTATAGTTGTATTAATTTTCATTTATTTACATTAGCCTTAAAATAATTTTATAGGATATAGTCATAATCACCTTGTATAGGACATCTCGTAACAAGGGAACTGAGGAGATTCATCTCTCTGAAGGTAGAATTGCATCTGTGGCATAGCAGACAGGTAGAATGTTATAGTATGCTTCATAATTCCATGTATCCCATATCACTATATGTATTAAAATCTGTAGATAATTGAATGTTTAAGATAATATATGTTTTAATGATACTACAGAATGCACAATGTCTTTTCTTTCAGTATATGCTAAATGCAAAATAGCCGTTATTACGAAGGTCATTTAAGAGCAAATGTTTCAAGTTCTAATATACTTAGCGTCTTTGAGAGGAAGGGGTTTACAGTGAAGCAACCTATTTTTGAGTTACAAGAGGGGAAGGTAAAGGAGTGTATTTAAATAAGGAAGGTAGATGAGCGCATGATGATTTTATAATAAAAATAAATTTGAGAGATATAGCTAAGTATAATTTTGCATTCTCCATGGCCCAGCCTATTCTATGGTTAGATTCTTATAGTTATATTTGAATCATTGATAAGACTTCGATTTTACAAAATTTGCCTCACTTTATATGTTACCTGCAGTTTACCTTTACTTTCCAGGCACTGAAGAAGGCACTACCTTATTAATATTTCAAATAAACTAAATGGTATTGTGTATATATATGTACATGTGTGTATTATAGATATAAGTTATATAGTAGAATTCAATCTGCTATCTGAGATCTGAGATGCAGTGATTAAATCAAATTAAAGGTGAAACTGGAGGCTATTCACTCAAGTAATCTACCAGTAAGTAGGATACCAAATTAATTTTCTTTGCCTTTGATGAGACTCTGTGTTATGTTTTTGTGTGCATCAGTTTATATATTAGTTTAGTTAGAGTTTGAGGGGAAGTGGAGCTCCAAATTTATGGTAACAGCAGTTTTCTTTAAAGCATATCAACAGAGATGAATTGGCAGATTCTCGGTTCACCATCTTTTATACAATATTGCCCTCTATGGGAATATTGTAAAGTATTGAATATTTTAGCAGGGTGATAAGTATATTCTTTCATACTCTCCTATGTTCATTACATGATTTTTCTTTCCTCTTGATTTAATTACTTTGCTCTTTCCCACCCTCTAACAGGTATAAACAGCTGAGCTGGCAAACAAATTCATCATTGTTTTATTATATAGTAGGTTTGGAGTATCAGAATTCATTTTACTTTATTTATTTTACATTTTATTTAATTATTTGTTTGGTTTTCTTTTGTAAAATATCTGTTTTCAGAGTACTATATTTTCATTTACTTCATATCATCTCATTTATGATAATTCCTTTTCGGAAAAGGGAAACACCAATTAAAGTTCTAAAATAAAATTATACTTAATATGGAAGACAAACAAATCATTTTACATAAAGGAATACTTAGAATTTACAGTGCCATTCTTCTGATTCTATAAATGCAAACCAAATTACAGTAATGTATAAAATATTTTAAATTCTTTAAAATATATGACAATATTTTTACTAAAATATTTGTATTCATGAATAATACTAGGAAGATTAAATGACATGGATTCTAAAAAGGAAAACTAATCTGGGTTTTCTTATCCATGGGGAAAATTGCTTTATAATGCATGTTTGCATCTTCCTTTTGAAATGAATTGTTGTTTCTATTGTGACATACAGAACTGGTGCAACAGTTTCATTGAAAATATATTTATATGGGAAATATTAATTTCTGGTTCCCTATTTTCTAGCTTTGGGTTGCCATCATTCGTTCATTCATTCATAAATTTATTTTTTTAAATGTCAGTAACTACTTTATGCCACGGTACTGCTCCAAGTATTAAGGATATAAGCCTCAAAAAAAAAAAAAAACAAAAGAGATGATCTCTTTCCTCAAAGAAAGAAGACTTCATTGCTAGCATTATGTGTGTGCCTACAAATCAGGCAATGATAGCAATATAATGCTGTATACCCAATTGTTAGCTGGTTACAGAGGGCAACACTGGGTTTACAGGTCTTGGAATACAGCATGACTCTGGTCATTAGAATTCACAAGTATTGCTTCTCAAGCTTAAGGAGACTTTCAGCCATTGTTGACTTGCTTTAGAACATCTCATGTTCTTATACTACTTGCTCACAACTTACCATCTCAATATGATCCCCCAACACACACACACACACACACACACACGGCTTAAACCAAATAGGAGAAAGAGTGACAGCACCTAGTGAATTACCCCAGTGACGATAATTTACAGTGAGGCATTGAAGCTAACAGGACAGAAACTGATTTACTGAGGCTTAGTAAAAAATTAAGATTTCCCATGCTGATCAGAGCATTAGCCAAATAGTTCATAAATGAGATGTCTTTCCCTGAAGGTCTGGAGCAGGAGGAAAATAAATGATATTGGGATATTTAAGATACAAAAAATTTGGTAACAGATGAAAGAAAATATCCTATATGACAAAAAGGGTTTTATCAAACTTATCACTGTTATGCTATGATTCTGGTCTGCAAGTAGCTTTCTCACTTTGAACATTTAGGACTTCAGATTAGAGAATGTAAAATGACTTGTAAGGCATAAGTTAAAAGGAAATCACCATCAAACCCTAATAAAATTTGGCAAATGAAAATTCCAAAGAAAAGAGAAACAAAGAAAGAAACAAACTGAAACTGCCTATTGTAGATAAAACTTACGATCCCTATAAGGTATTTAAAGATCCTACTCAGATGAGACACTCCCGCTGGAGTTGGGGCCTAATTAATGCACTTTATGAACTCTCCTCACCTTTGTTGTACCCTCTAAAAGAGAAATTCACTGAAAATTCTCATAACAAAGATCAGACCATGGAAAAATCATAAATTTAATTTTTACTGTCCTCCCCCACCTCATCCTGGGTTTCTCACTTGAGCGCTAACATTTTAGTGACAACAAAATTTCTTGTGATGCAATAGTGTTTTGGCCAACAACTGCTATTTATGAAAAATCATGTTCTTTTAAGTAGTTGTCTGCCAAATTGGAATTGGACTGTTAAGTCTGTTTGTTCCCTCACTTGGCCTTTCAAGTTTTGCATCTTCAAAGGATTTATTTGAAGCATTAACATGCTGATTTCTCTCTTGCTACAACAATGCACTACAGTGATACTGGCAAAAAGATTCTTTCTTCCAACCTGCTCTTCCTATTTTTTTTCCCTTTTTCTAATAACTTGTTAACAAGAGATCCAGATGTGTAATAAGATAACATCCAAGTCTGTGACTGGGGTGCTTGTTATCCACGTAATGCTATTTGGCACTTACGATTTTTTTAATCAGAAATTATGATACCGTTGAAGAAAAATTGACTTTATGCACCTTCTTTCTCACATAAGTTCTTACCCTAATAATTGCTAGCAGAAGATTTTTTCTCTTAATAAAAAGTTTTTGTATTAGTCACTCACAGCCCAATTAGAGGCTTCCCCTGCTCCCTGAAGGCATAAACTTTGAACATAGAAGTTTCTTTTATTCATGCTTTTTCTTTTAAAAAAGAGTTATAGCCTATCGTGTTGGGACAACAGGATAGTTGCTCATGTTAAAAAATAAAATTACAAGAAAAGGATATAGACAGAAAGTGGTAGTGTGGTAATAGAATCTTCTGTCTGTAAGTTTTAGTAGTGAAGACTGTAAATTAAATTAGATGCATTCAATCAAAATTATGAGAACTATAAATTTAGTTGGTTGTGTTCATTCAAAATTATTTTTGCTGTAAAAGTAACAAAAAAGATGAAACTTGAATTGAATAAAAATGTACATTTAAAGATCTAAATATCTTCTGTTTATAGCCTGTATATGCATGTGAATAATTTTTTTAAAAGTAGAAATTATGAAGTATTTGGAATCTTGTTTTAGTATTTTCTGTGCAAACTTTTATTTATTTTAGAGGCAAACATTTAAAACTTACCATTAGTAGCAATTAGCAGAACAAAGTTAATGAGAAAGAAAATGATGAAAATTTTTGAAATTGTTAAGTTTACCAAGTTTTTTTGAAGTTTTCTAAGATTTTTATTGGTAGATATTACTACCCTCTCATTTTCACCGTAATAAAGATTTGTCATACAAACAAAAAAAGATCTTCCTTTTAAAATAAACATCTTTTTGTTTTTTTTTCTATTGAGTAAGTGTATACGAAGATATATGTGTATATTATAAAGAACAAAGTGTATATATATTTATAAATTAAATTTAAAGTATATTATGTTCTTAGATATATAAGTGTATATTATACAATGTTTTCAATGTTTTTCACTTTTAAAATTTCCAAATAATGCATGTAACATATACACATTTTTTGAACTTCCAAGGAAACGCCACTGAAAATTTAAAAGGTAAATTCAGAGATAAATTCAGTTGAATGAAAAGGTTTTGTAGTGGGCAAATATTGCTTTAACTTTTGCTGAATCAAGAGAGCAACTGAATAAAAATATGTGGAGCTCTAAAAGTTTATTCGTTTAACAAGTTCAATTCAATTTTTAAAAGATCCGTTGAGGTCTTAATAAAAGTCTGGACCTATATCTTAATAGATAAAGGAACAATTATATTATACTTTATAGAGTGCTTAAAGAAACATAAAAGCATCCACTTTCTTCTTAAAAGTCAACTATAAGCAATTGGGTAAATGCTTTGCATTGCATGTATTGTCGAAAACGAACTGAATTGATGCTACATTTTGATATTTAAGTGCAAGCCCTGTAAATTGTGGAACACAGTTAAATGATTTAAAAAATTAAAACACTTTGAGCAAGTAACTATTTCCTCTTTTCTCTCTTGTGTATTACATTTCTTCCCAGAAATGCCCAAGGTCATTTATTTCATTTTCCCAACATGACAGATGAGAAAATGATAAAAGATTACAAATTCACAAATACGTTTGTTTTAGTCATTTGCGAATACAATATACAAAGAAAATTATAAGAAAAATATTCAAAATACTGAAGATTATTTTGTTTTGTTTTAGTGTGAGTGTTGTGAATTTCTCTAGTTTTCCCCAGGAATAGAAAAGAAAGCACTTTTTGGTGGATTTCCATTGATTTATGCATATGTATATGGTGGGACCCTCTGCCTTCAGTACTTAGTATATTTCTGAATGAAAAATGAGGCAAGGAGAGTAAAGTTGGGTATTTTTTCCCTAAAGTGAATTTTAATTACTCATCCCTGGATTTTTTGAATATCAAAGTTCATGTTTCACAAATATTTAAAAGACTTTTGCCTTTAATAAGAATATCTTCTATTAATATTTTATATAGCACTTTTACATTGTGAAAGTAGTTACCACTTCAGCTTAAAACATTGTTTATAGTTTAATGCTGGAGAAGAAGTTGATCAACATTTTACACTTGTAATCATCAATGGATATCAGCTCTAGTTTATCACCAGAGCTGAGGATATAAACCCTGCTCCATGTTTTAATGTGATGGGTTTTATCTTCAGATCACTGTGTTGCCATTTAGTTCCAATAACTGCAAATACTCTGATAAAGTGGCATTCTTGAGTTGTGAAATAGAACTATGTCAATAATATAAAGATGTTGAGCATTTATAATAGTTTTTCATTTAAATATTTTGTTAAAGTTAAGACTTAAAAATAATCACCCAACTTGAATAAAGAAGAAGGCATTATTAGTAAGCCAAACTACATACAGCATAAAAATCTTCAATTGGCTTTTACAATTTATATATTTTATGTTATTTATCAACTGTTAGTGTTTCCCATGATGCTACTCTAGTAATAATTATTTTCTTATGACATTTTTGAAATATTTAACTGAAGTTTATTTATCCATTTTGAATTTTGATGTGTATCACTCTGAAAATTCTGACTTGATTTTAATGCATCTTTGCCTTCCAAATATTTTAAAAGGTAGTAAGAAGTACCTGAACTCTTTAATTATTTTTAAAATATAATTTTTTTCTTTAATATATTTTAGCCTGTGCACCTGAAAAACTAACTGATACATGACCTATGAGTTACTAAGTTGTATTTACTGCTTATGAATAACTGGTAAATATTTCTTCTAACTTGCTAGTTTTGTTTTTCCCTATCGTCTGTATAGCATATGTCTATGGCTTGCTAACCCTCAAAACCTTGTGCAGTATAATAACACTAGTAATCCTGGATGCATTAAAATTATTCTTCTGAAAGACCGCATCATCAATAAATGCTGAGTTTTGAAGGACTCCCTCCTACCCTTACCTTCCAGTCTTATAGAGGATTTCATTGAAACCACACCAGTATTTCAAGTGGAACTACTACGTACAACCAAAGACACCCATATACCTGAGGAGGGCTTGCAGTTGAGAAAAGCTTGTAGCTCTGTTCTGCAGCCTATTAGGGGTGTTGAACCAAATTCTCATTAGCATATTTTGTTCCACTAAATTAAATGGTAGACACTAAGGGATCTACTAAAGCAAGAAAAGCCCAGGGAATCATGTAGTCTGGAATGAGGGGAAGCACCTGAAAGCACTTTACTTTTACTTTTGCATATATCCTAATGAATAAGTTTAAAGAACTTTACATAATGTACATAAAAGTACTTGATAGTATCTTTTTTTTTTGTTTTTCTTTTTTGAGACGGAGTCTTGCCGTCGCCCAGGCTGGAGTGCAGTGGCGCGATCTTGGCTCACTGCAGGCTCCGCCCCCGGGGTTCACGCCATTCCCCTGCCTCAGCCTCCTGAGTAGCTGGGACTACAGGCGCCCGCCACCTCGCCTGGCTAATTTTTTGTATTTTTAGTAGAGACGGGGTTTCACCGTGTTAGCCAGGATGGTCTCGATCTCCTGACCTCGTGATCTGCGTACTTGATAGTATCTTTATGTGTTTACATGAATTAATAGAAAACAAAGAGCAGGTATATATTTTAACTTATATTGCCAAGTTAAAAAGAAGAAAAGAGACATAGAAAAGAACTTTTCCATAATAATCCAGTAATTTACCTTAATTACTAAAACAATGCACCCAATAAATTTACACACACATATACTCTTTCTTTTCTTCTAACATTTATCATGGTCTAAAATGCTATTATTAACTTCAGGACTATGTAGCTTACTAATACTTGTCCGAGTTTCCTATTGCTTGTTGTTGGCTTTTGTTGAGTTTGTAATTTGTGTGTTTAACTGGCACACATTTACAGCAGAAAATCCTGTCTTGAACTTTCTTATTCTGTCCAACAGAATCTCGTGGCACAGTGTCATAGCCGCAAAGTGGAATTATATCCTCAAATTTCATAGGAAATAATTATGCAAATCTTCAAGGAGCATCTAATCAATCACCGCGGTGTGAGAGGAATGCAGCCCATCGCTGAATTAGCTTCTGTTGGAATGTATTCATGTGTAACATCCCACTGACTGGATGACATCACAACAGCTCCAGGTCCTTGAAAGTCTTGAGGATGATTAGCTGAAGGAATTGGCTGTTTCTGCCAATCATAATCCGGCAAAGCTGCCTTTATAGTTCTGGAGATATGAGAGAGAGGGAGGGAGGGAAAGACCGACTACAGCTAAACAAGAGGCACAGCAGCACTAGCAACAGCAGAGCAGGAGCAGCTAGTATTCCGGTGATTAAATAGTTCTCATAGCCTTTTTGCTGTACTCGGTCTGCTCCCTGGTGTAATTCTCGTGTCCAAGAAGGAAGCTGCATTTTAACGGTGTGCTGAACAGAGGTTTGAATCATTCCAGCTGGCTGCTTGTTTTGAAAAGGACAATGTGTGTATAAATGAAAGGACTCTGCTGGAAGAGTTCAGACACTAAGACTGGAGCTAGAGAGTGCTCTTGGAATATTGTTGAGGCAGATTGCATGAACTGAAAGCTCCTTCTAATTAACCTGGAGCCAAGTGAACCTGAATACTGGATATCTCATGTTCTAACACGGGATAAATTCAAGTTAGAAAAAGACAAAATATTGAAATGCTTCTCTAGGTAAGTTACTGCTTAATTTGCTGAAATCGAGGCGTGTATCATAAATGAATATGCATTGCTTAGCTATGTAAACAAGTCGAACACAATAAAGTTTTATTTGTGAAAGATTTATGTAGAAGCAGATAATATTTTAAAACCAGATTCAATCTCCCTTTTCCGCATGTGTGTGCTTACCTGTCATCATGCTTTATAGAAGTTATATTTGCACGTAAATAGAAAATACAGTCCTACCTAAAAGAAAAGAGATACAACTTGATAAAATTTAAACAGTTGCCGGAACATTTGCATAGGAAGTATCTTATTTGATAACAATTTTGGCCTTTTCATATTAAAAGCATCAATTTTACAAACTCAACATCCAAAGTTAACTGTAGGGTTATAAGTGTTTCCCTAATAAGTGTTACTGAAAACATGGCATTCAAATTACCGAAGATGGGAACTCCTCTTCTTTGGACCTGAGATTTATAAGCATGCTCTGTACTAATGGTCTGCTTTAGAGAAACAGCTGTCACAGACATGTGAAATTATATGATACAGTCATAAATTGTTTATAAAGAAATAGGTGTTTTCCTCCTACCTCCTATTAGAAAAGAAAAATAAATTCTTAGAACAATATATGTCATATGCCCTAAGCATAGTTTCCTAGGAGGACAGAAAGCTTTATGGTAACCTCCAATTTCCTCAAGCACAGAATAAGTTGGAAAACAAGAAATGTTATTGGAATATGGTTTTACTCATTCTTTTCAATATCTTTTTTTTGCGAAAGCTAAATAAGGAAAATTAAACCTTATTTTTCTTACAATTTGTCCTGATTAATAAAATACTATATTCTTCAGAATTCCTGTCATAGTTTTTTTAAGTGATTATATGTTTTGTTTATTATGATAAGTTATACTGTGAGTTCTCATACAGCTTTAGAAAGTTTTAAGCTTAGGTTTTATCATGTCTCTTTCAAACTCACCTTTGCTTGTTTTCATGGTGCCTTTTATCAGAATATTTTTCATTGCACAGTTTCATAAATGCATTAACATAAATTGCATACCAAGATATTGATGTGTTTCTGTAACTCTCAGAATGATTTTAGTTTTCCACTTTCTCACCAACAACATGGTTAAAATCCTGTGAGGTTTCTGCCCCAAGAGGAAATTGATAAAGACGGAAGTTATTGTAATTGGTTGAATTTCCCCAAAACTAGGAAGCAATGAATTTTCCCACAATGATGTAAAGGATTTTTTTTCATATCAAAAGAATAATTTAGTCTACTCTATTAAAATTACGCCAGTTAGCTATATCCTGGTGTCACATAGGTTCTGTGCTGGTCATTTGTGTGCATGTGTGTGCGTGTGTGTGTATGTGTGTGTGAGTAGCAAGTTTATGTAAAGAATATGAAGTCCACTGACTACAACAGTCTAAGTTTTCAACTGGAATTCATAAAAAACTAATTAATAAGCAAAATATACTTGCCATTTACATTTATCTCAATATATAAATTGGAAGTTAAGCCTACTATTATTGTTGACATTTTTAAAAATAAATCCTGTGACAATACATTATGATGATCAATATTAAACAATGTTTACGTTGATAGACATCTCATAATAAGCTAATTGGGAAGATTTTTAGAAATTGAATACTAAGCAGAATGGGCCTTTTAACTCTATCTGAATGGCACCTGGTCACCACTAAGACTGATACATAAAAATCCTTTGAAAAAGTTATAATATGTATGAGTTACTAATATAACATGAAAATCACGCTTAGATCCAATTTAGAAACTCAGGCCTTATTTTTAAATAAAAGGAAGGTAAAACCTCATGAAAATTTGAATTTTTTAAATTGATTAATGCAAATATATATAAATAATAAATAAAAATGCAAATATACATAAATTACATTTTGTTTTCTCCAAGATAGGCTTATTATTTAAGAAATGTGTCATTTTAAATATATTATCCTAAACATCAAAAGGTAGTATATGGAGACTATTTTTATATATAAATATATTAAGTCATAATTTTGAACTTCTATAATTGCTAATCAAAATAGAAATATATGCTCAAGCTTATGTTCACCTCAGGAAAATAATGATCTTTCATTTTTTATTTGAAATTAAAACTGTTATACCTATTCTTCTCCCAAAGAAAAACATTCTATACTTGGATTTAAAATAAACTTAATTCAATCTCAGTACTAACATTAGTTCTTAAAGGTACTAA
The DNA here is from genome assembly GCF_028878055.3 of Symphalangus syndactylus. NCBI lineage: Eukaryota > Metazoa > Chordata > Mammalia > Primates > Hylobatidae > Symphalangus > Symphalangus syndactylus. The sequence continues at coordinate 58,851,479 of NC_072426.2, forward strand.
ATAAATGTTTCTAACCCAGTAAAACAGTTTTCCCCAATAGGTAAAATGTTCATATGATCCCCTTGTACTTTCTGTTTGAGTCGAAAAGGGGCCTTTGGAAATAAAATCCAAAGATCAAACTTTGTGTGCATCATTTACAAGCAACTACTAAGGGAGAAGAGAGAAGCATTTAGCATACTGTGTTCAAACTAGAAGATTCTGGCTGGTGCTGCCTCCCCAGATTTAGAAAGCAGCTGGGGAAACATAAAATAAAGCTAGAATATCAGCCCTGGCTGGAAGCCAAGACAGAGAAGCTGTGCACCCAGAAGGCTAATTCTTTCTGGGCTAAAATTCATTGATAATGCATTATGTTTAGAGTCTAACCTGAAGTGTTATTTTTTTCCTCCAGTACAAACTGTGGGATATTTAAAGAACAAATATATTTTCTAAGTAGAACTAAATTTTAAACTAACAAAGGTTTCTTCTTTATTAAAAGTTGCTCTGTTGAAAAAATGCAAATAAGCCTACCAGAAACTCCTATAAAATATAGTTTATTCTCAGGAAAAGAAAAAGAAATAACGATGAGATGCATCATCTAACCATGATCTTGGAGAGGCAGAGAGATCAGAAATGACACATATGGATACATGCCAAAACAAAGAAATGTGAAGGTTTTATTAAAATACCTGGCCTAGTAAAATTTAAAGATACACATACTAAATACTGTTGTAGCATATATCTTCTGAAGGTAGACAACAAACATAAGGTAAACTCTCATTACGTACCCCCAAATAACTAGGAAAAAGAGAAACCATGTTGTCTGTTGATTTATTTGAAGTTTCTGAAGTGAGATAAATGGGTCAGGTGTCAGACACAATGCTACCGCCTTTAGCCATCATGATAAAACATCTAGCCAGCCTTTTCTTTAACACTTCAGGAAACTTTCAGCTATGCTGTTATGCAGGGTGTTAAATGCACTATTTTTAAAAGTTATTTTCAGCAAGCTTACGAAGTTAGAGGTGTTATTTGCAATGCAGAATGTGTACACATATATACAGTTATTTCTAATAGATATAGTTCTATTTCCAAGCTTTCTTTATCTCAGTTTTCTAAGGAAAACTATCACTTTCTAGAGGTGACAAATCTAAAATTTCTTTCAGAAATAATATTGAATTGAAAACAGATTTCCTCAAAAGCTAAAATAGTCTGAAAATGAATTCCAAATTAATCAGTAGCCTCAGGCATTTCAAGGCAAAAATATTTTTTTGAAATGTGAATAGTAAATTACTCTTCATTCCAACAGGTAAACATGTTTGTTGATATAACTTAATGTATTTATTTTCTTTGCGTTGTTATAGTTTGTCTATATCCATCAGTATTCAGAAAATTCATGCCATGAAATAGGTTTCAATAAAATAAACTACATATGACAGGCTAAATAATGGTTTGCAAGTGACCCTTTGAGGTCATTTACATACATAGGCTATTTTAGATATATCTTTTAAAAGAGATAATATACTTCATTAACACTAAATAAATAGTTATGTTTAATTAGTTGAAATTTTGAAAAATCTGAGAAAAAAGATTAAAACTGACTATGTCTGAATGCTTGAGAATATAATTTGATATTGTACTCAGAAAACAGAAGTGAGACTTTTGTTGAGAAACAAAAGTGATGACTCTAGTGAATTATAGAATTGGGACTTCTGTACTAAATCCGATTTGTACTCTGTTTAGAAATTATTACTTTAAATATTTGAAGAGTTCAATGAAGAAAGCAACTTTTAGCAAGCTAATAAACACATGAGTTTTACGTGCGGCCACATGCTTCGTTTGTTCCCAAATAGAGGAATTTCTCTATTTTGAAAATTCCACCATCAATTGAACTTATGTTGTGATTTATTTCAAATATTTAACCTCCTTTTTAAAAGTCCCTAATGGAATGCATCGTCAAGTATAACTACGTAGAAGTTGAAAGTTAGCTTGGCCAGGTTCACTATATTCAAGTAAAAAGTAAATGGAGAAATGCTTCCTTAATCTCTTTGTATTTGCTCCTTTCTTCTCTTTCTTTTACTCATTTTTCTTATTTCCCTTCCCTTCCTTTCTTTTTCTATTCTTTTTCTTTATTCTTTTCTCTCTTCTCCACTTCTTATTTTATCACTTTTTCCTTCCTTCCTTCCTTCCTTCCTTCCTTCCTTCCTTCCTTCCTTCCTTCCTTCCTTCCTTCCTTCCCTTTTCCTTCTTTCCTTTCTTCTTCCTTCTTGCTTTCTGACCTTCCTCTTGTCTTTTTTCTTTTCTTCCTCCCTTTTTCCCTCCTTCCTTTATTTCCATTCATTTTTGCCACTTCAACTTACATGCTCTCTTGCATAATTGGAAAGCAAATCACTCATCTTTAGTATTGTGGCAATTATTAATCTAATAACCTGGTTTGAACACAGAGTAAGTGGGGAAAATGAAGAGAAAGAGTGGATTAAACTGCAATAAGCAATAGAGGAAAAGTAAAATAGGGTGGGAGATTTATTTCAGAGAAATAGTGATGTTGACTTTAACATAGGGGCTGTTCTTCCACCTATAAATTTCCATTTAATTTACTAAATTATTTAAGTGGAAATCTTTTTTTTCCAACACTCCTTTTTTAATATCAGTCACATCTTTTCCATATAGCAGATGCACCTTAGTGGTAAAAAATAAAATGACAGTAATGTAAATAATTATTCCTTAGAAATTTTAAATCCCCTAAATCATTGTTATATCTAGTAGTTTAAGGATATTAACATTCATAAGCAACCCAAAGGCCAACTGCCATGATAGTGGAAGAAAAAGAGAGAAGGGAAAGTGATTTCACACATTTAGATGCTTTGGCTTGATTCCATTCCTGAATCAGAAATTCAATTGTAGACTGCTGATCCACAGAATTTGTCATAGTTCATCAAACATCTCAAAAGAGTTGTTCTTCTTCTTGATGTAGTGAATAGTCTTTCATGCCTACATAACAATCATTTAAACATCGGAAATAAATACAACATCACTAAAGATTAATGCAGGGAAAGGTAACAGATGCAGAGATGCATATGCTCCTGTGAATGCATATAACAGTCCTAATTCTATTCATTACTCTAAAGTGCAAGTGAATAATTAGAATCAGAATTTAAATTTGGTTTCTCAATCAATCTTTCACTAATAGTTATGTCAATTCAATTGAGATTCCAGGTACTGTAATAAGTAAAATAAAACACAATCAATAAATTATACTACCAACTTATCTAAAGTATTATGGTTCTTGATAACACAGTTTTTGAAATTTCTTTCCTTGAAACAGGACATTTTCTTGATAACCATAGAAATAATGCTAAAATTGATCAATCGAGGTTGAACTCAATTCAGTACTTAAATTACTCTATCTGTCTGGACATATTTTTCACCTTAGACAGAAAAAAATAGCTTTTTTACTTTTGCTCAATAATGTTCATAAAAATAAGGATAATAAATATTATTTTCTATTATTTTTAATATGTGTCAGGCACCATGCAAGTTACTAGGCTGAACAAAATAGCTCTCAGGAGGCTTATATTCTCATGGTAGAAAACTGACAGTAAATAAATAAAGACCCCACAGTAGTGCCTGTGAGTGCTCTAAAGATAAGTCAAGGTGGCACATTAAAAGCTGTATGTGAAAGTGATAGGACTGGTCAGGACATGCCTTTCTGATAAGGCAGAAACTCAGTAAATCCATATAAAATATAGATGTCAAATTGAGTAACATTATTTTATCTTGTAGAAAAATGTGATGAGGAGTACCAATTTCTTGTAATGTGCAAGCTGACAAGCTGAATTTTGACTCTGTCTATTGATTATCCTCCTCAGGTCTGTGAAGTTGTTTGGGAGAATTTAAGATATGGCACACTATTTAATGTCACTTTCTCTGGAAAGTAGAAAAACTAATCAGTTTTAGAAAATAGAAGTCTCACCTTTACTTCTTTATATAAGTATTAAAAAATATTATGTGTGTAAATTATCTCAAATTACTGGTTTTTAAATTTTTTTCTCATAGACTGAAATTCAATGCTATTTATTTCCTTCTTTAATTTTATTTAGAGATAGGCTCTTGCACTGTCTGGCACCCAGGCTGGAGGCGGTGGAGCAGTCATAGCATACTGCAACCTCAAACTCCTGGGCTCAAGCAATCCTTCCACATCAGCCTCTCAAGAAGCTGGGGCTATAGTTGCACACAACCTCACCCAGATAATTTTATTATTCATATTTTTTGTAAAGATGGGGTGTCACCATGTTGCCCAGGCTGGCCTTGAATTTCTGGCCTCAAGCTATCCTCCTGCCTCAAAGTGCTAGGATTATAGGCATGAGCCACTGTGCCTGGTCTCAGTGCTATTACTAAAACTTACGTAGCAGAGGAGCTGGCTCCCTATCTCATTCTCCCAAATTGGTGGGGGTAAGAACCCATATTCCAAAACATCACCCAATTGGCTGGAATGATGGACCTAATATAATGAAGTCAAGATCGATGTAATTCTTAGTATTCATGGGTCCATCTGTGAATTCAACTAGCTGAAAATGAAAAATATTTAAAAAATAGATGATTGTTTCTGTACTAAACATGTGCAGGCATTTTTTCCTGTCATTACTCTCTAAATAATACAGTATAACAACTATGTACATATCATTCACATTGTATTAGGTATCATAAGTAATCTAGAAATGAGCTAGATTATACAGGAGGATGTGTATAGGCTACATGCAAATACTATGCGACTTTATATAGAGGTTTCAGTATCTCTGGATTTTGGTCCTGGAGGGTTTGGGGGTCCAGGAACCAATCCTTATGACAAGAGATGACTGTTTCTTTTTTTAAAAATTTCTCCAATTATACAATTACCTCAAATTTAACAAGAACCAAAAGTTTGATGACACCAATACGATGCTAATACAAACTTAGAATGCATTAACAGAACCATAGTGTCAACATCCAGGAAACAGTTATCTGCGATCCTATTTAATACAAGTCTGACATTATTTGGCCTGTTCATCATTCTCAGTTTCCTGATGCCTCATGTTAATAGCAGTCTTCTATGACCTTCCTCTTCCCCCATGGTAAACCAGATATTTTTGCCCTACCCCAGACAGTTCCATCAGGGCACTTATTACCTTATGATGTAATTGCTGTGTGTGTGTCAGTGCTCCCCATTTATCCAAAAGCTTTTTGATGGCAGAAACGCTTACAGAGTGCTTGACCAATAATCAATAGATAATAAGGGCTTGATAAATGTAAAATGTGAGAAGACATCTGGCAACTATGCTATATGAGTAACAGTTGAAAAACACAGTGCTAATTAAAGGAAAAAAGCTAAAAGGGAGCAGTATAGTTATCTTTATATATTGGATACTTTTTTATGCAAAAGGAATTTGTTTTATGTTATGTGACACTAGCAGACTAAGCTACGAAAGGTACGGAAGTTGTTTCTGTGCAATGTCAGGTAAAACAATACTTCCTAAAAATCAGTGAGATTCTATTCAGTCAAAGCAACAAACACAGGCCGGAATGCTACTTGTCCAGAAGACTTTTGTGGAAGGAATTTCTGCGTTGTGTAGAAAATAAATGCTGGCTACCAAGGTTTCTTGTTGTTTTTCGTTGTGTCACTATAAGAAGTGTGGACAAAGGTTTTAGAATGAGCACTTTGCCCACCTAAATCCAGCTCTCGCAGTTGGCTGGAAGACTGGTCAACATAATTCAAGTAAATAACCATTGGGTAAAATTACATAGTGGAAATGTATTACTCAGGATATGCCCTAGAGTAAAAAAGCAAATTTTCATAATAGAATTATTTACAAGATGTACCATTTTATAAAGGAAATGAAATAATACATTTCTTAAGTGAAAGTTTGTTTTTGAATGTAAACATATTATTTTAATATTCTTTTGAAACAGTCCAAGAAAGATAACATGTCAACATTAGAGGAATGAATAAGAAAAATACTTTTGCTTTCCATAAACTTCCAAATTTTAAGGAATGCAGAGATTGATTGACTTAATTATGATGCCTTTTTGTAGAAGCCTTCATGTAAACAAATATGAATTAAAGATGAGATAATATTGTGACATATTGGAAGGCAGGTGTTAACCTTGGTTTCCACCAGATCAAGATTCCAAGCCTTGCTTTGCCCTGACTCATGATATAAACTTGAAAATGCTAACTCTTCTTTGCTTCAGCTTCATGATCTGGGATGGGGTAATAATAATTCATAGACTTGCTGAGACAGCTAAATGTAACAATAAGTCCGAAGTTTCTAGTACACAGTGGGAAACATGAGAGATTTTAAACTAATAGTATCAAGTTTTGATTACATGTGTCAGTACTCTGACTTTGTCCTGCAATGCCACATTTTGTACTGATTTAAAGTAACCCCTGAGTGATTAGTATTGACTGCTCCCAGTCTTTCTCACTTGGAGATAATGATCTAAGTCACCTTTTTCTACTGTTTCAACTGTATTGTTGATCATATATTTTAATATTAATAACATTGAATCTAACTTAAAGGATCAAATTTCATTCACCAACATTTTAATGTAATTTATCACGATCTTGAAAATTAACTGAACGTTCAAAAATTTTCAGGAAAACATACTATATCCCAGAGAAAAAAATGTTTGAGAAAGGGGCCAAATAGTTTTCCTCTATTTTCTGTCACGCTGGAGTAAGCAGAAACATGGAATTTGAAGAGGAAAAGACAAAGATTCAGAAACTAGAACTGGATAGAATAAAAACAAATGCAAATGTTTCCTAGTTGGTCTTCTGACCAACTGCTAGAGCTGAGAGGTAGATGAAGAGAGTATTTATTCCGAAGTCTTTATCCACACCCCTTATAGTGACACAGTGTAAACACAAGAAACCTTCCTGGCCACCATCTGTCTCCTACTCAAGGCAGTAGTAATTTCTTCCACAAAAGCAGTTTGGAAAACATAATAAGATACTTTAAATTACTAATTACTAATGTTAACCTAGGCTGAAAGTAAAAAGATATAAACTATATTCTAAGTTTTGCCGCAAATGTGCTGATAAATTTTAAATTGATCTCATGGTTTCCACATGTAAAACAAGACCACTTTCACTCCTATTCTTTGTTTCCCCAAAATATATTTTGAATATAAACACAATATTTCACATTTCTAAATCTCCCAGTATTTTCCACCAAACCAGTTTGCTAAGTGAATTATTTTGGTACAATGTCTAGTATTCTTTTAAAGGATCTGTAAGTAACTATTGTGATAATTGTAGATGCCAGTCATCAAGTATTAAAATTAAAATCAAGGTCATCTAGGTTTTCTCCGACAAGTAGCAGAATATGTGAAATCACTCCAGATCTCTTCTCTTGAGTTTTTATCATGCTTTTCTGATGTTTGAGAATTGTGTAACCTGGATTAGTTTTTGGTAGGAGAATAATATCCTATACAGGATATATTTACATGTTACTATCCACGTTATTTCTGGTGTATGGCCAAGTTGGCATTTTATTTGTTAATATCTAAATGACAAAATAATATAAAATGGAAGGAAATTAAATTAAAAATAGCAGGTTTACCGGTGAAATTGAATGGAATATGCCTCTTATAATAAAGAATAATCCAATCATTTTGTGTGTTGCACAAAATTAAGAACTCTGAAGTAAATAAAAGATGGAAATCATAACTGTAGGGTTTATTAAATATATAGTTAGAAAATAATCGGAAGAAAATACCAGTATTTCCTATTTCAGTAAGATTCTTTATAAGTCTTGAGCACAGCAATTAAAATTTTACTTCATGATATTTAAGGTGCCAGTATAGAGCAGTGGCAATGAAAGAAGAGATTTATAATTAATTTAAAAATGTGGGTTCATATTAGCTGTTGTACAGTGGACTGGTCACTTCACTTCTTTGGGCATTAAATTATCATTCATTCATCCCTTGAGTTCTCTGAATAATAATTTTGATAATTAAAATGTATACCTTTTTGTATTATAGAATTAAAGTGACAATTTAGAGTTTATTTTCCATCACCAGCAGCACAAAGTCAGAATGTCACATAGATAATTTCTTGATAGAAAGGTAACATAATGAAAAACATCTTGCTAGACCTTTCTGTAAACTAGATAAAAGACTCTTGTTATATCACCCAAAAGTTATCCAAATTTTTGGACAGCATTAATGTATTTACTGCAAGTGTCTCTAGATAAGAAAGTCAGTGGGGCTGGGAGCAGTGCCTCACATTTGTAATCCCAGGACTTTGGGAGGCTCAGGCGGGTGGATCACCTGAGGTCAAGAGTTCAAGACCAGCCTGCCAACATGGTGAAATCCCGTCTATACTAAAAATACAAAAATTAGCAGGGCGTGGTGGCAGGCGCCTGTAATTCCAGCTACTCAGGAGGCTGAGGCAAAAGAACCGCTTGAACCTGGGAGGTGGAGGTTGCAACGAACTGAGATCACACCATTGCACTCCAGCCTGGCTGACAAGAGCCTAACTCCGTCTGAAAAAAAAAAAAAAAAAAAAAAAAAAGAGGAAGTCAGAGGTGTATGGTATAGAAGTGACTATTGACATGAATTTTAAGAGATAGTAGTATTTTGTTACATCTGATGCAGGCAAATTCCATTTATGACGATGGAAGTGACTGCTTACCTAAATTCAGAAGCAGAATAATTAAAATATTACAAATATAGCTTCTAAGAGACTATGGATATTAATGTAACTTCTGAATATAATTGCAATACTATTAGTAGCATTAAATTTACATTAAAAATAATGGAAAATTTGATTACTGTTATTGATATTTAATAACTTCTTTTGTGATTTCTTGAAATTAAACTTTAATGTTAAATATTAGGCAAAATTATTTTTCTCTCTCCTTTATGCATAAGTCAGGTGGCAAATTTCTACATTCTGGTTTCATCCACTTGTCTCTGTATCTTATAGTTTTTTTGCCTGTAAGAATACAAGGGTCAAATGAGCATTTTATGTTTCATGGATAACTGCTTCCATGATTGTCTTCTGAGGCAATTAGCAAGGATGCAAATCAATACTAAATATAATAATGGTTTTAAATAATGATTACTGAGCTAAAACAAAGCAATTACCAGTTGATGATAATCATTTTATTGCTGCTGGCTATAAGTTGATTTAACTTAAGTGTACAGAAAAGTGCAGAAAATAAATACTCCATTGTAATATTAAGGACAAAGTTGATCATGTCACAGATGACTTGTCACAGATTTGTGTTTTCTCTTCTTTTTCAAATCTCTCTTTTCTCCTCAAAATCTAAATCCTCTCATTTTTTAATGACTAAAACAATTTACATCCCTCTCCAACCTGTCTCCTAATGACATCAGTCCATGGGAATCTCCACTCTCTCTGAAATCTCATATCGCTTACAGAGTTCTCACTTGCTAATAAGCATATATTCCTCATGACAGAAAGTTTTGTATTCCTACTAACTCTTTCGATTCCTTTTCTTTTTCTTCAAACTATTCTCAGCTTCTTCACCACCACTTTGTTTTCAACTCACTTTAACCTTTTACTTGACTTCACTATACCACTGGACTGCTTTAATACCACCACCAGTATTCCCTTGATTGACAAATTCAAGATCAATTTAGTGTTGTATTTCTTGACTCATAAATAGTATTCAGTTTTTATCACAGATATTTATTTTTATATTATTTACGTACAACTTCTACTACCCTCTTCCACCAACACCATTTATTTAGTGTTATTTCCTAAGATTTTTGTGGCAAGCCTTTATCATCTTACCATGCACCCTGTTCCTTAGTGTTCTCACTCAATATTAGGTTTTTTTTCTATGCTTTAACTTAAACTTCCTGCAAAGAATTTAAATTCCATTTCTATTATTCAGCAAACTAGTGGACATTTCCTTTTTGATATTTCACAGACATTTCAAAAACGATATAATTTACTCATTTTCTCCTCACACTTCTCTACTTCTAAATAACTTTGTATCTTCCCCACTATTACACTTATCATGTCTTATTGCAATTGCCTTTTTATGTCATAGAATATGTCACAGAATAAACTTCTATTGCTTTTGAAGAGTAAAGATAGTGTTTGTCAGATGGATAGTGCATCTGGCTGTTAGAGAGCATTCAATCAATATTAAGTGAATGACTGTGAAAGCCTGAAGTCTTTGGGTGATTTTTTTTTCCTCTACATCCAATCAGTCACCAGATCATGACACTTCTATTTCTTATGTGATGGGACAAAAATAATTCATATGAAAATATTCACGACCTTGTCTCTTTAACAAACAGCATAACCTTCCACCCTTTTTACTTCCCCTTAAAGATAAGGGCATCTTGCTTTCTGAATGTGAGGTTAATTATCAATACAATAGGAACTTAAAGAAAGGAGGGCAGAGCAGGAGGGAAAAAAAAAGGAGTGAAGCATTTGGCAGAAACGAAGTATTGTAATGAGAGGATTTCCAGAAATCCTCCCTGCTTTGGGGTGCAGGGAAATTGAAGAGTAGAGAAACAGATATTTTAGAAGTGTCATTTTGTCTTATGAATCAGACTATTTAATGTTATTAAGGAAATATACTTGAAGGACAGAATTCCTTTTAAATAAAGTATTGTGGCTCTTAAACTGTGCTTCTTAAGTGTATCCTACTGTGCATGTGTAATAGTAGCCCACACAGGGCTACAGATTTATAAGAGCTAGAAAGTTATATATAAATGTCATGAAACAGCCTGCTCTTTTTTTGAATAGACTTAACTTTTTAGAGCAGTTTAAGATTCCCAGCAGAAATTGAGCAGAAAGTACAAAGACTTTCCATATTTGCCTATGTATAACTTTTCCCACCACCATCTCCTACAATCAAGAAACCAGTATTGACATGTCATTATCACCCCAAGTCCATAGATTACATCACGGCACACACTTGGTGTTTTATATCCTATGGGTTTCAACAAATGTTGTATTGTCATTACTTTTTAATTATGTATTAATTTTCATAGTATTAAATAGAAAATTTCACTACCCTAAATATCACCTGTGTTCCACCTATTCATCCCTCTCTCCCTGCTCCCAAACCTGTGATAACCACCGATCCTTTCACTCACTCTATAGTTTTGCCTTTTCCAGAATTTCATATAAATGGAATTATATAGTATATAACATTTTCTGATTAGATTATTTCACTTACTAATATGCATTCTATGTTCATCCATGTATTTCTGTGGCTTGATAGATCATTTATTTTTAGAGCTGAATGATATTTCACCATACAGATGTACCAAAGCTTATTTATTCATTCACTTGTTGATGGACATTTTGGTAGCTTCCAAGCCTTGGCATCTATAAATAAAGCTGCAATAAAACATCTGTGTGCAAATTTTTGTGTGAATGTAAATTTTTTAACTCATTGAGTAAATACCAAGGATCATGACTGCTGGATAATATGACTATGTTTAGCTTTGTAAGAAACTGCCAAATTGTCTTGCAAAGTGCCTGTATCATTTTTCATTCCTACCAGCAATGAATGAAAGTACCTGTTGCTCTATGTCCTCCCCAGCATTTAGTGTTGTCATTGTTTTAGATTTTACCCATTCTAAAAGGTGTGTACTGGCGTCTCATTGATACTTTAATTTGTAACTCCCCAGTGCCATATGATGTGTACCATCTTCTCATATGCTAACTGGCCATTTGTATTTTTTCATTAAGGAGGTATCTCTTTAGGTTTTTATTTCCCATTTTTAATGGGTTGTTTTTCTACTATGGAATTTTAAGAGTTCTTTGTATATTTTGGAAAACAGTTCTTTATCAGATATGGCTATTGCAAATATTTTCTCCCAGTTTGTAGCCTGTCATCTTTCTCTTCAGAGTGTCTGCCACCAAGCAAAAGTTTATTACTTTAATTATGTTAAACTTATCAATTCTTTCTTTTGTGGATTGTTCCTTTTGTGTTGAGTAAAAAAATTATCACCAAAATCAAGGTCTTCTAGATTTTCTCCTGTATGATCTTCTAAGAGTCTTATAGTTATGTATTTTACATTTACATTTCAATAAATTTATATCTACAAATAGTCTATAATTCACTTGAGTTAATTATTAAAAAGGTTGTAAAGTCTGTGTGTAAATAACTGTTTCTGCGTGTGGATGTTCTGTTGTAGCAGTAGGGTTTATTGAAAAGGCTATCCTTTCTGCATTGCATTACCTTTGTTCTTTTGTCAAAGATCACTTGACATCTGGGCATGGTGGCTCATGCCTGTAATCCCAGCATTTTGGGACGCCAATGTGGAAGGACTGCTTGAGGCCCAGGAATTCAAGACCAGCCTAGGTAACATAGTGAGACCACAAAATATCTCTACAAAATATATATATAAAAAAAAATTAGCCAGGTGTGGTGGCACATGCTTGTGATCCTAGCTATGCAGAAGGCTGTGGTGGGAAGATCACTTGATCCCAAGAGGGCTAAGCTACAGTTAGCCATGCTGTGATCACGCCACTGCACTCCAGCCTGGGTGACAGAGGGGGAACCTGATTAAAAAATAAAAAAGAAAAAGAAAAAAGTTAATTGACAATATTTTTGTGAGTTTATTTTTGTGATCACTATTCTGGTCTGTTCTTTCATTTACACCACAGTGTCTTGATTACTATAGCTTTATAAGAAATCTTGAACCTTGAAGTTTGTTAGTATCTATCCTCCAACTTTGTTATTCTCCTTTAATATTGAATTGGTGACTGTGAGTCTTTTACTTTCCAAATATACTTTGCATGTTCTTTTTAATCCATATTTTCATTTTTAAGTCTTCCTCTGGACTATTGTAACTAATCATTAACGGGTCTCCTACCTGCTGGCTTTAATCCACCCTCTTAGTTCCTCAAAAGATAACTTTCTAAAAGGCAATGTTTACCATGTCAGTCTTCACATTGAAGTATTTCAATAGTTGTCCAATTTTAAGCAAATTTAAACTCTCTGGAATTTGAGTAAGGCCTTTTTATCTTCTATTACCTACCTACCTTTTCAATCCAATTTCTTGCTACTCCTTTGTAAAGAGAGATATAGGAACTAGGAATAAAAGGTACAGAACAGAATAATATTCCAGCTTCAAAGAGCTTGCATTTTAATTGGAGTGATAGACAAGAAGAAACGTAATATTATGTATATGGTGTTACAGATTGTTAGTATTAGACACACAACCAAGGAGGTTTTAGGAAGTGTAAGGAGGGAGCTTGCAATTTTGCACCGGGAAACCGGAAGCAGCTATACTGAGGATATTACATTTGAATAGAAGATTAAAAGAAATGAGGACATATGCCATGTTTATATCTGGTTCACAAGTATTCTAGGCAAGAAGAAACAAGAAGTCCAGAAGCCTAGAAGTACATATATAAAGAACACAGCATGTTTGGAGAATATAGAGAGGCCTAGTAGGGAAGATGTAGTAGAATACTTGGTAGAACTGTGTGGACCACTCTGTGAATTTGGCGGTTACTCTAAGTAAAATTAGGGCCTATTTTTTTGGTGGGGAGTTGATCAGAGGAGAGACATAACCTTAATTACATTGTAAAATGAGAACCCTGGTCAATGTAGTAGAAAAAAAATGATGTGGAGCAAGGGCTTAGGCAGAGATCAATTAGAAAGAAATTTCAATAGTCCAGTGGAGAAATAATGCTAATTTGTACGGAGGTGATAGCCATGGGAATCGTTAAGATATGTTCAGATTCAAGATATATTTTATAGGTAGAGCCAATGGATGGGATGCCTGGTATGTCTGATGGGAAAGAAAGAGAGGAGTCAATGGCCAGCCCCAGTAGAGATAGAGAGAAAGAGAGTTCCTAAACAAATTAAAAAATGAAGCATCATTTACTTATATGGAGAAACAGTGGGAAGAATAAGTTTAGGATAAAGGAAAATATCAGATAATGAGGCTTGGTCTCATTTAAGTTGGAAATGCCCATTAGATTTCTAAGTGAAAATATTACATATGTGGTTAGATATACAAACAGGAGTTGGTAATAGATTTAGCTGGAAACGTAAACTTTGAAGTCAACTTTATGAATAGTACTTAAAACTAGAACATTGTAAGATATCCCAAAGAAATGAATATAAATAGAAAAGAGTACAAGACTAAAGAACAGGCCCTGGGGAACTTCACATTTAGAAGGTAAAGATTGAGAAAAAACATAAATTGTGACTAAGTCATAAAGAAACTCTAATATATGATTTCCTGGAAGCTTATTAAAGATAGCTTCTGTGTGGTGGAGGGGATGATCAGGGGTATAAAATGCTGCTTATAGGTAAAGTAAGATAAGATGAGGAGCAAAAATTGATAATTGGATTTTACAACATGAAGTTTATTGGTGACATTTATAAAATAAATTTCAATGAAGTCGTGATGGTAAGCCTGATTGGAGTAGGTCCTAGATAAAATTGGACTTAGCATTTCAAACAGTTTTGCTGTAGACAGGAACAAAATATAGCAATAGATTGTGAAGTAAGTGAATCATGATAAAAAAAGAACAGAATGCTTGTGTTAGAATGGATATTTTAGTCGAGAAGGAAAATATTATTGCTACGTGGGAGTGTGAAAAGTATTACTGAAGCAATATCTTCAATGAGTAAGTGACAATGCATTAGAACTGGTGAACAAGGGGAGGGTTGTCCTTAGCTAAAATGGATAACTCATCCGAAAGAGAACATACACTCACATAGTGATAAGTATTTAATGGGTGCTTATGAAAATCCTTATCTGCTTGCTACTGTGCTCTCTATGAAATAGAAAGCAAGATTATCAGATGAGAGTAATGAAAAGGAAAGAAATGTTAGAAGTTTGAAGATAGAGAAAAATATGAAACAGTCATCTTGGAGAAAAGATAGTTAACGAAGTAAAAAGAGATAGCAAGACTTATCACAGAATTAAAGGCTCATTTGAGACTATCGATCATGAATTTAAGTCAGCTGAGTAATGTTCTATCTATTATCAGAATTGCAAGTGTAGATTTGGTGGACAGTGGGATTTAGTCAGTTTTGTTTTAAAAAATGTACATCATGTAATAAAAGAGCGTAAAATGATTTGAGAGTATATAAAATAGAATTAATGTAATAATTGATTATGGAATTTAAACTGGGTAAGGGGGATTGTGAGGCCATGAGAGAGAGTGTAAAGTTAAAGGATAAATGACTTAAAGATTTTAGAGGTTTGAAATATTGTTGATGTTAGATTAACAGGTGAAGTGAGCAAAAGAAATAGAAGATTGTGATTGGATAGTGCAATATATGCAATATTATTAATTGCTTACTGTTATACAATGATTAATTATAATGAAAAGACCTAGCATATGACTGTGGGGCTTGTTAACAATAGTAGGGAGAAAGAAAAAACATTTAAGAGGATGCATAAAACCTCTATAGTGTTGGAAGGATCATCCATATGGATATCTTTATTACCAATAATTATTCATGAGTACTTTTTTAAAAGCATGAGAGTTTTCTAAAAGGTAAGATTTTCTAGGATTAAAAGAGTTTAACCCAGGTACTAGTTGGTAATTGCTTTAAGGAGAAGAGGCAGGTAGTATGGTTTGATAAGATGAAAAGTTAGAGGATTTTAGGGAGTAGAAAAGAAAAATAGGCTATTAGTGACAATGACAAATAAAAAGGACGTCTAACCAATTTCCTGACCCAATAGTATACTAACTGGGAGGTAAAATATATTACCAGAGAGCTCTGAGGTCCTAAGGGGAAAGCCAGATTTCAGTTAGAGCTAAGAAGATGAAGAAAACATTTGGAGAATCATTTCACCATGTAAGGAAATAATTTTTCTGCTGATTGACCATGATTTCTGCTAAGCACACTGAAAAGTTCCAAGAAAAAGAGAGGGTAGGGAATAGGGTCACAAACAGTGTTAGCTAGGTGGATAAGGAAAGTCCTTGGAGTGCTGAGTGTCTTTGGTAACCGACAAGGCCCGGGATAAATGGCATAATGAAGGAAGTTGTGAGGCTCCTGTTTGATGAGTTAAGACCTGAGGAGCCCAATATCTATAGCAGTGATCATGCTGTAAGATTTGCATGAGTTGGGAACATGCAAAGAAGGGCTGGAATTCTTGGTAGACAGCTGTCTCTGACATTGTATTGGGAGCCTTGATGAATTTTTAAAAATTCAACTAACTTTGCAATCCACAGATAAAGTATTAGTCTGTTAGGGCTGCCATAATAAAGCACTAAAACCTGAGTGCCTTAAACAACAGGAATGTATTATTTCACAGTTCTGGGGGCTAGAAGTTCTAGACCAAAGTGACAACAGGGCCATGCTCCCTCCGAAAGTGGTAGGGAAGGATTTGTTCCAGATCTCTCTTCTGGCTTCTCGTAGTTCCTTGGCTTGTGGCATTCTCCCAGTGTGCTTGTCTGTTACATTTCTCCCTCCTATAAAGACAGCAGTCATATCAGACTAGGGACCTACCCTACTACAGCATGACCTCACCTTAACTAATTACACCTGCAACAATCCTATTTCCAAATAAGGTCACATTCTGAGATACTGGGGGTTAGAAAATCAACATATTAATTTTGGAGGGGAAATAATTCAACCCATAATGGCTGCTTCCAACTTTGTCATTATGTTTTATTCTTTTTATAGATAACTGGCTTGGTTTATATTTTGTTTAAAATTTTTACATCTTATATTCATGAATTACGTTGTTTGTAATTTTTTTTTGTATTGTCTCTTATTAGTTATTACTATCAACAATATGTTAGTCTTATAAAATAAGGTTGACAGCTATTACTCTTACCATTTCTCTGAAAACAGATTGTGTTAGATTGGAATTACATTATTCTTTGAAGTTTTGATGAGATCTTCTGTTGACATCAGTGACTGGAGGTTTCTCTCTGGAAATATTTTTGGCTATTCAAATTCTATTTTGCTTTATTCATTTCGAGGCTTCTCTAAACCTTACGTTTTAATAAAGCAGTATTTTATAGGAACTTTGTACAAGTAATTGCATTTAAGATTAAAATATTTAATAACTTCATTAATAATTTTCTTTTATTTTTTAACATCTGAAATAGATGCAGTTTTCTTTCTCTTTTTCATTTCCATCAGTTATGTTTGCTTTATCCTGTTTTATCTTCATGTCAGCAGAGGTTTGTCAAATTGATTAGCTGTTTTAAAAAAATCAGCTTCTTGCTTTATTTTTCTCTCTATTTTATTTCTTATCTGAGTATCTGAATGTGTTCTGCTCATCTTTGTTGTTTCTTTCCTTCTACCATCTTTCTATTGTTTTATTGCTTTTTCTAGCTTTTTAAGATGACTGCTTACATTATTAGCTTATTAATTTTCAGACTTTTTCAGGTACATGCTTCTAAAACTCTAAATGTATTTTACTCATATCTTATTTATAATTGTTTTTAATTATGTTTCTTAAATTTTAAATACAGGAGCCTTTTCTAGTTCTGTTGTTATTAGTTGCTGGGTACATGGCATGACAGTCATAGTGCAGATGCTCCATGTGATTTTTAGCTCTATAAAATTTGTTGAGACTCTTGGGGCTTGGAATGATTTGTTTTTGTAAATATTCCCAAATTCCCTAATATTTTACAGGTCTTGAGAATCATATTTTGCATATGTCTTTTAGACTAAATTTGTTAGTCATGTTATTTAGGTCTTCTTTGTTCTTTTTTTTTTTTTTTTTAACGGAGTCTTGCTCTGTCACCCAGGCTGGAGTGCAGTGGCGCTATCTCGGCTCACCGCAAGCTCTGCCTCCCGGGTTCACGCCATTCTCCTGCCTCAGCCTCTAGAGTAGCTGGGACTACAGGCACAAGCCACCACACCTGGCTAATTTTTTGTATTTTCAGTAGAGACACAGGGTTTCACCGTGTTAGCCAGGATGGTCTTGATCTCCTGACCTCATGATCTGCCCACCTCGGCCTCCCAAAGTGCTGAGATTATAGGCATGAGCCACTGCGCTAATGTTCTATCCAATTTATTATAAAATTATTCTTGAGAAATGGTATGAATTATTACTCTGTGATTGGGAATTTACAAATGTTTTATTGTAGTTCTGACTATTTTTGCTTTGTAAATTTGAGGCCATGATATTGGATGCATACACATTTAAATTTGAATGTCTCCCTGGTGAATTGAACTTTCTATCATTACAAAATAATTTCTGCATATCTTTTTCATGATTACTTTCACCCATTATTTTATATCCATTATAAACAGCATATACTTGGATTTTTTCAGTCAATCTGCAAATTTTTGTTTTTGAAAGATAATTTAGTTAATTTACTTTTAACATAATTACTAACCTAAACAGACCTATTTATTTTGTGTTTTCTACTAGTCTTATGTGCTGTAGTTTCTACTAAATTTTTTTAATTGAATATTTTTCTCTCATTTTATTTTTTCTCCACTGCTAGTTTTGACATTGAAGAATATACATAGATAGGTATATTCTTTATTAGTTTCACTAGAAACCACAATATACACCCTTAACTTACCAATATGCGAAGTTAACTGATATTATGACCTTCCCAGAAAATACAGCATTTCTAGAACATTTTACTGCATTTTTTCCCTTAGTACTTTTATACTATTGTTCTTATTTATTTCAATTATTTGGTTTTGATTTTAATCTCTCAAGATTTTATTATTACCATTTTCTATACTCAAGTTCATTTAGACTAACTCACATTTCATCATTTTTTTAACTTATATCTAGCAACTTGAACATGCTTCTTATGTTTGAGAAATTCGTGATTATATGAGTTTCCACCTTATTTACAGGTATCAACTAATTGTTTTCCAGCCTCCCTCACAGCCAAGTCATGGGCATGCCTACTGAAAGCAGCTATTCTGAAATACCTCTAGCAGACTTTGAATCAGAAGCTAGTGAATGAGGGAATAAGTGGGTGCAGAAAAAAATTCCTTTTAGGTTGGGGATCTTCACCTCCATCCATATTTTAAGGGCACCAATAGCAGTGGCACTTGAAGAACTCCCAGATCCCAGTATTGCCCAGGCTGGTCATGCAATATTTGCTGTATGGCTACTTTTCAAAATGGACTTTTCTGATATTTGTGTGTGTGTGTACGTGCCCTTAACCGTAACTTCAGCAGAGTAATGTTACTAAACCTAATTAAGGACTATTTTTTGAATTACATTTAGTCATCTTGATGTTTGCATTCCAGTTATATAGTTTGCATCTTATATTATAGTGTTATTTAGTATTCGTTTATGACAAATTCTGTGATAGTTACCAAAGAAGCTTTGTTAGTACCAAAAAATACTTTAACAAATTTTAATCATTTATTTAGGGAAAGCAACTTTGGAAAAGATCTCAAAACATGAATAAAAATAAAATCTATATATATATGTGCATTTTACTCAGAATGATTAATTTGAGTATAATTCATTGCAAGCACAACCTCCTAATGATACATTATCTTTCAAATCAGCTACAAAGCAACTGCATATGAACATGTATTTTTACAAATTCTCATGTAAATGATAAATTATAATGGAACCACATAATGTGACAACTCTGAGATATAACTATGAGCAGTAGAAGTTGATATCCAGAAAGCCTAATTTACAAATAAATTATAATGCCATTCTAAGTGGAAATTGTAACCACAATTTTAAGTTATTTCAAATATAGCTCTTATGTTTTTTCTTTCTACCTCATAATTGAGAAGAGTAGATGGAGAAATAATCTAAATCATGGTGTACACATTTGTGTTTTGTATATAAGTTGTTCATATTATTAATTTTATGTTGATTTTTGATTCTTAAGGAATAAATGATTAATCCTTTAAGCAGATTAAAATATTTAGAAATTTTGTCATTTCTTATAAAAGAATTTATTACACAGGCATGTTTGCATAACAGAAAAATATAAAATGAAAAAGCAAATTTATTTTGCCAAAACAAATACATATTATTGTCTACACTTAAAATAAATATAATACTAGATAAATGTTAATTTGAAACCAAGATGTATCAAAATTTGTTTCAGATATATATGAATTGTAGATATTGTACCTCTCTTCCTTTCAGAAAAAGATTTAGATCTTAAAAGTTCACAAAAATTAGCAGCATACTAAACAGAGTTGATTTTTTATGTTTTCTTCTTTTGTGCACAACAGTAACAAAAAGATGTATATTGAAAAACAGAAGTAAAACTTCAGAAGCTTGTATAAAACCATACAAGCAATATAAAAATGGCTGTTCATTACAAATGTGAAGAAGAGAATTGATTGAAATGTATTTGGTGTGTAATTGTGGCAAAATTAGTATTTTAACGAGTCACTGATCTTTCCCTGATGTCAACAGCATGATGCTCATCCTGAGAGCCCAGTTACCTATACTCCCTGGACTTATCTAGTTAACACTTTCTTTAGTTTAGCAACCTGTCAATGGAGAACAGGTGCTGTTGGCCTATTTTTGCAATAAAAGCAAGAGTATATTGCCCTCTAGTGTTGAAAAAGTTAGGAGACCAAAAGAGTGTTCAGAAATACCCATTAAAAAAAGCAAATTTTTTATTTTCTCCTTTCAGATAAACGTGATATACCGATAGACAGGTTATTATTTCCTAATTCTAGAAAAACAAATATCAAATATAATTAATAAATTTGTTTTATGGCCTCTGTTATAAAAAATCGTGACTTGATTGAGAATAAATTATAACATTTTATTATGTTATCTTTTTGTAATTTAATTAGATCCTTTTTCACTTTAGTTTTGGCTAAGTATTTTACAACTTTAGGAAATATCCATTCCTTATAACACATTATCTTCTATCATTATTTTAGATTTTTAAAAAATAAAAATTAAGTGTAAATATCATTTTTAAAAAATGTTTTAAAGTCAAGAACATAACTGTAGAATAGGTTATTCTATTGGTAGATGTACTTTATAGGTCCTTTGTAGCTGGGTTTTGTGCCTAGTAAAAATATATATTTCCTTCTCTGAAATACAAGAGAAAGGATTGAGTAGTAAAAAATTCATTAGAAAAAGTCTTCGAAAAATAACACAAAAAATTAACGATTGAGGTAGAAATGATATATTTATCATTGTATTTAAAAATAATCAGCTGAGATTTTTAAATAATACTGGAATAATAATACTGCATGTTACACTTAAAGTTGGTGAAGATGGTAGATCAAATTTTGTGTGCTTACCAAAAGATAAAAATAAAATTAATATAAATAAATACATAAATTCTGTAGGGACATATACCAATATTAATATAATCCAGATTTCTCCAGACCTACATATCCTGTGACTGCAAATGGGATCTGGTTGATAATAAGTAAACTTAGATAATTTGGTGCAACTGATTTTCTAGTTTTCAAAACTTTAGGCTTGATTCAGAGATCATTGTTCCAATAAAAAACTGTTGAAACATTATAACATTGAACATCAATTTAACTGACTTACTCAAGATTGTTACTAATCTACTGTGTGTCTAATTTAGTATTGGGTTATGCTTGAAGGAAAATAAACTAACCAGCTTATTGTGAAAAGAGAAGCTTTTTATATAGACTAGGCTATTGAAAATGTACCCACAGTCTTCTGGGGAAGCCACATAAGCCAGTTATGTAAAAATGCAAAGGTATTATAAAAAAGATAAGGACAACATATTCTTCAGAGATTTAGAGGAAGAAAGACTACCAGGGGCAGGCATAAATAGGAAAGGCTTGTTATTCATAAGATTATAGAATTTTATAGTTTGAAGCAAACTTAGTTATGAAACACCCATTTAAAAATTTTTCCTATATGTTTGTGCTTTTATACAGATAGTACATGATTCTTGAAAAAAAGAAATAATATAGAAAAGCACAAAACAGAGATGATCAATATTTTGTTGAGCATCCTTCCAAATCTTCCCTGATGAGTGTATACATGGAAATAAAAATATAAACCATTTTATATCCTTCATTTAGAAAATGAAGAAACAAGTTCAGACTCCTTCCATCCTCCACCACCTTTCCCAACAAGTGTGTGGAGAAAAGATCATTTGAGTTGTACCTTGGGGTAGAGAAAGAAGGTGAATATATTCAAGACATAAATGTGGTTATTGTTGTTTTGGCATAATTGTTTTGTGCATTAAATAGCAGGAAGTTTACAAAATGCAGAAGATTCAATTCTGAATAAATCACAGTTCCTGCCTAGGTGGAAATCCATGAATAATTACTCAATTAAAATGTCTGTGTTATAGACTGTACTATGACAGCATTGTGGAGACAGACACACTCACTAAACTAACTTCTGTAATGCCAGGGGTGACTTTTTTGAGATAGTTTTATCTAAGCTGAATCTTTCTAAAAATGAATAAGAACTGATTAGACTTAAAGATAAAAGAGATAACCTGGGTCATTCCAGAACTGTAAATGGCTCAGCACATAAAGTGCAGGAATAACAAGATGAAACATTTTGTAAGAGTAAACTCTCAAAAAGCTTGACTCTGAAGCTAAAGAGAAAAATTAGGACAGTTGCTTGGATTGGGGGCGGGGGTGGGGGTGAGTGTGACAGAAAATGTTATGAACATGGGCATGAGCTAAACTTGTTAACAAAATGATACCTGGAGTCTCCAACTAAAATAAACACAGAACCCAGAAACTAGCAAAGGTGAGGAAGTGGTAGGGACTGAAGCCATTCAGATATCTGAAGATTATAATTACATATGAAAGATATTTAGATGCTGTTTATGGTCTACAAATGAAACATTTAGATGCTGTTTATGGTCAATTACTAACAAAGCATTATACCAGTTTTTTAAAGTCCCCAGAAAAGAGAGGTTGAAGTTCTAGAAAATAGGCGGAGGCAAAAAAAAGAAAATTAACATTAACTTTAGAAGAGATATACATTATCTATGGAATCAGGAGGCAGATAAGGACAGTGAGAATTTTTCGGTTTGGGAAACATTAGTGGGAGGGAGTCAGCTTGGCTCCCTGCATAATTTTGAGCCAGTTCAACCTTCACTTTCTGTTTTCTTTGTAAAGTAGATTGTGGAGCTAGGGAGAGGGACCATGTGGCTTAGAAAGTTATTGAAATAATCAAAATAGTATAAGTTGGGGAAATAGAAATAAAATAATGATGTATATTTCAAAGATGTCTTAATCACATTTCTGCTTTTATTATAACTATCATAATTCCAAGTGCAAAAAGAAGATAAAAATATTTTAAACTATAAAAACACATTATACAGAAAAATATTGAAAGAGAAATAAGAATTTGTTAATGTTCATTTTATTTTTAATATTATGGTTTTCAAAATTTATAATACATTCAAGTATAAAACATACATAAATTTTGTTAAGAAAAAAGCAGCTGAGTTTCTAAAACGTTTTCACATCATCCTTGCTGATAAAGTACAGAAAAAAAGTTTCGTTTTGATAGAAAATGGCTAATAATATTACATCTAAACAGGAAAGCATATCATGATATTATATTTCCTCAGTGATCTTTTGTAGCTTCCGTATAAATTGTTTATATGGAGTGAAAAAAAATCAAGATAGGAAATCGCAACATTGTTACATAGATTAGCAGATTAATGCCCACACTTTTCACATGAACTTCATTAGCATAAGCTTAAGTCAGTAACTTTAAAACCATCCACTGTCAAGGAAAAATATAAGAAAAGAAAAGAAAAACAATTCTACAGATGAAAGGGAAATAGGAAACGGAAGAAACAGAGAACAGATTAAAACAAAATAATTTAGATGTTTTTGCTGATAATAAGATAAATACTTGAATTTGCAGATGTACCTGGCAAATAGGCTGTTAATAAATGTTAATATATATATTTGCTGAATGGATGTCGGATAAATGCCTTGGCTTCTTATATAAAAGAGAAAAATAGGAGCAAATCCAGGATTGAACTGAATTTTACATAGCCTGTCCGGTTTCAGTTTGATTATAAATGTCCCACTGTAAATATTACCTCCAAATCTATACAAAATGAGACAGCGTCACAGATTTATCCCAAAGTCATCCTAAGGTCCTGAGGAGATTGTCTGAATGTCAGAAACCCTGAGGTAGATCTACTCATTTAAAAATTGTTTAATCCTGTTTAATTCTGGGCCACACATTCTGGGGATCTGATTATTATTTTAGTAGTATAAGGGAAAAATTCAGTGATGAAATCTTAGCTATAAATATAAATACAAAGTTCCAAGCAGTGATTACCAGACCTCTCAACTTGGCCACAGATAGCATTTCTACTACTCTATCTAGCAGAGCAAATATCCACATAAGTTTCCTTATTTGCAAAATCCCCATGTTTTTCTAATAAGCAAGATTAATGCATAGAAATTTGCTGTTGATTTTAATAAATTAGACTATTTAAAAACAATCATGATGTTTCTTTGCTTTAGAAAATAAGAACTAAGAAAATGGTAAATAGGCACTATACATATCTCTGCAGGAAATGGTGATAAAAGAAATCACCTGACCTTTACTCTTCTATTTACTGAGTTGACTTCATAATCTTTTGAAGTATGAATATAGCTGATAGCTCAGAGCTATGTACCTAGTATAATATTATGTTACAATATAATATTATGGTAGTAATGTTATCATTATGTTTGAAATGACACTTTTAGGAGTTTGTACTGGTAAAAATGCACACTTTGGGGACTAAAATAAATTTATATTATGTCACTGAAATCAAGAAAATATGAAGGGTATGAAAGTTAGGTGATAATCAGCTGGTTGTTTATGGGTATAGAAAAGATCATTTCTGCAGAAAATTATAAACTGGGCATACTACTTCGATTTTGATTAAATATAACAATTATTACTTTGTACCTCTATTTTGAAAAAGTTAGGATTTATGTAGCAGAGGTTGCTACTGAAAATAAGGTCATAAAATTTTTTTGGCCTGGAAGCTGAAAGGAATTCCATGGGACCAACCATGTGATATCAACCATTTCATAGTCTCATCTACTATTTAATCAATATTGGATATTTTCCGAAACCACTCAGAATCATAAGAGATTGCACTGATTTTTAGCTAAAACCTTTATGATATTTATAATTCTTTTAACCAGATTAAATAATTTGAATTAGCTGTGCCCTATTGAGTAGTGCTCCTCAAACACTTTTGACCATGACCCAGAATAAGCAATAATCTTACATTGGTATCCAAATACACACACATGCATACATGGACACCATAACATAAAGTTTCATAAAGCACTACTTACCTCTGCTGCACATGAAGTATGACAATATTTCTATTCTGGTCTACTTCATTTTCACTTACTTGTTGGTGACCTGTAATTTGAGAAATACCACATCTCTCTTGAAAGATGAGGTACTAATTCGTTCTCACACTACTGTGAAGAAATAACCAAGACTGGGTAATTTATAAAGAAAAGAGGTTTAATTGACTCACAGTTCCACATGGCTGAGGAGGCCTCAGGAAACTTAAAATCATGGCAGAAGGCATCTCATTACAGGGTGGCAGGAGACAGAATGAGTGCTGAGCAAAGGGGGAAAATCACCTTATAAAACAATCAGATTTCATGACAACTCACTCAGTATCATGAGAACAGCATGGGGGTAACGACCTTCATGATTCAATTACCTTTCACCGGGTCCCTTCTATGACATGTAGGAATTATGAGAACTACAATTCGAGATGATGTTTGGGTGGGAACACAGAGCCAAACCATATTATTGTGCCCCCTGCCCCTCCCAAATCTCATGTCCTCACATTTTAAAATACAATCATGCCCTTCTAACAGTTCTCCAAAGTCTTAACTCATTCCAGCATTAACCCAAAAGTCCAAGTCCAAAGTCTCATATGAGACAAGGCAAGTACCTTCTGCTTATGAGCCTGTATAATCAAAAGTAAGTTAGGTACTTCCTAGATACAATGGGGGTACAGGCATTGGGTAAATTTACCCATTCCAAATGGGAGAATTTGGCCAAAACAAAGGAGCTACAGGCCCCACGAAATTCTGAAATCCAATAGGGCAGTCATTAAGCTTAAAGTTCCAAAATGATCTCTTTTGACTCCATGTCTCACATGCAGGTCATGCTAATGCAAGAGGTGGGCTCCCATGGCCTTGGGGAGCTCCACCCCTGTAGCTTTTCAGGATACAGCCCCCCTCCCATCTGCTTCCACAGTTGGTATTCAGTGTCTGTGGTTTTTTCAGGTACATGATGCAAGATGTTGGTGAATTTACCATTCTGGGGTCTAGGGGATGCTGGCCCTCTTCTCACTAGGCAGTGCCACAGTAGGAACTGTGGGGGGAGGCAGCTACAACCCCACATTTCCCTTCCACACTGTCGTAGAAGAGGTTCTCCATGAAGACTCTGCCCCTGCATCAAACTTCTGCCTGGACATCCAGACATTTCTATATATCCTCTGAATTATAGGCAGAGGTTCTCAAACTTCAATTCTTGATTTCTGTGTGCCAACAGGCCCAACACCACATGAAAGCCACCAAGACTTGGGGCTTGCACCCTCTGAAACAACAGTCAGAGCTATATGTTGGCCCCTTTTATCCACAGCTGGAGTAGCCTGAGGCACAGGGCACCAAATCCCAGGCTGCACACAGCAGGGGGGACCCTGGACCTAGTGCATGAATCCATTTTTCCTTCCTAGGCCTCCGGGCCTGTGAGGGAGGGGCTGCCATGAAGGTCTCTGACATGCCCTGAAGATATTTTCCCCATTGTCTTGGTGATTAACATTCTGCTCCTTGTTACTTATGCAAATTTCTGCAGCAGGCTTGAATTTCTCCCCAGAAAATGGGTTTTTCTTTTCTGCTGCATCATCAGAGTGCAAATTTTCCAAATTTTCATGCTTCGCTTCCTCTTGAATGCTTTGCCACTTAGAAATTTCTTCCACCAGATGCCCTAAATCATCTTTCTCAAGTTCAAAATTCCACAGATCTCTAGGGCAGGGCCCAGTCTCTTTGCTAAAGCATAGCAAGAATCACCTTTATTCCAGTTCCCAACAAGTTCCTCATCAACATCTGAGATCACCTCAGCCTGGACTTCATTGTTCATATTGTTATCAGCATTTTGGTCAAAGCCATTTGACAAATCTCTAGGAAGTTCCAAACTTTATCTTACTTTCCTCTCTTCTTCTGAGCCTTCCAAACTGTTCCAACCTCTGCCTGTTACCCAGTTCCAATGTTGCTTCGACATTTTCAGGGTCTTTACAGCAGTGCCTCACTCTCTGAGGTAGTTGTTTAGTGTATTAGTCCATTCTCACGCTTCTGTGAAGAAATACCTGATACTGGGTAATTTATAAAGAAAAGAGGTTTAATTGACTCACAGTTCCTCATGGCTGGGGAGTCCTCAGGAACCTTACAATCATGGCAGAAGGTACCTCTTCACGGGGTGGCGAGAGAGAATGAGTGCTGAACAAAGGGGGGAAGCTCCTTATAAAAGCATCAGATCTCATGAGAACTCACTATCACAAGAAGAGCATGGAGATAACCACCACGATGATTCAATTACTTCCCACCAGGTCCCTCCTACAACACATGGGGATTATGGGAACTATAATTCAAGATGAGATTTGGGTGGGGACACAGCCAAACCATTTTAGATGCTTACAAATTTTGGAATTCACCCCAAAGAAGCACTGGTGCAGTTAATGTTTTTTGTGTTTTTTGGGTTTTGTGCGTTTCCAGACAGGGTATCCCTCTGTCACCCAGGCTGAAGTGCAGTGGTGCAATCATAGCTCACTGCAACCTTGAACTCTTGGGCTCAAGATAAACTCCCTGCCTCAGTCTCCCAAGTAGCTAGAACTACAGATTCACACCACTGCACCTGCCTAATTTTTTTTCTTTTTTCTTTTGTGTTGAGACAAGATCTTGCTTTGTTGTCCAGGCTGGTCTCAAACTCCTGGACTCAAGCAATCCTTCAGCCTCAGACTCCCAAAGTGCTGGAATAACATGTGTGAGCCACAATGCCTGGCCTATGTAACAGCTTTAATTAAAAATTCTGTTTCATTAATATAAAATATGAGCTAATTCTTTATGATTCCTAAAAGCAAACAAAAAAACTCATGAAGCGTGTAAAAACAAGGTATATAATAAAATATTTTCCTCACAGGCATCACAAAAAGTTAAGGTCAGTGAAATTATTGCAAATTCTGAACTTATTCCAATTTACAACACAGCTGCTTTTAAATCAGTTCAATTCACCTCTACAGTTTTTCTCCATTTTTGGTAGAAATTTTTGGCTTTGAATATCTGAACTTTTAAAATTGAAATAAAACTTGCTGATTTGCAGTTAAATTATTTAATTATGCTGCTAAGTTTTTGGCTTCACTTAATCTTTGTTTCTTCTCGACAGTGCAACTGTAGAATCCTAGTATCATAAATCATTAGTAGTTTAATCTTAGTCCTGTTTTTAAGCCTTCTAAATTTTAATTTTGTTATTTTAAAAATAGATCCATAAAGAGTAAACAGGATGATGAATACAAAGAATATAGCATAGTTACTAGCAAGTAGTTGCCATTTATTAAATGCTGGTAAACATCGTTGCTCGTTTTCAATTTCAGCTGAATTTTCATGAGCCTCTTTAGTGATCTGTATAGCTCATCAGATCACCTTCAACAAAGAAACAACCACACATATATGCAATGTGATTTAGTATCTAGCTTTCTTCTGTATTTCAGTCTTTCCAAAAAGTAGCAATAACTACAGTAGTACCTGTAATTGCTTTGTTTACTAACTCACTTCTCTGCTGCTACCAGAGATCACTAGAAATTTACCATGATTATGTGGCAAATGAACTTTGTAAACTGTATTTTAGAGAATCTCTAAACACATTTTGAAAATGTCAAAAAGCAATCTTATAACAGATACATAAAATAATAATGTTCATATCATCATATAATATTTTCTAATCTTGAAAGAGAGTCAAAGATTCTAGGAGATATTTATTCCACTACCTAGGTGACAAGCCACATTTGGAAGGATAGAAGGTAAAAATAAGAAAACAAAAATGAGAACAAGAAAGGCAACACCTACAAAAGCCTCCCTTTTTTTTCTCATCAAAGCCTGTGCAGGGGTCATGAAGCCCACATTTTGTGACAGGTTGTCATGACAAATAATGAGTAGATCTCTCTTTCCAAATTTTTAACAATAGATTTATTAGAACATGGAAAGTCAGATTAAGAAGAATTGGGACCAAAGCCTGTTTAACTTACTTGGTTTGATGGTTAATAAAATAGTTTTTCCACAGATGCAATTTACTCAGTAATCCACATATTTGTCTGTTCTTTCTATATGGTCAACATCACCATATAAGGGGAAAGTGGGGAAAGGAAAGCTCTCAAATGTTTCTGTTTGTTGCTAACTTGTCCCACGGTCTTCCTGAAGAAGAAACTAATTAAGGTAAAATAAAAATTTTGGTGTATCACCTTAGATTACTTAAAAATAAATGCCACATATTTTATACCATTATAGCAGCATTTTAATGTCTTCGTTATTATCCTGAAGTAATTTTTTTAAATTTTATATGACTCATTTAACACGTACCTTTTGAAAAATAATCTCAATTGTCTTATTCGACTTATGGTAACAACGTAAGATTCTTACGTTGGTTGCTCTCCCTATGCATACTCCTGCATGCCTTTTTCCCCACCTTTTCAAGGGTCACACAGGAGGTAAGAGGTTCAAACTAATCACAGACTACACCTCTTTGGCATCCTAAACAATGTCATAATACCATTTCTTACTTCAGGTGTGAGACATAGGTAAATATTTATGGTATATCATGTTTTATGGTCCAGGCTTCCTCATCTCCACTGGCCAGTTTTGCTAGGGAAGGAGAACTGGGAGAATTGAATGGGAAGGATAACTCCTTTAGTTAAAACACCTACATTGAAAACACATATCTGTTCCATGGTGGTAATATGTATCCATCATTCTTCTAACTCTGAACATATTACTGTTAAATAAATGTCACATTTAAATTTTATTTATTCTTTGGGTTGGCAGATTCTTGCCCCATATGGTTTTTTTTTTAATTTATTTTTCACTATTGCATTAGGAGGAGATATTCTAAATATGCAAAACTGACATATTCTCCTTTGTGTATTCAAAAATAAAAATCACATTTTTAATGTAAGAAGTAAAGATTTAACAAAGTATTAACTTGTCATACATTTAATTTCTCTCCGAATCTCCTAGT
Organism: Symphalangus syndactylus; assembly: GCF_028878055.3. Taxonomy (NCBI): domain Eukaryota; kingdom Metazoa; phylum Chordata; class Mammalia; order Primates; family Hylobatidae; genus Symphalangus; species Symphalangus syndactylus. Next base: position 58,881,620 of record NC_072426.2, read on the forward strand.
TAAATTTATTCCTAAAATACTAAGCAATCCTCCAAAGCATTTAAGTAGGTACCTGCTCTTATTGGGTTATTTGGGGAAGTTGTGTGGATGGGGTGGGTCTGATTTTATGTTTGTTTAGATTTTTAAATTAAATATGTAAGCTTGGATAAATTTAAGAATTGATATAAGATTAATAATCTCCTTTGACAAGTTCCAAATATCTTTCAGTTTCATTATTATTACACACACACACACACACACTACACACTATATATATATCTTTTAATTGAGTTTTTATTTTAAAAATTTATATATGAAAATTTTCAAGCACACATAAAAGTAGAGGATATAATTGCTTTATATATTTCATACCAAACCAAAGCCTTTTTATTGCTGTATTCCATTTCTTTTTAGTAAAATGCAATCCAATTTGGTTAAAGGGAGCTGAGTTTTGAAACAAAGACTTTTACAAAGCAGACAATTATATTAAAGAATTTCATTTGTCTGGGCATAGTCGCTCATGCCTGTAATCCCAGCATTTTGGGAGGCCGAGGTGGGTGGATCACCTGAGGTCAGGAGTTTGAGACCAGCCTGGCCAACATGGTGAAACCCAGTCTCTACTAAAAATACAAAAATTAGCTGGACTTGAAGGTGCATGCCTGTAATCCCAGCTACTAGGGAGGCTGAGGCAGGAGAATCACTTGAACTTGGGAGGCGGAGGCTGCAGTGAGCCCAGATCAGGCCACTGCACTACAGCCTGGGTGACAGAGCAAGACTCCATCTCAAAATAAATAAATAAATAAATAAAATTTGTAAATAGAGTATTAGTAATTCCCCAACATGAGGGATTCATTTGTTTTTAAAGTCAATGTGAAGTCACTGGGGAGACTTTGCAAACGGTACAATATGTTTCACAGTGAAAAGCTAAGGTCCATTTACATATTTGGAATCTGAAGTATTAAAATATTTAAAATATTTGATGAAAATTTTTAATTTTTTGAAAAAGTTTAAAAGTTATTTTCTGACAAAAACAACCATTTCAACAACATGTAGATTTTTTAAATTTAAATTACTAATGAGGTTAAGTATTGTAGAACATAGAAATATAAAATGAAAAGTAGTGACATAATATTGTAATGTTTAACTATTTAATCTAAAAAGTTTTCAGTCATCATTAATAACCATTCATCACTCAGATCCCCCAATTAAAAAATAAAGAAATCCATAAAATATCCACAGTGTGATAGAACATACCACTCATTAAAAAACATGTTAATTCTCTCTGATGTAATATGTCTGATGTAATACATATCTTAAATATATATTTCACACATTGATAACATGAACTATTTTCACCCAAAATAGTTATCCTAGGGAAAGTTTGGCAAACTGGGAAATTGAAAATTATTTACGTACTCTAACAGTTTAGAGACAGATGAAGTAAGCTTGTATATAAAGTAATTCATAAAAGTCAGAATCATCTATACAAGGAAAAACATCTAATAATAATGGAAAATTATGTCCATTTGTGATGAAGCAGTTTGGGACTTTTTTTTTTTTTTTTTTTTTGAGACAGAGTTTTGCTTTTGTTGCCCAGACTGGCCAGGCTGGCATGCAGTTTTGTGATCTCAGCTCACTGCAACCTCTGCCTCCTGGGTTCAAGCATTTATCCTGCCTCAGCCTCTCGAGTAGCTGGGACTACAGGCATGCACCACCACACCCAGCTAATTTTTGTACTTTTTTAGTAGAGATGGAGTTTCACCATGTTGGCCAGGATGGTATTGATCTCTTGACCTTATGATCTGCCCATCTTTGCCTCCCAAAGTGCTAGGATTACAGGCGTGAGCCACTGTGCCTGGCCATGGGAAATTTTTTTTTTAAATGCTGTATTAGTTCATTCTCAAATGACTATATAGTTGCAACTGGGTAATTTATGAAGAAGAATTTTAATTGCCTCATGGTTCTGCTTCTCCTTTAAATATCAGTTCTGACTTTAGGTCATTTCTTTGCTTACGTATCTCAGTATAGGTTGTTAGAAGCAGCCAGGTCACTTTTTTTGGGGGTGGGGGGTGGGGGCGTAGTGGAGTTTTGCTCTGTCACCCAGGCTGGAGTGCAGTGGCACAATCTCAGCTCACTGCATCTTCCGCCTCCCGGGTTTAAGCAGTTCTCTGTCTCAGCCTCCCGAGTAGTTGAGATTACAGGCGCCCACCACCACGCCTGGCTAATTTTTTTTTTTGTATTTTTAGTAGAAATAGGGTTTCACCATCCCAACCAGGCTCATCTTGAACTCCTGACCTCGTGATCCACCCGCCACTTCTTGAATGCTTTGCTGCTTAGAAATTTCTTCCACCAGATACCCTAAATCATCACATTCAAGTTCAAGTTCCACAGATCCACAGGGCAGGGGTACAATGTAGTGTAGTTATTTGCTAAGGCATAACAAAAAATGACCTTTTCTCCAGCCCCCAATTAAGTTCCTCATTTCCATCTGAGACCTCCTCAGCTTGTATTTCGCTGTCCATATCACTATCAGCATTTTGGTCACTACCATTTAAAACCAGTGTCTAGGAAGTTCCAAACATATCCTCATCTTCCTGTCTTCTGAGCCCACACTCTCTTTTGCTCCTGCTTCTACCATGTGAGACACCTGCCACCCCCTTGCCTTCTACCATGATTGGAAGCTTCCTTACATCTCCCCAGAAGCAGAAGCTGCTATGCTTCCTGTACAGCCTGCAGAAACGTGAGCCAATTAATCCTTTTTTTCTTTGTAAATTTTCCAGCCTCAGGTGTTTTTTTAGAGCAATACAAGAACAAAGTAATATAAATGCATTCTACATTCATTTTTTTTTTGAACTAAAGGAAGTGATAGAGAAATAGAACATCTGATTCTTGGATAAAAATTGACAATGAGTAAGAGTTTTAATTCTTATTACAGGAGTAGGCAAAATTAGGAAATATGCTTTGAGACTAACATGTCAATGTTCTTTGCACCTAAGCTTCCTGTCCTCTGTTTCATTAGCGAGATCTGAGAATGCCTGTTCCTGCAGGAAAAAGGAGCAATCCTATGTATCTGGGCTGTAATGCTGAAGGGGGCCAAGTGGCTCCCTGTGAGTCCAGATAAAAGATATATTATTAAAGAGAAAAATTTGTAACTACTCTAAACTTAAGATAGATTTATTTAGTCAGCTGGGAATTCCAGAGACTCAAGCAGATACCTAAGAACATGTTTAATTGCTCTAAGCCCCTGATTCCTGATTTCCTAGTTTTATATGTATATAATGGTTATCAGTTCTGTAGAATAGTTTTATGGTAACTGACATTCTTTGTTAAAGCTTACTTTCTTACTTCTTTTCTTTTTTGGTGGGATTAGTTAGAAAATGATCTCAATAGATGTTTCTATATACATATGGATGTTTAGGCAAAAATAAAATTGGATTCTGTGTTCTGGAGGTTATCAAAAAATCTACTATAGGTAGTTAAGTCTGGACTGTAAACATCAGGTTGTTAATATTTTAGCATATTAACACACTAAAATTATCATTGCTATATATGTTTCTTTAGCATCAGCATTTATATACAAATAAATATTTATATTTATATTTTTGTCTTAGTTCTTATGTTTCTCCTCTCTTTCAGATTATGCTTAGAGGATTCTGCAGCAATTCTCCGTACTGGACATACTCGAAATCTCAACTTATATCCTCCCCATCTATTGCCTTCCAGCTTTAACTCAGTTGTGCTCCCTTCAAACATTTTACATGATTTGCAATGGTTACATGAACTCTGGGGAAGTGATATTTGCAACCTGTCATACTTTATTCACTATGGCACTTTAGGAAACGAAATTGGGAAAAAGCTTCCAAAACATTATTTTAAAAAATGAATCTTATTGTGAAACTTCGGAGAAGTTTTCGAACATTGATTGTTCTCTTAGCTACCTTTTGCTTGGTGAGCATTGTCATTTCTGCCTATTTTCTCTACTCTGGCTACAAACAGGAAATGACACTTATTGAAACCACTGCAGAAGCGGAATGCACTGACATCAAAATTCTACCATATCGGTCAATGGAGCTGAAAACAGTTAAACCTATTGATACATCCAAAACTGACCCTACTGTCCTTCTCTTTGTGGAGAGCCAATACTCTCAACTCGGTCAAGATATCATAGCTATTTTGGAGTCCAGCCGATTTCAGTACCACATGGTTATTGCCCCTGGAAAGGGAGATATACCTCCTCTTACAGATAATGGCAAAGGGAAATATACTTTAGTTATTTACGAAAATATTCTGAAGTATGTCAGCATGGACTCATGGAATCGAGAGCTCTTAGAAAAATACTGTGTGGAATACAGTGTTAGTATAATCGGTTTTCATAAAGCCAATGAGAACAGCTTACCAAGTACACAATTAAAAGGCTTTCCGTTAAACCTTTTCAATAATCTAGCTCTAAAGGACTGTTTTGTTAACCCTCAATCTCCTTTGCTGCATATTACCAAAGCCCCCAAAGTTGAGAAAGGCCCTCTTCCTGGGGAAGACTGGACTATTTTCCAATATAATCATTCAACCTACCAGCCTGTACTTTTAACTGAATTACAGACAGAAAAATCCCTTTCATCCTTGTCTAGCAAAACACACTTTGCAACGGTGATTCAGGATCTGGGGCTTCATGATGGAATTCAGCGAGTACTTTTTGGCAACAACTTGAACTTTTGGCTGCACAAGCTCATCTTCATAGATGCCATCTCCTTCTTGTCAGGGAAGAGGCTGACATTGTCCTTGGACAGGTACATCCTTGTGGACATTGATGATATATTTGTTGGGAAAGAGGGAACAAGGATGAATGTCAAAGATGTGAAGGTAAGCATATTTGTAAATAACACCGAAATTTGTATTTCACAGTGTGGTACTGATAAAATATTCCAAATACGATAGATTACTGAAGTTTTTTTTTTCTTTTCTTTTCTTTTTTGAGACAGAGTCTCGCTCTGTCGCCCAGGCTGGAGTGCAGTGGCGCGATCTCGGCTCACTGCAAGCTCTGCCTCCTGGGTTCACGCCATTCTCCTGCCTCAGCCTCCCAAGTAGCTGGGACTATAGGCCCCTGCCACTGTGCCCGGCTAATTTTTTTTTTTTGTATTTTTAGTAGAGACGGGGTTTCACCATGTTAGCCAGGATGGCGATCTCCTGACCTCGTGATCCACCCGCCTCGACTTCCCAAAGTGCTGGGATTACAGGCGTGAGCCACTGCTCCCGGCCTCCTTGCCTCTTTCTAAGTCTTTCCCATCCCAGCTAGAATCACACAGAACAGCTTCCCTTATTATAGTACACGCTGCAGTTTGTAACAGTGAAACTAAGATAGTCATATAACTCTATTTCTGGATTATTTACCCTGCCAAATCCTGCCAAACTTGGGTTTGAAAATTGTGGTGTAAATAGAAAATGGAGAAACAGCACAAGACCTTTCTATAATCTCAAGCAAGCATAATATTTGCTCATATGAAATGTTCAGATATCTGAAAATATGGATATTAGCAAAAACAAATCATTTTATAGGGAATGTGGTATTGGATTGGCCTCAGGTAGCTTTCATTATTATACCTATTATTTATTTATTGCATTATTTGGGAAAACACAGCAGTGTTGCTGGTAGCACTTCTAGGTTTTGATCAATTGACTGAATAACAGCTTCAGCCTGTGATTGCTACTAAATAAAAATAAAGCCAATATGCTACACTAGATTAGGTGCACAATTCTGAAGATAATCATCTTTTAAACAATCTTGATGCAGTACTCTCACCTGATCTTTTACTTGTGACTATCTCAACCTATGTATAACTAAATTTATTTTGTGTGTAAATAATTTTAGCAAACACATAAACAAAAATTAGAGAACACAACCAAGAATGTTAAAGGAATCAAAGAGTGTTAAGATGTTATCGACGTTTTTGGATCTTCTGTTAAAGTGTTTATCTTCCAAAGATAAAATTTGGATACTTCTTCAAAATAACAGGGTATTTTTTTCATCCTAAGACCTGATGGCCACTGTAAAGCAAAATGATTGAAAGCAGTAGTATAAGTTCACTTTTTAAAAATCTTCAAAGTATATGTGAACCAATGAACTCTGTTTTTAATAAGTTCCTATGAAGCACTGCTTGACTGTGACCCAAATATTTCATTTTGAGACTGTTAAGAACAGATAAAGTGACCACAATTGAGTTCTATCCAGATTTTTCTCATTTTTTCTTTTACTTTTTTAGTATGTATTATTCCCTTTAATTAGTATAAATGACAGTTTTCTTTTTATTTTGAAATCATAGGCTTAACGAGAGGCCAGTTACTTCAAAAGGTTCTTTGAGTGGTTGGTTCCTGCATTCACACCCTAAAAATATAGCGTTTCCTAGTTTCAGGCTAAAGAACAATATGAATTAAAAAGTTCTTTATAAGTCTAAATGAATTTAAGCAGCTCAAATTCAACTATTTCACTTTTTCTCAATAGAAAAACAAATTGTTACTCACTGCTACTCAAAATAATATTCAAAAGTCACTAATGGCTATCTTAAGTGACATAACCCCAAATAGAATAAAATAATTTAAAAAAGGCTTGAGCAATGTCACACATGGAGAGAGAATCAGAAACGCTATGTGTGTGTGTATGTATTTATTAGTATGTGTTCATATGGATAGACTTATATCCTACATATTGAGTAATATATAATATTTATTTATGTACACATACTAACTGAACTGTGCTTTTGAAGAAAATACTCTTTACTGCCTCTTTTGTGGTTATTTCTGGTTCTCCCTCAGAATTATTTTTATTTTTAATTTTTAACTGACAAAAACAATATATAGTTTTCATGTACAACGTGATGTTTTGAACTATGTGTAAAAAATGAAATGTTTAGATACAGCAAAATGACGTAGGAATTAATTATCCCAGATACTTATCATTTTTTGGTGAAAACACTTAAAATCTACTCTTTTAGTAATTTTCAAGAATATGATACATTGTTGCTATTAGAATCTGCTATAGGTTTCTTCAACTTGTTCTTCCAATCAAAATGAAATTTTGTGTACTTCAACCAAAATCTCCCAAACCTCCTCACTCTCAACCTCTGGGAACTACCATTTTATTGTCTGCTTCTTTGAGTTTAAATTTTTTAGACTCCATGAAAAGTGAGATTATGTATTTATCTTGCTGTGCCTTGCTTATTTCACTTAACATAATGTCCTCTAGTTCATCCATGTTGTCACAAATTATAGAATTTTCTTCTTTTTAATGTCTGATATTTCATTGTGTATATGTACCCCCTTTTCTTTATCCATTTATCCACTGATAGACACTTAGGCTGATTCTATATCTTGGCTATTGTAAATAATGCTTAAATGAACAAGGAAGTGCAGATACTGCTTTGGTAAGTTGAATTCATTTCCTTTGATATATACCCAGTAGTAGGATTGCTAGATCATATGGTAGTCCCATTTTTAATTTTTTGAAGAATATCCATATTGTTTTCCATAGTGGCTATATTGTTTACATTTCCACCCATGTATATGAGGGTTTCCCCTTCTCCACAACCTTGCCAATACTTATTATCTTTTGTCCTTTTGATAACAGCCATTCTAATAGGTATGGTGTGATATCTCATTATGGTTTTCACATGCACTTCCCTGATGATTAGCGATGTTATTTTTATAAACCTATTGGTCATTTATGTTTTCTTTTGAGAAATGTTTATTCAGGCCTTTTGCTCATTTTTAAGATGAGTTATTTGTTTTCTTACTATTGAGTTACTTGAGTTTGATATATACTTTAGTATTACCTCTTATCAGATGTATAGTTTGCCAATTTTTCTCCCATTTCATATGTTGTCTCTTCACTCTGTTGCTTCCATTGCTGTATAAAAGTTTTTTGTTTGATGCAATTCCATTTGTTTATTTTTCCTTTTGTTGCTTGTGCTTTTGGGGTCATACCTAAAAAATCTTGCCCAGACCAATGTCATAGAGGTTCCCTCTATGTTTTCTTTTAGTCATTTTATGGGCTTAGGTCCTACAATTAAGTCTTTCATCTACTTTAAGTTGATTTTTTTATATAGTGTGAGATGAGGCTCTAATTTCATGCTTCTGCCTATAGATATCTAGTTTTCCTAACACTGTTTATTGAAGAGACTGCCCTTTCCCCATTATCTATTCTTAGAAACTTTGCTGAAAATCTATTGACTGTAAATGCAAGAATTTATTTCTGTGTTCACTGTTTTATTCCATTGTTCTGTTTGTCTGTTTTTATGCTATTATCATGCTGTTGTGATTACTATAGCTTTGTAGTATATCTTGCTTTGTTTTGTTTTCCTCAAGATTGCTTTGGTTATTCGGGATCTTTTGTAGTTTCATATACATTTTAGTATCTTTTAAATTTTTTTTTCTATTTTTGTGAAAAATGTCCTTGGAATTTTGATAGGAATTGTATTGAATCTGTAGATCATTTTGGATATCATAGACATTCAACAATATTAATTTTTCTACTTCATCAGTGGGGATAAGCTTTCCATTTATTGGTGCCTTCTCCAAGTCCTTCAAGCATATTTTGTATGCTTTTCTCTTGCTGCTTTCAAGATACTTTGTCTTTGGTTGTTGACTGTTTGACTATAACATGTCTTAATGCAGTCTTGTTTGGCCTTCCTCTACCTGAATATTTGTATTTTTCCTTAGATTTGAGCAGTTTTATTCTATTATTTTATTAAATATGCTTTCTGGCTTTTTATTAAACTCTGTGTTTTTCTTAAACTTCTATAATTTGAATATTTCCCTCAGACCTATTAATGAATAAATATAAGAAATTTGATTGGAATTGAGAACTATTTACCTACTAGGTTAATTACGTCCATAGAAAAAATATTCTAGTCACAGTTTTTGCTTTTTGACTTTATTTTTTTAGATAAATATAATTTTGTGGGAAATAATTTCAATTATGTGCCAAAAAGTTTTGATAGTCTCATATTCTTCATTCTCATGTTTTTTTTCTGGTAGTACAACATTAACACACTAGTGCACAAAGAGAATTTCATCCTCCTTCAAACTCTACCCCAATTCTAGAACAATGGTGTTGCATAGCTACTGACAATTTTCTGTATTACTCCGAAATAGTATAAAAGAGGTGTTCAATAGGTATTTTAATTGGTATTTCATATATATTTCAATATATTCAAAACCTATTTGAATTTGAAATTCAAATGTCATCCCTATTTCAAGGTATGGAAGAGGTATTCTGTTCCTCAATAAAACAAATTAAGGAAGGTAGGAGTGTTATGGATAAAAAAATCTTGGTTATGTTTGTAATTGGACTCTTCCTTGGCCACTCCCACAATTAGACTGGAATAGCAAGAGCATTAACAACAAATACAGACATAGCCTTATCCTCAGCATCACCTCACTCTATCAATGTGTGTGTGTGTGCGTGTGTGTGTGTGTGTGTGTGTGAAGGCATACTTTCATTTGAGCCCAATTTTCTATTTTGAATAGAGATTCTGAATCATACTGTTAAAGAGTAAGTAATTTTAAGGCAAAGAATTTTAATGTATTGAAAAGAATATGAGTTTATTTTTATTTTATTTTCATTATTATTATTTTTTGAAATGGAGTCTCGATCTATTTATTGTCCAGGCTGGAGTGTAGTGGCAAAATCTTAGCTCACTGCAACCTCCGTCTCCTGGGTTCAAGCAAACCTCCTGCCTCAGCCTCCTGAGTAGCTGGGACTACAGGTGCACACCACCACACCTGGCTAATTTTTGTATTTTTAGTAGATACAAGGTTTCACCATGTTGGCCAGGCTGGCCTCAAACTTCTGACGTAAAGTGATTCACCCACCTCGGTCTCCCAAAATGCTGGGATTACAGGCATGAGCCACCGTGCCTGGCCAGAATATGAGTTTTTTGACTGAAGTTAAATGCTCGTTATTTCTAATACTTAGTTATAATTGGCCTAAGCTATCTACTATAAATCTTTTTTTTGGAGAATTATTCATGCCTTATCTCATTTTATCATTCTCTTCTTCAACTAATGCTACTGAGATAAAAATCAATGTCCTTTTATAAGGCAATCAGAATTAAATTCAGTTTCAATAACTATCATTTGTTTATTAGTAAAATTTCACTGTATACCTAAAAACTCAAGATATATAAGAAAGATTACTAATGTATATAAGCTCCTAGAAACTAATTATGTTTTTAAAGATGGTGAAATATTATCTATCAATTAGGTTAGAGATATGGTCATGTTTTGACCTGTTAATATACCTGTGGCCCTTAATGCCATCACCCTCCTCCCACCTTCCACCCTCCAGTAGGCCCCAGTATCTGTCATTCCCCTCTGTGTGTCCATGTGTTCTCATTTTTAGCTCCCACTTATAAGTGAGAACATGTGTTTTGTGGTTTTCTGTTTCCATATTAGTTTGCTAAGGATAATGGCCTCCAGCTACATCCATGTTCCTGCAAAGGATATGATCTCATTCTTGTTTATGGCTGCATAGTATTCCATGGTGTATATGTACTATATTTTCTATATCCAGCCTACCATTAATAGATGTTTAGATCAATTGCATATCTTTGCTATTTTGAAGAGTGCTGCAATGACTGTATGCATGTATGTGTCTTTGTAATAAAATGATGTATATTCCTTTGGGTATATATACAGTAATGGGATTGCTGGGTCGAATGGTAGTTCTGCTTTTAGGTCTTTGAGGAATTGCCCCACTGTTTTCCCCAGTGGTTGGACTAACTTACATTCCAACCGATAGTATATAAGCATTCCTTTTTCTCCGCAACCTCTCCTGCATCTGTTATTTTTTAACTTTTATTTTTATTTATTTACTTATTTAGAGAAAGAGTCTCATTCTGTCACCCAGGCTGGGGTGCAGTGGCAAGATCTCAACTCACTGCAACCTCCACCTCCCAGATTCAAGCAATTCTCTTGCCACAGCTTCCTGAGTAGCTGGGAATACAGACGTGTGCCACCACACCCAGCTTTAGTAGAGATGGGGTTTTGCCATGTTGGCTGGGCTAGTCTTGAACTCCTGAGTTCAAGTGATCTGCCCTCCTCAGCCTCCCAAAATACTGGGATTACAGGCATGGAGCCATCCTGACTATTGTGAGATGATATCTCATTGTGGTTTTGATTTGCATTTCTCTAATGATCAGTGATATAGAGCTTTTTTTCACATGCTTGTTGGCCGCATGTATGTGTACTTTTGAAGAGTGTCTGTTCATGCCTAGTTTTTAATGGGTTGTTTGTTTTTTTCTTGTAAATTTGCTTAAGTTCCTTATAGCTACTGGATATTAGACCTTTGTCAGATGCATAGTTTGTAAAAGTTTCTTCCCATTCTGTAGGTTGTCTGTTTACTCTGATAAAACCAAATTTCTTATTTCAATGTTCTTTGTGAGCCAGCTCAAATTTACATTTCAATATCTATCCTTCCCACTTCTCAATACGCACTGTTTTTTGTTGACTTGCCCCCTATATAGTTTTCAACTATGACTATCTCATGTCTACCACGACCTATTTTTCTCAGCTTCCATGCCTTTACTAAAATACTTTTCCTGAATCTACCCATATTTTAAGTTCTACATTTATAAGAATGTGACACATCCCCTAATGACTCCAGCAGATGGTTATTTCTTTTTAACTTGAGTCCCTGCATAATCACTGACCTTAATTCTCACTTACCATCTTTATGTATATAAGTCAACTCCAAAATTAAGAGGTGACAGTTTTTCTCATACATCTAGTTATGCCCCAAGGAATGTAATAAGCAATCTTACAAATAATTTAAAAATATTTAATTGACAGTTATTATATTGTCTCTTAACTGTTTGGTGAGGGCAGAACCAATTAGTCACAGAACTGATTTACTTTTTTTTTTTTTTTTTTTTTTTGAGATGGAGACTTACTCTGATGCCCAAGCTGGAGTGCAGTGGCACAATCTGGGCTCACTGCAAGCTCCACCCCCACCTTCGTGCTATTCTCCTGCCTCAGCCTCCCGAGTAGCTGGGACTACAGGCACCCACCACCATGCCCGGCTAATTTTTTTGTTTGTTTGTTTTTTTGGAGACAGGGTTTCACCATGTTAGCCAGGACGGTCTCAATCTCCTGACCTTGTGATCCGCCCGCCTCGGTCTCCCAAAGTGCTGGGATTACAGGCGTGAGCCACTGCACCCGGCCAGAACTGATTTACTTTCTAAAGAAAGAATAATTTGAGGATAGTTTTGAACTTTATCTTGAAGCAAGTGATTTGTATATTTTGCATATAAGACAAAAGTAGAAAACAAAATCTATATTATAAACTTGGAGTCCAGAATAAGTGGCTAGCAGGCTAATTCGTTTGATTTTCCTTCCTACTTAGTGTTTTCAATGGATCTGAACCTAGGCTGGTATTAAGGCTTGATCTAGATACAAGTAATTTACTGATGGATGTCTTAACAGGAATGTTTTCATGCCTTTATTTTACTATATATTTTATGAGTTGAAAACCATATGCTCAAAACTATAAAGTGAAAAAGTAATAAATTGTACAAATTTGATGATGAAAACAAAGATGATAGATTAACAGATATTAAAAAAACAGTTAATAGAGGGTCTCGAAAACACAGGGAAATAAGTTTTAGTTAGTTCCAACAGCCATTTGAAATCTTCTCTTTGTAGGGACATGGATGAAACTGGAAACCATCATTCTCAGCAAACTATTGCAAAGACAAAAAACCAAACACCACATGTTCTCACTCATAGGTGGGAATTGAACAATGAGAACACTTGGACACAGGAAGGGGAACATCACACACCGGGGCCTGTCGTGGGTGGGGGGAGTGAGGAGGGATAGCATTAGGAGATATACCTAATGTAAGTGACTAGTTAATGGGTGCAGCACACCAACATGGCACATGTATACGTATGTGACAAACCTGCATGTTGTGCACCTGTACCTTAGAGCTTAAAGTATAATAATAAAAAAAAGAAAAACAAAAAAAATGAAAAGGTTACTATATTTAAGAAGGACTCTTCTATTAGTAATGTAAATATCTGAAAAAATATCCAGTCAAAATATGTTTAAGAATTATCACGTCACTAAACAGGAGACAGATTGCTGTGAACAGCAAAGAAGAAACCTATTATAAAACAAAATCTCAAAATTTGATTCCTAATTTGAATAAGGGTTGGATGAGAAAGGAAAAAACCCTCACGATTACTAAGTTTGTGTCTTTAGAAAATAAGACATGATTTATCTTATGAACATTAGTACAGAAGATGACAGGCTACACTGGTAAATGAAAGTATTACTTTTCTATATTTTATGATAGTAAATAAGTTTGTTGTATTTGGTAAACTAGTAGAAAAATCTGTTTTTAGAATATCTCATACCTCAGACTCAATGCGGTATGAATCATTTTCAGAGTTAGAGATAAAACACAAATTCTGATTTGTGGTAGATGGAATCCAGATTTGATGCGTATCAGCCAGTACAGGTTTAGCAATGCAAAGGAGTCCAGGCAGCAAGAATTGGGTGGATGACCCAGCCAGGCAGTCAAGCAAGCAGTATGTGAAAGTTCCTGGCAGTTTCTAGGCGGGTGACCCAGCATGCAATCGGCAAGTGTAGCGTAAGAGCTGGGCAATGGCCCGGGCTGGCGGGAATGGGCATATATCAAAGATCTTCGACAGTGGAGAGAAGGTACCAAATCTCTGCATTGTTTATGGGCAGCAGTCATCTTGAGAAAAACAGCATAGACAGCAGTGGCTTACTCCTGGAGGAAATATGGGATTGAACAATTACATCACAATGTGGAGTTTGACATAGGGCACACGACAGAGAATGTGGTAGTTAGGAGCTCAGTCACAGCAAGCCTGTGCAGGAGAGAGGAGCCATCAGCAATGCTTCCCGGAAACGATGGTCTTGATATCCTGATATAGAACTCCCTAGATCTCCCTTGTCAGGGAGGGATTACATTTAGAACATCATGAAATGATGTTCTAAATCCTTAGGTGCCCAGCTGTGAGAATTCGATCAATTGAAAGTCTTCAATTGACCAGGGAGAAAAACAGGCAGTATCAAAGGCTTATAATAAGAATGGTTTCTATTCCATGTAAACAAAGAGTATCACTGTGTCAATTAAATTGCTTTACTAAGTAGAATTTGGCTAGTTTGAAAAGAGAAACTCTATTATCATGTATTTTGGCAGTCAGCAGTGACCTCAGAGAACCTCAAACTTACTTGCAAGAGGATAGTTACTGTACAGGATATAGTTAATCATAATTTTTCTTTTGTTGAAAATATCAGTGTAAGTAATCTAGGTTTTCATTTCTTCTGAATTATTTCAAGTAGCAACACACATTTCACTTTATCAATGGAAGGAAAAATCATCTGTTTTAAAGAGATTCCTTTATGGAGGCAAATAGGATTATTCTCCACTTAAAAAATTGCCAAAATTGTATAAAAGTACACGTTAAAATAAGAATTAAAAAGTTGAGAAAATACATACCAACAATACCTTTTCCTTTGTATATCAGCCTTTATTATAGAGTTCACACAAATATGTAAAGTATTCAGTTCCTGAGTTCAGTAGTATAGACAGGACATATTCACAGTTATCTGCATTACAAGGCAGAATGCAATATATATCATGCCAACATTATTGTACACAATGGGGACAAAGACAAGGGGACAGTAATTCTTCCTCTAGGAACCAGATATGTTTAATGGACGATGTGGCATTTGAGTCCTCTGTGATCATTGGACAGAACTGTAGCAAAGCTAGCTGGGCAGTGTGTTCTAGGCCAGTGGATCTGCCTAAGCTCAGACTTGGCTGAAAATACCAGGACATTTTTGAGAATGGTAAGTTGCCTGTGTTAATTGAATTATAAGGTAAATGAGAAATAGTGGGACTAAATGTGGGTGCTGTTTGTGGCCAGAATATAAAGCCCCTATTCTGTTATAGAACATTAGCCTTTATTCTGTTGAAAATAGGATACCACTGGAGTCACTCAGGATTTTTAAGCTAGAAAGTGACATGATCAGCGTTGGAATTGAAGGAAAATATATTATTTGAACCAGGGAGATGTTTTGAGGAGATCAATTAAAGAATCTGTTACAATAATACAAGCATACTAATGATTGTAACTTAAAATCAGGTACTTATTGAGCATATTAATATATGCTGAAATGTGCTAATCATTTATAAGCACACAACAATATTAAGAAGTAATATTTTATACACTTTGAATGAATAAAATGAGGCTTAGCAATATTAAGATAGTTGTCTAATATATGGCTAATAAGTGACAGAACAAGGAACAAACCCAGAACTATCTGTCTTGAATGTTTAAACTCTCTTTTAAAAGACAATGGCTTGAGTTTGAATCTTAACTTCTGCACCTATTAGTTTACCTTAACCTAATCTCTTCAACCCTCGTACCATATATCTGTAACACCAATGTAAAGCAACCCAATTCAGAATATTTTGGTGAGCATTAAAGAGATAAGGAGTGGAAAGTAGCTAAGACAGAGTTTGGCCTGTAAGATAGACTCAGCCCATCTTGGTGGTAAACAGGATAGAAAGGGAAAATCAGGAAAGTCCTTGCAGAAGTAGAATTGACAGAATTTGAATATGTACTCAATGGAGGAGCAAAAAGCAAGCTGGAAATACAATGTCATCACTATTGTTTTCATCCTGGATGTGTTCATCAGAATGTGTGGAATCAGACAGAGGTAAAGATGCTGGAAGGATGAGGAGTTTGATTTATGGTCTCATAATTTTAATGGGTTAAGGTCGAATGATTTAACATGAGCATCCATATTTGTCTTCTGAAACAACACATGTAGATTTTCTGGCCCCATTGGGTTGGCAGTGTACAATTAGAAATCATCATGCTTAACACTTGCAATTTTAATGGTAATCACTAAATAGAAATATATCAAAGAAGAAAAAAACAGATTGAATAGAGTATTTGCAATATTCGGTGGTAAACCAATAACAAGTTAGTTTCATATAGAGGAAAAATGTCTCATGCATTGAGATAGTAGCCTCTTGTATGCCTTTCATTGGTTATAAAGAAGAAAGCATGAAAGCTCAGTAGGTACAATAAGTCCTCAAAGAAAGAAATTAAAGGAGTGCCTGACTCAAAAGAGAACAGTGTTTATGAAACAAGGAAATTACAATATTTATCTGGAATTTGGAATTTGGAACTCCTTTTTTTCCTTCCTATTTATAACTCCTTGATGAATAAGAATTTCAACATGAGTGCCTCCTACCATCACTGTGAAATGTACCAACTGATACTGTGTCACAAATATTCCTAAACTTAGAGTGTTGTATGGGGGTTAAGTGTCAAGACAACAAGGAAGTTAAATCTTTACTTTTAGTTGTTCTGCCTAGAAATTATGATTGATTGAAACAATTTTATTTAGTTTTATGTGTTTATTTTCTTGAGGACAGAGTTGCAAAGATGTCTATTTTTTGTTAGAAACAAGTGGTTTATAGGCATGCTTTCATTTATATCTGTTTCCCGTGTAGCAACCAGCTATTAATTTTTAAAAATATATATTTCAAAACAAGGCCTCTGACCATGTGAAGATTTTTCTGCTCAGAATATTTTTACTGTTTTTAATGCAAATTAAATTTTAATTTAAAAATTGGACATTGGCTAAATTTATTAGTACTCAAAACAAGCTACATAGTAATG
The DNA here is from genome assembly GCF_028878055.3 of Symphalangus syndactylus. NCBI lineage: Eukaryota > Metazoa > Chordata > Mammalia > Primates > Hylobatidae > Symphalangus > Symphalangus syndactylus. The sequence continues at coordinate 58,898,318 of NC_072426.2, forward strand.
GATCTAATACTAACATAAGTGCTGACTTTGGTTACTTTACCATATTAGATAATTACGGAGCTGAGAGCAATTTCTTAAAACACCAGGGAAGAAGACATTTAATGTCCCTGAGTTCCATTTCACTAGTCAAGTTGTAGCAATTGTCTACGCGAGGAAAAGAAAGTATTAAGAAATATTTTGGTAAAAGAAAGTATTAAGAAGTATTTGGTAAGAAGCTAGCAAAGTGTGAGCAAGGTAAAAAAGCAATCTTTTATAAGAGTCCTTAAATCTTGTGGTTAATGCTTTAAAAGTGCTGGGGGAAGTCCACTGGGATATTTTCTGATTGGTTTTCTATACTTTGTCATTCTCTGTGTCAAGATAAATTGTAATTAATTAGACAATTAATTGGCTCAGATTATAATGAGCCTCCTCAGCTAAAGCCGCTGTGTTCCTATTATGATAACCAGCAAAAGATACCACAAAAAGGTTTCACATCTAAAGAATGACTAAAGAGAAAAACAAATAAAACAAAAATTTGCTATTTTCACGCTCCTTATAGAAATACACATGGTGCCCTGAAATAAATTAAATTATCATGGAAAATAGCAACTAGTTTACAAAGCCCTGAGCAAGCTAGAATATATTTTCAGTATAATTTAGAAAATAGTTTAAGCTGTTAATGTAGTCATAGACATTGTCTTTTATTTTTATTCAACTCATCATTATTCTTTTTTTTTTTTTCTTTTTTTTTAAAAAAAGAACTCATCATTATTCATGTGTACTCTGAGCCTAGCTCTAGAGCATTGCTGGGGTTGATGATTTCTACCCATCACTTTTTCTGCCCCAAGTAAATCAAATAGTTTTCTGATGTCTTTTCTTTATTTTTATAGTTTTTTTATTATTATTATACTTTAGGTTTTAGGGTACATGTGCACAATGTGCAGGTTTGTTACATATGTATCCATGCCCCATGTTGGTTTGCTGCACCCATTAACTCGTCATTTAGCATTAGGTATATCTCCTAATGCCGTCCCTCCCCCCTCCCCCCTCCCCCCACCCCACAACAGTCCCCGGAGTGTGATGTTCCCCTTCCTGTGTCCATGAGTTCTCATTGTTCAATTCCCACCTATGAGTGAGAACATGTGGTATTTGGTTTTTTGTCCCTGCGATAGTTTACTGAGAATGATGTTTTCCAGTTTCATCCATGTCCCTACAAAGGACACGAACTCATCATTTTTTATGGCTGCATAGTATTCCATGGTGTATATGTGCCACATTTTCTTAATCCAGTCTATCGTTGTTGGACATTTGGGTTGGTTCCAAGTCTTTGCTATTGTGAATAGTGCCGCAATAAACACACGTGTGCATGTGTCTTTATAGCAGCATGATTTATAGTCCCTTGGGTATATACCCAGTAATGGAATGGCTGGGTCAAATGGTATTTCTAGTTCTAGATCCCTGAGGAATCGCCACACTGACTTCCACAATGGTTGAACTAGTTTACATTCCCACCAACAGTGTAAAAGTGTTCCTATTTCTCCACATCCTCTCCAGCACCTGTTGTTATAGTTTTGAAGCATTTCCTACATTCTAAAGAATGTATATAACAATTTCTATAACTTAAAAGATAATAAGAAGAACAGTTTGGCACAAACCATTTAGTTCAGAACAGAAAATAATACCACCACCTTTCCAATCACGTCACTTTTTTGCTACCACTGGAGAGGCAATATGTATCTTGAATTTCAAGTTCATCATATTCTTAACTTTCTTGTTACTTGTATCACATAAGAAAGCATCCCTAAACAATTAATTGCTTAGTATCTAGATGTTGTTAATTTGAATTTAGATAAATATGTTCCTACCATACACATTTTCTTCAAATTGCTTTTTCTCTTACTTTTACTCCTATGGTTCACCCACATTGATACCTACAGCCCTAGTTTACTAAACTAATTTTCTTTGTAGTATTTACTATCACCAATGTTGGTATTGTCAAACATTAAAATTTTTATATTTTCCTGATTATGTGGATGAATAGCTATTCTTGTATTTAATGACTATTTCTTTTTTATACAGTTTGCATACTCTGTATGCCTTTTTCTCATTTTAATTTAGAATTATTTTATATTTTATATTAATTTTTTAAAGTTCTTTATATAGTCTGTATCTTAATGCCTGATATGTTTGCAGATATCTTCTCCTAATGGTATATTTCATGTCTTTTTATATCTTTTAATGATGACACTTGATTCATACAACTTAATTTTATTATAGTTAAATATATCAATATGATCATGCATCACTTGTGGGCATTTTTTTGTATGTATATTTTGTCACCTCTAGAAGTTTGTATACTGGCCTTATTTATTATTTAAAGATCTTCTAAAATGATCTGAGCCTGAAAATTTAATTTTGAAATGTATTAAAATTACTTTGTTTGTTTGCTTGTGGTATATTCTTTGTTGTTTTGCTTATGGTATATTCTTTCTCTTACAATCTTCGTGAGTTATTTGCGGTTTATATTTTCAGAAAAAATTTCAATTGCCTTGCTCAAAAATTCTAGTTTTGAGTTGCTCATAATAGATCATTATGATGCTTTAAAACTCTCTACCCGTTGATTATGTCTCATTTTCTTTTTGAATGTTGTTCATTTTTGTTTTCTCTCCTGATTGATCTATTTGACAGAAATTGGCTCACTTCATTTTCCCTTTTCTTAATCCTCACTATTTTGCCTTCCTTTTCTGTTTCAATGTTTGCTTTTTCCTTTGTGCATTCCTTCCTTCCATAATTTTTATTTTATTCTGGTATTCTTTCCATGTCTTCCTAAAATATATGATTAATGAAGTGTCACTTTTTTCCTCTCATATAAGCATTTAATATCATTTATTTAAAGATTACAATTTCAACTAAGTGCACCATACTTTTTTAAAGTAGTTTTGCTATTAGCTTGCAATTTTGAACACTGTCTACTTTTTTTTTTAAATTATACTTTAAGTTCTGGGATACATGTGCAGAACATGCAGGTTGGTTACGTAGCTATACATGTGCCATGGTGGTTTGCTGCACCCATCAACCGTCATCTAGGTTTTAAGCCCCACATGCATTAGGTATTTGTCCTAATGCTCTCCCTCCCCTTGCCCCTCACCCCCCCGACAGACCCCAATGTGTGATGTTCCCCTCCCTGTGTCAATGTGTTTTCATTATTCAACTCCCACTTATGAGTGAGAACATGTGGTGTTCGGTTTTCTGTTCCTGTGTTAGTTTGCTGAGAATGATGGTTTCCAGCTTCATGCATGTCCCTGCAAAGGACATGAACTCATTCTTTTTTATGGCTGCATGGTATTCCATGGTGTATATGTGCCACATTTTCTTTATCCAGCCTATCACTGATGGGCATTAGGGTTGGTTCCAAGTCTTTGTTATTGTAAATAGTGCTGCAGTGAACATATGTGTGCATGTGTCTTTATAGTAGATTGATTTTTAATTCTTTGGGTATATACCCAGTAATGGGATTGCTGAGTCAAATGGTATTTCTGGTTCTAGATGCTTGAAAAATCAGCTCACTGTCTTCCACAATGGTTGAACTAATTTACACTACCACCAACAGTGTAAAAGCATTCCTATTTCGCCATTCTAACTGGCATGAGAGGGTATCTCATTGTGGTTTTGATTTGCATTTCTCTAATGACCAGTGATGATGAGCTTTTTTTCATATGTTTGTTGGCTGCATAAATGTCTTCTTTTGAGAAGTATTTGTTCATATCCATCACCCACTTTTTGGTGAGGCTTTGTTTTTTTCTTGTAAATTTGTTTAAGTTCTTTATAGATTCCAATGTCTTATTTCAATGTACCCAATTATAAATTATTTTAAACTACTAATTGAAAGAAGAAAATTAGCTCATTTTCTTTCTATAATGTCATTTGTGTAATTTTAACAATTACTTTAATAATTTAAATATTTATAAATGCCATGTTGGGACTACACTGAACAAAGTAACTTTGTGTATCTCTCTCTGTGTGTGTATTTTTGTATGTGTAAATGTTCATTTGAAATACTGCTGCTAGAAAAAAAGATATCATTCTTATTACTACATAAACTCCCAAATTTATACAGTCCTCCCAAGTAATATTTAACATATACCTAAGGTGGACCATCACAATTAGTTCCCTATTACTCCTTGCATTCATGACATAAATTTTAAAGTATAATTTATTTTAAATATTGAAACTCTATCCTACTTGAATACTTAATGCAAATTTTAGTTCAGGTATGTACAGCTATTTTAAATTTTAATTTTGATTATAAGTCTCTCACAGATTATCAGTAATAGTTTACTTAATTTCAATTAGAGTTTTTATGATGCTTAAAGACTACTACACTGACCTCTCAAAATGAAAATGCATTTTTCATTTTCACAGTGTAAGAGAAGTTATAGAAATTTACAGTAAATAGAATTAATTACTTTCTTAGAAAGTTTTGCCAAATTGAGACAGCAGAATGTCTCTGCTGAGAGTTGTTCACCCTAAAGCCCATAAACTTTTTTTAGGCTGCACAAATGAAGAAAATACTAGCAACTTTTGTAGAAAGAAGGAACACATTGATTGGCATCCATATAGCACTTACCCTACAGTATAAATTAATTCCTGTTGAATGATTTATATGCCCAAATAGCCACTATTTATTACTGCACCGTATTAGTCTCTATAGGATATAAACAATGAAGGCTTGCTTTTATGTAGCAATATGGGGACAGTGGAACGGGATCTATCTGAGAAAACAGAAGAAAACCAACATTTAAAAATAACAGGGTTGCGGAGGATTAGTGGGAGTAACCCTCAAGATAGGAGATGCCAATTAGTTCCTATACTGAAGCTTTAGAGTAAAGCTAACATAGTAAGACTGAGTACCAGAAACACTATTATAAAAGTTGTAAGAGCTATTGCAACTTCTCCTCATGTGTCTGTGTGGAACTTCTTTCCCTTAGTTACTACCAATTAAAAAGTTTAGAAAACCTTGAAATGACTTGTCTTACTTCTAAGGCTAGTGGAGAATAGAGGAACATGTGAATGTACCCCCTTTTTAAAAAAGAAACCAAGATACAACATTGCAAAGTGAAAGACTAGAAAAAGCGGGAGAAAAGATAGATGGTCTGTATGAAAAAATGTCTCTAGAAGAGTTTTTCAAAGTAAAAATAATAGAACTCCTTGGGTTAATAATTTTGTTCACAGCTTTGAGTTTTTCCCAGATGTAGGTTCTTAGTGCACATCTGTATTTTTTCTCAGCTCTCAAGCCTGCAGAAGGCCAAATGTATTTCTTTGTAATTCTCCTTGTAAAATATTACATCCAAGGATAGTCACATGTGTACCATATGAAACCCTTTTCCTTATGAAGGTAATCACAATGTGTAGAGGAGATATTTTACATGTCTACAAATATGGAGATGGGGTTCTGTACGCAATGAGACCAAAGGCAGCTTTCATTTATTTTATTAAATTGTATTGTTCATTCGATACCTAACTTAATGTCCCTTCCAATCCATTTCTAATCTGTTTGCTTTGGTTATGAATAATTCTTACATTACCATCTTGTTGGTACAATCAGAATTCAGTTGATTGCTTTGTTTTCTTTTGGTTCTTGGGGATAAAGTTACTACATTTTGGACAGTTACTCATCATCACACTAAGGAATGTCCTACTACTTTTCTGTTCAATGCTATGTGATAATAGAAAGATATGAGTGCTTGGTTCTTGGCCTCAATAAATCTAATTTTGAGCGTGTGTGTGTGTGTGTGTGTGTGTGTGTAGCTTCAGAACTCTTTCCACAGTTTCAGCTATTCCCATCTGTTCTGACTCTATGAAACCATTTAACTTTTTTAAATAAAAAAGCACAATTAGTTTTACTACCTGCTAAGATTATATAATTTAATGCTAAGCTTTTCTTACTGCTCTACCTTTTAAAAAATAATAAAAGTTTGGAGCTCCTGTGGTGTACAATTTCACTTTGTATCATTAATACTGAAAGGAAAGGAAATTGAAAGAGACCTTGAAATTGAAACTGGTTCTGAAAATGTTACATTAAAACGTTGTTGCCTTACCTCAAAGTAGGAGAAATCAGTTCAAAGCATCGTGTTCTATAGAAAAGCACATCTTTATTTTAAATGTCTTAAAATTTAAAAAAGAAAAAGAATGGAGGGAGAAAAGTCAAACTATATTCTAAAAATTCAGTACAAGCAGTAACATTTATCAGGAAACAAACATAATTGTTTACATATTGGAAAACAGCACATAGAAAGAAGATAAAATATCGTGCTAGGATATTTAGCTCATCCAAACTTAAAAAGCAGTCAAATAATGATTAACTTGAAAGCTTTTGTTGTAGTAATAAACCCATTACAAAAATTGTCAGATCTGCTGCATTTCCATTGGCAATAGTATGATTGAAGTTGCTTTGCCATCCAAATACAAGTACAAGAATACATACACTTAGGGTAATAACATGGTTGAATATCATTAACATTACACAAGGAATTTTTTAAAAGTCACATTCCTCAGTGACAGTAATGGCTCAGGTGGATGGATAGCTATGAAAAGGTAAAAGTATCATTTCTCTGTGTTTACAGAGGAGACACATTGCCTTTGTGAGCTCCACACTCATTTCATTTTAAAGAAATATAAATACTTTCTGGAATTTTTTTGTCAGCGATATTTCATTAACAGAACATGAAATAAATTCAAAGCCATTTTGCATTTTCTATGTTGACTTCCAAAGGCCTTTAATGATTTTAAAACATATATACATGTGCACTTGCTTATAGATACACATATTTACATTTGCCTACTAGTTTTATTAATCTTTAATATTCCATACTTTTTATGAGCCTTGCAACAGTGATGTAATATCATGCACACATAGTATATATATTATTAAGCTTACATTCAAAAATAGATATGATTTAATCTATTAATTTCATCCATTATGGAGATAAATAGGAATCTCATATCTGAACACTGCCCTTTTTGGTGTGTGTGTGTGTGTGCACGCGTGCGCACAGCTAAGCAGAAAATTTCTATCTACAAGTAACAAAGCCAGATACGTGTATAAAATCACTCTCACTTGAGTACTATGGTTGAATCGATATGTACTATAAACTAAGGTTCAGTTATAAACGTTAGAAATAATACAGAAATATAACCAACATTTTCTGATGTCTGCCAATAGTACTTTCAGGTTAGTATTTTTTTTTTTTTTTTTTTTGAGACGGGGTCTCCCTCTTTCGCCCAGCCTGGAGTGCAGTGGCGCAATCTCGGCTCACTGCAAGCTCCGCCCCCCGGGTTCGCTCCGCCCCCCGGGTTCGCTCCGCCCCCCGGGTTCACGCCATTCTCCTGCCTCAGCCTCTCCGAGTAGCTGGGACTACAGGCGCCCGCCACTGCGCCCGGCTAATGTTTTGTATTTTTAGTAGAGACGGGGTTTCACCGTGTTAACCAGGATGGTCTCGATATCCTGAACTCGTGATCCGCTCGCCTCGGCCTCCCAAAGTGCTGGGATTACAGGCGTGAGCCACCGCGCCCGACCTCAGGTTAGCATTTTTCTGCAGGCCGCTCATGGGTTGCTATATTGCTGGGCAGTTCTCTTTCTTCTCTCTCTCCTCCTCTCCTTTCCTCATTCTTCTTCTCTTCTCTTTCCCCTCTGCCTTTTCATTACTCTCTTTCTCCCCTCATTTTCTCCTTCTTCTCTCTCTCTGACTCTATTTCTCCTTCCTCCTCCCAGTTGCTTAATGTTTATACTAGAATGCCAGTTTGAAATAATCTGTTACCAAGAAAAATTCAAAACCTCTTTGTTTGGCTGTCTTCTCTTCCTTTCCAATCTTTGCACTTCTGCAGGCAGACTACTGTACCACTGTACCTCCATTGATATATTTGCTAACCAAGGACCATTTACTCCAGAGAAAAACATTTCTTATAACCAAAAGAAGCATCAGCCTCTGGGATTATATAATGTCGAATTACTTACATATGTAAACTCATCCTGTTTTAAGTAACTACAGTGCACAAGCATGTATGCTTGGGGAAATGTGTGAAAGAGAAACAGAAAGAAAAAATCCAACAAAGTGAAAAAAAGGACCAAAATAATGGTCCTTTTTCTTATCAAAATTTGTTATTCAAAGAGTAAAGGCAGACCCAGAGCACGCCAAACGCAGTCAAGAGATCTTTATTAGCAGAGTCAGGTCAGGTCGCGCAGAGAGAGAGAGAGCTGTTGGGATGGGATATTTATATCCCTTAGGGCTACGTGGGTATCCATGATTGGGTCTGGGGGGCGGGCCTGGGGATGAGCGCGGGGAGCGGGAGGTGTTATTTTCTTACTGGGTCTTCCTTGGCGGGTTTAACATTACCTCAGGTGTGGAGAGGGAGGAAGAACCCGGAACTGTCGCCATCTTGTGGTACCTTACAGGTCTGCGCCACCCAACAGTTATTTTTTTTTTTTTTTTGACTTCTGATTTCTTTTTTTTGTTATTTTATTTTATTTTCATTTTTTTATTTTTATATGTTAGGTTTTAGGGTACATGTGCACAATGTGCAGGTTTGTTACATATGTATCCATGTGCCCTGTTGGTTTGCTGCACCCATTAACTCGTCATTTAGCATTACGTATATCTCCTAATGCTGTCCCTCCCCCCTCCCCCCAACCCACAACAGTCCCCGGAGTGTGATGTTCCCCTTCCTGTGTCCATGAGTTCTCATTGTTCAATTCCCACCTATGAGTGAGAACATGCGGTGTTTGGTTTTTTGTCCTTGTGATAGTTTACTGAGAATGATGGTTTCCAGTTTCATCCATGTCCCTACAAAGGACATGAACTCATCATTTTTTATGGCTGCATAGTATTCCATGGTGTATATGTGCCACATTTTCTTAATCCAGTCTATCGTTGTTGGACATTTGGGTTGATTCCAAGTCTTTGCTATTGTGAATAGTGCCGCAATAAACATACGTGTGCATGTGTCTTTATAGCAGCATGATTTATAGTCCTTTGGGTATATACCCAGTAATGGGATGGCTGGGTCAAATGGTATTTCTAGTTCTAGATCCCTGAGGAATCGCCACACTGACTTCCACAATGGTTGAACTAGTTTACATTCCCACCAACAGTGTAAAAGTGTTCCTATTTCTCCACATCCTCTCCAACACCTGTTGTTTCCTGACTTTTTAATGATTGCCATTCTGACTGGTGTGAGATGGTATCTCATTGTGGTTTTGATTTGCATTTCTCTGATGGCCAGTGATGATGAGCATTTTTTCATATGTTTTTTGGCTGCATAAATGTCTTCTTTTGAGAAGTTTCTGTTCATGTCCTTTGCCCACTTTTTGATGAGGTTGTTTGTTTTTTCTTGTAAATTTGTTTGAGTTCATTGTAGATTCTGGATATTAGCCCTTTGTCAGATGAGTAGGTTGCAAAAATTTTCTCCCATTTTGTAGGTTGCCTGTTCACTCTGATGGTAGTTTCTTTTGCTGTGCAGAAGCTCTTTAGTTTAATTAGATCCCATTTGTCAATTTTGGCTTTTGTTGCCATTGCTTTTGGTGTTTTAGACATGAAGTCCTTGCCCACGCCTATGTCCTGAATGGTATTGCCTAGGCTTTCTTCTAGGGTTTTTATGGTTTTAGGTCTAACATGTAAGTCTTTAATCCATCTTGAATTAATTTTTGTATAAGGTGTAAGGAAGGGATCCAGTTTCAGCTTTCTACATATGGCTAGCCAGTTTTCCCAGCACCATTTATTAAATAGGGAATCCTTTCCCCATTTCTTGTTTTTGTCAGGTTTGCAAAGATCAGATAGTTGTAGATATGCGGCATTAACACCCAACAGTTATTGCTGTTGTTTTTACTATGACTTACTACAACATAGTTTTCAAAATTGATCTCTGATCGTGATCATCCAGAAACATGAAGGATTTCTTTTTCTATAATTTAAATTTCATAAAAGAACATCAATTGGTCTTTGGAAATAGGGAAACCGTATTAATGTGAAGAGTCATGGTCTTGACAGTCTATAAACTGTGCTTAAATCATAGTAAAAAATAAATATTTTTTTTCTGAGCATGACCAAAAATGCAGGGAAGAGTTTGGTTTTATGGTGAAACAGTAGTTTCTAATAAAAGTTGGATGATACATTGTGAAAGTGGCATTCTATCATACACTTGGTAGAGGGAATCTGATTTCAAGTTTATTTCCTATGGACAATGAAATGGCCTTTCACAATGTTTTATGAAACTGCAAATCATTTCAGTTGTTCCCTGGTTGAGAAACTTATAACCTACGATCAACAGTCGTTTGAAACTAAGTTAGCTCTATCAACATCATCATCACTCTTACATGATTACAAGTAATTTTGGAGCCTATAGGTGTTTTACTCTTTATATTATAAGCTAATGCTATAAATTTTTTTGAGACAGGGTCTCACCCTGTTGCCCAGACTGGAGTGATCATAGCTCACTGCATCCTGGGCCTCCCAGGCTCAGTTTGATCCTCCTAACTCAGCCTCCCAAGTACCTGGGACTACAGGCCTGAGCCATCATGCTTGGGTCATTTTTATATCTTTTGTAGAGATGAGGTTTCACCGTGTTTCCCAGGCTGGTGTTGAACTCCTGAGCTCAAGCCCTCTACTCGTCTTGGCCTCACAAAGTGCTGGAATTATAGGTGTGAGCCACTGCGCCTGGCCTAATAGTATAATATAATCTTAATACAACTTAATATTAATTATATTATTAGTCATGCCCTTATTAGTATTTTTCAAATTTGAACATTTTACAAGTTTCTTTTAAAAAATATGACACACAGTGATAATTTAAATCTAATCTGATTGATATTGCTGCTTAAATTAAATGTTGCCCACACTGTGAGTAACATGAACAATGAATATGGGATTATCCACTGCACAGAGATTCATTACAGTTCAGCTTGCTTGTACTTACTCTTTCTGGCTCATTTTTATATCTTGCTGGCCTTTAAGTGGTGCCAGCTTACCACTTATCTATCATCCCTCTATTGTTTCTCATTAACCTACAGAGTCAAGTATTACTTTGCACAAATTTGATTTAAAATACAGACTCAAATTAAACATTGAAATCACCAGCACTGAGCCATAGTAATAAGTTAAAAAGGCCCCCAAATCTATTTGGACTCAAGAACTGATATGAACAATGACAACTTGAACTCAGGTTAAAGTTGCTTTCACTTAGTTTGCTTTCAAATGAATAAACAACAAAATAATTTATACATACTAGTAACACAAATGTAAAGATACAACTTCCTATTTATTCAAGGGTGTGTGCCAACTTTATATTTAGCAACCTAACAATGGAATTAAGTCAGTGGTCCCCAACCTTTTTGGCACCAGGGACCAGTTTCATGGAAGACAGTTTTTCCACAGACCAGAGGTAGGAGGATGGTTTTGATAGGATTCAAGTACATTACATTTATTGTGCACTTTATTTCTATTATTATTACATTGTAATATATTATAAAATTATTATACAACTTACCATAATGTAGAATCAGTGGGAGCCCTAAGCTTGTTTCCCTGCAACTAAGTGGTCCTGTCTGGAAATGATGGGAGACAGTGGCAGATCACGAGGCATTAGATTCTCATAAGGGGCAGACAACCTAGATTCTTCGCATACACAGTTTACAATAGGATTCACGCCCCTATGAGAGTCTAAGGCTGCCACTGATCTGACAGAAGGTGGCGCTCAGGTGATAATGCAAGTCATGGGAGCGGCTGTAAACACAGATGAAGTTTGCTGGCCCACTGCTCACCTTCTGCTATGTGGCCTGGTTGCTAACAGGCCACAGACTGGTACTGGTCCATGGCCCAGGAGTGGAGGAACCCTCAAATAAGCAACCTTCCATGTCAAAAGATGGGTTCTGGATTTTCTTAATTATAGAAAACCATCTGCCAAGGAGTAGGAACCACATCAGGAAACAAGGACCTAAAATTTCAGGATAATACTAACATATAAGGAAATTCTTGATCTGTAATTGTCAGGTCTATACAATAAACTCATAGTGCATCACTGACTGCCATTGGTGTTCCTCTGGAATGGTTTGCAAAGGAAGCTGCATACACTCCCATTGAAATATCAGAAGAAAATATTAGCATTTCTGCTCTTTAGGCTTTATCTCACTTTTCCAATAACTATATTTTGTCTTATATATGTGAAAATCTATATAAAATAAAAATATTGGTGACAATATTTCTTCTTGATTTAACATAAGCATTGCACTTTTTATAATGATTACTTCTTTAAAACATAAAATTTCTTATTGTATGAGTGTGTATAACTTAGAGCTTGTGTGCCCACTAGAGTAAATATCCAAAGATTTATTCTATTTTGAAAAATACTGCTCTAAGTAAATACACCAAGTCATAAAGAAAATAATTCAGTTCAACTAGTTTCTGTCTAATAGTTCTTCCTTATTTAGTTAAACTGATATGCAAGAACTCCTTCCAGTGATTGCTTGCCTCATGATAGATACAGGAGTTCTGTTTCTTTTTTTTTTTTTTTTTTTACGGAGTCTCGCTCTGTCACCCAGGCTGGAGTGCAGTGGCGCAATCTCGGCTCACTGCGAGCTCCACCTCCCGGGTTCTCGCCATTCTCCTGCCTCAGCCTCTCCGAGTAGCTGGGACTACAGGCGCCCGCCACCACGCCCGGCTAATTTTTTTTGTATTTTTAGTAGAGACGGGGTTTCACCATGGTCTCGATCTCCTGACCTCGTGATCCGCCCGCCTCGGCCTCCCAAAGTGCTAGGAGTTCTGTTTCTTTGCCTAGTTTTCCAGTAATTCTAATATTGAAAATAAGCCTGCCATATATTATCTTCTTATAATATGTTATATGATTTTTAGGTGAATTATGCTTTATTGTAAATATTTATTATTAAATATTATAAAATTTTAAAACTTTAATAATTTGCATTATTTTCTTCCTTCGAAAGACATCACAGTGACCTATTATCATTTAGAGAAATACAGTGGGTAACATGCTGTAGATACAAAACACTTCACTAAGAGCCAAAGTGATTAAGATCCATTAGGTTTCTAAACATATGTAATAGTATGGAATTACTAAACAAAAAAAAAAAAACCTTTAGATTTTTAGATATATTTCTTACACTCAGTGTAAGAAGAGGTAGTATGATTGTCATAACTGTGTTGTTATGGGAAGGTAGAGAACCAGTAGAATGTTGATCAAGGAGGTCAGAAGTTCAGGGACATTTTTAGGGGACCACATACATCCCAGTTCATGGTCCTTCTCTCTCTGAGTTGACTGCTTTATTTTCCTGCGCAGTGTAAAAGCATGTTAGGACGGTAGTTATTGTAACACGTTTTGGTAAATAGTCTAACAGATTTTTACATTCCTAGGAAAATTGTCGTATCTTTGAGCATTGTTTTGTATCTGACTGTGTTTATCATTCAAATGTCGGAAGTACACGAGCATATAGTAACATGTCCCCAGAGTGCAAGGTCTGAGAATTTCAAGGCCAGTGAAATTGCACAGGAAAGGGTGTGGCAGAAAAAAGGATATGTATGCAGGAATATATACTTTATATGAACTTATATAAACTAGATGAAGAGGTTTGGAAATTTGATAGCATTAGGTTTCAGAAAATTACTTAAATGTAAAGCCCTGGGACAATTATCTCAGCATTTAAAAGAAAAAGTCCATCCTATTTAAGTACATTGAGTATGTTTTTTCTGAAATTCCATTACTAATTCTTTACTAGTGTTAAAATGTTCATCACTGGTTACTATCTAGATTTCTTTGTAAACAGGACAACACAATTTTATTTAAATTGCCTGTTTCAGCTGTGTTTGCTGCTCTCTGGCTCTGAGAGAAACATGTTTCATTCAGTTTTACTTTCAGTCAATACTTTCTGTCTCCCATAACATATTGTGGTGCTCCCATTTATTGATATTTCAGCACATGCTGGCCACCCTAATTTTTCCAAAAAGGCTTATTTCCTTCTAAACATGTACCTTTTGTTTAAGGAATAAATACAATTTTGAGAAAAAAATATTTGTTATTTTCCCTTTAACGTGGTTTACATTTGTTGTGTGGCTTTTCTGCAGCAGGAATCACAACAAAATTTAGTGACTACTGTTTTTTCTCAAATATCTTCCTCTAGACAGGCACTTAATAATCAGGCTCACTGGGCTAGAATGAAGGTGTTAACACTGTACAATGTTTCTAGAATTAACTGAATATTTGTTGAATGAATGAATGAAGGAGTGAGTTGTATTAGTCTGTTCTCATAATGCTAATAAAGACATACCCGAGTAATTTATAAAGGAAAGAGGTTTAATTGACTCACAGTTCCACATGGCTGGGGAGGCCTCACAATCATGAAAGAAGGCAAATTAGGAGCAAAGTCACGTCTTACAGGAGGGCAGGCAAGAGAGCTTGTGTAGGGGAACTACCCTTTATAAAACTGTAAGATCTCTTGAGACCTATTCACTGTCAGGAGAACAATACGGGAAAGACTCGCCCCCACGATTCAGTTACCTCACACCAGGTCCCTCCCACCACACGTGGGAATTATGAGAGATAAGATTTGGGTAGGAGCACAGCCAAACCATAACATGAATGGATAGGTGAATAAAGTACTTTATCCTGACAAACTACAAGGATGAAAATTTGTATCTACCTCTTTTCATTATGTATCTTCTGAAAGTTAAAAAGTTTTAGGGGTTAAAATGGTGTTTAAATCTAATTGTCTACTGACATTGCTGGCTTGTGGAACAACCAACACACAACTGCTGATTTTAAAAGAAATTCTGATGAAAGAAAAGTGTTCCTGTTTGAATTTATGTAAATGTTAATTCAATCTATCAATATTTGAGAAGGTCAAGACCAGTTTAAATATATAATACTATTTAAAAATAGGCAAAAGATCTGAACAGACCTTTCTTAAACGAAGACATACAAATGGCCAACAGGTATATGAAAAAGTGCTGAACATCACTAATCATCAGAGAAATGCAAATCAAAATTACAATGATATATCATCTTACCTCAGTTAAAATGACTTGGATCAAAATCTGATGTGGATATGTCAATATTTTTCATTAAAACTTTTCTGAGAATGTAAATTTTGTTTGTGAGATGTAAATTCTGTATTGTGAGAATGTAAATTAGTACAAACACTACGGAGAATAGTGTAGATGCTCCTCAAAAAACTAAAAATAAAACTTCCACATAATCCAGCACTTCCACTACTAGGTATATATCCAAAAGGAACAAAATCAACATATTGAAAAGATATCTACACTCCCATGTTCACTGCATTATTCATAATAGCCAAAATATGGAATCTACCTAAGTTCTTACCAACAGATGAATGGTTAAAGAAAATGTGCTACATATACACACTGAAGTATTATTTGGCCATAAAAAAAGACTGAAATCCTCCCATTTGCAGCCACATGGATGGAACTAGAGGCTATTAGGTTAAGTGAAATAAGCCAAGCACAGAAAGACAAATATTTCATGCTTTCACTCATATGTGGCAAATTAAAAAGTGGGTTTTTTGAAGATAGAGAATAGATTGTTGATTAAAAGAGGCTAGGAAGGATAGGAAGGATGGGAAAATTAAGGGAAAGAAAAGAACTTAAATGTAGTTATTACTACTTAAATGTATACTTCAAAAGGGTAAAGGTGGTAAATTTTGTATGTATATTTTACTTCAATAAAAAAACAAAATAAAAAAATATGTAAAATTTACAGATGTTTATCCTTTATATGCACTTAAATAAACTAGATGAAGACGCTGAAATTTGAACCACTGTTGAGAATACATTTAAAACTGAATAAAATAATAAAGGCAGGTAATAGTTCAATAAAACTAGGAAATATAAACAATAATCAACTGGCATGGAAAAAAGAGTAAATATGGAAAGGTAGTAAGCAATTTCTAGTTCACTAAAATCTTACAATTTATAAATAATTCTATCTGGAACGATTGTTTAACTTGAAACTCTTACAATGTAAATAAAATGCATACAATCTAAATAAAATTCAGTATGTCACTCTGAGAAGCTATTTTCACTGATTAATCCGGGGATTTTCTTCTGGAATAGAGTTCCTTGCACTACAAACCCATAATGTTTTTATGTTTGAAGAAGATTGTATTTCATCAAGCCACATATAAACTACTTATTTCTATGGTCATAAGAATTTAATGCAGTACAAAGTCTCATGTACTTAAAATAGTAACTAATAATTGCTCTTTTGGTGGGAAACATGCAAATGAAGACTGAATTCTTTATGACCTCACAAACTTTGCCTGTTTCCTCCCAGTTGTACCTGCTAAAATTCGTGAACACAATAACCAAGCAAGATAAGAATGTTACAAACTATAATTCCACTGTATTTGTTATTGAAGATGAAAACAAAGTTTCCTATAAAACAAAGTTATTACTTGTTTGAAATCTAGAATCACACTTGTGGAGCATAGCTAGAAATTTTAATTCCCCATAAATACCATGAATATTTCTGGGCAAATTCTGGAGTATTTAATTCCATTAAAAACCAACAGTCTTACATTCTAAACAGCAGTGTGTGTGTGTGTTGTGGTGTGTGTGTGTGTGTGTGTGTGCGTAAAGCTTCATTTTCAAAGCAGTACTTGGCAAGGAGGCAGATATAATTTATGACTGATTATATAGATTCTTACCTGTTTACATGCATTAGGTCACTTTGCAATATTTGTAGATGATGCCTTCAGAAAAGTTTTAATGAAAAATATTGACATGTTTGAGGATTCTGATTCTCCAGGGCATTGAGATAGAACAGACCAAAACTATTACCATTAAGGATATTTCTGCATATACAAGAATAAAACTTTGAGAATTCACTCAATTTGTGTTCTTATGGGAAGGAAAATTTAAACTGTATGGGGATTGGTAGGAATATATAACATGAAAGCAAGATATTAAAGGTATCAGGTGAGAGATTTTAAAAAAAGGCAAGGACTCATGATAATCAGAAAGGTCTGGTTTTGGTTCTTCCTCTGACAGAATTTTAGGCAATACCCTCATTAATATTGCTAGGTCTTCATCTGTATAATGAGGGTAATGAACTAAGGTGCCTTAATGGGCTATAAGGACTTCTGCGAAACTACGAATTGATTATTTTGTGTGATGTAACCAAGATAGCACAAAACATATGCTTTACATAACCTGAATTTTAAACTTCCTACTTGAATGCCATAACCTCATATTTTCTCTCCAGTACCCCAACTCCAACAACTTTTACCTCACTGGCCCTTATCATCCAAATGGTATCATTTTCTGACTAATTCACTATAGATTTAATCCCTGCTCTACACCTTCAATCATTGCCCTTCTCTCACAGGGCAAAACTCCATTCCCTTTAAGTCTAACTCTCCTGTTACTCCATATGCAACTTCAGTTGCTGAAATATATTAGAGAAAACAAGCAATTACATATTGGTTCAGTTTAAAGTGATTACTTTTTTACCTGAAAAAGATGTTTGGTCTGGGATGCTTGGTCCCCCTGCATGATTATCCTAGTGTAGATGTCTACCAAACAACTGGTTTATGTGTAACCCTAGAGGTACACAAAGACATTTCTAGCAAGGGCATAGTTTTAAGCTAATCAATGACAGAATCCTCGGTTTGCCTATGTACTTCTTTCTATACATTATCTGCTTGAGAAGGCACCTGAGATCCTGACATCTTACTGGTCTCTTTTCCACTTTCTCTTTAATGATTGCCCTTTTCCCAATTTGCAGAAGACACGTTATTTCTCATCAAGCCAAATTTTACCATGCTGAAGGTTTATCATCTCTGGGCTGCGAAACAAAAGTTTCAAAATATTGTTGATAGAATATACTGACGGTAAAGATGAGGCAACACATTCTGTTACAAGTCAAGTGGTTCTAATTACTGCTTTCAACAAAAATAATTGAACATCCTCAGTCATGCATTAGAGAGAAAACATAGTAAACATGAGAAAGCACTCTTTTAACATTCACAATATTTATGTTGTTTTTCTCCTACAATTATTTCACTAGATTTACTGCACGCACAAAAATTCATAACGTGGGCTGGACGCAGTGGCTCACACCTGTAATCCTAGCACTTTGGGAGGCCGAGGAGGGCAGATTACCTGAGGTCAGGAGTTCAAGACCAGCCTGGCCAACATGGTGAAACACCATCTCTACTAAAAATACAAAAAATTAGCCAGGTGCAGTGGCACTTTCCTGTAATCCCAGCTACTCTAGAGGCTGAGGCAGGAGAATCGCTTGAACCCCGGAGGCAGAGGTTGCCGTGAGCCCAGATCATGCCACTGCACCCCATCCTGGGCCAACAGGTATATGAAAAAGTGCTCAACATCACTAATCATCACAGAAATGCAAATCAAATTTTTTATTATTATTATTATACTTTAAGTTTTAGGGTACATGTGCACAATGTGCAGGTTTGTTACATATCTATCCATGTGCCATGTTGGTGTGCTGCACCCATTAACTTGTCATTTAGCATTAGGTATATCTCCTAATGCTGTCCCTCCCCCCTCCCCCCACCCCACAACAGTCCCGGAGTATGATGTCCTCTTTCCTGTGTCCATGTGTTCCCCTTGTTCAATTCAAACCTGTGAGTGAGAACATGCGGTGTCTGGTTTTTTGTCCTTGCGATAGTTTACTGAGAATGATGGTTTCCAGTTTCATCCATGTCCCTACAAAGGACATGAACTCATCATTTTTTATGGCTGCATAGTATTCCATGGTGTATATGTGCCACATTTTCTTAATCCAGTCTATCATTGTTGGACATTTGGGTTGGTTCCAAGTCTTTGCTATTGTGAATAGTGCTGCAATAAACATACGTGTGCATGTGTCTTTATAGCAGCATGATTTATAGTCCTTTGGGTATATACCCAGTAATGGGATGGCTGGGTCAAATGGTACTCAAAAGCTTAGAGTCCCAATTATTATCTTGTCCTGCATGAAGTGATAAAAGATAAATTCAAGTTATTACTGGTAATGACATTTTTCATTGTAAATACAATTCTATAATTGACTTTCATATAATGAATTATATGTTTTACTAACATCCTTGGTATGCAGCCAAGAAAGGAAGAAGTAGAAATCAACATGGCACTTCTATCTCATATGTGACGGATATATTCATTATGTTTAAACATTCATAATGCACATAACCTGAAGTTAGATGTTTTGACTCTTCAACTCATAGTCATATGGGTACACATATAGAATAAAAGTCAACTGAATACAGATTGCATTATGTTTTCTTAAAACAAAAACAAGCCGCTATGTTTTAAATAACACAGCATGTATTTTAATATTTAACATTAAGGGAGATTACAAATTATGTTTCCACAATTTGTTATTCATTACTCTTAAAACACATTTCTTCTGCCACCTTTTTGATTATTTCTACTTCCCCTTGTCTGTAAAACCTCTGCCATTCATAGTGTTTCTCTATGTTATTTAACTTTGAAGAATGAACTCCAATCCTGTGATCATATAGACTTTACCCACTACTTCAACTATAAGATATATCTTTCCACAACTTATAGCACTTGTTTTCTGTTCTTTTGAATCACATAATGAAATTCTATCTGATGCAATTTCTTGCATTATTGTTTTATTACTATTTTTTGCATATTCTTATTGTTTAAGTTATAACCAATCTTGTTTCTACCAAAAATGTATAAGTCCTTTAATGGTATAGACCTATCACTTAATAGGATGACATTAAATTTATGTTAAACAAATGAAAGTTGCAAGCAAATGAAATGACAAAATAATGAGTTATAGTTTTACTACGTTCTGCAATTGAATATAAAGATTTTGGAAAAATTGTGTTAGTTTGGGTACATTAAGGAACAGATGTAAAGTTGGTATTAGACATGCAAGAAATTTATTGATTGGGGGAGAAGATGGAGAAGGTGGAATGAGCTTTCAGGTTGCAAGGCTCTTCTGACTTCTATATAAAAGAGAGGAAGAAGAAAGTAGGATAGATAGGAAGAGTTTCAGATTGCAATACAATTCTAAGAAAGTTTAGACAAGGTGGATGATAAATCCTTGAAATAAAGACACCTATTGAAATAATCATGCATCTTAAAGAAATAATCTTAAATTATTATTATTGCCATGGTCAGTAATCGGGTTGGAGGAGGCTGGGGGAGCATTTGGTGCAAAGGCAGTGGTGGATCAAGGCAGGGGCCATGCTTGGGGTCATCAACCAATGTCACTCCCTATAAAAGATTAGAACAGCACATTTTCATGGCTTCCACATCAGCAAAATGAATATTTTTAGTATACTTTCTCCCAGATTAAGGTAAATATATATTTTTAAAGCAATAGAATTTTGATTCCTGCATGTTTAAACTTAATGTTATAACAGGTACTTCAAATATGACTCGAATTGTTGTAAATATTTATTAATTATTATAACATTTTATTATTGTTGTAATCACCTCTTATTCCCTTCATTGCTGAGGGAAGTATTCTTGCCCCTAAGGTTGTGAGTATAGTCAAACACACAATTCCTGACACTGACAGATGAGATGAATGGCAATGTACTGGTCAAATAATACTCACAGCCAGCGGAAGGAGGAAGGAGGACACAGCATTGGCTTGCAGGGCAGGTGGGGGCTGCACTTGGGATAGAGTAAACAACCAGTGGATATCTCAGGTGGAATCTGTATTTCCCTTGGTGCCCTCAGAGAATGTAATTAACTTGTTTGAATATTTCTGTGAGCCAGCAGGAAATGGGAACCTGCTACTCAAAAATAAGCAAGATCCGAGTGTGGTCCCCATAAGAAAGGATTTTTGGCTAGGGACCTTATCCTCTGAAGCAAAGTGAGGAGAGGAACTTGTGGTTAGGGCATTTGAGGCCTTTACTGTTTCACCAGATGTCAACATAGCACATAATATTAAACATTGATTTTAGCATCAAAATATGATAAACATTGATAGTGTCAAAATACAATTAATTTCTTTTAATATTGAGTCTTTAAGTTGTTTAAAACTGTCAAAACTTTTAAGTAATTCTGCAGCTAGCGTATTGAGAATAATCTTTTTGTAATTTATGTTAATTCTAAACTAGCTTTTAAGAAGTATGTTTTTTATTACAGAAGAAATAAAATTTTTAAATGCTTGATAAACATTGTTCAAATGCTATTCAAAAAGACTGAACAACCAACCTGCCACTAATGGTTTATATTGTGCAGTCTTTCTATACCTTTGTCACTAATGACTATTCACTTAATGAATAATAAATGCTGTAATCCTAATTGATGGGTAAATTCTGTATTATTATTAAATAAATAAAATTGGTTTTGGGGAAAAATCAAATGAGAGCTCTTACTCCACACAATTTATCAAATAAATTATAGATAAATCAAAAAGTTAAATATTAAAATAAAAAATGTAAAAGAAAATATTTTAATCAATATTATGAATAAATAAGTTTTATAACAATTGAAGACACAATTAACTACTTAAAAATTAATAGCAGGACTACGCAGGGTGGCTAGCGCCTGTAATCCCAGCACTTTGAGAGGTAGAGGTGGGCAGATCACTTGAGCCCAGGAATTTGAGACCAGCTTGGGCAACATGGCAAAATCTTGTTTCTATAAAAATTAGCCTTTAGTCGCAGCTACTCGGGAGGCTGAATGCTTGAGCCTGGGAGGTCAGGACTGCAGTGAGCCATGATCACGCTTCTGCACTCCAGCCTGGGCAAAAGAGTGAGACCCTGTATATATATATATATATATATATACACGTATATAATTTTTGCATTCAAAATAAACTTAATTGACAGATTATCAAAATTTAAGCCCCTTTAGAGTTCTATAGATAATTGACGAAGTAATCAGACAAAAATAAAAGACAAAATATTAGTGGTAAATAGACATTGGAGAAAGATATACTACTAATACCTTATTAGTAATCAAAAACATACAAATTCAAAGGAATCAACATATTTGCTTATAAAATTAGCAGTATTTATACAAGAACAAGTCATGGAAGTTGGTGAAGAAAACAGTATCTCTTGGGAAACTCAAAAGACATCACTAGTCATCTTCCAACTAATGAATTTCATTATTTTTTACCAAACCTCAAACTTCCATAACATCAACAACAACTATAACCCACCAAAAGCTCTTGCAAGGACATAAGCTTTGGTCAGAAGGCAGTAATGAATGTGACTGTGACAGATAATATGTAATACAACTGAGGTAATTTCATGAAGATTACAATGGAAACAATGCATTACTCTATTATTTAATTATATAATCTAGTACAATTTTAGCTCTAATTTTTGAGGCAGGCAGTGCAAAGAAAAGAAAATGCTCAGTTCTTTCAAATGTGGGACAGGCATTATTATCTCTTCTTTTTTGGTTTCTGAATGAATGAGGATTTAGCTTTTACCCTGAAGCTTCTCAAATGAGTCTAGTTACATAAAGTAACCTCTTAATATAATTTTATGTAATTAAGCTATCAGAGAAAGTATTCAAATAAACAAGAATGGAGATTAGTTCTTACATAAAAATTAATCATGTTTCCACTGAAAAACTAAATTAAAAGATAGATAATAAAAGTACAAATGTAGTCAATGTTGCTGCTGACTATTACCATTTTTCAGATTGTTTCTTGGGGTCATTTTAATTTTTATTTAGAGAATTAGAATTTTTCCTGAAGACTAGGAAGCAGATTATATAGTTTAACATCAGCACCTTGTGGTTCTACAGAACATCATGTGTACTTAAATGTGATTTGTTTCTGTAAAGTCATTAATTAGTTCCAAAATCAATTTTAAAGTTTCCAGAGAAGAAGAGCTCATAATTTTATAATAGACAGAACTCCCGTTTTTTATTGCCAGTTGGAGGGGGTGGTGGGTCTTGATTCTGCTTTCTGTAATAAGGAAAAAATATGTTTCTGATGCCCCAGTCTTCAGTAACCTCTAGCCACTGTAAACATTAAACTTTATTCAGAATAACAAATATAACAGAATGTTCCATGGGACTTTTCCTTTTTTGTTGAAGACCATGGCATTAGATGCTGACACATCCCAAAAAGAGTAGGTGTTGGATGATGGATAGACTCTTAGCCCCTTTCTTAATTCTGATTTATAAAAGGGAAGAAAAAAATCTAAGGAAGCTCCAGAGTAAAGATTTATTTTTGGATATAATTACTAGGACACCTTCTTTTCACTCCCTTCTGTTTGGAGAGAAAGGTGATTTCTACTTTAAACTTGCATACTTTAAACTACATGAAGGAGTTTAGTGAGTCCCAGAGCTAGCATGGAACCTGAGTGTGGGTAGAGAAAGATTTCTTGGGAGAACTTGAACAGAGCTCCTTGGAGTTCAGAGAGAAGAAGGTTGGTGCCTTACTCTTACTTGGAATAATCCCAGGGGATGAGGTTGGTCAGGCAGTACTCTACACTGGAGTGAAGACAGGGTATTACTGGGAAGAGTCTGCACTTTCAGAGTGGATGGCACAAGCTATATTCATCTCGCAAAAATTCCACTCAAGCAGTGAATTGATCTCAGCAATTGATCTCCTTTAGTCAAGCCAGACGTTATTCCTTTCCCACTCATCTATCCTCTGAACAATGGAGGAGCCAGAGCAACATGTCTGGAGCAGGAGGCATTAAAAACAACAATGACAACAACAGTAACAGGTAGAGGAATAACAAATGAACAGACCACTCCCCTTTCTCCCATCACCAAGTTAAATCTGGGCTGGGGAGATAAAGATGTGTATTAAATCAGATAGGTGATCAAATCAGTTTTTAAAGGGAATATATTTCTTTTAATCCCTGAAAATTAAACTGTTCTAACAATGACAATGAAGATAAAAGTTATGAGCTATCAAAGAGGATTAGAGAAGCAGGAGATAATATACATGGGGTGATGACATCGTAAGAGAAATAATGAATTCAACTAGTTATATTGGCTACAGTTGTTTATAGCGTGTGATATTAAGATTTTGAGGTGTTCTTGTAACTCTTTTCTGAATTACCTACCATTTCTAGAACAAAGTTGAGGCCCAATGCTTATCTCATTGTAACACTATTCTCGATAGAACATGATGCAGTTTTGTCTTCATCCCCAGTAACGTGTTCTTCATTTTATCTCATACACATGTTTAAAATTTTAAGGTCTTTGGCAAACTCTCTACCAAACTGAATTTGTTCTTCCTGTCTCTCTTTAAAAATGTTGTTGTGATTACACACTTACATGATCAGTATTATATTTTTAACATTCTTCGTCCCTTTTGAGTTGACATTTCAGTTAGAATCTTTCACCATGGGATAATAAAAAAAAGTTTCTGTTTTATTATATTTGTTCCCAAAAGTCTGACTCGCCTGTGAGACTTCCCTTCTTTCTCTGTTAGATAATTCAGGATGACCCGGTTGCTGTGACTTATGGTTCCTGTCAAGATGACATTACAAAGAAGCATTTTTGTGTGAGTCAGAATTAAGTTCAAACTGGCACTTTCTCTTATTATTTCTTTCTTCTGAGTAAGACAATAGTCTGCAAATACCGTTATGAACTTTTTAGATGCTCAGTATTAACAGAATAAAAATTATAATATACATTCAAATAGATACCACTTCTAATCACACCACATTTTGTATATTTTTATATTGTAATTTGTGTTAGAAAAGCATCCCTGATGTCTTCTGGCTTGCTAGTAACTCCTAATATATTTTCACAAACCTATTGTTTCTGTTTCTCTATCCATTTATAAGCATTCAAACTTCTTGTTTTCAACACTCTAGCTCATGAATTCTCACACAGGAATGTTCCTTTTTCATTGTTCCTCTTCATTGCATAGCATTAAACAGTAATAACAGCAAAATTACACAATAAGGTAAAATAGATTGGCTTCTTTGTGTTGAAAGAAAAAAATTAAACTAAGCGTACTTTATGCTCTTTCATTCCTGGTTTATCACAAAATTATGCCCCATTCTCAGCTACAAACTTTTTCCCTGAATTCTCTGCAATGCTCATTAGATCATAAACCAACTTGCATACACTGCAACCTTTCTGCAAAATGCTTTTAGCCTATCGTGTGCCTTAAGTGAAAACTAGATCTCTTAGGAACACTATTTTCTGTATAGTTCTCTCTGTAGCTAAATATGACTGGTCCAGTAGGGAAGTTTGGCATCCTCCTGCTTTACTGTGCTTCCAAACATCACTCCTTTACCACCATGGGCATTTGAGGTGTTTCTAGCTCCTCATTTGAGCACCTGGCCAACTGCCTGTATCAACCTCAACCTATTCCATTGTCTTATAACAGCCCCCACATCATAAACTAAAAAAAAGTTAGGCTTACTCCTTCCTTTCCCTCCCAATCCCTACTTTACCCTGGATGTCAAATTAGAAGTCAACTTCTAAGTAGAACCTGGCCCAGTCTCATCAGAGCTACCTGAGAGGGCAAGAAAATTTTCCAGTTCCAATCTAGACTTACTGAGTCAGCAAATATAAATCTATTCCCTAAAATAAGAGAGGAAGAAGAGTCCCTTTTGCTGTTTAAGACCAATGCCTTAACCTGTGCCACAATCCCATCTCTGTCTCCTATGATATTAGTGAACAGCTCTGGCTGCTCTATTTTTCAACCTCTCCTTCTCTAAGGCAATCTTCACACCCTATTAACGTGCTCACTGCTTATTCATCTTAAAAACCCTTCTTTGACCTCACATCCCTTTCTGGTTGCAGCCCATCTTTTCTTCTCCCCCTTATTGATACTTTTTTGAACAGTAATCTACCCTTGATTTGAAAGTGTGATAATGACATATTTCCCTCTGGGATTGCTGCACCCTGAATAAGTTTCTTGACTGAAGCTCTCACTTTTTTCAAGTGACCCTTTCTACATAGAATTATTTTTCTTCCAGTTCTGGTAAACACTCCCTCCTTGTCACCTTAGTTTTGGAGCAGTAATAGAGTCCTGCCTTTAGGCTCTGAGCTACTGTATTATCCTTTGTGGTTTTTCTACTCCCTGCCATCACTTTTGTAAATCATCCCTTTATTAAATTTGCCTCTAGTTATCTAATTTTAATGTGGCATGCTTCCTGTGAGGATCTTAACTAATGCAATGTTCAGTTCTCACCCAGTGTAATCTGGCTTCTACCACATTTTTATAATAAAACTGTTCTTGCTAAGTGCTCCAAATACCTACTAATTCCTATTCATAATTAGTCTTTTCAATTTTTATTATATTGCCATACATCTAGTGACACTCTCCTGCAACTTGCTATTTTCACAAATTCAAATGTACAACGGTCCTCTTGTTTTACTGTAGCTCCTCTCTTTCTTTGATTAACATACGTTTTTTTGGTATTCTCTTCTAATTTGGTGTTTTCCTCCAGGAATTTCGTTGCTACCTCTAGGGCCAGCTCAGCCCATTTTTATTTCTTGTTCTACATTTTCATATTAGGGAAGCTAATCAATAGACAGAGTTTCAACAATCACATGTATGTTAAAGTATCCTAAATCGATATATGTACCCATATTTCTTTCCTGACATTCATATTTTAATACAGACACCATCTCCTGGAAGTTTCTGTCCAAAGTGTTTCCATGAACCCTGCCCTTTGTTAAGAGTGTTTATCCTGTTTATTATTATTATTATTATTATTTGATAGCAAATTGATACAACCAGACATTCATGGTAAGAATTCTAAGAGTTATGTCTGATTGTCTCCATCACTTCCAACATCTAATCAAGAGTTATCACTGATTATATCTGCTAAATACCTCCTTGAATGTATACCATTCTATCCTCTACTACAAGTACATTCGTAGGAATCATTGAGCTAATGATTTCTTCCACTCAGGATCATTCTTTTTTTTTTTTTTTTGAGATGGAGTTTTACTCTTATTGCCCAGGCTGGAGAGTAGTGGTGCAATCTCAGCTCATCACAAACTCCGCCTCCTGGGTTCAAGAGATTCTCCTGCCTCAGCCTCTCAAGTAGCTGGGATTACAGGCATGCACCACCATGCCCAGCTGTTTTTGTATTTTTAGTAGAGATGGGGTTTTTCCATGTTGTTCAGGCTGGTTTCAAACTCCTGACCTCAGGTGATCTGCCCGCCTTGGCCTCCCAAAGTGCAGGGATTACAGGCGTGAGATAAAGTGCGTGGCCATGAGGCTCTTATAACAATGCTTACCAAAAAAGTTCAATGCTCAAAATGGTGCTCTAACATGATATTAAAATGTAAGTTTCCAACAAGGTACCGAAATACAATAGGTATGAAATTATAAAATCAATCAGGATATAAATGGTCTTCAAAGGAAATAATCCAAATTTGTATCTGTTATTTAAAACTTCTCACTATTTATGAGTGTATAAAAAAGACCAAGAGAGCAGTTTGAGAAAATTTATTCTAAAATAAATCCTGTGAATCCCTAGTCTCTTTCCAAGAAGAAGGTAGGATGTAAGTTGTCCTCTTTATCACCTCAAATATAGTGATTGCACTTCAAGGAGATAGCCCAGAGAGCTTGGTATGTGTTATATACACTCCATAAGTGTTGAGATACAATGCTCTCACCCAGAAATCTAGAAATCAATGCACGGGCTGACAAACTTTTAATGGTGAGGCTGAGAGCCAAATTCTATCTTCCATCCCAGATGGTATGAAGTCCTGTTCAAGGGGAATGTGTGGAGGCATATAAAGACTCCAACATATGCGTGGTGTTGCCCGCCTGTGAAGTTCACTAAGGAGGAGTGGTCAAGCAGTGGCACACAATAACTTACCTACAAAGCATGCAGAAATGCATCCTGAGAATATCATGGGGATCCACAGTGCTGATAACCTTCAAAGAACCCATGAACACTCCAATAGATAAGGTGTCAACTTCAACCACCGGCCAGGTTACTTCTTTTTTCTATCATCCCAAGCTGGGAGTTAACAGCAACTAGACTCTGTAATTATGGAAGTCAGCAGAGAGAACAGAAGCCATCATTCTTCTTTCTTCAAATGCAGGTTGTAGCCTTTTACATGATTCTACTTTGATTTTCTCAAGATTCATCTCCCATAAAACTATCAGAAAAATCTATTAAAATACAAATCAGTTAAATCCTACTAAAGTCCTACATGAAACTCTTCAGTAGCTCTTTTATTTGAAAGCTCCTATGCTGTACAATAACCTCCACAACACTGTGCCTGCGTATCTCTCTGAGGCAAATTCTTGCAAACCACCCCCGCCACCAAAAAAAGAAAAATGATGGAGAAATGTTGAGGAAAAAACGACAAGTCTCCTACATCTGGAATTTAATGCTGCTGGCACAAGGGAACTGGAGAGTAAATTACAGAAATGGTGAGAGTCAATATTATTGCTTTTTTCTTTAAATTGTGATTTCTTTGAAAATTAAATTATACACATACATAAATACATGTGTATAATCTGAGTTTCACAGAAATCACAATGTATGTGTGTGTGTGTGTGTGTGTGTACTTTAAAAAAATAAGACTATGAGAAAATGTTTGAGTGCATGTGAATGTAGGTATGTATCTTGGTGTGTTTTGGAGAAAAAACATGCAGAAATCATAGTTCAAATATACTTAACTATAATGTTAACTTTCTCCATGACATTTTTTCTACAGAAAGAAATAATTATTATTCCTTCTTATAACACATTTTTGAGAGCTTTTTACTGACCCAAACCAGTTTGCTTCAATAAAGCCAATTATACAACATGTTTCCTATGCTATAGAAAATTAACTTAAGGGTAAAGTACATGCAATCAAATGGAAAACTGGCAACACAAGGAGTTGAAAGGGAAATATAATTTAATTATTCTAGAACTAGAGCAAAGAATATGTGGAGGAAAAGGGCTCTAAATAATGTTCAAATCATGAATTGAAAATCATAAGTATTAATTTTAAGACTATAATAGTAGTTCAATGGCTATACAAGTATTAGTTGATGAACCCAAGTGACAACATAATTGAAAGGAACAAGTGTCACAGATATTACTTAAGGAAATGATTCCATCTATAAAGATTTTTGCAGAATTTACATAATTCTTATCAATAAAATCATACTACATAAATACGTACCTTGGAAAATTATATCTTTGTATTTCAACCCAGGGTTACTACATTTGAAATTAAAGAAACTTTAAATTCAGTCATCACTTTAAATTATGTCTCTGTATATTAACTTCTATTCCATTTAATGTGAATAAATATGTACTACAGAATTTATAAACTCTAGAAATGTAAGATATGCTCTTCACATTGTAGTATGCTGATGGAATTTACATGGAATAGGTCTCCTCTGATTATGGCCATTATGAAGAACAAATGGCAGAGTTAGAAACCTACTAATAAATTTAAATTTTCCTTTAAGCTTAAATTCTATCAGGAACTCTCAATAATCTTCCTCAATTTTAAGTTTTTATTTCAGTGTACATTTTGTTTCCTCGTGTTCATAAGCAAATTATTAAAAAGAAATATATCCTTACCTAATTGAAGTCAGACATTCTCCAGGTAAGATACTAAGCTATCAAACAGGATGAGATTGTCAAATCCGAGTAGCATAAATCTCACTCACTGATATTCTACTCAGTATCACTCTTTACTAAATAATTTCATGGATGCAAGTAGCCAGGCTCAGATGAAGCAGAGAATGTTCTAGGCTGTTGAGGCTGTTCCCCAGCTTCCTTCCTCCCATGTTGGATGTGTCACACTGGTCCAATACAGTGAGGTCCCTAAGGGAGATTTGTGGGGTCTAACTGCCTTTGTTTTGTGTTGCTATTACAGAATAGCAAGACTCGGTAATTTATAATGAACAAAAATTTATTTGGCTTGTGGTTGCAGGAAGTCTAGGGACATAGCGCCAGCATCTGCTAAGGGCCTTTGTGCCGTGTCACCCATGGCTGAAGGCAGAAGAGCAAGTGAATTCCCAAAACAGAGAAAAGATAGGGCCAACCTTTTATCACTCCCAAGATTTCTAACTCATACCCATGATGCCAGCATTAATCCATTCATGAGAGAAAAACCCTCATGGCCTAATAATTTCTTAACAGTTCCACCTCTTAATTTCATCACAATGGCAATTATATTTCAACATGAGTTTTGAAGGGGACATCCCAACAGTAGCATTCTACCCCTGCCCTCTCAAAACTCATCATTCTCACATACAAAATACATTCATTCTATTCCAGTAGCCCCAAAGGTCTTAATTCCTTCCAGCACCAATTTAAAATTTAGAAGTACAGAGTCTCATCTGAATCAGAAATGGGTGAGACTCAAGGCATGATTCATTCTGAGGCAAATTTCCTCCAGCTTCAAGTCTGTAAAATCAAAATAAGCTATTTACTTCCAAAATACAATGGTGGGACAGGCATAGGAGAGGCATTCCCATTTGAAAATAAAAGAAATAGGTAAGAAAAGATGGGTAACTACTGCCAAGTAAGTCAAAACCCAACAGGGAAAGAAACATTCAGTTATAAATCTGAAGAATAATCACCTTTGACTCCGTGTCCCACATCCCCCAAGGCCTCAGCCAGCCTCACTCCTTTGGCTTTGCAGGCCTCAGTTCACCCAGCAGCTTTCAGGTGGTGGAGCTTCCTGTCTGTAGCTTTCCCAGAATGAAGCTGCATGATAGTAACTCTACAGTTCTGGGGTTTTCAAGGTGACCCCACCTTCATGGCTTCACTAGGCATTGCTCAAGTGAGGATTCTCTAGAGTGGCTTCACTCCTGTGCTTTTGCTGGGCATTTTCCTAGTGGGAGCTGTGTGAAGTGGCTCTTCCCCTGTGAGGAGGTCTGCCTGGGCTCCTAAGTAGTGATGGAGGTGGAGATCATCATGCCTTTACAGCTCTTGCATGATGTGAGCTTGCAGAATTAGCACCATGTGGATACTGCCAACTTGTACCTTCCAGCGTGGCAGGCCAAGCCACAACTGGGGCCACTTGAGTCATGGCTAGGCTGGTCAAGAAGCATTGCACTAGAATGGCAGAGTACAGAGGACCATGGCAGATCTGGGCAATGAGCTTGTAGAAGGTGCCCTGGGACCATCTCCAAAACCATTCTGCCCTCCTATAGCATGGGCCTGTCATAAAAGTAGCACCATCAAAGTTCTCTGTAATGCCTTTGGTGCTATTCTCCCTTTGTGTTCGTGATACCTTTTGTCCATACAAATCTCTTTAGCAAATGATGGATGGCTACACCCTTGTTTGCTCTCCTTAACACACTTTTTTACTCTTTTCATGGCCAGCCTGCAAATTTTATAATTTTTTACATTCTGCTTCTCTTTTAATTATAAATTCCATCTTTAATTCTTTGTTTTTCTCTTGCATCTTACTGTATGTGATTTATTAATTTTTTTTATTTCCATAGGTTACTGGGGAACAGGTGGTTTTGGTTACATGAATAAGTTTTTTTTTTTTTTTTTTTGAGATGGAGTTTTGCTCTTGTTGCCCAGGCTGGAGTGCAATGGCGTGATCTCGGCTCACTGCAACCTCTGCCTCCCGGGTTCAGGCGATTCTCCTGCCTCAGCCTCCCGACTAGCTGGGATTACAGGCATGTGCCACCATAGCCGGCTAATTTTGTATTTTTAGTAGAGATGGGGTTTCTCCATGTTGGTCAGGCTGGTCTCAAACTCCAGACCTCAGGTGATCTGCCTGCCTTGGCATCCTGAAGTGCTGGGAGTACAGATGTGAGCCACCGCACCTGGCCAACATGAATAAGTTCCTTAGTGGTGATTTGTGAGATTTTGGTGCACCCATCACCCAAGCAGTACACACTGCACCCATTTTGTAGTATTTTAGCCCTCACCCCCTTCCCACCCTTTTCTCCTGAGTCCCCAAAGTCCATTGTGTCATTTGTATGCCTTTGCATCCTCATAGCTTAGCTCGCACCTATGAGTGAGAACATACAATGTTTGGTGTATCAGTCTGTTTTCATGCTGCTGATAAAGACACACCCGAGGCTGGGGGGAAAAATAAGTTTAATGGACTTTCAGTTCCACGTGGCTGAGGGGGCCTCAAAATCATGGCAGAAGGCAAGAAGGAGCAAGTCATGTCTTACATGGATGGCAGCAGGCAAAGAGAGCTTGT
This sequence comes from Symphalangus syndactylus, assembly GCF_028878055.3. NCBI lineage: Eukaryota > Metazoa > Chordata > Mammalia > Primates > Hylobatidae > Symphalangus > Symphalangus syndactylus. The sequence continues at coordinate 58,930,414 of NC_072426.2, forward strand.
ACAGGGAAATTCCCATTTTTAAAGCCATCAAATCTTGTGACACTCATTCATGATCATGAGAACAGCACAGGAAAGACCCACCCTCATAATTCAATCACCTCCCACTGGGTTCCTCCCACGATATGTGGGAATTGTGGGAGATACAATTCAAGGTGAGATTTGGGTGGGGACACAGCCAAACCATTTCATTTGGTTTACCATTCCTGAGTTACTTCACTTAGAATAAGTCTCCAGTCTCATCCATGTTGCTGCGAATGCCATTCATTCATTCATTTTTATGTCTGAGAAGTATTCCATCATATATATATATATATATATATATATATAGAGAGAGAGAGAGAGAGAGAGAGAGAGAGTATATACCACAGTTTCTTTATTCACTCACTGATTGATGGACATTTGGATTGGTTCAACATTTGCAACTGCAAATTGTGCTGCTATAAACGTGTATGCAATATCTTTTTTTGTATAATGACTTCTTTTCCTCTGGGTAAATACCCAATAGTGGGATTGCTGGATCATAGTAGTTTTACTTTTAGTTCCTTAAGGAATCTCCACATTGTCTTTCATAGTGGTTGTACTAGTTTACATTCTCACCAGCAGTGTAGAAGTGTTCCTCGTTCACCGTGTCCATGCCAGTATCTACTGTTTTTTGACTTTTTGATTATGGCCATTCTTGCAGGAGTAAGGTGGTGTCATACTGTGGTTTTGATTTGCATTTCCCTCATCATTAGTGGAGATGAGCATTTTTTCTTATGATGTTGGCCATTTATATATCTTCATTTGAGAACTGTCTATTCATGTCCTTAGTCCACTTTTTATGGGATTTTATGGGATTTTTTTGTTTTTTTCTTGCTAATTTGTTTGAGTTCATTGTACATTCTGGATATTAGTCCTTTTTCAGATGTATAGATGTATAGATTGTGAAGATTTTCTCCCACCCTGTGGGTTGTCAGTTTACTCTGCTGACTGTTCCTCCTGCCATGCAAAAGTTATTTAGTTTAATTAAGCCCCAGCTATTTATCTTTGTTTTTACTGCAGTTGCTTTTGGGTTCTTGGTCATGAAATTCTTGCTTAAACCAATATCTAAAAGGGTTTTTCCTCTGTGTGATTTAAAGTAGCCATGCGGCCTCTTCAATAGTTTGCTTAGAAATTTCTTCCACCAGATATCCTAGTTCATCACTCTTAAATTCTGCCTTTTATAAAGCCTTTGGGCTTGGATACAATTAACCCAAATTATCCACAACTATATAACAAGGATGTCTTTTACTCCAGTTTCCCATACTTTGTTCTTTGGTTCCATCTTAGACTTCGATTAATTGGACTTTACAGTCCATCTTTCTGACAACTTTCTGACTATGATCACTTAGGTAATACCTAAGAAGTTTTAGGCTCTTCCTAGTTCTAGGATCTTCTTCTGAGCCATCACCAGAATTGCACTTAATGCTGCATTAATGGCAATCTAGGTTTTTTTCTAACTTACTTCTTCAAATTCTTCTAGCCTCTATCCGTTACCCAATTCCAACAGTGCATCTACCTTTTCAGGATGTTATGGCAATAGTCCCACTCTTTGGTATCAATTTTTTTAGTCTGAATTGTGTTGCTACAACACAATAACACAGACTGGGTAATTTGTAATATACAGAAATTTATTTGGTTCATGATTCTGGAGGTGAGGGCCTTTGCACTGCATCATCCCATAGCAGAAGGCAAAAGCACAATTGAGTTTGTGAGAAAGACTGGGAAGGGAGCCCAACTTTGTCCTTTTATCCATAACTCACTCTCCCAATACTAGCATTATTCGTTTGATGAGGGCAGAGCCCTTATGCCCTGATCATCTCTTAGGGGTCCCACTCCTTTATTCCATCACAATGGTAATTAAATTGCAACATGAGTTTTTGAGGGGACATGGAAACCAGGGCACTAACACAGTGGAATGAATTTAAATTATAAAACTTTTACATTTTATGCCCCGAAGACTTCATAAGTTTCATGACATTTTCCAGGAGGCTAGGCCTCGTACATGCTGAGTTCTATTTATAATAAGAATCTGCTTCCAGGGCATTATTCTCAGGGCATTTTAGAGATCAAGTCTCTTCCTTATGGCAAGTCTAATCAGTTGATTTACCCAAACAACCAGATGATGAAAAGATTAGGCTGGGTCACCTGGCATCTTTTCTTTCTTTGGGGTATGTCCTGAATGAAGAAAGAAAATATATCAGGTCACCTGCTTTAACTTGACTTAAATATATACTCCTTGTTTAGAGGAATTTATATCTTTATGGAGTTTAAACTTTTTTTTATAATAGTATATTTTGTTTCGAGGGGACACCAAAAAAGCCCATTGAACAAAGTAGACAATATGCTCAGATTTATATACTTGCCATAACATGTTTACAATATGTATTAAAACACAGTTAAGTAAAAGCCAAGTATTATATTAGTTAAATAAAAACCAGTTAATGTAGTATCCAGAAGGAATGGTGAGTGAGAACAAGAATTAGGCTGGTTAAATGAATATTTAGATTTTAAAAAAGAAGAAATATAGATGATTTGATAATGAGAGAGCTATAAAGAAGTAGTGGAAGGAATGTTGTCTCCGAGATAATTATTACCTATAAAAATTAGCAGTCTTTTTAAATTAGCATTCTCACCAAGAAAATTATATTTTGCAATAAATGTAGGTTTGATGCAATTTTCTGAAATGAAAGATAGGTTTTGGGAGATTGAAATTTTCATGTCCTGGTAACTTGCATTTTTTATTGTATCGATATTGATATATTTTTACTAAGCATGTATAATAATTCTAATAATAATTTTATAAGTGCTTAGCCCCATGATTATTTTATAAATATTCTGAATTTTGAAATCTTAGAAAAACACAAAATAATGTACATGTATCACATATGCTGCTTAAATATGGTTCCTGGTGGTCATGTAAAACTCTGCCCAAGGTCCCTGACAATGGAAGATCTACAGCCTATCCTACAATCCCTGATAAAAATCACTTATTTGAATATAATAGTTATAGAAGCACTTTGTATAATTTAATTGATTTCCATCATTTTTACTCTATTGGTGAACAAATGATTTAAAGTCAGTATAATAGAGCTAAGATTGTTTGCAAAGAGAACACACTATCAATATTAATATACATATTATTAAGAATTCTTAAATCAGCTCCATATTGTTTATGTGGAAAAAGAAATTTTGTAAACAAAACCAAAATTGAGATATTTCCATTTTGTACTGAGAATTTTAACTCTATTCTACTAAGAAATCTGTCTGCTATATGTTATACTAGTCAATGACTAGTTTGTAATTTGGTTTAAGGACACTTGGAAATTAGTACATTCGGAGTGAATTTGTTTTTTGTTTTCAATGGCTTCCATTTGTGCTTTTGAGTATAAATTATTACTAGCTTCATTTCATTTATACTTAGAAAGTTAAAATATTTTGGCTGCAGTAGCCTTTAGTGATACATGCATGCTTCAACAGCATTTTGACTTACAAAAAAAAGCTAGATTTTGAGAGATATGTTTGTTGTGGTTCAATCACATATATCCATATTAACATATACATGCCATATTAATAAATCATAACATCATACCCTTATTAATATGGTAAATATATATTAAATTTGTCTTCTCAAATTTTTTTACAAAAGAATCTCTAATTGTTCTAACCAGATATACTTTATCTACTATCCTCTGCATGTAAACAATCAGGAGCAGGCTATGTGGTTGGGCACTGGGCAGCATATGATCCAATTATGGATTACCTCTACTCCAAAAGTAAAATTCACTCTTCTGGATGATATTTTTATTAACAATTGCCTTTTTATTCCTAAATAACTGAGACATTTTATAATATACCTAGCACATTGTAACACTGGATTGATCTCTTATCATCTGAATGTTTTAATACACATTCGTTTATAAAATAAAATGGTTTTCAAGATAGTGAATTCTATGGCAAAGGAAAAGCAAACTTATATCTGGTGTTTCCCAAAATGACCTTCAAGGTGTCTAAGAATCTCCTGCCAGGTGGCAGAAGATGATATTTGAAATCTGAGTATGTTTAGAGAAACAAGGAATGGGATAAAGCAGTGATCTGGATAAAATAGTATTCTATGTAGCAATGTTTTATGAAGAAATAATATCTGTAATGTGGCTTTTTTATTTGGGTAATGTGTTTGGTGGATAAAACAAAAACAGAAAATGCATATATTGAATAAAAATTTCTATGAAATGTATTTGAATTCTGTAGAACCCCAAAGTATAATTAAAAGAGAATCCTTAGCAATCCATCTGTGAGTTTTTGTAATAGTATGTTGAAGTTCTAAAAAGTCAATTTGCTTTATTAAACAGTGTGTTCTTTCCTCATGATAATTAGCAAATATTTGACAACTTTTAAATGTGCATTCTGTTTGAACGACTTAGTTGTAATTGAAACCATTTTGTAACTAAAAATCAAGTAACTAATTGAACAATACAATTTATCTTAACAGCACTACAAATTCCTAGATTTCGTTATAGAAAAACTCTTTCCTAATTTGAATACACACACAAACACACACACACACACACACAAACACTCAACACAAAACAAGGAGGAAGTATGATTATTACGGTTCTTTTTCTACAACTGGTCACATGGTCATAGCTGGTATTTATCACTACCTTCTTCTACTGCCCATTCTATATACTTTTGCCTTTAGCAAGCACCTCAGGGGGTCATACTTCTTTACCTGGTGGGATGACCCACACCTTCATTCTGGAAGGGTCGGAGTCATTAGCAGTCTTGCCTGGATTGGGTGGTTGTACTTTTCCATTGGTAATCACAGGGTGTGGTAATACTATGAGATGCCCTAAGGTATCTCCTGTATTGCATACATATTATCCCTTTCCTCCATTGTGGAGTACTATCCAATATCCCCCATTAGGATCAATCACCACAGCCAACACAGTAACTCCCTTCTTTCCCTGTTAAATCAGAGGCATGAGAAAGCCAAAGTGGTCAAGTGGCAGTCTTCGTTGCTAATTCAGTGGAATCATTGTTGGGTCTCCTGGTGGAAGTATTTCTCCATTTGGAGATAAAACCTTTAGATCAGCAACACATAAGATTATAGGAACAGAGAGCAAACATTTTGCTAATGAGCCGTTAGGAGTAATACTGAGTGATGTCATTCCTACTTCCTTTTCTGGATTTCTGGACCCATGAATTCTGTCTCTGGGATAAGCAGTACCATATACTGGACAATGATTCAGATTATATACAGTCTTCTGAAGAACCTTGCCCTAGTTGCAAAGAATTGCCGTCTACTTGGTGCTGTAACTGAGTTTTTAAAATGCCTTTCCACTAATCTATCAAACCAGCTACTTTGGGTTAATGCAGAACATGGTAAGACCAATGAATTCCATGAAAATCCCATTACTGCACTTTATTCGTTATGAAGTGACTGCCTTAATTGGAAGCAATAATTGATGGATTAATGTGACTATAAATAAGGCATTCTAAAAGTTCAGGGTGGTAGTTCTGGCAGAAGCATTGCACAGAGGGAAGGCAAATCCATATCCAGAATGTCTATTTCAGTAAGAACAAAATGCTGCTCCTTCCATGCTAGAAGTGGTCCAATGTAATCAACATACCAGCAGACTGATTACCTTAGGGAATGATACCGTATCAGGAAATCAATGTTGGTCTCTGCTTCTGGCAGATTGTGCATCAGTGGTGGTCATAACCAGGTAGGCCTTCGTAAGTAGGAATCCATATTGCTGAGCCCATGGATAACATTTATTTCTGCCACCATGGCCACTTTGTTCATAAGCCCATTGGACAGTGACAGCAGTAGACTGAGAAAGAGCTAGTATTCACAGAACAATTAGTACTATCTACTTGATTATTAAAATCCTCCTCTGCTGAGGTCACCCTTTAGTGAACGTTCACATGGAATACAAATATGTTCATACATTTTGCCCTTTAAGACAGAATTATCCACATACTTCTTCCCAAAATTTCTTTGTTACCAATTTTTCAATTGTTTTCCTCCAAGTGCTTGACCATCCAAATGAACACCATTGGCCACAGACCATGAATTAGTATATTACTGCATAATTGGCTATTTCTCCTTCCAAACAAAATGAACAACCAGATGCAATGTTTGAAGTTCTGCCAGTTGGAAAGATTTCTCTTCACCACTATCTTTTAAGGATATCCCAAATAAGCCTATAGTGCTGCACCTGAGTTTTATCAGGTCTAGCCTGCATTTCAAGCAGAACCATCTGTAAACCTGGCATGAGTCTTCTTTCTCTCTGTTTGATGATCATAGATATTTTCCCACGAGGCCATAGGTGCAGGTTGGGAGAGAAATGTCCATGGTCCTCACATCAATTACACACAAAAGCTGTGTAATTGGTGTGATGATGATGGGCATTTGGGCCACTTTTTCATATATCTTGCAGTGCCTTTAGGACCAGCTTGACTCCAGTGGAGTGTGGCTGGGATTGCCTAGCTTTATGACTTGATAGGTCAGATAATACCCAGTTCAAATGTATTGTGGGGACTTGACTCTCTATTTTTATAATCCAGGTTAGACTTTGCTCACTTACCCTAGAACTGTTCATACACACCAAGCAAGAATTTAGTAGCCATCTATCTCTTTTACTTTTAGGAGCTCTATGATCAACTAGCCAATGCTCAGGTTGCATGGTAACTTTGTGGCAAATGGTTAAGTGTTCAGACCTAATAAGGTCCAGTAGGCCAAAAGATGTTTTCCAAAAGTAGAGTAGTTATCCAAGGAGGATGACAAGGCATTGCTCCAAAATTCTAAGGGATTTTGCTGTGATCACTTAAAGGGGCCTGCCAAAAACTCCAAGCAGCATCCTCTGCCATCAATACTCCAAGCACCATTGATTTGATAGATCATATAACCCAAGTGACACAGCAGCTTGCATAGTAGCCTGGACTTATTGCAGAGCCTTCTTCTGTTCTGAACCCTACTAAAAAAATCTCAAAACCAGTAGATTTTCAAGTCATTAAGTCAATGTGCTGGAGTAACACACATCAGTGAGGAATACATTGATGCAACCACTTATCCTTCACCTTAGAAAATATATCTCGACATGACCAATACCATTAGCCCCTAAACATTTTACTGAGGTAGAAGGCCTCTGAACTTTTGTTGGATTTACTCCCTACCATCTTATTTGCAAATGTCTTACCCATAAGCTCATTAGGTCTAATCAATATGATGTCATTAATGTAATAGACTAGTGTGATAAGTTATAGAAGGGAAGTGTGATCAAGGTTCCTGCAAACTAATTTAGGACATAGGGCTGGAGAGTTGATATAGCCATGAGACTCAGGACAGTGCAAAAGCATTGCTGGCCTTACCAGCCAAACACAAACTGCTTTAGGTAGGCCTTATTGATAAGGATGAAGTAAAAGGCATTTGACAGATTAATAGCTGCATAACAAGTACAAGAGGCTGTGCTGTTTCTCAAGCAATAAAACCACATCTGATACAGCAGCTGCGATTTGAGTCACCACCTGTGTAGGCTTAGGGTAGTCCACTGTCATTCTCCAATATCCTTCTGTCTTTTGCACAGGCCAAATAGTCTATTCAAATGGGGATGTGGTGAGAATTATCACCTCTGCATCTTTCATGTTCTTGATAGTGACACTAATCTCTGCAATCCTTCCAGGAATGCAGAATTGCTTATGATATACTACTTTCCTAGGTAGAGGCAGTTCCAGTGGCTTTTACTGGCCTTTTCTATCATAATAGCCCTGACTTTTCAGGTTATGAAACCAGTGTAGGGATTCTGTCAGCTGCCGAGTATATCCATCCCAGTTATGCATTCAGAACTGCAGAAATAAACAGAGGATGAGTTCAGGGACCTACTGGGCCTACTGTGAAATGGACTTGAGCTAAAACTCCATTGATCACCTGACCTCCATAAGCCCATACTCTGGTTGGTGGACCACAGAAACATTTGGTGTCTCCTGGAATTATTGACAGTTCAAAGCCAGTCTCTATAGTCCCTAAAACATCTGATTATTTCCTTTTCTTCAGTACACATTTTCCCTGGTCAAAGACTGTAGATCCTTATGGGGAAGATTAGGAGAAAGATTAACAGTGTGTTATAAGTTTTTAAGTTTTAATTTCTGTGGGTACATATTAGGTATGTATGTATATATATGTATATACATGGTATTTATATTTTTATGGAGTACATGAGATATTTTGAAACACACATACAATATATAATAATCCCATTAGGGTATATGGGATAGTCATCACCTCAAGCATTTGTAAATCATTTCTTTGTGTTATAAACATTCCAATTATACTTATTTGGTTATTAAAATGTACAATAAATTATTGTTTATTGTAGTCACCCTCTTGTGCTATCAAATAGTAGATCTGATTCATTCTCTCTAACTATATCTTCCTATATTAAGCATCCCCACTTTCCTCCTACCCGCCCCCAGTACCCCCTCCTAACACCTGGTAACCATAATTCTACCCTCTGTGTTCATGAGTTCAATCGTTTTAATTTTTAGCTCCCACAAATAAATGAGAACATGCAAAGTTTGCCCTTCTGTGTCTAGCTTACTTCACTTATCACAATGTCCTTCAATTTCATCTGTTCTGTTGCAAATGACAGAATCTCGTTTAATTTTACTTCTAAATAATACTCCATTGTGCATACATTTTAAAATTATGTACCACATTGTCTTTATCCATTTATCTACTGAGAACAATTAGATTGCTTCCACATCTTTGCTATTATGAATAATATTGCAATAAACATGAGAGTACAGATATTTCTTTGATGTACTGATTTCCTTTCTTTTGGATATACACCCAGCATTGGGATTGCTGGATCACATGGTAGTTCTATTTTTCATTTTTTGGGGAACCTCCAAATTTCCAAATATAGTTGGCAAAATTAATTGTGGAATTGAAAAGACATTTAAATCAAACCTTTATATTAAAATTTGTGGAGTAAAAACATACTTCAATATTAACTGTTTATTTTATTTAATTTGGGTGAATAAATTCCAGCAAGAAAAGAGAACAAGTGAGGTCACTTAAGCTATGGTGTTTGAATGATGGTTTTACTTTGCAACCATCGAGTAATAAAACATTTGATTTAGAATGACATTGAGCCATAACATCAAGTAGTGAAAATTTAAGATGCTGGTTCAATTTCCCATCAGATAACCCAGCCATTTATAAATGAATGCTCCCATATATCAGTGATAAATGTAAAAACAAGATGTTTTGCTGGTAAAAAATGGTCTCAGAAACACCTAGCTTTAATAGGCATGATATCTAGGTTGTAAAATTGATAAATTATCATTTGTTTTATGATGGTATCATTGATTCTTGGAATCAATTGTTTCCTGTTTATTGGTTTGTAATTTTTTGTTATTGTTTTATTTTCTTTTATGAAGTAATTGATCAGCTCTAAGACCCTAACACTCATTCTAAGCAGGCTTTGAATCCCCTCTTACTTTATTCACTTTACTCCTATCACACACATACACACATACACATTTTTCTCTCTTTCATGTTGCCATTCATGTATCCTATTTGTAAAATTTAAAAATAATTCAGTATATTTTTGTTAAATTAACAAAGCATGTTTTATTTATGGACATGAAAAATTAACACTGCTTTATGAACTTGCAACGTTATTCATCAAGGGCAATGTAACCACTGTACAATAAATATGCTTTTATTTCGTTCTTACTATTTGGCTTCCATGTGAAATTGAGTTATTTTATCTTGAGGAAGCTATATGGAAATATAAAATAAAGCAAGTTCTATATTTTTTCACAGAGATAAAAACTTTTAATATTTAAATAGACACTGCATTACTTATTATTCCTGAATGAACAGACCTTACAATAGATTTTTATTGTTTATTATTACCTGAAACTGCTATTTCTCTAATAAATTCTTCATTTAAAAAACAAGATGTCTAAGTTGACAATGATAGGTCTTACAAGAAATGTCAGTTCATAAAGCTATCAATCATTTTAGGGCAGTGAGTACTGGAGATTGCAGGAAAAAAAAATAGTGATGCCTTCATGTTAGTCTGAAACTCCATTGTAAAAGTAGAAAGTTTGATGATGCCTGAAGTATAAAGAAAGGTTAAAAAATACACTTGAATGGAGTATCTGAAGAGATAAGTGATAAGACTTTTCTCAGACTGTAGAAATATAGATAAGTACCAGAATGGCATGACAGCCATGAAGCACAGTTAAGGTAATTGTTTGGCCTATCAGTAGACATGTAACATAGAGATGAATAGAAACCATTCAAGAGACAAGTCATATAGCAGGATAAGATAAGCATATTATTCCTTAGTACTAAGCTTCTGAAGGCAAACTGCATGTATATAGCATGAATGTTTCTATCAATTTCCTTTTTGTATCTATTTGTCAATTGTTTGGTATTGTGGGAATTGTGGGAAAATGAAGGCATTACAATTATATTACATATGAAAATTAAATTATTATCAATGTGAAAAGATCAACATAGGCTTTATTAACTATTATTTTTGCCATGTTTAATTCTGAATGTGTGCTAAATTCAACATTGTATTTAATCAAATGGTTATAAATTTGTTGCAAAATTTTTAAGCAATAGCTTTTTATTAGTAAGTGACCAAAGTGCCTAGCAGCTTCATTTTTAGAAGTGGTTTAGAAGAAAACTGAATTGTGTTTGAAAGAAGCAAGAATATATCTGGTGATTGTCTTCCATGTTATCTGATATTTCAAGTCTATATTCTGACAATTGCTTTAGATTTCAAAGTCACAAAGAGCCATGTATGCATTCTTAACATGTATGTTTTTCTTAATATGCAAACTGAGATACTTTTGTGTATCTCAGCTTGACTATCCCTCAAGTAGTTCAAATTCAGCCTGTCTCGAAAAAATACCATCATCTTTTCCCACAAACTTGTTCTTCCTCTGCCTGTGAATATAATTTCTGTGCCTCTACATGTTTAAAAGTGTTGTAAGTAATAAGAATATGGAACATTATACTCATTTTAAAAATGAAAAACTTTATACCCTCAAAAAGCTAATTTATTAAATAAAAACAACCAAATTATATTACTTTAGATTTAAAAAGTACAAAGTGTCCTACTACAGTATGTCACAAAAGAGCAAGTTATCATCATGTAGGGTGAAAAGAAGATAGGAAAAAGATGCACTAGAGCTATATCTTAAAGAGCTAAACTAGTTTGATCTTAATACAAATATTTTAATAAATAATTTTGAAAATGACAGTCAGGCTGCCAGTTTCCCCCAAATTCAAATATCTCTCTTGCTTATTTTTAGTGAAATAATTCTCCATATACTACAGTACATGATATTAAGAACACTGTCCTATATATCATTGATCTTTTTACACAGTAAAGGTATTTAGTAGCAAGTGGGTGTTTAATTCAGTGAGTTTTATTCATGGATTTTCCCCCCTAGGATTCCTTATTGCAAGGTTGCTATAGTAAATTATTTAGTAAAACACTGAAAGATCAAGAAAATTGCTGTGACTGTGTACCAAAACATTTGATGCTTTAAGTTTATGCTAGGGCTCATAGGCAAATCCTATCAGCTTCAGAAAACAGTACACCATCTAACACCCATATGTGTGAGTAAAAGTGTATGCGATTGCTTGAGGCATTATTAATGGAAATCTACGGTGTCAATATGTGTGTGTGATATTTTATTGTTCCAATATTATAAATTAAACTGTTTGTGAACCCTATATGTCTGTGACCTGTGTCTTTAAAGGACAATTATAACATAATTGTCAATAGCAATTTCCAAAGAAATATAAAAGGTAAATTCATAGCGGTAAATGCAACAACTTGTAGTCAAGATTACCAATTAAAATTGTAGTTGACATCTGAAAGGATTTTTGAATAAGCTATGATCTCGGTAAAAGAAGAGTCTTCTGAAAATATTCAATTATGAACCTAAACTTAGATATCAATGAATTTACTCATTAAGGAACCACAAAGTTATCAAATTATAAAGGGCTATGAAAGAATTCATTGGTAACTGTATGGAAATGATGGAAACATGAATCTCATATTTGTGATATGATCATTTTTATTATCCCCCTAACTTAAATACGTTTGATATATGTCTGATAAAAATGCTATAGTCTAGAAGATTCCTGAAAAGGCAGAATTTTAATTGTCCCAATCTTGTCCCCCAAAAAGAGCTATCAGAGTGTATTGTATTTCTAAGACTATTCTTGTGGTCAGCTCAAAAATTCTGTTCTGAATTAGAAAGCTCAGAGAGACTCACTGGCTTCTAGGTCATTCCCAGGGTTTCTAATTTAGTTGAAAAGGAAATAAAGACATTTATTGCCCATCCTATGGTGGATTTAAAAGTAAATTTTATCCTAGCATCTTTGGAACCACTTGAATTCCAAGGACAACTCAGGAACAGAGCCAGCTTTTACTCAGGCCTCAGATCCTTACAGGGGTAATGCAAACAGAGCCCAGAGAGGAGTTGTGCCAGATGGTCTTTGCCGCAGTTACATTTCTTTCAGAGAAGCAAGGGGAAATGCTTGGACCTGCTGAACATATTCCAGAAAGTCTTCCTGTTGTCTTTAGCATCTAAGCAGATATCAGCTAATGAGGTCTTTTATTTTGGTTTGTTTTCGTGTGGTAAATGAGTCCCTGTGCTTCATATCCCATTTCTCCCAAGCTTCCTTGGGACTTTATTCCATCAGTCCTTCTATCTCTTGCTTGTATCATCATTCCAGCTTTCTGTTGGAATTCTGAAATCATCCTACTTTCCTCTTAAACAAACCAACAAAAAACAACCGAATAAAAAACTCTTTCTTAATCCACATGTATCATTACCTTCTGTTTCATCAGTTTTTGTCTGTTTACTCTTGAAGGTGCTGTCTACATTTGCTTCTCACTTAACTTTTCAATTGCATATAGCCTGTGTTCTTGCCACTATCACTCCATTGAAATGGTTCTTGTTATTTCCCAGTCATATTTACATGGTAAAAATAAAAGCACGTTTTGTCACCATTTCACAAAACAGCAATGTAAGGGTTAAGCATTTAGAAGTTTTAACCATACTACAGCTGCATGTTTACTGGTTCCATAGTCTGTGCCTCAATTATCATGTATGTAAAAGGAGGTGATAGTATGGTAGTGAGAGTTTAATTATTTGCATGTAGTGTTAATAGCAGTGTCTGGCTCAACAAGTTTAATTTAACTATCAGTATCTCCATTTCCTGAGATATAAAATGGAGAATTACAATAGTTTATTTTGTACAGGAATTAAGCCCTGAGGCTGAATGCTTTAACCAATGTAGAGTACATAGAGTAAGTATGCAATAAAACCTAGTCATTTTGTAATTCTCACAATTGTAAGTCTTGATCACGTCTATTATTATTACTGTTGTTGTTATTATTATTATTATCTCAATTTTTCTGGCTGTTTCTTAGTAGTCTTCTTGATGGCTGTCTTTCTCCATTCATGCCATAACCATTAAGTGTTCCCAGGGTGCTGTAGTTGGCTTTCTGCTATACTAATTCTACATATGTCTCTGTAAACTTTATACAAACCCATAGTTTCAACTTCACCAGACACATGACAACTCCAGAATCCTCTCCTTATGTACAATTTATATATACCACTTTTGGGTGTCTCAGCTTGACTATCCCTCAAGTAGTTCAAATTCAGCCTATCTCAAAAAGATAACATCATCTTTTCCCGCAAACTTGTTCTTTCTCTGCTTGTGAATCTCATCCCTATGCCTCTACATATTTAAAACAAAAATTTGGGATTTAAATTAACAACTTCTTTTTGACTTCTCCACTATATTAAATCTGTATCTAATACCTGTGTATTAAACTATGTTGATAGCTTTCATATTTATTACTACCCCTTTTTTCCCAAGTCCAGTTTTTTAAAATTATTTTTATAGTTATAGGATTCCAACTACCTATAGGCTGATTCAGCTTCTATTCATCTGCAATGAATGATATCTGTTTGGTCATCATCATTCCCCTGATTAAAGATATTAAATGGCACCCTATTACTTTGAGGATGAAATTCAAATCCTTTAGTCTGTAACACAAAGCCTATCTTTATTTTTGTCTTCTGTTCTTAATCAACTCTTCCTCAGTCATAAAGGACTTCTAGCCATTCCCTGCATGTATGTTTTGTGTTGTCTTTCCGGGCTTTACGTATACCTATTTCTTTTTTTTCTTTCTTTCTTTCTTTCTTTCTTTCTTTCTTTCTTTCTTTCTTTCTTTCTTTCTTTCTTTCTTTCTTTCTTTCTTTCTTTCTTCTTTCTTTCCTTTCTTTCTTTTTCTTTCTTTCTCTTTCTTTCGTTCTTTCTCTTTCCCTCTTTCTCTCTTTCCTCTCTCTCTTTCTTTCTTTTCTCTCTCTTTTTTCTCTCTCTCCTTCTTCTTTTTTTTTTTTTTTTTTTTTTTTTTTTTTGAGATAGAGTCTCACTCTGTCACCCAGGCTGGAGTGCAGTGACGCGATCTTGGCTCACTGCAACCTCTGCCTCCAGAGTTCAAGCGATTCTCTGCCTCAGCCTCCCGAGTAGCTGAGATTACAAATGCATGCCACCAAACCTGGCTAATTTTTGTATTTTTAGTGGAGACGAGGTTTCACCATGTTGGCCAGGCTGGTTTTGAATTCCTGACCTTGAGTGATCCGCCCGCCTCAGCCATATACCTGTTTCTATTTTCTTTTTTCTGGATTGCCCCCACCATCTTATCCAGCTAACTTGTACTCAATCTTCAGATCTCACTTATCTCTTGGTCACCCCTTCTAGGATGCCCCCAGTCTTATTCAGAAGCCCCATTCATACCTAAGATTAGTTTGAATATAGTAAACCCTGCATTTTTAGGATCAGTAGTCTTGCTTTTTCTCACTGGACTATGAATTCAATAAAAACAAGGACTTGTCACTCACTGTTCAACCTCCCACTCTCTTCGCCCCAACCATGTGGGCCTCCTAGTTCTTCCTCTACTACCTCAGACATCCTTTCTTCCCGAGATATTGGTGTTGCTTGCCCCTTCTGCCATATATGCCTATGATGGCTCACTATCTCCTTCTCTTTAAAACTCTGGTAAGATCCCAGTAGCTTAGAAACACCTGCCATTACCACCCTATTTAAACTGCAAACCACCCTATCAGCTGGGCCTTACCTTATTAATCTCTATGATATTATGTAATGTGTTTATTAGGTCTATAGACTGTCTCCTCTGTTTAATGTAAGCATGAAAGAGAGGCCATTTGTGTGTATTGTTCTCTATTGTATCACCAGTGACCGGAAAAAAGTGAACACTCAAAAATATTTAGCAAACAATGAATAGAAAGAGTGATGAATTATTCTTCTTTGTAGGCAGTATAGTGACAGTCACATAATAGGTATCCCATAAATATTTATAGAATTAATAATAAATTAAAATGTTTAAGAAATTTAATTTTAATTATTAAATTCAATGTAAGCAATTTAAAATTAAAGAATCCAGTCCTTGTTAAAATTAGAGGAAAAATTCTCCTATCATGAAAATGTTGAAAAATAGTCAATCCTGTAAATTCAACTAAACTCCTGTGTGTTCACCTGAAAATTAAGCTGTAACAAACTTAATTTTATGGTGAAAAAAGTGAAACTATTTTCCACTTTTTCTCCTATAAAAAATTTAGGATAAACCCTGGGAACTTTTGCCCAATTAGCCCTGAAAAGGATGAAATATTAAGTACTAAAGAAACACCATACATGTCTTATACAACTCACTGAACTAATACATCTGTTATAGTAGAATAACTTTCTATTATATGTTCAAATTGTACTGTGATTTGGGGTTGATTGAGAATGGGTGATTGGTGTGACGAGCAGCAAGATGAAGACATATTTATACCAACCTCATGCTCAGGGCCAGCTTTACTTACAGAATGACAAATAGATATGCTTTTTTCTCAGCTGCAGCCCAGAAAGCTTCCTGTTGCCTTCGTTGTACATAGTGCACCCAAAGCTTAAGACTTGGGAAATAAAGTATCACCATTAGCCAACTGCAAAAGCAGTCTTCAAATTCACTTTACCTCTCATAGGGATGAAAACTGAATTATGTTGTTTGCAAGCCTGTACCTTTCCTAGATCTCCACTGAAAATTCTTTTTTTTTTTTTTTTTGAGACGGAGTCTTGCTCTGTCGCCCAGGCTGCAGTGCAGTGGCGCAATCTTGGCTCACTGCAAGCTCCGCCTCTCGGGTTCATGCCATTCTCCTGCCTCAGCCTCTCGGAGTAGCTGGGACTACAGGCGCCCGCCACCACGCCTGGCTAATTTTTTGTATTTTTAGTAGAGACGGGGTTTCACCGTGGTCTCGATCTCCTGACCTCGTGATCCGCCCGCCTCGGCCTCCCAAAGTGCTGGGATTACAAGCGTGAGCCACCACGCCTGGCGAAAATTCTTATATATGTATTGTTTTGGTAAATCATGATACAGATTTTGAAGCCAAGTAAGTGTTAATAATTAAGTGTTGTCAGGATAAAGAAAAACTTCTAATTAATTTTTTGGTTTTAATTGGTTATGGAATTAAGTTGGTACAAATGATTTCAGCTGTTTATATTTTTAATCATTGGGTTTTTTTTCCTATTTGATTAAAATAAACAAAGGCTTAGGCAATTAGATCCATAGAGATAGGCAAAGAGCAGGAAATTTGTTTAATTTCTAGAAGTAAAGGAGGCCACATGTCAATAAGTAAAGAAAGTGCAGAGTTTTGGTGGAATGGAATGTCCAGTGGTCTAGAGGTACACAGATTCCAAGTTCTCTTCCCCATTCAGCCTCTTATTGACTATAAGAAGGGGCAACATCTATTTAAACACTGTGCGCCTCATTTTCTTTATTTTAAAAGGACATTAATTATAATTAACTTCTTTTTTTTTTGAGACGGAGTCTTACACTGTCGCCTGGGCTGGAGTGCAATGGTGTGATCTCAGCTCACTACAATCTCCACCTCCCAGGTTCGAGCAATTCTCCTGCCTCAGCCTCCCAAGTAGCTGGGAGTACAGGTGCCCACCACTGTGCCCGGCTAATTTTTTTGTTTTTTTAGTAGAGATGGAGTTTCACTATATTGGTCAGGCTGGCCTCAAAATCCTGACCTCGTGATTTGTCTGCCTCTGCCTCCAAAAGTACTGGGATTACAGGCGTGAGCCACTGCTAAGTACTAGTACCCATTTTTTTAAAAAAAGAATACAGTCTTTAAATTTATTCTTAAAAATTATTGTCAAAGTGACTTCAACAAGATTTCCAGGCAAAGGTAAATACATCATAAAATTAGGTAAAGGCAACATAAAATCTGGAGAATAATAGATACTAGGTTTAAGAACATGGTGAGAGATAACCTTGTAATCATGCATCAGCTTTGGTTTCCATGCATTTCTTGGAGAAACAAGATATATAAAATCACTGTTATCACTACAATCTGTGAATTCCTATGGCCAGTAGTAGCCAAAGACAATCTTAAATTTTGTTTGATTTTAAACATCTAGAATTCTTTTTTCTTCTTCTTTTTAACTTCTTTTTAACTGTGGAGAAATAAGAACCCTTTTACACTATTGGTGTCAGTGTAAATTAGTTCAAACATTGTAGTACCCATTTTATATTACTCCTTTTACATCTTCATATACTAGCATCACAACTTTGAGAAAGAACTTTTTAATTTATTATTTGGTAGAGGAGGAGATAAACTATAGGTACATTGTATAAGATGTCCCAGCAGGCAGAGCTTATAAGTAATGGAGTAGGGTTCATACCTCACTCTGCCTGGGCTCTTACACATTTACCATGCTGCCTTTAGGCATGATTATAATACCTGCCTTGGGAAAATGCACACAGTGAATATGAAAACAAATTAAGTTCATTTCACGAAGTAAATTGAAAGCTGCAAGTTATTTTTTAAAACAAGGCATCATTTACACAATTATTTATTAAGCAAAAAATACAGCTGACTGCTATGTTGAGGGATGCTGTAAAAATAAAATGTACGACTTGGTTCTAGTCCTGAAGGATTCTAAATTACATTATAGTATATATAGTATATTATATTAGAGTGGAGTGTATAATTATTATATAGTAAAAATTACCTAATATAGGGAGACATTGTTCTTTGGTAATCAAACAGAATTCTACTCTGGTATCTCACGCCAAATCAGCTTATTGGAAGGCATAAGACAGCTTACATATTCGTATAAAAAGCAGGGAAAAAAAAAAACCCACAAATCTCCGAACAGCAGGCAGAACAAGCTCTGATCGTCTAGGTGGGGAAACTAATGGTTGTGCTCTCCACAGCATTAGTCTGGTGGGCTGATCAACTCTAACATTCTGTCTTTGGGTCAATCTTCTGAATAATTACATTCCTGGGAAAGAGTCTTCCTAGCCTAGTTTGACTGTATGCTGACCCCTTGGTCAAGACAAGGCAAGCCATAAGCATCCCACTGAGACCTCATGCAATGCCAGAAAACCAAGGTGCTATTACCAGTAAAAAGGAAAATGATTGATTAGCAAGAAAAGCAAAAATGATCACTCTAACAAGTAAATAAATGCTATGGTCTGAATGTTTGTGTCACTAAAATTAATATGTTAAAACTCTCACCCCTAAGGTGATGATATTAGAAGGTGAGGTCTTTGGGGGAGATGAAGAGTAGGTCATCAGGATGAAGCCCTCATGAATGGGATTAGTGCATTTGTAAAGATGCCCAGGGGAGTTCATGCATTCCTTTCCACCATGTGAGGCCACAGATAGAAGATGTCATCTGTGAACTAGAAAGAGTGCCTTCACTAGACATCAAATATGTCATTGTCTTGACTTTTGACTTCTCAGCCTCCAGTACTATAAGAAATAAATTTCTGTTGTTAATCAGCTCCTTAGTCTGTGGTCTTTTGTTATAGCAGACCAAATGGACTAGGACAATCAAAAATCATAATGGAAAGATCTGGATGAAGACCTCAGGAGACATGTAATTCTTGAAGGACAGAAAGGTTTTCAACAGTTGAGTGCAGAAAATTCTTGCAGAAGTGTAAGAAATTTTGCATAGTAATTAGTGTCATATCAAGGATTATGGACTACTACTTCATTAATAATAAAGACAGATAATAAGTATTTGCCCCATGTAGTTTTAGGTTTGTTTTGTTTTATTTTGCTTTATTTTCAAATTACTGACAATCCTTTTGGGTCCTTGTCTAAATAGTCCTCACTGCATACATTGAAACGGTCTGAAGACATCTTAAAATTTGTTATAGCTTTGTGATTTATCATCATTAGTTTATTCAAAGAGATATTTGATTTCTTAGCAGAATTCTAAGATGTAGATATTCTCATGAGGCAAAAAAAAAATGAAAGGTTAAATTCCTGAAAAATCAGCTAAGATGATAAATGAAGATACTTTACTTTCTCACATTGTAATTTATGTCATTTAACTTTACCCTCATTTTATCATTCTTTGGAACCGGCATAATAGTCAAATCAGTTCCTCTTAATGTCAGATGATCTAGTTGCCATCACATTTTAGAAGTGAATTGAGTTGACAAAATATACCTTTTAAACAATTATGAAAGTTAACATTTCAAAACACATGCTTGTATATTCTATGGCACTAGATTACAACATAGAATAACAGTTGTTCATGACTTTTGATAAAAGAATCAGAAGTATATACTTAAATTACAGATTTGGAAGATATTCTTGAAAGATGATAACATTGACACATAAGATTGGCAAAAAGAGGATGTTTTTGATAAGTATAGATCCTTCATTGATCACCTCCCCAAGGGCCTTCCAGACATATCAATTGCAAGTTCACTAAATACCTCATCAGGATTCTGAGGTATTATATACCTCCTAACAGCCCTTACGACAATAATTCCTTTCCTCCTGACTTCCATATTTTAGGATACTTTTTCTGGAAAACCTCCGTGATTACCTGTTGCCTAGAAAGTAAGTTCAAAATTCGTAGCAAGAAAATAAAAGGAAGGAATGCTACTCTGAATGTTTTGCCATTCCATGAATAAGCTAAGACCTTTGATAATGCTATTATTTGTTTACAGTTATTGTGCTTCAAATCTTCTTTATTTGGAAAAGCCAGGTGTCCAGTAAGAGTTTTCTTAATGAATGAATATCCAGATAAGAATTATAATAAACTTTTAAATTTATCATGATAATATTAATCACTTGCTTTTATGGAGCACTTTCTGTGCAAGTGGAATCAATCCTGAGAAGTTACTATGTAGCATCTCAATTATTTCGCACAAGTAAGAAGTAGATATATTAGTTTCATTTTACAGATAATGGAATTGAGAGGTGAAGGAGAATCTAAGTGGTCACACCACTAGTACACAGCAGACCAGGATACAAATCTAGAGCTCGTACAAGGACTCAGAAGCAAGACTACTTATGATTAAATCCACAGTGCTTCATACCAGCTATCTTATTACCTACTAATTCCTATGGAAGCCAAACCTATAGGCATTCACAAAAATGCACAACTAATTAAATATCTCAGTGAAGCAAATAAATAAAAAATAGATATATGAATCCACCCATTCATTAACCAATATGCATCATGTACCTAATTCACACCAGAAACTGTGCCCAGTATTTGTGATATAACAGCAAACAAAATAGACCTTGACCTCATCTTCAATCTTGTGTGATTATGATATGAGATAAACAAGACACATTTTCAACTTGACCCAAAGTTTAGGCCACACAATACGGGGAAATCACAAGTCACGCCTAATCATGAGGCTTGGTGGATGAAGTAACTCCCCCGAAAAGGGCAAGCCAAATTCAAACCCAAGGCCTACAGGGAATTTATTTACCAGCAAGAGTCCTTTGCCGAAAAGGAAAAATATAACATGCCATGAAGCAGTTTCCCAGGGGAATAGAGACAAGACCACAAAAATACTTTATTGATAAAGTTTAGGGGCATATTAAAAAAGGAAACTCTCTAATTACGAAACTATAGTCAGACCACAAAAGTTCCTGTATCAGCAATGTCACTTTGATGATGTATCTGAGAGCAATGAGGCTTAAAAGCCTGAAATCTAGCACTTATGGTATGAGACTGCTTTTAATTCTTGCCCAGAATCTGTTTTCTTTTAAAAACAATGTTTCCCTAAGGCCTTCATCAAAGGCATGAGGTGTGCGCTACTCCAGAGTATCTGTTACCCAGGGAATAGTTAATGGGGTTGCACAGTG
This sequence comes from Symphalangus syndactylus, assembly GCF_028878055.3. NCBI lineage: Eukaryota > Metazoa > Chordata > Mammalia > Primates > Hylobatidae > Symphalangus > Symphalangus syndactylus. The sequence continues at coordinate 58,951,684 of NC_072426.2, forward strand.
TGAGCCATGACCTCCTCATCTCTGCACTTTGGGGAATTCATTTTCAACTTGAATTCTAAGCTGGAAGTGATTCTTTCCATTAAAACAGGTTTTAGAAAACCTCTATCATAGCACACAGCATGCAGGAAAAAGCTAATCTCCAGAAGAAGCTATAGATATAGGATGCTCACTTTGGGGATAGACAAAGAGAAAGTTACAGTGTGAAGCATCCGTTTTTGCATTTAGCAAAGCAAACACCAAGTTTTGTGGACAGCTGCAAGAATTCGGAAACTAGAGGGTATGACAGGAAAGCAGGCAAGGGATAAGAACCACTGGTGGAAGTGATTAATCCTTAGGTCCTCTAAGTATAGGAATCAAGTATAAAGCAAACTGATTCCATTAGCCATACTACTTAGAAATTATCATCAGTGGAGGAAACCTAGAGATGACTACCACAACATATTATATATGCCTGTGTATCATAGACTACATATAATTTTCAACATAGCCTGTCATTTCCAACAAATCCTTTAATCCTCTTCAAAAAGATGCAAGTTTAAAACCCCTAGAACCAGGAGGAATTACTTGTCTATTATAATCAGGATTTTGATGGTTGGAGTGGGCAGAAAAGAACATCACTAACAATTCTTTTATAATGAGTCATATTTCTCTCTGAGTGTATAGAGCAAGCTAATGGAGTATTCACTTCAATGCATTACCGTCTGCGTCTGTACTATAGATAAGGCATTGTGCATGTTTGTTTATGTGAGAAACATGAAGATAAATAAAAGTTCCTTCCCTCTAAGGCTTTACTATCTTGCAAGAAGTTAGGAAACGTTTCACAGAAACGATACAAGACTGAATTAATTTACATAGCTTTACTTGGGAGTAATATTTATGCTTCAATATTCTGATTATTTAGACATCAGTGTGGTAGGTTATGTTCTGCTATACTGAAAAAAAAATTCATCACCAACCAGTTAAAACAGTGATAAGTTTCACACTCCTCAGAGCTGGGTTTATGAATTTTTGATAATATTATCACCTATCTGACAGATATATTTTTCCTTTAGCAACTTGGGTAACATAACTCTATTTGTTTTTTTCTCATTCTATCTCCTTGACATAAACATGCTATGAGAATTAGAAAGAAAATAATATGAAAAAACAAATTTTCTCCTCTTAAATAATCTGGAAAAACATTGTGAAAGATTTGGATTTATAAGAGGACTAGTTAGTGGGAATACTAGTTTTGTAATAGAGCTTTGGTGGAAGTGAACAATACCCCACATAAGCAAAAGCTCAGAAGTTAGAAAATGAATCATATTGGCAAATAAGTCACATCATTATCCTGGATAAGGAGAAAATGCGAGGAAATGAAAAATACCTAAATGACTTTGTCCGTGGTAGAGACATTTAAGCAACGAAATACAACATTGCTAGGTCAGGTAGCTGCCTCATAGGTACCAGAAGTACCTATTCAATACAATACCCTGCAGCACCATTGATATTTATGAACTCATTTGAGTAAAAGTAAGTAGATATTTCTTCTAAACATGACTTTTTAATTTTTGTTTTGCTCTATGAGGCCACCTATGAACACATGAAAAAGAAATTATCCAGAATCATTTTCTAATTTTGCCTGCATGAAAAGAAGTACATTGGCAAGTAGTTTGAGTTCTCAATTTAAACTAGTGAGGAACACATACCGAATGAAATTTTAATTTTTAGTGTCGGTCTTCTTTAAATAACCTAAGGAATTTGTTGTAATAAAAATGAGATGTGCTTATTTGATTTTTGGCTGACCATTCTCTGACAGGTACAAGGAGGGGGACTTGGCTTGATGCAGAAGCTAGAACCTAGGAAACAGAGAGGAGAGCTAAGATCAGCCCTTAAAAGACCTCTTGGATGTTTCTATTACTTAAAGGTGTTCTTACCTTGAAAAAGTCTTTTCATACACAAAATTGGGAATTAGTTATGAGTCATAAAAATATAACATGACAGAAAACTGCTGTATTAGTTTTTTCTCACGTTGCCATGAAGAAATACTCAGGTCTGGGTAATTTATAAAGAAAAGAGATTTAATTGACTCACAGTTCTGCATGACTTGGGGGGACTCAGGAAATTTACAGTCATGGTGGAAGGCACCTCTTCATAGGGGCAGCAGGAAAGAGAATGAGTGCAAGCAGGGGAAACACCAGACGCTTATAAAACCATCAGATCTGAGAACTCACTCACTCTCACAAGAACAGCATGGGAGAAACTGCACCCATGATCTGATTACCTTTACCTGGTCCTGCCCTTGACATGTGGAGATTATGGGGATTACAATTCAAGGTGAGATTTGGGTGGGGATACAGAGCCAAACCATATAAACTGGGAAATCAGAGAACCTGGATTATGATCTCTAAGATAAGCTTCCTATGGAAATGTCAGCAATATTATGATCATTCTAGTTTTTTTCTTCATGAATATAAATACTATATGCATATTGCATATGACTTGTATGAGTCATTTCGTTTATACATTAATTCTTTAAGGTAAGTATTTTTCTCCCTATTTTAAGAATAAGAAAACTAAGGTTCGGCCGGGCGCAGTGGCTCACGCTTGTAATCCCAGCACTTTGGGAGGCCGAGGCGGGCGGATCACGAGGTCAGGAGATCGAGACCACGGTGAAACCCCGTCTCTACTAAAAATACAAAAAAATTAGCCGGGCGTGGTGGCGGGCACCTGTTAGTCCCAGCTACTCGGAGAGGCTGAGGCAGGAGAATGGCGTGAACCCGGGAGGCGGAGCTTGCAGTGAGCCGAGATCGCGCCACTGCACTCCAGCCTGGGCGACAGAGCGAGACTCCTGTCTCAAAAAAAAAAAAAAAAAAAAAAAAAAGAAAACTAAGGTTCAGAAAACTCACTCAGCCAGTCAGTGGACAACCCAAGTTTCTGCTTTAAATCTTTACTGAGTTGTCATTTAATACATCAAAAAAAAGTTTTTTGCATAGTAAGTTACAGAGAGATTTTAATAAAAACATTTGTAACAATTAAATGCACCATATAGGAAATAAAAACAAATAAAAACAGAAGCATTCTGATAAAAATGAATAACTGGGAAAATCATTTTGGAGAATTCAAATAAAATTGCCACAGAAGTGTCAGGATTGTTTGACGTCGTTTAGTCTGTAATCATATTTAGTGGTCTGAATGGAGTACATTAGGCAACACAAAATGACTGTACATGTATGTCTAAGTCAGATGCTTATTCAAATTAACATTGCATTTCAATGCCAGGATGTCAGCATTGTAATGATAATAGTTATTTCTATAAAAGAGATGTCAAAATACTTTTGCTGTTTGTTACTTCTAAGTGAAAATAGAAAATAGAGGTAGCAATTGAAAATGAATCAATAGTATACATGATTATGAATCTAGCTAATCTCTTAATTCAAATTAGAATATTATCAGCCTGTCATTGCGAATGTGTCACTTACATTCACAGTAACGTAAGAATCACATTAATGATTCTACATTCACACTTCCCTTAACAGTAGTAAGACAGTTCTGGCTTCATCCCATTATATCATTAAATGGACAGTTTATAACTGCATAGCTTTCTACCTAGCTTAGGTGAAATTAGTAACATTGAGAAAGAATAATAACTTAAATGCTTCTTGGGGATTATAGAGGAAAAGTTGTGAGAATTAGCCAGTTCAACACACATTTTAGTGTCTAAATTTATAATTCTGGTCCAAGTTCAATGATCTATCACATTTACAAATCAGATAAAATTTCAGACTTCTTGAAGTGACCTATCCCAAAAAAAGCAGATAATTTATTCAAGAAGTTTTCTTCTGCTGCTTAAGAAATTTGTGGAGATTTTATGATTCCCTCCATTCAGCCTGTCATTTTCTGGTTAGTTAATCATCAATAGTTAGTGATGGCTTGTTGATTAATTAACAGGAAAAAGGAAAGCCATTAATGTTTTTTAAACCCAAGAGGATAAGATTTTTTACAAGCTCAAAGTATTCTTCATATTGCAGTCATATTCTTGTTGTATCATCATCTAACCACAAAGGCTCCAAAACCCAGCTGTATACAATGGTTCGGTAACTAAGGAAAACATTTTTGTATTTGAACATGATTTCCTATTCATCTCAGTCAACTGACAGTAATTACAGCAACACTGGAAATTTTTTTACCCTGGGGACATGAATGTTGAGGATGTACCTCCTTGTAACTGATTTCCATCAGTTTCAAACACTACTAGCATTCATCCCATACACATTTATTGATCACTCGTGTTCCAGGTACTTTTAGGCTCATGGGATGCATCATGGTACAATGAAAGACAGAAAAAAAGCAAGGAGATTTGAGGTGAAGCCAAATATTCCAAGCATGTATGTACACTTGCAAAGAAAGAAAGGTTCTCTGCTCTCATTCAAGTAGCTGGGAGAAAGTTTAGATATATAATGCTAAATTATATGGTGTACCAGAAGGTGTTAAGTCATACGGAACATAAAATTTTTTAGACAACTTTATTTTGTTTTGTTTGTTCAGCAGAAAATTACATATTTTAAATGTAAGAACAGTTACTTCATTTTTTTTTTCTTGCTAAGACGACGGAGCAGTTCTAAGTGGCTACTAAGTACTCCAGCAATACAAGTTTCATTAAATAGAAACAAGAATATGAATTTCTAACAAGTAGAATACTATATCAAGAAAGTCAGATATCCTTTTTGGAATTTATACAAATGTGTTTTAACAATTTGGCATCAATGTCTGGGCCAAATATCTGGGTTCAATATGGCTTTAAAAAATGGAATAGAGGGAGCATCATACTTTTAGCAATTTCCTTAAGATTTGTCAACAGACACTGTTGTTAGAGAAGATATGGAATGTATATGATCACTTATGAATCATGAATAAAAACAGAATTTCCAATTTTATTTTGCATCCTGAGTTGCAGTGGTACAACTGAAAACTAGAAAAGCAATGTCTTTAAGGAGCCAAATTTATGGACAAGGATGGAACTTTTTTAGACAATTGATTAGCGGAAGATAGACTTTATCAATGCACAGGTTTCCATGATTCACACAACACCTAGATGAGCAGTTGCCTTCATCATTTGGTTTCTAAAACAAAGGCTAAAAAATATTTTTAAGTATTTTACATGTATTTCTATGTCAAAAGCAGATTTAAGGAAAACATATATTCTCCAACAAAAATAGGTGTAAAAGCAACAGAATATATGTCCAATTGCGAAGTGTGATACCAAACTGCAATTAATGCTGAGTTAGTTACTTTCTATTTCTGATTTCTCCACTTGGTACCCAGCACTACCGCTATAACTAGTATTACTTAAAACAGAAACAATAATTTTAAGGCTACAAGGTGAAGGAACACTCAGGTAAGTTTTTTGCCTACTCCAATTCTTAGAGATACATGAAGAAATGAACAACTAATACAGATATTGTCCAAATAGATGAATCCTAAGCTTTTAAAATTAGATCCACTATAGTAGTGCACACCCAGATGTCATTTCTATATTCCCAAAATCCTAGGATCCTACCATCTAAATAAGAATAATAAGCAAAAATATTTTTTTTCCAGACCAAGCACATTTTATTTCATAGATTCACTATAGTTTGTTTAGCCAATCCTCTAGTTAAGTTTCCACTCATTGTTATAATTCAGTGCTGAAGTGAGCAACCTTGTATACCCTTGTACATGGGCCAGTTTCATATGTGCAAATATATTTTTAGGATAAATTCTTTTTATTATTATTATTATTATACTTTAAGTTTTAGGATACATGTGCACAATGTACAGGTTTGTTACATATCTATCCATGTGCCATGTTGGTGTGCTGCACCGATTAACTTGTCATTTAGCATTAGGTATATCTGCCTAAAGTGGTCCCTCCCCCTCCCCCAACCCCACAACAGAACCCAGAGTGTGATGTTCCCCTTCCTGTGTCCATGTGTTCTCATTGTTCAATTCCCACCTATGAGTGAGAACATGTGGTGTTTGGTTTTTTGTCCTTGTGATAGTTTACTGAGAATGATGGTTTCCAGTTTCATCCATGTCCCTACAAAGGACATGAACTCATCATTTTTTATGGCTGCATAGTATTCCATGGTGTATATGTGCCACATTTTCTTAATCCAGTCTATCGTTGTTGGACATTTGGGTTGATTCCAAGTCTTTGCTATTGTGAATAGTGCCGCAATAAACATACGTGTGCATGTGTCTTTATAGCAGCATGATTTATAGTCCTTTGGGTATATACCCAGTAATGGGATGGCTGGGTCAAATAGTATTTCTAGTTCTAGATCCCTGAGGAATCGCCACACTGACTTCCACAATGGTTGAACTAGTTTACATTCCCACCAACAGTGTAAAAGTGTTCCTATTTCTCCACATCCTCTCCAGCACCTGTTGTTTCCTGACTTTAATGATGGCCATTCAAACTGGTGTGAGATGGTATCTCATTGTGGTTTTGATTTGCATTTCTCTGATGGCCAGTGATGATGAGCATTTTTTCATGTGTTTTTTGGCTGCATAAATGTCTTCTTTTGAGAAGTGTCTGTTCATGTCCTTCGCCCACTTTTTGATGGGGTTGTTTGTTTTTTTCTTGTAAATTTGTTTGAGTTCATTGTAGATTCTGGATATTAGCCCTTTGTCAGATGAGTAGGTTGCAAAAATTTTCTCCCATTTTGTAGGTTGCCTGTTCACTCTGATGGTAGTTTCTTTTGCTGTGCAGAAGCTCTTTAGTTTAATTAGATCCCATTTGTCAATTCTGGCTTTTGTTGCCATTGCTTTTGGTGTTTTAGACATGAAATCCTTGTCCATGCCTATGTCCTGAATGGTATTGCCTAGGTTTTCTTCTAGGGTTTTTATGGTTTTAGGTCTAACATTTAAGTCTTTAATCCATCTTGAATTAATTTTTGTATAAGGTGTAAGGAAGGGATCCAGTTTCAGCTTTCTACATATGGCTAGCCAGTTTTCCCAGCACCATTTATTAAATAGGGAATCGTTTCCCCATTGCTTGTTTTTGTCAGGTTTGCAAAAGATCAGATAGTTGTAGATATGTGGAATTATTTCTGAGGGCTCTGTTCTTTTCCATTGATCTGTGTCTCTGTTTTGGTACCAGTACCATGCTGTTTTGGTTACTGTAGCCTTGTAGTATAGTTTGAAGTCAGGTAGCGTGATGCCTCCAGCTGTGTTCTTTTGGCTTAGGATTGACTTGGCAATGCAGGCTCTTTTTTGGTTCCATATGAACTTTAAAGTAGTTTTTTCCAATTCTGTGAAGAAAGTCATTGGTAACTTGATGGGGATGGCATTGAATCTATAATTGACCTTGGGCAGTAGGGCCATTTTCACGATACTGATTCTTCCAACCCATGAGCATGGAATGTTCTTCCATTTGTTTGTATCCTCTTTTATTTCATTGAGCAGTGGTTTGTAGTTCTCCTTGAAGAGGTCCTTCATGTCCCTTGTAAGTTGGATTCCTAGGTATTTTATTCTCTTTGAAGCAATTGTGAATGGGAGTTCACTCATGATTTGGCTCTCTGTTTGTCTGTTATTTTGTACAAGAATGCTCGTGATTTTTGTACATTGATTTTGTATCCTGAGACTTTGCTGAAGTTGCTTATCAGCTTAAGGGGACTTTGGGCTGAGACAGTTGGGTTTTCTAGATATACAATCATGTCATCTGCAAACAGGGACAATTTGACTTCCTCTTTTCCTAACTGAATACCCTTCATTTCCTTCTCCTGCCTAATTGGCCTGGCCAGAACTTCCAACACTATGTTGAATAGGAGTGGTGAGAGAGGACATGCCTGTCTTGTGCCAGTTTTCAAAGGGAATGCTTCCAGTTTTTGCCCATTCAATATCATATTGGCTGTGGGTTTGTCATAGATAGCCCTTATTATTTTGAGATACATCCCATCAATACCTAATTTATTGAGAGTTTTTAGCATGAAGGGTTGTTGAATTTTGTGAAAGGCCTTTTCTGCATCTATGGAGATAATCATGTGGTTTTTGTCTCTGGTTCTGTTTATATGCTGGATTGCATTTATTGATTTGCGTATGTTGAACCAGCCTTGCATCCCAGGGATGAAGCCCACTTGATCATGGTGGATAAGCTTTTTGATGTGCTGCTGGATTCGGTTTGCCAGTATTTTATTGAGGATTTTTGCATCAATGTTCATCAAGGATATTGGTCTCAAATTCTCTTTTTTGGTTGTGTCTCTGCCAGGCTTTGGTATCAGGATGATGCTGGCCTCATAAAATGTGTTAGGGAGGATTCCCTCTTTTTCTATTGATGGGAATAGTTTCAGAAGGAATGCTACTAGTTTCTCCTTGTACCTCTGGTAGAATTCGGCTATGAATCCATCAGGTCCTGGACTGTTTTTGGTTGGTAAGCTATTGATTATTGCCACAATTTCAGAGCCTGTTATTGGTCTATTCAGAGATTCAACTTCTTCCTGGTTTAGTCTTGGGAGGGTGTATGTGTCGAGGAACTTATCCATTTCTTCTAGATTTTCTAGTTTATTTGCGTAGAGGTGTTTGTAGCATTCTCTGATGGTAGATTGTATTTCTGTGGGATCGGTGGTGATATCCCCTTTATCATTTTTTATTGCGTCTGTTTGATTCTTCTCTCTTTTCTTCTTTATTAGTCTTGCTAGTGGTCTATCAATTTTGTTGATCTTTTCAAAAAACCAGCTCCTGGATTCATTAATTTTTTGAAGTGTTTTTTGTGTCTCTATTTCCTTCAGTTCTGCTCTGATTTTAGTTATTTCTTGCCTTCTGCTAGCTTTTGAATGTGTTTGCTCTTGCTTTTCTAGTTCTTTTAATTGTGATGTTAGGATGTCAATTTTGGATCTTTCCTGCTTTCTCTCATGGGCATTTAGTGCTATAAATTTCCCTCTACACACTGCTTTGAATGTGTTCCAGAGATTCTGGTATGTCCGGTCTTTGTTTTCATTGGTTTCAAAGAACATCTTTATTTCTGCCTTCATTTCGTTATGTATCCAGTAGTCATTCAGGAGCAGGTTGTTCAGTTTCCACGTAGTTGAGCGGTTTTGAGTGAGTTTCTTAATCCTGAGTTCCAGTTTGATTGCACTGTGGTCTGAGAGACAGTTTGTTATAATTTCTATTCTTTTACATTTGCTGAGGAAAGCTTTACTTCCAACTATGTGGTCAATTTTGGAATAGGTGTGGTGTGGTGCTGAAAAGAATGTATATTCTGTTGATTTGGGGTGGAGAGTTCTGTAGATGTCTATTAGGTCTGCTTGGTGCAGAGCTGAGTTCAATTCCTGGGTATCCTTGTTAACTTTCTATCTCGTTGATCTGTCTAATGTTGACAGTGGGGTGTTAAAATCTCCCATTATTATTGTGTGGGAGTCTAAGTCACTTTGTAGGTCACTCAGGACTTGCTGTATGAATCTGGGTGCTCCTGTATTGGGTGCATGTATATTTAGGATAGTTAGCTCTTCTTGTTGAATTGATCCCTTTACCATTATGTAATGGCCTTCTTTGTGTCTTTTGATCTTTGTTGGCTTAAAGTCTATTTTATCAGAGACTAGGATTGCAACCCCTGCCTTTTTTTGTTTTCCATTTGCTTGGTAGATCTTCCTCCATCCCTTTATTTTGAGTCCATATGTGTCTCTGCACGTGAGATGGGTTTCCTGAATACAGCACACTGCTGGTTCTTGACTCCTTATCCAATTTGCCAGTCTGTGTCTTTTAATTGGAGCATTTAGCCCATTTACATTTAAAGTTAATATTGTTATGTGTGAATCTGATCCTGTCATTATGATGTTAGCTGGTTATTTTGCTCGTTAGTTGATGCAGTTTCTTCCTAGCCTCGATGGTCTTTACAATTTGGCATATTTTGCAGTGGCTGGTACCGGTTGTTTCTTTCCATGTTTAGTGCTTCCTTCAAGAGCTCTTTTAGGTTAGGCCTGGTGGCGACAAAATCTCTCAGCATTTGCTTGTCTGTAAAGTATTTTATTTCTCCTTCACTTATGAAGCTTAGTTTGGCTGGATATGAAATTCTGGGTTGAAAATTCTTTTGTTTAACAATGTTGAATATTGGCCCTCACTCTCTTCTTGCTTGTAGAGTTTCTGCTGAGAGATCCGCTGTTAGTCTGATGGGCTTCCCTTTGTGGGCAACCCGACCTTTCTCTCTGGCCGCTCTTAACATTTTTTCCTTCATTTCAACTTTGGTGAATCTGACAATTATGTGTCTTGGAGTTGCTCTTCTCGAGGAGTATCTTTGTTGTGTTCTCTATATTTCCTGAATCTGAACGTTGGCCTGCCTTGCTAGATTGGGGAAGTTCTCCTGGATAATATCTTGCAGAGTGTTTTCCAGCTTGATTCCATTCTCCCCGTGACTTTCAGGTACACCAATCAGATGTAGGTTTGGTCTTTTCACATAGTCCCATATTTCTTGGAGGCTTTGTTCTTTTCTTTTTGTTCTTTTTTCTCTAAACTTCCCTTCTTGCTTCATTTCATTCATTTCATCTTCCATTGCTGATACCCTTTCTTCTAGGTGATCGCATCGGCTACTGAGGCTTCTGTATTCTTCACGTAGTTCGTGAAACTTGGCTTTCAGCTCCATCAGCTCCTTTAAGCCCTGCTCTGCATTGGTCATTTTAGTTATACATTTGTCTAATTTTTTTTCAAAGTTTTTAACTTCTTTGCCATTGGTTTGTATTTCCTCCTGTAGCTTGGAGTAGTTTGATCGTCTGTAGCCTTCTTCGCTCAAGTCGTCAAAGTCATTCTTCGTCCAGCTTTGTTCCGTTGCTGGTGAGGAGCTGCTTTCCCTTGGAGGAGGAGAGGTGCTCTACTTTTTAGAGTTTCCAGATTTTCTGCTCTGTTTTCTCCCCATCTTTGTAGTTTTTCCTACTTTTGGTTTTTGATGATGGTGATGTACAGATGGGTTTTTGGTATGGGTGTGCTTTCTGTTTGTTAGTTTTCCTTCTAACAGACAGGACCCTCAGCTGCAGGTCTGTTGGAGTTTGCTAGAGGTCCACTCCAGACCCTGTTTGGCTGGTGTCAGCAGCAGTGGCTGCAGAACAGCGGATTTTCACGAACCGCAAATTCAGCTGTCTGATTGTTCCTCTAGAAGTTTTGTCTCAGAGGAGTACCTGGCCGAGTGAGGTGTCAGTCTGTCCCTACTGGGGGATGCCTCCCAGTTAGGCTGCTTGGGGGTCAGGGACTCACTTGAGGAGGCAGTCTGCCGGTTCTCAGATCTCCAGCTGTGTGCTGGGAGAACCACTACTCTCTTCAAAGCTGTCAGACAGGGACATTTAAGTCTGCAGAGGTTACTGCTGACTTGTTGTTTGTCTGTGCCCTGCCCCCAGAGGTGGAGCCTACAGAGGCAGGCAGGCCTCCTTGAGCTGTGGTGGGTTCCACCCAGTTCGAGCTTCTTGGCTGCTTTGTTTACCTAAGCAAGCCTGGGCAATGGCGGGTGCCCCTCCCGCAGCCTCACTGCAGCCTTGCAGTTTGATCTCAGACTGCTGTGCTAGCAATCAGCGAGACTCCGTGGGCGTAGGACCCTTCGAGCCAGGTGCAGGACACAATCTCCTGGTGTGCCGCTTTCCAAGCCTGTTGGAAAAGCACGGTATTAGGGTGGGAGTGATCCGATTTTCCAGGTGCCGTCTGTCACCCCTTTCTTTGACTAGGAAAGGGAACTCCCTCACCCCTTGCGCTTCTCGAGTGAGACAGTGCCTCGCCCTGCTTTGGCTTTGCTCGTGCATGGTGCGCTAAACTGACTGTCCTGCACCCACTGTTTGGCACTCCCTAGTGAGATGAACCCGGTACCTCAGATGGAAATGCAGAAATCACTTGTCTTCTGCATCGCTCACGCTGGGAGCTGTAGAAGGGAGCTGTTCCTATTCGGCCATCTTGGCTCCACCCCACAAAAATATTTTTAATGCCTCAGCTAAAATCACAAATAAAATATGGAGCCTCTGCAATATGAATGTCATCTCTTTATTTGAAATTCTAAGCACTTACTATCTATAGTACACCATGAAACTAAGTCAGAAAGATATATAATTATTTAAATACTATTTCATTTCTGTGAATTTTAATTCTTTCTTTTAGAACATTGAATTCTGGAACTGAAGTGGTTATTTTTTAAGTAAAGTATACAAATATCAGACAAAATATTTACAATTCAGCTGACCATCCGTGAGTAATTGATGCCACCCATACCCAGGAGCTAGAGTTCTCATAGGAAATGTAAAGAACAGATTTGGGATCAGAGATTTAGAGTTTAGAGACTGGTTAAGCAACACCCCTTTCTAAATTAATTGTAAACCTTTGTGAAATAAATGTGCGTAGAATTATTGTAAAAGTTAAATGAAATACCATATAATGATCTTTTGAAAACTGTAAAATGCTCAATGGAGATTATGCATAGTATCCACAGGTTTGGCATCTTGTAAATACTGTATTTTCTATCTGAGTTTTGTGGCAGATGTGAAACCCATGGAAACGAAAGGTCAACTTTATTTATTGAAAAAAAAACAAAAAACCTTCCTATAAGCAGACCCATATAGTTCAAACCTGTACTGTGAAGGGTCATCTGTACAACCCAGTGAATCCTAATGTAAATTCTGAACTTTAGTTAAGAGTAATGTGTTAACATTCATTCGTAAATTGTAATAAATGCGTCACATAATGGAAACTGTCAACAATAGAGGAATCTGGGTGGTGGGGCAGGAGTGAGAAGAGAGGGGACATAGAACTCTGTAATTTCTGCTTAGTTTTTCTGTAAACCTAAAACGTCTCTAAAAAAAATTAAGACACCTTTAAATGTTGCAGGCAAGAGTAGCTTAAGGAGATGTAAAAACTATAAATAAATGTCATGTGTTATCCTGATGGGATCCTGGAACAGAAAAAGGAAATTAGGGAAAAACTGAAAAAAAAAATTAAGTATGTACTTCAATTAATAATAATGTACCAATATTGGTTCGTTAATTGTGACAACTGTACCATACTAACATATAATGCAGTAAGTATTCAGTGTATGGGAACCATACTATTTTTGAGATTTTTCTGTAATAAACAATTTATTGAAGAAGAAGATATACTGATTATATACTTTAAACCAGAAACAATACTAGAAACATAAAATGTATATGCCAGATCTCACACATTAATCTAAAGTTATTGAAGGCATATGTACAAATAAAAATATATTATTAGAATTAGGTTAAATTTTAATTAAAAAGCAGTGTAGTACAAGATTCAAATAATCCATATGTAGAATGTGTATGTCATCAGAGCACCATGAAAATTTTTGGTTTGTAATATAAGCACATTATTTGTTAAGTATAAATACTCCATTTAATTTTGTGCTTAAGTCTCTTAATTTCATTTGTATTAAATATTATGTAAGTAACAAGTTGTTCATATTATCTGTTTTGATATTATTGAGATTTCACTTTTCTCTTGTGGCTAGAGGTATGCATTGCCTGCAAATGTGAATAACGACCAATATTTCCAGGAATGTCACATTTTAGCAGCCAGGTTTTTCTGAATATACAATGTGTATTCCTATATCACATGCTGTGTCCACATATCCTTTATGTTATTAAAAAATAATTCTTCAAAATATTTATTTGCCTTTGCTTTACTTTCAGTGGTAAAATATTTGAGAATAGTTTTTTTTCGGCTCAGTTAATGTGGCATTTGTTCCCTTCACCCCATAACTCATTCGTCATGCGAAAGAGGAGTCTTGCTCCTGCAGTGGTATTGATCCACATGGCCTTTTTGGTTAGGAGTAAAGCCTTTTTAATTACTTTGGCTGACTTTCATTTTTTACAAAGTCTTAGGCACATTAGCTATCATGTTGTATTATTCTCATTTGTCTTAAATAAATGGTCTCGAGAGATTGATCGACTGTCTATAGTCTTGATAAACCAGGGCCTACACCAGTTTATACTCACTCTGCTTAGCTTAGAAATCCGAAAGAGCTATCTCTCGTCTTCTCCCAGGGTTTGATAACCTCTTCTCTTTACTTCGCCAGAGGTGTTTTGACCTTTAATTAAAAGGAAAATTTGTTGTCTTCCTTTCAGAAGACAGCAAATAATGAACTCATTAAAATGAGGTTAGTGTTCAGGCCTTAGAGCAATAAGAGTTGAAGTCTCATTAGCAGCTAACAATGCAGAACACAGCACATAAATAAACCTAATATGGCACAGCGAAATGCCTCGGTGCATTAAATTTGAGCAGAATCAAATGTTTACTGTCAACGATGTCTGGGGCATAAAGTTTTAATGTACTTAATAAAGAAAAGCAAATTGCTTCCTATTAGCCATGAAATGTTACCAAAGAAATTGCCCCAAAAAGTGTATTATGTAAATGTGAGATGTGTTAATTATTAACAAAGATATTGTAGAAATATATCTGTCTTGCTTGATACATGCAACAATTAGGAAGAATAAAGATCACTCAAAAATTTCTAAACGTAATTCTAGTGATTAATGTAAAATAATGTGGGATGTAAGATTTTTTTAAGAGACTTTATCTCACTGCTGGCCCAAGATAAGAGATATTTGCAATGTCAAACTAAAGAATCAGTTAATAAAACATCCTTGTAGTTTGTAATATGTCTTTTGGTCAAGGGATTCCTTAAGAGCTTATTGAAAAGAGCTACTATACTTCATTTATACAAGTACAAAGAATGTTGTATCCATAAATTTGAATACTTTGTGACTTTTTATAATGTTAAATGAGCTATAGTTAGTTAAATAATAATTAGGAGTTTGATTTTAATAATTCAGTGAATGGAATAAAAGTGCTAGTAATATGTTTTTTATTCTTCATTGTTTTAGATTCCTTGTGTAAAATTAGAAATTTGTTTCAATTTGATATTTCCTCCACAATGAACCTGTATCTACTATGCTTCTTAAATTTTAAAAGAATTAGGATAGTTATTTTGCTTGATTACTCATTCTATCATCTTTTCTTCAAAATATTGGAACAAAATTGCTTCTATTCCCCACTTCTTGAGCTCTCATGAAAACACAGACATAAAAAAAATGGAAGTGTCAAAAATGTCATAGATTAAGAACACCTGATTTATGCCGATGACGTCAACTCACTAAAGGCTAGACAGGGATTTTGAAGAGACACTTCTCTACTGAAGAATAAAGGTAGCTGGTACTTTGCAAACAATGTTCATCTGACACATAAAGCCTGGGAACAAATCAGAAGTCATCATATGCTACATTCAATTCTTTCACAACCTGCATTTAATGTATCATTTGATATTAATAGTTCTAGAAACTTTATCTTCAAACTACATCCCAAATCTGACCACTTTCTTCCTGCTTTACTACAAACTCCAGGACCCTCATTTCTCAATTGGCTAACCTGTTTTTCTCCTCTACATGTTTTCCTCTTTCATTCTTCTCCTGCTCTGACCCAGGCAATTCTTCATACAGTGGCCAAATATTTAAGGTATAAATCATGAATATTATGTATCTGCTCAAAACTCTCCAGTGGCTTCCCACAGGTTCAACTGCAATGATATTAGTAATTTATTTGTTTATTGTTTGTGTCACTGAAATATAAACTCCTAACCAAAGGACTATTTGTTTCATTCAAAACTGAATCTCCAGTCCCTACAACAGCTGGACTATATTAGCTACTTAAATATTTCTTGAATAGGTAAGCACAGGAACATAGTTCACTTAAAGTTAAATTACACCAAAATGTCTTTATTAAAGAAATAATGTGAAAGGTAGATAATGTCAGTCACAGAACTCCAAAGGATACCATTCATACAGAAAATAATTATACTGTTTCTGTCTCTTGTTGGGAAATGAGAGCTGTACTGGAAAATGTTACCCTTCATGCATTTTTGGTTTTGCTGTTCTCTTTCATGAGTGTCTCACTAGCTTCCCTTCATCTACAGAAAATCACTTGGTAGATTAGTAGGTGTTTATTAGATTATGTCACCTACTTTGTTATAAATGTGCATCATAATTAGGCTTTAAATAGGGCTGAGTCAAGGAGGTGACAACAAGATATCACAGGAGTTTTTGTTTTTGAAACTCTTAAGTTTTTGTCAGAGGGAGAGACTTTCCACAAGAAAAAGATTTATCTGCCGAGTAAATAAAAATCCATTTTAAAATATTTTGCTATACCACGGATTTTAGTATATGTATTTTTCTTCTAGTTTCTATAACCAATTATGGTCCTATATGAATAATAATGGTTTTCATATTTATAACAAAATCTAAAATTAGATATCTTTATCCTACTGGCAGTGCACTGAGAAAATTCTACTGCATTTGAGCTTAAAAAATAAATAAGCCTTAATGTCTCAAATGTATATAAACTGACTCATAATTTGATATTCAGCCTTTGAAAGTGGTTTTGGGGGTACACATTTAAAGATGTATGTAGGCTGGGCATGGTGGCTCACACCTGTAATCCCAGCACTTTGGGAGGCCAAGGCGGGTGGATCACAAGGTCAGGAGATTGAGACCATCCTGGCTAACACAGTGAAACCCCGTCTCTACTAAAAATACAAAAAATTAACTGGGCGTGATGGCAGGCGCCTGTAGTCCCAGCTACTTGGGAGGCTGGGGCAGGAGGATGGCATGAACCCGGGAGGCGGAGCTTGCAGTGAGCCGAGATTGTGCCACTGCACTCCAGCCTGGGCTACAGATCGAGACTCTGTCTCAAAAAAAAAAAAAAAAAAAAATAGATGTATGTATCTGTGTGCTTACAAAATACTCAACCATGTATCGTATGAAAATTTTCAAAAAGTTTATAAAATTGATCATGAAAATTTGAATTAATCCACATTTCATTGATTTCATTAAGAACTTAAAAGTTGTTTTCATTAACTTAATAGTTGTTTTTCATAATTTCTCAGCAAGAATAAGATGCTCCAAGAAATGTACTATAATATTTATCAAAATTATAATTGTTAATTCTAAATATATTTTCAAAATTCCATAATATAAAGGAATTTATCTTTATTTGAAACTCTTTAACAATAGCAAATCCTGGAATAATGGAAAAACACTCCTTTGTACAGATCACTTGCAGAGAGTTAATGTGATTATTTGACTGCATGCATATTCAGAATCACATTTCATATAAAATCACAGCTATTACATTTTTCATTTGCATTGCATAATAAGTAGGAAACTATATTCAATAGTGGAGATCATGACCCCAAAAGACACCTCTACTTTCCCATGATTAGACATTCACTTAATGTTTTTTCCTAAATAAGCAAACCACAAACTTAGGCAAGTGGAGGTGGGTGTTTCTGGCTGATTATTTGAGGTAAAAGATAAGATACATTAAGTGCAAGATTTTTCCTACCAAAGGACTTCAGTATGTTAATGTGGGTTGAGACCTTCTCTAGTGGTGTTAGATACAGAGTGTTTCCTAAACATTTTGAAGATATAATTATTTTTTCACAGACATTTAATTTTATAGACCCAAATTTATAGTGACCCATGGATCATAGTTTGGTTTACCACTTGTCTGTGGTAAATATTTCTGTTTCACTGGTTATCTCTTCTTACACCGTGAAATTGTCTATAATCACTTGAAGAAGAAGGTAGCTCAAACATCCACATTCTGCAGATCTTAAGCCATTTCTGACAGTGGTAACCAAATCTGTACCTGCTCTGGAGTTTCCACATGGAATACAAAGTATCTCCATCAAGCTGGCCTTCCAACACAAAAGCCAGGATTTTGCAGAGGGATTCAAGTTACATTTTAAAGTTGCAAGCAAATGCAAAGAGAACTCGGACCTAGTTTTCAGATCCTTTCTGAGAATTCTTGGGGATATTTTGTGTTATAAACTCCTTATCTCCCACTCTGACCCGAAAAAGATTTTGACTTTATTATATTGTTTATGTCGTACGTGTATATGTATGTTATTCTTGGCTATTTGATTTCATATTATTCCTAAAGCCATTTTTAAGTCATTGAGGTTAAAATGACTAAAAGATTCATTCCGCTATTTTCAAAGAAATCCTAACTAGTTTGAGTTCTACACCACTATTACTCTATGACTTATTTAAATACTTTGGCTTTAGGAAATATGAGTTATTTTGTTATTACCTTATAAAAATCTTGTAAGGAAATAATTATGCCACACAAACAATGACCTCTGAAGTTAAAATATGTATTTATCTTTTTACAAGACAAAAAAATTTTATAAGTTATAATGGAGACTGGAGAGCAAGAGCTTATAAGAATAGTATATTAAAATATATATATATATATATATAAAATTGGATACCAGGCTTAGAGGAACTAAATTATAAACAAAAATGCCACTGCCCTGATACCATTTGAAGGGTCACAATGAGATCACATTTTATTCAAATATACTAATTTGATTCAAAATTTCAATCAATTCAGTAGAGCATGGGAAACAGAAACCAGAGGAAGAGAGTGCAGGGCACAGACAGTTTGAGATGATCTTTATGAACTGAAATAAGATACAATTGAAAGAGAGATTAGAACTCATAAGAACTGAACAGTATTTCACCATTCTTAAGGAAATTTTCTGATCTTAGGGAGAGAACCAGAATGCCAGTCAGAAAACGGAAGCAGAAGCTCGTCTTATACACTTTCAGAATGAACTAAAATCAGTGGCTTCTAGTTCTGTGGCAAGGAGATGCCCAGGACACCCTCCAGTAACAACGTTTAGGGCACGAGACACATCCACTCACATCTACTAGGAAAGGAGTCAAAGACACGTGGAGTGTTTTACTGATGCAATAAAATAAAATTTACAACACTATGAACACACTGCAATTTAATGATTTATATAACCTTCATTGTGTTCTTTGATAATCAGGCAGAAAATGCAAACTCTTCACATACGTGACATGATTTAATATTATTTTATAAAGTAAAACCAATTTTTAATTTTTTCTTCTCTTTGCCAGTATGTTTAATCAGTATCAATGTTTAAACTTCCAGTATTCAAAAAATACTCCTTATGCAATGAAACCATTATCCTTACCCATATATATATATTTTGTGTGCAGTTAGTTCCTGAAACTTACCCTCCAATCCTGTGTAACAAAGTTTTGAAAGTAACAACACTAAATTCTTTCCTGACCCTAAGATCTGTTCTCATTAGCCCCATTGTTTGGAGCAGACTCCCCAGGTCCCGTTTTAGGCATAACTGATATGTTATTTTCCATGCCTCAACAAAATGGCCTGCCACTTTTCCAGGATGCACTTTATTGATCTCATTGTCTACCTTGTTGAAACATAGATACTTTGTGTTTGTTTCAATAATAGCATGATACTAAAATTAATTTTGCAACGCTAGTAACAATTTGTAATTAAACAATTATTTGATTGATTTGTTATGTGTATCCTCTGTGTGCCTAAAAAGAATGTAGTTTCCATCAAAAACCAGAAAACTTACCAGTTTTGTTTATCAGGTACTTTCTAACTCCATACCTAGCATAATTTATGTAGCCTCTCTGTGCATTATTTTCTCCACTTGTAAGATAGGATTAATAAAAAGATTGTTGGAAGATTTAAATAAATAATTAGAGTGTTGCTCATCACCTAACACGTAGTAAAAGCTTGATAAAATTAGATATAATTTTTGCCATTCTCCACTCTATCCTGAGCACCTAAAACATACAGTACAATTAATATTGTTTGAATGAATGAACGAATGAATGAACAGTGGCAAAAAGAGGGAAGAGTGCCCAAAGAGAGTGAGCTTTTAGATTCCTGTCTTCCTGGAGACAGACCAAAAAAGAAAAATGGCAATGAAATACTTAAGTGGTGGATGGAAAGAGGAAAAATTGCTCTGAAACGTCAAGGTGTTCTTTGGCTCACCAGGTTTTTTTTCAGATTGAGTGTGATTTCAGAAGTAGGATCCCTACAGTTCAACCTTTCTCCCCATAAATACCCTTGCACTTGTTCAGTATTGTCATCAGAGGCATTCACTCATTTTTAATTAATTAACGTATCCATTTCACAATCTGAGCTAAACCGTTTAACATGAAATTATGTAGAAAACTTGCTGTAAGTTTTTTGTTAATGTATACATTATAGCAAATTCCTCCTTGAGTAACAGTAACAGTTTATCAGAAAAAAAAAGAAAGAAATGAGATTGAGATGAGTAAGAAGAAAGGTAGAGCTATAAAATGCAAATTTCAAAAGCTTCGTATTTTCATCCTGGGTCAGCCCTATTCATCTTCAATTGTAAATTTACAAATAGTATCTGTGCAAAAGTTTATGGAATCCCAACTCCATTTTATCGAGGTAGGCACACAAACTTGCTATATTGGAACATGAGGTTACTAAGGTTAGACTGAGTTTTAAGGCAGTCATGGTCAATTTTGTCCTTCTTCTTGTGTTTTCTGGGTGGACTATTTAATCTTTCCATAAAGCGATATTTTTTACCTGGGAAATATAAATATAAGTTATCTCTTCTGATTCCCATATCATAATCTAGTTAGGATAAATAAGACACCTTTTTGTTGAGCTATTAAGTATGATAAAAGACCATATAAAACAAACACTATCACTCTGAGGTAGCTGTTTTGAAATTTTGAAATTATAAGACTGTATTAGGCCTAGCACCATTGCTCATGCCTGTAATCCCAGCACTTTGGGATGCCGATGGAGGTGGAACACAAGGTAAGGAGTTTGAGACCAGCCTGGCCAATATGGTGAAAGCCCGTCTCTACTAAAAATACAAAAAGTAGCCTGGCATGGTGGTGGACGCTTGTAGTCCCAGCTACTCAGGAGGCTGAGGCAGGAGAATCAGTTGAACTTGGGAGATGGAGGTTGCAGTGACCTGAGGTCATGCCACTGTACTCCAGCCTGGGCAACTCCATCAGCCAGAGTGAGACTCTGTCTCAATAAATAAATAAATAAATAAATAAATAAATAAATAAATAGTATTAGTTTGTTCACACTGCTATAAAGACATACCCAAGACTCAATAAGGTAGAAAGAAAGACGTTTAATTCACTCACAGTTCTAATGGCTGGGAAGACCTCAGGAAACTTAAAATATGGTGGAAGGCAAAGAGGAAGCAAGGCACATTTTACTTGGTGGGAGGAGGAAGAAAAAAGAGTGCAAAGGGAAAGTGTCACACGCTTTTAAACAACCAGATCTTGTGAGAACTCTAGCACAAGACAGCACTTGGGGGATAGTGCGAAACCATTAGAAACCACCCTCATGATCCAATCTCCTCCAACCAGGCCCCACATTCCACATGTGGGGATTACAATTTGACATGAGATTTGGGTGGGGACACAGAGCCCAACCATACCATTCTGCACCTGGCCCCTCCCAAATCTCATGTCCTTCTCACATTTCAATATACAGTCATGTCTTCCCAACAGTCTGCCTCAGTCTTAACTCATTCCAGCATTAACCCAAAAGTCCACGTCCAAATTCTTATCTAAGACAAAGTAAGTTCCTTCTGCCTATGAGCCTGTAAAATCAAAAACAAGTTAGTTGCTTCCAAGATACAATGTGGATAAAGGCATTTGGTAAATACTCTCATTCCAAATAGGAGAAATTGACCAAAACAAAGGGGCTACAGGCCCTATGCAAGTCTGAAACCCAGCAGGGCAGTTATTAAATCTTAAAACTCCAAAATAATCTTCTTTGACTTCAGGTCTTACATCCAGGACACACTGATGCAAGGGGTGGACTCCCAAGGCCTTGGGCAACTCTGCCCTGTGGCTTTGAAGGGTACAGCCCCCATGGCTGCTTTCACAGGCTGGCATTGAGAGTTTGCAATTTCCAGGCACACAGTGCAAGCTGGTCATGAATTTACTGTTCTGTGGTCTGGCAGATGGTCTCCCTCTTCTCACAGCTCCACTAGGCAGTGCCCCAGTGGGGATTTGGTATGGGTGTTCCAACCCCACATTTCCCCTCTGCACTGCCCTGGTAAAAATTCTCCATGAGGGCTCTGCTCCTTCAGCAGATTTTGCCTGAATATCCAGGCATTTCAATACATCCTCTGAAATCCAGGTGAAGGTTCCCAAATCTCAACTCTTAACATCCTTCCCACCTGCACGCCCAACACCACAGCACAGGGAAGCCACCAAGGCTTGGAGCTTGCACCCTCTGAAGCCACAACGTGAGCTGTACCTTGGGCTATGTTAGCCATGGCTGGAGCTGGAGTGGCTGGGATGCAGGGCACCATATCCCTAGGCTGCACAGAGAAGCTGGGCCATGAACTTGGCCCAAGAAACCATTTTTCTCTCTGAGGCCTCTGGGCCTGTGATGGGAGGGGCTGCTGTGAAGGTCTCTGAAATGCCCTGAAGACACTTTCCCCATTGTCTTGGCGATTAACATTTGGCTCCTCTTGACTTATGCAAGTGTCTGCAGCTGGCTTGGGCTTGAATTCCTCCCCAGAAAATGGATTTTTATTTTCTACCATATGGTCAGGCTGCAATTTTTTCAAACTCTTATGGTCTGCTTCCCTTTTAAATATAAGTTCCCATTTCAGACCATCTCTTTCTTTATGAAAATGAGTTAGGCTTTTAGGAAGGGCCAGGCCATATCTTCAACATTTTGCTACTTAGAAATTTATTCCTCCAGACGCCCTTAATCATCTCTCTCAAGTTCAAAGTTTCACAGATTTTTAGAGCAGGGGCAAAATGCCTCCAGCCTCTTTGTTAAAACATAGCAAGAATGACCTTTGCTCTAGTTCCCAGTAAGTTCCCCATCTCCATCTGAGACCACCTCAGCCTGGACTTCATTGTCCATATGACTATCAGCATTTTGGTCACAACCATTCAACAAGTCTCTAGGAAGTTCCAACCTTTCCCACGTCTTCCTGTCTTCTTCTGAACCCTTAATACTATTCCAACTTCTGCCCATTACCCAGTTCCAAAGTTGCTTCCACATTTTCAGGTGTCATTATAGCAGTGCCCACTCCCAATACCAATTTTCTGTATTAGTCCATTCTTACACTGCTATAAAGACATACCTGAGACTGGATCATTTACAAAGAAAATAAGTTTACTTGACTCACAAGAAGAGAGAAAGTGTGTTGTGGGGGGAGTGCCAAACACTTTGAAACAACCAGATCTCGTGAGAACTCTGTCATGAGACAGCACTAGGGAGATGGTGCTAAACCATTAGAAACCACCCTCAGGATCCAATCACCTCTCACCAAGCCCCACCTTCAACATGTGGGGATTACAATTTGATGTGAGATTTGGGTTGGGACACAGAGCCAAAGCATATCAAAGACTATATCAAAATGTGAATATGCACACGACTTATTAGGTACGCTTAGGGAAAGGGTTAGCCTGAGAGTAACAACCTAATATCAGAATGGTTTAAGAAATATGCATATCACCTTGAAATTAATATAAATAATATGCTAACTCAGTATTATTAGGACACTAGTGTCCTAATGGTGATGATCTCCAGGTTGAAGCTATAAAAATCATTGTTAAAAACAGATTTTTAGTTTTCATTTTGTAGTCTCCAATTCAGAATCCCTAGAGGATAAGCCTGGGAGTAGATATTTTACAAGCATGCTGGTGATTCATTTCATGTGGGCAACTTGAAAATAATTGCTCGACATTTATTAGAACTAGCTGGATTATATGATGAAGTGCACATTTCTAGGAACTATGATGGACAAAAATCAGTATTTCCTAAAGTGGGCCCCAGAATTGACAATGTTAGCAATTTTCTCTAGAAAACTGTACACACAATAAAGTTTGAATACCATTGCTGCTTTATCAAACAGTATGTAGCTATATAGGGGCAAAATTGGACTCTCATTCTTTTTACTTCCTTCCTTCCTTCCTTCCTTCCTTCCTTCCTTCCTCCCTCCCTCCCTCCCTCCCTCCCTCCCTTCCTTCCTTCCTTCTTCTCTTTCTTTCTCTTTGTCGAATTGGCATGAACATGGCTCATTGCAGTCTCAAACTCCCAGGCTAAAGTGATCCTCTCGCCCCTGTCCTGGAAGTAGTTGAGACTACAGGCACATTGCACAACCCACCATGCCAGGCTAATTTTTGTGTTTTTTGTTTTGTAGAGAAGGGGTTGCACCATGTTGCCCAGGCCGGCTTTGACTCCTAAGCTCAAGCAATCCTCCCAGCTCAGCTTCCCAAAGTGCTAGTAATATAGGCATAAGCCACCACAGCCTAGACTTGCTTTCTTAAATACTAAGAAATTTATTAGGAGAATATTGAATTAATGGAAGTAATGTTTATTAAAATAATAATTTATTGATTTTTATAAGTAAGTTACATATTTATTCTCTTTAATATACAATCAACTTAGTTCTTCATAAGCAGTAAAAGAAAAAATTTCAAAGCCATTTATATTGTTATGTCATGCAAACTATTAAATAATGTATATTGTCAAAACTCTAAACACATTTTATTATTTTTATTTATTTATTTATTTATTTATTTATTTATTTATTTATTGAGATGGAGTTTCGCTCTTGTCGCCCAGGCTGGAGTGCTATGGTGCAATCTCGGCTCACTGCAACCTCCATCTCCCAGGTTTAAGTGATTCTCCTGCCTCAGCCTCCTGAGCAGCTGGGATTACAGGCATGCACCACCACCCCATCAATTTTTGTATTATTAGTAGAGAAGGGGTTTCACCATGTTAGCCAGGCTGGTCTTGAACTTCTGACCTCAAATGATCCACCTGCCTTGGCCTCCCAAAGTGCTGGGATTACAGGCAGGAGCCATCGCGCCCAGCCACATTTTATTATATATATTCAAAACTAAAGTTTCCACACAAAATATTCAGGTAGAAAAAAGTGTATTTCCTGAGCTTTACTATTTTATTTGTATTCCAAATTGAGACACTTTATTTCTAGCTCATTAAAGAAGTTTTTCCAAAATAAGGGGTTTTAAAAAATAAGGAGTTTTTAAAGAATAACTTAAATTTGTACTTAATTTATTCTGAAATTTATATCCATATTATTCTTGCGCTAATATTTCTTCTGACATTTTACATTATTCCTATATTGGAATTCTTTCTTCTTTCTACTTTTCTTCTTAATTTGTATGGTTTAGCACTTTTCTCTTTTAAATTTATTTCTGATTTTTTATAGTTTGAATCATTTTGTGTATATTCATTGTTATTTTTTTCTCTCTTCCTTTGTCATTGAAAGGCATGAAAACTTTTCTGAAGTTTGAAAACTAAAGAACATTTACTTGTACTAAACAAGGAAGCCTTGAAATCTTTTTCAGATTTGCGTTTTTTTTTTTTCATTTGTTTTGGTTTTACTTATAGCATTTGTCATTTTTACTCCCTCATTAATCCAGACTACATGTTAGTAGGCCATGACTAGACAACTCTATTTTTTTCAACAATGAAGATCTGTTAAGTTCTTCACATAGCTAACTAGCCCCGCATCTGCCTTTGCGTCTCTGAACTTGCTTTAGAGATCTATGATACAAGGCTATAAAACATCTGTGTTATAAAACATCCTGGTGAAATGCTAGATCCTATCTATATTGTTCTGGTATCATCTTGTGGTATGGCCCATGAACTATGTTTATCATATTACCATTGGAAAAATGTTCCTGATAAAAATTTAAAATAAATGAAACCAGTCCAATTATTGCTGTGTATCAGTATGTACTTTTATCATACTTTGAATACATCAAACCTAACTCATTTTCATGTATCTCATGTTACTAAATGCAAAAAAAAAAAAACAGTAACATGAGTTACATGAAAATGAGTAAGGTTTGATGGACCTTCAGGTGCATAGACTAGAGGAAAACATAAGATACAGCATGGATGCAATAAAGTCAAAAATGATGCAAGTCTTAAGAAAATAATTTAGGAATCTACTTTGGTGTACTAGAGGAGGCTTTATACAAAAAGTTGGCAATTGGGTGGAGATATAAAGAATTGGTGGGATTTGGGAGCTGGGGAGGCTTTCTAGGTACAGAGAATAAAGAGAGGAATGGCATGGGGAAATGTAGGAGGTAGGAGATAGCTAAGTTTAACCAGAGTACGTGGTGATTTGGAGGAAATAGCAATGGGTGTTAGAGGCTCCAAGGATACCTAACTGATGGAGAGAGAATGATAGACTCAGGTATCAGTAATAGTATTTTTTGAGCTCATGCTACTTGCCAGACACTTAGCTAAGCAATTTGCATGCCTTACCCAATGTAATTCTCCTAATAATAGTATAAAATAAATATTCAAAAGTACCCCATTTCACAGATAAATAAATGCAGAATAATGAATGACTTCAAGAACTTAGAGGAAGAAAGATAAGTGGATGAAATTGGAGTGGTGAGGGGAATAGCAGACGGGAGAAATTTTTTTAAAAATCAAGATAAGGAGACTCAGAAATTGTGCATGGAATACAGCCAAAAAAAGCCAGAAAAGGGAACTCACTCAGGGAAATAATGCATAATGTTCTTATTTTAAGGCTGTATTCCAGAGCATTTACCAATATGTTCAACTAGTTCAATACACTTTTTATCTTAACTGTTTTTAATAGTTTAATCTCTATAAGAAATGTATTTTTAATATTTTGTAGAACTCAGGCTAGTGGTTCTATTTTTGCCTTTGTCTACTTAGTTGATAATATTTAATAATGTTGAACATGATAATACCCAGTCTAATTGTGGTCTTGAATAACCATTGACTATATATTTTATCAACATTTTAGTTACTTAGTCATTTTTTTTAATCAAACTAATGTGCAGGAGACTCCTTTCATTGTAAAGGAATAAACAGTTAGGTTCACAAGTCTTTGAAACAAATGCTTAGCCACCATGACTAATGGAAAAAAATTGTTTAACCTCTGACTGCTTAGTCTCCATAGCAGATGGATAGGAGTAATCAAAAATCATTCTTATTATTAATATCTCTTGTTTGAAATTAGCTTCTCATTTTAATTAGAACAAAGTATGCCCTCTTTAAAAATCCTTTAAAAATAGAAAAAGCATTCTGAATCAATATGCAGACCAGTAAGCAAACTAAAAAGCCCAAGGATATAAGAGTTCTGAATTATGCTATAAATTTTGACATAGGAATAATGGCGGTGAAAGGATTGGCAACAAATTTACATAACTAATTCTGTGTCATTATTAGCAGTGTGTTATTATCCTGTCCACAAACCAGACTTCACATAGTATAATTCCAAATCTAGAAACTAGGGAAATGTTTGTCACATTTAGAAAATTTCTGTTATGGAATTAGTAACAAAAAGGGGTATCTATTTTTACATGTTCTTCCCTTTTTCATAACTAGGTTTGCAAGCAGTGTCCTATAAAATATACATTGCTCTTTAGTTTGTAAGGTAAAAACCCAAGCTTTCAATTTAATAATTATGCCTTTAAAAATGATGAGGGAGGTGGCCCAGTTAAATAAAATATTAAATTGCAGTTCAAACAAAATTCTCCTCCTATTGCTTACCAAGAAAACAGGACTTGTCTGCATTCAAAAATTCTGAAAAATTTTCACCACATAAAGGAAGTTTAATAATCCAAAGTTCAAGAAATGTCTCACACAGAAATGAAAAATGATTTCAGTGCTGTGGAGTTGGACAATTGCCTCTCAGCAATGCAAAATGTGCTTAGGACTTAACTGTTTCATAATACGGTGACCTTCAATAAAAATGATGACAATAATAATTATAATACCTGAAATATGAATACTACATAACAGTACTCATCAAAAACAAGAAAGCTCATATCATTTTGTTTTACTCATGCATACACATTTGCAAAAGAGGCATCCCAAAACTTCATATTTATTTTTCTAAAATCATGTTAATTTCTTATTTATTTCAGGCATTACTAGAGACTCAAAATTTACTGCGCACTCAGGTTGCAAATTTTACCTTCAACCTTGGATTTTCAGGGAAGTTTTACCACACAGGTAAGAAGGAGCTTTGTGTTCTCAGGCAGCTACATATAAATAGGAAATAAAATTTTGAATGATTCATAAGTGGTAGAAATAGATTCTCCAGATTGATTATGGGAAAAACTTGGGCACATTATTTGAGTAGCCAAATCCAAAATCAATGAGCACATTTACTTTGGCAAATACTGTTAAAATCAAGGGCAAAAGAGAAAGAGAACTGAATTTTTCAATCATTTTTTTAAAAATAGAAAGCATAACCACTGTGCTGAGTATGATTGTGCATCTTGTTTCTCAGCACAGTATGGGTAGAAGGCGTAGTAATAATGATAATGAGAATACTACTACCAATAATTGACAGAATTTTAAAATTGTCAAATAGTTGATGTGATAGATACTTTTCTACATATTATTTTCCTTTGGAAAACATCTGATGATAGAAACTTTATCGTCTCAATGAAATGCAATAGACTCTAAACTTGTTAGTTTACCTTCCCTTGCAGGATTTTTTTCCCTAAAACAGTATTACCACTAATTTGGCCTAACATAGACCAAAACCATCACAATTAGACTTGTATTTCTTTCCATCTCTATCCCGCCACAATTGTACTTATGTTCAGTCTCACCCTTTCAATAAATTCTTAAAATGTGATTGTTATTCATGTGCTGTGTTCTGATATTCCTTACTTCTTTACTTACCCTCACCTCCAAAATGCTGACTTTTTATTTTCTGAATATTAGCATTGAAATAACTGGTACCATTTTAGAGAAAGCTATGTTAATAAAATTGATCGTCTTTGACAAAAAGAGTACTAAACTATCTGTTGGGGCCTGTATTAGGGGAATACCTATAATCTGCTTCTATTTGTGCATCCATGCTGTGAACTGAATGCTTTGTTTAGAACTTTGCACTGTTGTTGTTTCACAGCACCTTAGTGAAAACATTTCACAGTATTTATTCTGCATCCATGTATGCAATTTATTAACTTATTAAAATATTCTATTCAAAGGTAGTCTTTAGTTTTCATAAATACCTTGTTTACTAAATGAGGCTTTTTAATGTAAAAGCTCAATATGGTTTGCTAGAATATTGAAATAACAATGTCTTATTGGCTTTTCCTTGATGCTTTTTTTTCTCCTGCTTTGAAACATGTAAATCTGCTTAAAGTAATAGAAGGAAAATTAGTATGTATACCAGTTGATAAATCAAATGATTTCATATTTTAAAAGGATATTTTGCAGAAAGAGATTTGGGTCATCATATCTGCACAGGCAAAGCAATTTCAGCTTACAATTTTGAAAATAGACACGATTTTGTAAATCTTTTCAAAAGCTCCCTCAAGAATTGATTTCAGACCGAAGAAGCTCTGACTATGAAGTTATAAAGCAGATAGCTTTAAAGGCTATATCTACTCATGCAGGGGGAAAAATTATGGGATTATTTGGAGTTCACATACAAACAATACTCTTTTGTCTTAAATAGCTGTAGACTGTAAGGAAAGTCATTCTTCTGGCTGAAATATATCTGGGTAACTGCCTCAGTTTTTATTTACTTTTCATACTCAGACCTATTAAATGTGCCAGACATTTGCAAAGTTAATGTTGTAGAGGTTATACCACTTCCCATTTCTTCTTTAAAACACTGAACATGCATAGAGTACACAGCCACTGGGAAATGAGTGGCACACCGGTCAGTATCACAGAAATAGTTATTGAAGAAGGACAGTTAAAAAGAAAGATGTATTTTAATTATACCTTTTAAGCAGACATTATTGACTCTTTGTGTTGAAACCAGTATAACAAAAATAATAGAATGGTTTGTGCTGTAATACTGTGGTGATAGTACACTTTAGAGAATAAGCAATATTTATAAATCTATAAATTTTAGAAGTTTAATTCCTTTCACATAAATATGTCATTTTTATTTAATTGATATATTTACTTAACTTGTAGGATCATTGAAATGCACCTATAACGTATTTCAAGAGTGCCATCATAATTATATGAATACTTATTAATGCACTCAGGGATATCAAAGTTTCTTCTGGAGCTGAGTTACACAACGTGATACCCTTTCAGATATCAGAAAGACGTGCCTTACCCCTATCTTGTCACATTTCTATACGGAGATTTCACATTTTAGAAAAAACAATTGCAAATCAAGGAGATGCATTCCTTACATGTGCACTTGGCTGTGATGTGTAACTATGAGGAGATGGCCTTGTCGGACTGACTGTCTCTGTTCTCTCCCAGAATGATCTGATTTCCCAATGCGTGAGGATGCTGATGGATGAGCCTCATTGTTTTGAAGACATTTAATCACATATGCCCAGTGTAATAATGATTGATTCTGCATTTCTTAGACTGCTTCACTTATTTGTATTTCTCATGTATTCTTTCCTGTTCAATTTCTCTGTCCTTCACTGCTAAAAACAATCTCACCCCAAAAGGGCATACCACTAAACTTTTCCTAAAGTCATTCACCCACAGGTGCCAAATTGAAAGAGGAAGGACATAGTACAGATTAAATGGAAAAAAAAAACAAAAGCATGGAGTTTAGAATGAAATATCTTAGTCTGGAAATATTTAGAGCTTGAATGGAATTGCATAACAAAAGCTTAATTGAGAAATGGAGACATTATAGTATTCAGATGCCTTCTTTGAAAGAGGAGCTACCCACTGTATTTTGCCAGGGACATGATTTCTGGTGACAATCATTGCTGTTCTTTGGAATTAAATGTGACCCAATCAATAATTAATTCATGAATAATGTTTGCAAATTGAATTAACATTAGTCTTTTCCATGAGAGATTATTTTATGAAAAATAGCGTTTTCTATAAAATCATTAACTTTCAAGAATGACAGTAAGTAAAGTGTTACATTCTTACCCCTTCTGTGATTTTTTTTTGTGTGTATGTTGCTTTTCTGTGTGGAGTATTAGTTAAAAGACCCGTTACTGGTAAAAAAACTGTGTTCAAATCCAGATTCTGACATTTTGCCAGCATTTGAACACAGTTTACTTAAATTTTCTGTGCCTCAGTTTATATATCTACCAAATGGGGATAATAATATCTCTTTTATTAGGAGCAATGCCTAGCATGTTACAAGTGCTATGTAAATGTTTATTATTAATTTTAAAATTATTTTCATATGAGATTCAAATATTATCAAAAAGTAAATAGTAAGACAATTCGTATGGCACTATTTTCTAATTTTGGAACCATAGGTAGCTTTTAATCAATGTTTATCATCCCACAGTTCTTTATATTTAGTATAATATTTAAAAGTAGTTTATTCTATCCCCACATATATGGAACCATGCCACGTTCAATGTACAAGGAAAATTAGAAAATATCTCAACATTTAGAAATTATAATATTTTATACAAATTACACAAATATAAGGTAGAAATTTTTACAAAAGAGAAAATACATACACTGAAATTACATATATCTTATTTTAATTTAATAACTGTACTTTTAAGGAAATTAACCTGTAGGGCAAAATTATTCTTATTTTGGCAGACTTAAATAAATTTTAGAAGCATACTTTTATCTCACAACACATATTCTCCAAAAGTGATAGTAAAGAAACAAACTCTTCATGTATTTTACTTCTGAATTAAAACATTTTTTATTCATTGGTAATTAGGAAATGTAAAAAAAAATTTTAATAAGAGCAAAATGTATTTTTTTCATTAATAATAATCTAGACCAGGATCTAGATCAGATTAGAAGTGAAAGGTTTAATTTGAGCACAGATATTTTAATGGTCTGTAACGTGCTAATCTGGTCACATATCAACTGCAAATGATGTTTCCACATATAATTTAAGTATATATTAGGTACAGAAAAATAAATGTGCTAATCTGGCCACATATAAACTGCAAATGATGTTTCCACATATAATTTAAGTATATAATAGGTACAGAAAGATAAATGTTTACAGGAAGTCCAAAATGTAATACTTTCATCTAGTTGGATTTAAAATCATTTGAGATTCTGCTGCTGTCCCTCAGTATGGTTTAGTATCATATTTTTTATTAAACTGTTTTCAGTGTCAAAGGTTTGCCTCATGTGGCTTTGAATTATATGACCAGCATAAAACAAGAGAAAAACTGACAAAAATTAATCCATGATGCAAACAAAAGAAAAGTTTTAAACGTTATTCTCAGCCTTTTTGAGGGTGTTTATAAATTAACATAATTTCTAATATAAAAATTGCTAAGATTTTATGATCAGTCATGCATCTGTTTCTATCAATAGTCCACAAAATTTTCTTTAAATTGAGTAATTGACCTCCTACCTGGTCAAGTGTGCATTATGTGCTTCCTGCCACTTGCAATAATGATCAGCAGAGTTTAAAATGAATGGAAGCATTTTTCAAACCCTCTGTATTCAAAGCACAACAAGATAATTCCAGGAGGGTGGGAGAACTATCAATTCTTTCATCATACGTGACATAATGTAACTCTTTCTAATCTGTACCTCAATTTGCTAAAATATGACCATGAGAAACATATAAACACCTTATCTGAGGAAGTGATAAACTCTTCTTCATTTGAATTTTAATATTTCATATTCTTAATATATTAACAAAAGTCAATGAATTATGAGTCTGTAATACTAACACTGTTAGCTAAAACAAAAATTAAGAAATCCTCTGCTCATCTTAATTATAGGACTTTATTACTTTCAAAATTTCTAATAGAAATAGAATTTCTTTACTCTGTGTAGTAGCATTGAAGGTGCGAAAGCCCTAATTAAACCTGAAGGTCCTTACACCTTTCAAAGATTATGAATTATAAACTGTATTCCAGGAACAGTGAGTACACATAAAAGAGAGAAGTTGCCATATACTTTGGTGGCCATGTGAAGCTGCTAAATCCACTGACTTTGTTAAATATAGACTAAATTAAATTATTCATTTATTCACTGCTCTGGGTAAGTGGCGTGTTACAGTACAAGGTAAAGGGATCCAGTCCCTGACTTTAAGAAATTTATAATCTAGGCAGGCAAAGTTTCTAAAACAGTGTGAATACATATAAATTCAAAACACAGCAAGTATAAAGCAATAGATAGAATTTATAAGGCGACCCTAATATTCAAAAAGTGCTTACTATTTGCAAGTCACAATATTAAGTGCTTTAATAAATTGACCTCATCAACTCTTCACTAAGACCCTGTAAGACAGGTATTTATAATCCTATTTTAAAACAGGGAACTAAGACCTAGAGAGGTTAACTTGTGCAAGATCACATAGTTAATTAAGTGGCAAAACTAGGGACCCTGCTCCAAGTACTGAGTGACACCAAATATATGCTTTAATCCTTTCATGGAGCTACTTTCATGACCCTAGAAATCTTTGTTTTAAGACACACATATGGAACATTCAGAGAAAATCCTTATAACCATCTTTAATATTTGTTCCCTAAATTTAAGTAAAAAATAAAAATAAAAAATCAAACACCCATCTGTAAAACATATTCTTTTGTGAAAGAATAAACCAAATAATACACCCCACACTATAAGCCAGGACTTATTTTACTTTACTTACATAGTTAAGTAGTAAGAGAACAAGCAGGAATTAATTCTTATATTATCGATTCACAATATTTGTAAATTCAGCTGTATATAGTAAAATTGTATAAAATCATACGAAAACCCTATCATTTCACTTGTGGATATTCTTGGATAGCTGCAATATAATTAATTCTCTTAGAAGTAAGTTGTTTTTTTCCTTAACTGTGGCATAACAATGTTTTTTGTTTTTATTTCCTATGTATTGGGTGCTGTTAACAAATTTTCCCAAAAGAAGAAGAGAAAGTGATACTAGTTTTAAATTCTCAAGTCACACTTATATTATAAACAGTTATCAGATCCATTGTTTAGTTTTTATGAAGTATTTATATTAAAATGGGAAATTTGATACATATAACATTAAGTGAAAAATGTAAGCATGCAAAAATATTAGTACAGCAAGGGCTGAACTTTTAAAATATAAGTAGGAAAAGATTTTTGAAAATAATGCAAAAATGTTTTTACTGGTTACCTCTAGAAGATGGTCTTACAGGTTTTTTTGTTGTTGTTTTTGTGCTTGTTTTTGGGCTTTGTATATTACTTGCCTGTGCTTTCCATATTTCTTTAATAACCATATATTATTTTATGTAATCAGAAAAAAATTAACAAATTTTATGAGTTAAAATTTATGCTCAATTATTTGAGAATTACCCTTAACATTTAAGGGTAAAAAATATATGTTAGAGTATAAAATATATATAAGGGTATAACATATATGTAAGGGTATAAAATACCCGTAAATTCTAAATTAAACAACTGTCTGACCTGGGGCCAGCCATGCCTACCCACCCCATCCTAATCCCACGTCCCCTTGCCTTTGATTCAATTTAGACTGTGGTCTTTTATTCTGATTTAAAAAGCCCACAGAATGGATATATGTATCAGCAGCATGAAAAATAACATAAATCTGACAAAAATAACCTTTAAGATAGTAAGAAATTTTCACTAAAGTTATTTTTAACTTTATGTTTTAAAGGGACTGAAGAGGAAGATGAAGGAGATGACCTTTTACTTCGGTCTGTGGATGAGTTCTGGTGGTTTCCTCA
Source organism: Symphalangus syndactylus (assembly GCF_028878055.3). Taxonomy (NCBI): domain Eukaryota; kingdom Metazoa; phylum Chordata; class Mammalia; order Primates; family Hylobatidae; genus Symphalangus; species Symphalangus syndactylus. Next base: position 58,986,144 of record NC_072426.2, read on the forward strand.
CATGTGGAGCCACATGCAGCCCCACCTCTTCCACAATGAGTCATCTTTAGTAGAGCAGATGATTCTCAACAAGGAATTTGCACTGGTGAGCACATTTTATTGTGGTATCTTTTGAACTATAAGTTGTGATCTTGTGGTGGAAGTGTAAAATTAATGTATTGGGTTGAATGTGATAGAAATAGAATAAAATACAATATCAGGGTGCATCACATGTATTGAGGGTACATATAACTTTGTGATATTTTGTTTCAGGCATGTGTGTATATGTAAAGGGCCATTATGTAATTATATAGAAAATATATTTTAAAAAGTAAGTTATTTTCAGAAAGCTTCCAACTCCTATTTTATGAGATAACTATTCCTGTATCTATGAAGAGAAAAAAATAGTACAACTTTCATTCTTGATGCAATATAATTAACCATTCAAAAATAATTTATTGCTTAACATCACTAATAATTAGAGAAATACATATCAAAACCACAATGAGATACCATCTCATTCCAATCAGAATAACAGTTATTAAAAAGTCAAAAACAACAGATGTTGGCAAGGTTGCAGAGGAAAACAGAACACTTACACACTGCTGGTGGAAATATAAATTAGTATAGCCATTGTGGAAAGCAGTGTGGCAATTTCTCAAAGAACTTAAAACAGAGGTACCATTTGATTGAGCAATCCCATTATTAGGTATATGCCAAAGAAGTATAAATTCTTCTACCATAAAGACGCACACACATGTCACAACAGCAAAGTCATGGAATCAACCTAAATGCCTAACAACAGTAGATTGGATAAAGAAAATGTGGTGCATATACACCATGGAACACTATGCAGCCATAAAAAAGAATGAGATTATGTCCTTTGCAGCAACATGTATGGGGCTGGAGGCCATAATCCTAAGCAAACTGACACAGGAACAGAAAACCAAACACTGCATGTTGGCACTTATGAGTGTGAGCTAAACACTGAGTACACATCGACACAAAGAAGGGAACACCAAACCCCAGAGCCTGCTTGAGTGTGGAGGGAGAGGATGGAAAAACTACCTGTCTGATAGATACTATGCTTATCGCTTGGGTGACAAAATAATCTGTACACTGAAACTCCATGACACAATTTATCTATATCACAAACCTGCACAGAGCCCTGAACTATTTTTTAAATAATAGTTTAAAAAATCATTTGTTGCAAGAATGAAGGAAGAAATGAATGAGTTGAATGTTTGGAGCCATGACTCTAGACCAGTGGCTCTCATATTTTAGTGTGATCTATTTCACCTAGAAGACTTCTAAAACACAGACTGCTTGGTCCATTAGCAGTTTCTGATTCAGTAGATCTGCAGAGAGGCCTGACAATTTGCATTTCAGAAACTTCCCAGATGATCCCCATGATTCTACACTAAGAATCACTTGCTCTAGACGAGGGGCTGGAAAATTATGACCTTTAAGCCAGTTCTGGAGTGCTACTTGCTTTTTATGATCCCTGAGCTAAGAAAGCCTTTTTAAAAAACATTTCTTAATAATTCAAATCAAAAGTAAACAATCAAAGGAACAGTGATATTTTGTGGCATGTAAAAATTATATAAAATTTACATTTAAATGTTCATAAATAAAATTTTGTTGGAACACTGCCACACTCATTCCTTAATGAATTGCCTGTAGCTGCTTTCACATTGCAATGGCAGAGTTGAATGGCTGTGAAAGAGATCTTATGGTCCACAAAGCCTAAAATATTTTTATCTCAACCTTTACAAAAAAAAAGTTTGCTCATCCCTGCTCTAGACATTAATTAAGCCATGTATTTCTTTAAGAATCTAACAAAAGACAGAAACATTTTCCCTTGAAAAATGCTCAGATGCACATTCTCACATCTTCACCCAGTGGGACATACAATCACAAAGGGTTTGTGAATCCACCAAAGACCCTAGTTCCTAGTTAGGAACTCCTAACTTAAACTGTTATGATTCATTAGTACTGTGTGATTTACTGATACTTTCGTTGTTTTAAGCCATCTTTGGAAGCATAGCCCAAGTCAAATTAATACTATGATATGTTATAAAGTTATGCCCAGTTGTTAAGCTCATAGCTCCTCACTCTTTGCGTCTCTAAATCCCCAGACCAATGTCAGATCTGCACACAGGATTCTTAGTAGTAAATGTAGAAAGCATAAAAAGCGGTTAAGATCAAGGACTCAGGCACCAGATTACCTGTTTGAATCCTCACCTTCCATTGACGGTTGCTTGACCTTGAACAAAGATTCTCCACGTCTGTTTCTCCATTTATAAAACTGAGGATAATGGTAACAACTACCTCATGGAATTGCTGGGAGGATACATAATGTGCTTAGAGCAGTGGCTGGCACACAGTAAGCATTCAATAGTGTTAATTAACCAATTATGACCTTTCTAAATACAGAGGAGCATGCAGTTACATCTTGCTTTTAAAACGCCTAGTTATTTTAAAAAAAATATGGATTTACAAGGGGTCATTTTTTACTTAACTTTTAGGAAATGTCTGATAAATGTGGTGCTGCTTCATAGCATTATAAAATTAAGTAAATATTTTCCATTTCAAAAATAAGCTTACCTTGAGTAAGCATGCTAAATTCTCTCAGGACAGTTACCTTGAAAATAAAACATGTTTATCACCTGTCTTAAACTTCCCCCACTTCATTCCACTCCACTTCTACTCCAGAGCCTTGCTCTTTAGGGATATAGGTTATATTTCATAATGGTTGATTTCACCTGTTTGTGTAATTTCTTTTTTAAGAGCCATGCTGAGAGCTCTGGGAAGACTCAGATGTAATTGCTTTGTAATGAAACGTTGAAAGCGATTTAGAGTCCATTCAGAGTAATTTCATTTGTTTAGTCAGCGTGGCTAGAAACTACACTTATTCCTATAAATACATTGTGTAAAAAATCTTACTGTATTTTACATAGTCAAAATATTACGACTAAAATGAAGTCCGTTAAACATACATCATACTGAAATGACACTGCCCTTTTCCTTCTGGAGTTCAGCTCAATAAACTCAAGACTCTTCAAGCAGTGACATCCAGAACCCCACCTTTACTGTCAACATAACACGACAATATGTGTGCTATCCAGAGAGCCAAGAGATATATCTCTTTCTTATTAAATTATTATCTTTTCACATCCAGCTGACACTTTAGAGCCACCAACAGTATCAGGATAGGATAGGATAGCAGAAACACTAACTGGATGTTGGTGGAGTAAGTTTTAGTCCTGGCTGCTAGTAACAAGTTCTGATAAAATTGGCAACTTATTTAATGTCTTTATATCTCACTTTCCTCTCTCGAAATAGTAATGACTTGCTCTTTCATTCTCTAAACTACAAAGTTTTTAGATAATTAATTTACATCAACTCATCTGCCAACCAAAGGCACTGGACCAGATAATGCTACTGATCAATTTCAGTTTTAAAATTCTGTGATCATTTGTGGATTACATCGGTCCACAAATTTGGAATGAACATTGTGAAATCCTTATCTAGCTGGAATTGAAGCATTTATGAGAAAATATTTTCAAACTAACAATTCATACAGATAAAAATCAAAAGTCTTTAAATCCTTTTTTTAAGTTCTATTCTGACATTCCTCATTATCCCTTGACATGACCTTGGCTGTCAGAGGGATTGTCAGTCTCAAAAGCACATTTGTTCTCATAGCAGTTCCAAAAACGATTCAAACATATTCAGATATATTAATAGCTTGATATTGATATTTCAAATTAGTTTTTTTTTTTTAAATACAATCTATCTGAGTGGTTTCATTTGTGGAATTTCTCTGAAATCTTTCTGGATAGAGTTTATTTTCTCTTGTAATATGTTTAAAAATCATGAGAGAAACACATTGCCACATTTCATCATGTTGGAAGAGGCCTTAATATAAAACATTGCTATTGTCATTGCTTCATCCATACACACACACATATGCCATGTGAATATGTATATGCATGTGGGAGTTATGTGTATGTATATGCTTAATCCATGAGCACCAATGTATGCAGTGGGGGTGTACATGTGTATGGATGTATTATGCTTACTCCATGCACATATATGTCATGTGTATATGTGTGTGTGTTTGTATACAGGATCTTAGTCTAATGACAAGCATAGTCAACAGAAATATGGCAGTTACAAGATACCCTTCTTAGTATGGCAGTAGGGTGGAGAAAAATACTTTTTGGTTCTTTTTCCTTTAATAACTCATAGATCTTTGCTGCTATTCAGTTGCTTGAGTATGTCAATAAATAGATGGAAAGCTTCAATAACAACAATAGACGAATGAAGGCTAAAGAGAACTAGAAACATTGGCCAACATGAAAGCACTAATAAAAACATTACAAAAATTATTCCCAATTTAACCTATAGCTATTTTCCAACCATAGAAAAAAAAGTGCATATACCATACACTGAACTGTTTACTTTTATTCCACAATAGACTTGAAAAAAAAGTTAAAAAATTGTATTTTGTTGTTTTAAGTTTTACATATAAAGTCACTAAAGTTTTCAAGCCAGTAGGGCTTTTCAGTTCACTAATAGTTGCAGACATGAAATATCCTGAAGGGATAAGTATCAAGTTTTTGTCTTTAATATTGACATTTTCAATGATGATGTGAATTTTACTTGCTATGTTATTGGGCAGTCTGGTATCATTTTCATGACTAAGTGAGGATTCTTGAAATAAAGATATAGGATTTTAAATTCTGATTTTAAAAAGCTACACATATTTATTAAATCTATATAACTTTTTTCATAATTACACAATACTCATGAAGTAAAAAATGCTGATATTTAAATTGTCCTCATAAAAACACAAATCTATTAAAGAGAGACTGGAAAATCCTTAAGTGTCATAATAGACTGCACACCCAATCAGCTATGTAGGTGTCATATTAAAAAGAAATAAAGTAATATGATAGCGAATTGATAGTATAATGAAATGAAACTGAGAGAGAGCTTCCTTTCAATGTTGGCAATGCTTTACAGTATTTTTACTGGATTATCCAGTTTGCAGCCTTTTATTATGCCACGAATGCAAGATGTCAGAAAAAAACTGATAATAACTTGTAGGGTATTTAAAGGTAGGGAATTTAGAGAAGATAAGGATATTTACACTAAAACAAAATTGTGAACAAATATGCAATAAAAATTCACAGTGAACAAATAGTCTGTTTTGGAGGTTCAATAACAAATAAAACAATCTTTATGCTCAAGAGTGGACCCACATGTGCAGGAACTATTTAGATTAAATCACAGTAATAAAAAACCCTTAAGCACCAAGGCATAGAAAAAAGAAGGAAATTCTGTAACATGTGACAACATGGATGAACCTTGAAGGCATTAAGCTAAGTGAAATAAGCCAGTCACAGAAAGACACAGGAAGTACTGTATACTTCCACTTACATAAGGTGTCTAAAATAGTCAAATTGGTAGAATCAAAGAGTGGAATGGTGGTTTTTAGGGGCTGAGAGAAATGAGAAAAGAGGATTTAATAATCAAGGGGCATTAAGTTTTAGTCAAGACGAATAAGTTGTAGAGATCTGCCATACAACGTTGTGTTTACAGCCAGTAATAATATTGCATACTTAAAAATTTGTCAGAAAGGTAGATATCATGTTAATTGTTCTTACCACAATAAAATAAAATAATAAAACATTTTTTGGCAATTGAACAAGACCTTGAGGTATTATATGGATCACCTGCAATTTAGTACAAATTTCTAAGTAAATTACTTCAGTAATTGAGTGCATTAGTTGAACATTCAGATATCTTAGATATTGTTTAATAACAAATTACTTAGACTATGAAGACCTAAAACACACATTAATTACTTAACAGTTTTTGTAAGTCAGGAAGTTGAGTATGACATAACTGGATCCTGCAGTTCAGGATTTCTCACAGATGTCAATCAAGGTGTCAGGCTGAGGTGGCAGTCATTTCAAGGCTCAACTGGAGGGTGGAAATGCTGCCAAGCTCACATGGTTATTGGCAAGATTCAGCTCTTCACAAGCTGTTGGATTGATTGAAGACCTCAATTTCCCACCAGCTGCTGCCCGGGTCTGCCCTGTGTTCCTTGCCATGTGGGTCATTCGGGATGGCAGCTCACAACACAGTAATTGGCTTCATTAGAGCTAAGGCTCTGAGAGAGGAAGAGAAAAAGAGAGAGATTGATTCAGAGTCTTTTATTATATAAATATCAGAAGCAATACCTCTTCACTTATACCATATACTCTTCAGGAGAAGCCAGTCACTAGGTCTGGCACACACTCAAAAAAAGGGAAAATAAACAATAAAGGGAATACCAGGAGACAGCGATAACTAACTGGAAGACATTATAGAAGCTGCCTATCACATCTAACTAGAAATAAGAAATACAGAGGATCCTGTATGTATAACTCACATTTATTATTGCATTAATTTAAAAATATTTGCATATTAACTAAAACCTAATATTTTTCCCCAAGGTTAATGTCAATTACATCCTTCAAAGCCATAAATATTGAATTCATCTATTACCTTTCTTTCATCTAATCCATTGCCTCTACTTGAAAATGTATTTAGAACTAATTAATTTGACTTCTTACCACTTCCACTATCAATCAACTTAGTGCAAGTTACCATTGTATCATTTTAGCAGCTTTATTGATATTGGTATTAACATATCATAAGGTTCACCCATGTAAAGTGTAAACTTCAATGGTTTTCAGTGTATTCACAGATCTGTGCAAACTAACCATAGTTTAAGAACATTTTCATCAACTCCTTTTTAAAAAGTACCCCTTAGCAATCACTTTCCATTTCTCCCCACTCCCTCAACCTAAGCAAATAACTAATTTACTTTCTGTCTTTACAGATTTGCTTATACTGGACATTGGATATAAGTAGAATCATACATTACACGGTCTTTTTGACTTGATTTTTTCACTTAGCATAATGTTTTTAAAGTTCAAACATGTTGTAACATATATCAGTACTTCATTCCTTTTTATTGACAAATAATGTCTCATTGTATGGCTATATCATATTTTCTTTATCCATTATACGTCCATTCTTTATCAGTTCATAGACATTTGGGTTGTTTTGGGGTTGTTTCCACTTTCTGGCTAGTTTTTATAATGCTGCTATGAGCATTCAGGTACAAGTTTTTGTGTGGAGATACGTTTTTATTTCTCTTTAGTATCTACCCAGAAGTGGAATTAGTGGGTCAGTAACTTTATGTTTAACATTTTGATGAATAGCCATGCTGTTTCCGAAGTGTGAGCACCATTTTATATTCTACCAGCAATTCATGAGTGTTCCAATTGCTCTCACCAACCCTTGTTATTATCTACCTTTATTATAGTCATTCTAGTGAGCACGAAGTGGTTCTTTTCTTTCAAGATTATTTTGGCTATTCTGGGTCTTTTGAATTTCCATATGAATTTTAGGATCATCTTATCAATTTCTGCACAATAAACAACTGGGATTTTGACAGTGATAGCAGTCAATCTGCAACTCAATTTGGGAAATATTCCTCTTACCAATATTAAGTCTTCTGATACATGAACATTGGTTGCCTTTTCATTTATTTGGGTCTGCTATAATTTCTTTAAACGATATTTTATAATTTTCAGAGTCTAAATTTTGTACTTCTTTGATTAAATACAATCCTAAGTATTTTATCCTTTTTGATGCTATTATATACAAAAATCTTTTAAGATTCCAATTTTATATTGTTAATTTTTTGTATAGAAGTACAATTGATATTTGTATATGGCTCTTGTAACATCCAAACCTCCAAATTTGCTGAACTCATTTATTATTTTTAGAGTTTTTCAGTGGATTTCTTAGGATTGTCTATATATAAGATTATGTCATGTGCAGATAGAAATACTTTTACTTCTTCATTCTCAATCTGGCTATATTTTATTTTATTTTATTGTTTAATTCTCCTGACTGTAGCTTTCGGTATAATGTTGAATAGAAATGGCAAGAACAAATATCCTTGTTTTATGTCTGGTCTTAAGGGGAAAGTATGCAGTCTTTCACCATTAGGCATGATGTTAGCTGTAGATTTTTCATAGATACCTATTATCAATTTGAAGAAGTCTCTGTTTCTGTATGTGTCTGCATGTATTTTTATCATAGAAGGATATTGGATTTGTTACATACTTTTTCAGTGTTTTTTGAGTTAATCATGTGTTTTCCCTCTATTCTCTTGATATGGCATATTACACTAATTGATTTTTAGATGTTAAGCCAATCTTGCATTCCTATGATAAATCCCACTTTGTTATTGCATATAATCAGTTTTGTATATTATTGAGTTTGATTGCTAGTGCCTTTTTGAGTATTTTTTAAACTCTGTTAATAGAGATATTGGTCTGTACATTTCTTTTTCTTTAGACATCATTGTTTGGCTTTGATGTCAGGGTAATACCAGCCTCATGTAATTAATTGAGAATATTCATGAGAAGTCCTGAATTACAAGCATTAATTTTTTTTTTGTATGTTTGGTAGAACTCACCTGTTTCTTGCTTTTATTTGTGGGAAGTTTTTAATTTACTAAGTCATTCAATTTACTTGTTATAAGTCTATTTATATTTTCTATCTCCACTTGAGTCAATTTCAGTAGTTTGTGTGTGTCTAGACATTTTCTAATTTTATCTAAGTTATCAAATATTTGGCATAGAATGTTCATAGTATTACCTCATGGCAGTTATTATTTGTATAAGGTCAATAGTGTTGTCTCCATTTTCGTTATTGATTTTACCAGTTTGTGCCTTTTCCCCCACTTGATCTATCTAAAGTTTTTCCAATTTAGTTGATCATTTCATATAACCAAATTTTAATTTTATTGTTTTCCCCTATTGCTTTTCTCTTCTCTATTTCATTAATTTCTGCTCTAATCTTTATTATTTCTTTCCTTCTAATTGCTTTATATTTAATATGCTTTTCTTTAATGTTTTACGGAGAAATATTAGGTTATTGACTTGAAAGCTTTTCTATTTTTAATAAAGGCATTTTACAGCTATGAATTTCCCTCTAAGCACTAATTTTGCTGCATCCCCTAAGTATTAGTAAGTTGTGTCTTCATTTTTATTCATCTCCAAATATTTCCTAATCTCCCTTGTGATTTATTCCTAGTGGTTGCTTAAGAGTTTCAATATATATTTTAACTTCTCAGAATCTTTTTCAATTTCATAATGGCTTTTCCAGTGAAGTATAAAAACATTATATTTACATAACTCTATTCCTCCCTCCTTCCTTCTTTATTATTGCACATTACATCCATATATGTTACAAATTCAGCAATACATTGTTATAGTTTATACTTTATATAATTTTGTTTTTAAAACTTGAAATAAGAAAGCAGAGAAAGTATATATTTATAGTTTTCTATACAAACTTTCTTCTATGACATTTTTCTACTCTTCATTTGTTGTTGTAAATTTAAATACTATTTGGTGTTCCTTACTTCAATATGGCTTTTCTCCCACCTGTCTTTTTTCTGCTGTTATTAAAAATATATTGCATTTACACCTGTTATAGCCCTAGCAAGACAATTATATGCATATTGTTTTCTATCATTGCTTTTTAAATCTGATGAGAAGAAAAAAGAAATATTTATTTATACTGTCTTCCATAAATACATAATTACCTTTACCAACATTCTTTATTTCTTTGTTTGTTTTATTTTTTTTTTCTACAACCTCTGCCTCCTGGGTTCAAGCAATTTTCTGCCTCAGCCTCCTGAGTAGCTGGGATTACAGGCGCCTGCCACCACACCCAGCTAATTTTTGTATTTTTAGTAGAGACGGGGTTTCACCATGTTGGCCAGGCTGGTCTCAAATTCTTGACCTCATGATCTGCCTGCGTTGGCCTCCCAAAGTGCTGGGATTACAGGCATGAGCCACTGCACCCAGCCTTTATTTCTTTATGTTGATTCAAATTACTCTCTGTGGTTATTTGCTTTCAGTCTGAAGAACTACATTTGTAATTTCTGGTAAGTGAGGTTTGGCAATGTATTCTCTCAGTTTTGATATATATGTGACTACTCTTGGACAATAGCGGTTTTAGCACGGCCGTCTTTGACTGTCTTTTCCTGATGTTTTTGTTAAGCTGTCTGCCTCTGGAATAGAGCTTAGTCGGAAGTGAGCCTATACTAATTATCAGCTGTATACTTGATTGCTTTTGACAAAAAGCACTCAGATTATGAGGCTTTTACTGACCCAAAGACTGTTCTGTTCCTCTTAGCTACCTGTTTATCTGGTTCTCTCTAGATAGAAAGTTTCTGTTTAGTCAATGATTCGCTTGTTTTCTATCTTAATTATGATAACAGCAGCCTCCTCCTTACTTGCTTACCGTTAAAATCTCTACTGTTTGAGAGTGAGCTTAGGCTGAAACTTCTTCACACTGTGTCTCAAATAATGTGTTTCCTTGGGGAGAACATTGAAGATCTCTCTTCTTGAGACCGGCCTCTCTCCCTGAGCAAAACCTCTGTGCCACTGCTCAGAGATAAAGGTAACTACAATTGTCTGCTTCTCTCAATGTAACACCCAGATTCATAGGCAGGGTCCTGGTTGGGGTAATAGCCCCTATTACTCTCTGATTTCCTTTCGTGGAATTGAATCAACACTCCACAATTGAGATGAGGCAAGGGAAAATTAAAATTACAGTATTCTTGGCCTTCTGCACTTAGGGTACAGCTTCTTTTCTATGAGTGGGGCTACACAGTAGAGGAAAACTCCAGGTCTCAAATTTGCTCTTAACTAGAATAGAACTTCGGCACACAGAGATGCAGAGAGGAGAAATGCCGTGGACTGCCATTCCCAAGGAGAAATCATAAGCCTAGATTTGACACTAGAGAGAGATGTAGCCCTATGTTCTTGGCTACACTTAACCAAGGTAAGAATTCTGTTACTCTAAACTGGGGCAGGAAGAGAAAGGAGCAGGTCATGGCTCACATGCCATCGACTCTCACTGTTCTTACCATTTGTAGTAGATTTTCTTGAATAAATGGTTTTGCATGGGTTATATGCCCTTTGTTTGCTTTCCAGATATTTTTAATGTTTTGAAATAATTTTCACCAGTTATTGGTGTCTCACTGGGAGATGGTCCACAGAGCTCCTCACACCACCATTGCACAACTCTGCATTCTACTATTCTTTCTTGACTAATTTATGGCAGCAGCATCTTTATTGCTTTTCATTTCCACCCTTGGCCTTTTGAGTCAATTCTCAGCAAAGCAGCTGCAGTGATCCTGTTAACATGTAATTTAGATTCTGTCACATTTTGTCTCAAAGCCCTCTAAGCCAACTTAAGATAGCCCACAAGCCCCTAGCAACTGGCCCCTTGTTTCACATGCTGTAAGCTCCCCTCTGGCTTTTTAATGATTAGTACTTGGATGTTTTCAATGTGCCTCCATTCCTGTAGTTGCTACTTACTCTTTGATGACTATAGTCAATCTGCACTGTTGACATTCTTGTATCGTGGTCTTTCTGCTGGTTTGGTGAATCTCACCTTGACCCCAAGGTTCCCCTGATCTTCCTACAAATTGATGCTGAGCTGCCTCCATCAAGGCTTCTACAGTTCTTGAATTTGGAAGTGTTTCACTTCCTACCATTTTTCATACATATAGCATGAAAATACTATATGTGTTAGTCTGTTCTCCCACTGCTGGAAATACTTGAGACTGGAGAATTTATAAAGAAAAGAGGTTCAATTGGCTCATGGTTCTGCAGGCTTTATAAGAAGCATAGCAGCTTCTGCTTCTGGAGAGGTCCCAGGAAGCTTCTAATCATGGTAGAAGGCAAAGCTGGTAGTGAGATGTCTTCACATGGTGGGAGCAGAAGCAAGGATGGAGGAGGGGCTACACACTTTCGAACAACCAGATCTGAAGAGAATTCACTCACTATTGCAAGGACAGTGCCAAGAAGGATAGTGTTAAGCCATTCATGAGAATTGTGATCTCATTATCCAATCACATCCTACCAGGCTCCATCTCCAACACTGGAGATTACAATTCAACATGCAATTTGGTGAGGACACAGATCCAAATGAGATCACCATATATACACTTTTAAGAACAAACTATAAAAGCCAGGATAAAATAATATTTTAGTAACATTATCTTGTTTCAATTCAAAATTTAACTTTTCCGTATCAAAAAGTTGTTTGGAGAGAGTATGGCTTTTATCTGTTTTTCACAAAATAAGTTACTTATCTTCTAGTCTTATCTTCCATTTCCTCTTTTCCTTGCTTCCAAAGGATGAGACCATTTTTATTTTATCTCATTTTTCTAATATACCTCAATCCGTGTAATTCATTTTGCTAATACTATGTGCCAAAGTTGCCATCCTGCTTTTACATTTAAGCCTCATGATAGATGTGCATCTAGGATTACTAACAATTTCTCCTGCAATGCTAGAATTTCTAGACTGGGCATTCAAGTTAAATTTAATTTAAATTAAATCCATTGTGATTTTAGAATTTTTTTAAAGAATCTGTTATATCTGGAATTTTTTGAAACAGTATTTTTAAGTCATAAAACAGGATAGGCAAAAAACCTAAGTTTAAAAAAATCAAATAATAACATAAAATATTACTAGCATTTCCCTGGAAGATAGAGCAGTGAAAATTTGCTAAATGTTTAGAAAGTGGAGTATGTGAGTGATCTTGAATATAGTTAATTCTCTCTATCGGAAATTTGTGATCAGTAAAATAGTCTTAGGGAGGAAGAAAATAAAATCACAATGGGAAAAAATTACAGAGCATCAGCTAGTAAGCTTGAAGCTCATTTATATGAGTGGTTAAATAATTTTGTTGCTGCATATAGAACACTTATTTACAGATGGCATTTTATAGCAGTTTAAAAGTATTCTTTTATATCCATGTAGTTAATAGAAATATCTCTTTATCATTATGCCTGTTAATTAGTTTTGCTGTTGATGTTAAGTATGCATACATTTCTTATATTATTCAGTATAGAATATTATATTACAATGAATGAGTTAGCCATTTGTCACTTAAAAAGTTCAGCATTTGAGTTATTTATTGTTTTATTCATTTCAGTGAACAACTTCCTAAAACACATAACTTACTTCTTTTAAGTTAATAAATGTATGCGAGGCGTCACATCACATTCATTCACATAAACTAAGTTTTTATTGTTCACAAAGACTAAGTTTTCATTGTTAGTATGAATGATTTGACTGCACTGTGCTTCTGATGTGTTCTTGGAATCTGCTGATATTATAAGGACTATTTGCTCCTAAACTATGTTCCTAGAATTTTTGAGCTCTTGTGTCTACTTTTTCTACTTTCTCAGTCTCCTGGTCCAAGTTTGTAAGATTGATAACTTTCTCTTGAAGACGTTGTCATGTTATTTGATTCTAGTAGCTGGATTCTCACTTCAGTAAAACAAAGTGATCAAACTAGATGACCATCAAAGCTCCTGATACTTTTAAAATTATATAAATCTAAGTTGTTCTCAGTTTGGACATCAGATGGAGAAAGCTTCTTAGGCTTATTTCTAAAGTGATATTTAAAGGTCTCAATTTTACAAATGAGAAAACTGAGCCCTAGAACTTGTTTATGTGACTTGTGCATAGTCACACAAAGAACTCACAAGCTGTCATGTGGTTCCAGTTGTACCACGCAGCACTGCAAAGTAAGAGCTGATGGTCTCTGGGAGAAATGGACAAGGCCTTCACCCCTTCCCCCCAAAAAAAACATGAGTCATCCTGTGTGCCTGGTTTTCTTAAAGCCTTTTTTGGTCACAGCACAGGTAATTAAAGTAACATATGAATGACATTTGAATAGATGAGTAATTGTTGAAAAACTTACTCACCTTTAGGTATTGAGATGTTATTGCATAAAGCTTAGATTAGCCTGGAAAATTGAGGTGTATAAATGGCATAATGATTCACATATTGAATAACAAGAAAACATATTTTTTAATTTCTCTTTCTTTAGATACCCATTGGCAATAGATAAGGTTTTTACCCATTTTACAAATAGGATATTGTTTTAAAAATTTCTTAACTGGCTTATTCTAGCAGTCTCCAAGGTTCTCTTCAATTCCTATTTTCACCAAACTTACAACATAAAGGATAGCATGAACTTTTTGCTTGAAAATTAGAATTGGTATTTCATTAGCTATTAATATTCATACTGCTTAGCAATGGATTTAGAGAAAAATGGCTTTTCTTGTCATGTGTTATATCATGGTAAGTCCTTGACTTGCTGGTCTGGTATTAGCAGGTAGATCAAAGAATTTTCCTTAGACAGAAAATCTCTACAATATTTATCTATTTGATTTTCCTAGCAGATGGCAATAGCAGACCCTCCCACCCCCCAAATTGCTTTTTTCACTGCAGCATCTTTTTCTTGTCAAGCAGCTATTTTGTTTCTGAACACATTTAACCTCAAAGGCATAAATGCCCCCTACAAAATACACTTCAATATCGAGCAGCAATAATTGAAAAATGAACTATTTATATCACTCAAATTCATTAATATAAATCTATCAAGATTTACATCTGTCTTTTCTGGATACCTTGTTATTATTATTTTTGGTAAGTGTAAAGCCTTAAAAATCATTCTTTTTGCTTTACTTGATCATTCTATAGTCTTATGCTTTTAAATAATTTTCTAAGATTAACTAGAAGAACTCCAACTCTTTCAAATACCGATACATGAAAATTGTTAACATAGGTTTTCCCCCAGGAGATAGGCTGATAACTAGTTAATGTACTTGGGGATACTTAATTTACTTGCTTTAAACCAAATTAGTATTTTCTACAACTATTATTTCACTTATTCAGAACAATGGTCTGTGCACAAAATACAAAAGAAGTCATATTTTTCAGAAGAAAACAAAATTTTAGCTACTTTTATACATAAAAGCTCCTCCCTGTGTGATATGAGTTCACATTACATGAGTCATTACCTAGTTGCTCAGTGTAGAAGTCAAACCCTTGTATTTGGCTTTGGACCAATCTTGGATCAAATTCTGTCTTTGACAATTATTATATGGATGACCTTGGCAAATTACTTAAAATTCCTGTGCTATAATTTTCAAATATGTAAAATAAATATGCCAGTATTTCCTACCTCAAAGGTTTTTATGAGGATTGGATATTGTGTGTACATATTTATGTATACATAATTCTTAGCAGAATAATTGGCACATAAGTGTTTCAAAAGTATTTGTCATCATTATCATTATGGTTATCATCACTTTTACCATATTTCTTCAAGAAGCATGCTATCATTCCTTTTGAAATAAGAAGTTGATGATGCATGAAATAGCCAAATAACTTTTTCAAGGTTATGTAATATTCAAGTTGGAAACAGAAACAAGACATTCTAATTTGCTTTGCAATTCTCCATCTATCCGTAACTCCATACTGAAAGTGGTCACAAGTATTTAATGAAAAAGCTAATATCTTAACAAACATTCCAAGAAAAAAGAACATGGATGATAAGAGTTGTATTTTAAAAAGTGAAAAAATTAATTAAAGTGTTCATTCATGTGCATGTGAACACGTAAATCTTTGAAATTATTGTTTTCCAATTATGTCCAAAAATTTACACTTTCAGTGTGAAAACTACCTCCCTCCTTTCATTTGTTAGTCCTTTATTGTTTGCTTGTTTCTTCCTTTCAACCTTATTCCCTCCTTCTCCCCTTCTTTTATTTCCTCACTTCCTTTCTTCCTTTCCTCAACAGACGATGAATATGCATTATCTGATTAGCACCTTACTTGACACCAGGGATGCAAAAATGATCGAGACGCTTAGATTTTATTTACTTAGTTGATGGGGGAGGAGAGAATGCATGAAGAGTAATAAAGTGACATTTTTGGTTTTTGAGAGAAATGTACAGAACATGGTGCAGCCACAAAAGAGACACTTGTTTGTTATAAGGGTAAGAAAAAAAAATGAACAACTGAGTTGATAACATTTGTGAAAAATGAGTAGGTGGGCATGAGGCAGAAAGCAGGAGGAGAACCCCTAAACAGAGGGAGCAGTAGCAGAAAGAGCACAAGACTATGCCCAGTTAATGTACTCTTCCAGTAAAATCCACATAGGTTTAGCAACAACGTGTCTATGGGTTGGGAACTACTGCCTGTGGGATTTGGCCCGCAGTCTGTTAGTGTGTGGTTGGTGTGCTAAGAGTAAGTTTTACATTTTTAAAGAGTTGTAAGTACCAAATAAAGAAAGGAAATATGTGACAGAGGCAGTATGTTGCTGGCAACATTTTACCAAACCTTAACTTACACACGGTTCTGAAGATAGTATATAAAATTGGAATCATAATGATGAACAGTAGTTCATGAATTCTTAGCTAATGCACATTTTTCATCAGTTACTATAGGTGACCTACTATACCCTTAGAAATATGAAATTTATGGACAATAAAATTTTATTTCCAATATTCCTGCCTTAATGAACCTCGGAAAGGTGGATAAAATGTTGAAGAAAGAAATAATAAATTGATTTGGCTCCAGAAGAAGCTTTGTGTTGGGAATTAGGAGAAGATGGAATCAAGTAGCTCATGTGGTCCAGAACATGGAGGAACTTTTTATCCTAGGTGTTACAGCTTCAGGTACCCTAAATCCAACTGTATAAATGACCTTTGCTTAGAGCTCTACATTTGAAATAACAATTTTCCAGTTTCTCATCTCACCTCCCCATGTTCCTAATTAATATATCATAATTTATTGCTCTCCTATAATCTTCTAAATCAGTATTCTTACATGTACTTTGTACGTAGGAAGTAGACTGCTTAGTAACAGGGAATTTACATCCTTATTTTTACCTCCTTGTTTCAGGCTACAGATGTCTTAAATCCTTGGTCATCACTTCTAAATGTATACTCAATGCCAATGTTTACTTTCTTGCTTACTCAATAAAGCCAAAGTTTGCTTGTGGAGCCAAACTGTCCAGTTAAAAGAATAAATTTCTCAGCTTTTATTTTAGGTAGTGGGCATTGAACATTGTTCTGGCCAATCAGATGAAAGCACAACTTATAGTATGGGGCTTCCAGGAAAGCTTCAGAAAAGGAGGCTAGATATTGCTGGGGCTCTGCCCTTCTGCCTTTAGCTTTTGTTTCTTTCTCTAACCTGCTATATGGTCCCATTGGCTGGAACTAAAGTATTTATCATAAAACTATGGAGCAAATGCCAAGAGAATCTAAGGCCTCACTTTTGGCAATCTTAAACTGCTGAACCAATACTAGCAACCACTACTCTACAGGTTCCCCATTACGCGCGAGAAAAAAATAAAAATAAAACTCCTATGTTTTTCAGTTTGCTGTTTTTGGGGTTGTTCCTTTTTTGGTACAAAGGCTGGACCCATCCCATATCCGACATCATGCTCTAATGCTTTCCCTTAGAGTTTTCCTCTTAAATTATTTTGAGATTTGCTTATATTCAAGTTGTTCCCATTGTCTAGAATTTGCAGACCCTCAAAGGAATACTTATATAGAATAATATCCTAAAATATAATATTTTAATACTTTATAAAAAATATTGATAGTGAGAATTATTAATCAATTATTAGATAAGTTTTGTGACTGGATTCTTAAAGTGGTCAATAATAGCATAATTAGGTCTCACAAAATTTAATTGCACTGTTTCAGCGATCACCCTTGTTTTTAATTATTAAATGACTGTGAAATAATTAAGAGCCAAAGTTTTCAATGATTTTTTAAAGCATTATTACTTACCTCTTTTGTTTTATTATTATTATTTAACTGCTCTACTAAATATGACTATTTAAATTGGATAATCCCTCCAAACTATTAGTTAAAACATCTCTTTCTCTGTCTCTTTTCTTTTCTCTTTTGCATTTTGCAGTTTGAAAAATTATTTTAGTATGATGGTGCTCTTTATATTTTATGCATAGTAGCTGAACATTTTCAGCATTCCATGATTTTTTAAAGTAGCTGACACTTTAGTTCTCTGCAGTCTTTTCTGCAGTAACTTGAGCAATATTCAAATATAAGAAATTGTTTCCAAATATGTTTACACTGGAGAGAATTAAAGCTGGTTAATAACATAGGAGAATTGGGGTGTTTAATGTAAGCTTGTTTGGGGATGAGAACTGTATTGATGACCTTATTTCCAAATATGATATCACTTCAACAGGATGACACAATGAAAATATAATAATTTGTATGATTTTAGTTTGAAATGTGTGAACATGTCTACAGAAAAATGTAATTATTTAATAATCTATATGGCCAGTTACTCAAGTAAATGAAATCATTCATTTAATTCTTTGAGTATATAGGTACCATTGATTAATATGAACCTACTTTTGGTCTGATGAAATTTAACCTGCTTTTCCTGGTAGTAAATGTTCCACAAAATTGCAAACAATCGTTATTTTAAGTAAGAGAAGGCACAGGATGTCATAAAAGGACAAAATGTAATAACACTTTGTATTTGGGGGGCGGGGAAGGGAAGTGACAATCAGAGGGATGGCTCATGCATATACCAAATGTTTAAAACATTTTTCCATAAATATGTTAAGCTGACATTAAGTTGGGAAAATGCCTCCTAAGGGAAATCTCAACTTGGATCAAAAATAATATTTAAAAAAATCCATTGCTAAGAGAAAGTAGTAGTTTATGCTAATCTACTCTTTCTGCAAAGTGATGTCTTTGAATTAATGATTCTAACCTGTCAGCTGCTATATATAATTGTAGAAGGATCCAAAAAGCTTGGAAATATGTTCATAATCAGAAAATGAAGCACACGGTAGACAGCTTCGGAAAGGACAGTTAGCCCTCTTCCACTTGTCTTCTTCCCATACACAGGCATCCCCAGCTATCCCATTGAAATCAATGCTTTACTCCATGAAAATATGCAATCGCATCGAAGATTTTTTAAAGTCTAATATTTTATTTGTGTGCTGTATATAAATACCTGAGGCACTAAGAATGAAGAGAAATATACCAAGATATTTACATGTAGTAGTTACTTAAGACAAAATTGTAGAAAATCATATTGTGAAAATTGTATGATTTGTATTAAGCAAAATTATTTTAAGTACGTTCTTTTTCCACATTTCTGCCTGCAGTACTATAGAAATGATGTAATAATGGGCTGGATAATACCATTCTTATTTCCACCTGACTTAACACCTTGAAGAATTTTGAATGTTATCATTTAGTCCAGGTTAAAGGCACTGTTAGAAACTTAATACTTAATACCTGTAACTTTTCTCTTGCTTCTAAATTAAATATAAAAACATGTCTCTATGTAACACAGTCCTGCAATTAAGGGAGTAGTGCTAAAATGCAGTTCTGCATTTCTCAGGATATCATGCTACCGCATCTTTGTTGTCCCTCACTCTTCTTGGGCACTTGCTTTCCTCCTTATTCAACCTCTGTCAAGAGCCAATCATAATAAGCATTCATTCCCTTGTATATGCTCTGAATTTCTTTACACCTTTCTTTTTATCATACTTCCCTCAACCCTGGTTAAATCCAAACTGACACCAAGTTTATGCCTATACTACTGAAACTAAATCTGTCTTGGACCAATGTTTAATTGTTCTCACTTTAAAACCTGGCCATAGACCCCAAGGGGACCTTCTATGCTGCCCAGACATTACAAGTCTTTATTTTATTCATAATCCTACTCTTCTATAACTTTTCCTCTCTCTTCAAACTACCGCACAAATTATCTCATACCTACTCTCAGCTAATAATCTTGTTTCTTATTTCAATGAAAAAAAAATCGACCAACAAAAAAAAAACCTTTCACATACTCCTGTTATTACAACTTCTACTTCAATACAATGATAACAAAATAAAAATAAAATAGTAGCCACGATTTTAATTTTAAGCATGTGAAAATACCTACAGAAAAAAATGTAATCATCATAACAATGTTTTTATGTGAAAACCTAAAAGATCTGTATCCATTCCTTCTCTTCAGTGTTAACGCATTGCACAGCCTCTGGAAAAGCATGGTAAATGTGAATGGTGCCCCCTGGAGTTGTTCAGTGAAAAATTTTCAAAGCTATTTGCAGCAACTCTGCCTCTTGATATCATCTCTTGTTAATCTCCCCCTTTGCTAACTCTGCTGCAAAAACAATAGAATCCTTGCTATTCTTCAGACATGACCAGGCTTCATCTGTGCTGTCTCGTCTGCCTGGGATAATCTTTCTCAAATAGTCTGTATAGCTCAATCCATCATAACTTTTTACCTTAACTCAAAATACTACCTTCTCCATTAAACCATGGCTGAGTAATCTATTTAATTTTGCAACCCGTACCCCTTGATTCTACTCTATATTTCTGCTTAATTTTTCTCCATATTTCTAATCACCTTCTAATATGTTACACAATTTACTTACTTCTTTTGTATGACCTTGGATTCACCCTGCTAAATGTAAGCTCCCTGAAGGCAGGCATTTTTTTTCTTCACTGCTGTATCCTCACCATGAATAAAATGAATTAATAAGCCATGTGTTGGACATTTTGATTGTCAATAAAGTAAGACTTTGGAATACAAAATTTAGCAAAGCAAGTGCCAAATCAACAGAAATGGCACATTTTATACAATGTGAATGAAAACTTGCTGGTTTTTCCATTAGTTCCCTTTACGCAGCAAAGTAGACCTTCAGCAGGGTCAAGAATATTAAAAGGATGTGTCTCAATTGCCCAAAATAGCTCTACTTAGGACTGGAAATTTCAAGACTGTAGAGGCAATGCCATTTCTATGCTATTTTCTTTTTTCAAAAGAAAAATCCATTTGTAACACAGAGCCCTCCACAGATTTGTCACCATTTGCTAGGCTTCAGTCCAAAAAGTGTCAAGACTGACCCAGCCAATTTCCAGGGTCACATAGTCATTACTTTTATCACTTATGAAAACAGAAGAAGACAATTTCAGTCCCCTAAACACAGTGGAAAATCAATGATTCTAGGATCATTTTCAAAGTTGACAATATGAATCCAAGTCCTTATTAAAAGGAGAAATAGTTAATGAGATCTATTCTCTTTAGCACCAGTGTCACTCCCTAGAAGTTGTGCATTTAGGAGGAGAAATCAGTACTTCAAGTTCAACAAGTTACTGTTTAATGCATTATCTCCTTACTACAAGTGCATTACTTTATGCAGTCATTATTTTATTGTTTTCTCTTCACACTAATTTATTAAACACCTATGATGTGTTTCTTTAATAATATTTTTATTTCCTTTAAAATTATTTATCAAATACCAACAATGTACCAAGCACAAGCACTCTGCTAAGCACTGGGGATATATTATCTCAAATATATTGTGGGCTGGTTTTACAAGCCATATTTCCTGGAGTGCAAACATAGGGTCATAAAAATAGAGAAAATACCATTTGCTGGTTCTTCCCCCTCTTTATATTGACACCTTCATCCACTTTTCAAGTTTCTGCCCAGCGATTTGTGTAAAATCCTGGCAATGACTCTTGTATGTTTATGAGCCAAATCCTATACACCTCCATTTGTCTTTTTGTTTTTGTTTTTGTTTTTGTTTTTGAGATGGAGTTTCATTCTAGTTGTCCAAGCTAGAGAGCAATGGCACAATCTCAGCTCACCACAACCCTGCCTCCCAGGTTCAAGTGATTCTCCTGCTTCAGCCTACCAAGTAGCTGGGATTACAGGCATGTGCCACCACGGCTGGCTAATTTTGTATTTTTAGTAGAGACAGGGTTTCTCCATGTTAGTTAGGCTGGTCTCGAACTCCCAACCTCACATGATCTGCCAGCCTCGGCCTCCCAAAGTGCAGGGATTACAGGCGTGGGCCACCACGCCCAGCCGTCCTCTTTTATTCTCTGGCTCTCTGTGGTGTGGCATGTCTCCTGAAAAGTAGCTGTCAGTGCCTGACCAAAAATGCAGCACGAGGGTGCTGTTTGTGCTCACCTGTCATTTCTTCTACCTCCGCATGTAAAGCTTTAGGATATGTTTGCCCATTTTTTTTTAAAGATGTGGTTATCTTCACAAAGGAGCACTGCAATGCATGCTGGCACCAAGGTGCTGTGGTAATCAAAATCAGTCCATTGGAGCAGTGTTCTTTCAAGAAAATCTGTCCCCTTTTGTGAGGTCACCTACATTGTATGGTTTCACCATAGTGTTAATCTGTGTTCCTAGGATCTAAGAGAGATTTCATAGAAACTATTTGCAGCACATCAGGTGCCAGAAGATTAGAGATGATAATGACAATTGCAGAGGATTTAATAAGAAGACTATTTACAAATGAATAAGTAGGGTATCGAGTATTATCCTAGGACTAAACACAGTGCAGATGGTGAGCTGTGAAATCCCAAAGTTTGAAGGGGCAGAGGGGAAAAAAGATCACCAGAGTTGAGATGGAGAGAGCTATATGTGATGTGGGGTTGGGGACACTTTGACAGTTATTTTAACCTTTGATTGAAGGAGTCTGACAACTTTAGATGGCATTGCATAAGAAGAGCTAATAGAATAAATATCCCCGCTTCACTCTTTCTTCTCTCTGATCTCCTACTAGGATTCTCCATTTGCCAGACTCAACTGGAAGCAAGAAAGCAAGAGAACCCCTTGAAACAGTTCACACACTCTGGCCTCTAAATTATAGAGCAGGGTGGAAAGAGGTGGCAGTGGTAATGAACAGGCCACTCATTCCAGATTTTAGCTCTGCTCCATCTCTGTGGGACCTAGGGAAGTATTTGGCTGTTGGTCTAAATCTCCTCTCTGCTTCAATCCTTAATCATTGCACTTGACTAAAGCTTGTGGTCCTTGTGCTTGCAATACCCAAAGTTGATGTTTTTCCAAAATGATCTATGTACCTTTTCTCAACAAATTAACACTAAATAGAGTTTATGGCTTCATAGCCACTGTTTCAAGCAGAGGAATTATTAACTCATCTATTCCCCCCAGCTATTTGATACCCTAATATTATTAACCTAATTTTATAGATGAGAAATTTGAGGCACAGAAAAATAAATCTCTCAAGGTCATACAACTAATACATGGCAAAGCCAAAATTCAAATCCAGCCAACCAGCCTCCAGACTCCAAGCTCTAGTATACTGTTTGGAATAACAAATATTTTATTGTGTACTTAAAATATTATATATAATTGTGTGAAAAAGGAAATAATCTCTCTACACGAAGAGGTTAGGTTCTATTGGCAGAGATACTCAAATGTAATAAAGAAAGTTTTAATGTAGAGATATTCAAGTAAGACTATAAGGACCCAAATGTACCTAACCAATCTCAGTCTAGGGTGGGAGAAAAGAATCAGAGAGTGTACCCAAGAGGAAATCATTACTGATATTTGGAGGGCAAAGTTTGGTAGTTTGTACTTTAACCTGAACACAGCAAGGAACCACTGGATGAGTTAATGCTGATGAATTACATAATTAAATTATTACTTTTAAAATAACATTCTGATGGTAAAAGTGCAGATATGAATTGTAGTGTAAATATGCTATTTAAAAATTATTTGTATATGTCAATGTATATTTAGGTATATGAATGAATACCTATTTGTCCTGTTTTTAAGATTTAAGCTTGTTATTAAAAATTCACAGATACATATGTAACAAACCTGCACATTGTGCACATATACCCTAAAACTTAAAGTATAATAATTAAAAAAAAGAAAGTCAAAAATTCAAAGTTTTTATGTGAATTTTATGGGAAATACATGGGATCTAATAATGTTATCTTTTTAAGCTTATCCTTAGCATATACATATATAATATAATTTGCATATATTTATGTATATATAAATATATATATAAATATTTTATAAATATATAAATATATATAAATTATATTGTATAATATATGTAAATATTGTATATCAGTATATATAAATTATGTATATATATAAATTCTACTCATCTGAAAATAAAACAAACTGATATAAACAAACTTATTCAAGAATTCAAGATACTCATTTTTTTCATGATAACCATTTATCAGGAGTACTTTATTCCTTTCATTATTTTATGAGATTATGACCTTGTTTGGAATGCTTTTGATTCTGAAGTTTACACTTATTAACTGTTATTTAAAATCCATTAGAAAAATCATTCTTGGAAGCATCAATACTAAGTTCCATTTGATTATTTTGGGTGTAGGAAACATTTACCAACATAAAGTCAGTGGGTCACAAACTTGCTTGTGCAGCCACATCACTAGAAATATCACTGTAACACAAGCAGTAATTATCCATATTCCATTCTTATCAAAAGCCTCCTAGACACAATTTATTATATTGAATTGCATTTACCCAATTACTAATAATAGCCTGAGGAAGATTAAAATTGTAGTCCCTTAGATATAAATTTCTTATTTTAATTTCAATATCTATTAAGGAAATGTTAGTAGGATGAAGATTTCAGCCTCTACAGATGTTCATGTCAGGGATATCATTCTTTTCTGCTAGGAAAATGCCTAGAAGTTACAATTAATAATATATATATTTTTAAATTAAATAATCTTAGGTTAAAATTCACCAAAAATTAAGACACTTCTATCTGATTTCCACAATTGTCTCCAGGTTCCAAACTTCATGAAGGTAGAAGCCCTATCTTATACCCAGTGTATCCCCAGTACTTGGCAAAGTGCTTGACATAAGTCATGAACTGAAAAACAATTATTTCAAATGTAGCTAAACTTAATTGTTTTGATGTGCATTTGGTATTTTTCATTTAAATGACTGTAGTCTCCTATTTATTTTCTGTGCAGTATTCACTGGCTACTCAATGCATGACATTTAACAGTCACATACATTACATGATAGTATCCAGCTAGAAAAATAGGTATTTACTATGTTAATCAGCTTTATTGGATACGTATTGAGCAGTGTTTTACCAATTTTTTCCTCTGTTTTCTTAGAATTTAAACCACTAGACATCTCAACAGAAGCTCTTAAATCTTTTTATACTTATTATAAATGGGCAAAGATCAGCTCTAGCAGTCAGGTTTCCAGGCTAGAAACATAAGCCACTTTAAGTTTTTTTAAACAAGAAGACTTTATTTAATGATTTCAGTGCTTCCAAAATCTTTGGAAGGACTCATGGAGCAGATTCTACGCTGTACTCCTGCAGGGACTCTCAGAACCATATAGAACTGGTTCCCTGGAGGAGCTGCCGTTTCTGAGGCTGCTACAGGAGCTCCGTTAAAAACAAAAAGTCTCTGCTGCTGCCCTGCTAGAAAAAAACCTGCTTATTTGCAAGACCTTACTGCCAGCAACAGGAGCCAGGAGCTGCCAAAATTTAGGATTTGCCTTCCTACTGCCTTCTGAAATTGGTCTTGAGTACTTCTAATAGGCTGAATCTCACTTTCATAAAAAATGATAGCTGCAGAGGAGTTTGAGAAATGTAGACTTTGTTTTATAACCTCTCCAAGAAAAAAAAAAATAGTGAACAGGAGATCCAGTTCAGAAACATGCATATTAAAATCAAATCCCTTTTGTAAGTCAAGTGTCTTCATTCATACTTTGGGGAGGGGAGGGGTCACAAGTGAAAAAGCCAAAGGAAAGATGATGAATCTAGACAACTTGGGTAGAAGTATAGCTCAGACACTTGTGAATATAAGCAAGTTACATGCCTTCTCTGAGCCTCTGTTTCCACATTTTAGAGCAGCATCCAGTCCTCCTCACAGAATGATTATGAGAATCATATTACACATAAATGTAAAAATACTTCATAAATATTGATAGACATGAGGCAGGAAAATACTAGGTAGAAGAGGGAGGTTCCCAACAAGGGCCACACCCTCAAGCCTGGGACCACAGCCCAAAGTGAGAACATGCATTCTTGTTTTCCCACTTGAATGTTGCTTTTTGGCCTGCCCCGCACCCCATCCTGTACCCATAAAAACCCCAGGCTCCACCACTGGCAGAGGGGCAGCAGAGCAGGAGAGCAACTGAGCAGCAGAGCAGAGCAGCAGAGGAGAGAAGAGAAAAAGCAGCTGGATGCCAGAGAGTAGCAGCTTGACTTCAGAGGGCCACTTGACAACAGGACTTTGGAGAAGTGTTCGACCATGGACAAACTCAATAAACTGCCGCCTACATTCACCACCCTTCAATTCCTTCATACAACCTGATTCTTCCTCAACACTGGACAAGAACTTGGGTACCAAGAGGGCGGGTGCAAAAGGCTGTCACCTGACCTTCCACTGAGCTGTTAAACAAGCCGTCCATGGACCACAAAGCTAAAAGAGCACACTGCAACTACTCCTGCCGGTGCCTAGTGCCTAGAAGCACTCATGCTGGTCCCTGCACCTGCTCAGTCACCTACATGCTCCCTGGCCTGTTAGGGATTGAGAGCTATGGGCTGAGTAAATGAGCCAACCCAAGGGAACTATCCCATTTCAACTAAGCAATTAAAATAAGATATGATCAGTAGGAATTATCAAGGCAAAATTAAATGACATTATTTCTGTTGCTGTTAGAGCTTTAGTGCTAAATACATTTTATTTTATTCTAATTTTTGAAAAATGGTGATCTTTTCCATATTACTGCAATATCTTATTTCACAACCAACTGGGATTTAATGTACTGGAAACATTAGATCAAGTCAAACCCCTATAAATATTTGTGGTATCGTGTCTTATTGTAGTATAGACTCCATAGATCCTATAAGAGACATTGTTCTAATAAATAATTAAAGCCATATTTGAATTTATTTGTTTTCTGTCATTTATGTGTCTATATTTATAGAGTCTCAAGTGCTTCCTATAGTTACATTGGAAGACTTTTCAAATTTTGTAATTTTTGTGATCTTGTGGGAATATGATGCTTGGTTGATTTTCTAGTTGGCCAAGTCTCTGCAAAGTAGGTTTTAAGCCCTGGACAGTAAAGAATAGAAGCTTCTCGGTCAGTAAACCCCGTGATAATAGCAAAAGAGTTGCTAGGGAATTACTTCTCACTTTGTGCTGTCATTTAGATTGAAAAAGCATAAACTCATAATTATGTAGTGTGATTTACTATTTTAATTGAGATCCAGTTGCCAGTGTGATAAGATGACCTTATGAACAGTATAACACTGGGCCCCCAGAAATCAATAAATATAGTAAAAATTTTTTACTGCCCTTCCTTCCTACTCACCAAATCAATTGCTTTTTACCTTTTGTTTTTTTATGAAAGTTCTACAATTCATTTTACTACCTGTCAAAAGTGAAATGTCTCTTTTTTTTTTCCTGAGGAGATATAGTTTTTTGATATTTCAATACTTTTTGCTGATTTTATTTTTCATTGCTTTGTATCTAGGACACTCACATACTTTATCTAACCTTCTAGGCCCCAAATTTAGAGTAAAATTTGTACAGTTGTAGAGAATGAGGACTAACAAAGTGATTAGTTAAGACTATTAGGATTTGTACACTGTTGATTTTGTCACTTTTCACATTGTGGGACAAGTCTTATAAAACCTCAGTATGAATCACTTGAGAGTAAGAAGGAGGATAACAGGTTGATTCCCTTTTCCTGTAAATCAGGAGCACCTCTCTAGGCACATTCATACAAATTCTATTTACCAGACAGAGGAGTTTGGACATGCTTGTCTCTAGATTTTTCTCATGAAGTACATCTCTGTCTCACACCCAATGCATCCACAAGCTTGCAACGTCTTGAATGCTGGAGGATTGCTTATGCTCAAAACACTTTGTGACCACGCATTGGGGAGCATGGAACAAACCTGAGAGAACTAAGGCTGTCCTAGTACATGTCCCCTAGTGATAGCAGGGTAACAACTGTTGCCTGTCCTCTCTGGTTGTTTCCAAGTACTTTTATTACTGGACTTTTCCAGCTTTGCCTTGTATTGGAAATACAAGTGCTAGGAAGAAGTATTTTTCTTCTGCACAGATCAAGAAATGAAATTTTCCCCAGTGTCTAGCAAAAGACTCTAGCTCATTTTACAGCATTGATTTCATAATTCAGTCTTCTACAGAGTCATTTACTGTAATAGATGTTAGGAAACACCCAAAGTCTTAGAGAAAGAGAGGTGACTTTGGCTATACAATGAGGGTCATTACATGAAAGGGAGAATGATGGAGACTTGTGAAAAATTTAGGGTTCATCTTCTGAGCTGAGTGTAGCATATGACTAAGGCTTTGTGGATATGTGATCCATTCACTACTTGCTTATTATAGGAGACTGAATTCCTTTCCTATGCTGTGTACCATGTAATAGAAAATATAAATGGCAATTGTCAACACTTTCGTGTTCTGTTTATTGATTCAATCAGCTTTCATATATGACTGTGCATTGTCATTTATAACCTCAATTGATGAGATTCAATCCTACAAGGAATCTTTTAAAGCAGATAAGCATTTAAAGGGAGGGATATAAAGAAGTAGAAATTAGAAAACTGCAGATCTATTTTATGTACCTAGCAATATAATCCCATTCATTGACAATTTTTTATATTCTTGTTTAAATTTATACTTGTTTTCTTTCAGAGTTGACAGTTTTCCCAAGAATCTCATAGTAAAGTGTAAGTTTTATAAAAATAAATTGAGTTGTTAAGGTTCAAAACCAAGGAGAAAATCTTAACCTTTACCTTTCCTTTACCCTGGGTATCTAAAATGTCACTGGATCTTGTATGGTATTAATCCCCT
Organism: Symphalangus syndactylus; assembly: GCF_028878055.3. Classification (NCBI taxonomy): domain Eukaryota; kingdom Metazoa; phylum Chordata; class Mammalia; order Primates; family Hylobatidae; genus Symphalangus; species Symphalangus syndactylus. Next base: position 59,014,753 of record NC_072426.2, read on the forward strand.
GCCTTTGAATCTGACCGTAAATAATTTAATTTAGTTACCTATGTTCACCTAATTGACACCATAGAAATAGCTTCCTAATTCACAGCCTTTATTTATTTTCTTCCCCTTACAGTTTATCTTAACATGTTGTCACTAGGTTCTTCGTCTTAAAACTTAGAGCAGATCTTGGCCCTCCAGGCTCAGAGAGCTTCCTTATCTACCTTGTTGAAATCGAATTAATTCAAAATCCTTCAGTTTAAATGTAAAAGCTCATCACTTCATCATTCATACTTACTTTTCTGATTTTCTTCAATACCCACCCCCCACACACACACACGTACACACGCATTCTATGCCCTTTCATCCTTCATATTTGAGCACTTCCTCAAATGACACCTTTCCCCGACCCCCACATTTATCCAAGGAAGGGCTAATTTCACTTCTTATCTTCCCCCAAAACCTTACATATTCAAAATTTTAAATTAATCTCACCCACACACCACATGCCCAAAGTAATGACTATATCTGTTATGCCATCGGAGTTCTATAAGATTATGAGCTGCTGGAAGATAAAACCTCTACCTTGCTGGATTTTTAATTCTCATATTTAGCATAGAGTTCAATGTATTCTAAATAGATGTTGGTGGAAACGATTTTCACTGAATTAATTGGCCATGTCCCATCATGATGTTGTTCTGGCTTTCTTTCAGGAACATGGAATACCAATCAACATGGGCTATGCTGTGGCCCCACATCACTCAGGGGTCTACCCGGTTCACATTCAGCTATATGCAGCTTGGAAGAAGGTCTGGGGTATTCAAGTCACCAGCACTGAAGAATATCCACATCTGAAACCTGCCCGGTACAGAAAGGGCTTCATTCACAATAGCATCATGGTGAGCACAGAGAGCCATGTATATTAAAGGATGTTAATAACTACATGTGGAATGAAGACAGAGGGCCATTTCCTCTAAGGATGTAACCTCAAACCTCTTTTACATGATTATCAGAAATGCCCAACATATCTCAATGGTGACTGGTTATGCATTAACCCATCTTTTGGTGATAGGTTTGTTCCTAAGCTGTGGAGTGGCTTTGGCAAATCTAAAACAAGCTGAAACTAACAGGAATGAGTTATGTATAGATTATCCACTGTAGTTTCAGTATTGAAATGTTGCCTGCGGATTCTGTACTTTTCCTAGGAAATTTCTCATTATCTATTTGGTTGGGTGGTTTTACTGAGAGTTTTACAGGCAGAGTAAGGCTCCATGGATCAAGAAAACACCTCTGAAGTTGTTATTCTATCAACAGACAGAATGTAACAAATAGCATCTGAGAGTTAAATTTATTCACTCAGTTTACTTTGGCTTTCAGACACTCAAAAATATCTAAGAATACTGCTCTCTCTTTTTGTCTTTTCCTTACATATTCCAAAAAGGGAGGTATATGTTTTTTTTTTCAGATATAGTACTTGAAAAATAATAGGATATAGGAATGCTATAAACGATAATAAAACCAATTGGATTTTAGATGGCAATTTACAATCATTCATTGGGAAAGAAAACATTATATTACTCATTTTGAGATAAAATAGCCTATTTTAAAACAAGTATCCCTACTTCTAGTGACTTAGATGATGTTTTTATAATTAGTTGCCAAGATCAGAGCATCGGTTTACAAACTGTTCTCACTCATTTAAATATTTACACTTTCCTAATTCATTATTCGTATTGCTGTTAAAATCCATCTATCATCTATCAATCTATCTATGATTTATTTTTCTATCTAATCACTATCTGTGAGTAAAGCAAATGCACACACACATATCTAACCAGAGCTGATACACAATATTTATTAGTCGTGAAGCTTTGTTTCATTGCAAATTGGTACCAGAAGGCCTGAAGAAGCCTCAGATTTAAGAGAAGCTATTGATAATGCAAATAGTGGCATTGATGGCCGTAGAAATCCAGAAGGTATAAATAGAATTACTCACATAATTTCAAATCATAGTGAAAATACCCAGGTTTCCCTTTACCTTTCCTTTACCTTCTGTATCCAAAACGTCACTGGATCTTGTACGGCATTAATTCCTTGCCTTGAATGACCATTCAACATATTAGGAAATAAAAGTATTCTTTTCAACCAATATTATATACATTTATTTACCTTAAGTTTTATATTAACCCTTATGATAATTAAGCAAATAATTAAAAAAAACAACTCTGGGCAATTAGATGCATTTGTCCATTAAATTACCAGTAGTTTGTTATTCAAAATATGATTTTGTAATAAAATTACTTATTTGCTTTCTTTATTAAACATTCAGACTTACAAAAGAAGTAACCACAAAATATACCAGAAGTAATCACTAAATAATTTGACTAGTATGTCATAAAATGTAAATTCAGAGTGTAGTGAAAACAAAGCTAATGTGGAAGGGGTTATGAAAACCAATTGTTGTGAATCACAGAACCTGAATACCTTTACAATGCAGGACTCGATTTCAGAAGTGAGGAGGGTAATGGCCTAATGGCATGAAAGATGGAACCTTGGAGAATTTCCATGTTTGGATGAAATTAACCCTAAGAAGGCTTTGCGTTTTCCCTAATCATTTAACATGACACAGGTGGTGGGTTAGATTTATAAAACCAACTGAAAATTATTTAACCTATATTTTTTATGCCTTTGATATGGAAACTCCCTTAATATTTACAGAATTACACCAACATCAACTTGTGATTATAATAAGATTTTGACCTTAGCAACCAAGAAAATCCAGTAAGAAATTACAATTCACAGATTCTAAAGTTATGAGATAGAGGTGAAGTTCTTAATTAAATCACGTCCGTGTCCTGTTTTTCCCCTTTTTTACTCAGGTCCTCCCTCGACAGACTTGTGGGTTGTTCACTCACACTATTTTCTACAAAGAATATCCTGGAGGACCCCAAGAACTGCATAAAAGTATCAGAGGAGGTGAACTTTTTCTCACAATCCTTCTAAACCCGGTATGTATTCTATGTATGCATCTTACAATAAGATTAGCGTTTTTAAACGTGTTTTATTTTCCTGTCTTTAAACTAAATCATATTTATTTTCTTTATTTATAGCACATCTTACTGGTCATGCATTTAAATCTATATTAAAATACTTTTATTGATAATAATTTGACTTTGGGGACTGATTTTTCAGTAGATTTGATTACAAAGCCATGGTTTTTACTTTGTAATGTGGGTAGTGAAAAGTTTATTTCTAGCAGTAAAAGAGTAGCAATGTTTTCCATTTTTTTTTTTCAAGTTAGGTCTTTCTGTCAGCTTTATGAAGGTATAATTGACAAATAAAAATTGTTTATTTTTACAGTACAACATGATGCTTTGTTATATGTAAACATTGTGAAATAATTAAATCAATCTAATTAACATACTATCATCTCTCAATTCTTATTATTTTTGTAAAAAGAACATTTAAAATATGTATTCTCTTAGCAATTTTTAAGTATACAATATGTTACTATTAACTATTAACTTATTCATCCCATCTAACTGGAACTTTGTTCCTTTCCACGAACTTTCCCCCAGCCACTGGCATCCTACTCTCTGGATCTATGAGTTCAACCTCTTTTTTTTTTTTTTTTTTTTTTTTTTTTTTGAGAGGTCTCGCTCTGTCGCCCAGGCTGGAGTGCAGTGGCGCGATCTCCGCTCACTGCAAGCTCCGCCTCCCGGGTTCACGCCATTCTCCTGCCTCAGACTCCCAAGTAGCTGGGACTACAGGCGCCTGCCACCACCACGCCCGGCTAATTTTTTGTGTTTTTAGAAGAGACGGGGTTTAATCATGTTAGCCAGGATGGTCTCGATCTCCTGACCTCGTGATCTGCCTGCCTTCAGCCTCCCAAGAGTTCAACTTTTTTATATCTCACATATAAGTGAGATCACGAAGTATTTGTCTTTCTGGGCCTGACTTATTCACTTAGCATATGTCCTCCTGGTTCATCTATTTTGTCACAAATGACATTTCCTTCTTTTTTAAGGATGATTAATATTTTATTTTATATATAGATACATACATATGCCACATTTTGTTAATTCATGTGTCAATTGACACATAGATTGATTCCATATTTAGGCTATTGTGAATAATGCTGCAATGAACATGAGAATGCAGGTATGTCTTGAACACACTAATTTCATTTCGTTTGGCTCTATACCCAGTAAAGGGATTGTTGGATCATATGGTAGTTTTGAAGGAATCTCTATAGTGTTTTCCATAATAGATGAAGTAATTTATATTTCTACCAACAGTGTTCAAATGTTCCCCTTTCTCCACATCCTCGCCAACTTTGTTATCTTTCATCTTTTTGATAATAGTCATTTTAACAGGTGTGAGGTGATATTTCATTATAGTTTTAATTTGTATTTCCCTGATGATGAATGATGTTAGGATTTTTTCATATACCTGTTGGGCATTTGTATGTCTTCCTTTGAGAAATATATTTTCAAATCTTTTGCCCATTTTTCAGGGAGGTTATTCCTTTTCTTACTGTTGAGTTGTTTGAGTTCCTGCTACATATTTTGGATATTAAGCATTTACAGATATATGGTTTTAAATATTTTCTCTCATTCCACAGGTTGTCTTTTTCACTCTGTTATTTATGTCCATTGCTGTGCAAAAGCTTTTTAGTTTAATGCAATCCCATTTGTCTATTTTGCTTCTGTTGTCTGGGCTTTTGGGTTTATATACAAAAAAAAAAAAAGGAAAAGAAAAAATCAATTCCCAGTCCAATGTCAAAAAGTTTTTTTGCTATACTTCCTTCTAGTAGTTTTCCAGTTTCAGGTCTTTGATTTAAACCTTTAGTCCATTTTGAGATGATTTTTAAATATGGTGTGAGATAAAGGTCTAATTTTGTTCTTCTGTATGGGGATATTCAGTTTTCCCAACACCTGTTTATTGAAGAGACTGTTCTTTCCTCATTCTGTATTCTTGCAACCTCTGGCAAAAATCAATTGACTGTAAGTGCATAGATTTATTTCTGGACTGTTTGCTTTGTTTCAGTGGTCTTTATGTCACTCTTTATGTCAGTACCTTGCTGTTTTTATTACCATAGCTTTGTAGTATAGTTTGATGTTAGATAATATGATGTCTCTGGCTTTCTTCTTGTTTCTCAAGATTGCTTTGACTATTTTGGATCTTTTGTGATTCCATAGAAATTTTAGAATTGTTTTTTATATTTCTGTGAAAAAGTCATTAATATTTTGATAGAAATTTCATTGAATTGGTAGATCACTGTGAGTAATATGGACATTTTTTTTTTTTTTGAGACCGAGTCTCGCTCTGTCGCCCAGGCTGGAGTGCAGTGGCGCAATCTCGGCTCACTGCAAGCTCCGTCTCCCGGGTTCATGCCATTCTCCTGCCTCAGCCTCTCCGAGTAGCTGGGACTACAGGCACCCGCCACCACGCCCAGCTAATTTTTTGTATTTTTAGTAGAGACGGGGTTTCACCGTGGTCTCGATCTCCTGACCTCGTGATCCGCCCGCCTCGGCCGCCCAAAGTGCTGGGATTACAAGCGTGAGCCACCACGCCTGGCCTGACATTTTAACAATATTAATTCTTCCAATCCATGAACTTGGGATGATTGTCTATTAGTGTCTTCAATTTCTTACATCAATATTTTATAGTTTTTGGTATACAGGTATTTAACTTCCTTGGTTACATTTATTCCTAAGTATTTTTTGATGCTATTGTAAATGGGATCTTTTTTTATTTCTTTTTCAGATAACTTGTCAGTGTATGGAAACACTACTGATTTTTGTACATTGATTTTGTGTATTTCAACTTTACTGAATTTATTAGTTTAACAGTTTTTTCAAGGAATATTTAGAGTTTTCTATATAAAAGATCATGTTATCTGCAAACACAAACAATTTAACTTTTCTCTTTTCCAATTTGAATGTCTTTTTTTTCTTTCTCTTGCCCAGTTTCTCTGGCTAGAATTTTTAATATTATATTGAATAGAAGCACTTAGGGTGAACATCCTTCTCTTGCTCCTGATCTTAGAAGAAAAACTCTCAACTTTGCAACACTAAAGATGATATTAGCTGCGAGTTTGTAATATATGGCACTAATTGTGTTGTGATGAATTTTTATACCTAACTTTTTGAGCTTTTTATCATGAATGGATGTTGAATTTTATTACATGCTTTTTCTGCTTCTATTGAGATGATCATATGATTTTTGTCATTTATTCATCTTATTAATATGGTTTATCACACTTATAGATTTGCATATGTTGAACCATTTTTACATCCTAGGGATAAATCCCACTTGATTGTGGTGTATTAACGTTTTGATTTGCTATTGAATTCGGCTTGTTAGAATTTCAGTGAGAATTTTTGTCTCTATGTTTGTCAGAAATATTACCCTGTAATTTTCTTTTCCTATAGGGCCCTTAACTGGCTTTGATATCAGGGTAATGCCAGCCTCATAAAATGAGTTTGGAAGTGTACTCTCCTCTTAAATGTTTTGCAAGAGTTTGAGAAGGATTTGGTGTTAATTCTCTAATTTTTTTTTTTTTTTTTATAAAATACATCAGTGACACCATTAAGTCCTGAGCTTTTCTTTGCTAAGAGGCCTTTAATTACAATTCATTCTCTTTACTCGTTATTGGTCTGTTCAGATTTCCTATTTCTTCATGACTGAATCTTGGTAAATTGTATCTTTCTGGGAATTTATCTATTTCTTCTAGGTTAACCTGCTAGATATATCATTGTTCATAGTAGTCTGTTATTATCCTTTGTTTGCATTTCTGTGGTATTAGTTGTGTATCTCCTCTTTCTCATTTTATTTGAGCCTTCTCTCCTTTTCGCTTAGTCTAGCTATATGCATGCTGATTTTATTTATCTTTTAAAAAATCCAACTCTTAGTTTCATTGATCTTTTCTATTTTTCTAATCTCTATTATTTATTTTTGCTGCAATCCTTATTTTTTTCTTCTTTCTGCTGACTTTGGACTTATTTTTTTCTTTTTTGACTAGTTCCTTGAGATATAAAATTAAGCTTTTTATCTGATATCTTTCTTTTTTCTTAATGTAAGCATTTAGTGCTATAAATTTCCCTCTTAGAGCTATTTCACAACTTCTTCACAAAACTAGTTGGTAAATTCTAGCACTACTACAAAGAATTTAGACTGCACCTCTAAATAATTTGTTTCGCTTATGATAATCAAGAAAACCACATATTTTTAAGAAGCATGTGTTTAATATAATAATTAAATATTATATAATATCTCATTTGGCTTCTACTTTTAATTATAGTAATGACATATTAATATGTGAATCTCCAGCCAAAAATTAAAAATTATAATTTTATCAGAGGAGCCTATTAGGCCCTTAAGTTAAGTTTGCTTCTGGCTGGAGATCTCAGTAGGCACACTTACTTCAGTTTCTAAAAGTGACCACAATATAAAGCTGAATTGAAACTAGATAGTTTTGTATTATCTTTGTGTACTTGGATGACCTGAAGCTTATTTTTTAAATATTTGCTAATTTTTTTTTGGAATCAAAGATAGAGAACTTGACCCTTTTGTGTGTGTGTCTTTTCATCTTTAATAGTTGTAATTTTATTTTCTGTTATAAATAGATGTACAGTGGTACAGCAGTGTGGGAATCCCAACATTATATAATGTTGTGATTATTTCAGCTTTCTAATTTCTTCTCTTGTAATGATTGCATTTCTGAGGTCTTAGGAAAGCATGTCCTCATCATGTCCCAGTGTATACAGAAAATATGAAATAGTGAGCCTTATGCTATGCCCACTTTGTTTCATGGAAGAAAGGCTTATACTTGAAGAAAAAGACACACTTTCAACAAAGCTATAGCTAAGTTGGCTGTGGTAAAGCTCTAGGTGTGTTTAAAATAAATTACATTAGATAATTCATATACACTATTTTCAATTCCTAAAAAAATAAATAAAAACTCACATTATATGAAAATAGAAACTTCTAAATTTGACTGTAAGATAGGAAAGTGAGGGCAAAAATGCTTTGTCAGATTAAACTGTCTTCCCCTACAACTGCATGGCTATTAAAAACAAAACAAAACAAAAGGTCTGTTGGGTTTAATGGCACCACACTTGGAACAGGAGCGTGGATGCTCTATGATCTTTAGCAAGAAACTTCATTTCTCCGAACTTGCTTGTACTTCTAAATAACAAACTAGTTGAATTAATCCTCAATGTACCTCAAAGGTATTCCAACCAAACCTATATCTGAGATATTTCAATTTTTGTGCATATTTCAAAATCGACACCTTTTGTATATATTTTTTAAAAACATCAAAGATATTCTAAAATAATTTTTAAAAATTGACATGTAAATATTAATGAAAGCAAGTGGAAACCTCTCTCTTCATTCCTTCCCTTACTGAGAATTTAATCTCGGCATAAGGGTCACTTCATCATACCCTTTTCATTCTGGGGCTACATTCCTGACACATATCTGCCCTAGTCATCTCCTTCGGGCAAGTCAGTAATTTTCAGAACACTGACCATTGCCTCCCCTGGACCTCTTGCCCAGGTGTGATTGTTACTGGTGTTTATTACTTGAATGTTTGTCTATTTGTCAATAAAGACATGGATTATGCATGTTTTTAAATATTTTGAACCCAGTACCCCTCATAGAGCATAATTTGGAGATTTAAACTTAAAATAAATCTCAAGATTTTAAATAACATAAAAGACTATTTGGCTTCTAATATTTCCATGTTTACCACTTGTGAACTAACCAAACTATACTAAGTCTTATAAACCTCACTTTAAAAAGCTTATCATTGCTACACACATTGATTTTAATTTTAGGCAGAATAGGATAGTGAAAGAGAGGAGTTTCAGGAGGCTTCATCTATCCAGTCACAAACTACACTTGCTTTGTCATTGTAAATTGGTGGTGAGCTCAAAATATTATACATAGGTAAATGATAGAGACCAGGATAGACACAGCAGGAACAGATGGTCAAGAAGGTCAAGAGGGTCAATAGTATGGATAAGATAGCACATCCTAATATGGGAATATGAAGTATAGATCAAGCAAACACTAGTCCATAAAGATGAGTGTTTAAGGAACAATGTTGCTCAAAACAAGGACTATGCATAGCCTCAAGCAATCTGAGTAGATACTGCTCAGATTTCAAGGGAAACAGACTACAGGTAGCATCTGGTAGAGCCCAGGCCAAATGGAGCTTACTTCCAGGCTTGCATAGGCGGAAGTTAACAGATGTCTTAGATGGGGTTCTCCAGAGAAACAGACCCAATAGGATTTAGATAGATAGATAGATAGATGATAGATAGATAGATAGATAGACAGATACAGATATAGATATAGAGATTGAGATAGAGATAGAGATAGAGATAGAGAGATAGAGATAGAGACAGAGATAGAGGCAGAGAGATTATAAAGAAGTGGCTCATGCAATTACGAGGGCTGTCAAGACCCAAGATCTGATATGCAGTCAAGAAGCTGGGGAGACCCAGGAAAACTGATGGTACAGTTCCAGTCCAAATGCCAGCAGCCTCAAGACGATTGAGGCTTGAAAGCCAAGATTGCAGTTAAGAGTCCAAAGGCAGAGAAGAAAAAACAGTGTCCCAAAGTGAAGGCAGTCAAGCAGGAGGAAATTCCTTTTACTTAGCTTGTTTTGTTTTTTTCGGGTCTTCAACAGCTTGAATGAAGTCTACCCGCATTACAGAGGGCAGTGCTTTACCCAATACAGGGATTGTGCACTGGACTGATTAAAATGTTACTCTCATCCAAAAACACCCTCATGGACACACCCAAAATAAGTTCTGACCAAGTATCTGGCCATTTCATGGTCTGGTCAGGTTGACACATAAGATTAACCATCATACCAGATGAGGAATTTAGTGTGGGAGGCAGACTTGGAGTGAGTGAAAGAAAATGGGGAACACAGAAAGAAGGAAGAAGTGAATGAAAGAAAAGATAATTCACACTTGGATTTTTCTGTGTAAGTGTCTTCTCATAAACAGAGAGATGATGGGCTGTGATTAATACTTACCTCACTAATGTTGAGAAAGTAAATATTGGGGCTACTTGATGATGAGTTACTATTTTAAGTTTAAGGTTCCAACAAGCGTGGCAAGAAGGGAGCCTGCAGGAATGGCATGAGGAAAGAAGTAACCAGAAAAGGAAAACAATAAGCCAGCTTCTCTGTTCCATTCTTTTCTTCCAATCATCACTTAATTCTTTGTCAGAGTAAGGAATATTTTCATATCTTTCACCCAAACCATGCGAAGGAAAGAAGTTAATTAATATGAAGATTAAAATTATTGATATGAAATAATACGCTGACTCTGAAGAATGTTTCTATTTAACAGAGCTGACTTTTAAAGGGGAGATCCATGAATACATTATGCTAGGTATCAAAGTCCCGGGGGAAATGTGTTTTCAGTGGGAAGTATTCAACATCCATGAAACCATCCAGAGACTACCATTTTCTCTACCTACTTTCCCAGCTGACTCTCAGTGTGTAAAAGTGATGTTTGTAGGAACTTATAAGTAGAAAAGGTGATCTGTAGTTTTAGAATAAATTCTAAAACAAAAGGCAATTTATACTGGATTTCCTTTTCCATTGATCATCTATACTTTAATATTATAGAAATGCTATAGACAGTGTATGACATCTCTCTTGGATGGTAGTTTTCTCTGTGGATTTGAAAATGGTTGCTAGTTCTCTGTACTTAGCATTGTTGTTTTAGTATGTTCATCAGTGGATGAATAAAGACATGCTAGCATGACACAAAGCTGACAGTGAAAGTAAATACACCAGATTATGATATTAATATCTAGTTTTGGTTAGCATATTAGAATTAAAAAAGCAAATCTAACAGGGTGAAACTTAAAAGGAAATAATGAAAAGCCCCTAATCATTTTGAAATAAAATAGTAATATAATCTCACCATTATATAAGGATAAATATTATATAAGGATAAATTAAATCTGACAGAAAATTGTGTGGGCTACAATCATGATATATTAAGTTCCCTGTTGTTGAAGCTGTCCAAACAGAAATTTTGTAGAAATGTGAAATCTATTACTGAGCTTCTAATAGTTCATCTTGTACTAAGAATACGTGATTTCTATGTTCTTATACAATCAAATTGTGGCTACAACTCTCTCATTGTAAAACACACAAACACACACAAAAATCAAGTTAATTTTAAATATTACAAGCATTATAAATTTGGATCTAATCTATAGTTACAAGATCGGAGGAAATGGGGAGTGGTAGTTTGTCAACATATTTAATAATTAAAGGGTGAGATAAAATGGGAAGATATCTAATGGTAGATATATTGAGGAAAGCAGAGAAAGAAAAAAACCTTCCCATTACTTGTATACTGAAATATAATTTCCAGATTTTGCAGGACCATTTTGAATTTTGATCAGTAGTTACTGAATTCATATGTATGTAAGCATCCTATGAGGTTAATAAAAGCTGGAAAAAGTATAGGAAGGAATGTCCTGGAATTTCCCTCTCTAGAGTCCTTTAAAATAGAATCAACAACTCTATAGTTCTTCCTTATCGCCTTGGGAATTCATCTGCCTAAAGGAAGGAGACTGGATTAAATAACCTTGAAAAGTTTCACATTTTGTTTTTCTGGTTTATAACATCTGCAACTTTGCTCTGCAGTCAAAAAGGCAAATGCCACAACAAAGCCAGTATTGTTTCTTTACTTCTTCAGCTTCCAGTTTGAGGATTCACATTATTTTGTGTTGGCCCTCTCTACAATACAACTGTATCTATTCTGTGTTCAAAAGTCTCTGATATTTTTTCTTTCTGCATTTTCAACAGTTTTTTTTTCATTTTGACTCTCACTGGCATTCAGAGATATATCCTGTTTTCATAGTTTGACACATTTCAAAATATGTCATTATTTTATAATCTACCATAAAACAGAAAATATGAGTTAGAATAAAGTTTTACATCTTGATTCACATATGAACTCCTGTTACTATTATGTATTACATTTTTTGATTCAGCCAACTGCAAGGAATGGGGTTTCTTGGTTTCCCTGGATACCAACTTACTTTGCCCAAATGAGTCTAACAATTGAAAATTAAATGATATGAGGGCCATTTGAATGGGATTTGAAAAGCATACTTCGACATCTGTCTATTTAACATTCAGATAACTCCCTCTTATTTTTCTTAGATTCTTATCATGCCTTCATCACATATTGATATTTTTCTGCACTGTTCCACACTTGTCAAATACTAACATGTATTTCCCTGGTGCCAAATCCTTCCTGTATTTTCAAATAATCTTTGTTCAGACAGGAAGAAATATAATTTAATCATATATGAGGTGAAACAGCTTATACCAGGTAGTCCACCATCATTCAAGTTGAGACACTACCCTATAAAATATGCAGCAACTGAAAATAGTCAAAACAGTCTGGAGTCTTATCAGATGGTTTCCACAACAAGTTTAAAAGCTTGAAATTTATATGTCCTACAGGATTTAATTTTTTCTACTCATTTTAATTTCATGCTACACAAAGAGCAACATAAAAATGGAATTTTCTGTTTTCTTGACAAATATGTTTCAATAAGCTCAGATTCTAGAATGCTCTAAAATAGCAGTTCAGGAGCCAGAAAAGTTATTACACTTTCCAAAGTTCAGAGCAGTGCCTAGACTCACTAAACCTCACCTGTTCTATTGGCTACTTGCAAATTCAGGTGAACAAAAAATATGTGCCTGAAAGAGTGGTGTACTTGGAATTGACAGTAGAGTATAATGGAACTGCCATGATAAACTTCTCTGTGTGCTGTCTGCTGAACTTTCATACACCTAGTCTGGTTAATGAGCTTTCCTTTTCTGTGTATATCAATCTCTGAGTTCATAGAATCTAATAGCAGGTGCAGTACATTATGGATTAGTGCTGGCTCTTCAGACAGGTTAGAGAAAAGGCAGCTGTGAGGCACAGGATAACATCCACATGAAATAACCTGAAACAAACTTTGAGAAGTTCTGTTTAATGCTGAAATAATATAGAGCTGTATAGACAAGGTAATTTAGAGAAAACTATTTTATGTGCAGAGCAACAAAATAAAATGCAAGCAGTATCCCAAGTCTGTAGCAGATTATAAAGAACTGATTACTGATATCAAGGTCTCCAAGTATTCTTTGATGATTTTGGCTTTGATTTCCTATAAACACTGTGGTTTATAGAAATAGAAACCACATAGAAACACTGTGGTTTAAAGAAAATTATGACAATGAGATAATATTCCATGGAGAACAAAGCAATTATATATTCCATCAAAATATTCATCTTCATAAAATAATATATTAATATTTCTAACTTGGAGACCTAGGAGATTTTCTACATGTGTTCCAGGAGGATTTATATTTTTCTTTATCTTTTTCACTGATACATAATAGATGTACATATTTTGGTGGTGCATATGATAATTTAATGCATTCTGTATAATTTGGAAAGATTAAGTCAATGTAATTGGGATATCCATTACCATAAATACTTGTCTTTTCTTTATGCTAGCAACATTGGAATTATTCTCTTTGAGTTATTTTGAAATACATAACAGATTATGTAAACTATAGCCACCCTACAAATTTTTCAAGCACTAGGTCTTATTTCTTCCATCGAACTGTATGTTTGTGCCCATTAATCAACCTCTCTACATCCCCTAGCCCCTCTCCCGAACTCAGGGGTATTTATTTTTATAGAAATTAACTTCCAACTTTTCTACTAGAGTGAAATCTACTTCTCTAGACAGGGACTTCAAAGCAATTAATGTTATTGGGAGCTCTGGGGCTTAGAGCTGGGGAGGACAGCCATCAACTGTGAGAGGAATGGACCCCTGTGGAGTATATAGATTGTGGAAAATTCTATTTCCACTCACTGAAAGACCTACAGTCACCTCTTTTTTTCCTTCATCTTCTTCTTTTTTTTTCTATCCTTAAAGATCTGTAGGACTAACCTTTACAAAAGGACATGAATCACCACTTCTGTTAAGGGATTCACACTCACAGCAAGGATTTTGTAAAATCTGGAGTCAGCTAAGATCCATGGACTCAACGTATGATATTATTATTTCTGTTCACACTGAAAATCAGGATCAGAGTTAGCATAAGGATGTAGAGAATGTGGGTAAATTTTGTGGTTTTTCCCTAGATTTTTAGTAGTAGTTTTGTTTCAATTTTCCACAATAGGATTTATTTAAAAATGAGTAGTACAGAATATAAAGTGTGCTGTAAAAAATGACCAAAATATTTTTGCCTCCTGAACTTGAACTCTGTCTTCTCATGAAATAAGAGAGAGATTTATATTATCGTGTAGACATATATCTTTCTAATACAATATTTGCTACCAGTGCTGATGGAATACAATCTGCACTGCTGTGTATTTCCAGAACATGAAAAAATCCATAAGATTGCATTTTTTTTCAATTTTGTTTCCATAGAAAAATAAATGAAAGCTGCAATATTTTATTTGAGGAGTCTTTTCCATCTAGTATAACTTGCTACTTTAGTTTTCCCAATGTTTGGAATGAAAGGTAGTAAAATAGCTCTTTAGCACAAATAAACTTTCAACAGCAAAAGCACAACCTCCTGTTTATGTGGATGTTAGTCAGCAGATAAAACCTTTTTTCTCTATATATTTTGGGGCATGCAGTATGTTAAGTACTAGGTGCATAATGCTCTTCACGTTTAGGGACAGTTTGCAAACATTATCAGTGAATTCATAATAAGAAAAAAAGAAAAGAAAACACTGCTTGTATCAGTGTTTATATGATGAATAAGTTGGTGAGAAAGTAGAAGTTGGTTAGTCTACAAAATTGAATTTGGAAATGTGTGCTTTTTTGGTTTGTTCTTTCTGGTTTGTTTGTGAGGTTTCACTCTACTGAAGAGTTCAAAATTCTAGATTTTATTATCTGTTTTACAAATTTTGTAACACCTAAATATTTCAATATGTCTTGTTTCTTTTCCTTAATATTTATTTTTTTAAGTACAGTGAATGAGAAAGACTCTTTTGGATCACTTTACCTTATTTCACTTTGTTTATTCCTATTTTATGTCCCTCTGGTTATTCCTTTCAGAGTTAGATACAGTGGAAATAAAAATATAAACTCTTTTCTAAAACATGTTGATATTTTCCTATTTTTATATTTGAGGAAAGCAAATACTTCTGGCTTAGCATTTCCCTAAGTGGCTTATATGCAGATATGATATGGAGTATTTATGTAAATGCTAAATAATGGTGACCTGGAGTTCCATTTGACATGTCAGGGCTTATTCTGTATTAGAAGGCTTTGGTATGTATAGCTTCTTATGCCTACGGTAATTTTCTATTAATATATCTACTACTCTCACTTTAACCTCACTATTTATCTCTCAGATTTCATCTCTGCTTTCTCTTTCTCATTCCCTGAGCCTGATCATGGGTTTGGGTGAGATGTCACGGCTGTTTACACAAATAGAGTCATATGCATAATACAACTCATGGTGGTACCTGTTTAGTAACTATCTTCTTCACCTCTACTATATGTATCCCTAGGCATAGAGTATGGGCTCAATAGGTTGAATAAATTAACAAATGAAAATTATGCCATAACCACATGTGTCTACCACATGCCCTTTTGTTACCATTATGGAATAGATCTGAGTCACATGGTACTGAAGTGTGTTTGCAGTGGTAAATCTATGCAGGTCTCCTGAAACCTCAATTCTTGTCCCCTCAGAAGAAAGAATTCAATCGGGCATGAGGCAGAGTGTGGGAGTTAGAGAAGCTTCAGAGCAGGAGTGAAAGTTTATTAAAAAGCTTTGGAGCAAGAACAAAAGGAAGTAAATTACACTTGGAAGAGGGCCAAGCAGGCAATGTTAGAGATCAGTGCACAGTTTGACCTTTGACTTGGGATCTTATACATTGACATGCTTCTGCGGTTGTGTTACTTCTCCCCTGATTTTTCCACTGGGGGAGGCTGTCCACATGCACAGTGGCCGGCCGACATTTGGAAGGTGAGCATGCATGGTGTGTTTACTGAAGCTATATGCATGCTCACTTGAGGTGTTCTTCCCTTACCAGTCAAGTATTTCTAGAGGAAGATCATATACCAAGTAAACCCTGCCATCTTGCCTCTTACTGTGCATGCTTGAGCCTGCTCGCTTCACTCCTGAGATCTTATCAGGAAGCTGCTGATCACCAGTTTCGAGTGTTTTGATATGTCAGGAGACTGCCTTTCCCTGGCACTGCTGCGACCGATTACTATTTTAGAGAGACAGTTAACAACCGCCTGACCATCACCCGATGGTGGCCCGACATTCCTGGTGACTGGAAGGCGGTGTGGGGCGATGGGGTCTCCTGCCCTGCCTGTGTCTGACTAACTACTGACTGTAACACTTTAACATGAGTTGCTAATGTTGTGTCAGAAAAAAAAAGGGAAATGAGAGAACAGGGGAGAGGAGTCAAGAAAAGAGGAGGAGAGAAAAGGAAGAAAATGATAAAAAGGGACAGCAGGGGAGTGAGTCAAGGAGAGCAGGGAAAAGGGGAAATGAAGGGGGAAAAAGAAAATAGGAAGTTTATTCTTGCCTCTTTCATGAAATCAAACAGGCAGCTGGAATGGTAGTGCATCGTCTAATAACCCAAACTCAGAAAATCTTGTTTTATTTTATTTTTTCACTATTCTTCTAAATAGCGAAGAATAAGTCATCTAATTTCCTTGTGCTTCAGAATATGTCTGTAAAATGGGAGAAATAAATGTTGGTTCTCTTACGGTTTTACACAAACAGTACAAGATGTGATAAAAAGCAAGCGATTTTATTTTTTAGAGAAAATTAAATAATTTGGTTGCAATTGTAATTTAAAATGTCATTTTTATCATCAAATGATATTTGAGGCATATTAGAAGCCCATGAGTGCTGGGTTTATTTACAGCTTGAATTTTGCTTCATTGTTTCTCACTGCTTGAACACATAAATCATGTGATAAAGACATCCTCTATTACAAAGGCTTTTAGTTCATTACATGATTTGCTTCTGAAACTATTCTTGTGGTATCAGTTTATTATGCTTTCTGAGCTATTTTTAAGTGATAACATTTCCATCATTAATTTTTATTCTGGTGAAACAAACGGAGTCATCGAATGCAATGCTTGCTTGGTTGGTCAAAACAATTTCTTTTCCTTTGATTTTGTTCTCTACTAAAATACCTCAGATGTTTTTGGCAACCGTTTTTGTTTCAGTTGCTAGTGTTGATGGTTTTAAGGTCTTTTAATTTTTGTATTAATAGACACATTTTTGGAAACACTAAGTTCTTTGTTTATCGTCAACACTGACTGTTGCAGAACTTTAGCTCGAATGAGGAATACATAGAATTATGGCAACCTCTGTGTTTGATAAACATATTAATGATATGAAAACTTAAAGCCCTTACTGGTTGTTACATTTTTACAGATAATTTAGAGGGCTGAGATGAATTTAATATAAATAAGAAATTCAACCCCACAAATCAAATAGAAACCTTTAGATTGGGTTTCATCACCTATCACTAGTGGATAGGATATTCTTCATGTCTGCAGTTATTGATCCTATAGATCTGTCTCCATTGAACTTCACACCTAACAGAACAGTCAGTGTTCAATGACCTCTCTGTGAGAACATTAACTAAAACCAGAGAAACAGCCAAGAGATGTAGAAGTAAAGAAAAGGTCACGTTCTCGTAAACGGAAAGTTCGTGATGACTGCCAGCCTCCTCCAGCACTGTGCGGAAATTACCACCTTAAACAATGTGAAAGATAAGATTCCAAGCATGAAGTATTTCCTTGATTTATAGTTGCCACTTGTAACACGATTTAAGATATTCAATAATGCCATTCAAAGTATAAAGTGTAAGTAACGGAATCTTACTCCTTTTTGAAGCTGTTATTATATCCACTTAAACTCTCTTTCACACACAGGTACACATTCAAATCAAATGTGAATAAAAGATGTGACTTCAAAATTGCCATCCTCCTGCAATTTCTTTTTAGAAGTCCATTCTGCGATTCACTTAACTTGCTCAAGCAATCAAATCTATATAGGCAGAGCTTCTTACATGGCCTGAGATGTTATGCTCATATACACAGAATTTGGGAATTATGAGCTATTGAGAAAAATTAAAAAGAAATTAAATATATCACACTGCCCCAAATTTGATGCAGCTTTTACCCAATCTTCTGCTGAATGCATCTTAAAAATATATATATGTCAATATATATTTATACATAATTATTTATAATGACTGTTGAATATTTAGTGTTTTAAATTTTGAAAAAGAAGCCCATCAGTGATGATAGTAACTTGCGGTGTGCAGAGTCATTGGCTAAATTATTATGGTTTTGTAAATGACTTTCTAGAGGGTAGGCGACTTCCCAGTAATATCGAGATATTCCTTTCACCAGTGTGTACCTATAGTAGGTTCTATTATATATTTGTTGAATGAATAAATTCATCAGTAAGTACTGTCAACTCTCCTTCCAAATTATATCCCAATTATTTTCTCTCCATCTCTGCAGCAACCCTGCAAGACAAGGCATCTGTTATCTCTCTCCCAGAAAAATTGCTATCTCTCTGGCCACATAGAATCCATTATCCCTAGAGCAGTTAAAATGTTATTGTTAAATTTAAAATAGAACATGCCACAACCATTCTTAACGTCCTCCAGTGCTTTCTCATTTAATCTTAAAATTAACTTCAAACTCTGGACCATGACCTGGCCCTCTGCCGCCCTCTCTGCATTTACCAATTTCCACTCTGACCTTCACTTACTCACTTACTACACTATAACCACACCATCCTTCTTTCCATACAGGCTTTCATACATGCCAGGATTGTTTGTCCGTCAGGGCTTTTGTGCTACCATTAATTTCTTGAAATAAGTTGCTTCCAGGAATTTGGAAGCCTGATTTCTTCTGCCTTTCATGCCTCAGGTCAAAAGTTATCTCCTCAGAGAAGGGTTGCCCGACTTTTTCCAGTCACTCTCTGTCACTAACTTGTCTTATTTTTTCTTAGAATTTACCACTCTCTAAAGTTATTTATGTGTTTGTCATGTGTCTCCCTTCCCTACTTTCATTCCCCACCTTCATATCACCAATAATCCACTCCACATTAGCTCAGTAAGCCCAGCCACATTTTTATTGCTGTGGGAAATTCAGGGAGGAGACCAATGGCATAGAAATTGATTTGAATTAACCACTGTATGTTGTTGGATAAATATCTTCATGAGCATTAGAAGTAATCTTTAGCTAAGATTTTTAATTTTTAATGTGCAAATGAGATCAATTCTGTATTGATCATTGTTTGTTTGTTTTGGCATACACAGATAACTTTACAATTTTTATGGAAACAGCATATACCTGAAGTATTTGTTAACAAAAGACCACAACATCTGTGGAGGAAAAATGGAGAGTTTTATTTTCTAAAAAAAATGCCAAAACAAGAAACAAAAAACAAAAAACAATCTGCAGATTGGGGAGGCACTGCCTTTGGTAAAAGTGAAATTGTGCTCTCCAAAGAACAAAGTGAGAGTCTGGCTTAAATAGAGAAAGTGCTCCCCTATGTTCTCAATCAGGTCCATTTATGCAAATTAAGACTTCAAACTTGTTCATTTCTGATTGGTCAAAATAGTTGATCTCTGACTGGGGAGTTTCCAAGCCCAAGCCAGAAGTCTCTTGTCAGATGTTTCTTTCAAATGGTCAGGGGAGGGGTGGGACAGGTTTCCAGCTGCAGTTTCCCTTGGCAATGAAAACAGGAACTTGTTTGGTTTCATTCTAGAAAGGGAGGGCCTGACACACTTTTACAACATCTTTCTGAGAACACTGTACATGATTGCTCCTTCACCCAGCATCGCAGCCCAATTCTGTTTTAACTTTGAGCTTCCCAGTTAGCCATGAGGAGCCCATTTTGTCAGCCAGGGGCATATTTTAACATTTTTTATAAAGTTTGCAAAAGTTTGACTTAAAGAAAAATGTTATTTTACCTTTTCAAAATGGTCATAGTAAGATCTGTCTAACATTAGGAAAGGATATCTTGTAATCATTTTCTAAGAAACATATATCTAAAACTGGAATATGAGAGCAAAATCTGCAAAATTCCTGTGATATCCAAGCCATCTTCAGTATCCACTCAAGTACTGACATTATTATTTTTAATGTAATAAATCTCTTTTTGGCCTGATTATTTATAAATGACATTTATTGTGTTTACCTTATTTAATCTTCCAAATGCTTTCTATGAGCCTCCCATCCACCATGTAAAGTTGAGACTATTATTGTTTTTATTTTCTGGATGAGGAAACTATTCAGACAAGTTAACTAATTAATTCAGTATCACAGAGCTTGTGAGTAGCAGAACTACAGTGTGAACTTCATTATGTGTGTGTTTGGCAATGGAAATGCACCCCTGCACTCCCTTTCTGTGTTTTTATGATTTTATTTTTGGCAGCACTAAGCATCTCTCTATTTTTTTCTAAGTTATATATTTTATTTTTTTAGAGACAGGGTCTCACTATGTTGCCTAGCCTGGACTTGAACTCTTGGGTTCAAGCAATCCTCCAACCCTCCCACCTCAGCCTCTGTAGGTGCATGAAAGTCGAGTTCCAAAGTCCCTGTTGCTTGATCAGTACGTTATGCTGTGTCTCTAAGGCCAACTACTATCAAAATACTAACATAACTTGGAGATATATGTCTTTTTGAGGGAGAGGAATTTTAGCAGCAATAACTAGACTCCATCAACTTCCAAGGTTGAACACATTTCTGTAATTGCAGAGGTATACAGTTGGCCTTCTGTATGTGAGTACCACATTCATAGATTCAAACAATCTCAGATCAAAAATGTTCAGTAAAACAAAAGCGTATGTGCTGAATACGTACACACTTTTGTTCTTGCCATTATTCTTGGAACAATACGAATATAACAACTATTTACACAGAACTTTCATTTTATTAGGTATTATAAGTAATCTAGAGATGATTTAAAGTATATGGGAGGGTATGCATAGGTTATATGCAAATACCAAATGATTTTATGTGAGGAACTTGAGCATCCATAAAGTTTGGTATTTGCAGGGAGTCCTGGAAACAACTCCCCACAGATACCAAGGGACAACTATGCATACCTTTCAGAATTCCATGTTCATCTCACAGCAATAGGTTATTTGATTCATTCATTAAGCATTTATTAAAGATTTATAGTGTTCCAGAGAAATAAAAAAATTAAGGGTACAGTTCTCATGGACTGAGGGAGAAAAAAACATACAACAGAAAATTTAGGTAAGATTTGCTGAAGCCAGGCACTATGGCATGCACCTGGAAAGGCTGAGGTGGGAGGGTGGGAGAGTTGCTTGAGCCCAAGAGTTCAAGTCCAGGCTGGGCAACATGGTGAGACCCTGTCTCTAAAAAGAATAAAAAATATAACTTAGAAAAAAATAGAGAGATGCTTAGAGCTGTCAGAAAAAAAAAGCATAAAAACACAGAAAGGGAGTGCATTTCCACTGCCACATGCACACGCGCGCACACACACACACACACACACACACACAGCCTACCAGGACAATGTGACATCTGAACTAGACAGAGTACTTAAAATTTTTACTTTAATTGAAGAAGAATATTGTTTCATGCTGAGAGGAAGCTAGTGAGCTACTAAGCTGGAAGCATATATGGAAAAGACTATAGAAAGAATGTATAATAAAAGGAGATAGAGATAAGAGTGACAGGAGAGAAAGAGGCTAGAAGAGAACGTGGTGCTACTTTGGGCAGGTTTTTATGGATCACATGTGGGGGCACTTACGTAAGGGAATGGCATGATACTCAGGCTTAGAACAAAAGTTAATGTTCATATTTCTTAATATTCAAGCTATTCCATTTAAATGGTGACCTTCCTTGAGAAAGGTTAGTTTTTCTTTCACCAAACCATGAGAGTGGCTTCAGCCCCTTGCTAGAACTTTCAAAAAACTGTCCTCATCTTAAAGAACATAAGGATAAATATCGATAGTCCATTACACACAAATGAAATGGTGGTATGAGACCAACATGTTGTGCCATTACTTCTTCCTGGGAGGTGTTTGCAAAATAAAAGATCTCAGGACTTCTGAAAATTCGTCTTTTAAAAATGATTTTAAAACTGTGTAACAAATGGGAATATTATGATTTTTAATGGGTGGGGTTTGCATTTTTTCCTTCTTTCTTTTTATCCTTCTTTTTTCTCTCATACCCTCTTCCTTCCCTTCCCTCTCCCCCTCTCCTTCTCCTCCACTACCTCCTCCTTCTTCTTTTCTGTTTAATAAGCAACTTCAGCTCATTGCTTCTAGAATCATTATACTATTAGACTATAATAAAATGTGTAGTAATATTACGCTGTCCACTGACTTTTAATGGCATTTATAATAAAAGTGATAGATTTCAATTAACAACAAATGAGGTAGATTTTAAAATGAACTTGTATTTAGAAAAGCACACAGGATTTACATTAGTTTACTTAGTGTCTTTAATGAAGTGTTTTCTGTGTTAAAGAAAAATCAGAAAGGTAACTATTGTTAAGACTTTGTCGCTGCCCAATAAAAACAACTTTTCAGTATAATTTTATTCGTGAAAATTACTGTAACTCTTTGCACATTTTGACTGTTAACAAGATTATTATTAAAAAGGAATGAATTTATCATATAGCATATTTATCTTAACTTCTAATTTGACTTATTAACCTTTTTGCATCCTACCTGGTGTAAGTGGGGGGATAATAGTGAACTGTGAAGAAATAAAATCGAATTCAAGTACAGCTGGTTCATTGGCCCCTATGGCATTGGACAATCTTTCCAGGTTTCCTTTTGATTATTTGACAGCTTGGTGGTTTTGTTCTTAGCCTACAGACCAGAGAGGCCACAGAACAAAATGGCTATTTGTGATTGCTGGAGAACCCCTGAGAACAGGGTGAGGTTGGTGAGAACATTTGAATTCAGGAATCTTCTTATCGACTCTGAAATACTTTGCTTTTAGTTGTTCATATATAGCACCTCTGCTAAGCAATCTGCTGTATTTAATTTTTTCTTCTTGTTTTAATTCATTAAAAATAGTGCCAGTTTAATATTTTAAGGGAAAATAAAGATCAGATATTGAGTAATAAAGGAAGAATCATAGGAACAGATATTAAAAGTTGCCCCACCTCCACCTACCACTGTCTTGAGTCCAAGTTACCTATTCTCTGCCTGGCGATAACACAAGTAGAAAGAAGTTAATGAAACATTAAAGGGAAACAAGCAGCTGCTCTTGCCTTTTAAAAAAAACAGTGATTAAAAGCATGGACTGGAAATTCAGGTACTTCACATCTCCATTTCCTTCTACCTCAGCTTTAACATAAGCAAAAACAAAACTTGAATTTAGGCTAATGCCATGACTTTTTGAAATTTCAGGGAACTCTTGAAAAAGCAGAACTGATTCTGAAAAGAAAAATATCATTACCTTACTAAACAATAAAATGTTCCCCATAGTCTACACACAGTCCCTAGCTTGTAGTTAATGTATTTATAGGCATTAAGATATGTTTACTATTTCTCCTCTTATGGGTAATGAAAAGCAAAATCTTTCTAATGCAGTGGTATCCAACATTGCTTTCTAATTTTATATTTTAATTTTTGTGGGTACACAGTAGGTATATATATTTATGGGATATATGAGATGTTTTGATACAGGGATGCAATGCATAAAAATCACATCATGTAAAATAGGGTATCTGTCCTCTCATTTATCCCTGTGTTATGAACAATACAACTATACTCTTTTAGTTATTTTAAAATGTATAATTAAATTATTATTGACCCTGTTGTGCTATCACACAATAGGTCTTATTTATTTTTCTATTTTTTTTGTACCCATTAATTATCCCCACCTCCCCCCAATGCCCTGATACCCTTCTCAGCTTCTGGTAACCTTCCTTTTACTCTGTATCTCCATGAATCCAATTGTTTAGATTTTTAGACCCCACAAGTAAGCGAGAACTGAGATGTTTGTTTTTCTGTGCCTAGCTTATTTCACTCAGTATAATGACCCCCAGTTTCATCCATGTTGTTGCAAATGACAGGATCTTATTCTATTTTTATGGTTGAATAGTACTTTATTGTGTGAAAGTAGATTTTCTGTATCCATTCATCTGTTACTGTTCATAGTAGCCAAAATTTGGAAGCAGCCAACTCTTTTTAACATATCAATAAAAATGATTTTGAACAAGTATCCTCAAAATGTTCATAAATATTTATTTATATATAAGTTAAATGCATTCCTACTATACCAATGCATTACTATGCCATATGCATTATACTGAAGTGCAAAATAAATAGAAATACAAGTGTTTGTTTTTTTTTTTTCTTGGAGATAGGTTTATTAACCCACAGGGTTTCTTGCATACCATTCTGGGGACCAGCACTGTAGTAGATCGAAAAGTTGATTAACAGGTAGAAAAATATTCTTAAATATGCACAAGAAATTATACAAGTTATTAAAATCTCTCCTTTAAAAACTAAAGAAATTGATTATATCAATAATCTCATTCTATAAAACAAATTTCATTTTTTCTCTAGGTCAGTGTTTTTCAAAATATGGCAGATAATCTCTATTAGGATCACCCAAATCAAAATGTTGAAGTCTAGGTATTTCCGCATATCATAAGTCAACATTTTAAGACATTTTATTTTATATACTAAAGTCTGAGAAGCACCACTATAGGCAAAAATAACTATTGTTGAAAATTTTAGAAAGTTATTTTTTTCATGTCCCAAGTTTTCTTCCAAATGTAGATAGCTTACCATCAAAAACTTTAATAAAATTTTCAATCACTCTAAATTAGCCCTTTAATCCCAGAAGCATAAGGAGGAATTAACATCACAATATCAATATTTAACATACAGTCATTATTTTGAAAGAATATTTGTGGTATTTTTTTGAAAAAAAATATAATTTTATTCTTCTTTCTGTGGCTTGTAACTCCGTTGTCAGAAATTGGATATGGGTTAAGTTGTAAGAGCTCAATAATTTATTAATGCTCATTGAAAAACAAACTCATATCATAATATTACAGAGAAAGTCAGAATCAGTTGTCAGGGTCTCTTGATATAACATAGAGAATATCAAATTGAGTAAGGATGGATATATTGCATCCACCCTTATTTTACAGCCTGATTCATAAAACTATATCACTTTTAAATGGTCTGGATACATAAACATTTTCACCTATCCATTCTAATTTGGCTATATATATATATAAAATAAAAACAAGTGATTTTTTATATGACAATGAGTTACTTTGTTGTTGTGATGCTAATGACATCAGCAGTGAAGCAGACATGATAATTTTTGCCCCCAAAATGGATTCAGATACACTATTTTATCTACAGTTTAACTAAATACAAAATGATTGTATAAGAGAATTGTGACCACTTCTGAATGAATGTCTTATAGCCGTTTTTGAGATAAGGTGGGATGGCAAGGTTCTTGCTAAACTTCTGAGTTTTTATTGAAGGTTTAATTCTACCATCTTCCTCCTTGCCTTTCATGCTTTATGCTTGTTCGGGCACCTGCATTTGGGTTTAACTGCCAACATGACAAGCTGCACTACAAGTACGTCAGAAAGCATCATTTCGAATTCATCCTGACTTAGTATCTATCAAACATGTGTAATTGGGGAGAATGGTTTTGACATTTACGAAGTCTCCATTCCTCCAGATATTTGAACATCCACTTGAAGATTTGAGTAGAAAAGAAGAGAGCTGTGTTCTTAGGCCATTCAAATCTTCAAGGATGCTTCTCTTCACAGCCACCATGCCCATAGTAGATGCTTTTAAACTTAATTGTGTGTAAGTGTCAGAGACTTTATAAGAAGTAGCTTTGTTGATCACCTCACTTGTCACATTGATAGTGCCATCGCTATGAGGATCTTGAAAGAAATCTTGAAAAAAACTTAGCATCTAGAGTATTTCTTCTGAGCAATTGGTCTCTTAGAGTCTTATGAAACTGGAATTTTCACAACTAATTTCCCTTTTTCATTTTGGATGTTAGAAAGCTTTTCACCAAATTTATGTTCCATTGGTAGCAGGTTATTACCAACATATTGTATTGGACTACACCTGCCTACATCTAATGCCTATAAACTTCCCCCTCTCGGCTACTTTCAGTTGATGTTGTATATTCTTCTAGCCAGTAATTAACCCTTTCTCAAACTAGCTAAATGATAGCATTAGATGGTTGAAATAGTGAAAAGAAACAGGGGCTATAAAAACAATTTTTAATATAATCTGTAACAATTCTATACTTATTGTAGGAGATCATGAAAGGTTGGTCTAAAATTGTCACTTAGCAATTTAGAAGAGACTATTTTGAGATTTTACAGGAAAAAATACCCGATACCCACAATATTTTCATGATTTTCTTCCTCCATTTTTCTATGGAAGAGCCACAAGTACTTAAGAAAAATGAAATATTTGGTCATTCCTCTTTCTCTGCAATAGTGTTCAGTTGTTCTACAGTTTTTACTGAGCATGAATTTTCTTCCAAGTAGGCCCTAGGTACAGAGACATAAGAAAAAAAATCCGTGCTTTCATGAGATTATATTATAAGGGGGAGTGGCAAAAAATAAAGAAATAGAGTTATTTTTGTCATATAAATGGGAGTTACATATATTAGCATGGCAGGCCTCTGTGATGAGGTAATGTTTGGCAGAGAGCTAAGTAATGAGGCATTCATTAATGTGGCTATATAAAAGAAGAGTGCTCCTGTTACAGAGAGTAGCAAATGGCATAAGCTCTGGGGTAGAATTGTTTGGCATGTTTAAGAAACCTCCAGAGGTCTGCTTGACTGAGGCACATTGAGCAAAAGAAGTGGTTGGAAATAAAATCAGCAAAGTATCAAGACTAAGTCATACAATGTGAACTAGGCCATGGAAAGAACTCTTTTACTGTTTATATATTTTTTTAATGTGTTCTTATAAAGCCTTTTTATTCACGTAAGTGAGATGTGAGCCACTGCAAGATTTTGACTAGGTATCTGATTCAATCAGATTATGTTTTAAAACAATCTGATTACTGAATGGAGAAGAATCAGTAGTCAGGAAGTGTAGAACAAAGATACCAATTAGGAGGCTATTGCAAAGCAGAAATTAATGCTTCAGCTAGGCAGTAATAATAGAGATAATGAGAAACAATTGACTATGGGATATGTTTTAATTTCTGATGGATTAGATGTGATGTGTAAAAGAAAAAGGAGTCAATTGTATCAAATATTTTAGCCTGAAGAGCAGATGAGTGAAAGCATGTTTACTAAGATGTGGAATACTGGGAGATGATCAGTTTGGAGAAGGGCCTGTTAAGGGTACATGGATTGATATGCTGATTTTGAAATAAATTTTAGGCATCTAACACATTAATCATTTGGCTAGGTGAGTCTGTAGTTCAAGAGCTACATAACAATGAGATGTATTGGCATCTGGATGGCATATAAAATTACAGGACTGAATGATATATCTGCAGAGAAAAAGAACACATTTCAATAACATAAACTTATCTTGCATATGTAGAAATATTATTCACACACTGCTATTTCTTGTTAGTAATTTAAAGGAAAAAAGTTCTCATTTTCTCTAGGACAAAGAATGAGCTACTACTGTTACACACACAGACACACACACACACCTGCTCTCCAGAATGACTGTCATAAGATTGAAATATGATGTTGTTTTAGGGCCTCTGTTTTCTTCTTAATAGAGATGTACATTTCCTGAAATGGTAATTCTGAGAAATTGAGGAGATGAATGAATGAGATGAGCTTTACTTTTTTGCTCACCTACTGCAGTTTATGCCTCACTGAATACCTTTAATTTTCCACCTATTCCTTCATCAAGCTCTTGAGTGGATCTTGAGAGAATGTGTTCTGACATATTTAAAACATCCTGAGACAGAATCCAACCTGTGATCATATCTCTTCAGTGTCCACAAGGTCTCATAGTATCTTTTTTCCAGCTCATCTTTCTTGCTCCCTTGGCATTTTGGATGATAAAGAACTAGCTCATAAATGTTTAACAGACAAGATAAGCTAATAAATACAGCTCTAAATACCATCCCCTTACAATAGCCAAATAATTATCTGTTGAGAAATAATTCCTTATGCCAACCAAGAAGAGCTCTCTATAAGTCAAAATTAAAAATAAAATCTACATTTCAAATGAGATATTAGCAATTCTTCTGGCATTTAAATAACATATCTTGCTACTCATATCAATAGACTTTTAATGTCATACTAATCCATAAAATTGTCTTTATTAACCAATAAGTGTTTGCCCAAGGAAACCGGTGATATCTTAATTTATAAATCCCCGAATGGCCATTGAATTAATCTATATTAATAATTTAGCTTCCTAAGAAGTCTCAGTAGTTGAGATTTTAAGACCTGTAACCTTGATACCAAGTATCATAGATGTAATTAATTACCAAACAACCTACACATCCTTAATATGCTTTATTCATCATCATCATCATCATCATGAGAAAACATTAACTTTTTTATTATCTTGGTCATTATTTACTCTACTTTATATTGAAAAATATTCCAGAACAGGAGAAGACAATTTTTGATAAATGAATTTTAAAAATAATAATAAATATAGAGATGTATTTCAATTTATAGAATTTTGGTCAAATCACCATACTGTTTTGATTAAGATGTGGATAGGAGGCATTATATCAAGGTAGTAGGAAAAGATTCGTTCTACTTCATGTGTTTTACTTGAAACATATTTTTTGTTAACTTTCTGTATGTCTTTATAACTAATAATATCAGCACACATTTCATGTTAGCTAATTAAACAAATTCTAAATATATATATCCCAATTTACGGTTTATTTCCCTTACTATAATTATGAAAGTAGAAAATGTTAAATCAAAATTCTTTTAGAATATTTAAAGTATGGACTTAATAAGGCTTAGTTAACATTAATTCATGAGTTTAAGAAAAAAGTTTTGAAAGTCCCCTGTGTGGACGTGTATATATGTGTGTTAACATGTTTCTTGATTCTACTCAATTTTTTAGTCTCCTTTCTGAGACAAGGGAGGAAAACTTAACCTTGTATAACCCAAAAAATTGTTTAAAACTCAAATATAATTCATAATTCAAACTGCACAAGTGCCCTGCAGCTGCTAATCAGTAAAATGACTTTTCATATCATATCATATCATATAAAATGTAAGGGCCAAGCATTTTATATCTAACAAACTCTACCTAATTAAAAAGTAAGTCAACATTGTTTTTACTGTTCCAGAGGGGAAGAGAGAAACTCACCAGAATTAAATTCAACTGATATGATTTAAAACGTTTTAAAGTGTATATTATTCTGGTAACAAAGGTAATAAATGCATGCTTATTGAGGACAATGTGAAAATAAAGAAAAATAAAAGTAGATAATAAAATTCACATAACTCCCGCCACAAGTAACGCTTTATTTTAAAGTACTAGAAAGTACTTTAAATACATGTACCGCCAGACAATTCATTTATATCTTAGCTTTTTAACTTAGTATGACAGCATTGGGATTTTCCCCTCATGTCAGGATATATTTATATTACCCTATACATGATTATATTATAGACAAAAATGTGACTTTGGTAATATTCATTTGATCATTCCTCTGTTGTTGAATATTTCTTACCAATATTGCTCACTTCGTTCGCCTTTTAACACTGCCACCAGGGATATATTTTGTTAAGCCAAAAATCTTTTCAAGTTACTGCTCTCAAAATATTAAATGATTTCTCTTTAAGAGAAAGTCTAAACTTCTTGGTATACCTCCAAGTTTCTTCACAGTCTGACTCTAGTTGGTCTCACACCAACAGGAAGACTTTAACATCCAATAATATTGATTTTGGCTTCTTCCCAATAAAGCCTTTTTTTCTCATGCCTATAAGTTAGGACCCTCTCTTTTACCCTCTTTTTCTATCTTGCTCCTCTTCCACACTCATTTCAAGTACAATCTCCTCTTTGAAAACTTTTTGACCACCCCCACCCCAAGTTGAGGTAGTTACCTCTCCCCTAAGCTTCCATGTTAGCTTGTATAAACTTTTAACTGATCCTCTATCATAACATATGGAAAACACCTGCTAGCTTGTCTGTCTCTTGTTTAGATAGCAAGCAGCTTGAGGTTTAAGCATGCATATTAGATTGACTTTTGCTTCAACAATGTGGCTTATTGCTTATAAATATATTTGTTAAATACAATTTAAAATCATAACGTTTATTAAGAACTTTCCTATGTGCTAGAAATTGCTGCAACTTTTTTGCATGTATTAACGTAATTAAATCTTCACAACAACTTTATGAGAGAGGTATTATCATTTACCGTATTTTTAAATAGAGAAACTGAGGCATAGTGAGGTTAAGCAATGTGTTGACAGCTAGACATTTAGTAAATGTCAGAGCCATATTTTGAGGGCCAGCCCTCAAGAATAGAAGTTTGTGCCCTTATTCTGGTCCAGATGTATTTTCTCCACCTACAATGAATCCAAGGACAAGCATGAGATATGACTTTAAAGCAAAATAACTAATTAAAACAGTGAGGACATATATCACTGCTTCGGCTTTGTTTCCCTGAGTTTCAAAAAAATTTGATTGTCAGGGGTAAATGATTTACCAACGTGTTTTAGCTAGTTAGGATCATATCTGGGAAATATTAGTTCTCATTTCCCTAATTCTAATGTACTTTCCCAGTAGATTAAGCTGATTAGTACTTCTTTTATGTCAAATTAAGATACAGTTTCAAAGAAAATATAATCGTGAATCTAAAAGAACATAGAGTTATTGCTCTTATTTATTAAAAGCCAAATGTTATAAAAATGCGCAAAAGACTCCAATCTTTACAAACTGGCTTAATTGTGAAACATAAATACACCATGGTCCCTTCAGAAGAGCCAGATCTAGATACCTTTAAGTCCAAGTTGATTGGAGGCATGCCTTTTGTCTACAAAAAGATCATTATAAATATATCTTAATATGTTTTAAGAGATATATTTATAATGATATTTATGTAGACAAGATATATAAGCTATATCTCTTAAGATGTATATATTTTTAAAACTGAAAGACCTAAAACCAGAGAGGTAAAAAAGATGGTTCATGATTTCATCGTTCTTCAACAAATATAGGGAAATTTTAGAAATAACATATTTTATATATTTTGAGTTGGTGGTAGGCCTGCGAAATTAACTGAGCTAGAGAGACAGAATGGGTTAACCACAACTGTATGTTTACAGCATGGAAGTTTGAAGATTACATTCTTAGTGAACAGTATGTTACTATGCTTATCTATGGAATAATCTCCCCCGAATAGCTCCTTTCATAATAAAAAAATACCACTAGAGAAGATAACATGATAGAAAAATTAGAGTGCAAACATAAAAGTAGAAGGGACTTTTATCATCCAACTCCAGATATATGATTAAATCTGTTTCTTCCTAACTCAAGCTTTTCTGCACAATTTTTCTTTCTAAATATGACTGTAAGTCTATCTTTCTTTTCAATCTTTCTCCCTTGTTTTTTTTTAACATAGAATTCCTAAATGAGGCAAAATATCAGTCTACTGAGAATAATACTTTTCAGCTTCATATTTTTTAGTTAATTATGTTATGACTCATAGAAAAATTGATCCCAAGGTTCATCATTTTTCTTTTTCTAATTTCTCCTGTTCTGAAGCTGCCGTTCCACCACTTCCTCGTTAATGTAAACCAATAGTGGTCCTTGTTTGAAAGCACTTCATCAGAATTAGCCTCAAGTGAGTCAGCTGATGGAAGAAATAGTAATAAATGAACATGTGTCAAAGAGAGGGCTGTTGAGCAAAAAAAAAATTCAGTTACCTTCCAGCACAGACTACAGAATAATTTATTAAAGTGTCAGAAACAAACCTTTAAGGTAAAAAACAGCTGACACAAAATTCTCTGATTACCTAAAATGAATCTTTAATGAAGTAAATGAAAAAGAACAGTATTCCAGCTGTGCCGTTTATCATTCAAAATTAATTGGATAATGGTTAATTTGAAAATAAAATAATCTCTACTGAACTGACTGAATAGTGAATAAAATGAATTTCAAGGTTTATTTACACATAGTAAGGCTTCAAAATAGATGATAATTATCATTTGCAAGTAGTTTTTAAAATGTTGTTATTGAAATCAGCTTGACAAAAACAAAGTCATGAAAAGCAAATAACTTATATTTTTATATTTCAAATTCACTAGTTTTTATAACTAATTTTTTTAAAAAACAGCACTCTGTTTTTACTCTATATCAAATAAAACCCTTTATCTACACTTAAAATTGTGTGGATTAAAAAATCAGATTGTCCTCTCTGTGTGTAGCTTATAAATTGATAAGAAATCCCCGTTAACATATCACAGAGAGGTTCAATTTGTGTGAAGCTAAATATTATTTGTGTAATTCTATCCAAGATGGATAAGCCACTTAACAAGCTTTATTTCCACCAATCAGCAATGAACTGGTCCAGGGAATGCATAATGTAGGGATTTTATAGGGCAGTATATTAACTAGGTTGAGGCTACACACATACCACACACTGATTTGTTGCAGAAAAACAAAAAGGAACAATTTTTATCCTGCAACTAAATTTTTGACAGGGTAGATGAAGAAAGAGGGTTCAAACAAATCATTACAGGCTGTTTTTTGTTTGTTTGTTTGCTCATCTGTCTTTTGTTTTTCAGCCTGGTTTGATGCTGCAGGCAAAATAACTTTAATAGTATGTAGAAATTTTTAACTCAATAATCCATTACCAAAGAAGGAAAATATTCCCTTTGCGGTCTTTTCCAGTCTTTAATTGTGAATTGTATGGATAGGCAAGAATAACAATGTCACAAAACTGTTTAATTGTGGGAAGAATTTCTATAGCACAAGTGTGGCCTACAGTAATTAGAGAAGAGAATATAGATATAACATGCCTATCAATCTACTTGGATTTGTGTATATTTAATATTATTGCTATTAATAATTGATACCTCTTATTCCCTGTAAAACAATCTACAAATTACAGAACATTCTTTCTGTCAAATGTTTTAGAATATTGATATAATCATTCTTAAAAAATCCATATAACATTCAGCTATTTCTGGTATCTATGCAACAAAAACAATTGGATAAACATTGTCAAAAATAAGTTTCAGGCATAAAAACACACATTTTTATTCTTTCTATTCTATGACTTTTATGCAATCTGGTATCATAAGCAAATAAAGAGAACATGTATTATTGATGCTAAAATTATTTTGTTAGTTTAGGTTATTAATGAGAATAATATCAATTACATTACTAATAATAATGTGTAATTCTAGAGTAAAAGAACAAGAATATTGTGTAAAGTTTTCTCTTTCTATACCTTGCTTATCATTCTGATGTTTCAAATTTCTTCACATTTTTGATAATTATTCTGTTAGTTGTGAAAGGAAAAATGAATAAGAAATTTATGATGTATGTGGTAGTTAAAAAATGTACATTGCTTGAGTGGGAAATAGTGATTATTTCATGGTCAAAAATACTGCCACTGAGAGATAATTAATATGGAAAAGGATAGCACTTTATGAATTGACAGATCACTTTCATACTTCTTACCCTTTTTTCTAATAACTGCGTTAATGAAAGGGCAAACTTTTTTACATATAAGTCAATATTATTGTGAAAGGCATGTGACATCAGGACTGACATTTTTAAAAGCTTGAATATAATAGGTATATAATGACAACCTCAAAGAAATCCCAAACTAAACCTTGCAGAATTTTATTTCATTCAATTGGCTTCTACTTTTGATATCTATAACTGAAGTAAAAATTCCTATGCATGTCAAAAATCTAGAGATTACCAGATATTGGAGGGTTAAAAATAGGAAGCCAGAGTTCAGATTACAAGTGATTCACTATTAAAAATAGTGCCTATGTTGCTTTTTTAAATTTCTCCTTTGTTTTTCTTTATTGTAAATCAATCCAGAGACTTACAGTTTCTGGTCTAGCATTTAAGGACCTTGACAGTCGCAACTCCATTCTAACAAGTAAAAAACTGAA
Source organism: Symphalangus syndactylus (assembly GCF_028878055.3). Classification (NCBI taxonomy): domain Eukaryota; kingdom Metazoa; phylum Chordata; class Mammalia; order Primates; family Hylobatidae; genus Symphalangus; species Symphalangus syndactylus. The sequence continues at coordinate 59,048,878 of NC_072426.2, forward strand.
CAAACTAAAAAATCAACAATTTTCTTAGAGCTCTAGGAGAAGTGAAGTCACAGGGCATACCTCTGCCCTCAAAATTGGAGCTAGAAATGCAAAAACGAATAATTACAACTTACTGGAACAGAAACCTCCCAAGCAGAAATCTCCATGGGAACCGGTGCTCAGGTAGGAAAACCTGAACTGTAGTTGACAAATTGCTACAGGCTCAGTAGACAAGTCTGAAATTCAAAAACTCCAGGGAAACCCAGTCATAAGGCCCCCCACACTTCTGTAACTTTTACCTCCAGAAGCTTGACCAGGTTTTTACAGTGAATACTGGAGAAAAATAATTCTCTCTGCTATCTTCAGTGGGAGAGGAAAAGTAATTATTTTGAAATATGCCAGAGAATCTGTTTTTCTTAATGAGTTCTGTCCTCGAGATAAAATATTTAACTAGCCTAACCTGCAGGGGGTTTATTGGAACTTATTTACAGTAGTTCCTTTTATCTAGTAATCATATCTGGCTGCCAAGAAAAAATTGTGAAGTATACAAGGCATACTAAAAGGCAGAAAACACAGTTTCAAAATCAATCATCAGAGCAAGATTCAGAGATGGCAGGGATGTGGAAATTTCAGAACAATAATTTTAGACAACCATAACATGCTAAGGAATCTACCAGATAAACTAGGCAGCAGGCAAGAACATATAGGCAATGTAAATAGATGTAATGTTGTAGAATGTAAGAGATGGAAATTCTAAGAAAAATCAAAAAGAAATGCTGAAGACCAAAAACACTGTAACAAAAATGAAGAATTCTCTTGATGGACTTATGAGCAGCTTGGACACAGCTGAGGGGAAAATCTCTGAGCTTGAAAATATCTCAGTAAAATCTTCAAAACTAAAAAGCAAAGAAAAAAAAGAGACTGAAAAAAACATCCAGAATATCCAAGAACTATGGAATAAGTACCAAAAATGTAACTCATGGTTAATGAAAATATCAAAAAGAGAGAGAGAAAGGAAGAGAACAAATATTTGAAGCAATTGTGACAGAGAATTTCCCCAAATTAATGTCAAACACCAAACCAGAGATCCAGGAACCTCGGAGAATATCAAGGAGGATAAATCTCACCCAAAATTACACCTAGGCACATCATATTCAAACTACAAAAAACAAAAGTTAAAAAATTCTGAAATAAGTTATGGGGGGAAACACAGAGGAGCAAAGATAAGAATTACATCTGATTTCTCTTCAGAAAACATGCAAGCAAGGAGAGAACAAAGTGAAATATCTAAAATGTTCAGACAAAAAGCACCAACCTATAATTCTGTACTCTGAGAAATATCCTTTAACTATGAAGAAGAAATAAAGACTTTGTAAGAAAAGCAAAAATGGAGAGAATTTGTTGCCAGTGACTTGCCTTACTAGACATGTGGGAAAAAATTTTTTTAGACAGAAGGAAAATAATGCAGGTCATAAACTTGATTCTACATAAAGAAATGAACATCGTTTGAGAAAAAAATAAGTGCGTAAAATTAAAATGTATTTTTCAATTCTTAGTTAATCTAACACATAACAGTTGGTCCAAAATAATGATAGCAACAAAGTATTTAGTCATATATGTAATCATATTTGTAAGTTTCATATATGTGTCACATATGTATGCTTACATATAAGTCTAGTAAATGACTGAAATAACACAAAGTATTGGAAAGAGAAATTAGGATTTTTTTTCTTAAAAGATATTTGCACTATGCATGAAGCAGTATAATGCTATTTGCAAATGGATTTGGATTAATTGTAAATGTATATTGGAAACTATTACAGTCACTAAAAAAAGAAGAAGAAGAAAGAAGGAAGAAGAAAAGAAAAGAAGGAGTGGAAGGGGGAGGAAAAATGCTGTAAGAGAGAAAATACAATGATATGCAATGCTTAACTAAAACCAGAAAAGGCAAAAAAAAAATTGAAAGACAAAAATAGAAACAAAGAAAATAGGTAACAAAAAGCATTACTAGTATGGCACATATTATTTTAGCTATATCGGTAATCACATTAAATTTCAATAGTCTAAGTACATCAAGTAGAAGATAGAGATTGACAGAGTGGATAAAAAAAAAGCCCCAACTATATGTCGTCTACAAGAAATTCACTTCAAATATAAAGACATATATAGATTAAAAATAAATAGAGAAAGATAAATCATTCTAACACTAATCAAAAGAATGTGGCAGTAGATATATTAACTTCAGATAGAGCAGACTTCAGAACAAATAAAGTTATTCAGGGATTACAAGGGGCATTACATAATAAAAGAGTGATTAATTTTTTAAGAAGATGTAACAATTTTTAGTATGCATGTGCAAATACTGAAAGCAAAAACGATAGAACTGCAAAGAGAAATAGACTAATCCAGTATTGTAATTGAAAATTTAACACCCAGCTATCAGAAATGGACAGATTCATCGGGCAGAAAAGCAGCAAAGACATAGTTGAGCTCAACTACACCATCAGTCAACTGGATATAATGGATATCTGTAGGACTACCTCATCAAACAACAGCATAATGCACCATCTTCTCAAGGTTACATGGAACAGTAACCAAGAAAGACCACATTCTGGGGCATAAAACACACATACACAATGTAAGGAAAAAAATCATATAGTGTCTGATCTCAGACTACGGTGGAATTAAACTAGAAATCAATAATAGAAAGATAGCTAGAAAACCCCAAAATGTTTGGAGATTAACACACTTCTCAATAACACATGGGTCAAAGAAGAAATTTCAAGAAAAATTTTGAAAGATTTTGAAGTAAAAGAAGATGAGAACACAACTGGTCAAAATTTGTGAGATGCAGCAAAAACAGTGCTTATAAGAAAATCTGTATCATTGAATGCATGTACAGTCATGTATAACAATGATGGGGATACATTGTGAGAAATGCATCTTTAGGTGATTTTGCGTGAATGTTATAGAATGTATCTTCACAAACTTAGATGGTCTAGCCTACTAAACACCTAAGCTATATAGTATAGTCTATTGCTCCTATGCTACAAACCTACACAGCATAGTGCTGAGCTGAATACTGTAGGCAAATGTAACACAGTGGTCAGTATTTGTGTATCTAAGCATATCTAAACATAGAAAAGGTACGGTAAAAATACGGTATTATAATCACAGGGACCATCCTTGTATACATAGTCCATTGTTGACTAAAACACTGTTATGTAGTCCATTACTGTTTTAGAAAAAATGATCTAGAATCAATCTGAGCTTCTACGTTAGAAAACTAGAAAAAGAAAATCATATTAAATTTAAAGTAATCAAAAGAAAAGAAACAATAAAAATTAGAGCTGAAATCAATGAAATTGTATACCGAAAATCAGTAGAGAAAATCAAGAAACCAAAAGCTGGTTCTCTAAAATAATCAATAAGAGTAATATGCCTATAGTTAGCTGAGAAAAAAAAAGAGAGGACTCAAATGACTAGTATCAGAAATGAAAGAGGGGACATCATTTCAGACACCGTGGACATTATAGGGATAATAAAGAAATACTATGAACAACTCCATGTCTACATATTTGATAATGTAAATAAAATGGGGCAGTTCTTTGAAAGACCAAGTCTGCCAAAACTCACACAAGAAGAAGTAAACAATCTTATTAGGATTCTATCTATTAAAGAAATTCAGTCAATAATTACCTTCCAAAACAAAGATCACTAGGCCAAGTGGGTTCACTGGTGAATTCTAACAAACATTTAAGGAAAAAAATCAAAGCAATTCTCTATAATCCCTTTTAGAAGATAGAAGCAAAGGGAGTACTTTCTAATTCATTTAATAAGCCCATCATTTTCCTAGTAGTACCAAAACCAGAAAAAGACATTCCAAAAAAGGAAAACTACAGACCAATATATCTTATGAACAAAGATGTAAAAATTCTCAGCAAAATATTAGCAAATTAAATCCAACAATGTATAGAAAGACCATGATCCAGTGGAATTTATTTCAAGTATGCAATGCTGGCACATCACTGGAAAATTGATTAATGCGATCCATCATATCAACAGGCTAAAGAAGAAAGATCACACCATATTAGTAGATGTAAATAAAAGAATTTGGAAAAATCCATCTCCCATTCGTGATTAAAAAAAAAAAACTTTCAGTAAACTAGGAATAGATTGAGACTTTCTCAACTTAATATAAAAAATCTAGGCTAGGCGTGGTGTCTCACGCCTGTAATCCCAGCATTTTGGGAGGCCGAGGTGGGTGGATCACGAGATCAGGAGATCCAGACCATCCTGGCTAACCCAGTGAAACCCCATCTATACTAAAAATACAAAAAATTAGCCTGGCGTGGTGGCACAGGCCTGAAGTCCCAGCTACTCGGGAGGCTGAGGCAGGAGAATGCCTTGAACCTGGGAGGCGGAGGTTGCAGTGAGCCCAGATTGTGCCACTGCACTCCAGCCTGGGTGAGAGAGCGAGGCTCCATCTAAAAATAAATAAATAAAAAATAAATAAAACTATAAAAATCTGTAGCTAACATCATACTTAATGTTGAGAAACTGGAAGCTTTCCAACTAAAATCAGGAAGAAGGCAAGGATGTCCCATCTCACCACACTCTTTGAACATTGTACTAGAAAACCTAGCTCAGCCAACATGACAAAGAAAGGAAATGAAAGGTATACTAATTGGGAAGGAAAAATAAAACTGTCTTTGTTTGCAGGTGACATGATTGTCTATGTAAAACATCTGAGAGAATTGACCAAAAAAAACCCTCCTGGAAATAATAAGTGAATATAGAAAGGTCACAGGGTACAAAGTTAACATACAAAAGTCAATTGCTTCCCTATATACCAGCAATAAACAAATGGAATTTGAAAAAAATACTATTTACATTAGCACTCTGAAAATGAAATATTTAGGTATAATTCTAATAACCTAAGTGCAAAATTTATATGAGGAAAACTATGCAACTCTGATAAAAATAAGTCAAAGAATAACTAAATTAATGGAGAATTATTCCATGTTTGTGTATAGGAAGACTCAATATTACCAAGATGCCAGTTCCTCCCAACTTGATTCAGGACAATCCCAATTAAAACCCCCAAAAGTAGTTTGTGAGTAATAGCAAACTGATTTTAAAGTTTATATAAGGAGGCAAAAAGACCCACAAAATATTGAAGGAGGAGGAGTAAGTTGAAGCACGGACACTACCTGACTTCAAGGCATAATATAAAGCTACAGGTATTAAATACAGTGTGCTAATGAAAGAACAGACGAATAGATCAATGGAAGATAGTAAACAATCCAGAAAGAGACATTCATAAATATAGTTAGCTGATCTTTGACAGAGAAGAAAAGGCAAAACATTGAAAAAAATATAATCTTTTCAATAACTGGTGCTGGAACAACTGCACGTCAAATAAAAAAAATAAATAAACCTAGACATCTTACACCCTTCACAAAAATTAACCCAAAATGGATCATAGAGCTACCTAAATTTAAGACCTAAAACTATAAAACTCCTAGAAGATAGCATGGTTAAAAACGTAGATGACCTTGGGTATGCCAATAACTTTTTAGCTACACCACCAAAGGCATGATTCATGAAAAAAATAATTGATGAGCTGGACTCCATTAAAATTAAAAACTACTATGCGAAATACAGCATCAAAATATTGAGAAGACGAGCCACAGACTGGGAGAAAATATTTGCAAAGGTCACATCAAATATACGACTGTTAACTATTACAAAGATTTCTTAAAACTCCACAATAAAGAAACAACCAGATTTTAAAAATGGGCTGAAGACCTTACCAGACACCTTAACAAAGATATACAGATGGCAAATAAGAATATGAAGAAATGTTCCACATCATGTCATCAGGGAAATGCAGGTTAATACCACTAAAAACCTATTACAATTACCCATATATCAAACAGTGACAATACCAAATGCTGGTGAGGTTGTGGACCAACATGAACTCTCATTCATTGCTGGTGGGAATGCAAAATGGTATAGCTAATTGGAAAACAGTGTATCTGTTTCTTATGAAACTAAACATACAGTTGCCATAAGACCCAGCAATCATGCTGCTTGATATTTACCAGTGAAAGTTGAAAATTTTTGTCCACACAAAATTGTGCACACCAATGTTTACAGTAGGTTTATTCACAATTGCCAAATCTTGGAAGAAACAAAATATACTTCAATAGGTGGATAGTGAAATATACTATGGTAAATCAAGACAGTAAAATATTATTAAGTGCCAAAAAGAAATGAGTTATCAAACCATGAAAAGACATGGAAGAAACTTAAATGTATATTATTAAGTGAAAGAAGTCAATCTTAAAAGGCTATATGATTTTCAACTATATGACATTCTGGAAAAGGTTAAAACTATAGAGACAGCAAAAAGATCAATGTCTGCCAGGGGTTAGAGGGAAGATAGGGATGAAAAGGTGGAGTAAGGAAGATTTTTAGGGCTGCAAAACTATTATGTATACTATAATAGTAGATGCATGCCATTATACATCTGTCTAAATCTATATAATGTACCACACCATGAATGAAACCTGATGTAAACTATCTGTGGACTCTGGGTAATCATGATGTGTCAATGTAAGTTCATCAGTCATAAAAACTGTACCACTCTCATAGGGAATATTGATAATGGGATAGTCTATGCAAATGTGGGGTCAGAAGATTTAAGGGAAATCTCTGTACCTGCCACTCAATTATGCTCTGAACCTAAAATTGATCTAAACAATAGTCTACTAAGAAATAATAATAAGGAAGAACGAAAGTTTGAGTTGTACATGGTTGACTTCTGGGAAACATAAAGAGAAGGTGACAAAATCATAAATGCTTAAAAACATGCAAACAGAAAAAAACAAGTACAGTGATACTAAAATTACCATGTAAAATAGCTGCTGGCTTGTGTTTCCTTGCAAAGAATTTTCATGCAATGTGAACACCTCATATATAGACAAGGTTGATATCTAGAATAATATGTGTTCTTCTAAAATGCAGTATTTTATCAAAAGCAATTTTTTTTTTTTTTTTTTGAGACGGAGTCTCACTCTGTCACTGGGCTGGAGTGCAGTGGCACAATCTTGGCTCACTGCAACCTCCGCCTCCCGGGTTCAAGTGATTCTCCTGCCTCAGCCTCCCAAGTTGCTGGGACTACAGGTGCCCGACACCACACCCGGGTAATTTTTTGTATTTTTTAGTAGAGACAGGGTTTCACCATGTTAGCCAGGATGGTCTTGATCTCTTGACCTCGTGATCCACCCGCCTCGGCCTCCCAAAGTGCTGGGATTACAGGCGTAAGCCACTGTGCCCAGCCCAAAAGCAAATAACTTAACAGCAGGTGATGATACCTTCACCCTCACTCAAAAGGCTATAATAATAATAAATAATAATAATATAAAACTACACTAATCAATGTGCTTTTCTCAGCCTCTACTAAAAGAAATACAGATGAATGATCTCAAAGATTGAGTCCAATGTTCAGAGACTGATGTTCATAATTGTCAGTGGCTAAATGGTATCAAAGCCTCTAATTCTCAGAAAAATTCATACCATAATCCCAGGAATGTGAATATATGGAGAATTTTGATATTACTTAATATTTTGTATTAGAATCACATTCTTTATTGCTTTGTTAGGTTTTAAATAAAAGATACTATATTCTTAAGGCAAATCTGTTAGGCAAGCTTGACCATTTTGAAAATTAGGAAGCATGTTGTTTTTGTCTTTGGTTCTGTTTATGTGATGGATTACGTTTATTGATTTGCATATGTTGAACCAGGCTTGCATCCCAGGGATGAAGCCAACTTGATCGTGGTGGATAAGTTTTTTTTTTTTTCTTAATTATACTTTAAGTTTTAGGGTACATGTGCACAACGTGCAGGTTAGTTACATATGTGCTGCTGGATTCAGTTTGCCAGTATTTTATTGAGGGTTTTCACATCGATGTTCATCAGGGATATTGGCCTGAAGTTTTCCTTTTTTGTGTGTCTCTTCTCGATTTTGGTATCAGGATGATGCTGGCTTCTTAAAATGAGTTAAGGAGGAGTCCCTCCTTTTAAATTGTTTGGAATAGTTTCAGAAGGAATGGTACCCGTTCCTCTTTGTAGTTCTGGTAGAATTCAGCTGTGAATCCCTCTGGTCCTGGGCTTTTATTTGGTTGGTAGGCTATTAATTACTGCCCCGATTTCAGAGCTTGTTATTGGTCTATTCAGGGATTCAGCTTCTTCCTGGTTTAGTCTTGGTAGGGTGTATGCCTCCAGGAATTTATCCATTTCTTCTAGATTTTCTAGTTTATTTGCATAGATGTGTTTATAGTATTCTCTGATGGTAGTTTGTATTCCTGTGGTGTCAGTGGTGATATCCCTTTTATTATTTTCAATTGTATCTATTTGATTCTTCTCTCTCTTCTTCTTTCTTAGTCTAGCCTGTGGTCTATTTTGTTAATTTTTTTCAAAAACCCAGCTCCTGGATTCATTGATTTTCTTGGAGAGTTTTTCAAGTCTCTATATCCTTTAATTCTTCTCAGATCTTAGTTATTTCTTGTTTCTGCTAGCTTTCGGATTAGTTTGATCTTGCTTCTCTAGCTCTTTTAACTGTGAATTTAGGGTATTGATTTGAGAGCTTTCTAGCTTTCTGATGTGGGCATTTAGTGCTATAAATTTCCCTCTTAACACTGATGCAGAAAATGCCTTTGATAAAATTCAACACCCCTTCATGTTAAAAACTCTTAATAAACTAGGTATTGATGGAACATATCTCAAAATAATGAGAGCTGTTTATGACAATCCCACAGCCAATATCATATTGAATGGGTAAAAGGTGAACGCATTCCCTTTGAAAACTGGTAAAAGACAAGGATGCCCTCTCTCACCACTCCTATTTAACATAGTATTGGAAGTTCAGTCCAGGGCAATCAGGCAAGAGAAAGAAAAAAGCCTATTCAAATAGGAAGAGAAGAAGTCAAGTTGTCTCTGTTTGCAGAGACATGATTGTATATTCAGAAAACCCCATCATCTCAGCCCAAAAGTTTCTTGAACTGATAAGCAACTTCAGCAAAGTCTCAGGATACAAAAACAATATGCAAAAAATCACAAGCATTCCTTTACAGCAACAATGGGCAAACAGAGAGCGAAATCTTGAATGAACTCTCATTCACAATTGCTACAAAGAGAATAAAATACCTAGGAATACAGCTAACAAGAGATATAATGACCTCTTCAAGGAGAACTACAAACCACTGCTCAAATAAATAAGAGAGGATGCAAACAAATGGAAAAACATTCCATACTCATGGATATGAAGAATCAGTGTCATGAAAATGGCCAAACTGCCCAAAGTAATTTATAGATTCAATGCTATTCTCATCAAACTACCATTGACATTGTTCACATAATTAGAAAAAAACTGTTTTAAATTTCATATGGAATCAAGGACGACCCCGAATAGACAAGACAATCTTAAGCAAAAAGAACAAAGCTGGAGGCATCATGCTACCTGACTTCAGACTATACTACAAGACTACAGTAACCAGAACAGCATGGTACTAGTATTATAACAGACATATAGACCAATGGAGCAGAACAGAGACCTCATAAATAACACTACTCATCTACAACCATCTGATCTTTGACAAACCTGACAAAAACAAGCAATGGGAAAAGGATCTCTTATTCAGTAAGTGGTGCTGGGAAAACTGGCTGGCCATATGCAGAAAACTGAAACTGGACCCCTTCCTTACACCTTATACAAAAATTAACTCAAGATAGATTAAAGACTTAAATATAAAACCCAAAACCATAAAACCCCAGAAGAAAACCTAGGCAATACCACTCAGGACATAGGCATGGGCAAAGACTTCTGACTAAAATGCCAAAAGCAATTGCAACAAAAGCCAAAATTGACAAATGAGAGCTAAGTAAACTAAAGAGCTTCTGGACAGCAAAAGAAACTATCATCAGATTGAACAGGCACCCTAAAGAAGGGGACAAAATGTTTGCAATCTACCCATCTGACAGAGGTCTAATATCCAGAATTGACAAGGAACTTAAACATATTTACAAGAAAAAAAAAAACACACATCAGAAAGTGGACAAAGGATCTGAACAGACACTTCTCAAAAGAAGACATTTATGCAGCCAACAAACATATGAGAAAAGGTCAACATCACTGATCATCAGAGAAATGCAAATCAAAACCACAATGAGATACCATTGCATGCCAGTCACAATGGCAATTATTAAAAAGTCAGGAAACAATAGATGCTGGCAAGGCTATGGAGAAATAGGAATGCTTTTACACTGTTGGTGGGAATGTAAATTAGTTCAACCATTGTGGAAGACAGTATGGCGATTCCTCAAGGATCTAGAACAAGAAACACCATTTGACCCAGCAATCCCATTACTGGATATATACCCAAAGGAATATAAATCATTCTACTATAAAGACACATGCACATGTATGTTTATTGCAGCACTATTTGCAACAGCAAAGACATGGAATCAACCCAAATGCCCATCAGTGATAGACTGGATAAAGGAAATGTGCTACATATACACCATGGAATACTATGCAGCTGTAAAAAGGAATGAGATCATGTCCTTTGCAGGGACATAGATGAAGATGGAAACCATCATCCTCAGCAAACTAACACAGAAAACCAACAGGATGTTCTCACTCACAAACAGGAGTTGAACATTGAGAACACATGGACACAGAGAGGGGAACAACACACACCAGGGCCTGTTGAGGGGTGAAGGGAAGGAACTTAGAGGATGAGTCAATAGGTACAGCAAACCACCAAAGCACACATACACCTATGTAACAAATTGCATGTTCTGCAAATGTATCCCTTTTTTAAGAAGAAATAAATAAATAAATAAATAAATAATCTATGACTGCCCTCCCAACTCCCACCCCCACAAAAAAAAGAAAATTAGGAAGTAGATAGAGACACATTTCAGCATTTCAGCAGGTACAGTTCCTTCTTGGGCCCCTTTTATCTCTGGTATACCCATTTCTAACTCAATGCACACACACACAAATAATTAATGAGTTAGTTGTGAGAGGCACAATGTATGTGAAACAGTTTACTTGTATTATGGTAAAAAATTAAGTGGTAGGGATGTGAAATAAGACATCTTTGATGCTCAGAAGTATTGGCTATTTAGATAAAATTTGTATGCAAAAGAAAGATAACATTTTATGTTTCTTAAAAAAGAGTAAGTTGAGACAACTTGCACAAATAGATACTACGGCTAATGGAAACAATTTTTATTTACTTTTCTGCATGTGCATTATATATCAAAGCACAAAATGTTAAAAACAATTAGTGTAGAAAAATATAAACAAGCTAAAAATACAAAGTAAATTATTTACAATATATCCAAGTATAAATAATGTACACGGTATGTATTACCAACTCTTAAATTCCATAAATAAATATTGAGTGATTATAAGTATCAGTATGCTGGGGAATTTATAAGGATAGATAAAACTCAATTCTGCTTTCAAGGAGCTTCCAATTCAATAGGAAAAATATTAGGTTACGCCAGGTAAAATTTTCTATTCTCTACCATTTTTGTCCTACAAAATGGCAATTTTGTATGGTTCATCTAATATAACAAAAATCCCAAAATAGTGTGTATGGTGCAGGCACTAAGAGAAGAGTGAAGTGCTACAATTATTCATAAGTTGGGCGCTTGAATATATAGAATTTCCAAAAGTAAAATTGGAAATGTGATCACACAGACAAGAGCATGTGTAAGGTGTAAAGAATGTTATGTTTGAAGAACGGCAATAGAATGTTTTTGTATCAAAGAGTCAACACCTGCAACTCAAGGTTAAGGTTAGACCATGAAGGGCATCAAATAGTTTTGAAGCAACCTCAACTTTAACAAGAAAGTACTGAAAGCAGTGAACATTTCTGTCGGAGAAAGGCAGAGATATACTTGACCGTGATTAATGCAGTGTTTGGTGCTGAATGAATTTCTAGAACAAAGATGGAAGTTGAGACCAATCAGAAGATTCCTGCAGTAGAGCTGAAGAGATATAAAAAGACTCTATATTAGAATGAAGGAAATACAAATAAAGAAGGAAGAAATTACAGCAAGAAAAATGGTAGGGTAGAATCAAAAGGACTGGTAACTGACAGGGCATCAAGAACAAGGGAAGGCAATGAGTAAAACAACAAAGATTCTGAACTGGTTGATCTGGTGGAGGAGTTGCTTTGGGAAGAAAACTAAGAAATTTAGAAGAATGTGAAATGATCTAAAGACAGTCAGAGAGGTCTACATTTCAGATTGCAAATGTAGCACTAAAAATTTTAGCCTTGAAGGTAGTTGTGAGTACTTTAAGACAGGAATGGAAGCTAAGACCTTTAATAATATTATGAGAGGATATTGTATAAAAAAAAAAGGAAAATGTTATATGTAGAACTCAGAGGACTTTTCCGGTGAAGAGAAGAAGAATCAATAAAGGAGAAACAAAGTGTGAACTGAGAGTTTATTATGACTTGTGGCAGACAAACACTGCAAGGACAAAGGAAAAGTCACCATTGTCAAATGGGGTTGAAGTATCAAGTAGGATGAATCCCTCAAAATTTAGTAACTAGGAAGTCATTAGTGACTTTCAAAAGAGGAGGGTGTTTCGGTATAGAGGTCAAACCCAAAGCCAAATACAAAAGAACTAATGAATCAGTTCCTGGGGAAAACATGAAGGAATTTGAAGAAATCAGTCAGGGGGAGGTAGCAGAAAGTTTGCATAACAGCTCCAGGGCATAAGTGAATTTTAGCCTATTTTAGCATAAAAAGACTATATGATTGTAGGCAAAATGATAGCGGAGAAGCAGGAGAATAAATTTGTGTCTATCTTAAGAAAGGAGCAGGGAATGGTTAATTAATAGGAAAAATTCTCTGAGGACAAATGAGAGTACCACTAGAACACAGAGGATTAAGCTTGAGTACACTATTCTATTCTGAAGAAGCAGGAAAAGAGAGAGAGAGGATAAAGTTAGAGTTTGGGCATACTGGAAAAGAACTTGCAGAAATCTCTAACCATTGCTTTGCACTGCTTCCTGTACTAAGATTGGAATAACAACTGTTATTTCTGTGGAAGGAAAGTTTATGCAGTTTAGTCAACCTCCATATATTTAGTGAAAATATTAGTGATAATGACATGAGAAAAAAAGGAGTTTAGAGATTTGTCCTAGAGTATTTCCTATAAAGGAGTAAGACAATTCTATATGCAAGGCTTTGTGCCTTAATGAAGTTTTAATAACATGCCCTTGACCACCTGTTATTATTTATTTAAAGTTGCTATGATATTTTATTTGTATTCTTAATTTACTTACAGTCATCATGGTAACTATAATTGCATTAGATTTATAAATATCCTTATTCTCCAAAATACAACCTAGAAAATGGTACAAATGTGGAGTCTACAAAAAAAAAGATGTCAAGAGACTTTATAAACCAGAGCTCTCCATTGTTAACTACTCAAAATTTGTACACATGCATTAAAATAATGAAAAGACCTATCCATGGGTAAAATAAAAATGTGGAGTGATATAAAGCACTGGGGTTTCCAAAGAATAGCTTGAGAAAGGCACCAAGATTTTTTCAGCCCAACTTTGTCCCTTCATGTGAATATATCATACATTCCAAAACACATTTTTTATATTCATTGTGAACCAAGGACTTTCCTGCTCACAGCAGAGCATTATGACTGTATCATTATCCCCAGTTTACAGATGGAGTCTCTGAGGCTCTGAAAAAACAAAAAAATTCCCCATAGCCAACAATTAGAAAACGATGAAGCTGGAAGTTAGACACAGGTGCATCTAATATTAAGCTCTGTGCTTTCTCCCCGCCATTCAAGGCTGTATCCCTGAAAGGCGCAGCTGCTTTATTTGAAGACAGCCCGTAATGTTTCTGAAAGAAACTTATGATTGATGTTTGCTTTGACATTTTCTAAAAATCTTTGTAAAGTTCCATAAGGATTATCAACTTTGCTGCACCTTTGCTGAACCAAAGTTTTGTGCTTTGTTCCAAATATGGCTTAACCTCAAACACTTTATTACCTAATGTGAACAAGTTTTATCTCCGCCAAAGTGTTCATGTTCGGCATAGACTTTATGATCATGGTCTTCTGATTACTTAATATAATCTTCAAGGTCATCTTCAGTCTACTCTCCACTTTGTTTGACATCTCTTTAATATTTGATAAGCAATAGCCAGTTATATAGTTTGTGTATTCATCACCTGTCTAGAGTAAGTGGGATCAAAATCCACTTAATGTGAAATACACTAAAATGAACAATTCACAAGTATCTTGGGAAGGCAGTCTGAAAGAATGTCCCTGTTTTCCAAAAACAGAATTATGAGTTAAGTATTTAACTTGGTGGCAAAGTAGGCAGCTTTTCTTTTGCTCACATGTGCTTTTGTAAAATATAAAATTTGTTTTGGAAATACCTATGTGTATATTTTATACCATCAAGGAAGTAGTCATTTAAGAAAGCATGATAATATCTAGTGTTCCTACATACATGTGTGAGGAACTGATAGCTAAGCAGGGATGTATGGATGAGAACCTGGAGGTGGAAATAACCTTTAAAAAAATAAGTAGAAACAAAGGAAAGTAAAGCTAAAATGCAAAATATTAGTGTTCTGATTCCCAAAGTATCAAAAAAGTGAAATAAGAAAAAAATGAGAATGACTATGTGATTAAAATCCACTATCATAGACTCCCATGGTCTCAACAGAAGAAATACTGATACCATGTTTCTTACGGCCAGAGTCATGAGCTACTCGTTGAACTGATACAAGCAGTGACAAGGACAACAAAATTAAAGAGGTAGGATAAAATTTGTATCAAATATAATAAATAATTTATAGATTAACAAGGAGAAATTAAAAAATGATGCAGTGTACTTAGAACTATGGTTAAGAACCTGAGCTTTGGAATCTCACACTCCTGTGTTGTAAGCCCGATGCATTACTGTAAGTTATGCAATTTCTCTGGATTTGAACTTCTTTATCAGTTCATTCGTTAAATGAGCATTATAAGGCAGTTGCAAAGACTAGCATATAAGAGCTACTTAGTGAGTGCTAGCAAATTGACATTTTTAAACTTCACTTGTCCTTTTCATGAGTAAGCAAGTAAATAAATGCTTTTAAGCTTGAGCCATACTGAATGAGCATGTTGAAACTAAACTGTTTATACTTCTCAGGTATATCATTTCTCCCTGGAATTTTATCACTTGTAGTAAGGTTTAGTTACATTGTAAGATGAGTTCTTGAAGAAATGCACAAAGGAAAGGTATCTCTATATACATATTTTTTAATTTAATTAAATTATTTATTTATTTATTTATTTTGAGATAGAGTATCCCTCTGTTGCCAAGCTGGGGTGCACTGGCACCATCGTGGCTCATTGCAACCTCTGCCCCTAGGTTCAAGTGATTCTCCTGCCTCAGCCTCCTGAGTAACTGGGATTACAGGCATGCGCCACCACACCCAGCTAATTTTTTGTATTTTTAGTAGAGTCAGGGTTTCACCATGTTGGCCAGGCTGGTCTCAGACTCCTGACCTCAAGTGATCCTCACACCTTGGCATTCCAAAGGTACCAATATTTAAATGCAAAAATTATAAGGCCTATTTAGGAAAACTAATTCAATAAGAAGAATCTATCTTCTTTTATCTATCATTAAAGACAGTGAAGAAAAACTGAAATTATCTAGTGACAACAAAAGTGGAAAATTAGTGAGTAAATGTCCCCTTCTGCTTACCAGTAGTCTAAAGGTGAAAAAGTTAAGTTGCATGGGGAAAACAAACTCTATTTTAATAAATAAATTGAATGTGCTCCAGATGAGCAGATGTATTAACTAACATTTAAAGGATTTTAAATGCCAAATTACTTTAAGCTAGAGAGTGGGATTTCATAGAATAATTATTAAGTGGATCCGTGTGTGGATGTCTGTTTGTTTTTGTGCCAACAAGCAGACATCAATGCTTATAAGTTTTAATCACATAGCCTCTTCTGTGTAGCTGCAGCTGAATGTCAGTTTATCCTTGTTAATCAAAAACTCAGCACTAAAACTTATAGATGTATGACCAGGCAGACATCCTCTTAAACAGTTCTGACACTTAAGTCCTGAACTCTTCTTCAGCATTATAATCTTCCCTTGCTTGATTCTTAATGTAATTCAGATTCAAAAGTCACAGGTGTGCTAATTTCTATGTATCTGATTTCTTTCTGTATCACAAAAAAATCATGTTTTCTTTCTGAAGTCTATCAATCTTTACACTAAACAAAGAATTTGCTGCCGCTTTCCAAAATGTCTCACATTAGACCCAGATATTCTTAAAGGTCTTTATAAATAATCTAATTTCTCTCATTTAAAACCTGATTTTGAAATCAGATTCTTTAAGAATAAATCTTTAGCACATTGAGGAATATTGGATTTTACATTAGCCTCTTTTGTTGCTGCATTGTTATTTTCACAATGTAAAAGCCAAAGTGTAATTCACAATGGATTAGTGGCCATTATGTACCTCTTAGAAAGAAACTACATAGGTATATCTGCTAGATAATTCCACATATTCACTAAATGGCATAACTGTGTCTTATGTTTTTCACTTTTCTCTGCTCTCCTGTGAGTTCCTTTGTTTGCAAGCAATTGATAAAGCTAAGACTTCTCTACTCCCACAAAAGTATTCAAAAATTCGTTTTCTTATTTTCCAACAAGCAGACTAGGAGATCGGGAGACCAGAATAACCCAGCATCATGTACTTGCTGGATTTTTTTTTCTCCCCACCACTTCTTCATTATTTATTCCTTATTTTCTTATTGAATAAAGCAACATATAGTATCTAAGAATAATAGAAATAAATTTTCCCATCTATCAAATACTACATGGTAATCAGCAAAACCACAAACTGTAAACAGAATTTTATTTAATGTTATAGTATTTCACAAATTAAAAAATACTTGCTGGCACACAAATTTTTTTGTTATATTACCTTTAAAACATGATTGCTACGTCATAAATACGTATTTCTCATCATCATTAATTGGGAATTTGATATTTCCACACAAAATAATGAATAACTTGCAGATGAACAATAAACAGCTACTGGAAAGTGGTTTCTGCCTCCGTCTAAAGAGTTTCTCAATAAATTAAAGGATTACCTCTATACTTTGAAGTATTTGAAGTACACTCAGTTCCATTAAATTCTAAGAATGAAGAAGTAGGACAGCGACATATCTCAGCACTTCTTGACTTTTTCTACCACATAAGACAGTGATGCCCTGCACCTAGCCATTCTTATATTTTTCAAATACTTTCTTCAGAGTTTGAAAAACTGTCTGCCAATGACCTGAATTCACTTAACAGGCGCGTTTTCTTTGGCAAGTATATGGTTCACCATTTAAAAATAGTAAATATATTAGCAAAATTTACATGAAATCTTTTGAAATATAACATAACTTTCTGTTGGAGAGTAAAGAGCAAAAGGTGACCTCCCTAGTTCAATATTGACATCACCACTCTCTATTGTCTCAAACATGAATGTGATCTTTCTAGAAATGTGTACCTGTTTTTTGTATTTTTTTAATTCTTAGGCTTTACCTGCTCAGTTATAACTTGATTGCTTGTCCCTTACATACAACTGAGTTTGTGGTTCCTGCTCTGTTTTTACTAGAAACTATACAGAGCCCAAGATAAAGATGTGTAAAATTTATTAAAATGTGTATAAAATTTATTCCAGATCCAGATATGCTCACAGCTAATGGAAGAAATAATTAATTAAAATACAGTAAACAGTATCAGAAATCCATGCTCAAAATCCTATGGGAATACAGAAGAGAAAGAAAAAAAATCCATTCATGTGTTGCCTGTATGACCTTTCATTGAAAAAATATTACGAAGAAAACATTTAAATTTTTGTCAAATAAACTGACATAAAAATACAAGAAATCTATAAGGGTACCAAATTAAGGCACAGAAACAATTTTCAGGCATACAAATTACTTTGTTTCAGGACCAGAAGGGTCATGAATATATTATAAAAAGCATTGAATTCTGAGACAATTTGTCATTATTAAAATTAATGCTCTGTCAAAACAAAATCTAGGTTTCAGCAATTCTTTGTTACCGCAGCTGTTTGTTGAGTTACCATGTCCAAATGTTCTAGGAGATCCAGCAGCAATGAATGGACAATGCTTTTTAATCTATAATAGCAGACTATAATCTGTAATGGTAGACTGTCAGCATGTGACACATGCTCAACACTCAAATCTCAAAGAACTTTTGTGACAGATAACCAAGGGTGGATATGTTTTAGTACCGGGAAATGGACAGTTGACAGGAATGTTTTTGTTCACAATGTTATTCATGTATTTAAAAATATAGCCTGTTGGCATGCAGATCAGATTTTGACAGCTTGGAAATTATAGAACATTTTGCTAGTATAATAAAAAGTCTGAGACTAGCAAAACCCATATTTATATCAGCATACAAGAGAGCAGAAAAGAGGAAAAAGGCAGACAGGAGGGAAAATGGTGAAATACAGAAGAAAACAATTTTAGTTTCTCAGATCATCTTATATATAAAGTGCAAAAGCACTCTGAGCTTACTATCTCACAATAGAGTCGGCCTCCAAACCAAATTCAGTTTAGCCGCCTGGTTTACCTTAGTCAAAAATTTAATACCTCTATTTTTAAACATCATGTTACGTATTTTGATAGTGTCGATCACGGTATTTCAAAAAATGATTTATTCTAACATGCTTCATTTAGCATAAGCTGGAGAACCATTCATATGCTTTCTATGACTTCTTTACTAAAAGGCAATAAAGGCAAAAAATGCACTTTCAAATGAGAAATTAATACTTCGAAAAGTTAATTCAAGCCAACATTATAAGAAAATATTGATGTAACCATTCTTAAAACAAGCTTTAATGTAGATAAAAGCATTATCTCTGTTGAGGTGTTTAGACAAAATATTTTTAAAGTTACCACATCACTGTGGAGACTTAAAGAACTATTATTAGAACATTTATGGTTTTATGTTTGTTGAGAACTCTCATGTCTGCTACATTGAACCCTACTTCCTATAAAGTAAGGGAATTTTGTAAGATACCTTAGCCAGAATTTAGAATTCACTAGCAGTTTTCAGTTATAAGAAGATTATAGATGTTTCAAGTTAAAAACTGCAATTATAAACCCAAATAAAGTTTTTTCTTCTCCCAATTCTGACTACCTCTTCCTGCCTCCCCAGCAGCTTGGAGTTGATATGTGTGCACACATGCATGTATGAATAAGTGTGCAAGTGAGTGTGTTTAAATTCAATATGTGAGTGTACTTATGTGTGTGTGAGCATGTGTGTGTGAGTGTGCGAAGTCCAGCGTCAGTTCTGGGCAGCATATGTACTCATTATCATAATAATCTTTCTCATTATAAGTGGGCTTTTCTAAAATTAATATAAGCACTCTGGCATTCTTTTGATCAGTGTGAGCATGGCATGACTTTCTCTATCTCTTGACTTCTATTTCATATGAGTCTTTATTTTGTAGGGAGTGTCTTGTAGACCAGGGGTCTCCAACTCTGTAGATGAGCAGAGGGCAAGCTAGCATTACAACCTGAAATATGCATTAGATTCTCACAGGAACATGAACCCTATTGTGAACTGCGCATGCAAGGGATCTAGGTTGCAGTCTCCTTGTGAGAATCTAATGCCTGCTGATTATCTAAGGTGAAACAGATTCATCCGAAACCATTCCCTCCTTCCCCCTACTCTAGCCTTCCATGAAAAAATTATCAAAACTGTCTTGTCGGTCCTTGGTGTCAAAAAAGCTGGGGACCACTGTTATAGACAACAAATATCTGGGTCTTGTTTTTGTTTTCTTAATTTATGTATTTAGGCAGTTTATGATTAAAGTGATTATTGATATGTTTGAATTATTTATACCAGTTGTAACTGTTTTCTTTTTGCATTTGCTCTCTGCTCTTTCTGTTTTGACATTTCTGGTTTTAATTGAACATTGTATAGAATTCCATTTTATCTCTTCTTTTAGCACATCAATTATATATTCTTTTAATTTTTTTAGTGATTGCCCAGAGTTGACAATATACATTTTAAACTAACCTAGCCAACTTTAAAATAACAGTATACTGTTTCCCAGGTAGTGCTGTAGTGCAGTTCCCTTATAACTCAGTATCCCCAATGCTTCCTTGTCATTTCTTATGACATTTCTGTTAATCATTTTACTTACTTGTATGCTATACTCACCCAATGTATTATTTTTATTGCTGTATACAATTATCTTTTAGATTAATTAAGATTAAAAAATTTAATTTTATCTTTATTTATTCATTTAAACACGTTTTCTTTCTTTATGTTGATTTAAGTTTCTGAACTATATCATTTTTCTCTGCCTAAAAATCTTCATCTGACTTTTCTTTTTTCAGGGCAAGTCCACTGACAAAGAAATTCCTGTTTTTTGTTTTTCTGTGAGTGTTTGTTTCTCATTCACTTTTAAATGATAACTTTGTTGGATATAGAATTCCAGATTGGTAGTTTTTAACTTTTAACATTTTAAATATTTTATTCCACTGTCTTCTTGCTTGCATGGTTTCATATGAAAAGTTCCCTGTAATTCTTATCCTTGTGTGCCAATAGGTAACGTTTCTTTTTCCTCTGGCTTTCTAGGTGTGTTTTTGTTTATTTTTTTGTTTGTTTTTGTATGTTTGTTTGGTACTTATCCTGCTTGGTGTTCCCTGAGCTTCCTAGATTTGTGATATGCTTTATGTCATTAATTTTAGAATATTTCAGCTGTCATTACTTTAAATTTTCTTCTGCTCCACTCTCTTTTTTCCTATTCTGGCATTACAGATATATTACAACTTTTGATATTGCCCCTCAGTTCTTGTATGCTTATTTCTCTTCCTCATTATTTTTTTTCTCTTTGTACTTTAGTTTGGGAAGCTTCTCTTTACCTCTCTTCAAGCTCACTAATTTGTTCCCTGGCCTTGTTGAGTCTATTTGTAAATAACTGACTGAGTAGTTAACACCAGCTCACTAAGTATGTGTCCAGTGTGGTCGGCATTCGAATGCTGCACTTCTCAGGGAGGCCTATGTGGTTCTTCAGGAATCATAGCAATGATGTTTTCTACCCATATCCTGTTGCACAAGTATATTCAACTCCTTTTGCCCCCTTAAGGCCCACATGTCATAAAGCCTCTTACTCTTTGAGATTTCTTACTTTGATGCGAATCTTCTTGTTTGCAAAATAACTCCAGTGAAGATACTTTCCCTAGTGTCACCCTGACCTACAAGAAAGAAATTCACGTATTTTGTCATGAAAAGCTAAGTTTGATCCAGAGGAAAACTAAAAACTAAAAAAAAAAAAAAAAATCCTTCTAAATAATTAGTAGGAGAGGGAAGAGAGTAAACATGTGTGAGAAAATTTTGATCCTTTTTTTCTTCTTTTAAAACAACACACTGCATATCCCTTTCTTCACTGTTGTCACTTATCAGAATACTCCCTTGACATTTGAGGGAGTAGAAAGTATATGAGTTCTGTAGAATTAAAAAAAAAAATGTCTAAGTAATTGTCAATGCTTCCTAATGCACTTTGGTAGAAACTTTAAAATGTACATTTCAATATGTAAACATATTTTAGTATGATTTACATGTAGCCATAAAGTGAGTTGTTTAAAATATTATAAAAATCTATTTTAGAAACTGTTACTAATTTAGAGAAAACATATTGAGAGATCATTTCAATTCCTATCTTTCAATCATTACAAACATATCTCTTATGCCACTGCTCTTTCATTCTATTTATTTGGCAAATACTCAAGGCTAGAGGAATTCAGCTGTCTGCTCCCTCCAGACCTATAACTGGCTTCTCATTGGTGTACTGCTGGAGGAGAGCATGCAGATTAGAGGCTGTATAAATTTATATGGGCTCACCTGGGCCCTCAGAGGAGCCGCAGCATGCTTCTATACTCCCTTGTTAGCTCACTGTGTGGTTCCTGATGGTCACTATTTTGAGGTTTCTGTTCCTCTCAGTCTTTTGTTTCATTCATCCCTTTATTGTTCTCTATTTAGGTGAAATTGCTCCAGTATCTCTCCAGTCAGCTAAGCCAGAAACCTGAGTATACCTTTGATCCTTCCTTTTCTTCATCCCTGACGTCAAATCAAACACAGATCATTAGAGATTCAATATCTTAACATATTTTGAATCTATTTAATTTCTCTCCTTTCCCATTGTCACTGTTCAAGTAGTCATCACCTCTCAATCATACACCTACAGCCACCTTCTAAATGACTCCCCACCTCCAGTCTTCACTCTTCTTCATAAGACACTCAGGATCTAAGAATTTGTAAAATGCATATCTGACTATGATCCCTTCCTTCTCAAAATCCTTCAGTGGTTCCTTATGGCTCTTAGGATTAAAGTCCAAGCCCTCAACAGTTTAAAAGATTTATATGAGCTGGTCTCTTTCTTTTCCTTTCATGAACCACATTGTATAACTTTTAGTTTCTAGAAGGCACTGTGTTACCAATTGCTTTTCACTATGCGTTTCTGTCTAACACATAATCTCAGTCCCGCTCCTACTCCAACCCATTGTCTCACGTGAAGATTCTCTACTCATCCTTCAGACCTTAGTTCCCATGTTTCTCTTTCAAGAAGACATCTGCAAGTCTTAGATCAGTGCCCTGCCCCAAGCAGCTGTGTGATATTATAGAACAACAGAATTTCCATTTCACATTGTATCGTAATCTGCTGTTCTCTTTTTTATATTCCCATTTGACCCTAAGCATCTTTAGGCAAAAACTGTGGATAATGTATTTAGTATTATATCTCTAGTTTTTAATAGACTGCCAGGCACTTATTAAGCATTAACATATGTTTCTCAGTTGGTTGATTGCTTGAATAACTAAATGTGACATTATTTTCTTCATTGAAAACTGTTGAACTCTATTTGAGGCTGTCAGTGAAGCTTACACTGATTACTAATGGACATGTTTTCTCCACCCCATGGCTGAACTGCCCATTATTATTCCTGGGGTTATGAATTTGCACTTCAGTGACTTTTATGTGGCATCATTGCAACATGGTTGAAAGGGAGATTTAATCTCTTAAAAAGAGTAATGGTAAATAACTCAGATGGAAAGCAGCTTTGGTTGTCTCCCATCATGTAAAATTGGGAGATCTTTGTTGAAAATCAGGGTATTCTAAAATGTAATTGCCAGGACATCTAAAATCTCAGTTCCGACTTGCCTACTAAAAGAAAACAAAACACAGATATAAGCAACAACTATACGGTTGTGAGCATGTGTTGCCTTTTAATGACTAAGACTTTATTAACGTACAAGAAAAACGGAGAGTAAAGTGCCTGCTCACTGAAATATAGCAGGAGCCTTCTGTTCTCAGTTAGAACAGCTGCCCTATTTACTGCTGCTTTGACGAAGTCACTGCCCAACTTCTCTATTCAGGAATATCAGTGTTTACACTCTAGCCGGTCTTGAATCAAAACAGTTCTGATTTGTTAATAATGCACTAACCAAATATTATGACTGAAAAACTGGGACACTGGTAAATAATCAGATGCAGAATGGAACTTCAGTTGCATTTAGTCTGATAATGGAAATGGAAAACACAAATAAAAAATGTAATTTAACAATTCATTGTATCCTGTTAAATGCCAGCTGTTTTCAGGGTTTTAGGATAGTGTTTTGTTTTTCCCCTCGTGTTTTCAGACCTTGGGGAATAAATGGAAAACTATTAAATTACTCCATATTTTCTACTGGCAAAGAAGTGTATGTTATCAAGGATTTATTTGTTCATTCAATAAATATTTTTTGCATACCTATTATGTGCCAGGTATTTTACTACACATTGAAGATACAGCAGTAAACAACAGCACCAGAGTCCCTGTATTCAAGAGATTAAAATGTAACGTGAGACTGAGGGAATAGCCAATAAATACCCAAACAAATACATAATATGTCAGGTAGTGAGTGGCCTGAAGGGCAAGAGAATGGGGAAGAGGGATGGGGGTGCTCTTTGATTTAGGTGTGTAGAGGAGGAGCAAAACAAGACATCACCTCATCATATTACCCTTGAGTGGTGTCTGCTTCTCAATTCTACTAATTGAACTTTTGAAAATGAAACAAAGGATTCCATTTAACAATCTCTTCCTATATTGATTTTTAACTGCAGCTGTCAGAGGTTATTCTGATGGATAAAACTTGCATTTATTAGGGTTAAGTTTTAGTGTCCTATTGCACAGCCTGGGGATTATAGCAAATAATAATGTATTATATATTTCAAAATAGCTAAAAGAAGATTTTAAATGTACTCATCACAAAGAAAGGTAAATATTTGAGGTAATGGATATGCTAATTAGCTTTATATGATCATTCCACAATGATGTATCAAAAACTTCACATTGTACTTCATAAATATATACAATTATTATTTATCAATTAAAAATAAAATAAAACTTAAAAATAACATAAAGACTACAAAAGAGTTTCATTTATTAGGTATCAAAGTTAGTCATTTTCACTCTGGTATACATGTATCCAAAATTTTCTGGTTTAACCAGAAATTATATTATCATAGGCCTTGGTATATACAGATGATAGCAGAGGAACAAAGAAACACTGGCTTTGCTTGCAAAAGATAGTATCCATTAGATATAAATAAAATAAGTTAAATTATATTTGATATATTAATTATTCTAAATTTATTTTAACTGAATATCCATGGTGATAATATACAATGTTTTTCGTTTTATAAAAAGTTTTGGCATACCTCGACTCATTTGGGCATCACAACAAACCTGTAAACTAAATTATTGTTTTCATTTAGCCATGGAGATGTCTGAGATTCAGAGAAGTTAGTTCATACACTAACGAAGAGCCAGTTCTCAAGCGTAGGCATTCTAATTCCAAATTTCATGTTTGTATTGTTCCATTGTGTGCAAATCAAAACAATATGAATATTATAGCAATCTGATTTTTTTTATATTTTCAGACTTCTTAAATACAAACTCCTGGGATATTTTAATCGATACTCTTTTTTACTTGTTAACCCTTTAATTACTATTATTTTCTTCATGAAGCCTGCTCCAAATTAATAACCAAAAACTTAGATTTTCACACACCCAAAAAAAGATTTCCTTTTAACGGTCAAGGGTACGGGATGTTAAAATATCAACTAGGAATAGTGACTAATTATAAATGCTTGTGGTGATGCACATCTTATACGAAACCGCATTGAAAGTCACGTGGAGCAATAGAGCTCCTGTGCTTAGGGAAGTAGACTGAGTGGGAAGATCAATAACTGAAGTTTATTGTAAGTGGAGATTTAAAGACATGAACTAAACAATTTTTAGTAGCCTAACCTTTTTACTACTCATCTGACCTACACATGGTGAGATGTGTTTGATTCTGGAGCTTTTCTTTGCT
This sequence comes from Symphalangus syndactylus, assembly GCF_028878055.3. Taxonomy (NCBI): domain Eukaryota; kingdom Metazoa; phylum Chordata; class Mammalia; order Primates; family Hylobatidae; genus Symphalangus; species Symphalangus syndactylus. The sequence goes on from NC_072426.2 coordinate 59,074,373, forward strand.
TCTTTTTCTCCTTTCCTTTTTCCTTTCATTTCTTTTCTCTTTCTTTTCTCTTCTTCCTTTCTTTCTTTATTTCTTCCATTTTCTTTCCTTCTTTATTTTTTTTTCCTCTCCTCTTTCTCTTACTTCTCATTTTTTGGCTGGAATGCAGTGGCATAATCTCAGCTCACTGCAAACTCTGCCTCCAGGGTTCAAGCAATTCTTCTGCCTCAGCCTCCTGAGTAGTTGGGAATACAGGCGCCAGTCACCAGGCCTGGCTACTTTTTGTATTTGTAGTAGAGACGGGATTTCACAGGTTTGGCCAGGCTGGTCTCAAACTCCTTACCTCGTGTGATCTGCCCGCCCAGCCTCCCAAAGTGCTGGGATTACAGGCGTGAACCACTGCGCCCGGCCTATTTCTCCTTCTAAGTGTAGTTCTTAGAGGAATAAATCTTGAAACATCTACCTAAATTAATAAAATGTGTCTCTTTGAAATTGGAAGATCAGAGTTACTTTTTATTTATAGAACACATTTCTTAATGGAAATCTATTATTGTGTTCCATTGTGAAAAAACTTGGCATCTATTTTTAGTGTTGCAAGAGAATTAAAATCTTTCCAAGTGAAACAATCATTTTTCTCTTCAGTACTTATTATCTTGAAGTGTCTAGAGTCAGTAATCAGCTGAAATGCAAGGGTGTGCATAGATATACATATTGAAATATCAAATTTCATTTTCATTTCCAAAAAAGTAAAAATATGTAAGTGATATTTTAGATTTAATCCATTCTAGGAAAAGCTTATGAAGAAATATCATTAGTTGCAATATAGGGTTGTTATAAATAAAATTTACCAGGTAAATAAAATAATAGAAGAAGATGAAGCAGAAAATAGAAGTTTGATGAATTTGTTACCAAAGTTCTGGGAGAACCATGGAATAAGAAAGAATACTGATTCTGAATTCCTATGCCCAGACTTGCACGCGTGCTCGCGTGTGTGTTAATAACACTTAACATAGGAACTACTCTCTTAACAAATCATTAAGTGTACAACCCGCTTGTTGACTACTTTGAATGCTGGATTTGCTAGAATTCCCTATATAACCTCAGACAGGCCACCTGAAACCCTTGATCCTCATTTCCTTTTCTCATAAATAAGACAGTTTCTTAGTTCCTAGTAACACAACAAAAGTGCACATAAAACCACTTTGTAAAGTTATGTAAGTAAATTAACATTAACATTCAACAACATAATATGTTAAGATCAATCATTAATCAATGATTCATTGTAATGTTTCATTTTTAAAAAAACAAAATGACTTATCTAAATAGTAGACTCCAAGCTGAGAACCATTTTTAGATTGAGCAAAAGATTAATATAGTTATATTAGGTTTGGACAAACTTTCCTTACTTTTGATATCTAAGAACATAGATGTTGACATTTACCATGTTATGAGTTGTCCAGGCCTGAAGAGTTGCCTAAGACTGGGTTGCCTACAATTATTATCAATAGTTATGTGTGTTTAAATCAAGAAGTGTTATTGGCACTATTAGTAATGTTAAGCCTAGTCTGACTCTTAATATCCCTTGTATGGTTCCAGACTATTTTTAGAATAAAATAAAGACACAAAATTATCTTTTATAAGAAAAATGTGAGTACAATGCCAAAGCCCATCAGATGAGCCATCAGGGATGTATTTCCCTATATTCCATCTATCTTCACGTTTTATGAGAACTAAAAGCATAATCAATAATTTAACAAGCTAATGGACGTATTTTTAAACACAATGAACTATTCTGAAAAGGGGCACACTGTCAGAGCCACAGAGGCAAAAATGGAAACTGACTGCTAATATTTAATGCCTATCTTGAAAAATACTGTGCTGCAGCATGAGCACAAAGCAAGCTGCCCTAAAACAGGGTGCCTCTCTTCTTGCTCTGCAAAGCCGTTGTTTCATTCTGTGTTTGTGATTGTGCATTTTTTTCTTAGGAACCAAATATCTGACTATTCTATAAATGATTTGACTTTTAAAGGCACTGTAAGGCACAGGACTAAATATCCAAATATTCAATGTGTACTTTAACTAAAAATGTATGCTCTAAAAATGATTTTTAATTTCAATTTAAAAATGCTGTATAATATATTCTGGCTACTAATATTCATGATCATACAGTTTACAATACCATTCTATTTGTCATACAAGTAGGAAAAGCAAGGAAACTATTCTGATCTTGGCAGTGAAAATATTCTAACTCAACCTGGAGAGTAATGCTTCATTTTGTGGATAAAATAAGGCCCCTCACTTTTATTTTGTTCTTCCCTTTTTTCTTCTCTTCTTATATTTTGGATATTAGCAGCTTCATAAGACAAAAATAAAATGTTACAAAAAACAATTAATTGTATAATTTGCAATTAAATATTCAGAGGGATAACCAGTTGCCTAATTTATTTACCACCATTCCATTTGTCACTATGACAGTGTGTTTATCCACAGTTAAGGATTCTCCATAAAGTTCAATTATATTTACTCAATTCCCTATTATCAAGATTTATACATTTTGATACATAAAGCTTCCTTTTTCCTTGAACTTTAGATACATCATTAAACAGATTTATTCCATAGATAATGTCTTCCCATATTTTGAGTATATGTATTGTATCTGACAATCAGGTTAATGAAAAACTGCTTATGTTTCTAATGAATAGACTATGAACGTGCCCATAAGCTTGCTTGTATATTTTTACAACAGATAAGAAAGTTTAGACTTGTTTTATCTTTGGTTATAATGAAGTTGAGAGCCTTGAGAGTTGAGGGAGAAACATAGGTAGAAGTGCCAACAACAAGATAAAGGCAGCCCAGAGTGCTTGATGGCAGAAGCAATGGCACCCAGACCTTGGTGTCCTCTTGGAAGGCCTGCTGCAATTGGCCTACTGAAATTAGCACTTACTGAACATCTTACTCTTCAATTCATCCATTGAACAAGATGTCCTTTCCTGTCCTTTTCATATGAAAGATAAAGCTCTGCTTGTTTGAATCAATGCATATCTCTGAGCTGCAATATTTCAAGGTTCAGTGGGTTGTATATATAAACCATTTTTATCCATGTAGTACTGTCATACTTTCCCCAGATGATACTTTTGGGAGTACACTATTGAGAAAGATTATTTTTAGTATGCAGTAAGAAAATAATAATCAAAATAAATGTATAAAAAACAAGATAAACAGTAAAAAATAGTAGCAACATAAGTCTATGAAAAATTATTTGCTACTATCTCATACCACATATCTTTTGAATTCTCTTATTTATGCCTCAACAACATCCATTTTTAATTTGTCTTATACACCTATACTCTCTGAAATAGGTTTTATTTTGTTTGTTTAAAGAAGCCATTTGCCCAGAAATGCTAAAACTAAAATGCTGTGTCTGCACAATAGGTGATTTTAGCAAGCCAGATATGCACAGTTAAGCTGTGCTTGCAGAATTGTTTTTCTTAAAGTGCAACCAATTGACCATATACCAGCACTAATTTGTTTCTAACCAGTAAGGCATATGCACATGTTGCCCCATACAACAGTGATTACAACCAATATGGACAGGGTGCTTGTTTTTATTCTCAGTAAAGGAAAATTTAAATGCAGCAGCATGCCTCAGCTTAGAACCACTATCTCCAGACTCTGCTTTCTTCCAAAGACAGATTTTCCATTTGCCCTGCATTCAGTTTTACACTTTTTTTTCATCAAACTAAGCTTATCCTCCTAAGAATGTTCTGGAAAAATGACTTAGAACCAGTCTGCTGCAAAAATCTTTTAAAAGCCTATATTAATACTCTTATAAAATGATAATATACATCTGCTTATGATATAAAAATACTCTTTACGATACTCTCAAAGTAATATTCTTATTTACAATTTTGTCAGACTTCAGACTCTCACAGGTGCCTTACAATTCCTTCTTAAAATAACAACGCTAAGAGGGCAGGTGGTAGATTTCTAGGACATTATTATCTTTCTTCAGGCATTTAGCCTGCAGCCTGATTTTTCATACTATTTTCGGTCCTGGGAAACCGTAATTATCCTGAAGCATGCTACTTACACCATCTTATTTCTTAATTACAGTAGTGACATGAGATAAATGCATACTTATTAGGATCGAATGCATATTATTTTGTGGTGATTATAAAGAAGTTCTTATGACAACAATTGCAATTATATGGTCATCAACTACTGATACCATGCTATGTTACAGAGACTCTGTAACTAAGTCCTGCCAAGAGGGAACTTTCTATTTGAGATAAAAGAATTCAAGAGTGAGAGATTGGGACATTGGACAGTGTTATGTTTATACAATTTATCTAGGTAGAAATTTAAGTTAAACCCCTAAATATTAGTTGATATAATGATTTTACTTGACCTTCACATGGAATCATTTAAAATTTTTAAATGATTTAAATTTTACTTGAGATTCCATATGAATCTCAATTAAAATCATTGTCAACTAATATTTAGAGGTTTAACTTTAAAGAGATTAAGTGGTTTAACTTAAATTTAAGGGGTTTAACTTAAATTTCTACCTAGGTATATCAAATAAATAATATTTTTAAAATATCTATAGTCTTTTTTGATGTTTCAAATAAAAGATTTGAATATACTCCAGGGATAAAAAATGGACTAGAAATATGATGAGTGATATTGTCTTCAAAGATAAATTTGCAGTCTATTAGTAATATTCTTCTCAGATGCTATGATTCATTGTCTTAAAAGCTTTCATTTAAGGTTTCCAAAATATTTTTTCTTTTTTCATTCCAATTTAAAAAGAAAAATAAAAACTTTCAGCTCCCGGGATAATACTTACATAGTTTTCTACTACCTTCTACAAAAATATGTTCTTTGTCTTGCTTTTTTGTTGTTGTTGAAAAGGGCAAAAGGAAAAAAAATGATGGATGTCAAACTCAATGTATATATATATGTTTTGGTGAAGGTTTCAGTTATATTATATGTCAGAATTGGGAATCTGGCTGCCTGGGTTTAAATTCCTGCTCTGCCACTGACTAGATGTAGAACTTGAACAAGTTACTTAACTGCTCTGTGCTTCTTTTTTTTTCATCTGTAAAAGGGGACAATAACAGCAGTTATCTGTAAGAGCATTGAGAGGATTTAATTATTTCATATATGTAAAGGGCTTAGAATCCTGCTTAGTACATAGTAAGCAAACACGATATGAATTTTAGGTAAGATTTTATGTGAGTTAGAGACATTAAAGCCACATTCTCTTCTCTACCTTCAACCATGATGAGGTGTGACTTTTTAATTATAGTAGGTTTTCTTCAGATATTTTTTTCAGTATTCTAGTATGACACATAATAGAGAATGTCTTTTCCACAATGAAAAGGGCATTCAAACAACAAACTGATATCTATCAGATTGGTCAGTGTAACATTGACCAGTGACATATATGCCTGTGTTTGTTTAAATGATTCCATATGAATCTCAAGTAAAACCATTTTATCAACTAACGTTTAGGTGTTTTTAACCTATAGTGGGGTTTTAACTTACAGTGGCTTGCCAGAGTAGATTTTCTAAATTCTGGTACAAGATAATGCTTCTATTATTTTCTAAGACAAAAGGCCTCCTCTTTAGACATTTACAGTTATCCAGTGACATATTAGATCATGGGAATGGAAGGTCTGCATATAGTCTTTATTGCATGGCTAATATCTAACCAGGTGTCAATAAAATTAACATTGGAATAGTTCTGCAAACCCATTTTATTTCCAAATAACCACACCAAGAAACATAAACCCTTAAAAAGGTGTCAGCGAGTTTCCATACAAATATTAGCCATGAGACACTTGACTTTTGTTCTATATTATTTTTCTGTTCAGCTTCAGATGTTACATTTATTCTAATATTATTATTTATAACCTTATATTAGCCTTATATTTCTAATAAAGTTAATAAATTATTTCATTATAATATTTGGGTTGTTATAAAACATTTACAATACAGATCAATACGGTAAATAGTGAAATGAATTTTTAAGATAATTAAATTGGAAAATATCATGAAATTGAGAAACAAGTACAAAATTATACTTGTCACAAAGTGATGAACTCTCTTTTTTACGAGTTGTGTAAACAATCTCTGCAATTTAAATCAGAATTTTGCAATTTCTCTTCTATTTAGTATTTTTTAAAAATCCCTGCTGCAATGCCTAATGAACTAAATATTAGATTATGTTTGTAATAACATTTGAATTTTTGATTGCTCTTTCAATACCAATTAATCTAATTTCACTTTTTCTTTGTCTATGATACACAAAAGAACAACACTGAAATGCCATGATATTTTTAGAGTTAATATTGTGGTATGAAAAGTTGTAAAAGGATTAATGAGTGGGGAAAAGTTTCTGGCTAAATGCAATCAGTTTCTGTGCAAACATTTACATCTACTGAAATAAAATTCGTTTAATTAGACCACAAAGAAACACGTTTTCTTGAATCTGATTCTATTTCAACCTGTACACATATCTACACCAGAAAAGTTCCAGAAAAATTGTTTAATTTTAGAACTTGTCTAACATTGGTTCTTCACTAGTCTGAAAGTTACTAGATTGAAGTTTGATGATATTGGCTCCACAATAAGCAAAACTGATATGCAAAGTAACACTGTACTTCTGAAGAACAGTGAGGAAATGACACTCTCAATTTCAATTTCAATTTTAAAAGTGAGTTTAAGTGTTATTTTGAGATTACAATTAAATGTGTGGCTTTCCACTTAAAAAGATCATTGTACTTCTTGTGAAATTCCAAGATGAGGTGAGGTGCTGCCTGGGGCTTGTACTGCTACTTTTGAGCTTAAGCATATGATATTTTTGTGGTCATTTTTATTTATCTTTCAGATCAGCATTTTCATGACCCATTTATCAAACTATGGAAATGACCGCCTAGGGTTATATACCTTTGTGAACTTGGCCAACTTTGTGCAGAGCTGGACCAACCTGAAATTGCAAACTCTGCCTCCAGTGCAACTGGCCCACAAGTATTTTCAGCTCTTCCCTGAGCAGAAAGACCCTCTATGGCAGGTAACATTTAACATTCTCTCCTGGGGCGGAAGGAAAGAAACTAGCAACTTGTGAGTGTATAATTTGTGTTAGACACTCTGCTAGAAATATTAAAACTGGAATTTAACACAAAATCCTCTTTTATACAATACTTTTATCCTCTTCCTCAACAGTTTTTGCTTATTTTATGAATTGTTTGCATTTTTCGCTTGCTTTTCTGGGTTTTTGTTTGGTTGGTTGCTTGGTTGGTTTAACATTTTTGCTTTGAAGATGTTGTTTTATTGTTGATGTCTTCTCCAAGCTAATCATTTTAACTTGCATGCAGTGTGAGCACTAACTAGCAGTAAAACGGTTAGACAGTAGACATCTAGAGAAATAAAAACCTAGAGCCACTGGAATCTAAGACTTATAATTAGGCTTCGATATGTATATGTACATCATTGTGTATATAAGAAAGGAAAAGCAATTTTTACCTTGTATCCATATAGAGTTAACCTCTCAAGCATACCTTTGCTTTTCTTTAAATCTAACAGATCTTTCACTAACATTAGACCTACTGAAAAAGAGAATTGTCAGTGTCAGGATTGCTTTACTAATAATTCAACTTCATGTGGGGCCACTTAGCCTGGATGCATCAAATGTAAACTATCTGCTTCTTGGCAGTTATCTAGGAAAATGCTGCCTCCCATTTTCTTGCCTCTTTATGCATCAGATTACATCGACCCACAAAATCAATAGGCTGGCTGCAGAGAGCAGATCAGATAGTCCCCTGCCAAGCAGTCGGCTGGAAAGTAGCATCACCATTAATGAGAAATTACTGTGAAACAGACCTTTTGTCATCCTCTCTCCCTCTCGTCAAGACTATTTGTTTCTCTTTATTCCATAAATCATATTACATGACACTCTCTGTCTACATTGTCAGAAATACATCCAACACATGTTCATTGTCCATCTGTTATGTGTAAGGTAAGGCTAGATGTTCTAGGGCATGCAAAGACCAAAATACATTTTTTCTCAAAGCCAGTGCAGAGATTTCTCATTATTCACTATCATACGTTTCAAAAATGTGTTTTAAAACTGACTGCTATAATATGTCATGTTATATTCTGATGATTTATTAAGCAGCTTTTTACCATTTGTGTTTACATTGAACTACACATTCTATTTACCATTCCAATAAGTTACTTGACCATCTACCATTTGATATGTAATTTAGAAAGACAGGTAAATAGATAGAAGCATAAGTATTATGAGCATATGTCAACACACAAAATACAATTGTATAAAGACAAAGCATATTTCCCACAAATGGTGGTTATTCAAAAGATCTCACATACTTTTATAAAATTAATAAATTATTGATGGTAAATCAATTCTTTTGTCACAAATGTTTATATAAAATATATCTATAATATTTATGGTATAATAATAATAAAAATCAGACAAATTAACAAAGATTTTAGACAGCTTGCATAGAAAGAATCCTTCAATGGCCTCCAGGTCTACTCTTCCTCTATCTGTAGAAAAAAGGAAATTTTTTTTTTCAATGAGGAACTAAATTTCTTGATATTATTTGAACTTTTTAAGATAAAGAATTGTATTTATTAATATGTTTGGATATCAGTGACACTTTTCTTAAAAAATAAATACAATCAGAGATATGCCAGGTCCAATATGATTTGGGCAACATGATGATTCTAAGTATTGATTGAATGTTTGTTAAATATAGAATACGGTGCTGGTGGATTAGGGGTATAAATGGAAATTAGAAATTAAAATATGGGATTATTCTTTAAGAAATTTTATCATTCTTGGAAGATATAAGAAATATGTATATATATATAAAATTTGCAAGTGCTGATAATTGTAATTTTGCATAATATCATAGGGGTAAGTTCCTAGGAAGTTCATCATGAGAGAGAGAATAACTCAGAAAAGATAACATAGAGTTTACAAATTTACATCATTGCTGTTGTTTATATAAATTTAGGAATTTTCATATACATTATCAAAATACATTTTCTGTAAGAGTAGTTAAAAGATACATGAGTAAATGTTTTCTTACTGAAAGACTCCCTTTGCTGTTATGTAAATTATATTATTTATATGATTACTTTTCACTGAAATTTTAAAGTTGCAAACATTTTTGTTAACTAAATATCATATATTCTCAAATATATTTAAGAAGAAAAACAAGGAATAGAAAATAGAGTAGTTAAGTTAAAGACAGAATTATTCAGATACATGAGATTTTGAGAACAGTTGACTTACTGCAGCAAATCTAATGAACTTTGCCAAACACATCATGTCCAAAAATCTTCAAGTTGTGAAGTAACAATAAAGTGTGTAATACTGAGTTCACTTCCCTGGTGGTTATCTCTTCTTTTCACATTCATATCTATAATAACACATTTTAAAATGGTAAGCATTGTCACCCTTTTCTCTATAAAATATGAACTTAGTTTTATTTTAAAAACCAGCATTAATTGGTAGGTTTTTTATGGCCCATTCATCACAATGCTGTAGAGTTAGAATAGATAAATATGGTGTGTTTCTGTTATTGTTACAAAGTGTCAAAATAAAATATTAAAGTACTTTTTTGTATTTACCAGTGTGACTTCTTATTCAGTATATTACATGTTTAAAACTAAGTCAACTATTATTTTTCTTTAGATTTTCAATTCACACATTCTTGTTACCACAAATAAAAGAAAAAGTGAAAAATGATAATATTCACGTCTATTTAATTTCCTTTGGTTCCTCATGTAAATTTTCATTAGCACCAACTACCATGTATGTGAAGCTGCTTTGTCACCTAATTAAAAACTGCAATATGAATATCTGTCAATGGGTAGCCTGATAAGTACAGCACAAAATGCATTTGTGCTCATCTCTCTCTGGAAGTTGATTCTTTCAAAGGTGATTAACATGGGAATGCGTACTGAGGACACATATGAAATACAATCCCCAGACTGTATCCTTGTCAGTTTAGTCCTTAGTGTGTAAGACTCTTAAAATATACTGGTGTATATTAATTCATGTCCTTTATTATTTTGGTAGAATAATCACTACACAGTGTAAAAGAATAGGGTTTCTTTTCCTTTTTTTTTTTTTTGCTTTTTTTTTTTTATAATTCTTATTAAAGGAACCAAAACCACAATATGGAGGAAGTTAGAAGGTCAGATTCTTACACATGAACTAATCGATGCTTTTAAGCTCTCAAACTGTCAGGTTAGCTCAGTTCCAGTCTTCACTCAGTCACTCCAGAGTCTCACTATCAACAAACATGCCAAACATGATGTGGATTCCTGCTTTTCTGTGTGATCAGGAGAATGCTCAAAGAGCTGAAGTTTCTCTCTCCATGCCAACATCTCCAGAGTTAAAGAAGTGGGAAAATAAATCACAGAGCACTAACCTTAGGTGGTTAATCCCTTTGCTGATTCTAGCTGTCAAGACACCCAGCCCCAGTTTAGAAATGATGAAATTTGAATAGCTGTGACATAAACAAATCTTAAGATCTAGTGGCATACACACTGTAGGTTCTATTAGTGTGTGTCTGTTGAAGGAATGAAGGAATGCTGACACAGAGAATTAAAGATTGTAAGAGCAGAATAAGAAATTAGGGACATCTAGCTCAACCTATTCATCGTAGGGAGAAAATGGATGACACTCAGTGAAGTGAAATACCTTGTTCTAAGTCACGTGGCTTATTAGGAACAAGTCAGGACTAAAGCCCTAGGTTTTCTTACTCCTCCTCAAGGGTGATTTCAACCACAAGATGGTGGTTTTACAATTAAAAAAGCAAATATACTATTATCATCAACTCTCTATGTCAAATGAAATTTCAGGGATAACTCCTTACTTCAGAAGGATCTGACAGTATGTTCAGTGTGAACCTATGCTTTTGAAGTACTTACATAATCAAAAGAAAGTTTTTGCCTTCATGGAACTTATAAGCCACAATAACTGGTTGTTATGTGAGCAAAATAGTGTTACAGATTTGTCTTCGTATTTATTTCTCTTTTTATCACCTACAACTTATTTATAATTGTATTACTGCACTTACCACACAGAATTGCAGACACTTATGCCTGTCATATACTGGTTCCTGCAAACCTTAAAGAATGAGACTTTGTTGGTTCATATTTGCACCCTGGAATCTAGCATAGTACAATAGCCACTGTCTTCAAAATATCATTAAAGAATAACCAAAAGCAGAGGGCTGTGTGTACAAAGAACAAGAAAAGTGGCACATCTGTTTCTCAGATAGTAAATAGTGATGTAATGGTAAGTAACCCATAGAAGCAGGTACAAGTCAGTGGGGGAAGCTTTGAATGCTGCCAGTGTAATTTGAATTTGATAGGCAATTAGGAACAACAAGCTATAGGCTCTGAAGTTGAGAGTGAAGTGACTTAAAAAAATGTTGGCCAATGAAGAGTACACCAGAAGCCTTTTCTCAGGACAGGTAAGAATAGGGAGGTGCTGAAGATAGGGAAATAACCTACCTATGAAAGAGGGAAGCCCAGAAGAGCTTCATGGTTGTGAAAAGCAAGACCTTCGAAGTAGGAGTGAGTGAGACTGAGAATAACGAAAAAGTGATCTGTGACTACCCCCATTGCTGGGGAAATAGGAGTTCTGTAATAGCACTTTTCACTTTAATTCATTCATCTTCTAGTCTTTTCAGTGAAATTAAGTCAGTATAGTTTTTATCACATCACAGATGAGAAAGGACAGATTTCATTATTTCTTAAATATTTTTTCCTAATCAAAATTTAAATTTATATTTTGCCATGTTATCTTTCTCTTCCTAACTTAGCAATAGTGTGTTATATACCTTTCAGGAATATCTCCTCCACCAAAGATGGCAATAATTTCTCATGATTTTGATTCTTTAATTTACACCGAAGCAACGTTTTGATTATACGAGGCTGTCAGATATTCTGACATCCAAAAATGATGACTTAAGTCTTGGATTGTTTTCCCTGTTAATCAATTGCAAACATGTTCTTGTCAAGGGTCAAATTCCCCGCACAAACCACTTACTGAGGTTCAGTCATAAAAAAAATTACTTGCAGATAGCTCCCATAAAAATAAAATAAAGTGGCAATACTTTCTAAATTAAAATAATCATAAAATATATTTGAGCATTTAATCCAAGTATAATAATGAAAAAAGAAACTGAATTTTTTGTTTGTGCCTTACAGAAACATTTGATAAGTTCAATGTCACATTTGAGTGAATAATACTATATTAGAACAACTGATTCATAAGAGTTTAAAAATACAATTCATTTTATGGAGTTGACTTTCTTTTCCCTGCCAGGATATTCATTAAAACACAAATAATAACATAAGGGACTACATTCAAAAGTACACAGTCATTAGTTTAAAGATAGAGCTGGCCGGGCGCAGTGGCTCACTCCTGTAATCCCAGCACTTTGGGAGGCCGAGGCGGGCAGATCACAAAGTCAGGAGTTTGAGACTAGCCTGGCCAATATGGTGAAATCCCATCTCTACTAAAAATACAAAAATTAGCCAGGCGTGGTGGTGTGTGCCTGCAGTCCCAGCTACTTGGGAGGTTGAGGCAGGAGAATCACTTGACTCCGGGAGGCAGAGGTGGCAGTGAGCCGAGATCGCGCCACTGCACTCCAGCCAGGGTGATGGAGTGAGACTCCGTCTCAAAAAAAAAAAAAAAAAGAAAAGAAAATGATAGAGCTACAAAGTAAATATGCCACCTTCTCTTGGGGTCAATTTTACTGTGAGACTACCTCATGGGAAAATACCAGTAGTATTAACTTACTTAAATAAACATGAGTATAATGTGGTGAAGAATAGATAGACATTTAGGGTAAATTAGAAACATTTTGTGTCTAAAGCAGTACTCTTGAAGCTGTCACCCCAGACAGACACAGAACCATGGGCTCCTTTCCATCCAGTCCTACCCCCAGAGGTTGGCATTATAAACCTCTGAAATTCAGGGTACTTTGTAGAAAAATTTGAGAAATCAGTCTACTAAGTGCTATAGGAGTTCTGTAGTGAGTGCATTTATTACGGATCAGTGTACTCACACGAGGAACACTTTCCCAAGAAGTTGAGGGACTGCATGGATTTTACATGGAGAACAAGGAGAGTTCAAGCCTTCATAAATATGTCTCTCAGTTTTTCCATAAAGATTTGTTGACCGGAGCACTGAGAATAAACACCCTTAATCTATTAAACTTCCTCATCAGTGTACATGGATTGTATTAGGCTTAAATGATATTGAAAGACAAAACTTGAAAGTCACCACCCTGTACAATACAACTTGGAAAAGGCATTTTACAGACATACACAGGGCAAGACTCAATAAGCAGAAAAAATTTAGAAACAACACAGGCCAATTGGAAAGGAAAAATATGTTTTAAAAGATGCCTTTTATAGCATTCTTCTTTAAACAGTCAGGGGAATAGCAAAAGGGAAATGAAAAGCAAACCAACGGCCTCTGAAATATTTGTAATTAGTGAAATAATCCTTCTATCATGAGCACTGGGCATTTTTAAAGTTTCAACTCTTAAGGTCTAGAAATGTCCTAGTTAGGTAGAATAGGCACATGACCTGGATGAGAATAATCAATCTTGAATTGATAATTCCATGATGTCCTTGCCAGTGAAAGATGTGGAGAATAGTGAGCAAAGCAAAATTTTAGTAGCAAAAAGGCAATGTAGACTTTGAATAACTAGATACAATAAGAACAAAAGTTATTTTAACGTATTCTAAAAAATATGGAATTATAATAAGGTAAATGGTATGATATTCTTTCAACCTATGTTCTTTTTAGCTTGATTGCAAATTTGCAATTTTTACTTATTTGGAGGGAAATATCCAAGGGTGCTTCTGCCCTTGTAAGGAACATAATTTCATCAGATTTTACTGCCCTTTCTAAGTCTTGTTCATTGCTTCAGGAAATCTTCTGCCTGCTTTTTTTATGTTTATTTAAAAGTAAATTTGCCTCATATATTCCACATACACAAACCATGTGCATCACCTGTACCTGTGTGACAGCTAAGTTACATGTACTTTCACTAGACTGGCACTGTAACCATAAACTGCTTAAAGCAATTTTAACTGAATTCCTTTTTCAAAGTTTAAATATATCTATAGTGATAGATACTTAAACCAGTAAATATCTGTTGCAGTTTCAGTTATGTAGGGAACAATAAGATTGGAGAATGAAAAGGGAAATAATTGCTTTCTAATTTTCTGACTTAAAAATTAAAACAATAGAAACAGAACAGAGTAAGAAAGTGCAATTAAATGCTTAGCTTTTGGGGGGAGAAGATCCTTTACCCTTCATAATTATTGTTAAAAACTTCACATGCACAAAATTTAACTGCAGAGACAATGCCAGATTTGGATTCTAAATCTGAAACTACCTTGCTGTGTGACCTTCAGCAGGGCCTAAATAAAACACCTTGCATCTCAGCTTTCTCAGCTATCAAGAAGGGATAATAATATCTGTCTTGCCAGGTTGCTTTGAAGATTAGAAATAATCTATGTCAATCAAGTGCCTGGAATATAGAAGGTGATCAATAAAAGTTAGGCATTATGTTTGCTGGTATTCAGATTTTCGTACAGTATAAGAAAAGTCAGAGTAGGAAAAGTCTGAACAAACATGTTCAGAATATAAAATAGAAAATATAAACATCCGTTAATAAAGTTTTGATTAACAGACAAAAGGGAAAATATGCCAGGAAAAGAGGTGAAAACAGAAATGGGCATCTGGAAATCCCTAAAATAGCATAATATAGAAGGAGTGCAGTTATGAAAAGAGACAATCTGCCTAGATTGAGGAACATACCGATAGGAAAACCTGAAATAATGTAAATTAAGTTGTTAATAATAAAAATATTTGGAACAGCAAGTATTGTAACAGCTTAGCATCCTAACTTTCTGGGAAAGTATAAATAGATATTAACTGGCGTCATCCTCTTCCCCCAAAAAGCGTGCTTATCCGTATTCTCTCTGTGTGTTGGAGACAACAACAACTCTTTTCAAGTCTTACATTAAATCTGCTTATTTCTGTGAATATTTTATTTCACCAGTTTTGCAAGCAGAAATTAGAATGCCAAAGACATGTGCACTGCAATAAAGAAGATAAGTGGCCGAGTTGAACATACAGAACCAAGAAAGATCTCACAAATAAGACTTTGACATTCAACAGTGGCACTGAATAATCAATTAGTCAACTCTTCTACCTTTGCTAAGCATAAAGAAATCTTCATTTGAGCAAATGAAGTGAACACCTACTCTGAGGTTTGCTCTGCTGGGTTATGTGTTGGGAAATTCAATAAGTATAGGTTGAGAACTGCCTTCCTATTGCTTTGTATCTAAAAATGCAGTTCAGAAATGAAGTTCTTTATAAATAAAGTAATTATATGATAATATGAGAGAAATAATGTTTAAGTTCTAAAGTGATGGTGTACTCACTAACTAGCTTCTGGGACTGCCATGAAAGACAGCATTGGGGATTATGTATGGTGTGTTGTAGAAGATTTAGATGCTAAATGTCTATACAGTTAACATTAGGTTTGTTTTCAAACATATATCCAAATTAGTCTATGCTGATTGCTAAATGTTTACTGTGCCTGTTCTAAGTCATTCTACAAATATTTATTCAGCATTTCTGAAGTATTGGGTTGTAGCAATAAAGAAGACAGAGACCTCACCTTCAGAGAACTTACATTCTAGTTGAGATAGAATTACTATTAACTATAATGATACTTATATATATAAACATTACAAACATATACACAAAGAAAATAATTTTAGGTACTGACATGTAATAAAGAAAATATGACAGGAAACTCAGAAAGAGACAAGAGTGGGAAGAAGCTTTGACTATCGTCATCAGGGAAGGCCACTTGCATGGGTTGACATTTGTGTTGAGATCTGAATGGTAAGCGGTGCTGAAACTATTGGCTTTATGAGTTGCAGGAACCAGGCAGCAAGTATACACAGAAATGTGTTAAATTAGGATTATATAATGGTCTTCGGGTCATCTAGTACAGCAACCTATATCCTCAAGTTGGCTAAGGATACTCCAAGCTATTTCTCTACAAAGTAACTCACAGATGCCAGAAGTCTAGTGATCTGACTGTGTGAGGCAAAACTTATCCTGTGGACAGACAGCCACACATGGTGCTGGTACATTCTGATAATGGACCAAGAAGTCTCTCAAGACGAACACCTTAGTAAAGCAATCCATCAGTGAGATTTACTCTTTCTCTTGCTCCAATTGCCTAACTAATCTTGCCTAACCAATCTGGACAAAAAGAAAAGAAGGGCAAATGTGGAATCAAATAATAAATACTCTTACATACAGCATGATTTAACCATTTTAAATAACATATAATGCTGTCAACAACCACGTGAGATAAATATTATCAATCATTATTTTATAAATAAGGAACTGAGGTCCAGATAATTTAGGAAAATTGCTTAATACACAGGCAGTCTCCCTCAGGAGTTCATGCTCTTAGTGACTGGGCTATGCTACCCGTCTAAAATAAATAGGGAAGGTTTATGGTACATATTAGCTTAAGCTAGAAATGTAGGCAAAATTTTGGGGAAAAATATGAGCATCGCATGGAGAAATAATTCAATGATTAGGGTACAAACATGAGAATTTCTACAGTAGTGAATACAGTATAACTGAAGCATTAAGTTGATGTTGACAATTATTAACTCAGAATACTGCTACTCGAAGTATGGTCCATTAATAGCCTGTTTGAATTATTTTGTTGCTGATTCACCATGAGACAAGAAGCTGGTGCCAGAGTAGAAATCAACTATATCACTAAGCATACCAGTTGCTTTCCTTGAAATTTTGTTTTTATGTTGTAACAGAATGTTCTTTTTGAAACAAGCAGTGCATTGATTCACATTCTTGCACAAGCTCCTTATCTTCTCATAGACAAGTACTTTGAAACACAGTGAGCTAGAGTATAGGTGATGTTGCTGTAATTATGCCATTCAAAAATACATTGGCTAAATAAAATGAAAATGTATTTTTCACTCATGTAACTGTCCAGAATTAAGCAGGCAGTCTAGGAGCCGCAGACAGTTCCACTCCACATGATCACCCAGGGCCTCAGACTGATAGGCTCTTTAACATATGGCTTCCACTTGAGGTCAAGTTACATGCTGCAATCTAGCCATTTTACAGCTGGTGGTAAGTTGGAAAGGAGAAATCCAGGGAGTGTGGCTTTATTTTTGAGGCTACTTCATATCATTTTGTCTCACTTTCTATTGGACTGAAATTAATATGAAGAAAGCTACATTGAAGAAAGAGTGTGAAATATACTCTCTAGCTGGGAATCTGTATAATAAGCTAAATAGGGGATATTCCATTCTCGACTGAAGAAATGAAGAATAGATAGTTCAGCCTTCTCTGCCACAGTGAAAAATATGGTTAGTTGAACTAAAACTATACCATATGAGTATATGAGATGGAACACTGAATAAAAAGATGGCAGAAAATGGAGATACCAGTTAAAACAAAATTTCAGTTATGTAAATTAAATAAGGAATGTCATTTACTGGCTTCTAATTAATTCCTTTTATCACAGTTTCCATAGATGAATTTGTAGAAAAACCCAGGATCTGTAACCTAATTTTTTCCAAGGTAAATTCTAACATAATATGGTTGTCATTACACGTTACTGATCCTTTTATATTGTACTTCAGCCTTGTTCCAATGAGAGCAGGGATAGAAATGTATTTGAGTCAAGAGTGTCTTTTAATTTTATAGAGTATGAATATGAATAGCTGTTGCCATAGGTAGTGTTCCCTAGAAGCAGAATGTGAGAGATTCTATTGCAAATGATTTAAGAAATGCTTTCAGGAAAAACCTATAAGGGAGACTGTGAAACTGAAAAGATGGGAAAAGAGCTGAGCAAAGATGTCATCTCTGATAAAGCCTAGCCTCACCTGATCTGCAGAGAGAGAACTAGTCACAGGCAAATTGTCTCACCTTGAGGCAAGCAGGTCAGTCTTCAATACCCCTGCATCCACTGGAGGTGGGCTATCCCCTGAGAGTGAGGAGGGGATAGAGTTTGATTTCCAGTCAGGTGGATTCTATTAGCCAGGGAGAATTCTCAATCCCCCAGTTGGGGGAAATAGCAGCTGGCAAAGTTCAGAGAAGGAGTGGAGGGTTTGCTGTAGTCTGAAAAGAGGATGCTTTCAGTGGAGAAAAGAGCATCCACCACACTCTACTCTGTACATGCCCAGTTTCATTTGTTATGTTCACTCCAACCAGACACATTTTTTCTCATGATTCTATAAACTTCATGCCTGGGGAAATTTATAAGAGGAGAATTATTGTGAGAAACTGTAACACAATTGCTGTTTTTGGTCCCAAAGATGAAATCAGTGATTATTTTCTCCCGTTTTGTCTCCAATTCTGTATTTTCCCCCACCTTTGGCTAGCATCTCTGCTGGCCTAGAAAAAATACTGGGTGGGTCAGATACAGTCTTAGGACTGGAGGAAGTAGCAGCAGTGGTAGTTTGTCTCATTAACTCTCCTGTAAATTTCTTTAGGAGAAAGGCTGTGTTTAGATAAAGCTAACTTAAGGAGTACACTATGGTAGTCCATTCTGGCACCCCCATCTAGCACTTATCAGGCAGTGGATGCAGTACTTTCCCATTTACAGTTATAACTGGGTGAGGAAGTACCAACAAGCAACTTAGTGAATTATTTGAATGCCAAAGATTTTTCTCCCTGTTCTCACTACATAGTAGCTATTCTAATTCTTCATGATTATGTGGGTCAATTACCCCTACCAGGATGGTAACTCATTTCCATGTCTGCCAATCTACTGGCAGAAGAAGTCCAAAGTGACCAGATAGGAGTTTCAGCTTTGTGTTTGGTGAGCCTCTTCCCATGTCTGCCGGTGGAATCTTCCCTGCTACGGGAGCTAGATTTCCTAGATCCACCAACCTTAAAGTTACGAGGAACGAAAGCACACATTCTCCAAGTATATCATCGAGAATCCTGGTGAGGGGGTCCATTGCTACACCAACTCCTGGACTCAAATACACAACTCTTTGGACAAAGGGGACAGTAGAGGCACCTGTTGGTGATAATAGTGTATTCCTTAAATAAAAACTATTTGTTGGACACCACCAACTAACAGTCTATGATTTAAGGAGTACACTATATCCTCAAGCTGGTGCCTCAACTGTATCTTTTAAGTGGCCTTTCCATCACTCTCGGGCAAGCAACTTGTAGAAAGTGGGGTATGTTAATAGGACTTTCAGGGCCATATGCCTGCTGCCATGCTTCCTTTACCAGAAAGAAGTTTCCCTTATCTCAAGCAATAGTACATAAGATAACATGTCAATGAGTCATATACTCTGTGAGCCCTCGCATGGTGGTGATAGCCAGGGCTATGTGGGCAGAGAAGGCAAGTCAATATTTGGAATACATGTCAAACCTGATGTAGGCGAATCATGCCCTTTTCATTATCAAAGTTTCCAATATAATCAATGTTTCACTAAGTGGCAGGATAATGCTATTTCTGAGATTTGAAAGTATTTGCTGTTACTGTCAGGTCAGATATTCAGCACTGGCAGTAACTACAGAAGACATAGGGGAAAGAGGTCCATGCATGGCTTTCACCTGTGCTGCCATGGTTACTCTATTCATGAGCCATTTGCATTAGCTCTGGTTTAGTTGACAACAGAGGTTAGGCAACATGTAGGAATGTTGTAACCCGGCTGAATCATACTGCTCTCTTGGTTGTCAGTGCCTCTTCTACATAAAATGCTCTCTGGTGTACATTAATGTATAATACAAAGATCATCACACACTTTGGACACTATCATAGGTCCATCCACTATCATAGGTCCATCCACATGCCTCTTTCTTAGAACTTCCTATCTTAATTTTCCTAGCTCGTTCCTTCAAGTTGCCTGTCCTGTCCATCCTATGCCATTTATTCATCTCTGCTCGTTAGTTTGTCATATCCTTACCTTTGGCTATAAGTCTATCCACAAAGCAAACAAAAAGCAGATGACTAGGTACACTGCCCACAACTCTGACAACTGAAAGAGTTCCATTAACCAGCGATTTTTAGAAACCCCTCTGAATGGAACTGTAGTGCCACCAAAGTCCATTTTAGTCTTCTACTAACATATGGGTTAACCCATCTGCAAACCAAGCCTGGGTTTCTCCTCTTTGTCAGCAGGTTATAGGAACTCTTCACAAAACTAACAATGAGCTAATGGAGAAGCATCAGTGCAACAGTGAGGGTGACATAGAGTCATGGGCCACTGATTTGTAAGTGGCCCCTGGATCAGCCTGACACTGATCCCAGATATACCATTCCCATCTTACAACGAATTGTTGCTGGACATACCTGAACTTATGATTTGATAGGTCTATCACTACTCAGTTCATGGTGGGTCGTTATGGCCACTTGATCACATTAATGACTCATGACAAACACTCTCTTCCATAGCACTCTCTTCTTGTATACAGCAGTATACAAGCGCTATGGTTTGCATAATATGATTCAGATAGTATGGCTTTGCTACAGAACCTTAAAAGTGTACATTGTGATTCTTTTCAAGTACTTGCCAGATATTCCACATGGCATCCATTTGTATCATTGATGCCATAGTATCATGAATCTTCCAGCATATAAAGCCCAAGTGTGAGGGTGGCTTGTACTTCAGCCTTACCTACTGCATACCCCTTTCTTGCTCTAGGTCCCATCCTAAACTTGAAGCTATGTATATCACTCAGTAAATGCGCAGAGAAATATTTCCTAGCACTGTGCTACCTCTTAGCAGTAGGAGTTGCAATGTACAACTTACACTTTGCGTCATGAATGGGATTTCCCAGTGTGCTCAAGATGTCCAGACCACTGAAAGCTTAAAAGATGGCAGGTTCCTAAAACTTTGTATGTTTGTCTTCCATCCTCTGTGGTGCATGTGTTTTATCAAGGCAGCCAGAGTAATTTCCACTTATTTGTCAGGTCCAAATATCGTGTCATCAATATAGTGGGCCAGTGTTAGGTTCTGCAGAATGCGAGGGTGATACTGGTCCCTTCAGTCTATATAATGACACTGGGAAGAATCGGCTTAAGCATTTAATGGATCTCCTGTTTTAATTGGATAAAATTATATTTTGTGCTAGAATAAAATGATATTGAGAAGTCTATGATTTTACAGCACCTATATTTGGCAAAATGGTTAAAAGAATCATAATTAGAGAAAAATCACTTGACAAGTGTTATATTTAAAAGTATTTGTCAAAGAAAAACATTCTTAATGGAAAATAATTGTGAAAATATTTGGTCTCTAATATTTAGACATTTTAATATTAAAAAAAATTACAATTGAAAATTTGCCTATCAGCCAGGCACAGTGGCTCATGCTAATCCCAGCACTTTGGGAGGCTGAGGCCAGAGAATCACTTCAGGCCATGAGTTCCAGACCAGCCTGAGCAACATGGCAAAACCCCATGTCTACCAAAAAAATCAAAAATTAGATGGGCATGGTGGTACATGCCTGTAGTCTCAGATACTCTGGAGGGTGAGGCAGGAGAATTGCTTGAACCTGAGAAGAGAAGGTTGCAGTGAGCCAAGATGGCACCACTGCACTCCAGCCTGGGTGACAGAGTGAGACTGTGTTGAAAAAAAAAAAAAAAAAAAACAGAAAGAGAAGGGAATGGAAGGGAAGGGAAGGGAAGGGAAGGGACTTATTTGAACTCCCTCTCCAGCTAAAAATACAGTGGCTTACAGAGAAGAGTAATTTGAGTGTCAACACTTTCACATTTATTAACTATGAAATGCACTTTGAGAAGGATTGCAGACAATTTTATAGAAAGGCAAAACATAATAATATCATATTGAAGACAATCATTCTTCAGAAGAACTTTGGCGACACGGTATTAAAGAAAGATGTACCTAAAGAATTGATTAATATCACCAATGGCATTCTTCACAGAAATACAAGAAATAATAATAAAATTAACATGGAACCACAATGGACCCAGAATAGCCAAAGCCATCCTAGGCAAAAAGTACAAAATAGGAAGAATCACATTACTTGACTTCAAATTAGGAACCAAAATGCATGGTACTGGCATGCAAATAGACACACAGACCAATGAAACAGAATAGACCATCCAGAAATAAACCCTTACTTCTACAGTGAACTCATTTTCACCAAAGATGCCAAGAATATACACTGGGGAAAAGATAGATTCTTCAGTAACCAGTACCGGAAAAACTAGATAGCTGTATGCAGAAGAATGAAACTAGACCCCTATCTCTCGCCATACACAAAATGAAATTAAAAAGGATTAAAGACTTAAAACTAAGACCTCAAACTATAAAACTACTAAAATAAAACATTGGAGAAACTCTCCAAGACATTGGTCTGGGCAAAGATTTCTTAAGCAATACCCCACAAGTCCATGCCAAAGCAAAAACGGGCAAATGGGATCACATCAAGTTAAAAGACTGCACAGCAAAGGAAACAATAAAGTTCAGAGACAAACCAAAGATTGTGGTAAAATATTTACAACTACCTATCTGACAATGGATTTTTAACCAGAATATGTAAGGGACTCAAACAACTCTACAGGAAAAAATATCTAATAATCTGATTTAAAAATGGGCAAATAATCTGAATAGACATTTCTCAAAAGAAGACATACGAATGGCAAATTAGTATATGAAAAGGTGCTCAACTTCACTGATCATCAGAGAAACGCAAATCAAAACTACAATGAGATATCATCTCACCCCAGGTAAGACATATCTTATCCAAAAGACAAGTAATAACAAATGCTGGTTAAGATGTAGAGAAAAGGGAACACTTGCACACTGTTGGTGGGGATGTAAATTAGTACAGCCACTATGGAGAACAGTATGGAGGTTCCGCACAAAACTAAAAATAGAACTACCATGTGATTCAGCAGTCTAACAGTATGATTATTAAAAATATTGTACAAAAGAAAGGAAATCGGTCAGGCGTGGTGGCTCACGCCTGTAATCCCAGGACTTTGGGAGGCTTTGGGAGGTGGGCAGATCATGAGGACTTTGGGAGGTGGGCGGATCATGAGGTCAGGAGATTGAGACCATCTTGGCTAACACAGTGAAACCCCGTCTTTACAAAAAATTAGCCAGGTGTGGTGGCACAGCCTGTGGTCCCAGCTACTCGGGAGGCTGAGGCAGGAGAATCACTTGAACCTGGGAGGCGAAGGTTGTAGTGAGCCGAGATTGTGACATTGCACTCCAGCCTGGGCAACAAGAGCAAAACTCTGTCTCAAAAAAAAAAAAAGTAAGAAGAAGAAGAAAGAGAAAAAGAAAGGAAATCAGTATATTGAAGCGATATCTGCACTCCCGCATTTATTTCAGCACTATTCATAGTAGCCAAGATTTGGAAGCAACTTAAGTATCCATCAACAGAGAAATGAATGAAGGGAATGTGGTACTTACACACAATGGAGTACTGTTCAGCCATGAAAAAGAGTAAGATTCTGTCATTTTCAACACCATGGATGAAACCTGAGGATGTTACGTTAAGTGAAATAAGCCAGGCACAAAAAGGCAAACTGCACATGTTCTCATGCATTTGTGAGAGCTAAAAATTAAAACAATTGAACTCATGGAGATAGAGCATACAATGATGGTTACCAGGGGCTGGGAAGGAAAGTGGAGGTGGTGGGAATGGGGATTGTTGATGAGGGAAAAAATATAATTAGATAGAATGAATAAAATCTAGTATTTAATAGCACAACAAAGTGACTACAGTCAACAATAATTTGTTTTACATTTAAAATAACCAAAAGCATAAAATTAGAACATTTGTAATACAAGAAATGATAAATGCTTGAGGTAATGGATACCCCATTTACCCTGATGTGATTATTATATATTGTATGCCTGTATCAAAATATCTCACGTATTTCAAAACTATATATACCCACTATGTAGCCATAAAATTAAAAATTAAAAAATCAAAAATTAAGTGAAAAAGGAACTGATTAAAGTACAGAAATATGAACCATAAATGTTTTTCCTTCTTGTTTCATTGTTAATATTGGGATAATAAATATAAAAATAGAATGTTTTAATTTCCAAGGTATATGTTTTTAAAAAATATGTTTACTTGTGACAATCATCTTGAATATAATTATTGTGTAGATCACCAATATAATAAAACCAATACAGTGGTCAATAAATATTTCAAAAATGTTATCCTTTTAATTTTAAAAGCCCTTTTGATTCTCAAAAGTGTAATGATTTTGATAATAAATTAGAGTCAGCCAGATAGAATGAAATAAAAACTGGCACCAGAAATGTAGCTTAGATGGGCATAATATTGGACCAATGGATACATTGGGTATGTAGAGTCTGAAATTTCCTCACCATATCTATACAAAAATGATACATTTGCAATATAAAACCTTAAGTCTAGAGCTCAGGAGGGAGGTAGAGGCTGGATGCTGATCTAGAAGCTATCAGCTTATAAGATGTGACCAATCTATAGGAGTATCTGAATCAAAACATGAAATGAAATGAACAGGAAAAGTTGGCCAAGTCTAGAATTCAAGGATAGCATTCCAGCCTCTAGGGAGAAAAAACAGGAATGATTAGGGAGGACACAGTAATATGAGTAACTATGATGAAACCAGGTTAAGTGAAGTCCTCTGATATATAGACATAAAACATAAACCAAGAGATAGAGTAGTATCACAAGGATTAGAGCCTTGTCAAACACTGAAAGATGATAACAACAGGAGGGACTTGATGCTGAGTCCCAGCCTTGAGATAAGGAAGATGCCAATAACTTTATTTTAAAAAGATTTGGAAATCAGAGAACCAGAGTGAGGTCTAACTCCAAGTTCTAAGGTATTAGGCAAGAATTTGATTCCATCTTTTGAACAATTTTTAGAGAACAGAGCCAGATAGTCATTACACTGTAAGGTTACTTATTCTTCCTTCTTGCAGAATCCATGTGATGATAAACGACACAAAGACATCTGGTCCAGAGAGAAAACCTGTGACCACTTACCAAAATTTCTCGTAATTGGTCCACAAAAAACAGGTAAAAATAGCCAATTGTGCTACTTATATCCTTTTTCAAAATATTTTATGAAATACATTGTTACATGGAGTTATCAGATTAGATTTTTCTTTGTGAAATATTTAGCTATCCATGCAAGTTTATTATTTGAAGTGCTTTTCATCTCCATGAATTGCATTTATACCATGAACCTCAAGAGGATCTTAAAGTTGCCCACTAATTAGCCTTAAACACTAAATTCTTTAGGAACTTTAAAACTGTTCAACATACATGTCAAATTTGGAAAACTTTGAACTTATGTGTCACAGTTGTTGTACCTCATCTTTAATTGTTACTTTTTTGGCTTTCATTAATTTCAATGGCAATTTATAAAAACATGTTTTGGCCTGATTCAAACTATTTTATCTGGTACATAAGCCTTTGAATTGATTTTTGTTCTGAGCCACTGCCATGATTACTTTTGAATATTTTACATGTGTGATTTTTTAAAAAAATTAATCATTAGGTATTAGCATGGTATGGACTTACTCTCTGAAACACTTGAAGTTCATCAGGTATTTTTTCCTTGGTATTTTCTCCTTGGTATTTTCTCATGCACTGAAGGACAAGTGTATAAGAATGCAGTAAAAGAGAGTGAAAGTATTTCACCAATGACATGACACTTTCAATTAGAATATTTTATACTTTCTTCAGTATGTGACAGTTTTATACACTTTGCTCATGTCCTGATTAAAGTTTTTATTGAGTTGCTGTATTTTGAATTCACTGCTTTGACTAGAAGAAGCATTTTCATCAGTGAGTGCACAAACCATAACAGAAAACAAAGAGTCTCAATAAATAAGCCTGGCCCAGATGAAGATATTTGTAATACAAGTAAGTAGATGATTTTAAAAGTTGTGGGCAAAATTTCCAGACTATTAAATATTGGTTGTTGAAATCTTTTCTTCCTCTAGGAATATAAATTGTATTACAACAGTAAGTTAACACATGTGCAGGGAGGGGAAAGAGCAGCACATATTTTCAGATAGATCACTTTTGTTGTTGTTTAAAATGTACATTAATTTTCTACCAACTCCCTTACAGCATTGCTAACTCTGGAGTGACTACTAAAGACATAAAACACCCCTGTGTTGTAAAATTGTATTAAAAATCTAATAGAAAGATGTATCCCCTATCATTTGTCATTGAATGTTATTATGTTTTACTTCTGTGAGAAAATTACAGATTAGTAACTATAAATCTATTTTTCTTTCTTGTTGTTTGCATTCATAAAGACATTAAGCTATACCTTTAGATTTCCATATTTGACCTACCAGTATGGAAATGATAAAGCTTTTAACTGGTTTTGGCTTTCCTAAGACAAACAAACAAATAAGATGTTAAAACAAAGGAATCAGACGGCAATAATATTTCACAGGCTATGAAAATATTATTCTAATATAAAAATGGTGGTAGTAATTCTTAAAATCCAATTGTAGAAGTCTGAAGTCATAGTTTGTTCTTATTACTTCAGTTGGCAAAACACCCAGTGCTGACAGAGACTATAAATTCACTGCAGGGGGGGGTCACAAGTACGTGCTGCCAATCTGCCCTTACATGCAAACTTGTCTTTCAATGACGTAAACGTGGTGCATGCATCTCTTACAATAAGCATGAGGTACGAAAGTGGTTCCCAAACTCCTGTTTGCTCAGTCGTTGTGAGGTGAGAATGGAAAAACGTGATATTTCACTTTGCCATTGCTGAATCCTAGAAGAGATTCCTGTGGGCTGAAATTCGGTCGGGGAATGAGGAAGGGGAGAAGAGAAGTAGGCAGAGATGATGGACATAGACTTAGAGACCTTAGACTTAAGGGACTCAAAGTTCAAATCATAGTCCCTTGTGAGCCTTTGAACAGATATTCATCCTTCATCATTCAGAGTCAAATTCTGGTATTGTCAATGTAAAAAGAGGATTTGCATAGGGTTACATTTAGCACAACCGTTATAAGAGCATAACTCATTGGCCTTAGATCTTTCAGAAGATCAGTGTTCACATTGTCAATATTAATGTCTCATGATTTGCCTGGCTTATCCCAGTACATTAAAACTAAGGAGGAGTTGATTGTATATAAAATAGAATAGTTTCTAGTAGTATAGGATTTTTCCTCATCTTCCATGAAATATTTATATTAAAGAAATTGATATAAAATGAAATGAGGTAAAAGAAATTGATAGAAAATTAATGTCAAGGATAGATGAAAAATTTAGGTGATAATTTTTAAAATGTACATTTTGAGTTAGTGGGCCCAGATTTTATGGCTGATTACATGAATATCAAGCCACATTTTTTCTGTTCCTAGATGAGAGTGCTTTCTCTCTCTTCCCTATCAGATACCTCTTGATGTCCCTTAAGGTCCTGGAGGCATGAAGATATAGTGTTCAGAACATAGAGGCTTTGGCTTTCTTAGGCCAGGGGAGATCTGGGTACAATTATGTGACAAACAGGGTAATTAAACATTTCTACTTACTACCGAGTGAAGCTATAAAGTATCTATATTTAGATAATCAACAACTAAAGAATGTTTTTTATCTGTGCCATGCATTCATCTGCCTTCAATACCTTAGGAATATTAAACTATCAGTTTTCTTATTTGTGTCTTGTGTGTCTCAAATATCTCTTTCTCTTCACCCCCCTTATGAAAGTGTTATCTTGAAAAGTATTTAAAAAAAAAAAACTTCTGGATTTCATGTTTCCTTCCAGCTTCTACTCTTGCTAATTCATTTCCCTAGAACATTTTTTGTTTTTGCTCTTTTCACATTTTCTCCTTTTTAAACTCCTGTTATATTTAGGAGTAAACCATGTGAGCTCTTGAGGATGCCCCTCGTCCCTCACAACTATTACATCTGTATTTTTCAGTGTGGTTGAGAGATTTCTCCTGTCTAAACTTTAGGACTCTAATTTAGTTCTTAACCAGTTCTGTCTCCTTCTTTCTTTTAATCAAGTTTGTATAATTTGATTTCATATTTGTTATTCCTTAAAAGTCTTTTTAAATTAGTAATTATATCTCCCTAGGGCATTTATTAATTTTGCCATCTTATTTCGCACAGAGTCTTTCATTCTAGGTGTTTTAACATGTCTTCCATCAAGGTGGTTGTTCCCCATGGATCTGTTGTTACGTTCTTCCCTTTAGCTACTCATTACCTCTTGGTGGCCATGTAAAGCTCTGAGGATCTAAAAGGGCAGCAATCTCATTAATACTCAAAGCGTGGTAGCCTTTGCTCATATGAGCTTAAGGTATATGTGAACAAAATGCCAATTATCTGCTGGCCTTGTCTACTTCCAGATCCTAGTTGCAATGATAGTTGTTCTGCCAGCCCACCTATGTAGCTTGTCTGCAGCTCTGTTAGGGCTAGGACATCTAACAACTGCTGCTCACTCCAATGTATCACAGAACAGTTTACCTTTTCCAGAAGAAAAGTCTTGATTTATGAGAGTTATGATGACCCAGTCACTTCATGAGTTCTTTCTGCTATAGCTGCCAGTCTCTGGCCTGGCTCTGAGGGAAATAAGGTTCAGAGATTACATTTGGGACTTCTGCAATGTGCACACAGGTGGTTTCTATCAGCCAGTCTGTTCTATCTAGTGTTCCAATTATCAGACTTGATTGTCATATTTTGCCAGAGAAGTCATTGAAGCAGCCATCTTTCGAGAGTCCTGCCTTCTTCTTTCAACCTTGCTGTGTAACACTTAGGTTTTTAAGGAAAAGTGTTAGAATACATATCCTCCTAGAATCTGTCACTGATTTCCCAAGTCTAAATCACCCATTTTCTCATATATTGGAAAGGTTCGCTGGTCTTCTCTCATTATGGCACCTGTCACACTACATCACAATTACTTGCGTACTTGTCCAAGTCCACACATGGACTTTAAGTTCATTGAGGGCAGCAAATGTGTTTTCTTAATCAAGAGTTACTTCCGGACCATACACAGAGTAGCACATCAACTTCTGTTAAGCAGTTTGATTTCATTCATCTGAATTTCAATGCTAATTGAAGACCCACCAGTTAAGATACCGTGCCTAATGATAAAGATGGAGACAGAAGGACCCATGCCCTTCATGCGTTAACCACTCACCTGACTCCTGTAGGAAAGTTGAGCTGCATGACTTCCGCAGTGCCACACTACCTGCATCATCAGTCTGCTTTACTTTGGCCATGTGCTAATATTAAATCAGGCATTTTGATAAACAGAATCATGAAGACTAAAAATAGAACACTTAGATTGTGGCTGCATGGAATGCATCTAGTTGATTTTAAGGAAATCATTTTGACCCTGGAAATAGTTGATTATTTTAATATTACTTTTTGAGCAAAAATATGCTAAAATAATATTTTGTCTCTTATTGCCATATAACCTTTTACCTTCTTTTTTGTAATAGGAACAACTGCACTTTATTTATTTCTTCTTATGCACCCTTCAATCATCAGCAATCTCCCTAGTCCAAAGACATTTGAGGAAATTCAGTTCTTTAATGGCAACAACTACCACAAAGGAATAGACTGGTAAGAAAAATAACAAAAAATAAATTTCATTATTAACACATGCTCAATCACTGCAGAGCAATTACAGATGTATGTGTGGCATCTGCATAATTACAGGATAAATTTGTTATGCTCAATTCTACCACAGTGAATTAGAAATTAATTTATAATGATAATATGTTTAATCAGTGTTGCCTATAATGTGATTTGGACAGTGCAATAATGGTAATATTTTTCTGCTAAATTAATATGATTGAATAAAAAACATGGGATATATTTCATCAGAATTATTCATAAGGGTATTTAAAATTCTCTTTAAGCATAGCATTATTTAACTGTGCCTAATTTTTTTCTGAACACATAATTTGTCTTCACAACGTTTGAAGCAACAAATAAATCAGTAGTTTGTTTTATTTTGTAATTCGTGACATATCTTCATTAACCACATAAACTATAAGTTTTATTATAATATAGGCTGACATTTGTCATGCAAATAATAACAGGACATTTTCAAAACTATATCAATTCTAGTCACACAAGCACATAAAATATTAAGTAACACATGATAAATTATGAAAAAAATAAAATCACAGTATTTACCCTAAACTAAAATAGAATAAACCTGATATTGGAAATGATTTTCACTCTGGTGATTTTTTCTAGCTCTATTCCAATTTTTCAAGAAAACATGGTCCTGAATTTAATTTCTAGTTCACAGGTATATAAAGCAAATCTCACCTGAGGAAAATTCCCCTCAATGCACACATCTGCAGCATGTAAGTTTGTGTGTCATCATCATGCATGAACCTGTTTGCAATGAAAGACACATTTTTTTAAGGTACAGCTAGGATCAGGGTTGGGCAGGTGCAATACCGGTGAGCAGATCAAGGTTCCCATTGTTGTTAGAGATGTGTCGACTCTGCATCTAGGACATTATATCCTACCTTACTTTTAAAAGGCTAAATAACCTTTGGAATTGCATGCAGGTTATTAAAAGCAGAACGGCAATTTTCTCTGATCTGTGAGCCCAAATGGAACACAAATTGTTTAGCAGGAATATAGATGAGACTCTTCACCACTCCGCATTTGGGAAACATAATAACAAATGTCAAAGAGGGAAATAAGTGTCTTATATGAATTCTTAATTGCTCTTATTATTTGTTTCTAGAACATTTGAGGATGAGAGAAGTGATGAGCTGTAAGGAGGGTTACACACATAATTAAAGACTTGTGCTGAATTAACCTCAGAACATATTGATTCCATAAACCACACGCAGAGGAACGTTTTGACAGCATATGGAGGAGGGAACCTATTGAGGCACCACAGGATCAACTGGCAGGAAATATCCCCTTAATTATTCTAGATAGACTATAAAGTGTTCACATTGCTACATATACTACAAATTATAAAGAAATTAAGAAGCAATAGAACCGCCATGCCTTAAAATTGTTGGTGTTTTATAGCTATTCAGACTTACAGATTTTTCTGTCTTGTGAACTTTAATCTCATCGAATAATTTCTGCATTCAAATTTGCAAACATAAATTTACTATTTTTAAATATCAACTAAACAATATAGTGTAATTTGCTGTTTGCTACAGTCAAATGGTATTTCTGGAATTGGCGTTTTATAGCACAGAACATCAGCCCAAATGTATAGTACTTTTCCTTTGACCCTTATTGGCCTACCTATTTCACCTCACTCCTTCCCATGCCCAAAATGAGTCATTAGAAGAGGAATATTTTGGGTTGTCTTCATAGTCAATGTGTATAGAATATCTATTATTTAAACTATAACAGCATAATAATCAGAAATAGCTATAAATGAATATTAAAATGTTCCAATTATTTCACATTCAGAATATGGCAAGAAAAATTATTTTCAGATTAATTAATTGTCTTTCTCTGCCTTCAGGTATATGGACTTTTTCCCTACACCGTCCAATGCTACAAGTGACTTTCTGTTTGAAAAGAGTGCTAATTACTTCCATTCGGAAGAAGCTCCCAAACGAGCTGCATCTCTTGTCCCCAAAGCCAAGATCATCACCATCCTCATTGACCCCTCAGACAGGGCATACTCTTGGTACCAGGTATGGTCAGTAAAAAAATCGGCTAAAAGCATTTTGTTATAGCTTAAATGGAGGCAATGAAAAATAACCAGAATAGAACCTAAACATACGAAAAGTCAAATGTAATAATATCTAAAGCCCCACCCCCTCCCCCACCCCGCCAAAAAATATGAGAAATAGGAGCTGAATATTTAACTCACACCAAGTTGGGCAAGGACTTTCAGGCATAAAAATAATTATTTAAAAAATCACACATCACCAAAGAATTAATAGATTTCTTAAGCTATATAAACATGTAGAATGCTGATTTATAAAAAAACAACAAATTTAAAAGTCAGTATCTGGAGTAACAATACATGATAAATGGCATAGTGCTTTATTTTATAAAAGTTTCCCCCAAGTTAATAAATAAATAAAATATCACAGTAGAAAAATGAGCAAAATGAACAAAAGGCACAGCTAAACAACCACACACAAAAAAACAACTGTCCAACAATTTATGTGAAAATAATCAACCCAACTGGAGACCAGGTCTCACTCTATTACCCAAGCTGGCATGCAGTGGCATGATCATAACTCACTGCAGCCTCTCCCTCCTGGGCTGAAGTGATCCTCCTGCCTCAGCCTCCCAAGTAGCTGAGACTACAGGCACACACCACCACACCCACCTATTTGTTTTATATTTTTTGTAGAGATGGGGTTTCACCATGTTGCCCAGGCTGGTCTTGAACTCCCAGGCTCGAGCAATCCGCCAATCTCAGCCTCCCAAAATTTTGGGACTACAAGCATGAGCCACCAAGCCCAGCCCATTCTTTTTTTAGTATCTTGACAACAATTGTGATGTTTTTCTCTGCTGGCAAGAAAGTGATTACAAAGGTTCTCAAGTGTTCCAACAGAAGGTACACTTAGGATATTTTCTGAAAACTCATTTGGCAATAATTACAAAAAAGGATGTAAAGATCTTTCAGTGATGTGATTCCCCTTCTGTAATTGATCATAAGAGAAACTTCAAAAGGAGTTTAGAAGCATTTAGAAGCTTCAAAATGTTTAGGAACATTGCAGCACTATCTACAAAAATAATAACAAAAGGAAAGTGTTCATTGACATAGATTTTTGTCATACTAAAATGGAATATTCTGCAGCAACATTTAACTGCGGTTTTAATTAATAAAATAGTAATTAAAAGTTGTTTGTCTATTGTTTAGATATTAAATAATTATAATGATATGTAATTAAACATTGTGAATGTACTGTGAGGAAGTATGTCAAGGTGCTCTGAAAGCATTGTGTAAGAAAATAAACTTAAGACCTAAAACTGAAGGACAGGTAGATATTCCCTGAGTGAGAATAGAAGGAAGGTGGAGTAGAGGATACAGTATATGTTAAACACATTGGATATAAAGAATAATTGCACATTTAAAAAGCTAGAAGAAATTCCATGTGGCTAGTGGGAAAATTCTAGGTAGTGACCTATAGGAGTTGCAGCTGAGAGGCACACTAGGGCTAGAACCATGTGGCTGCTGCCATTTGTTGAGCAACTGAAAGCCTTTGAAAAACGGTAGTCAGTGTGTGACTACCAGATTGTCTTTTACAATACATCAAATTATCTGCTATTTGAAGAAACTGGAATAGGACAAATGACTCTCTGGAGAAATCACACTTGAGGCTATTGCAATAGACCTACTGAGATATGGAAGTGGTGTAGACAAAAATGGCGAGTAGAAGCTGAATGAAGAATAAGTATTCAGAGATATTTAGACATTAAAATCAACAGAATTTGGTGAGAACATAGTGTTAAGGATGAAACAAATTTCCAATCTGGGCACCTAGATGATGGCCACACATTCCCATGAAAAAAGAATCGCTGCAGTATACAGGAGGGGGTGGGGTGGGGAGGGAGGTAGGGACTAAAAAATTGTAGATTATGATCATGATGAATGAAACCCTTCATTATCAAAAGAACAGTAAAGTCAGCTGACAGTCTCAGAGAAGTCTGAGCTAGAGGCAGATATTTGTGAATCAGAGGTATGAAGCCATGGGCATGTAAATGGTGAAATCACCTAAGAGTTTAGAGATGAAAAGTGCAGAGCAGGATGAGGCACCAAGAAAGACAAGAAAATATAGCCAAAATAGAAGAAAAAAATTCAGGAGTGCAGTGGCACTGAATGGAAGGGAAGGGAGAGCTGCCAGATGGAGGGGTGACAATTCCAAAAAGCTGCTAAAAATTCAAACGGTTAGGCAAAGCGAAAGATGTGGAGGGAAGTGGAGCCCTTAGCAAGAGAGTAAAAAGAGCAAAGCCAGATGGATTTTGGTGAAGAAAGAAGTAACTGGGGGTGAAGAAATAGAGGCAGCACCTGCGAAAGACTCCAAAAGCATGATTTTGAAGGGGTAAAACAGGACATTGGTTTATTACATAGAAGTAGAAGTGGATTGAGAAAACATGATCTGTAGTAGTGGTGATTTGATAAGTCATTTCCAAAGAAAAAGAGAGGTTAAAGTCCCAGAAGAGAAAATAGGTAACCAACTCTGTGAAGACACAGGAAAGAATGGGTATAGGAAATGGCTTAGATGGTGGGACCAGGGGCAACCCTGCCTCTATTCCGAGTTCTTAACTTTTCTTAAGTTGAGATTCTTCTAGCTGTCTGATGGTTCCTATGAGTGTTTCAGAAATATATTTTAAAAGCATAAAACTAAATATATATACAAAAGAAACTGCTATGTTAATGTGAAATACTTTTTCAATTAGTAACAAACTTTTTAATTAAATCATCATATGCTAAGTTCTAATGATGAGTCTAGTACTATAATAACTTTGAAATAGTAGTGACCATAAGCAACATTTTGATATATCTAAGACACCAGTAATGGGATATAAAATAACTGATTTTTACTGGTGGTAAAATCACAATCACAGTACAATAAATACTGTGGCTGTTGTCTACATTCATTCCATTCAGTAATTACTGAAAACAAAGATTTTTGTTGTTGTTGCTTTTTTTGTGTGTGTGGAGTCTCACTCTGTCGCCCAGGCTGGAGTGCAACGGCGTGATCTCGGCTCACTGCAACCTCCACCTCCCAGGTTCATGCCATTCTCCTGCCTCAGCCTCCCGAGTAGCTGGGACTACAGGTGCGTGCCACCACGCCCGGCTAATTTTTTGTGTTTTGTTTTTGTTTTTGTTTTGTTTTTTTAGTAGAGACGGGTTTTCATCGTGTTTTCACAAATCTGACCTCGTGATCCGTCCTCCTTGACCTCCCAAAGTGCTGGGATTACAGGCGTGAGCCACCATGCCCTGCCACAGAGTATTTTTGTCGTTTTTCTTTTGCTGATCCAAGTTCGTAGACACACTGTATTCTATCAACAGGCCTACGTTTAAGAATCCCTGGGTTGAAACTTAAGGGATAGAAGAGGGGATGAATGTAGACACTGGTAAATCCAAAGGCCTGAGATGGAAAAATTGAAGTGACTGTGATGGTCTCTCCTTCCTTTGAGAAGCCTGGAATGAGTTAATCTGATGAAAAGAGGGTAATACTTTGAGGACATAGCAGTTTGAGAAGAGGAGAAAAAAGAGGATGTGAAATCATTATACAGTGGTGGGATAAAGCTGAAAACAAAAATGTAAATTCGCCTACAGCAATGATGGCCTAATACAAGTTGGTAATCTTGAAGTTATGATGGTAACAGTGTATATATACCAAAATCCCAACGATATGAGTGCATTTTGTATATGTACAAATTTAGTGCATATACAAGTTAATACCAAAGTAAAGAAGACTAAAAGGGAATTTTTGAAAGGTGGAGTAGGATAACAAGTAATTTCGTTTTTTTCCTTCTTTTTCTTGATTTTTTAAAATTTATTTAATAAAAAATGTATTACTGAAAACAAATACTGATGTATAGAAAAATGTGACATTGCAAACTGGAAGGCAAGTAGTTGGGATCCAAAAGAAATACTTAGATTGGAAGCAAAATATATAAACTATCATCAGAATTTATCTAATCCACGAGTCAGTATTTCCCACAAGGTACAAGAATTATGTCTTTCTCACTTTGTGAACACTCATTGCAAAGCAAGATAAACTTATTTTTTCAGTATACCAAAAGCATTAAACGTGAAGCCTTAAAGTTTTGAATTTAAGCAATTGAGGAAAATGTTAAACATCTCCCTAGCAGAAAGTATGGTCACTGCTTGGAGCAGATTTAAGTGAATCTTTTTTTTTTCACATAGATTAAACCAGTTCAATAAAAGAGAATCTTTATGATGTGTGTGCCTCTCTGTGCTTGCTTTTTCAAATAAATTCTTTGAACATACATACAGGTTTGAAAGGAATTATTTTTTCTGATAATACTTTTTATTGCTGTATTGCAGTGAGCAGGGCCCCACACTGCTCCACATTTCAAAATAATGTAGCCTATTACTTAGCTAGTCCTGTCTATTCAGTAAATACCATAAATCCAAAGCTCAGCAGGTATAATTCAGAAACTCCTACAAATGTCACCTGCCACTGTAATTTCTACCCCACATTTTTATAATGGACCTTGCAGAGGAGCTATAGTGCTGTTTTTTCATAAAATATGTCCCTTTGTGACTTTATGGTCATATTTTTATGCTAATCTACTTAGTTGCAGGAATATAAAGAAAAGTTGGTGCTAAACTGGTATAAGTCAATATAGAACAGATTAAACACAGTTTCATACTGTCACTGCTTAAGGTAGACATTTTAGAATTACTATATTAAATATGTATGTAGTGTGTTTCTTATTCTTTATTGAAATTATATAATTTCTACACATTTTGTTAATGAAATGAGTTATATAATCTATATACTCAGCATAAAGTGTACACATGTAAAAATATCAATAAATATACAACAATGAGAGAACTTCAAAAGTGTATGCCACTTACTAATTATTCTTTAACCATTCATCAATTCCTAATCATCTTTACTTTTCTAGTTGTTTTTATTTCTAACTCACACATAAGATCCATCACTCACACGTAAGGCCAGCCATTACACAGTCATAGCAGGGACCAGTATACTTCCACCTACCCTACACTAGAATTTCTTCAAATTCACTTTTAGAAGTTTCATGACACTTATTCCCGCATACCTCATTTATCTTTCTCAGACTTACCTTAGATAATGAAGTCCTCTTAGTTTTCATATGTGTTTGGTGGTTTTGTTTTTCTGATTATCACAATCTTTCTCCTTACATTTTAGCTCAAAAGCTTCAACCGTTGAAAAGTCCTTTCATGCTGCAGTCAGAATTAATCCCTTACTGATCTGGCTGTCACAGCAAGTTAACTTCTACCTCTAATCAAATATATCAAATATACAACTTTATTCCAATCTATTGTCTCCCACACTAGATCTGATTTCTTTGAAGGAGTGGTTATGTCTTATATCTTTTTATCTCCAGGGTCTATCTCAGATCTGTGTTCTGGAAAGAAGCTTAAATAATGCTTGTTAAATTGTATTGACTGTTAAATTTATCTCTCACTGAGCTGGGCTCTTTCCTGTTTGACCAATGATAGTTTGGTGTGACTCAGGATTTGATACTGAAAAGTAGAAGTGAAGCAGTATTCGTGAATTAGCAGATTTAGGTAGAAACCCTTTCAAACAGAAAGGACTTGGGTGACGTCAATATGAATATGACATCTAAACAAGCACGAGAAATAGACAGCAGCTTTCTCTGTACCCATAGCACCTGATACACAGGGATATTGGGAAAATGTTAGAATCTGAAGGAGTGGCGGTAATGAACCAGTGGCCCAAGAAACATGTAAGACTACTCTTAAAAAGATTATTCTTGCAAAATCTAAATTTTTCATCAGGCTTGATTTGTCTGGTCTCTGATATCTTATCACTCTTAATAATATCCATGAAGAAAATCCTCACATCCTATCTCTGCCTTGCACCTAACCACTTTAGACATAAATATAACAAGTTTATGTGCATACCACTTGATATACAGTGAAGGCTTGTACTTTAATTTACTTTAAAATAAGCACTGTGCCAATGGGTGTTCCAATGTATGCAGTTGTCATTCTATTTCATTTCATTCATTTATTTTCATTCTAAAATTAAGTATTTAATTTGTTATTATTTTGTGACATAAAGGACACACACATTTATGCATACACACCAAACACACACATGCATGTGCTCACCCATACACATATGCATATCTACACAGGCATTAAAAAAATCTAACTTTACAATTGACTTTCTTGTTAAAGCACCAACGATCACATGAAGATCCAGCTGCTCTGAGGTTCAATTTCTATGAAGTTATTTCAACAGGACATTGGGCTCCATCTGACTTAAAAACTTTGCAGAGAAGATGCCTAGTACCTGGATGGTATGCAGTCCACATAGAAAGATGGCTAGCTTACTTTGCTACTTCTCAGGTAATGTCCTGAAATTACTTCTGTTTATTTTATTATAATGTCCTGAAATTTTATATTTTATTATAATGTCCTGAAATTACTTTCTTCTGTTTATCATGATTGTATTGCACTGACAAGCAGAACATGTGAATGAACATTGCCACAGACAGTGATTTATAATCAGAGACAATGATAAGTAAGGAAGAAATGTGCATTTTACATTTTTAATTTTATTAATACTATTAACATGATAAATATCTCTAAAACACATTCTTGCAATCTTCTTTTGAACAGTAGCTAGTCTCAAAGTGATAAGTTCTCACACAGGAGACATTATGTGATTTACAGGCAACAACTCTCAACTACCAGTACAACTAGCCAGTTAGACAACAACTTTATGAAACACCACATGCAGATACCTGCATGTTGTTTGTTCTGTATGGCCCTTATAAGGAAAGGTCATGCACTAGGCTGCCAAATGGGGAGTGTTATAGTGGCTACAGGAACATGAGATAGACCAAGAAATAAGGATTTGAAAAAAGGCATCCATATATTTTTTTTGTATTGATCTTTAAAAAAAAAAAAAAAACTAAGTTCTGGGCTACATGTGCAGAACATGCATGTTTGTTACATAAGTATACATGTGCCATGGTGGTTCGCTGCACCCATCAGTCCGTCACCTACATTAGGTATTTCTCCTAATGCTATCCTTTGCCTTGCCCCACAGCTCTGACAGGCCACAGTGTGTGATGTTCCCCTCCCTGTGCCTATATGTTCTCATTGTTCAACTCCCACTTACGAGTGAGAACACGTGGAATTTGGTTTTCTGTTCCTGTGTTAGTCTGCTAACAATGATGGTTTCCAGCTTCATCCATGTCCCTGCAAAGGACATGAACCCATCCCTTTTTATAGCTGCATAGTATTCCATGGTGTATGTGTGCCACATTTTCTTTATCCAGTAATTGATGGGCATTGGGCTGGTTCCAAGTCTTTGCTATTGTGAATAGTGCTGCAACGAACATACGTGTACATGTGACTTTATATTAGAATGATTTATAATCTTTTGGGTATATACCCAGTAAAGGGATTGCTGAGTCAAATGGTAGCTCTGGCTCTAGATCCTTTAAGAATTGCCGTACTGTCTTCCACAATGGTTGAACTAATTTACACTACCACCAACAATGTAAAAGCATTCCTATTTCTCCACATTCTCTCCAGTGTCTGTTGTTTCCTGACTTTTTAATGATCACCATTCTAACTGGCATGAGATGGTATCTCATTGTGGTTTTGATTTGCATTTCTCTAATTAACAGTGATGATAAGCTATTTCCCATATGTTTGTTGATCACATAAATGTCTTCTTTTGAGAAATGTCTGTTCATATCCTTTGCCCACTTCTTGAGGAGGTTGCTTTTTTCTTGTAAATTTGTTTAAGTCCCTTGTAGATTCTGGATATTAGCCCTTTGTCGGATGGATTGCAAAAATTTTCTCCCATTCTGTAGGTTGTCTGTTCACTCTGATGATAGTTTCTTTTGCTGTGCAGAAGCT
This sequence comes from Symphalangus syndactylus, assembly GCF_028878055.3. NCBI lineage: Eukaryota > Metazoa > Chordata > Mammalia > Primates > Hylobatidae > Symphalangus > Symphalangus syndactylus. The sequence continues at coordinate 59,114,016 of NC_072426.2, forward strand.
CTTTAGTTTAATTAGATCCCATTTGTTAACTTTGGCTTTTGTTGCCATTGCTTTGTGTGTTTTAGTCATGAAGTTTTTGCCCATGCCTATGTCCTGAATGGTATTGCCTAGGTTTTCTTCTAGGATTTTCATGGTTTTAGGTCTTATGCTTAAATCTTTAATCCATCTTGAATGAATTTTTGTATAAAGTGTAAGGAAGGGGTCCAGTTTCAGCTTTCTACATGTGGCTAGCCAGTTTTCCCAACACCATTTATTAAATAGGGAATCCTTTCCTCATTGCTTGTTTTTGTCAGGTTTGTCAAAGATCAGATGTTTGTAGATGTGTGGTGTTATTTCTGAGGCCTCTGTGCTGTTTCTTTGGTCTGTATATCTGTTTTGGTACCAGTACCATGCTTGTTTGGTTACTGTGCCTTGTACTATAGTTTGAAGTCAGGTAGCATGACACCTCCAGCTTTGTTCTTTTTGCTTAGGATTGTCTTGGCTATACGGGCTCTTTTTTTGGTTCCATATGAAACATCAACATCAACATAAAGTACTCCCACACAGAAACCCCATCCAAAGGTTATCAGCCTCAAAGATCAAAGGTAGATAAATCCATGAAAATGAGGAAAAACCAGCGCAAAAATGATGAAAATGTCAAAAACCAGAATGCCTCTTCTCTTCCAAATGATCGCAGCTCCTCTCCAGCAAGGGCACAAAACTGGACACAGAATGAGACTGACGAATTAACAGAAGTAGGCTTCAGAAGGTGGATAATAACAAACTCCTCTGAGCTAAAGGAACATGTTGTAACCCAATGCAAGGAAGCTAAGAACTTGGTAAATGTTACAGGAACTGCTAATTAGAATAACCAGTTTAGAAAGGAACCTAAACGGCCTGATGGAGCTGAAAAACACAGCATGAGAACTTTGTGAAACATACACAAGTATCAATAGCCGAATCAATCAAGTGGAATAAAAGCTATCAGAGACTGAAGATCAACTTACTGAAATAAGGTGTGAAGACAAGATTAGTGAACAAAGAATAAAAAGGAATGAATGAAGCCTCCAAGAAATATGGGACTCTGTGAAAAGACCAAAGCTACAATTGATTGGTGTACTTGAATGTGACAGGGAGAATGGAACCAAGTTGGAAAACACAATTCAGGATATTATCCAGGAGAACTTCCCCTACCTAGCAAGACAGGCCAACATTCAAATTCAGGATATACAGAGATCACCACTAAGATACTCCATGAGAAGACCAACCCTAAGACACATAATCGTCAGATTCTCCAAGGTTGAAACGAAGAAAAAAATGTTAAGGGCAGCCAGAGAGAAAGGTCAGGTTACCTACAAAGGGAAGTCCATCAGACTAACAGCAGATCTCTGCAGAAACCCTACAAGCCAGAAGAGAGTGGGGGCCAATACTCAACATCCTTAAAGAAAAGAATTTTCAAACAGAAAAAAGAATTTCATATTTAGCCACACTAAGCTTCATAAGCGAAAGAGAAATAAAATTATTTACAGAGAAGCAAATGCTGAGGTATTTTGTCACCACCAGGCCTGCCTTACAAGAGCTCCTGATGGCAGCACTAAATATGGAAAGGAAAAACCTGCACCAGCCCTGCAAAAACACATCAAAATATAAAGACCAATGACACTATGAAGAAACTGTATTAACTAATGTACAAAATAACCAGCTAGCATCATGACAACAGAATCAAATTCACACATAACAATATTAACCTTAAATGTAAACGGGTTAAATGCCCCAATTCAAAGACACAGATTGGCAAATCAGATAAATATTCAAGGCCCATTGGTGTGCTGTGTTCAGGAGACCCATCTCACGTGCAAAGACGCACATAGGCTCAAAATAAAGGAATGGAGGAATATTACAAAGCAAGTGGAAAGCAAAAATAAATAAATAAATAATAATGCAGAGGTTGCAATCCTAGTCTCTGATAAAACAGACTTTAAACCAACAAAGATCCAAAAAGACAAAGAAGAGCATTACACAATGGTAAAGGGATCAACGCAACAAGAAGAGCTAACTATCTTAAATATATATGCACCAAATACAGGTGCACCAAGATTCATATAACAAGTTCTTAGACACCTACAAAGAGACTTAGACTCCCACACAATAATGGTGGGAGACTTTAACACCGCACTGTCAATATTAGAACAATGAGACAGAAAATTAACAAGGATATCCAGGAATTGAACTCAGCTCTGAACTAAACGGAACTAATAGACATCTACAGAACTCTCCACTCCAAATCAACAGAATATACATTCTTCTCCACAGCACACAGCATGTATTCTAAAATTGACCACATAATTGGAAGTAAAACACTCCTCAGCAAATGCAAAAGAAAGGAAATCATAACAAACAGTCTCTCAGACCACAGTGCAATCAAATTAGGACTCAGGATTAAGAAACTCACTCAAAACCGCACAACTACATGGAAACTGAACAACCTGCTCCTGGATGACCACTGGGTAAATAACAAAATTAAGGCAGAAATAAAGAAGTTCTTTGAAACAAATGAGAATAAAGACACAATGTACCAGAATCACTGGGACACAGGTAAAGCAGTCTTAAGAGGGAAATTTATACCACTAAATGACAACAGAAAGCTGGAAAGATCTAAAATCAACACTTTAACATCATAATTAAAAGAACTAGAGAAGCAAGAGCAAACAAATTCAAAAGCTAGCAGAAGGCAAGAAGCAACTAAAATTAGAAAATTAGAGCAGAACTGAAGGAGATAGACACGAAAAACCCTTCAAAAAATCCATGATTCCAAGAGCTGGTTTTTTGAAAAGATTAAGAAAATATATGGACCACTAGCTAGCTAGACTAATGAAGACGAAAAGAGAGAAGAATCAAATATACACAATAAAAATGATAAAGGAGATATTACCATTGATCCCACAGAAATACAAACTGTCATCAGAGAATACGATAAACGCCTCTATGCAAATAAACTAGAAAATCCAGAAGAAATGGATAAATTCCTGGACACATACACCTTCCCAAGACTAAACCAAGAAGACGTCAAATCCCTGAATAGACCAGTAACAAGTTCTAAATTTGAGGCAGTAATTAATAGCCTACCACCAAAAAAACAGGATCAGACTGCTTCACAGCCAAATTCTACCAGAGGTACAAAGAGGGACTCCTCCCTAACTCATTTTATAAGGCCAGCATCATCCTGATATCAAAACCTGGCAGAGACATAACAAAAAAAGCATAACTTTAATATTCTGTCTTCCAGCTCAGGGCAATTCAAAGCCCTAGTAGCTGGGCCTTACCATTGACCTTTTTCCAGTATTCCTTTTTTTTTTTTTTTTTTTTTTGAGATGGAGTCTCCCTCCATCACCCAGGCTGGAGTGCAGTGGCGTGATCTTGGCTCACTGCAACCTCAGCCTCCTGGGTTCAAGCAATTCTCCTGTCTCAGCCTCCCATGTAGCTGGGACTACAGGTGCCTGCCACCATGCCTGGATAATTTTTGTATTTTTAGTAGAGACGGGGTTTCACCTTGTGGGTCAGGCTGGTCTCGAACTCCTGACCTCAGGTGATCCACCCACCTTGGCCTCCCAAAGTGCTGGGATTACAGGAGTGAGCCACTGCGCCCGGTCTTTTTCAGTATTCCTTTGACGATTATGATATTCTAGGGCAGTGATCCAATGATCAGTAAGGCGCGGACAAACATTTCCCTCCTCCGTCTTGCTTTTTTAAGATTAGATGAGTGATTTTCATTTGGATGACCACTATTTCTGAGCCCTAAGCTCCAGGGTTAGGTAATAGGAATTTGGTAGGCTGGATAATTATCTGATCACACAACAAAGGGAAAATTATGTTTCTACTGAAGTACTAAATCAGGAAAATGTCTATGTTTACTTCTCATTTACAAAAAGCAAGTTAAGGGCTATAACTTGATAATTCACAAGAAATGATTCCTATGGCAAACTTTATTGTTTATGTGGAAGGATGCAAGAATAATAAACATTCAAATGTATTCTAAGTAGGGCTTATTTTCTTCGTATTCACACTGATCTAATTTATGAATGTCACACCAGGTAAAGGAAGGCATCACAGTCTATTCAATTTAATTTTTTTCTTCATAAAGTGACTATTTCTGACTTTACAGTTGCTAATTATTGATGGACAGCAGCTGAGATCTGACCCAGCTACTGTGATGGATGAAGTCCAGAAGTTTCTGGGAGTTACACCTCATTATAATTACTCCGAAGCACTAACGTGAGTCTATTGTCATGCTTGATTTCATTTCCATTATTTGCCGTCATAAATTATCACTGGTAGGTGTGTATATAACATCCTTAATACTAGCTAGAATTTATACATCCTATGCTACCTACAAGCAATCAAAGGAATATCCTCATCAATCATGTAGTGTTTCTCTTTTAAATATGAGAAATACTTTATTTTATAAAGTATATTTTATATTATTGCAAATTCTTCTTTTTGTGAGTTTTCCCTGTTATCAGTTTGATTAAGTAAATTTTTTACATGCCTACCTGGGCAGAAAGTGTCCTAGAAATTTAGGTTACAAAGGTGAAAAAGATATTGTCTCCTCTTTCAAGTAATTTACAGGTTAGAAATGAAATGCAATATTTAGGGCAGAATTGGGAAATGAGTATATTCATGTTTTATTATGTATTTACTAAATTATTTATAACCAAATATAATCATGTATACTGTTCCAGCTATTTATTGTTGCATGACAAACTATCCCAAAGACTAGTGGCTTATAATGACCATTATTTTCTTATGCTCATGGAATCTGTTGGTCAGGAATTAGACAGGATACAGAAGGATGGCTTGTCTTTGCTCATGATGTTTACAGCCACAGCCTGGAAGACTTGAATATCTGGCTTTGACTCAGATGACTGGGACCTGAAATCATCTGGAGTCTCCTTCACTCACATCTCTGAATCCTGGACTGGTGTGGCTCAAAGGCTGAGATCAGTGGGTTGAAGACCCTCCATGAGGCCTCCTGGACGACTTGACTTTCTCACCCTGTGGTGGCTGTGTTCCAAGAGGGAGCAATAAGTCAAGGGAGCATGTGGTCCAAGACAGCCAAGTCCTTCTCTGACCTACACCTGCCAGTCACACAGTATAACTTAGGCTACATTCTACTTGTTACAATAGTCACTAAAGCCAGTCCAAATCCAAGGGGAGAAAAACAAGACTGCACCTCTTGATGGGGTGGGGCAACATCACCAGTGGGAAAGAATGTGGGTTGGGAGATATGATTGCTGTCATCTTGGGAAAATAAAACCATATATTTTTATAATTAAAAATGGGGAGAAATGTAAAAGAAGCAAAATGACAAACAAAAACAAGCCTCCAAAATATACCTTAAAAGGGATTGTACTTTACTCATAAAATCCTCTCCCACAAGGTCTGATACAAAACCTGTGAAATTTTAGATAAAATTCTAACAAGCACAATTATATAATTTCCCAGTTCACAGCAGATTAGAATCAGCAATTAGACAATTAGGCTAACAGAGGAACAGGAAAAGCAGTAATAAGATTGGGTTGTTCCTTATCCACTAAAACAACCTTAATGAAGTTTTTACCTACACATGGAAATAACAACAACACAAGGCATATTCCTGTTAATTAAGTAAACGAAGCTTCCTATAATATGTTTGTTTTAATAGTTACTGATGTTGGCTTTCTTTCCCTGCCTCTCAGCAGTAGTTGAGGTAATGTTTCTATCCTGTTTATGACAAATAGTTGCTCACGGTTCAATAAACCTGTAAAATTACGCTTTTGAAGGAGATTACAAACAAGCACAAAATCTATGGTTTTTAATATGTCTCACACATCACAAAAATTAATAAGTATAGTGATGTTCAGTAGAATTAAAAAAACTCAAACCACAACCAACTCATGTACTAAAAGTTGCCTAACAGGTATATTGAGGCAGGCTTTGCATCTTAATTTCACAATTTCATGCCTACTAAAGTAAAACCATAAAGCAATGAATTGATATAACTTAGAGAGGATAAATGTCCTTTGTTAGACTTAAGGCATATGAAGTTGCCAATGCAATAAATGAAACCAGGACAGCAAAATCGTGTAGATTCAAGGTTATGACAACCCTATCTAAAACAAAAATGACTTTTAGTATTCTGGATGGCTCTACTTTCTCTGATTGTATTAAGCTGTGCCTCACAACAGCTGCTGTGGAAAAGGAGAGACCACAGCCCATCCTGAGACCTCAGCACTACCTGAGAGCAAAGGAGATGCTCTCAGCATGTGTATAAATATGTTGGCTTTGCTGCCAGGGCTGTATTTTACCTTAATGCAGTTAAATATTCTCATCCTGAGGCAGAAAACAATGTTTAGGGGCACTGTTATGCCAACTCCCTCATCTCATTTTATACAGCACGCTGAATTGTTTTTCCTCTTGGGAAATTAATGAAAACAGGAGAAAGGACTGTGATAGGCAAAGAGCAGATTGAAAAGTCCAGGTTAGAATGATTCTGCCTTTCTTTTATCCATTTAACTAGTGATGTATTTAATTTTAATTTACAACATGTACTAGGATAACTTGGACTGCTAGGTTCAGGTCTCTAATAATAGGTTGGGCAGAGAACTGTGAAGAAAACTTCCCTCTCCCCCCTAAATGAATTCACATATGTGCAGAAGCAAATTGCAGGTGCACCGGTATTATAGGAATGGGCCCAAGGCAACAAAATATTCTGCAACTAATTAACTTTACATCCCAGTCAATTATGCTTCATCCTTCTAAAACATCTGCTGAGCAACAAAAATGCAAACCGTTTCGATGTTTTATGCATGCAGCAAGTCCCGTAGTAATGAACTTAAAATTTCCCTTCTTATTTTGTTCATTCTTCCGTTTTTCCTCTCCTGTTAGTCCTAAACAACAATTCTTACATATTTGACTTTTAAAAACGAACTAGGCCACACATACGTTCTTTTGTAATTCAGTGCAGCTATGGGAGCAAAACAACATTAGAGTTTTCTGTAAGAATATAGGTACCTGAATTATCTAATAGATTATCTTCCTTCAACAAGAGAAATAAGAGGTTGTCTAATCTTCCACTTTATTTTTACACTTCTAATTTGTTTTTTGAAAAGTGTAAGCATTTTGAACTGTAAAAAATACAATATTTCCTGAATTGAAAGCTTTAATTCATGTTTATATTCACAGAAGTATACCTACATTACATTCAACCCCTTTAATGTATACCAGTGAATGATTTCAAATAAATCTGTAAACATATCTTTGAAATGACATCCATAAGTAAATAAAGTATCCTAAAGTTCCTTTATATATGGGCTGTAATTTTAGCTATTGGTCTTTGATCTTTTATGGATTCATAGGTAAGCTAAGGAACTTAAGTTAAAAATTTTAATGTAAAAGTAAACTAAAGATCTATTTATTTATTCATTAGAGTATAGCTACTTAAAATATATAATAACATACAGCTTCTTTCATCTCAGCCTCTCTCAAATCAGCTAAAAAATACCTGTAAAAATGAATTAAATTAAATCAATAGGCATACAAAAATACATTTCCTTTATTCAATTGGTGAGGCTTTCTCACTGAAAATTCTGCATACAATTTGTAATCATTATATGTTTTATGTATTGTAGGTTTGATCCCCAAAAGGGTTTTTGGTGTCAGTTACTGGAAGGAGGAAGGACAAAATGCCTTGGAAAAAGCAAAGGCCGAAAATATCCACCTATGGATCCAGAGGTAATAATTTTCTTAATCTTTGAATTACTCTAGCAAAATATTTGCAAACAGCTATTTCAAAACTAGTAACAAGAAATTTGCTTCCTTTTTCTGCTCTTCCTTTGCAATTAATAATTTTATATACTTAAAAGATGATAGAGATAATTGACATGTAGATAATAGATAGATATCTGTAGATAGATATTAAGAATTAATATACATTCCTAGAAATTCTTTGCTGTTTGAATGCAATTTAAAAATAAATGTTTACTAAAAAATGACTCATTTCCAAATGCGTAAAGCACATAAATAGCTTACTAAACAAGTGATTTTGGATAAAATATTCAAGTATCATTATTATATATTCAATACAGATATTCAAGGCCTACATTACAGGTGGAACTGGGCTAAGCAATGGAAAGAATACAAAGATAAAACAGTTGTGAACTCAGATTTATTACAGGATAAATTAGTTATAGCCACTGATTAGTATTAGGGACATAAAAACGTAAAACAATGACAAACGAAACCACAAAATGGCAGGAAAATATTTCAATGGAAGTGAGGATATGAGAAGAAGTGCCTTATCTGGTAGAAAAGGCTTGGAAAACCAGCCAGTAATTGGCTCAGCCAGGTATCATACATATTTCTCTTACGGCAAAGTGGGCAAAGGATGCAGGTGATTCATGGGTTACTATGGAAATAGATGTACCAGAAGGTCCTTAAGCTACATTTTTGAACTCAATAATTTCAAAAGGGTTTCAGAAATCACTTTATTCTACCAAGAAATAAATGTAATGTTCCCATTACTACTATAAACATCTTATCCGAAATGTGAAGTGTTTACAATCTGGTTTAAGGGAAGAAACATAATGAAATACCTGGTGAATGGTCCAAGATGAAATGTAGTTGTCTTAAATCCATTTCCACAGTATACACAAAAGTTGCTAAGGGAGTTTTATGTGGAAAAAGACCATTTGTGTTAAAATATTGAGGAGGGCTTAAGAGAGATGGTGGATTTTGGACCAAATGGAAAACAATGAAGGAACCATTGTTACCTATGCCAACAACAGGAAAAGTGTTCATCTCCAATTTTATCAAAGAGATGGAGCTCTGCCAATTGGGTTATAATATAAGTGACACCCAGAAAGAAAGTCCAATTAGAAATGTCTTGTTTTCCAGAAATCTGTGTAGATGAAAGATAAATATAAAACTAAAACCATTCATATGTTTTATATTTTTTTAGCATTCCTCTAATAACGGCCCATCTCTGCAACATGATTAGAAATATAAAAATTGTAAAAAGGATCAGGCTTCAGAGACGTAATGTTTTGGAAGCCGAAAGCTCTTAGTGACTAAAAAAATATATTTCAGCTCTGAGTAAATGTATAAAAATTGTGCATAATATTGCAAGTTATTATTTGTAATAGTGAATTTTAGTTTTTATGATTATGCTCACATTCAATTTTTATCTTATGGGCCAATTTTCAAAAAAAGTATGCACGTTTATCCAGCTTACTTCTATAAATTTCATTCCTCATGCGGTCCCTATCTCATTGATCTCCAGTATTATACTCCTGTCATCATTTTTTCTTTCTGTGTAGGCTTCATATATCCCACAATAAATACATGCCGTAATGACAGATAAGCCATATAGGATATACTTGGTCCTATTTCTATTTTGTAGCTACACCTTCACCAAATATTTTCAAAAGGTAAAAATAACTGATATTTGAGGAAAAATACAAGAAATATAATATGTTGTAGACACGTATACTGTAGTAGATACATTCCTTAAGAAATATAGATTACAAAATCCTGTTTGATGAAACAAAGAGCTTCTTTCAAGTTCTTCTTTTTTTTTTTCTTTCCAGTCTAGAACTTTCCTCTCTAATTACTACCGAGATCATAACGTGGAACTATCCAAACTGCTGCACAGACTGGGACAGCCTCTGCCATCATGGCTGAGACAGGAACTGCAGAAAGTGAGATAGCACTGGAGACAAGAATCAAGCCTCTCAAGATACTTTCAATGTTAAAAAAAAAAAAAAAAAAAAAAATCCACCTTTATTCTCAAGCACTTGTGATTGCCAACAAAGAACTGTGTGAATAAATTTCCTTCAGCCTTTTTCATAAAATGAAAACTGTTCTATATGCACGCATTGACAATTACTAGCATCAATCCCTGTGTAAGCTTTTGGGAGATTATGTGGGGGTTTGTGGCATTATCCAGTTTCTAGTGTATAGATGATAGCACAGCCCAGTTCCCATGTTAAGCATAAGGTTTCAGATACTCTATGTATGGCTGATAATCTGGATTATATACAAGTGACCAGTTAAAATTTTAAGGAAAAAATAAGTAAATGAGGTTAGTCATAACTCAATATTTGAATTAAGGGCTAACATTTTCCCCTTGAGAATTTAAAAACAATTTTGCTTTTATTATGAGAAGGAATTATGTAACCCCATACTCTTATTTGTGAGTAATTATTCTTTATTATATCAGCCCACGTATTTTCTTTCTGCAGTGACTCCTCTTCATTAATTTCTTGACTTGCTAAAGAAGTTGTGAAGTTATAGCTTCCCATGGTTTTTGTTTGTTTTCCTCCTGTAAGAGGGGACTACCTGAAAGCTTCCCTATTCACTGATATTATTTTATCTGGCAGCACATGCCTTTCCCAGTGAATTTGTCATTATGATTCCAGCAAAATCTGTTAAAGTTTTTGGTTAAAAAAAAGAGTATGAAGCTGCATAATACCACTATTAAGTCTAAGGCCATCTTTAAGTAAGTCCAGAATCTTACTATACTAATAATCTAGATATTTCCACCTTGACAATGATACAGTATTTATATATTTTTCACTATCTGAGGTAGAAATAAAGCTTTATTGATAAAATATGGAATGAAAACACCAAGGTGTGTTTGCATATATAGTGAGGCAGTGTGCCTTCTACATAGAATATGTCAATCTTTTTAAAGCATGGATTTTTCATATATGCCAGTATATCTACTATTGTAGAAGATTATGTTTTTAATGCCTATTAAAAAAATAAGTATAATCCAAATCTTACCTCTTCAAACATCACTAATTCTCTAACCTAAACCGAATTTCTCAGCCACACCGCCCAAACGTTAATTTCTGGAGAAGTGATGTTCTTTCTGTCTTAGAGTTACAGGTTCTTTTCTTATTTGGAGGTTATTGTAAGGCTAGTTGGATTTTTATCTCATTTGTCAATGATGGTATATTAATATTTTGTTAAACTTTTCAGTAATACATGAAGGTAAAATTTCAACAGAACAGTAAATCAAACTGACTTTGGTAACATTACCCAACAACCTATTCTTCCTCCAGAATAATTTTACTATTGGCTGTAGATAATACTACTTTTTCTTGTAATTTGAGAAATTATGCTTGCAATAATATAATAGCAAATCAAAGATCTGTATGTTAGTTTGTTGTTGATTTTTAAGCAAACACATCAAATTTATGTGTCCTAATTGGGGTATTCAGCATCCAACTTTACATTTATACTTCATTAAGATTGTTTGTTTTCCTGTTGTTTCTCAGCAAAAGGATCTTGACCTTATTCAAAAAATGTAAGGCTTTTCATGGACATGAATATAAATCACATATACTTTTGTTGTCCCTCTCTTGTTAACTGTGAGGCTCAATCCTCCACCTCATTGTTGCGTGAGTGTGTGCTTCACAGCATTTTATTACACACACTAAAATCACAATAACTGCATATACAGCTCTAACCTTTGATTGATTTATTCATTAGTTTCCTCCAATTTATATTATAAATCTTTCTTTTTAAAAATAGAGATTAACTTTTTTTCAAGTGGGATAAAAGTAATATTTATAGAACAGAGGGAAACTTTTTACATCTCAAGTACAATCTATGTAACTCAAGGTTTTCCAAACCATCACCTGTCATTTAAAAGTGTAACTCATTTTATGCCATTTTCATTGTTTTCTAAATAATTTATACAGTATCAGTTAACTGTCTACAGATACCCGGGAGCAAAATTTTCCCCAAACTCAACTAGTCTTTTCAATTTGGTTACTTCAGTCAATGTGAACATATTTCTCATTAAGGTTGGTAGTGAAGACAACAAAATACATTTTAATTATATAATTTATCTTCATCTTACAATGAACTACTAAGAGGAACTCTGGGCTGTGAGATTATAATAAATCAGGAAAAATTTAATATTTAAGAATATCTTGCTTTTTCCAATTTTTACCCACTGGCTATTTTAGAATTATTGACTCAAGATTTTAATACATTTAATTATTTAAAATGTTAAATAAATTTGATCTCATGGTCTTAAATAATATATTTTAGTAGTCATGAAATGTATTTAAGCGATCTATAAATAAAAAAAGTGATTACAATGAAGTTACAGAAATGGAAAATTTTAGTTCTTAGGCTAAATTCAGGCTGTTTGCTTAAACTTTCTTTTAATTTCTACCAATGAATATGAGGCATCACAAACCGTAGGCAAAGCAGTTAAGTAGAATAGTATATTAATCTCCCAAATAAGGTGTCAAACTAACTTTCAGTGGTATCTATTCAATAGTCAGTATAAATACAGAGACAGTGTCTTGACAAAAGCCACCATAATAACAGCATGGTGGGCCATAAAGCAAAAGAAGTTTCTCAATAAATATTTCTGAAAAGGGATAGATACCTAATTGCTGTGAAATAACAATACCTTAGAATCCTATACGCTCTCTTCACCACTTTGAATGATATACTTCCTTTAAAAATTCTAAAGCAAACTTGTTTTTCTCCTTTCTTTTTTTTATAACCCAGTTGCCTAATTCACAGATATGATTATTGATGACCTCACATTGATAAAGGCAAAAACAATATTTGATTATTGTCTTTATCAAAATGTGTATGCTTATCAAGTAACAGTCTCTAAAAATTATATTACAAAACTCGTCCCTAACCAAATTTTGTTTGTATTTAACAATGTCCCAAAGAGAATTAAATAAACAAGAAGAAAGAATGCTAGTGAGAAAAATTTATACTCTTTTTATCACATTTTTTTCCAGAAAAATAGCTTTTAGTCCAATACAAGATTTTGTAGCCTTCAATTTTAACAAACCCGTCCATTTACCCTGTGTAGTTTTTGTTCTTCTGTCTCACTGTTTTAATGTAATGTGACACATTTACCATGAGTACTGCTTTATTTTTAGTTACAGACGACACAAAAAATTTATAGGGGGAAAGATATCTTCAAGGCTCAGTTTCTGGTGGCTAGAAAACGTAATTGTTTCCTTGATGGAAGTACCTCAAAAATAATGCTGGCCCATTATTCCAAAAAGAAAAAAAAATCTATTAGTCTTGCAAGTAGAATTTTCTTTCAACAGTAAGAACACAGCTTAGCTATGGACACACACACACACACACACTCATTATATGTGTATAATGCAAAAGTATATGCATATATGTGGTGTCTGAGAAACTTCAACTAGTTTTTGATCGCCCAAATTATATTTTCCGTGTCAGCCAGTGAGGTGGATGGGAAAAGCAGAGAGAGAATTCTGTATTTACCGAAATTGTTTAAAAAAAAAAAAACTGATGTTGTACATGCATAGCATATCATTGGCTCTCACTTCCTCAGAATAAATACTACTGCTGGTATGGTCACTAGAGTCATGTTGTTTCTCCTCTGAAATCCAAGGCTTTAATCAATAGTTGATTCTTTATCTTTTCTTTTATCTTTCTTCACTGTATACATACTCCCTGAATTTTAAACCCTTAACAAGTATAACCACAAGGTTATGAGAACAGGATTTGGCCTGTTCTGAATTCTCATCTCAGTTCTACCTCTTACTAGCTACTAGCTGTGTGGCCTTGGACAGTTTGTGGAACTTTTCTAAGCCAGTTAGTAAAAAACAGACAATAACTACTCACTGGATTTTCGTAGGCATTAATTGAAAATATATTTAAATAACTTAGCACAATGCTGATGCAGTTGTGAGGGAACATGTTAATTACAACAATATGTAAAATTCAAATCATCCTTTCTTCATCTATCAAAAAGAATATGTTTTTTCTACTCCTTTTAAAATAAAACATATAAATCTTAAACATATAATTATATGTGGTCAAAAGGGGAAACTGTGTTCCTCATCACTATCAGAAAATAAATTTTGTGTTTTTCCTTGCTATTTTTCTGATAACATTGACAGTAAAGCAGTGCCATCTCAGTCCATTCTACTGAAGTCTCTTTCCTTTTCCTCCTATCTATTCCTTTGTCAGTCTATTCAGTAGAATATCTCCCTTGTACCTTCTCTTTATATTGCTCTCTTAAATATCTTTGCAACCTAACACATATTCTATCAAAAATATCAGATCTAGAGCTGCAACTTCCTCAAACCAAAGTCACAAAACTTAATGACAGCATATGTATCATATGGAGACATATATATAATAGAAGCATATATAATAAAGAATCAGTTCTATAAAATTACAAGAAACTTTTTCAGAATTCTCCACAAGTCTTTATCTCTAATGTCACCTTCTTCTAGTAAGATTTTGCCACAAATAAAAACTATTTATCATATTTAAATATATTTTCTATTACATTTATTAATATCAAACACTGTTGTTTTCTGCATTTTTTTTTTTTTTTTTTTTTTTGGAGACAGTCTCACTCTGTCACCCAGGCTGGAGTGCGGTTGTGCGATCTTGGCTGACTACAACCTCCGCCTCCTGGGTTCAAGCGATTCTCGTGCCTCAGCCTCCCAAATAGCTAGGATTACAGGCATCTGCCACCACACCTGGCTGAGTTTTGTACTTTTAGTAGAGACAGGGTTTCACCATGTTGGCCAGGCTAGTAGCAGTGAACTCTTGACCTCAGATGATCCACTTGCCTGGCCCTCCCAAAGTGCTGAGATTACAGGTATGAGCCACCACACCCAGCCCAGACTATACTTTTTTTATCATTATTTTTTATTTTGCAATCTCTTAAAAATTACATTCCAAATTCTAGTAGCAACAAACCATTTGCAATTCTCCAATTACTATAATTTATACATCTCCAGGCCTTTGTATGTGATGCTGCCTAGAACACTTACTTGTCCCTTCCTCAACCAATTTCCTGTATGAACTGGAGTTGCTGACTCACTTACATAATAACACTGGACCTCAAGCAACCTAGCTGTGAAAGTCCACTTCTTTTTTCCACCCTATTCCTTTATATCTAAAATACAGAAATATCAAGCCTCTAAACTTTACAAGATTTCACATGGATCTCCAGCTTAAAGTAGTTTCAGAAATCTCCCGGTTCCCTTGTCATTAGGCCATCAATATTTGGGTATTAATGATAATATATTTAAACCGTAATCCCAGAAGGTGATTTGATATTCTTCCATTATATCATTATTGTTGAACCTACATTGTACTGTAGTTTTTTACATGTCTATCTATATCATAAAATGTAAATTATAAAAAGGAGCAATGTCTTTTCATTTTTGGATCTCTCATGCAGAATACAGTATGTGGCACAAAATAAGTAAAGTGAGTGTTAAATGATCTTACATTTTTACACTGGTGGGGTATTAAATACAATTTCTAAGCATAAAAAATTACCATCACTCTCTCATTCACAGTCTCAAAATATACACTTTCAAGGATGTTTGGATTTACAAGTATTGACTGTTTTCTGTGAGTCTTTATGTGTGTATATCTAAGTCACCTATTCTGGCTTAATAAGATCATTCTCCCACTTTGCCAAACAGACAAATTTAAGCAACTCTAAACACATAAAAATTTAACTACATCAGATATTGCTGTTTTGTATTAATTTAAAGATCTCACAGCATTTTTTTCATACAAATATATTTGTGTATAATCAGAGCAAAGCTAAGAGCTATCTACAATGCAATTATTGTGGTGACAGTGCACAGCTTAGAATTAAAAAGAGTTCAACTTATTGAAGGGAATAAAAGATCACTGTCTTAGCATTTGACTATTGAGGCTCTTGAGTTTTATATATTTTTTTCTACTGACAAAGAGAATAATGCTAATTGTTTAACGATATGTTTAAAATGTCTGTGTAAACACTGTCAAGAAAAAGGACAGGTGAAATTTTTATGTCAGAAAGCTATGGCACTTTTTCATTTGGATTCAAGTGGAATTAAAATATCCCCACATAATCAGATATATCCATGTAAACAAGATTATTTCTAGAATATTCTGAATTATTTAAGGCTCCATTCTCATATCCTTAAATTTCATAAGTCTTTTCAGAAATCTAAATAATATGCCAAGAATACAACACTAGCAACACGGTAAGAATACACAGCAGAAACGAGAAACCAGGAACCAATGTGCAAGAATACAAAAGAATCATGACTGCATTCCTATGACCCCTGATGGCCATTTCCAGATCACATGTGTTGGTAAGAGAGAAAAATTACTATGAGTTGTACAATTATCAGCAATGTTTTCAGAAAAGCAGGAAGAAACATCAACTGCTTTTGACCCAGAGCAGGAGGTGGCATCTTGGTACATGAACCAGGACACATATACATCCAAATGAGGGTGCATCAGGGGAGCAAATCTTACCTTGAATGTATTTTTATTTTTCTCCCATCTTGTTTGCTGATGAGAATAGATCACAAATCAAAGATAGAGCAGTATGTGGTGGAGAGTGTTGAGGGTGATGGGGTTATAGCAACCCACTTGGCATTTGAGATGCAAAATATACAAACTTTGATTTGTCTGGGTTATCTAAAATAAGCTCTCTTCACTCTACAGAGTGAAGCTATAGACTTGCTTTTCTCTCTGTACCTCCAGATAGCAGTCTATACATGAAACTCTCAAGTCCAGATCAATTGTAATTCTCTCTTGCATGCTTCCAGAATGTTGCCTGGAAATCACAGAGTTTTTACACAGAAGTCTCTAACCTGTTAATTAAATTAAGCATATATAAGCCTGTAATTATGTCTTGAAGAGATTGGTAATGCTCCCTGTAGATGAGACTCTGAGGCCACTTGGCTCCCATTTCAGCAGCATGGCAAAGCTAAAAGAAATAAGGCAATAGACTTAGATAACAAAAGTTATATTGCCTTTGTCACAGGTGACACACAAACAAACACAGAATTCTCAACTACCTTCAATCAAAACAAATAATGCAAGGATTTATCAGTTTTTGTGCTACTCTCTGAAATGAACCAACTCGTATCAAGCCCCTGTGATTTCAACAACAAGGTCCTTCAAGTTATTTAAAATGCTTTCAACTGGAAGAAGTAGAGTGCAACATAACACAGTGTATGGACTTCTGAAGCCAGAGTGACAGTTCCAATTCTGACATTACCAGTTACTAAACATGTGGTGTGTCTCAGGCACATTGCTTACCCTCACTGTGTTACAATTTCTGTATCTTTACATTGCGAACAATAATAGCACCTCTCCCTTGGGGCTATTGTGAGGATTATATGAATTAAAATACATAAAAGTACCTAGAACGGTAGCTGGCACATAGCAACTACTTTAAAAGTGTTAGCTATGATTATTTACTTTTTGCATTTCTATTTATAGACACAAAATGCGTGTTTTTAAAAATATGTTCCAAATGTGTTGGCTTCATATAAAATTAAATATATATAAGATTAATTATATTTAAAAATGTAAGTTTCTATAACCACAAGATAGTTATAGATAATAACAAGGCAATAAGAAGATGATTACCTGCGATATATAAGTATTTTAAAATTTTAATTCTGTCAACTATTTTTACATGGTTGACCAAATTATGGAATTCTGAATCTCATTTTTTCCTGAGTAAACACTGAGAATAAGAGCTTAAAGATAGTGTGCCAATAAGTGAACACAAAGTTTAAGGTGAATTACTAAAGAAATTAAATAGAAAACTGAACTGTTACTAAATTAAAGTTGCCTATAAAGGACGGACCATTGAGAAAACCTGCAAAGTAGATCATTATATGGAAAAAGAACAGCATAAAACTGTTTAGCTGCTATTATTGAAGAGTAACAGAAAAGAAAAAAGTTTTTAAAAACCAGAGATTTAAAAATATCAACTTAATTTTTGAAAGTGGATTTTAAAAGGTATCTTCTTTATACTATAAACTATTAAACTTAACAATATTTACTCATGGGCAAGATTTTAAGATTCTGGAAAAGAGTGTTTGGAATTTCCCAAAAGTATTTTACAGACACTAAAATTCTTCAACTGTTCTTCAACACATATGATTTAACATTAAATTTTAAAGACATTAATGAGAATTGTGTGGAGAAAGAAAAGGATTCTGTATTCAAAAAGTACTGCTAAAAATGGAGCTAATTGGCCAGACAACTCTAATCTTTATATATGAACATTTACTATGTTGTTTACTTGGCAAATCTCCATAAGGATGATATAATGTACCGTACTTCCACCAATTATTTGAATGAGAATTGTTGGCTTATACATCCTTCAGGGGTACAATTTCATTGAGTACAAGTTAGGAACCATTCATTTAAAGAAAGGTACATAGACATCTTGGAGAGAATTCATATCAGCAAACCATGGCCCATGGGCCAGAGCTTCTTTTTATACATACAATTCATGAACTAATAGACTTATATTTTTAAACGAATGTTAAAAATATTTAAAATAAGGAGAATATGAGTCAGAAACTGTGGGTGGGCTGCAAAGCCTAAATACTCACTGTGGGATCTTTTACAAAAAAAAGAGATTGGCAACTTTTAATTTAAAGATGCAGTCATTTTATAGTAAACATTATCTAATTTTACATGCTAGAATTCTAGATTAGAAAAATGTAATAAATCAGAGGAACTAAATCGTAAGAATCGCTTATGGAGCTGGTCAAGAATCCAGATTCACAGTTCCATCTCCCCTGAAATCTGAGTGAATAAATTGAGATGAGAGGGTGGAGCCAAGATGGCCGAATAGGAACAGCTCCGGTCTCCAGCTCCCAGCCCCAGCGACACAGAAGACGGGTGATTTCTGCATTTCTGCTTGAGGTACCGGTTTCATCTCACTAGGGAGTGCCTAACAGTGGGTTCAGGACAGTCGGTGAAGCGCACTGTGCGCGAGCCGAAGCAGGGCGAGGCATTGCCTCACTCAGGAAGCGCAAGGGGTCAGGGAGTTCCCTTTCCTAGTCAAAGAAAGGCGAAACAGACGGCACCTGGAATATCGGGTCAGTCCCGTCCTAATACTGCGCTTTTCCAACGGGCCTGGAAAACGGCACACTAGGAGATTGTGTCCTGCACCTGGCTCGGAGGGTCCTATGCCCACGGAGTCTCGCTGATTGCTAGCACAGCAGTCTGAGATCACGCTGCAAGGTGGCAACGAGGCTGGGGGAGGGGCGCCCGCCATTGCCCAGGCTTGCTTAGGTAAACAAAGCAGCCAGGAAGCTCGAACTGGGTGGAGCCCACCACAGCTCAAGGAGGCCTGCCTGCCTCTGTAGGCTCCACCTCTGGGGGCAGGGCACAGACAACCAAAAACTCAGCGAGAACCTCCACAGCCTTAAATGTCCCTGTCTGACTGACAGCTTTGAAGAGAGTAGTGGTTCTCCCAGCACGCAGCTGGAGATCTGAGAACGGACAGACTGCCTCCTAAAGTGGGTCCCTCACCCCTGAGCAGCCTAACTGGGAGGCACCCCCCAAGTAGGGACAGACTGACACCTCATTCAACCAGGTACTCCTCTGAGACAAAACTTTCAGAGGAACTATCAGACAGCTGAATTTGTGGTCTCACAAAAATCCGCTGTTCTGCAGCCACCAGTGCTGACACCCAGCCAAACAGGGTCTGGAGTGGACCTCTAGTAAACTCCAACAGACCTGCAGCTGAGGGTCTTGTCTGGTAGAAGGAAAATTAACAAACAGAAAGGACATCCACACCAAAAACCCATCTGTACATCACCATCATCGAAGACAAAAAGTAGACAAAACCACAAAGATGGGGAAAAAACAGACCAAAAAAACTGGAAACTCTAAAAAACAGAGCACCTCTCCTCCTCCAAAGGAACGCAGTTCCTCACCAGCAACGGAACAAAGCTGGATGGAGGATGACTTTGATGAGTTGAGAGAAGAAGGCTTCAGACGATCAAACTACTCTGAGCTACGAGAGGAAATTCAAAACAATAGCAAAGAAGTTAAAAACTTTGAAAAAAAATTAGAAGAATGGATAACTAGAATAACCAATGGAGAGAAGGGCTTAAAGGAGATGATGGAGCTGAAAGCCAAGTTTCGAGAACTACGCGAAGAATGCAGAAGCCTCAGTAGCAGATGCGATCAACTGGAAGAAAGGGTATCGCTGATAGAAGATGAAATGAATGAAATGAAGAGAGAAGGGAAGTTTAGAGAAAAAAGAATAAAAAGAAATGAACAAAGCCTCCAAGAAATTTGGGACTATGTGAAAAGACCAAACCTACGTCTGATTGGTGTACCTGAAAATGATGGGGAGAATGGAACCAAGTTGGAAAACACTCTGCAAGATATTATCCAGGAGAACTTCCCCAATCTAGCAAGGCAGGCCAGCATTCAGATTCAGGAAATACAGAGAACGCCACAAAGATACTCCTCGAGAAGGGCAACTCCAAGACACATAATTGTCAGATTCACCAAAGTTGAAATGAAGGAAAAAATGTTAAGGGCAGCCAGAGAGAAAGGTCGGGTTACCCACAAAGGGAAGCCCATCAGACTAACAGCTGATCTCTCAGCAGAAACTCTACAAGCCAGAAGAGAGTGGGGGCCAATATTCAACATTCTTAAAGAAAAGAATTTTCAACCCAGAATTTCCTATCCCGCCAAACTAAGCTTCATAAGTGAAGGAGAAATAAAATACTTTACAGACAAGCAAACGCTGAGTGATTTTGTCACCACCAGGCCTGCCCTAAAAGAGCTCCTGAAGGAAGCACTAAACATGGAAAGGAACAACCGGTACCAGCCCCTGCAAAAACATGCCAAATTGTAAAGACCATCGAGGCTAGGAAGAAACTATAGCAACTAACGAGCAAAATAACCAACTAACATCATAATGACAGGATCAGATTCACACATAACAATATTCACGTTAAATGTAAATGGGCTAAATGCTCCAATCAAAAGACACAGACTGGCAAACTGGATAAGGAGTCAGGACCCATCAGTGTGCTGTATTCAGGAAACCCATCTCACGTGCAGAGACACACATAGACTCAAAATAAAGGGATGGAGGAAGATCTATCAAGCAACTGGAAAACAAAAAAAGGCAGGGGTTGCAATCCTAGTCTCTGATAAAATAGACTTTAAACCAACAAAGATCAAAAGAGACAAAGAAGGCCATTACATAATGGTAAAGGGATCAATTCAACAAGAAGAGCTAACTATCCTAAATATATATGCACCCAACACAGGAGCACCCAGATTCATAAAGCAAGTCCTCAGTGACCTACAAAGGGACTTAAACTCCCACACAATAATAATGGGAGATTTTAACACCCCACTGTCAGCATTAGACAGATCAACGAGACAGAAATTTAACAAGGATATCCAGGAATTGAACTCAGCTCTACATAAAGTGGACCTAATAGACATCTATAGAACTCTCCACCCCAAATCAACAGAATATACATTTTTTTCAGCACCACACCACACCTATTCCAAAATTGACCACATAGTTGGAAGTAAAGCTCTTCTCAGCAAATGTAAAAGAACAGAGATTATAACAAACTGTCTCTCAGACCACAGTGCAATCAAACTAGAACTCAGGATTAAGAAACTCAGTCAAAACCGCTCAACTACATGGAAACTGAACAACCTGCTCCTGAATGACTATTGGGTACATAATGAAATGAAGGCAGAAATAAAGATGTTCTTTGAAACCAACGAGAACAAAGACACAACATACCAGAATCTCTGGGACACGTTCAAAGCAGTGTGTAGAGGGAAATTTATAGCACTAAATGCCCACAAGAGAAAGCAGGAAAGATCCAAAATTGACACCCTAACATCGCAATTAAAAGAACTAGAAAAGCAAGAGCAAACACATTCAAAAGCTAGCAGAAGGCTAGAAATAACTAAAATCAGAGCAGAACTGAAGGAAATAGAGATACAAAAAACCCTTCAAAAAATTAATGAATCCAGGGGCTGGTTTTTTTGAAAAGATCAACAAAATTGATGGACCACTAGCAAGACTAATAAAGAAGAAAAGAGAGAAGAATCAAATAGATGCAATAAAAAACGAAAAAGGGGATATCACCACTGATCCCACAGAAATACAATCTACCATCAGAGAATACTACAAACACCTCTATGCAAATAAACTAGAAAATCTAGAAGAAATGGATAAATTCCTCGACAAATACACCCTCCCAAGACTAAACCAGGAAGAAGTTGAATCTCTGAATAGACCAATAACAGGTTCTGAAATTGTGGCAATAATCAATAGCTTACCAACCAAAAAGAGTCCAGGACCTGATGGATTCACAGCTGAATTCTACCAGAGGTACAAGGAGGAACTGGTACCATTCCTTCTGAAACTATTCCAATCGATAGAAAAAGAGGGAATCCTCCCTAACACATTTTACGAAGCCAGCATCGTCCTGATACCAAAACCTGGCAGAGACATAACCAAAAAAGAGAATTTCAGACCAATATCCTTGATGAACATTGATGCAAAAATCCTCAATAAAATCCTGGCAAACCGAATCCAGCAGCACATCAAAAAGCTTATCCACCATGATCAAGTGGGCTTCATCCCTGGGATGCAAGGCTGGTTCAACATACGCAAATCAATAAATGTAATCCAGCATATAAACAGAACCAAAGACAAAAACCACATGATTATCTCAATAGATGCAGAAAAGGCCTTTGACAAAATTCAACAACCCTTCATGCTAAAAACTCTCAATAAATTAGGTATTGATGGGACGTATCTCAAAATAATAAGAGCTATCTACAACAAACCCACAGCCAATATCATACTGAATGGGCAAAAACTGGAAGCATTCCCTCTGAAAACTGGCACAAGACAGGGATGCCCTCTCTCACCACTCCTATTCAACATAGTGCTGGAAGTTCTGGCCAGAGCAATCAGGCAGGAGAAGGAAATAAAGGGTATTCAATTAGGAAAAGAGGAAGTCAAATTGTCCCTGTTTGCAGATGACATGATTGTATATCTAGAAAACCCCATTGTCTCAGCCCAAAATCTCCTTAAGCTGATTAGCAACTTCAGCAAAGTCTCAGGATACAAAATTAATGTACAAAAATCACAAGCATTCTTGTACACCAATAATAGACAAACAGAGAGCCAAATCATGAGTGAACTCCCATTCACAATTGCTTCAAAGAGAATAAAATACCTAGGAATCCAACTTACAAGGGATGTGAAGGACCTCTTCAAGGAGAACTACAAACCACTGCTCAATGAAATAAAAGAGGATACAAACAAATGGAAGAACATTCCATGCTCATGGGTTGGAAGAATCAATATCGTGAAAATGGCCATACTGCCCAAGGTAATTTATAGATTCAATGCCATCCCCATCAAGCTACCAATGACTTTCTTCACAGAATTGGAAAGAACTACTTTAAAGTTCATATGGAACCAAAAAAGAGCCCGCATCGCCAAGTCAATCCTAAGCCAAAAGAACAAAGCTGGAGGCATCACGCTACCTGACTTTAAACTATACTACAAGGCTACGGTAACCAAAACAGCATGGTACTGGTACCACAACAGAGACATAGATCAATGGAACAGAACAGAGCCCTCAGAAATGATGCCGCATAGCTACAACTATCTGATCTTTGACAAACCTGACAAAAACAAGAAATGGGGAAAGGAGTCCCTATTTAATAAATGGTGCTGGGAAAACTGGCTAGCCATATGTAGAAAGCTGCAACTGGATCCCTTCCTTACACCTTATACAAAAATTAATTCAAGATGGATTAAAGACTTATATGTTAGACCTAAAACCATTAAAATCCTACAAGAAAACCTAGGCAATACCATTCAGGACATAGGCGTGGGCAAGGACTTCATGTCTAAAACACCAAAAGCAATGGCAACAAAAGCCAAAATCGACAAATGGGATCTCATTAAACTAAAGAGCTTCTGCACAGCAAAAGAAACTATCATCAGAGTGAACAGGCAACCTACACAATGGGAGAAAATTTTTGCAACCTACTCATCTGACAAAGGGCTAATATCCAGAATCTACAATGAACTCAAACAAATTTACAAGAAAAAAACAAACAGGCCGGGCGCGGTGGCTCACGCTTGTAATCCCAGCACTTTGGGAGGCCGAGGCGGGCTGATCACGAGGTCAGGAGATCGAGACCACGGTGAAACCCCGTCTCTACTAAAAAATACAAAAAAAAATTAGCCGGGCGCGGTGGCGGGCGCCTGTAGTCCCAGCTACTCGGAGGCTGAGGCAGGAGAATGGCGTGAACCCGGGAGGCGGAGCTTGCAGTGAGCCGAGATTGCGCCACTGCACTCCAGCCCGGGCGACAGAGCGAGACTCTGTCTAAAAAAAAAAAAAAAAAAAAAAAAAAAAAAAAAAAAAAAAAAAAACCCCATCAAAAAGTGGGCAGAGGACATGAACAGACACTTCTCAAAAGAAGACATTTATGCAGCCAAAAAACACATGAAGAAATGCTCCTCATCACTGGCCATCAGAGAAATGCAAATCAAAACCACAGTGAGATACCATCTCACACCAGTTAGAATGGCCATCATTAAAAAATCAGGAAACAACAGGTGCTGGAGAGGATGTGGAGAAATAGGAACACTTTTACACTGTTGGTGGGACTGTAAACTAGTTCAACCATTGTGGAAGTCAGTGTGGCGATTCCTCAGGGATCTAGAACTAGAAATACCATTTGACCCAGCCATCCCATTACTGGGTATATACCCAAAGGACTATAAATCATGCTGCTATAAAGACACATGCACACATATGTTTATTGCGGCACTATTCACAATAGCAAAGAGTTGGAACCAACCCAAATGTCCAACAACGATAGACTGGATTAAGAAAATGTGGCACATATACACCATGGAATACTATGCAGCCATAAAAAATGATGAGTTCGTGTGCTTTCTAGGGACATGGATGAAACTGGAAAACATCATTCTCAGTAAACTATCGCAAGGACAAAAAACCAAACACCGCATGTTCTCACTCACAGGTGGGAATTGAACAATGAGAACTCATGGACACAGGAAGGGGAACATCACGCTCCGGGGACTGTTGTGGGGTGGGGGGAGGGGGAGGGACAGCATTAGGAGATACACCTAATGCTAAATGACGAGTTAATGGGTGCAGGAAATCAACATGGCACATGGATACATATGTAACAAACCTGCACATTGTGCACATGTACCCTAAAACCCTAAAGTATAATAAAAAAAAAAATAAATAAAATAAAATAAAATAAATTGAGATGAGGTAGAATGTCCAAATTCTTTATGTGATTCGTATGTTGATGGTCTTCAGATATTTCAAACATTTGAAGCCCCAAATATGTAGATGTAAGTAAATCATCTTTCTGGATTTGAGTTGCCATGAGCCACTGTTTCTCTTGATGTCTTTATAAATGAGTAAGAGAAATATGAACCACAAACTAATGAAGTTCAGTAAATTGGCAAACGGTTGAAATAACATACTCAAAGAATATGGTTAATGAATAAATGTTTGTCTAAAAAGAAAATTTGAGTGGCTTACTCTTCAGTTTTGTGCAAGAAAATTTTTATTAAAATATTCAAATAAAGAACCAAATCAAAGGTCCCAATATTGCACTCTTTGGAGTACACTAGCCAGTAGGTTTTTAAAATTACTGTATTGCGTTTAGGTAGGGCATGTTCTCTCTAGTTCCCTGGGATGTACTGCCTTCTATTTTCCATTTTTAACTGTCTAGATACTGAAGGTATTAGGGTTTATGGGCCCTGATCTGAAATTTATCATTAAGAAAATTGTATATGTAAAATATTGGAAGAGATATAAATCTCAGGCAATGTTATGATCTGTATTCAGCATAAATCAAGTAATTTGCCTTAGGTTCAAAAACCCAACTAACCAAGTACTATAGTTTTAGTAATGATTTTTCAAACTAGTATCCTTTATAAACGATAAATTTTTAAAGTTATAGCCTAACACAATCAAAGTTTATTTTGCACTCACATAAAAATCTAATCAGTGAGGAAGAGGAATGGGCCAGGGAGGAAATTTTGCTCCATGTTGTTATTTAGAAAATCAAGCTGCTCTAGGCTCCGTTGTCCTCAAACGCAAATGTAGCTTTCATTGTCACTCTAGACTTTGACCAGCCTGCAAGACATGGAAAGTGGGAATCAGAATCATTTAGGAGTATTTTATGGACCTCAGAATGATTCATAGCACTCTAAAACATACCACATTGACCATAATTTGATTATAAGGCAGACTTTACTGAAGGGAGGTTGGGAAATGTAGTCTAGCTGTATGCCAAAAGGAAATGGAAATAGGTTTGATAAATAGCTAGACATTCTCTGTCCTAGTCCACCCTTGTAGTCACCAAATATCCATTACATTCTTCCACACATAGAACACATCCATCCTTTCCTCAAAGGAAACAGCACAAAATCCTATCTGTCCACTTCATTCAGCTCAATGTAGAAAATCTCTGAGTTATACGTCAGCCTCTTCATCAGGTCCAGGTAATGGCTTTCTGTGGTCTAGCAATCCATAGGCAGATGATCTCTCAGGTATACAATGGTGGACCAGGGGCACGATAACCACAGTAGACATTCCCATTTGGAAATTGGAAGAATAGATAACACATGGTTGTTAATAGACGGTAGTTATTATGTGTTTCTGCCGTCAAGGCAGGGGATGCCTGCAGTGGAAATTTGTTTTCTTTATTAGAGCTGGTTTCGCTCTCTGAAAGGAGCTCCCTTGATCATTTGGTGATCTGAAGTTTGGTGATTTGGAGCTACTAGTGATGACTATCTCTATCCTCTAGGAGCATTTTCCATTATAATCTGGACTTATGATTTATTTGCCACTACACTTACCTCAAAAACTTAGTAGGTATCTAATCTAGTTGCCTCCATTAGTTCTGTGGGCCAGTCATCATCCTCCAAACCCTGGTTCTTGTATCAGCTTTTTTCCATCATTTTCTTGCACCAGTCACTCCTTCTCTCTGTGTTACTCCCTCTCTCTGTCCCTGGAGCTCTCTCCTTTCCTCAATTTAATGGCAGCCTTCAGAGGCATCAAGCTTAAATGTAAAAGTAATATTCAATTTTACTCTTTTCGAAAGGCTGATTCTTAATGAAGCCTTTAAACTAGTCTTCTCTCGATACTGTATCATTGAGGTTTAGGAGAATTCAGATTTTTCAAACTTTTGAGGCCTCAGGTATCTGGAGTATTTATTTCATGTTGTATTTGCCTACAAAATCAACTAATTCTTGGGTGAGCCCATCTCTTTCTTCTAATATCTTCTATTACAAATAAAATATCCTATCCTGTAGCTTTCTCCATAGAAATACAGTCTTGGAGGCATTTGATTTGTTTTTCAAGTTATCATAAATGACAATTTCACCAATGTTTTGCCACTAATGTCCAATCTCTCATTTCAGTGTTCTCATTAGCAGCCACTCCTACTGCTGGGAAATGTTGCAAATGTTAACCTTTATTTATAACATCCCTTCTTAAACTACCAATTTTCAAATTAGTTAAGGTGCTACTAGCTGCTGTAATGGATTAATACCAAATTCTTAGCAATATCATTTTTCACAAGATCAGTTTTTTTCTTTCACATAATACTCCAAATAGTGGAAGAGAGAACTGTTTTCCTCTACACAGAGAATATGCCTTGAAAATCTTCCTGGATTATCTTGTGTCAATGAGAAAGCCTTATGGAAAGAAAAGAGTGGAGGCTTTCTGAGTGAAAGATTTCTGAAAGATAAGCTTAGAAGTCGTGTTCATCACTTCTGCCCATGTTCCATTGTCTAGAATTCAGTCATCTGGCTACTCTTCACTACCACAGAGGCTGAGAACTGTAGTCGAGCTGTTTGAAAAGAAGAATGGAATATATATTTGATAAACAGCTATCTATCTGCTGCCACGCAGATTGGGGTTGAAAATGAGACCAAGATTTAGTTTAAAGGTAAACTCAACATGAAACATAGTAGACATCCATAAGCGATGATGCAATATCACTGTCCACTAATAACAATACATCTAGATTATGAGAAAAAATAACAATAAATCTAGATCATAAAAAATGATTGCTTTATTTTGTACTGAATAGATCACACCTAGGACATAAAAAATTCTTCGGTGAATTTTACACTATGAAAAAGTAAGGTGTTAAGGAATTATAGCCCAACTTTAGCACTTTTCTGAACTAAGACAACTGGGTTACCCATTTCCAGAAAGAGCAAGTCAATTTATCCAAGCTAAAAACTTCAGTCAGCCATGATCTCTTTCTTCCCACAACCTTCGTCTATTGACAAATCCTGTCAGCTTTATCTCTACGACTGCTCTGACTCTAAGAAATTCCTATCATCTCCAACTCTGCTGTGCTAATTCAAGACCCCACCATATTTTTCAAAATAAACTAATAGCTTTTTCTACTTAAAACTTGAGGTCTTACAGACTAGTTTCCATAACAACCAGAGAAATTATTTGACCAATTTTCCTATCACTTCCCCCTCAACTGACCATCTTCAGTCAACACCAGCATCCTTAGATTTCTCTGAGCGTGCTAAGCAGGCTCCTATCCCAGAGCCTTCACGTTCTGCGTTGTATGCATAAACACGGTTTCCCTAGATATATGCATCACTCATCCTCTCTCTTCCTTGAAGTCTTTGTTTAAATATCATCTTATCAGGCAGGTCTTCCCAGACTCCTGCGTCATTATACTTTCATCTACTCTTCTTGCTTAATTCTTCTCCCTACCACTTACCAACAACTGGCATATGAGGGTTTTCTTGATTATTTTTCTGCTTCCTCTATCTTATCAACTCCATGAGAAAAGGACTCTCTTCTATTCCCTGCTGCTTTTCCTATGCCTGGAGCTCTCTGGTACATTATATTAGGCTTTCAACAAATATTAATAAAAAGATTAATTTAAAGAAAAACAATGGTGAAGGATCAGGAAACCGTAACAAATGAGGAGCACATGAAAAAAATTGAACTGTTTTTTAACAAAAGCTTGAGTGTAGACAAGGGAAATGAAGTCACAGCAAGTGAAGAACAGGTTTTGAGAACATATTGATATCAAGAACCTGCTGCATAATAGAAGTTATAGAAAGGCAAATTTTCTTCTAATAGGAAATAGAAAAAATATTTACTGTTTCCTATTAAAATACTTTAACAGGAAAATATTTTCTAGTAAATAGGGTTTGGAATGAGATTCTTGGAGAAGTAATCTTCACATATTTTTAAGTCTTCAAGAATAGACATAATTGGAGTTTTCCAGAAAATTCATCAAAAAAGTCTAAAATTCTAGCCTTTTTTTCCTTTCTAGTTCTAAAGAATATAATATTTGGTATAAAATAAAAGACAGAGAGAGAGTATAACCGTTAACAGGATATTATAACTAATATTTGATCGGTTGGTTGATTATCCATTTGTCAACCAACAAACCAATTTATTGGTTTTACCTTTATTTTTTAGAAGTATTCACTTATTTATAATTCAGATAGTCATCTTAATCAAACTTATCTGCTAAGTAAGAAGCATGTGGGGAGGAGACTTATATCTACCCCACTAGAAAAGAGGGAGCAATTTCTTGATTTCCAAATCAAGTCTTCTGCCCTAGTTAGAGCATTCATATATATTATATATAGTGTATATATAGTATCTCTATATGTATATGTATATGAAATACATACACATATATATGCACATTCACACAAAAATGTGTGCTTATATATGTGTGTGTGTATGTGTGTGTTATAGTGGTACAGAAATAGTAATTATCTCTCCAATACAGCAGGCCTGCCACTTTGCCAAACCATTGTAAAGTTTGCAAAGCAGAAATTTATCATCACTGGGAATGCGGTCTTGTCTTTTTCAAGCTGTTTCACTTCTAAAAGCAGTAAATAAATGCTTTTATTTTGTGTGTAGCATTTTATTCTTTGCATTATGACACTTATACCACTTATCACCAAATCCTTTCTTTCTGGTTGCCTTTATGATTCAACTTCTCCAATAAAAGTTTTATAGCAGGAGTCTAATGAATTAGACCCTGCAGAAAGGAAAGTAAATTGGCCTGTTTCAAAGCTTCGAAACTGCAGCAATAAGTTCTACAGATTTATTGCAGACCTCTTCACTGTTCCAATAAGGGTGCCAATTGTATTGTTTCCAATTTCCCTTTACAACATTTTTTTAAAGGCAGAAGCTTCTAGGATATATCCCACCAGAATTACAGAAAGCCAGGATTCACAGAGAAACCAAGTAAGAAAAGCTGTATTGGATTCAACAAGAAACAGCACAGGAAAACAGTGGTCATGTGGGGCATGTTAAAGGACTGCATTTAGGTACTGGTTATAGAAAGCTTGTCTCATGATTAAGCCAAGAAAAACACAAGGAAAGTCCCAGAAGTCAGCCTAATTATTCATGACACAGGCAGAGGAGGCCCTGAGGCACGACCAGCCAGAACAAGTGGAGGATTTTTAAGGCTTAGGAACCCTGGAGGAGAAGCAGAACCCAGGAAGGCAAGAGATGCTCCTCATATCTCAAAGAGCCCTAGGAAAGAAACAGAAAAGGGTTGCAAAATAAGATGCTTTGTTTTTTAGTCGTTAAATTTTTTGTTGTTAAATTTTAGAAGGGGGTTATTTTGCTGTTGTTAATTGTCTTTTTAGGAGGAAACTAAAGAGGATTGGATTGGTGACCTGGAACCTACTCTCAGTCACACTGATAGTAATCAATTTTCCCAAAGGCTAGAGTTCTGCTGCATAGCCCTGGGTTTTGGATTCAGATGAGAAAAAGGAAAGAATCCGAATCATTAAATTCGATGGTGAAACAAGTAAAAAGAGATAGATAAAAGTTTAAACATAGCATTTACATGATTAAACAAATGACATTTATTTTAGTTGGTATTGGTGATAGTTATTTTCCATACATGATTTACCAAGTAATAATCTATCAATCAGTAATTTAATTTAAAAGAATTGTATATAAAAATAAAACAAGTAAAAGATACAAGTGAAAAGCTACAAAAAATCTGTTTTTTTCTTTAATGTTTTAAAAACACTTATAAACATAAGAAAGTAAATTAGTTTGAGCAATTGTTGTTGAACAATTTTTATGTTTGTTGGCCACTTGTATGTCTTCTTTTGTTAAGTGTCTGTTCATATACTTTGCCCGTTTTTAATCAGATTATTTGTGGGATTTTTTTCGTTGTTGATTTGTTGAAGTTCTTTATAGATTCTGGATATTTGTCTTTTGTCAGATGCATAATTTGCTAATATATTTTCCCATTCTATAGATTGTCGGTTTACTCTGCCAATAGTTTATTTTGCTGTGCAGAAGTTCTTTATTTTAATTAAGTCACATTTGTCTATTTTTATTTTTGTTGCATTTGCTTTTGACGTCTTAGTCATAAATTATTTGCCTAGGCCAATATCTAGAAGAGATTTTCTTAGGTCTGCTTCAGAAGTTTTAAGTTTCATGTCTTACATTTAAAACTAATTTATCTTGAGTTCATTTATATATATGGTAAGAGATAAGAGTCTAGTTTCATTCTTCTGCATTTGGCTAGCCAATTTTTCCAGCACCATTTATTGAATAGGGTGTCCCATCTTCATTATTAACTTTTATTGACTTCGTCTAAGATCAGTTGGTTGCAGATATGTGGCTTTATATTTGGGGTTTTTTATTCTGTTCCACTGATCTATGTGTCTATTTTTGTAATAGTACCATGCTGTTTTGGTTACTTTCGACTTATAATATAATTTGAAGTCAGGTAATGTGATGCCTCTGGCTTTGATCTCTCTGCTTAGGATTGCTTTGGGTATTCAGGCTCTTTTTCAGTTCCATATAAATTTTAGAATTGTTTTTTCTAAATCAGAGAAAAATCGTGCTGGTAATTTGATAGGAATTACATTGAATCTCTAGAATGCTTTGAACAATATAGTCATTTTAATAATATTTATTCCTCCTATCTATGGTCGTGGGATTTTTTTTCATTTGTTTCTATCATCCATGGTTTCTTTCATCAGGGTTTTTTAGTTCTCCTTGCAGAAATCTTTCACCTGCTTAGTTAAATGTATTCCTATGTTTGTATGTGTGTGTGTGTAGTTATTCTAAATGGGATTGAGGTCTTGATTTGTTTCTCAGCTTCTGCCTTGTCAACTTAGAGAAATGCAACAGATTTTTGAACATTAATTGTGTATTCTGAAAACGTACTGCAGTTGTTTATCCGGTCTAGGAATCTTCTCAAGGAACCTTTAGGATTTTCTTGATATAAGATCATGTCATCTGTAACAGAGTTAATATGATTCTTTCTTTCCCAGTTTGGGTGCTTTTTATTTCCCTTCCCTGATTGTTCTATCCAAGATTTCTATTATTATGTTGAATAGGAGTGGTGACAGTGGATATGTTTGTCTTTTTTCAGTTCTTAGCCGGAACGTTTTCAACTTTTCCCCATTCAGTATCATGTTGGCTGTGGGTTTATCATAGACAGCTCTTATTATTTTTAGGTATATTCCTTCAATGGCTAGTTTGTTGAGGGATTTTATCAGAAAAGGATGCTGGATTTTATTAAATGCTGTTTCTGCTTCTACTGAGATGATCACATGGTTTCTGTTTTAATTTATGTTTATGTGGTGAATCACATTTACTGATTTACGTATGTTGAACCAAACTTACATCCCTAGAATAAAACCTACTTGATTGTAATAACCTATCTTTTCGGTATGCTGTTGGATTTGGTTTGCTAGTATTTGGTGAGTATTTTTGCATCTACATTCATTAGGAATATTGGCCTGTATTTTTGTTGTTGTTGTTGTTGTGTCCTTGCCAGATTTGTGTATCAGGATGATACTGGCTTCATAAAATGAATTAGAGAGGAATCCTTCCTCCTCAATATTTTGGAATAGTTTCAGAAAGATTGGTACCAGCTCTTTGTATGTCAGGTAGAATTTGGCTGTTAATCCATCTGGTTCTGGGCTTTTCTTGGTTAGTAGTTATTTTTATTACTGATTTAATTTCATAACATGTTATTTGTCGAGAATTTCAAGTTTTTTTCTGGTTCAACATTGGGAGATTATATATTTCCAGGAATTTATTCATTTCCTCTAGGTTTTCTAGTTTGTGTACTTAGAGATCTTCATAGAGGTCTATAGTGATCTTTTGTATTTCTGTGGTGTCAGTTGTAATGCCACCTTTATACATTCTGATTGTCCTTATTTGAATCTTCTCTTTTTTTATTGGTTAATCTAGTAAGCAGTCTATCAAATTTGTTTATCCTTTCAAAAAAGCCAACTTTTTGTTTTGTTAATTCTATATATGATTTTATTAGTTCTAATTTCATTCAGTTCTTTCAATATACATATATCATAATATATATAATAATATTCAGTTTCTTTCAATATGCATATTATATATAATAATTTTTTCAACTATATATAATTTAAAAACTGTAATAATTCAACAATTATTATATATAATTATAAAGTATATGTAATTTCAGAAGTGTTTTATATATGTTGTTTTATATGTATAAAGCTATAAACTATTTAATCTTTGATATCCTGAATCATTTTTTCTGTTTTTGTGTGTGTGTGTGTTGGCTTTTAACTTTCTGTTGCATCTCATTGAACTTCTTTGCAATCTATATATTGAATTCTTTATCTGTCATTTAAGAATTTTCATTTTGGTTAGAATCCATTGCTAGAAAGCTGATGCAATCTTTTGGAGGTTTCAAAACACCCTGACTCTTTGTTCTGCCAGAGTTACTGCATTGATTCCTTCTCATCTAAAGAAGCTCTTGCTTATTATTTTTGAATTTGCTGTTGTTTGGATGAGACTTTCGTTTATTTGTTTTTTCCTTGAGCATACGATCGTAGTGTATGTTGTTTGGCTTTGTTTCTGGGTGTTTTCAGAAGGCCAGGGTTCTGTATTGGTTCCTTAGTTATGGATAGCTTTTGTGCCATGGCTTTCTCCAATGCCGCTTGTTGTAGCAAAAGATTAGATATATGATCTCACACACTATTTTCCACAGGGCTGAGAGTGCGAAAGTCTCAGGAAGCTGATCTTGTACACCAGCATATGCTTGATGTTTCTTATTTGGTGGTGCAGTTCAGCCTGCATTCCAGTAGGTGGCGTATAAGAGTAAGCGCCAGCTTACCCTGGGGCAGCCCAGTAACGCACGGAGGCACCTGCCCTGATGGAGGTTGAGGAGAGATAGCAGGGGGATACTGTGTTGGGATACACTAAGGTCTCACGGGTTGGATGGGGAAGAGACGGTGTGAGGGTGGATGCACCAGCTTCTTGTTCTGGCCAGGGAGGAATGCCATCTTCTTCCGCATCAAACTCCTGTTGCAGGGCTTGCGACCTTTGATTAATACTGACATTGTCCTTTGGCTACCAGCTGCAGTGCAACTGAGGTCCCCCGAAATCCTCCTCTGGTGGCTACCCACAAAATGGGCTCAATGCAGAGCCTCTTCCTCCATTCCAGAGCAGACAGCTGTGCGGTTTCTCTGCTCTCCATTGCCCAGACACTGCTGCTCTACATAGGTCCGGGAAATGGGTCCACACTTCATGCAAGCCCATGCAGCATGGGCTTTCAGTGGGGGCGCAGCCACCACAAAAAGTGCTGAAAAGGCTGTCTCACGAGTGAAAATGCACTCGTGTCAGCCTCCAGCAAGTAAAGTCTCTGCTGTGTCTGCGACGGTGGTTGGGAGGAGTGGGAGAGAACCTCCCCTCAGTATTCATTTCTGACCATTGGTTACACCCCTTCAGCTATTGATGCCATGCCCACGTTTCTTTTGTCCCAAGAGAGGCTTTGGCAGGTTGTGCTACCCACTCCCTTGCAAGTAGCCCGTGTTGAGGCTGCCCGGAGATTCTGCCACTAGATCTCCAAGGATTCTGCCCCTCCCCAGAGACCCACTAGTGCCCCATGGTTGCCAAAGTCAGAGCAGGTTCTAGGGTGTGTTTTTGGTGTATCTGATGATGCAGGAAAACAAGGGCTGAGGTTTCCCAGGTGAGACAGTCACCCACAATGGGTGCAGAATCAGTATAGTGCCCACCATCTCAGTTCAGGCCTGAGGGGAGTGCCAGCACACCTTCAGGAGCTGGCCACCTGGTGCTCTATCCCTGAGAAGTTCCCAAATTGTCACCAAAAGATTTACCTGGGAACATGAGGGTAGAGGGGCTCCCAGACAATTTGGCAGTCAGTAGATTGTCACAGGGGTGCGGGGAGCACACAGAGAAATACCGCCACCTACCCTTTCCACGGGATTCTGAGTTCCTCAGTGGTCCATCCCTGTTAGACTCTTGCTGCTTTCCTTTTCTGTCCTCCAGCTTCTTTCCATGGGCTCTCCAACAGGTCCTGGACCTCTTCCTTCAGGCTTCCACTCAGATCTGACCATTCACCTGCAACTTTGATCTTCTTTCTGAGGAGAACTGGCATCCAATATCCCTAGTCATCCTTCTTTGAAGGATAGTATAGTATCTTCTATCACAATGATCATTGTAGAACTCCAGGATTGAACAAGAAATTTGGAGACAGTAAATCATAGGGAAACTTTAACAGGGTATATCAGTAAAATTATGCTAAGTATCACTTTTCCTAGTATTAAGAAACTAAATATGTAACAAAAATGTTATTTATCCTTGACAACCAAATACATAGCAAACAGATTTTGCTTGTGTATCTGTTATATTTTATTGACTGATCCACATATGATTAGAAACACACATTTAATTTAGGATATATTTGTATATATTGACACCTTTCTGCAGCTGTATGATTATAGAAAATAGCAATTTTATTAAACAAGTTAGTTTTCCCTCATGTTAACAAAATTGTTCCAAGTTCATTATTCTATACATGTATTAGACTTATTTTGTTTTGAAAGGGGCTATCTCAAATATTGTCATGTTTTTCACTACTCGATTCTGCAGAAAGAAAGATGGTGCTTTTTTCCTCATTATTACACAATAAACCCCAGTTCACATGGCAGGTAATACTAGTTGTCTAAATTTATTTCCTTTAGGTCCTCAATTGGAACTAATGCCACTTTTTATCAAATATTATACTATACAAACTAATATTCACTTCTACTGAAATATCTACTGTACCAATATCGACCTTTGTTTACCAATCTTTTAGTTCACATTGTTAGAATTATTCTCATTTTTGAAAAGTATTAAATATCTTCTTGTTTATTATCCAACAGTATTTTACCATCATTAAGTTAGGTACACGAACGTGTTAATCCTACTGCAAAGGTTTTGTATGGAGTTGCATTATACATAAAATCTAATATCATCAAATTATTTAGTCTTCCCATCACAATTATTGTTTATTATTTGTCTTATTTTATATATAATAACATGCATAAAATAGAGATGTCTTTATATTATCCCTAAAATTTCTCCATGTATTATTATTTATAATACATCACATATAGTGCATGAGGAATGTTTTCCCCGGTGTAATTTCTAAGGTGTTAGTTTTCATTGTGAGAAAATTATTGTTCCCATTAAAAAGCTATGTAAATCTTTTAATTGTTTTGTGTTTTGGTACTTTATGATTATTTTTCAAAAATTTTGTTTTGCAGTTAATTTTGTTTAGCATCTTTTGAAAATTAATGTATTTTCAATTGACAAAAAATGTATATAATTGTCATGTACAGCATAATGTGTTGAAATACATGAAAGTTGTAGAATGGCTCAATAGAGCCAGTTGATATATACATTATGTCACATACTTATCATTTTTTGTGGTACAAACACTTAAAAATCTTCTCTCAGCAATACAATACATTGATAATAACTCTAGTTGCTATTTTATGCAATATGTCTCTTCAATTTGTTCTTCTTAACTAAAATTTTGAATCCTTTGACCAACACTCCCAATCCCTGCCCCTGCCAAATCTCTACTTCTATGAGGTCAACTCTTTCAGATTCTACATGAAAGTGAGATAATGCCGTATTTGTCTTTCTGTGTCTTCTTTCATTTAACATAATGTCTTCTGGATTCCTCCATGTTGTTGTAAATAACAGGATTTCCTTCTTTTTTAAAGCTGAAGAGTAGTTTATTTTAGAACTGAATAGGAATACTATTCCTTCTTTTTGTTGAATGCCTCTAATTTGGATATTTGTTCTTTTGATGCTGTTCAATAAATTCCATAAACTTCTTTATGATTTTTCACCCTCTTTTTTCTCCTCTGATTGCGTGTTTTTTAAATAACCTGTCTCTCAGTTTACAGAATCTTCCTCTTGATCAGTTTTGCTATTGATGTTCTTTATTTCATTTTTCATTTCATTAATCGTATTTTGTGCATTCATAAATTATTTATACTACATTTCATTTATCCATCAACCTGTTGATGAACACTTAGGCTTATTTTATATCTTGGCCTCTGTGAATAATGCTTCCATGAGCATGAGAGTACAGATATCTCTTTGACACACTGTTTTGTTTTTCTCTTGGATATATATCCAGCAGTGAGACTGCTGGATCACAAAGTAGTTCTATTTTTAATTTTTTGACAAACATTCAAAACAACAAATTTTAGTGTAGTCTAATTTGGATTTAATCTGACTGGAGACATTTGACCTTCCATGATTGCACCAAGAAATTTCTGCTGAGAAATCTGATGCTCACCTTATCAGAACTTCCTTATATTTGGTTTTCTATTTTTCTCTTGCTCCTTCAGGATCCTTTATTTGTCTTTGGTTTTTGACTGTTTGATTATATTTTGACGTAGTGTAATTTGGATTTAATTTAACTGGAGACCTTTGACCTTCCTGTACCTGGAAATTTATAATTTTCTGCAGACTTGGGAGTTTTCTGCTAGTATTTCATAACATAATTTTTTCCTTTATCTCTCTTTCTCCTTAAACTCCTATAATTTGGATATTTTCTCTTTTGTTGCAGTTCCATAAATCCCATAAGTTTCCTTTTGCCTTTTCACCTTTTTTTAATCCTGTGACTGTATGTTTTCAAATAACCTGTCTCCCAGTTCACAGAATCTTCTTCCCGGTCAACTTTGCTATTGATGCCCTTTAATTTTTTTTTTTATTTAATTCATTGTATTTTTCAATTTCAGAATTTCTGTTTAATTTTTCTTTAATAATGTCAATCTCTTTATTTAATTTCTTACTTTGGCAATTTATCATTTTCCTGATTTAATTGGATTGTTTCTGTGTATTTTCTTGTAGTTTGCTGACCTTCTTTAAAGAATTATTTTGAGTTCTTTGATTTCCTTGAGTTTCTTGGATGAAAATTATTGAAAATCAAAAAATGTTATATGCTCCCCTCATATAGACATAGCTCATTCTTAATTATGTCATTAGGACTTGATTGAACATAGTATTTTAAATTAATAAAACATGTTGGGCACAGCAGCTCATATCTATATTCCAAGCACCTTGGGAGGCTTAAGTAGGAGGATTGCTTGAGGCCAGGAGTTTTAGACCAGCCTGGGCAACATAGTGAAGCCCTATCTCTACCAAAAAAATCTATAAAATTAGCTGAGTGTGGTGGTGCATGCCTGTAGTCTAAGGTAGTGTGTAGGCTGAGGTGAAAAGATACCTTCATTCCCAGAGTTCAAGGCTGCAGTGAGCCATGATCACACCATAGCATTCCAGCCTGGGTGTCAAAATGAGACCATGTCTGTAAAAAAAATAAAAATAAAAATAAGTAAGTTAATAAGACACATTCCATTAAGGTAACTTGAGTTCATATGGGTTTGTTTCTTTATATCCTTTGGGAGACATAAATCTAAAGTGAGCTTTCAGAAACATTCTCATTGAATTGTTCAAAATGTTTATTCTTAATGAAACTCAGATTTGTTAAATATCTCTTTGTTATATGTAACATTGAAATTTAATGATTAGGAAAAAAGCCCTAGAACTTTTAAAACATAAGTGTGAATAAGAAAACATATCTGAGAGGTTTACAGAGTGTGAGTAAATTCATTAAGACCATTTCTGGAGGAGCTTGTGAGGTCACCCTCTATCTT
This sequence comes from Symphalangus syndactylus, assembly GCF_028878055.3. Lineage (NCBI taxonomy): Eukaryota > Metazoa > Chordata > Mammalia > Primates > Hylobatidae > Symphalangus > Symphalangus syndactylus. The sequence goes on from NC_072426.2 coordinate 59,152,897, forward strand.
CTACCTACAAAATCTTATAGATAATTTTACACACTAAAAAGCTTGCTGCTATTTAGTATTGTTTTACTACAAATACTAAAGTGATATTTTTGTAAATAAATATATTTAGTTTTGTTATAGCAATAATAAGATTGCCAGGATACTGCAAACAAATTTTTCAGTGATAGTAATAAGGTTTAGAAATGCTTCTGAATAGTAAGCCTGGACTAGGAAGTAATCTGTGTAGAGAACAGTGCCAAAGATAATGTTAAGTTTTCAGTAAAAATTTGCTAAACTAAATTATTTTAAATCAAACTTGATTGAATTGAATTTGGAAAAATGTCTTAGTTCAAATTTACATTTTGTAGTATCTTTTTCTCTAAAAAGGAGACACGACTATTCATAAGATTAAATATCATGGAGTGAAATGGTTGTTATATCATGAAAAATTAGTTAAAGTCATATTTCATTTCACAAATCATAATTTTAAATAATGAAATATCAAACAATAAAGCATATATGATGATGACTTATTTAATAATATCTAATTGTTTTATGACCATTGCCATAATAGCCTAATAATTTATTTTGTAAAGCTATTCTTATATTGATCTGCTATTCAAAATATAAAAATGAGCAATATAAAATTAATTGGTCTACTCTTATGATATATCATTATGCTTGACTAACCAGGAAAATAAATGTAAGTGATGAAATTATCCATATAATCTTTCAAAAAAATCTTTCTGGACTTGGGTCAAAACCATAGGAATGAAAACTGTAAAGTTGACCTACATGAGCCAATCAGTATCCATCTGATTGTTCCCTCATCATTAATTTAAATATGTAATATGATGCCAAATATTCTAAATTATCTCCCTTTTTAATCAACTGAAATATTTCTTGTACATCAGACTCTCACCAAGTTAAAGCCACAAGTGTTTAAACTTGGCTGAAGACTTTCAGGTCAACTGACACTTCAGCGCTAACTTTACATACACTAGTGTTATTCATTAACTTAAAATGTATTTATAGAGTTATTAAAATATTACAAGATTAATTAATGAAAAAGATACAGCTTCTGTCAAGTTGTTTAGAGTTACGTAAAGGAAAAGACAAACGTCAATGTCAACGTAGAATGTTAAAATTCTCATAAAACTATGCACAAGTTTTTCTGGGAGAAGTAAGAAGTGACTTGACTCAGATAGTAGGACAGGAAATGGGGCAGAAATTAGGGAGGGCAGGAATAAAGAAGATATACAAGTAAAATTCAATTTAATTGAATGGTTATTTTATAAGTTTGGCTAGGTTTCTTTTCAACTGACATGTGTATGTATACACACAAAAAGAGAAGATTAAATGGTTTGTCAGTATTATTTTGGTCTAGAATTGTTCTAATCAGATATAGTAAGTGATCAGTCAAAAACAAATTATTTTTCAGACTACAGTAATGAAAAAAAAAGCATGCTTTAGCATTATAACACCTTTAAAATGTTTTACTACATCTTCAAGGATTGGTACCACTTGTGAATTCTAGTCTACAGTCCCCCACCATTCTGATGTCTACCATATAGAAAGGTGATCCATTTAATAGAGTGGAGGTGTCACAGTAAATAATCTGGTTTTACACATCTAAACTTGGGAAACTGAGCATTCTCTGCAATTCTTAGTTGTGCGAGTATCGAATGCTTTAGACTTGGAAACCACAATGTTTAATATTTTAAGCCATCAAACTTAACCAGACATAGCATTCATTTATTAATATTAATACAATAGTACACACAAAGGGCCACATGGTAGTCACAAGAAAAAAAATACTATCTCTTAATTTGTGTTTCTAAGAAATACCAAATTATTAGAATTAAAACTTCATTGCAAGTTTTCTCAAAATGCAGGTTTTATATATATAAAGACCTCTAAACAAAGTTTTCAAGACAGCTTTATATTTTGCTATCACTATAGCAGCAGCAATGATACTTTTAATTAAGTGAACACCAAATAAAAAACCTTACAAATAAGCTGAAATTGCAATTTTAACTCATTATGGATATAAATAAATACAGAAACCAGAGTCACTAGTAGCACAGAAATTATGCAAAACCTTAGCGGGGGTGCTTGCATGTTAATCTAATGTACTGTATCTGCTGACTATTTCAAAAAAGAAAAACAATTTAAAGTGACTATAAGCAAATAAGTTACCTTGAAGAGGCATTAAGGAACATGAACACAATCTCATAAAGAGTATTTGGAAAAATGCCCTCTTTAATGGTCATCTACAGCTCATTGAATGTGGTTTTTCTCTACATTAAGGGCACTTCTGAAATGTAGTTTTACAATTGATTCACTTAAGTAATGGTAAGTGCATTTTAGATTGATAAATTTGTAATATGTCTGGACAATAAAAATCCACAAATTTTACAAACTCAATTGTCTTCCAGATGCTTATATGTTCAGAGATGAGATTATTTTTTAAGACTTCATTGTTGCATCTAAAGAATAAAACACATATCCAAAGGGGAGATTAAAATGTGTTCATATTTACTGAGTTCCAGGTGTGTAATTGAATGGAACATACTAAACTGATAAAAACTTAAGCCTCCAGATAAAAAAATGCTAAAAAATAATAATTTGTTACATATTGAGGTATATTCATAAACTAAGCATGCATCATTTAAAATGTTTCAGTCACTATAAATATATTATACACACTTGTAAATTGATTGAGAAGAATTCAATTATGTAGTCTAAACAATGAGTTGGATAAATTAGTGATAGCAATGTGTTCCCTATTTAGCTGATTTGGTGAAAAAATAAACATATGGTTTGGTACAGTAAACTTTGCACTTGAAAACTGAAAATGTTACTGAAGTTTTCAAAATTTTCTTGAATATGAATTAAAGTCTTTCTGTTGTAGTAGATTAGATTTTAAAAAAAAAACACAAATGTCTAGAATATTTGATAAAGGGCTAAGGATTTAAAATACCAATGCTTTCTTACTACCAACTACATATTTTTTGTAGATCTCATATATAATTTTAGTGTACTTATTTTGAAGTAACTCAGTAGAGAATTAGCAAACTTTGGTGTAGCATATACACAATGTAACAAATGTTAGACTGCTATTTTAAATATGTAATATTGCTAAACATCTTAATATTAATGCATTAGACCAAGGAAGTAAAGAATACTCCTCCACATCAGTATTCAAACTGATCAGGATAACAAAATGTAAACAGCAAGGGCAATGAATGACAAATGTAATACTATCTTATAATGCCTCTTTTTATAATAGAGTATCTAAGGAAGCCATTAAATTAAAACAAAGTGTATTTTATAATTGCTTCCATCAAACAGACAATTGAAAACAGAATTGTATAATGTATATTCATTTTACATTGCATTAATTTCCTATTTTTAGGAAATTAACAAGACTCCAAAATTACTCCATACACTTCTCACTCACTTAAATGAATATCTATATAAATGTTATATCTATATTGGAGACAGGATCTCATTATGTTGCCCAGACTGGAGTGCAATGGTTATCCACAGGTGCAATCCCACTAGGGATCAGCACAGGACTTCTGACCTGGTTCTTTTCTGACAGGGGCCAGTTCACCCCTTGTTAGGCAACTTGGTGGTTCCCCACTTCCCAGGAGGTCACCAGATTGATGCAGAACTCAGTGCAGACACCTAATACGCATAATGCACTACAGCCCAGAACTCCTGGACTCAAGTGATCCTTGTGGCTCAGCCTTCTGAGTAGCTTGGGATGCAAGTGCATGCCCTGCGCCTGGCTATATAAATAATATTTTATGTAATATGATAACATTACATATAATATGGTTTGAATATTTATCTCTGCTCAAGTCTCATGTTGAATTGCAATCCCCAGTGCTGGAGGTGGAGACTGGTGGGAGGTGTCTGGATCATGGGGGTGGATCCCTCACATCTTGGTGCTGTCTTGGTGCAATAGTGAGTGAGCTCTTGCGAGACTGGTCATTTAAAAGTGTGTGGCACCTCCCGCTCATGTTTTCACCATGTGACATGCCTACTCCTTCTTTGCCTTCCGCCTTGATTCTAAGCTTCCTGAGACCTCCCTAAAAGCCAAGCAGATGCCTGCACCATGTTTCCTGTAAAGCTTTCGGAACCATGAGCCAATTAAAGCTCTATTTTTAATAAATTACCCAGTCTCAACTGTGTCTTTATAGCAATTCCAGAACAGCCTAATACAACATATAACTTCAAATGGTGTTGTGGGGGCTTGTTAGAGTTGATGCTGCTTCCAGGCTTTTTCTCTCCTTTTGGCTAGCAACAAAAGTCTCTACCATACTACTTTGAAACAGTTCATTTCCTTCTCTTAATTAAAAATAGCAAAAATAATTATGGATGCATATATATGCACATATATGTATATAGACAGTACATATGTCTATGTATGTATATCTGTTTATGTACCTATGTCTATATGTGTGTGCATATAGACAGACAATAGGTAGGTAATTAATAGATAATACATAGACAAATAGATCTCCTTATTATGGGAGTCAGAATCCAGCCTAATCTAGTATTACAGCGGATCTATTACCCTCGTTTCCTCTTCCCCTCCTCATAGAACTAGCCAGCCTACACCCTAACTCAGGCCCACATCAGTCACCTAGAAAAATAGATAATACATAGACAAATAGATCTCCTCATTACAAAAGTCAGAATCCAGCCTAATCTAGTATTACAATGGATCTATTACCCTCATTTCCTCTTCCCCTCCTCATAGAACCAGCCAGTGTACACCCTAGCTCAGGCCCACATCAGTCACCTAGAAAAAGAGAAAAGTAGGCATGAAAATAATCTCCCAAATAGTTCAACTTGGATTTAGAGACTGGACTGATTTCTCAATCAAAAAATTGGCAAAGGACAAAAATACACATACCACAGAAGATAAATCATAAGTAGCTAATAAACACGTGAAAAGATGCCCAATCTCATGCATTATCTCATCTTATACTCAAACCCATGGCACAAGTAATATTATTATGTCCTTTTAATGGATGGGAAGCAAAAACTCAGAGGATATACATATGTTATCAAGGTCACATAGGGAATAAGTTACGGAGCTGAGACTGAAATCCAGGTAGTGCACTGTAGGAAGCCTGATTCACTTAAGATAATAAATACAAATACAACATTTTAAATATACACAAATTTCTTTTTATTTAACAAATTCAGAAAGCTAGGGACATATGCATAGTAAGTAGGATCCAAAGAAAGAAAATGACTAAAACAAGGTGACCTTCAGCCTGAGTCAGACAGATCTGTACATTTTAGAGGATAATATTTCTTAGTATATCCACAGCTCAATTTTTTTTCATAGGATTACTAATACTCACCCAAGCAGTAGGTTCCAAACTTTAAGAAGACAAGAAAGGTTTTAGTCTCATTCACAAAGAGATTCCCGTCATGGAGTACAGTTAGTGACTTACATGGAATGTTCCCAGAAAGAGTTGTTGAATGAGTGAAGGCATGCATGCATTAAAGAGGAGCACATCAATCAAGAGCCAGTGGAACGAATTGGTCAGTAACATCCTAACCATATGGCGATTTGTCCAGATGATGATTAGCACCTACGCTCCAGGATATCATTTCTTTCCAACTACTATTTTAAAGGAAACGTATCCCATCTTTTCTCTCTTCATCAATTACAAAAGAATTCCCTTACTACCTATAGAAGCTTTATAACTTTTTTCTGACTTTTTTTCTAGCTTTAATGCCTGTTTTTAAATTTCCTTTATGAGTCTATTTTTCACCAGAAGTATAGAATGTTTTCTCTTCTTTTGCTCGTCATCTTCATCTCTTTCTGTGCAGTGTCTGTGGTTTCAACTCTGAGACTAAGCTTTCCAAGTCAGCAAGATCAAGGAAAATGATGCAGTGAGGATCAAGAGAGACTCTGCTCCCAGTAACAGAGGTGTTCTGTTTTTAACTGGGCTTTTTTTCTTCCTCTGGTTTCTACTTCAAAACGAGTAGAAATTTTTGTCCCTAAATCATTCTCAAGAAACGGTATCTAAGCTCTTCTAAAGTTTACAATGGAATGCAATTCTAGAACTTTAGGTAGGTAGATTTCTTTAATAATTATATTAACATAGATACCTCAAGAAATAATAATTTAAGAAGACATAGCTATTATCTGTGTAATATCCTTGGAAGTTATCACAGGTGATAATCTCTCAACTTGCAAGTCAGATGGAGAATGCCACAGACATCTCAATATCCCCTCCCAATTCTAATAATTTTGAATTGTGGCCATAAAGAACCCTTAATACATTCTAATAATGCCATAAACTGGATTTATTTGTCCTTTAATTGGTGTTCACTTACTATTTTCTGAGAGTCTGCTGAGTGCCAGATATGTAAGCTGTCCTTGGTACCTATCTTTCATTTGAAGTGATTTTTACAGGGAGTTAAATAAACACAAGACAAAGTGATTCCTACCTTATTTCTTGGTGCTCTTTCCAAACTGTCACTTACTTTTGTCCAGGCGATATTTCTTTGGATCTTATTGTCAACTCTTTTCTATTTTCTTTCATTTTCATGGCTCTCATCTCTCAGAATGAAGGAAATCTAAAGACAGTGGAAATAAGAGAGAATGAAAGGATATAGATACGTGAAGAAACACAAACTTTAAGGTAGCAGTAATACAATTTACCTGAAAGTAGCTTGTAAAACAATGAATGCATAAGCAGAAAACAGTAAGCTAATACGTAAAAAATTAAACAAATATGTTTACATTACCAATAAAACATTTTATGAACTTGATGTTATTCGGGGAAATGCCTAATTCTTAAAAATCATCATTCTAGAATGCATTTTGCCAGATCAATCATAATAGTTGTATCATATTGCCATTTTTCAAAATAATAGTACATTCAGAGACCAAAATCTCAACTGAAATCAAATTCGCATTATCCTCAGAACTTGTATCTCCACCATTTCCTGGTAATTGCCTTTGGCTAGGCAGGATTTCTTGACAGTGTAGACACACTCCCTGGCCAGTGTTATTCACCTTATGGTTTTGCCTTTTTGGCAATTTTCTTGGAGAGGTAGCTTTCCAGTTTATCTTAGAAAATACTTTTTCCAACACTGTCTTAAACTCAACAATCTACTTGTAATGAAACAGAAAATACCTTTTCTTGTTTCTTTTTTTTTCTAATTTATTTTTTGTAGAGGTGGGGGTCTCACTATATTGTCCAGGCTCATCTCAAAGTCCTGGGCTCAAGGTATCAACCCACCTCAGCCTTCCAAAGTGCTAGGATTACAGGCCTGAGCCACTGTACTGCACTGACCTCCTTTTCTTGTTTCTTAATCTTACAGTGAATCCGTTGTATTGCAATTTCAGCTTATAATAGGTAAACTAGCCATTCCATTGAAATATCTCACAAACGCAAAAAACTGTCATCCTCTATACATTTTTAAACTAATCAATTTTCTTGGGAAGCCCTTAGCCCACCTGGTAACTTTGAGGTGGGCACTGTGAGAGGCCGCCCAGATCCTCCTTCAGTGAAAAACTTGCCTCAGCTCCTATGACCTCTGTCAGCTTGGGTCTGTGTCACAGCTTGACTTCTCTCTCTCTGCTTGCTCCTGCTTCATCTTCTCCCTTCCACAAGCATTAATTTTAAGAGTATAAACAAGCATTTTGCAGGCCAAGTTCTATGTCAAAATCTCTTCTTTGCAGTACTCAAGGAACATTCATCCTTCAAAATGTATTTTTCATTCATGGGCACTGAGGTTTGTTGGGAAGAAGTATGGTCCTGGAGTCAAATTGAATGACTTTTTACCCCATTCATATAATGTACTACCTGCTGAAATTACTTAAATATTATAAATCTCAGTTTCGTTGTCAGTAAAATGAGAATCGTAATATCAATGCACAAGATTTTTTTGTGGGGGTTAAATAAGGCACATATATAAAAGTCATAGTACATGTCAATAAAAAAATAAGCACTCAATAAATATTGCTTCTGTTACCTACCCTTTTCCTCCACTACTCAATACTTGATTTATATTATGTGTATATGTGACAATGATGCCATTAAATTTTTGTTTTCTTTCTGCAAAGCTTTGCATTTAGTTTTGTGAAAAATGGGTTAAGTCAAAAAAAAAATACCTCAGCCCAGTTATAGTTCCAGGTGATTCATTAAATGCAGCACCACTCAGCTTTTTCAGATAACATGTTATGTGACTGTGACCCAGTTTACAATAATGCTTGGTAGCTTTACTTTCTTGTTTCTATATTAGAAAGTAGATGTCATGTTTTATTAGTCACACAGCTGTTAAGTTCCAGCTGCCTGTGGAAAAATAAAAGTAAGTAATGCTGCTCTTCATTAAGTTGTAGGGCCAATATTACAATGTCTTCTGAATGTCAGATATTAGATCCTAGTTAAGATCGTCAAAACAATGGAACATGAATAGCTCATTGTTGTAAAGTTACATTAAGGGTAATATCAATAGAAACATGTTACAAACTGCTTTCCTGAAAATAGAATAAATACATAATATTAACTTATTTCCAACATTGATTTCAAAGTCTTAGAAGACCCCAAAATAGTAATATTTCAAGATGTTATCTTTTAAAATTAAGTGCATATCATTGTCAAAAGTCTACTAAAAATTTATTATTCCATACATCCCATTTGTTCCATCCATAATTTGTAGCTAGTTATTTTTAAGAATGTCTTTGTTTTTATGGTAGCAATCTTGATAATCTATGTTTTATATTAAAAGTCCCAAAGCTTTCATCACGACTATCAAATTAATTTTGGAGATATCTCCCTGAATTGATCATGTATTTAGAAATGGAAAATTCTATTGTGAACAATATTTAGAATGCATTGGTGAGGTACTTGTTAAAGTGATACACATATTTCATTACAGAGTTAACCTTCATTTAACAGTACTAACATTAACATTAATCACTTCATAGTTTAAAAAATAAACCTACTCTAGAGAGTAGAGATGCCGCGTTTCTCTTCCAGCTTGGCAGGAAGGCCAAATGAGTTTCAAACACTGGCTCTTTACAAGCACGAGGCTTGGTTTAAGACCCTAAACTCTTAGGGTCCCAATTTCTCCATTTATATAATGAATGTTATGATGAAATATGAAAAGATAGGTAAAGCACCTGCACAAGCTGGGGTCCCAGTAAGTTTAGATACTCCCTCCTCCTATTTCTAGGTTCTTTGTGCAGTTAACTGTGAACAAACCAGAGGTAAATGTTGTTTGGAAAGGTTTAGTAATAGGACCTAAAGGCCCTAGGGCTTGGATTGGAGCCCTCAAAGTGAAACTTTTTTTGAATCCACATGCAGTAAAATATAAACACACTTACTAGAAGTAAACACACTGACTGAACTGTTACCTTAGACTTTAAATGTATTTATAATATTTTATTTCATTAAAATATCTTAATCACTATAGCAAATAGTAATTTTTAATAGATTGCAGGTTTGAAATATTTAGAATGGGGGATTGAATTTTCTTTAAAAATTATGTTAAATGTTATATACATTGTGGGCTGGGAAAAGTCGTATTGTAGAGCCATCTGGAAAATAATTCTTTTCTTCAATAATAATGTAGATTCTGTCTCTGAAAATGACTTGCGTGTTGTCAGTGTGTATATATTTCTCTCTCTTTCTTTCTTTCTTTCCTTTCTTCTTCTTTCTTTCTTTCTGTTTTGACTGGAGTCTTGCTCTGTCGCTCATGCTGGAGTGCAGTGGTGCGATCTCGGCTCAATGCGACCTCTGCCTCCTGAGTTCAAGTGATTCTCCTGCCTCAGCCTCTTGGGTAGCTGGGACTACAGGCACCCACCACCACACCTGGCTAATTTGTGTATTTTTAGTAGAGGCGGGATTTCACCATATTGGCCAGGCTGGTCTCAAACTCCTGACCTGAAATGATCCACCCACCTTGGCCTCCCAAAGTGCTGGGATTATACGTGTGAGCCACAGCGCCTGGCCTCTTTTTTCCTTTTTTTTTTTTTTTTTTTTTTTTCCAGATAAAGGGTCTCCCTATATTGCCAGGGCTGGTCTCGAACTCCTGGCCTCAAGCAATTCTCCCACCTTAGCCTCTCAAAGTGCTGGGATTACAGGCATGAACCACCACAACCAGCCAGTGTTTATAGTTCTGTGAGTGTCTTTACTTTCCAAAATTTAACAAGAGACAAAAACCGGGGGTCGGAGAGAAATTAAGTTTTTAAAGAGGTGAAGGCTTGAAATAACTAAAGCCATTTTTCACTGTTCTGCTGAAGTCTGCCCATCCCTGGTGTTGATTCTAGCCAGAACAATTCGAACTTTTCTGAAAATCGAAGATGGATTATTTAATCATGGGTTTCCCTAGTAAAAGGATAAAAGAGTGGAGGGTGAAGGGCTAATTACAGGATGAAATGTAGACTCAGACAGACAAGGCTAGGAACAATAATGTGCTCATTAAGGAAATCTTGCAGAGATATAAATTATATTTCTCCTCTGTGGTCTGAAAACAGACATATTTAACATCAAATGTGATTATTTTCCTTGTAATATATTTATTTCAGATTATCCTCAAGTCTTTCAAGTCAGATACACATAAATGCTGTGAGTTAATGGAATTTAGAAAGCATTGTAGTGCAGAATCCTAGAACTATCTGTGGGTTTAGTATTGCTCTAGGCTATAAAAGAGTTAAGTCCTGGGGTTCTCTTGTTTAAGGGAAAATAATGGGCATCTAAGGTTTGACTGAGAAAAGCAGACAGGAGTCAGTAAGAACTAAGAGTGGATTATAACAAAGGCTGACTTAGTAGTGGATGGCCATTTTATGCAGAACGGCTAGGAGATGAAGCTTAAGGGGAAAGGGAGAGCAAAGATAGAACTTCAGGTTTCTCATCTGTTTCTGTCAGGCCTTGAAACAGTGCAACTTCATCTTGAATAGGAGCTGGGTAAAATAAGGCTGAGACCTACTGGGCTGCATTCCCAGAAGGTTTGGAATTCTTAGTCACAGGATGAAATACGAGGTCAGTACAAGATACTGGTCACAAAGACCTTACTGATAAAACAGGATACAGTAAAGAAGCCAGCCAAAACCCATTGAAACCAAGATGGAGATAAAAGTGACCTTGGTCACCCTCGTTGCTCATTGTACACTAACTATAATGCATCAGCATGCTAAAAGACACTCCCACCATGACAGCTTACAAATGTCATGGCAACATCAGGAAGTTACTCTATACGGTCTAAAGTGGGGAGGAGCCCTCAGTTCCAGAGCTCCTCCCCGTCCCCTTTTTTTTTTTGCCTGCCTTTTTTCCAGAACACTCATGAATTATCCACTCTTCTTTAGTATATAATAAAGAAATAACTGTAAGTATACTAAGTGCAGCAGCCCTTACCACTACTCTGCCTATGGAGTAACCATTCTTATTTCCTTTACTTTTCTAATGAACTTGCTTTCCCTTTAGTCTATGGACTCATCCCTAATTTTTTCTTGCGTGAGGTCCAGGAACCTTCTCTTGGGGTCTGGATGGGGATCCCTTTCCAGTAAGATTTCTACAGTCTTTCAAAGTGCTTGTGTGGAGTCTTAAGGGTTTTGAGGAGGTGTCTGCATGACTTGGGGGTAAATGTTTGAGAGAATGGCTAAGAAAATTGAGCTGCAAATTCTCTATATCTTCTTCACCAAAGCACTCTATATGGACTTTATTTAAGAATTTATTTGTTAAAAGATTTCTGTGATACAAAAAGGAGTAAATTCAGATTTTTTTTTTTTTTCTGAGGTGGAGTCTTGCTCTGTTGCCCAGGCTGGAGTGCAGTGGCATGATCTCGGCTCACTGCAAGCTCTGCCTCCCGGGTTCATGCCATTCTCTTGCCTCAGCCTCCCGAGTAGCTGGGACTACAGGCACCCACCACCACACTTGGCTAATTTTTTGTATTTTTAGTAGAGATGGGGTTTCACTGTGTTAGCCAGGATGGTCTCGATCTCCTGACCTCATGATCCGCCCACCTCAGTCTCCCAAAGTGCTGGGATTACAGGCGTGAGCCACCGTGCCGGGCCAGATTTTTTTTAGTAAGTAAGAATGTTTAAATAATATTGGTGAAAAATAAATAAAATTCAGTTTGTGCAATGGCAAGATATTAAGGTAAAATAGTCAAGGTGTTTGTCATGGTAGACTAACTGACTTTTAAAAGATTTCTACAATATGACGGAAATAGTTTCCTTTTTTTAACTTTAAATTTTTTGTCTTTATGGGATTAAGATAATCAATTCCTTAAAGCTTATAAGCAGAGGTTTTAAAGGAATAAAAGGAAAAAGTAGTTTTGTGTTGTACAGAATTTAAATGTCTTTGAACATTAATTCCACATCAAAGAATCCATTAAGAGAGGTCATTTTTGTCCTTTCAAATACCTGCTTAGCAAGTAGTTAATAATGGGTCAATTGGTCAAAAGAAGGAGGAGAAGTGAGTACTCTGGTCTTCTCCATTGCTTTTGTTGAATGCCTGATCTTTTTATTACCACCAATCTAAAATGTAATGTTTTCATCTTTCCCTGCTGACTGTCCAAGTATACTAGAGATCACTTTTGGAAAGCCTTTTATATGCTGGAACTTATTGAGTTATCTTACTAACTACAAATATATGCATATTTATGTCATCTGCAACCCATTTCTTTTGGATCCCTACTTGCTTCTCTGATATAAGATATGTGCAGTGTGGAGCAAGATAAATTAACTGAGAGCATGATTTTATTCCTCCTCCTCACTCTGTCCTAATTGTATCTATCCATAAGCCTGATTAAGATTGTGTTTCCTCACTTGTAAAATAAGAAAGTTTATTCTACAGAATACTATTTTCTTCAAATATTAATAGGCTTTAAGAAAAATGTTAAGCAACATAAAACAGTGATATTTACGGTGTGACTTCTTGGGACTTTTACTGTGCAAATGTTCATTGTAAATCTAAAATGAGGCTCTGGTATGCAATGGTTCCCAGCTTCATTTCATGATGAGATCCTCTGTTATCAGAGCATCTTATAGAAATAGGGTTAAATGCAACAGATTTGTGGAATGTAGGTCTTGACATTTCTCTGATTATACCAAGTTTCCATTTTACACCTTTCCGAATATAAGACAAGCAAAGGTGTAAGTGTCCATTAATAACAAAGTCAGTATTGACAAGTTTTTGCACACATAATTAATCAGTATATCTAATCTAAGAAGGCTACGAAACTTAAAAACATCATGGATGAGGGTAATAGGACAAACAAAGCTCTCATGAATGGCTGACCTTACGTGAAAGTAAATGAAATTATTCGAAAGCTAAAACAATGCAGAACTGCGAGTTTAGAGAGGTGATTTAGTAATGGAGCCAGTTTTTGCCGTAACAACTTTGCTTAAGTTTTAAGAAGCCACAGAATTTAAAGATTCAAATTATTATTATTATTATTCAAATTATTATTATTCAAAAGCGGAAACAGGGTGATGCCTTCTAAGAGTGAGTCTGAAAAAAATCTATCCAGGGGAAAATGTGAAAATATTTATTATCTTCACATTATAATTCCCAACCACAAGCTCGTATGAGTTTGTCACTAGAATTCATACTACATCTAAGCTCCAAAATCCCAAGAAAAAAATTAATCTCGTTAGTCCTTAGTTAAGATTGCCTCGTGTAGCCTGAAAACGCAGAAATAAAATCATCTCTGAAAGAAGATACTTTTAAGTTCACCACCAGAGACAAGACTGATTGCTGGCTGGCTGGAGATAGTGTGTCCCTGACATCATGGAGGTCACACTCTAGTGCCCCCCAGTACACTTGCCGACATCCACCAGAAGTATATAAAAGAAAGGACACACATATGCTATGGTGAACGGTTATGTGTTTAACCTTTAACTTTAATGCAAGGAGAGTTTACCATTAAAAAAAAATCAATGAATGGAATCCATGTTAACAGATTGAAGAAAAATAAACATGATTATATTAATATAGGCAGAAAAAAAGCACTTGATGAAAGTCAGCCTCCATTTATGACAAAATTTCTTATACTAAGCATAGAGTGATAAATCCTTATCACAGATAAACATACATCAGTATGATAACATACTCTTTTGAATCTATATTTGAAATAGTTCATGATTAAAATTTTTAGATATTAGTGTTCTATGTGATTGTAATTCATAGTCATATCTGGTAATCTTTGCTCTAAATGGCTCATTTTGTAAGTAGTAAATGCAAATATATTGAGCAAAAATAATCTAAAAATTAATTTTGTGCAAATTCCAGGAGGTTTTAAAATGGCCTATATTAAAGCATAACATTTCTCACTTTCAGTTATAGATAACTTTAGAATGTAATTTGAATAATGCACATAGGTATAAGTTCTTATAGTTTTTACTTGAGTGTTTTTAGTTCATTTTTTAATAAAAGCTTTATTGAGGTTAGTCACATCCCATAAAATTCATTTTTTAAAGTTCTCAATTCAGTGTTTTTTAATATATTCACAGAGATGTACAACCATCATCACACTCTAAATTTAGAACATTTCCATAACCCCAGTAAGAAGCTCTGTACCCAATACCATTCACTTCTCATTCCCCCGCCCCCCAGCTCCTGACAACCATTAACCTACTTTCTGTCTTTATGGATTTGCCTCTTCCAAATGTATCATATAAAAGTAATCATTTAATATGTGAACTTTGTGTCTGGCTCCTTTCACTGAGCATAATACTTTCAAGGGTTATCCATACTGTAGTAAGTTTCAATACTTCATTTTTTGAAATGCTGAATAATATTCAATTATATAAATATGCCACATTTTCTTTATCCATTCATCTGTTGATGATTATTTGGGTGTTTTCACTTTTTAGGTGTTTTAAATAATGTTCGTATAAATACTTGTGTACAAATTTTGGTGTGAATGTATGTTTTCAGATTTCTTGAGTATATACCTAGAAGTGGAATTGCCAGTTCTTATTTACATTTTGAGAAACTGCCAGACTGTTTGCCTAAGTGGCTGCACCATTTTACAATTCCATCAGCAGTGTATCAGTGGTCCATTTTCTCCACATCCTCACCAACACTAGTTATTGTCTGTCTTTTTTATCTTGGTTGTCTTTGAGTATGAGGGAGTATCTCATTGTGCTTTTTTGTTTTTTCTAATCACTCATGGCATTGAGCATGTTTTCATTTGCTTATTGGACTATTATAAATCTCCCCTGGATAAATATTTATTCAAATCCTTTACCCATTTTATGTAGTTCTTATTTTAAAATCAGGAGATACCTGTGCATGTGTATTTAAAAGATATACTGCATGATGCTGAGGTTTGGGGTATGACTGAACCATCAGGCAGGTGGTTGTACTCAATAGGTTGTCAGGACTTGCCCCTCTTCCTGTCTTCCTTCTCTACTAGTCCCCAGTTTCTATTCTTACTATCTTTATGTCCATGAACCTGATGTTTAGCTCCCACTTATAAGTGAGAACTTGTGGTATTTGATTTTCTGTTTCTACAATAGTTCACTAGGATAATGGCCTCCAGCTGCATCCATGTTGCTGCAAAGAACATGATTTTATTCTTCTTTATGGCTGCATAGTATTGCATGGTGTATATGTACCACATTTTCTTTATCTAATTCACCACGATAAGCACCTGCATTGATTCCATGATTTTACTATTGTAAATAGTGCATGTGTCGTTTTGCAGAATAATTTATTTTATTTTGGGTATATACCTGATCATGGGATTGCTGGGTCAAATGGTAGTCCAGCTCTTAGTTCTTTAAGAAATCTCCGTCGGGTACAGTGGCTCATGGCTGTAATCCCAGCACTTTGAGAGGCCGAAGCAGGCTGATCACAAGGTCAGGAGTTCGAGACCATCCTGGCTAACACGGTGAAATCCCATCTTTACTAAAAATACAAAAAAAAATTAGCTGGGCGTAGGTGGTGCATGCCTGTAGTCCCAGCTACTCGGGAGGCTGAGGCAGGAGAATGGCATAAAACCTGGGAGGCGGAGATTGCAGTGAGCCGAGATCGCGCCACTGCACTCTAGTAGCCTGGGAGACAGAGCGAGACTCCGTCTCAAAAAAAAAAAAAAAAAAAAGAAATCTCCAAACTGCTCTCCACAGTGGCTGACTAATTCACATTCCCACCCAGAGTATACAAGTGTCCCCTTTTCTCCTCGGCCTCACCATCACCCGTTTGTATGTTTTTATTTTTGTTTTTCGACTTTTTAACAATAACCATTTTGACTGATGTAAGACGATATCTCATTGTGGTTTGATTTGCATTTCTCTGATAATTAAAGATCCTGAGCATTTTTTATATGTTTTTGGGCCATTCATGTGTCTTTTTATCAGAAGTGTCCATGTCTTTTGCCCATTTTTAATGAGCTTTTTGTTTTTTTGCTTATTGATTTCTTTAAATTCTTTATAAATTCTGGATATTAGACCATTATCAGATGCATAGTTTTTATTTTCTCCCATTTTGTAGGTTGTTTGTTTACCTTGTATATAGTTTGGTTTGCTGTGCAGCCCTCAAGTTTAATTAGGTCCCACTTGTTAATTTTTGTTTATGTTGCAATTGTTTTTGAGAACTTAACCATAAGTTATTTCTCAAAGCTGATATCAAAAAGGGTATTTCCTATGCTTTTTTCTAGGATTTTTATAGTTTAAGGCCCTACATTTAATTCTTTAATTGATCTTGAGTTTATTTTTGTGTATGATGATAGGTAGGGGTCAAGTTTATTCTTTGTCATATGGCTAGCCAGTTATCCAAGCACTATTTATTGAATAAAGTGTCTTTTCACCATTGTTTGTTTTTATCAACTTTGTTGAAGATCAGATGGTTGTAGATGTGGCTTTTTTTTTCTGAGTTCTCAATTTGGTTCAATTGATTCATGGGCCTGTTTTAGCACCAGTACCACACTGTTTTGGCTACCATAGCCTTGTGGTATACTTTGAAGTTGGGTAATGTGATGGCTCCAGTTTTTTTGGGGTTTTTTTTTTTTTTTTTTTTTTTAATTTATTTATTTATTTATTTATTTTTTTTATTATACTTTAGGGTTTTAGGGTACATGTGCACAATGTGCAGGTTTGTTTGTTTGCTTATTTTTGCTTAATATTTCTTTGGCTATTTGGGCTCTGTTTGATTCTATACACATTTTTAGAATCATTTTTTCTCCTGTAAAAAATGTCATTGGTAGTTTGATAGGAATAGGATTAAATCTCTAGACTACTTTGGACACAATAGACATTTTAACAATATGAATTTTTCCAATCCATAAGCATGGAATGTTTTTCCATTTGTTTGTGTGTCTCTGATTTCTTTCATTGGTGTTTTTTAGTTCTCCCTCCTTGGTTAGATGTAGACCAAGGTATTTAATTAATCTTTCACCTCCTTGGTTAGATGTAGACTTAGGTATTTAAGTTTTTTGTGACTTTTGTAAATGGGATAGTATTCTTGATTTGGTTCTTGGATAGAATGTTATTGGTGTATAGAAATGCTACTGATTTTTGTATCTTGACTTTGTATTCTGAAACTTTACTGCAGTAATTTATTAGTTCTAGGAGCCTTTTGGCAGAATATTTCAGGTTTTCTGGGTATAGAATCACTTTGTCAGCAAAAAGAGATAGTTTGACAACTTCTTTTCATATTTGAATGACTTTTATTTCTTTGTCTTACCTGATTTTGGTTGCTAGGACTTCTAATACTATGTTGAATAAAAGTGGTGAGAGTTGACATCCTTCTCTTGTTCTGGTTCTCGAGGGGAATGGTTCCAGTTTTTGTCTGTTCAGTATGCTGTTGGCAGGGGTTTTGTCATAGATGGCTGTGGCTCTTATTATTTTGAGGTATGGTCCTTAAGTGTCTAGTTTGTTGAGGCTGTACTCATTTTTAATTGAATAATTTGCATTTTTGTTGTTGAATTGTGAGGGTAATTCATCTATTCTGGATACAAATTCCTTATCAGATATGTTATTTACAAAATTTTTTTTCCATTATGTGGCTTGTCTTTTCTCCTTGGAAGCAAAAATTTTAATATCAATGAGGTACAATTTATCTATTTTTTTCCCTTTTTCTTATGCTTTAGGTGTCATATTTAAGAAACTATTGACTAATCCAAAGTCACCAAGATGTACTCTTCTATGTTCTAAGAGTTTTATAGTTTTAGCTCTTATACAAGTCTATGGTCCATTTTGAGTTAATTTCAAACATGGCATAAGGTAAGTGGTCTAACTTCATTTTTTTGCACGTGGATATCAGGCTGTCCCAGTACCATTTGTTGAAGCCTTCCTTAAGTTTTAATAAATAAGAATGGGTAAAAGAATTCAAATGGGACTGCCTAAGCTTCACTCACAAACTTCTCTCTCAGATGTAAACTAGAACTTGCAGAGAATGTGGGAACTTAACTCAAGTTTGTAATTCGGAAACGAGCTGATCTCGTGCTTATCCATTCCCACCAACATATGGAATCTTGGTGGTGTATGGAATCGTTTCATAAGTAAACCTCTCACAAAACTAATCCGTTTCCCACTGGCCAATACACTTGCTAACATTTTTAGAATTTTAACTCTAGTCAACAGCCACATTTACCTCCTAACATAGAAATACTTAACCATTCAATAACTAGACATATCTTGCAAGCTTGGGTGTCAGGTGAACCTATAAAAAGCCAGGTGCTGGAGATCCAGCAGTGAGTAAGACAGAAATGGGCTCTGTCTAGACAGTCTATCCAGCATTTCTCACAAATCAATGTGCAGTGTTTTTCTTTCTCTCTAAAATGATTCTCTGTTTTATTTCATTTCATACATGTATTTATTTAATCAAACTAAGTTATTTAATCAACCTAAGTACCTACAATGTGTCAGGCACATTCTAGCGAAGGGTAATAAAACAGTTTGTAAAAACAGATAGTGTCTTGGTCTCATGGGACTTGAAACCTAATGATATGGTTTGGCTATGTATCCACCCAAATCTCATCTTGAATTCCCACGTGTCATGGGAGGGACCCAGTGGGAGGTAATTGAATCATGGGGGTGGGGTCTTTCCCTTGCTGTTCTTGTGATAGTGAATAATTCTCACACGACCTGATGGTTTTAAAAATAGGAGTTTCCCTGCAGAATCTCTCTTCCCTTGTCTACCACGATGTGAGATGTGCCTTTCACCTTTCACCATGATTGTGAGGTCTCCCCAACCACGTGGAACTGTAAGTCCATTAAACCTATTTTTCTTCCTAGTCTCGGTTATGTCTTTATCAGCAACATGAAAACGGACTAATATGCTTAATGATGGAGATCCACAACTGCAACTGTGACAGCTGCTGCAAAAATTCCCGATGTTGTCAAAGTCTATAATAAAGGGATGGATTTTACCTGTCAAAATCACGGAAGATATTCCCTAGGAAATACCACTTGATCTAAGATTTGAATGATTAAGAGCTATTAACTAGCAAAAGAGAAATGAGATCAACTTTCCCAGGCCAAAAAAAAAGCTAAGCAGATACAAAGTCCTGAATAGGAGGAAGATGGCGACTCTGAGCATATAGGAAAAGGCCAGGCCACATTCAGGAATTGTGTTTTTATCCTTAAAAAGTAGAATGATATTCAAGAGATGTAACTGTCCTGAAGGAGGAGCGATTTTCCAGGCAACAAAGTACTACCCAGAAGCTAAGTGTATTTGTCTCTTTCCTTGCTTTTAAGTCAGAGTGAGAAGCTTCCGCCTGAATTTGGAAAGTGATCCTCAGGTCTTTCGCTATGCTACCTGCTTTGATGTACTTCTGGCTATTTGTTTCACCTGTATGATTTTATGTTTCTACTTTAGCAGTGTGCTATTTGTAGTCAGTTTAGCTACTAGACAGCAGGATGACATCACCAAGGGGGCTTCACAACACAATTCAAGCCACACCCCTGCTCATGATTTTCAAAGCCCTCAGAGACCGGCTCTGTGAAGATAACTGGCACAGGTCCAGAGATTCTATCTTCTTGTCCCTACTCTGGCACAAAGAAGTTTTAAGTTCTTGCACAAATTTCTTCACCTTACTTGGCCTCGGTTTTCTTATTAGGTAACCTTTAACAACCTTCTGAATTTCTTTTGTATTTGAATATGGCCACTCTTCTTAACATCTCCAAAGATATTTCAAATTAGCCTAACGAAATATTTTAAAAATAAAGTAGCCCATGCAAAGAACACGCTATTCATTCCATGCATTGAAACACTGTGCTAACATTTAGAGCCGGGTTATAAGTCAACCCCCTCCAGAAATTCCTGAAATGCCAAAAAGAGTTGGCTACAGAAAGCAGAAAAAGAAATGCTCAAATGACCCATGAGAGTTGACTCTCCTCACTCAGTGTAAATTGTCATTCACTTCCTGTGAGTGGGCAAATTACTATTTACAAAGCTATTATGGGTCTCATTAGTTGTCATTATTATTTATGGATATCACAGCAATTACCAAAGTGCCTCTGTGCACTTTACCTTGAAGTTCTTTCTTTAATTAGTCATATTGAGTGTTACTAGCTGACCTCCTTGCATAATGGATAAGGCAAAGGAAGTACACAGTAAGGTGATTAAAACTGGGATCTTTGTTGTAAGTAGGGGAAAGGAATGAGTCTGTGAGGATCAATCAGTGACACTTCGTCACCAATTGCCAACTGCAACTTTACCTGTATAGAAACCAAGAGAAATTATTCTGTTACACATGTAGAATAATGACATTTTGATGGACTTCCCCTCCTCCAGGGAAGGAGGGGAGAGATTCTGTCTTCCAGAGCCTAGAAAGCAGGAATTAAATTGCCAGCAAGACTCCTATTACCCTATTATTTAAATGTTTAACCCAATGACCTGGTGAAGCATAATTAATAAGATATCTGTCCATGGTATCAATTTATGTCTATGGGATTCATTGTCAAGTGGCACAAGCACATTGCAGACTTCTAATTTATTATTTAGGCTGGTATGTCCTTGTGAGTCACTTGAATATAAAGATTGGTATGTCTATATCTAGCAATTTCAGACTCATAATGTAATAATTTTTGTTTTGTTAACGTAATGCAATTTTTGCATCATCTCTTTTACAAAAAAAATTAGGTATAAAATATGTGAAAGAGAGATTTATATTTTCTATATTATGTAATACTTGCTACTTATATCAGTCAGTCAAAACTACTATTGAGCACCTACCATACTCACCAAAGTGTGGTAGTTGCTAAAGTGAAAATAGAATAATAATAATAACAACAAAAGAGTAATTACCTGTTATAATAAGTATTGCAACAGACTAGCAATAATAGTTTTAAAAAGGAAGAAATGTATGAGAGTAATGCTATAGGAAAATGTCCATGGAGGAAATAAAGGTTGAACTGAACATATCAATGTATCTTGGCAGGTGTATATAAAAGAGAATAATAACTCAGACAAAGGGAAAAATCAAATAAAAATAAAAGAGTGAGAAGACCTTTATTGTAAGTTTTGAGTCAGTGAGAAGCTTCTCCTAAAAGGTTCCTTATCAGAAGTAGTGAAGAAATGTTGACTAGGAAACACAGAACAAACATGTAGAGTAAAAGCAGGAAGAGTATAAACTTAATGTTGCGCTGCCAAAAGACAGTATGATAATAATAATTTATAAATGTGGATCTTGACATTTCTTTCAAGTATTCCCACATCATTTATTTGCATTGTCATCATTCTTGTTTAGCAGATGAGGAAACAGCCTCATTACAAGCAAAAGACTAGTAAGTGGCATCCACCTCTTGTTGAGGTGATCTGACCTCTGAGGCAGGGATCTGATAACTTTATGGGCTTCACAGAGCAGTAACAGTGTGAACATGTCTGTTAAGGACAATGAGTTTTACTGAATAAACAGGATGGATTGGAGAGACACGAATTCGGGGTCAAAGGCAGCTAGAACCAGTCATCGGCTTCAGTGTACTATCCTGTGTAAAGTGGTGAGAACATACATGAAATAGTCTAAGGTGAAGTGTGATGAGCAAAGAAGTCTAAAGCATAAGGAGGATAATGATGAAACTAACAAATATTAGAATTTTGGTTAGGAAGATAGAATTTTGTGGGGATTGAATTCATATTTAGATTTGGACATTTGAATAAAAGGTGATGGGAAAATGCCCAAATGCAAACAGAAACATATACCATGTGAAAAGATAAGCCTAAGACACAGCATGGAGGTAATTGTTGAAATAATGAAATGAAGGAACTCTGTGGAAGTGGCCTGGAGAACATGACGAGCAAAAGCTAGAAAGCAAAAGACAGAACAAAGCCTTAGAGAGCAGCCACATGGAGGTAACAAAACATTGAAGAGTGTGCAATGTGGGGAGCTTCCAGTCCCACAATGGCAGCATAAAAGCGAGCTGGCTTCACTCCTCCCCACAGAAAACCAAAACCAAATATACAACACTGAGATTATCACCAGCAGTATCCCAGAACTGAAACATGAGGATGAGACAGTTCCTGGAGCCACAGAGAAGTGAAGAAAAACTCCAAGCAGATGGTAAGAGAACTGAACTTCTATGCCAGTGATGCCCGGCCCCACAATCTGCCCTGCACCAAGCACACAGAAAAATTTCCCTCAACTCCTGGTTTCCACAATGGAAAAAGTGAGACCAAGATGGACAACCAGTTTCCCATATCAGAAGACCTTTCATTGCCTCAACCCATGGGAAACATCACCAGTGCCTGAAGTGAGAAATACCCCTGAAGACAGTCAGAGACAAAAGGTGGTCTATAACTTGAGTAAAGGAAACATCCGATCAGAGTGACTGTTCAATAGCACCACACTATAGGAGGTGCATTCCAAAGGTCCGCTTGGCACAAACTCCTAGAAGCTTTTCCACACTGCCAGAATATCCCCTTTGAGAACTCCTTCATTCAGGGCAGGGAGTGCTCTGATTGTGTACTCCCTTACGCCACCATCTAGTGCCAAATATGAGGTAATGACCTAGCAGGAAAGAAAGAAAGGAAATTCTAA
Organism: Symphalangus syndactylus; assembly: GCF_028878055.3. Lineage (NCBI taxonomy): Eukaryota > Metazoa > Chordata > Mammalia > Primates > Hylobatidae > Symphalangus > Symphalangus syndactylus. The sequence continues at coordinate 59,175,850 of NC_072426.2, forward strand.
AATTACAAAGAATCTCTAAACAAATATATCCAGGAAAAGTCAAAAACAACACAGAGAAGACAGGAATAGATAGCTAATACTTCAATGCAAAGGCATAGACATATATTTGCAAGAAGCAACAGCAAACAGAGAATCATGACCTTTCCAAATGGGCAAAGCAAGAAACCAGTGATGGAGATTAATAACATGGAGATATGTGAGCTCTCTAAGCAAAAATGTAAAATTAGCAGTTTTTAGGAAACTCAGTGATCTTCCAGATAACACAGAAAACCAACTCAGAAATTTATCAGAGAAATTTAACAAAGAGACTGAAATAATTGAAAAATCAAATAGAAATCTTGGAACTGATAAATACATTTACTGAACTGAAAAAGAATTATTACAAGCTCTCAACAGCCAAATGGATAAAGGAGAGGAAAGAATTTGTGAGCTCAAAGGCAGCCTATTTAATTGAAAATACATACAGAAGAAAGAAGAAAAAGAATGAAAAGCAACAAACCTCACACAACGAATTTAGGAAAGTATCTCAGAAAACCAAGTCTAGGAATTGTTGGTGTTCAACAGGGAGGTGAGCAAGAACAAGGCTAAGAAGCCAGAAAGCATATTTAAAGAAAAAATAACAAAAAGACTTTCAAAACTTGAGAAAGATATAAATATCCAAGTACAGGAAGATCAGAGAACAACAAATAGATTCTACCCAATAAGACTACCCCATGACATGTAATACTCAAACTCTCAAAGGTCAATGACAAGGAGAGGATTCTAATATTCTAATAGCAGCCAGATAAAAAGAAGCATATAGCATATTTTTTTAAATCCTTCCAGTTGATCTGGCAACAGACATCCCAAATGAAATTATACAGGCCAGGAGAGGGTAAGATGACATTTTAAAAGTGTTGAAAAAAAAAAAGAAAAAGAAAAAAAAACCTGTCATCCAAGAATACAAAATCCAGCAAAGCTATCCTTCAAATACAGAGAGATAGTCTTTCCCAGACAAATAAAAACTGAGAGAATGTATCACCGCCCTTCTGATCTTATAAGAAATACTGAAGGGAGTTCTTAAATCTTAAAGAAGAAAACATTAATGTGCATGAAAACAAACAAACAACAACAACAACAAAAAATTGAAGGTATGAAACCCACTGGTAAAATCAAGTGCACAGGCAACCCCAGAAGTCTAATTCTGTAATTGTGGTAAAAATCTGCTCATAATGAAGCCTAGAATGCAAATCTATCAAAAACAATAATATGCACAGTTTCTTGTCAAGAGATAGGCAATATAAAAATATCTAAGTTAAGACAACACAAAAACCAAATGTGAAAGGAATTAAGTTAATTTGCAGAGGATTTTTAAAATTTCATTTGTTTATATTATTCTCTTTGCCATCTAAGATGTTATCATCTCTTTAAAATAACTTCTTGTGTCTATAAGATTTTTTTGTAAGCCTCATGGTAATCATAAAGCAAAAACCTATGATAGATGCACACACAATAAAACGCAATGAATTGAAACATACTTTCAGAGAAAATCATTTAACCCCAAAGAAGGCAACAAAAAGGAGAAAAGGAAGACAGGAGTTACAAACCAACCTGTAAAAAAATAATCAACAATATGCCTATAGTAACTCCTTACTTAATCAGTAATAATGCTGAATGTAAGTGGACTAAATTCTCTAATTAAAAGACACAGAGTGGCTGAATGGATAAAGAAACAAGACCCAACTATATGCTATCTATGAGAAATGAATGTCACCTATAAAGACACACATAGACTGGAAATGAGAGTATGGAAAAAGTTATTCCATACAAATGGAGACCAAAAAAGAGAAGTAGCTATACTTACGTCAGATAAAATAGACTACGAGTCAAAGACTGTAAAACCAGACAAAGAAGATCACTATATACTGATAAAGGTGTCAATTCTGCTAAAGGACATAACAATTATAAATATCTATGCATTCAACATCAGAGCACTCAAGTATATAAAGCAAACATTAATAAATCTAAAGAGAGAGAGAGACCGTAATGCAATAATAGTAGGAGACATTAACACCCCACTCTCAGTAATGGACAGATCATTCAGACAGAAAATCAAAAAGGAAACATGGGAGTTAAACTAAACACTAGGCTAAATAGGCTTAATTAACCTTTACAAACATTTTGCCCAACTGCTGCAGAATACACATTCTTTTCATCAGCACATGGAACATTCTCCTAGGTAAACTACAGTTTAGGCTGCAAAAAATACCTCAACAAATTCAAAAAAAGTAAAAATAATACCAAATATCTTTTGTGACCACAACGAAATAAAACTAGAATTCAATAACAAGAGGGTTTGAACCTTGGAAACTACACAAAACAAACACATGGAAACTAAATAACATGCCCTTAAACAAGCAATGGGTCAATGAATAAATTAAGAAGGAAATTTAGGAATATCTTGAAACAAATGACGATGGAAATACAACATATCAAAATCTATGGGATACAGCGAAAGCAGTACTGAGGGAATTTTATAGGAATAACCAAAAGTAGAAAGACTTTAAATAGACAACCTAACAATGCACCTAAAGGAACTATAAAAGTGAGAAAAAATCAAACCCCCAAACAATAGAAGGAAAGAAATAATAAAGATCAGAGCAGAAATAAATAAAACTAAGATTAAAAAAAATAGAAGATCAAAAAAACTTTTTAACTGGGTTTTTAAAAATATGTTTTTAGCTAAACTAAGAAAAAGAGAGAAAATCCAAATAAATACAATCAGAAACAAAAAGGAAGACATATCAACTGAGACCACAGAACACAAAGAATCATTACAGACTAGTATGAACAAACAGATGCCAACAAATTAGAAAACCTAGAAAAAATGCATAAATTTCTGGACACATGCAACCTACCAAGATTGAAAGATGAAAAATTAGAAAACCTAAACACACTAAAAACAAGTCATGAAATAGAAGCCCTAAGAAAAGTTTCCCATCAAAGAAAGCCCAGGATTTGAGGAATAAACTGTCTACCAAACACTTAAAGAAGAACTAATGCCAATTCTACCTACATGCTTCCAAAAAAAATAAGAGGATAGAATATTTTCAAACTCTTCTAAGAAGCCAGAATTACTCTGATATCAAAACCAGAAATGACACAACAAAAAAAGAAAATTATAGACCAATATAATTAATTAAAATAAATGCAAAAAGCCTCAACAAAATACTAGCAAACCAAATTTAACACATTAAAAAGATCGCTCACCATACTCAAGAGGGATTTATATCAGGTTTGCAAAAATGATTCAACATATGCAAAATATTAAACTTGATATATCACATTAACATAAGCAACAACAAAACCATACGATCACTTCAATAGATGCTGAAGAAAGCATTGAATAAAACATCCCTTTATGAGAAAAATAAAAACATCAACAAACTGGGTACAAAGAGAACATATTTCAAAATAATACAGTCCATACAGCAAAAACTCATAGCCAATATCATACTGAGTTGGGTACATCAAAGCCATTTCTCTAAGATCTGGAACAAGACAAGGATCTTCGCTTTTATTACTTTTGTTCAATGTAATACTGGAAGTCCTTGCCAGAGCAATTAGGTAAAAGACGGAAAGAAAGGAAGGAATTAGGTAAAACAGGGAAGGGAAGGGGAGGGAGAGGAGACATCCAAATTGGAAAGGAAGAAGTTGAATTAGCCTTGTTTGCAGATGACATGATGTTACATTTAGCAAAGCCTAAGGATTCCACCAAAAAAAAAAAAAAAAAAAAAAAAAACAGTTAAAACTGATAGATGAACTCAGCAAAATTACAAGACACAAAATCAACATAGAAAAATCAGTGGAATTTTATATGTCAACAGAGAACAATCTGAAAAATAAATCAAGAAACCAATCCTATTTACAATAGCTACAAAGAATACTAAATACTTAGGAATTAATTTAACCCCAAAAGTAAAGATCTATATAAAGAAAACCATAACACACTGATGAAGAAAATTCAAGAGGATACACACAAAGAAAGAAAAGATATTCCATGCTCATGGATTGGAAAAAATTAATATTGTTAATATGACAATACTACCCAAAACAATTTACAGATTCAGTGCAATCCCTATCAAAACACCAATGAAATTCTTTAAAGAAATAAAAAAATCCTAAAATTTATATGGTACCAGGAAAGACCTGAAAATAGCCAAAGCAGTCTTGAACAAAATGAACAAAGCTGGAGGCATCTCATTACCTGATTTCAAATTATACTGCAAAGCAATGATAACCAAATCAACATGGTACTGGCATATAAACAAACACATAGACCAATAGAAACAGAGAGCCCAGATACAAACCTACACATTTACAGCTAACTCATTTTCCACAAAGGTGGCAAGAACATACAATGGGGAAAGGACAGTCTCTTGAATAAATGGTGCCGGGAAAATTGGATAACCATATGCTGGATAATTAAACTAGACTCTTATTTTTAATCATATAAAACTTTAATTCAAAATGGGTTAAAATCTTAAATCTAAGGGACTGAAACTACGAAACTACCAGGAGAAGTTTCCAGTGGGGAATCACTTCAAGACATTGGTTTGGGCAGAGTTTTTGGGTAAGACCTCAAAAGCACAAGCAACAAAAGCAAAAATAGACAAATAGGATAACATCAAGCTAAAAAGCTTCTCTATAGCAAAGGAAACAATCAACAAACAGGCAATACATAGAATGGAAGAAAATATTTGCCAACTATCTGATAAGAGATTAATAGCCAAAATATATAAGGGGCCTGAACACCTCAGTAGCAAATAAATAATCACATTTTTAAATGGGCAAAAGATATGAACAGACCTTTCTCTAAAGTAGACAGACAAATGGCAAACAGGTACATGAAAAAATATTCAATGTCATTGTATTAGTTTGCTTTGTGTTTCTACAAAGGAATGCCTAAAGGCTGAGAAATTTATCTTTTAAAAAGAAGTTTATTGGCTCACAGTTTTGCCAGCTGTACAAGCATAACAGCAGCATCTTCTCAGCTTCTGGTGAGGTCTCAGAAGCTCTTACTCATGGCAAAAGGTGAAGGGGGAGGAGGCTTGTCACATGGTGAGACAGGGAGCAAGAGAGAGAGAGCAAGAAGTGCCAGGCTCCTTTAAACAACCACCTCTTGCATGAACAAATAGAGAACTCACTACCACAGAGAGAGCAAGCCATTCATGAGGGATCTGCCTCTATGACACAACACCTCCCATTAGGCCCCACATCCAACATTTGGGGTGTCAGATTACAAGGTGAGATTTGGAGGGGATGAAAATCTGAACTATATAAATCACTAATCATCAGAGAAAAATAAATCAAAACTACAACGAGGTATGTTTTCACCCCACAGATAATAAGTATTTAGTATAAGATTATCTATCTATCTATCTATCTATCTATCTATCTATCTATCTATCTATCTATCTATCATCTATCTATCTTATTGTGGCCTTTATCCAAAAGGCAGGCAATAACAAATGCTGGAAAGGACATGGAGAGAAGGGAACCCACATACACTTTTGGTGGGAATGTAAATTAGTACAGCCACTATGGAGAATGGTATGGAAGTTCCTCAAAAAACTAAAAACTACAACTACTATATGATCCAGGAATGCCACCATTGAGTCTATATTCAAAAGAAAGGAAATCAATATACTGAAGAAATATCTGGACTCCCATGTTTACTGAAGCACTTTTTACAATAGCCAAAATATGGAATCAACCTAAATGCCCATTAACAGATGGGTGGATAAAGAAAGTGCAGTATATATAGACACAATAGAATATTATTCCACCATAAAAAAGAATGAAATCCTGTCATTTGCAGAAACATGAATAAAATGAGGGTGATTATGTTAAGTGAAATAAACCAAGCACAAAAAGACAAATATTGCATGGTCTCACTCATATGTGGGAGGTTAAAAAAAGTGTATCTCATAAAGATAGAGAGTTAGATTAGTGGTTTCAAGTGGCCAGGAAGGGTAGGGAGGAGAGGGATAAGAAAAGAGGTTCAATAATGAATACAAAGATACAGTTAGAGAAAAGTAAGAGGACCTTGTGTTCAATAGATCAGCAGGGTGACTATAGTTAACATTAATCTATGGTACATTTCAAAACAGCTGGAAAAGAATAACTTGAATGTTCCTAGCATAAACAAAAAACAAATATTTAAGGTGCTAGATAATCCAATTATCCTGATTTGACCTTGGTACATTATATGAATTTATCAAATTATCATATTTACCCCCAAAATATGTACATCTACTCTGTGTCAATTTTTAAAAAATCAAAAGAAGAAAGTACAATGAAAAATTATCGCTTTAAATGAAATGAATGAAAACTATATATAAGTATCCATGACTTTTCTATACAGCTGAAAAGGGTTGTCACAACCACTAATGAATATTTCATACCAAAAGCATGTGTTTCTAAAAAAAGAAAAAAAAAAGAGTATGAGTAGAAGAGTGGGCCACGTAATTGCAACTCAGCTTATAATTTAATGACTTTAGTTTGTTTTCTAAATATATTATGCTTTTGGGGAGAGGTCAGGATTTTTATTCTTTAGCATTTAGAAGTATCCCTATAAGGAGAAGGGATGGGGATAGTAGGGTAGTTGAGTAATACGGGAGAAATGAAGAGATAGTCTTTAGACTTCTTTACAATGAGAAAAGAAGTTGTCAATCAGGCTGTCTTAAATAAAAACAAAAGCAAGAGTAAATGTACAGGAAGACCACATGGAAGCTCATAAAATCAATAGGAAGATTGGAGAACTGGTCTATAAAATAGGCAGGAACAAGGGCAGCTCTAGAAGATAAAGAAACAAGAAATACAGCAACCAGGCTCTATTAAAAGCCTTCTACTCAAGGTACCTTTTTCTCACCCTTCATCTTTGCATCTCAAGTCTCAGACATGAGCTTTCAATCATTTAGGGTCTGTATGTCCTTTCTACTAGTGACAGAAAAGTAGGATCATTCCCTCATAATGACTTTTCCTGAGGGGGTAAGGCATTGTTTCCTACCAATACTGCACACAGTGAGGAATTTCCCAAACAAAAATATGCACTGATGCTGAAAATAGCCACAAAAATAACTCAAAACAGCAAACAAACAAAGTGTCTCTTATACAGACTACACTTTGGCTGATCAGTATTAAAATATAACCTTCCTTCTATATTTCACAAAATAGTATATATTTTTAAAATCCTAACGATATAACCATCATTTTTACAACTTCACGATATTCATTCACTGCTCAGATATTCAAAGATTAAGTGTTTTCAATAGCTTTAGATCCAGGACTCGGGGATCAAGCAATTCCTCTTTTTGCACCAATCCAACATTTTCCTACATTTGCACAAAATTGTAAAATTGCCCAATGCCGGTGTAATTTCTCTGAGCTGGTTTATTTATATTCTATTAAATGGTCCATGCTATGGGATACTTTCCTAACACAATAGGCGTTTATTAGGGGATGGATAGTAAAATATATGTGGAGAATGCAAGTAATCTGAATGACCAACTAATTTTGTCTTCAGAATCTTCTTGGGTCCTGCCCTGTAATTAGTATTTCCATTTAAAATGCTCCTAAGCACAGCTGCATTCATGTATCTGTTGATTAAATCATAAAACCATTCATGTTAGGCACAGAAAGGGTTGATTGTGGTTACAACTCAAGATAATGAAGAATGTGGATTGGCGTTTGAGGACAAGTGTTTTCTCGTGAAACACCTTTCTTATGCCAGGGAATAGTTGCAGCCCCTTTAAGCAAGGGAGAAATAGACATATCTCGGGACAAGGGAAGTTGATTAAGATACTATATCCAGGCATATTCCAAGTTCTGATTTACATTTTTAATACAATACATAAAAAATGTATATTGTATGAGACAGGAGAATATTCACAAAAGTTAAGATCTAATATATGTGGGAAAATATGGTCAGATACTTTTATATGTTTGTTTAGGTTTCACATATAGTCTTTAGATGTTTTCCTTGACCACTGCAGGAACTCAACACAGTAGTTGTTGGAAGTAGTAGTAATAGTGACAAATTCAAGAAAATAGGAGCAAAGTTCTATGTTTCACATGTGCTTCATTATGTAATGTATCAATTATGAACCAGGATCTTTCTGGGGACTCAATCACATCCTGAAGGTAACTTGGCTCAAAGAAAGTTTAAAGTCACATTTAAGGTACTGGGCTTATTGGTTCCAGTATATGAAGCTAGAATCCATAGGTGCTGACATAGTTATTTCACAACTGGAGGAGGAGATGTTCTTTTTCCTATCTAAAGCTAAATCCTTCACCACTATCTTTGATCTTATTTTTCCTATATTGATCAAATATCCCATCTTGGGTCTTTTCTCGTTCTCCTATAATGACTTTCTTTGCTTAGCATAAATATATACAGTCATGTGCTACATAACAATGTTTGAGTCAACAATTGACTGCATATACAATGGTGGTACCACAACATTATAATAGAGCTAAAAGGTTCCTATTGCCTAGTGATGTCGTAGCCACTGCAGGAGTGTAGTGCAACACTTCATTCAGGTGTTTGTGGTGATGCTGGAGTGAACAACTGTGCACTGATTTTTATCATTATTTTAGAGTATACTTCTACTTATTAAAAAAGTTAACGTCACAACAGCATCAGGCAGGTCCTTAGGAGGTATTATAGAAGAAGGCATTGTTATCATAGGAGGTGACAGCTCTATGCATGTCATTGCCCCAGAAGAACTTCTACTGAGACAAGATGTGGAGGTGGACAACTGATACTGGTGATCCTGACCCTGTGTAGGCCTAGGCTAATGTATGTTTGTGTCTTTTTTTAAAAAAAAAGTTTAAAAATTAAAAAGTTAAAAAACTAAACAGAAAAAAAGCTGATAGTATGAAGATATAAAGAAAGAAAATATTTTTTACAGCTGTAAAAAAGTATCTTTTAAGAGTCAGAAAGTTAAAATATTAAAAATTTTGTAAAGAAATAAGCTAATGTCCATTTATTATTGAGGAGAAGAATTTTTAACAAGTTTAGTATAGCCTCAGTGTACAGTATTTATAATGTCCACAGTAGCGTACAGTAATATCCAAAGACTTCACATGCATTCACCACTCACTGACTCAACCAGAGCAAATTCCAGTTCTGCAAGCTCTATTCACGGTGCACCACTTTTAAAAATTCTTTTATACAATATTTTAGTGTACATTTTTTATGTTTAGATATGTTAAGTTAACAAGTGCTATTGTGTTACAATTGCCTACAGTATTCAGTACAGTAACATGATGTACAGTTTTGTAATCCAGATGTGATAGGCTATATTATACACTAGGGGTGTAATAGGCTATACTATATAGGTTTGTGTAAGTACACACTATAATGTTCATACAATTATTAAATCACTTAACGCATTTCTTAGAACATATCCCCATTGTTATGCAACACATGACTGTATATGTAAGCACCACGCATTTGCAATACATGACTGTACCTGTAAACACAACGTTGCTTATTAAAAATCTATGGGATTTTTAAATAAGGATGTAAGGAAGGAAAGATATGAAGTATTTTTTTTTTTTTTTTACCTTGACTGAGATCTCTGAAACATTTGACCATTTTTTTTTCCCTCAGTGCTCCTCTGGTGTATTTTTACATCTCTACATTCTCAATTTTCTTGAAGAGACTCCTCTACCTTCACTCACTCACTGAAATCAGTACAGCCTAGGATTTTATACTGGGGCCTTGATCTTTTTTTTTTTCTTCTAGATACATCATCCACATACCATGGCTTCAACTAATATTTATATTCTAATGGCTAGATTCAGCCATTCTGTCTGTCTATCTATCTATCATCTATCTATCTATCTATCTATCTATCTATCTATCTATCTATCTATCATCTATCTATCTATCATCTATCATCTATCTATCTATCATCATCTATCTATCTATCTATCTATCTATCTATCTATCTATCTATCTATATCATCTATCTATCATCTATCTATCTCTACCTACATATTCATTGACTACCTCTTATGCGCCTGCCATTGTTATATATACTAGGGACACGGTGTAAAAAATGTAAAGTATCAGATCTATGGAAATTACAATCGAGAGGATGGGAAAGTCAATGAACTAATAAGCACAGCATACAGCATTCCAGGGTCATTAGTGTCATAAAGAGAAAAATGTAGGGAAAGGGGATATTTATGGGTCATGGAAAGGCTTTGTGAGATAGCATTTTAATAAAGAAATAAATAATGCAAGGAATAATTATATTTAAAAATCTGTCATGAAAACATTCTAGGCAGGGTGAAATCGAGTACAATAGGAATGTTTTTGGCAATTACCACAAACATCAGGAATGTAAGTATCCTAGACCATCTAATGTACCCTTGGCACAAAAGTGAGAAACCACTGGCAACTTCCAAATATCTGGGAAATCCTTGGAGTTTATTTAACTAATAATATATAGTTCCTAACAAATTCTTGATATGCTTTGCTGAAAAATTATCTTGGAAAAAAAAAAAAACACTGCTCCAGGACAATTCTCCAGGCATAAGAATTAATTTGTGTTGAAGTGAAATTTGCAAGAATCAGGGAGTATGGAGCCACAGAGAATGTGAAAATAGAAAAATGACATTATTTTTGGAGAGCTAAACTATCAGCACATAAATGCTTAAAGCCGAGATAGGTAAATTTGCCTTAGGAAGTGTGGGAAAGCAAGAAAATATTTTCATATTTCTGCATAGCTAGGGATTTCTAAGTAAATCTTATTGGACCTTGGGACTTGGATAAAAAACTAGACTGTGCAGGTAATTTATGACTGATTGCCTAGTAAAATAACTCCAAAAAGGTTTTGTTTTTAATAGGGCAATAAATGGCTTAGAGACAGATATGAAACTGTTGCCTTCATAGCCTCTCAAAACTGTAGTCTGTTTATATCAATTTAGAACATTGACTTGAGAATTAAAAATTATTTTCAACTATGAATAATTCCTTGAAAATACAATTTCGTTTTTATAACTAATTTTTTATAATTTATAAATTAAAATACATAAGTAAAATACAATTATAGAACTAAAATCCCCCAAACATATCCAAAGACTTTAGGGGATCCTAAATACTGGCCTGAAATATATCATATATATATAAACACATATATGAAGTGGGTGTCTACAGATTTTTTATATATAGATATAGGTATTAGAGACAAGGTATCACTGTGCACCCAGGTTGGAGTACAGTGGTACAATCATAGCTCAGTGCAACCTCCGACTCCTGGGCTCAAGAGATCCTCCTCAGCCTCCCGAAGCAAATATATAGATATTTCCTTCTTGGTAAGGTTGATGCATCCAGCTTTTATGGAATGATGATCCTAATAATAAAAATCACCCAACTTATTTCAATTTGCCCAATGTTATTAAATTACAATTTGACATCTTATGTACATTTGACTGCAGAGGAAGAATAAGCTCATCATTTAATGAAAGTACCTACATGTCCTGGTTGATAGAGGTCTATGAATGTGAATTCAAAAATTGTCATTCTGATTTTTACATTTTATTTTTCTATGCTCTTAACTAGTTTTGCAGCTAAGCTAGTGACTCTGCATATATTAACAATTATATTTCCAAGGCAGAAAAGCAAAAAATGATAATTCCTTCCTCAGATAGTGCCATTCCTTCTCTTTGCGACAATAAAACAAGGAAAAAGAAACCATGTGATTTAAGAGTTTGTAATAACTGAGACGATGAAGACATGTATCCTTAAAGGCAGAAATTCAAACATTTAGGAAAGAGATAGTATTGATCTTATGATATGAGATTCTGTCATAGACGGTGACTTAGGGATTCTCAGAAGTATAATATTTATTTTTTCAATCATAAATGATCCTATTGAGAAAGATAGAAGAAAATACCTAAATAAAGCCAGAAAAAGTACATACGGTGTGCTCTGATGAATTCACACTAAAATTTATATATAAAAATGGTGGAGACGGTTCTCTTAAAGATCAGTAGAAAGATTACATAAACCAATAAGACCAATATTATTGTATCTAAAGCTCCTAATGAGTTTAGGCTTTAAAGAATTGTTCTGGCCGGGCGCGGTGGCTCACGCTTGTAATCCCAGCACTTTGGGAGGCCGAGGCGGGCGGATCACGAGGTCAGGAGATCGAGACCATGGTGAAACCCTTTCTCTACTAAAAATACAAAAAATTAGCTGGGCGTGGTGGCGGGCGCCTGTAGTCCCAGCTACTCGGAGAGGCCGAGGCAGGAGAATGGCGTGAAACCGGGAGGAGGAGCTTGCAGTGAGCCGAGATTGCGCCCCTGCACTCCAGCCTGGGAGACAGAGCGAGACTCCGTCTCAAAAAAAAAAAATTAAAAAAAAAATAAATAAATAAATAAATAAATAAATAAATAATTGTTCTGAAAAACAATGTCCACTCTTTTGGTTAAATTCAAATCAAGAAATGTAATGAAATACAAAGGCTGGTTTTCAGCAGCCTATGATATACTGTTGATGGACAACATGAGGTACTTTTTCTCTGTCATCATATTTCTATCTTCCCTGTCAAGTAGAATGAACTTCAGCATGATAAGAAGGAAATAAAACTTAATATGTAAGAAGAGATTGTAAGAGAATACCTGGGCTGTTGTAAATGAATTAAATTCTCATGGTGGGAGGATAATTATATTTCAGGATATATGAAAAACGTGTAAATGAGATCAGTGAACTACTATTAGAAACCTTTGAAGAGGCTGAAGAATATGAATGATGCCAAAGGCCTGTGGAGAAATAAATGGCACTGCTAACTTAAAAAGAGGAAAAAAATAGAATCCTTGATCTATGTATTATTTATACATTTATTTATTTTTGTTCTAGTAATTTCATACAAGCTTTGAGGGAATTTACACAGAAGCACTATAGAAATAATAAGAGCAGTAATGGAAATACAACAGAAAAAAAGGAGATTCTCTCTGTCTTTCCAAAAGTGTGCTCTCTTCCACCAGCCACAGCTAACTAACTGATCCAGAGTTGGACAGTGGATTAACTATGAATCCTTCAGATTCTTGTTTCCAGAAAAAAGAAGTTGAAAATGAAGTATCATGGGGGCTGGCAGTTGTTGGAGCTCAATTACAGGTAGTGCTCCACGTTCAATATCAGCAAACTGCTGCTACTAGAATTCTCACATCAGTTCTTAATCCTTCTCTTCCTAAGACCTGAATATCGCATTCATCTTCTGATACTTTCTTCTGTGTATTACTGAAGATAGGATAAATGTTAAAATAAGAATTCCCAAAATTTCAGCGGCTTACCACAGTAAAAATGTATCTGCTGCTCACACAGTAGCTCATTGTGAGTGTTTTTGGTAAGATGGCTCTCCTGGGAGGTACCTTCCATGCAAAAATTTACAAACTTCTTACATATTCTAACTCTACCTTCCTCTAAGTTTTCAGAGTATGTTTAATGGAGCAAGCAAATAGATAAAGAAAACAGCTTTATGTTCAGACTTGAAAGTGTCAGAAGCACTTTTTCATCACCATCCATCGTTGGGAACTCAGTCCTATAGCTATACGTAACTGCATGTCATCTAGCTATGTGTCCAAGAGAGATAGAAAAAATTTGATAAATAGGTGGTCAGTCTCCATCGTAGCCAACCCTTTTGATTAGATCACCAGATGCCTCTTTTAGTCCTTCTCTCACACAGAGAACATACTCACTTCATACTCAAGGAATACCATCCTATAACCATTCAGTTCACCATATCCAGCTCACATTACTGGAAAAGGACAAAAACTTGGTGCCAAAATTCTATCACACCCAAAATCCTTTTGCTAAGCCAGTAAGGGTTATGATCTTTGCCACCAAAAACCTTACCGAATAACCTGAAAATAGACTTTTAGGACAGTATTTTTTTAATACTAGCTGGTTCTTAGAATTACATATATAATTACTTAGAATTACTTAGTCATATACTTAGTTCTTGGAATTACTTAGAGAATCATATATATATAATTCTAAGTAATTCATATATATATATGTGGGCTCTACCTTCAAAATTCATATATATATATATATATATATATATATATATATACACACACACACACACATATATAGGGTTCTACCTTCAAAAATTGTGATTTAATTCATCTGAATTGGGGCCCTGGCACTGATAATTTTTAAACACTCCCCAAGTGAATGTAATGTTCCAGCCTGAGAACCAGTTCTCTAAGAGAAAGACGAAAAGACAGCAATTGCCTGTGCAAGTAACTACCCTTTGCAAAATGAACAGAACTAATAGATTAATAAGAATATTGTCCACATATGAAAAACCTACTAATTTTCTGAAACTTTTTGATAAACAAATGATTAATGGGCTTTATTTACACCCAACTAATACTTTATTGCCAGGGTTACATATCAGAATAAAGATTTTGAAGATACCTGAAAGGACTTGCATTCTTACTTGAATAAAAGACATCACAGAACGTGGAGACTACAGTAGCCTGAGCTAGAAAGAAAAAAATCTGGCTCAAGAATGCTGTTTAGTGTTTGGCCACAGAATTAAGAATGAAACTGGCCTGGCGCAGTGGCTTACACCTGTAATCCCAGCACTTTCGGAGGCCGAGGCAGGAGGATCACGAGGTCAGGAGATCGAGACCATCCTGGCTAACACGGTGAAATCCTGTCTCTACTAAAAATACAAAAAATTAGCCGAGCGTGGTGGCAGGCACCTGTAGTCCCAGCTACTGGGGAGACTGAAGCAGGAGAATGGTGTGAACCCGGGAGGCGAAGCTTGCAGTGAGCCTGGAGGCACCACTGCACTCCAGCCTGGGCAACAGAGCAAGACTCCATCAAAAAAAAAAAAAAGAAGAAGAAGCCTGAAGCCTGTGTCTTTTAGGGTATGTAATACACATTGACACACAGAGGGAACAACACACACTGGGGTCTCTCAGAGGGTGGAGTGGGGGAGGAGGGAGAAGATCAGGAAAGATAACTAATGGGTACTAGGCTTAATACCTGGGGGATGAAATAATCTGTGCAACAAACCCCCATGACACAAGCTTTCATATGTAACCTGCACTTGTAACCATGAACTTAAACGGAAATAAATAAATAAATAAATAATAAAATGACACTGTCGTTCCCCCTTTTAAAATTTTTTTTGACTCTTTTTTATTAACAGTTTCAAATGAAGGGAAAACTTAGATCAAAATTCACAAAACAGGTTGTTGTTTATTGATTGATACTTGCTTTCACATCACCTCCCCTCATATGAGTCCTTTATCTTGCTAGACTTGTTCTCTCCTTTGCCCTCCCCACATCCAGTCCTGTGAAGGTGAAACTGAAATCCTACCTGCAGTTAAAGTGGGAGGAACTTTTTGCAGAAAAACTCCACAGGCTTCTTAGGCTACAGGCTCAACACTAAGTTAGGAAGCTCAGGTTAACAAGCTGTCTACCCCCAAGTTTGTTCCAAAATGTTATTATAGGATACAAATAGAATTTATAGGCATAGCTTTTAAATCACCTTAGGATTTAAGCAGACTTTCAGAGATTATTGAATCAAGACTTTCAGAAATGAAAATGATGGAAGCAGACAAGCAGGAAAAATATATTCCTTTAAACAATGACTCTGACTTGGAAGAGTTTGACAAAGGTAAAATTTCACTGACACGTCAAACTCAAGAAGGGTAAGTTTTATGAAATATGAATATAATCATTTTATTAAAAAAGTACTTACCAATTTACAGCTGTGTGTATATAAGTATACACAGTGTAAGTAAACACATAGAAATTGTATCTAGAGACATGCAAATGTATTATACTTTTAGGACAGTATTTATTTAATACTAGCTGGTTCTTAGAATTACATATATATATATTTACTTAGAATTACTTAGATGGTCATATACTTAGCTCTTAGAATTACTTAGAGAATCATATACATTGGAATATGAAACAATGGACTAGTTTTATAATATCCAGTGATTTCAGTAATTTTAAAGAAATGATTTAAGTGTACAGAAATTTACCAGATTGCCTATCTCTAAACAGAAAGGCATCAGTGTTACAAATGCATGTTTATTATTGACCTATCAACTCAGACTCTATCTATGGCTGTTCTATATTTGTGCTTTTAGAGCCAGGTATAACAGAAAACATAAAAAGCCATGTGATTGCCCAATATTGATTAGCTGTAAATAAAGTCATTTTGCAATGTTTGTCTCCAGGTGTCTTCTATTTATTTTTCTAAATCACAGGCATATGGATGGATTAAAATTGAACCACTTTTTGATACAAATATAGATTTGACATTTCTGAGAGCATGGGTTTAGAGCTTGTTTCAGACTAATTGGCCAAAGTTGATAAGACAATTTGCAACCTACTTTATGTATTTCCATTTCGTAATTATTTTATTTTCAATTTTCTGTCTGCCATTCTCTTTCAAACATCACATATTCTTTAGAAGCAAACTGATTACAATCCTTTGGGGAAATAGCAATAAATAGCAAACAATAACAATAGACAGTTTCAGAGTCTTCAACTTAACTCCAAAAGGCCAATCCTACATGGGAGAAAGACATTTAGATTAAAAAACTGCAGAAAACAGTGAAAACAAGGCACTGATTAGTAGAATATATAACATTTTCCTAAATTATTTGCTTTGCTTTTAGTGATTTTATGTAATGTGGAGGCTGCAAATGCTTTGTATGTGTATGCTCATGGAAAATAGTGATATGTGCTTTTGGTAAATTGCCTGTCTCCACCATAGGACCATGCTATTAACTTTCAGTGTCTATTTGCATTATCTCCATTATCAAAAGGGATTAGAGATAAGTAAAATCATAATCCTAAGAATTTTTCAAGAAGCGTTTGGATAATCAATTCTACATGAATCTTGTATATCAAACACTATACTTTATTTGGAAATGTTAACACGTTTTATGTACCATAAGTAAAGATTAGTTTTTAATACAGATTTCAAATGCTTTGTCTTCATGACATGTAAACATTAAAACAAGAATATTAAATGTTAGGACAGCCAGTGATTTATAAAAATGGTAAGTAATCTAGGTGGCAGATTGAAAAAAAAATAGTCTGTATGATATGAAAAGTAAAAACAGGATTTTTGTTTTTATCCTAGGAGACATATTGAAAGGTTCAAAGAAGTACTTTGATGTTTTGTGTCCCAACTGAGGAAGCTTTTTTTTCACATGATATAAAGTGACACTTTCTTATAAAACATTAAAATTGAGCCCACTAAATTCAATGTCTCTAACTCACACAGAACTCTAACAATTGAAAATGTCATTTAATAATCCCAGTTCTCTGGTGACATATCCCAAATCTCTTCTTACTGGGCATAGAAAATTGAGAAAGAATTTACAGGTGAAAGTTTTTTTTAAGCCCATGAAGTTCGACACTATATATTTGTCTTACGATTACATTAAGCAGGAAAAAATGTGAAGAGCAGAGAAAAATTGAAATAATATATTCTATCTCCTAAAAAAAGTTCTCTTTTAAAAGCCTAAAAATCTTCTGAAAAAAAAAAAAAAGCTTATAATAGTGGCATTTTAAGCCCTGTATGCTTATAATTGACATAGTTGCTCTTAAACGTGTTCACTGAAAATTGAATCAAGAGAAAAAAAAATTTATGTGAAAATAATTTTAAACATAAAGACTTTAGGATAAAGATTTTGCTGCTACCAATTGGCCAGCTTATTCATTTGTGCCTAGTAGCCTGGTGTATACTACCAAAATCATAAAATCTGTACTAGGGCTTCGTCTGGTTTTCTCTAATTTCAGTTTATCTATTTTTCTTTTGTTTTGTTGGATGCAGTTTCTGCTCATGCATTCATTCTCTACAAGCGTTGTCTACCAGAAGGGTTGTTGGGAACACTCAGAGTTAAATCTTCTCAAATTTCAGAAAAGATGAGCGCAAACTAGGTACCTTTTGAACTTGAAAATCCCCTTTATTCTCCATGCTTTCTTCCTATTTCCATTTCCTCAAAAAAGACTGCAGATAATTCCCTCAGCAGTTATAAACAAAAATGTACTCCAAGTGCTGAAAGGCAGAGAAGGGGAAGAAGACAGAGAGAGAGAGAGAGAGAGAGAGAGAGAGAAGGGGGTTGTGGAACGGGGGAAAGGATGCAGGCTACCATGATCTTTACTCCATGTAGGCTGTTCCCTAGCTTTCTACGCATTGGTATCTCAGATTATTCAAAACATAGGCTCTAAATTTAGAAGTTATACTGACCTGAATTCAAGTAGGGAAGAGCTTATTCAAAATCTGTTTCAAAAATTCTACATTTTTTTAATCTTGCGTTATTGAAAAGTCCACACACAGTCTTACTAAAATAAATAGCCATCATTTATTGAGTGTGATGTAGAAAACACTATTGAGTATATGAACATTATACAGTAGATTTCTTTAATTTACAGATGAGAAAATTGAGGATCAGGAAGTGGTGTTTACTTTGCTTCTAAGTCTTGAAAGTAGGAAATTAACCTTCAGTCTTTCTAACTCTTCACTATATGTAGATATTGGAATCTTTGTGCCTTTGACTGAGTGCAGTGGGTAGATTAGGACTTTAAGTGCTTTTACTCATTTTGATAAGGTTTGGGGCAGACATTCAACACCTGACTTGGCCTCCTCCCGGTTGTGACCCTGAGTAGATCACTCTAACTGGCCTTTATTAGCTCTCTAAATGTCTCCCTAATTGTAGTGATGCCACTTGTGTTAATTTGTCTGATGCCCATGATCCTATAGATTGCAAGCTGCCCAAAGGCTCCGTCTACTGTATTCACTGCTGTAACTTCCACAGATTGTTATAGTGCTGGGAATTTAGATAGGGTTTAGGAAATGCTTGTTGAAATAATTGGTTATAAATTATTGTAACTTACTATAATATTCATGTAGTTGGGCAAAGGACAAAATTATGTGCAGTAGGTAATCCTTTAAGAGAAGCTGCTTTAACTGCAGATATACTGCCACATGGTTGGTTATTTGCCTCTCAGGTTGAAGACACTGAGAGGCAGTGAATTCAATTTAGTGTCAATTTTGTGGCTATCTCATACACTAACACTTGACTCAAATTCCACTGCTAAACAAGGCCCTTTCAATCCATAAATAGAAAATACAGAACTGGGTTTCTTCTCTACTTCTAGGTAGAAAGGCGTAACTTCACTCAGAAAAACTGATTTTACTAAATTTGCAGGAATAAGACTGAATAAATTATTTAAAACAGGAGGGTGTAGAAATGGCTCCTTTCATCTTTTCTGCCTGGTAGTATATGAAAGTTATTCTCTTTGAGATGCAAAGAAAGACAATCAAATCACTTATGTGTGCCAAATAAACCCTCCATTTGCATCCATTATCCCCCTTGGCTAACTATCTCAGGTCATTTGATTGTTCTGACACAATAACTTGCCATCTGAGAAATATAATTGTTATAGCAGAAAAAACTGTTGAATCTTATAGTGTGCTTGGTCTAAGCGAAAACATAGCAAACTTATAATTAAAGTGAATTAAACAATTTTGCTAGGATGAATAAAGGCAATTGATGTTCACAGACATATACATTAGACAAACATAAGAAGCAAATTGAGCATGTCATTATTTCAAATTGGAAATTAGAAAAATAATAGATTACTCATAAAGCTATCCAGGAACACAGAAAAATTGGTCATGGTGGAAATTTTAACTGTGAAAAGTGATGCAATTAAATATAATTGGGCACTCACTCTGAACAGCAAGATGATACTCAGGGCAATCAAGAACAGATTCAGAATTGGAAAGAAAAAATTGAAGAAAGCACCATCAACAGTCGTATTTTTAAAAAACTTAGTCAGGCAGTGCACATTATGACTTTCAAATAAAATTACTTTAAGAGTTTCATTTGGACCACAAATGAAATCTTTTGTTCCCCAAATCTCTATTGTACCTCAGGAATTCCGAAAGTCATTTGTGCTCTTTAGAACAAAGGGCTATTAAACTCAGGCTTGAAATGTTCACAATAGTATTCTGAAATACATCTATTTTTCATTTATTCATCAGCTCAACTATTTCTAATACATTCCTACTATGCATCAGGTAATAGATAAGATAGAAGCTCTTTGCCCTCAAGATATGATTGCTCAAAGTAACGTGTTCTGAGAGGTTTATGGAGAGTGCTAGATAATCCCACAAAGAGAGCCACTAATTCCCTGGAATTATTAGGGAATTCAGTTTGATGTGAGTCTTGTCAAATGAATAGAAATTTGCCTGTAGAGAAGGAGTAAAAGGCAATTCATGTCTGAAAGATCAACTTGGGGAGAAAAGTGGGGAAAAAACTTGTACCTCTTTGTGCTAAATTATACAACTAGGAACATTCCACTCAATGAATAAATAATCTCAAGACAAATACTACTCATTTAAATGCATACGTGGAAGCTTTGATGTTTTCAGGTTATGTGCTCTTAGGGAAGAGGAAATTTTATCATGTTTTCCCTCAGATATCCAGGCTATGTACATATTCCGTCTACACTAATTGAAGTTTTAATATGCTACATAAATCCTTTACTCTCTATATGATATAAAAAGCTGAAGATGAAAATATATTTATTTTCTGAAATTTTTACAAGAGGTTATGTACTTTTTATTCAGAGCAAATATAAAATTTGAGAGTAAAGTACATTTGTTAACAACTAAGACTCTGGAGCCAGACTGCCTAGATTTGAATCCGGGCTCTGCCATTTATTAACTTTGGGAACATCAGCAAATCTCTTTAATCTTTCTGAGATTCAATGTCCCCATCTATAGAGCTGGAATAATAATGCTACTACATTTAAAGGTTGCTGTGAAGAGTAAATGTGATCATGCTTATCAGTGATTTGCACAGTTCCTGACACTGAGTAGGCATTCAGTGGTTTAGTTATGATTGCAAATTTTGTAATCACAACCCAAGGCACAGACATGCACACGTGCACACTCAGAGGGATAAGAAAAGAAACTTACTTTATTTTGAAACGAAGTAACCAGAATTAGCTAAAACACAGCCAGGTCTTATCTTCTCGTACCAACCTTTTACCTTCACCATTATCATTTTTTGTCACATCTTATAAATATTGGTTGAAACAAATCAAAATAGCCTAGGACAGAATGCTTCCCCAGTCTTGACAGTGCATCATCCCTAGTCATCACCAAGACCTCTTCTTCTGTGAAAAGCTAAGCGAAATAATAAGGTGGTCCCCCACAATGCAATTAACTGTCTAGGTGGCATGTCTCTTTTTAAAATGTACTTCTTTCTTTTTATTCTCTCAAATTACATCCAATGCCACTACTTGCTCTTTGTAATATTTTACTTTCTTTCCTTTCTATTGTATACATTCTCATCACTTATTCTTCCTTACTGGGGACACTTGAATCCTTAGCTACAACTGTAGCTGTCACTCCCCCAAAAGCCAATTGACAAGCTCCTTTGATTCTTCCTTTTCAAAACTATTTCTTCCTTCCATTTTCACTGCTGCTAACCTACCCAAACCCCAATTTTTCATCTGTTACAATAGGCCTTCTGTCTTCCAGACTGTAATCCCACCAATCCGTCCAACAGTTCATGGCCAGAACGTTCCCATGTTCAATAGTCTCTAATGATACCATTAGCTATAGGATAAAGTTAAAATTGCTTAGTATAGTGTTCATAATAGAAAAATCAATTTTAAAAGAATCCACCAAGATTTTTTTCTAAGTAGGCAACAGTTTTAAAATGTACACAAGAAGGAAGGAGGAAAGGGAGGGAGGGAAGATAAAAGGGGCTCTTGGACTTCATAAATCAAGTTCACACTTCCATTTAATGTAGTAGTTGTCAGATGAGTAGCCCTGCATTTCTCCCTATGTGCAAAAGTAGGAGAGCCATACATCATCATTGACTGTTGACCATTGCAAGATCTAATTTCAGACACATTAAAATACTGGCCTCCTTTAAAAATTATCATTATTCCCCAAATATATAAAAACAAAATTATTACACTGTCTCAAGGATATGTTATATTTTTCAAATCATTGCTCTGTTTTAGATAAATCCAATGTATTATAGTGTGCAATTTTTTATGTTACATCTGAAATGCTTTTGTAGTTTTATTGGTTGCTGAAGAAAAATATAGCTCTTCTCTCACTAACTATAAGAACATATTATACCTTAATTAAAACAAATTATTGTTTATATTTTGGCAGGAAAATTCTCTCAAGAAATCCTAAAACTAAGAAGTTTTCATCCTGTGATCAATTCCAAAGGCGCTATGATGCTTTCTTTGTGCTGTTGATATTAATTTCCCAGAGACTTTCAAGTCTCTTCGTCCTAAAAACTCATCCAGATTTGAGCATGCTTGAACAAAAGGGAGCATCCACCTTGCAATGAAAGGTAAGGGAATGATGAGTTTATTGTTTGTTTTTTAATTACGATTTCAATCTTAAGTTAAACAAGCCCCAGATAAAATCTAGGCTCAGGTAATTCAATTGATTCAGTTTTAATTTTTACAGGTTATAAGTTTTTCCAGTTCTCATTTCTTTTCTCCAACAGTGAAACAAAAACACTTACAGTTCTCAACAGTTGCTCAGAAGCCATTGCCATGCTTGCCCCCTTATTCAAATTCTAACGGAATAAATTTATCCTAAATCTATTGTAATCATACAGCTTTATGCCACACATATGTATATATGCATTCCACAAGTAACATAACTTTTTTCAATGTATTTATGTTCACCCCTAAATATTCTACGAATCATTAAAGCCACCCATTGCCAGAAACCAGGACAAAGTTTATGGATGCCTTTATTTTCTTTAAAGTGGTACACACATGCCAGAAGGGAAATTGAAACTGAAGTTTATCACCTTTATGTGATTATTTTAGCAAAACTCCCTTAATAAGGAAAATTTATTTTTCTTACCTTGTTGTAAAACTACCAGTCATATGCTTCTGCCACTGGTCATCAGTCCCCCTTGCCTTCGATATGATTAATATATTTTTTCTGAAAAATGTTTTAATATTTCTTGAAACTGAGTTTGCTCTTTAAAATAAAAAATATTTAATGACAACCTTGAGAGAGTGTTGTGATTGCAAAAATAAAATAATAAATACATGTGATCAATTATGAGATACCTCTGCAATTTCGGTTTTAGATGGTTTGGTAAAAACAATAGCAAATTTGATGTTTGTTAACTGTTGTAGTCCAGCAAGAAAGTCACATTTTGTTTGCTTAGATTTCTAATGTCATTATAAACATTTAAAAAACAAAAAAACTTCAGAATAGAAAAATTGACTTAAAAATGAATACTTAGATAACAAGCAATCATGATTATAAAGATTTACCTAGCCATCAATTTGCAAGTTTTCCTCTTGCACTTAATTTGATTTGTGTGTTAAAGATCCAGCCTCTGATAACCTTAGAATCCAAAGAACCCATAGCAGCTGCCTGTTAACCCTTTCTCTATGGTTATGACTAACTAATTTCCCTGCCACAGCCCTGGAATTCCTCTCTCACAGCCTAATATCTTAAAACTTCCTTGCTCAAAGCTTTTCAATAAACTCGTTGCCTTCACAATAAAAGCCAAACGTCTTTGCAAAACATTTTGTGATGTAACCCTGTTTACCCAAAGCTGATGTCAATGTTAGCTTTTCATGGTTTTGGATGACCCCCTCACTAAAAAAAAAGAAAACCAATTCAAAGGATCTATTTTTTTAAATAACTTTTTTTTTTTTTTTTTTGAGACAGAGTCTCGCTCTGTCGCCCAGGATGGAGTGCAGTGGCGCAATCTGGGCTCACTGCAGGCTCCGCCCCCTGGGGCTCATGCCATTCCCCTGCCTCAGCCTCTCGAGTAGCTTGGACTACAGGTGCCCGCCATCTCGCCCAGCTAATTTTTTGTATTTTTAGTAGAGACGGGGTTTCACCGTGTTAGCCAGGATGGTCTCGATCTCCTGACCTCGTGATCTGCCCGCCTTGGCCTCCCAAAGTGCTAGGATTATGGGCACGAGCCACCGCGCCCAGCCTAAATAACATTTTTAAACATTTTTATATCCAAATAACAATGGTGGTAGTGATTAAGCTATCAAAAACAATAGTAGCGATTGTTAAGCACTTACAACTTGCCAGGTATTGTCTAAAATCCTTTATAAGACTTGATTTCCCGCAATATCCTGTACCTAATTTTTAAAATACTGCTATTATCATTTTAAAGATAAAGAACCTAAGCCTTGGAGAGGTGAAATGCCTTGCCCAAGGTCAGGCAGCTAGTAAAAATTAAAAAGCTGAGATTTGAATTCAGAAAGTCAGACTCCAGTATCTGTGTGATTAACCACTCTGCTATAGATTACATTCCAATTGAGTACTATGCTGTTCCTACCTGCACTACAAGTACTTATTAATAATTATAATTATAAGTTATTATAATTATAAGAAAGCAACTTCTTTCATCTCCTTATATCACATAAGAAATAATACTCAGCCACATCATCTTTGGGGCTAGACTTTAACCTACACTTTTGATCAAGGTAGGTACTTTGGAATTCATGTAAATTTGCAACAAACATTACTAAATTTTGAATTGCTACTAGTTCCAGGAAGAAATGCAGTTTGCAATATTCACTTTCTTCAACTACTTCTGATTATTCCTCCAGTTATACAGCCTTTTTCTTACAATGCAAGCTATTATAAAAAAATTACATTGTGAAGCCTGAAATACTGGCTGGTTGAAAGGAGAATATCCAGCAGAGCTCTTTTTATATACGTTTGAGAGTTTAATCATGTGCTGCTGGGTGGATGTTTGGCCTGTGAAGGTTACACAGTGGTCTCTTAAAGTATACTATGAAAGTGCTTGTAGAGGGAGAGAGATCTGACAAGCTGATGAAGATTCCAAGCTGGGCAATTATTTCAGTAACTCTCTACACCATGGACTTCTTAAATTACATGACCCTTTTCATATCTCTGTGACTGTTAATTGGAAACAAATAATGACACAGGAAAAATAGCTCCTTCAATTTTCTTCCTCCCTTGATCGTAGTTGAAGGAAATGCTAAGCTCCTAGCCCTTCAAGGGACCTAAAATTTAAGGAGCTTTCTGGATTTCACACACAAATGCCAAAGTGTTTGATTATATAATGTTGAGGAGGAACAAAATTGTATTTTTTTAATTGCCTTAAGGCCAACTTTCTGTCTCAGATTTTTGGAATTTACCAAATATTCAATATCCAGAAAACTCTTTTGATCTCCTAGCTGTGCATATGAATCATACACTTCTCCCTTCAAGATGTCCCCCATGGGATACTGGGGAATGTTACATGATCCTGGTGTGCCAGTGAAACACTAGATAATACTCTTAGAAAGCCAGTGTGGCCAAGATGGGCAGTCTTGTATTAAAGATCGTTCTGAGATTCTAATTGTGTTCATTTGTGGTCTGCTTGTGACTAAGCAGAATTTCAAGTTGGTCCCTGAGAAGAAAGTCAGCTTTGTGGCATTTGTCAACACGGCTATATTACTGTTTTGATCCAGATGGCTCTCTAGATGAAACCGAGATGACTATAAATCACAGAATGCATGTAATTTAAGACATGGTGAGCAAAAATGGCCCTGAGCAGCAAAGAATACTACGATTCTTTCTTTTTTTCCCCAGTTCCCTGGATGATTAGTGTCACATCCTTCACAATTCTTCCCCCTTAATTCCATCGGTTAGGAAAACACCTCTATCACTGAGAAGGGAAAGGAAAATCATGCTTAGTAGCACCAGGGTTCTGCTGAGAAGAAGCATGGTAATCATTACAACAGTTTCTGTCTGTGATCACTCATAGAACCTTTCAATCCAGTTTATAAGGTAAAACTACCAGACCTTATTTAGTAATGAAAAAAAGGCATCTGCAGTAAGAATTTTCGGCTTTAAAATTTCAGGACATTTTAATGAGAAAGAAATAGCTTATATACTAGAATAGCTCCTGCCAGTCTTATTTTTCCCTCCTGTTGTATATGTATGACTTATTTTCTATTAACCTCAGCACTGCCCTGGGAATCTGTTCTATTATTCTGTTCTTCCTGTGATAAAGAACTTAAGTTGACATAAACAAGGAATATATACCAAAAGGTACTGGCAGATTAGATTCAAACATCAGCCATTGTAAATTTGAGCACATGTTACTGTTAATATGAGAATAAGGAGATGCCTCTGGTTAGACACTGGTATCTGATTATTTCTGTCCTCCTTAATTTATTTAGAGATTGTACTTTGGCTTGCAAATATGTTTCTTTTCTACTTTTATGCACACATGTTCTGTTTTTCCTAACACAAATAAAATAGTTCCAAAGATAAATGAACCTCTTATGAAAACATTTCACATTTTGAACTTTTTTAAAATATTAGCTCACACTGTCGCTGTTGTGTATAAGAATAGACAGTGCTGATGAAGAAACTGGTGGATCTTTTTGTTATTCAACCTGTTCTTTGTTGTTATACATTTTACCAACTGTATTAGTCAGGGTTCTCTGGAGGGACAGAACTAATGGAATAGATATATCTATAAAGGGGAGTTTATTAAGTATTAATCCATACAATCACAAGTCCCCACAACAGGCCAACTGCAGGCTGAGGAGCAAGGAGAGCCAGTCTGAGTTCCAAAACTGAAGAACTTGGAGCATCCAGCACAGGAGAAAGATGTAGGCTGGGAGGCTAGGCTAGTCTCTCCTTTCACGTTTTTCTGCCTGCTTATATTCTAGCTATGCTGGCAGCTGATTATATTATACTCACCCAGATTAAGGGTGGGTTTGCCTTACCCAGCTTGATGACTGAAATATTAATCTTCTTTGGCAACACCCTCACAGACACAGTCTGGATCAATACTTTGTATCCTTCAATCCAATCAAGTTGACATTCAGTATTAACCATCACAAGTCCACCCCTTGTCAACTTGCACCCATATACATCTCCTGAGAGCATATATAATCCTCAAATAATGACAATAATAATGTCATAATTATGCCTAACATAATACAACTATCCTTCATACAACCAGAAATGCACCAATCCCCAACCCAAATACTACTACATAAAGTTAACAATACTTAAATGCTGATATGAAGTCAATAAATCTTATGTCACATGATAAAGGAGAAAGGAAATAAAATGAAGATATTTTCTTAGTACAAGTGTATATATGCACAAACATGTTTTTAACAAAAGAAGAAGGAAATACTCATAACAATTACAGTACTCATTTCTGCAGCTGGTCACGTGGCCATAGCTGGTATTGATGACTATCTTCTATTGCCCATTCTGTATTCCCTTTGCCTTCAGCAAGCACCTCAACAAATCGTGGTTTTTTCATGGTGGAGTGACCAAAACCTTCATCCCTGAAGGGTCTGAGTCATTTGTAGTCCTGCCTGGATTGGGCTGTTACAGTTTCCCATTGACCTTAATCACAGGGCATAGTAATACTAAGTGATGCTCTAATGGATCTCCTGCATTCCATGCCTACTCTTCCTTACCTCCATTTTGTAGTAGTAGACTGATTTTATCTTGATAACTCCAGGTCAATCACCCCAGCCAACACTGTAACTTCCTCGTTAGCCTGTTGACTTAAAAATAGGTGGAGCCCAATGTGTTCAGGTGGCAATCTTAAATTCCAGTTTAATGGAATTGTTTTGTGTCTCCTGGTGGCAGCGTTCTCCCCTCTGGAACTAAGACCCCTAGGCCAGCAGAAGGTAATGTTACAGGAACAGGAAGCAAAAGTTTTGCTAGTGGATCACTAGAGGTGATGGTGAGTGGTGCCACTTCCATTTCCATCCCTTGATTCCTGGACCCATGAATCCTGGCTATGGGAGAAACAGTACCATATATTGGATGCTGATTCACAGCATACATGGCCTTCTGGGTAACTTTGCCCCAGCCCTTCAAAGTATTGTCACCTAGTTGGCATTGTAACTGTGACTTCAAAAGGCCATTCCACTGTTGTGTCAATCCAGCTCCTTCAGGATAACGGGGAACATGGTAAGACCCAGTGAATTTCATGACCAAGCCCACTGGTGCTCTTCTTTAGCCGTAAAGTGAGTGTCTTGGCCAGAGGCAATATTGTGTGAAATACAATGATGGTGGATAAGCCATTCCTTGAGTCCATGGATGGTAGTCTTGGCAGAAGTATTTAGTGCAGAATAGGCAAACCCATGTCCAGAATAAGTGTCTATTCCAGTGAGAACAATCCTCTGTCCTTTCCATGATGGAAGATGTCCAATATAATCAACCAGCCACCAGGTTGCTGGCTGATCACCCCGAGGAATGGTGCTATATTGAGGGCTTAGTGTTGGTCTCTCCTGCTGGCAAATTGGGCACTCAGCTGTGGCTGTAGCAAGGCCAGCCTTGGTGAGTGGAAGTCCATGTTGCTGAGCCCATGTGTAACCTCCATCCCTGCCACCACTGTCACTTTGTTCCATGGGCCCATTGAGCAATAACAGAGGTGGCTGGGGAAAGAGGCTGACTCGTGTCCACAGAATGGGTCATCCTATTTACTTGATTACTAAAATCTTCCTCTGCTGAGGTCACCCATTGGTGAGCACTCACATGAGACATAAGTATCTTTAGTTTTTGACCACTTAGGGAGGTCCATCTGCATACCTCTTCCCCAGATTTCTTTGTCGCCAATTTTCCAATCATGCTTCCCCCAAGTCCCAGACCATTCAGCCAAACCATTGGCTACAGCCCATGAATCAGTATCCCACCTTCCATGCAAAGTGCACAGCCAGGTCCACTGCTCGAAGTTCTGCCCACTGGGAAGATTTCTCTTCACCGCTGTCCTTCAGGAATGTCCTAGAAAGGGACTGTAGTGCTGCAGCTGTCCACTTTTGGGTGGTGTCTGCATATCGTACAGAACCATCTTTGAAGCAGGCCCTGGTCTTCTCTTCCTCTGTCTGTTGATATTAGGGAACTCCCATGAGGCCATTGGTGCAGGCTGGGTGAGAGAAGGCAGGGTTGCAGGAGTGGAGACCATGGGCATTTGAGCCACTTCCTCATGTAACTTACTTGTGCCTTCAAAACCTACTCTAGCCTGATCACGTATATATCACTTCCATTTGTTGATGGATTGCTGCTGTGCACAACCCACTTTATGGGTCAGAAAGCACCCACTTCATGATAGGCAGTTCAGGTCTCATGGTGACTTGATGACCCATAGTCAAACATTCAATTTCCACCAAATCCCAGTAAAAGCCCAAGAGCTGTCTCAAAAGGAGAGCAATTATCTGCAGAAGATGGCAGGGCCTTGCTCCAAAATCCTAGAGGCTTCTGCTCTGGTTCACCTATGGGGTCCTGCCAAAGGCTCCAAACAGCATCGCTATCTGCTACTGACACCTCAAGCACCATTGGATCTGCTGGTTCATATGGCCCAAGTGGCAAGGAAGCTTTCACAGCAGCCTGGACCTGTTGTAGACCCTTCTCCTATTCTGGACCCCATTCAAAAGTGGCAGCCTTCAGGTCACTCATAAATGGGCTGGAGTAACATACCCAAATGAGGAATGTGTTGCCTCCAAAATCCAAATAGGCCCACTAGGCACTGTACCTCTTTCTTGGTTGTTGAAGGAGCCAAATGGAGCAACTTATCCTTTGTCTTAGAAGGAATATCTCTACAGGCCCCACACCACTGTACCCGTAGAAATTTTAGTGAGGTAGAAGGTTCCTGAATTTATTTCCCATCTTGTGGCACACAAATATCTCACCAATAAGTCCAGTGTATTTGCTACTTCTTGCTCACTGGATCCAATCACCATAATGTCATTAATGTAATGGAACAATGTGATATTTTGCAGAAGCGAAAAGTGATCAAGGACTCTCAGAATAAGATTGAAAAAAAGCTGGAGAGTTGATATACCCCTGAGGTAGGACAGTGAAAATATACTGCTGGCCTTGCCAGCTGAAGGCAAATTGCTTCTGTTGGGTCTTATGGACAGAAATGGAGAAAAGGGCATTTGCCAAGTCAATGGCTGCATACAAGGTACCAGGAGATGTGTTAATTTGCTCAAGTAATGAAACCACATCTGGTATAGCAGCTGCAATTGGAGTCACCACTTGATTAAGCTTACAATAATCCACTGTCATTCTCTAAGATCCATCTGTCTTCTGCACAGGCCAAATGGGAGAGTTGAATGGTGGGAATCATCACCCCTGCGTCTTTCAAGTCCTTGATGGTGGCACTAATCTCCACAATCCCTCAGGGATGCGATATTCTTTTTGATTTACTATTTTTCTAGGTTGAGGCAGCTCTACCTAAGGCCAAGCTCCATTTGGGCTTTCCCACCATAACAGCCCTCACCCCACCAGTCAGGGAGCCAATGTGGGGGTTCTGCCAGCTGCTAAGAAAGTCTATGCCAATTAGGCATTCTGTTCTGGCACTGTGGAAATGACCACAGGATAAGTCTGGGGACCAACTGGACCCACTGTAAGTCAGACTTGAGCTAAAGCTCCATTAATTACTTGACCTCCATAAGCCCCTACTTTAACTGGAGGACCACAATGACATTTTGAGTCCCCTGGAATCAATGTCAGCTCAGATCCAGTGTCCAGTAGTCCCCGAAATATCTGATATCTGATCATTTCCCTTTCCCCAGTGTGCAGTTACCCTGGTAAAAGGCCAGTGGTCTCCTTGGGGAAGAATGGGAGAAAGATTCACTGCATAAATTGTCAGCAATGTAGTGGGGTCCTTCCTCTAGGGGACCCAGCCTCCCTTTCATTAAAAGGGTTCTGGGTCTGTAAACTGGATGAAGTCTGGAAATTGATTGAGGGGCCGTGAGTCTCTGTTTTTATAATTCAAATTAGTCCTTTGTCTATTCAACCTAGAAGTTTTCTGCTTGTATACATTAAGTAGGAATGCTGTAGGCTTACTATCAATTTCACTGCTAGGAACACCGTTATTAATTAGCCAATGCCAGAGCTCTAGAAATGTCAGACTATTCTGATTGCTGCTTTGCCTCTGCTATCCATTACGATAACTAAGCCCACCTTGTCTTTGACAGTTGAGTGCTGCCACTTGGCACCTGCCACCTTGGAATCCAATTATTCCCACTTTATTTAAATTTTGTAGTGGAGTGACTGCGGTTCCCACTGTTAGATCTGACATACAGAGAAGAGCAATTACAGGGCTCTTCAAAGATGCAGGTGCTACCCTCACAAATTTATTGCGCAAGGCACTGGTCAAGAGTATGTCTTCTGGACCCTCCCAGCTGGGATGAGTAGGTCTAAGGTGACTAATCCACTCCACCATCCCAATATCCCTAAGCCTTTGGATCCCTTCCTCTACATTAAATAAACCAAGGGAGATCAGCCATTTCCAGTTTGCTCACAGTGGGTCATCTTTTAATCCATATTTCAGCTAACCAAGCCAATAAACTATTAGAACATTTTATAACTCCCCAAGCTGCAACACTAACTTCAGAGTCCCTACTTAGTAAGCCCAAATCAATAAATCCAGCCTGATCCAACTCTATGTTCCTTCTACCATTATCCAACACCCTTAATGTCCATTCCCATGCCTGTTCTCCAGATTTCTGCTTATATAAATCAGTAAACTCAAGCAGTTATTTTCAAGTGTAGCACACCTCCTCATGGGTCACACTCTGAACTTCACCTCTAAGGGCCTTCCAGGACTTTAGTCTAGTTATATGTCTAGAAGCAAACAGGGGTGTTGGGGTGGCTCCTGAAGAGAATCAACATTATCTTGCCTGGCAACTGCCTCAGGGGAGGCCATCGCTGTTGCCTCAGGCAGTGCAGGGTTTATCTCCTCAGACAAAGATGGAAAGGCTGATGGCAGCATGGGTCAGGAAGGGAATGTTGCCACTACTGGGGATGGGAAAGTTGTCTCTTCTGGCGAAAAAAGTTCATCAGAGTTTACAAACTCAGTGTTCTCAACTTCATCAGGGTCCTCCCACACATCTCTATTCCAAGTTGCAGGATCCCATTCTTTTCCAATCAATGCCCTCATTTTAACAGTAGACACCTGGTGAGGCTGTGCATGCACATTTTGTTGCAGGTCAGCCACTTGCATGATAAGAGCTTGTGTCTGTTTTTCCACAGTTTTAGCTCTCTACAGGAGATAAGACTCACTCAGGGCACTCTAAGCAGATTTGAGGTTCAGAGGTTCAGTATCTGCTTCTGAAGCTGGGAGATAGAATCACTGAGTTCATCATTTTCTTTCATCACTTTGTCCACTGAACTTAGGAGCAACCAACCAGCTTCATTACGTTCCTTGGTTCTCCACATATGGTCAAAGGTATTATGTATAGAGTCACTAAACTCCTTGCCTCTCATGAGCAATGAATCAGGAGCGTCAAATGCATTTATTTTGCATAACTCTCTAAACAGTTCACTCCAAGGACTATCAGTGTTCTCCATACTATTAGAAGTACAATCCTTAGCATTTTGGGGTCTAATCATATTAAGCAGCCAACTCCAGAAACCCCAAAACCAATGAAAGAATTCCATCCTTAATATTGTTTTCCTCTAGAACCACTCCTGGTACCAAAATATATATCAGCCAGGGTTCTCTAGAGAGACAGATCTAATGGAATATATAGGTATATGTGTATATATACACATATATATGGGAGTTTATTAAGTATTAGCTCACATGATCACAAGGTCTCCGAATAGGCTGTCTGCAAGCTGAGGAGCAAGGAGAGTCAGTCTGATATCCAAAACTGATAGGCTGTCTGCAGGCTGAGGAGAAATATTTGCCAAGGCTAATGTCCAAAATGATGTTGCCTAGGTTTTCTTCTAGGATTCTTATAACGTGACGTCTTACATTTAAATGTTCAATGCATCTTGATTTAATTTTTGTATATGGTGAAATATAGGAGTCCAGTTTCATTCTTTCCATCTGGCTAGCCAGTTATCCCGGTACCACTTATTGAATAGGGAATCCTTCCTCCATTGTTTACTTTTGTCAATTTTGTCAAAGATCAAATGTCTGTAGGTGTGTGGCTTTATTTCTTTGTTCTTAATTCTGCTCCATTGATCTATGTGGCTGTTTTTGTACCAGTGTCATGCTGATTTGCTTACCCTAGTCTTACACTGCAGTTTGAAGTTGGGTTATATGATGCTTATGGTTTGTTCTTTTTATTAGGATTACTTTGGCTCTTTTGGCTCTTTTTGTTTCCATATAAATTTTACATTTTTTTTTCTAATTCTGTAAAAAATAACATTGGAAGTTTGATAGGAGTGGCATTAAATCTGTAGATCACTTTTGACAGTGTGGGCATTTTAACAGTATTAATTCTTCCAATCCATAAGCATGGAATGTGATATGGTTTGGCTGTGTCCCCACCCAAATCTAATCTTGAATTGTAACTCCTATAATTCGCATGTGTTATCAGAGGGACCCGGTGGGAGATGATTGAATCATGGGGGTGGGGAAGTCTTTCCCATTCTGTTCTCATGATAATGAATAAGTCTCATGAGATCTGACAGTTTTATAAAGAGGAGTTCCCCTGCACATGTTGTTTTGCCTGCTGTCATGTAAGATGTGCCTTTGCTCCTGCTTTGCCTTCCACCATGATTGTGTGGCCTCCCCAGCCATGTGGAACTGCGAGTCTATTAAATCTCTATCCTTTATAAATTATCTGGTCTTCTATATGTCTTTATTAGCAGCATGAGAGCAGACTAACACAGAATGTTTTTCCATTCGTTTGTGTCATCTATAATTTCTTTCAGCAGTGTTTCGTAGTTCTCTTTGTAGAGATATTTCACCTCCTCAGTAAATTTATTCCTAGGGGTGTGTGTGTGTGTGTGTGTATTGTAAGTAGGACTGCTTTCTTGATTTGGTCCTTAACTTGAACGGTATTGATGTGTAGAAATGCTAATGATTTTTGTACCTTGACTTTGTATCCCAAAACTTTACTGAAGTCACTTATCAGTTCCAGGAGTGTTTTGTCAGAGTTTTCAGGGTCTTGTAGGTACAGAATCATATTATCCACAATGGTAGTTTAACTTCTTCCCTATTTGGAGGCCTTTTGTTTCTTTCTCTTTCCTGATAGCTCTAGCTAACACTTTGAGTACCGTGTTCAATAGGAGTAGTGTGAGTGGTATCCTTGTCTTGCCCCAGTTCCAAAGGAAAATTCTTCCACTTTTTGCCTGCTCAGTATGATATCGGCTCTGGGTTTGTCATAGATGGCTCCTCCCCAGTATCTGGGGTGTCCTTTATGATTCTGGTGGAGCCTGTTTTCCTTCTTTAATTAAAGATCATAGAGTTGATCTTTATGCACTATCTTGCTATTTCTAGGTGGCCGAGGCATGTTAAAAGCCTCTACTCTATATCTTGGGGAAAAAACACATTTTATTTGTTCATTCACCTGTTGATGAGTACTTAGGTTGATTCTAAAACTGGACTACTGTGAATAGTGCTGTAATAAACATAGGAATGCAGATACCTCTTCAATATACTGATTTCCTTTCTTTTGGGTATATATTTAGCAGTGGGATTGCTGGATCATATAATAGTTCTATTCTTAGATTTTTTTTTGAGAAACCTCCATACATTCTCCATAGTAGCTATACCAATTTATATCCCTAACAACAGTATATGAGGGTTCCCCTTTCTTCACATCCTCACCAGCATTTGTTGTTGCCTTTCTTTTGAATAAAAACCATTCTAACTGGGGTAAGATCATATCTCACTGTAGTTTTGATTTGAATTATCTGATGATTAATGATATTGATAATTTTTCATATACCTGTTGGCCATTTGTATGTCTTCATTTGACAAACGTCTATTGACATCTTTTGCTCATTTTAAATCAGATTATCAGATTTATTTCCTACCAAGTTGTTTGACCTCCTTATATATTCTAGTTATCAATCCCTTGTGAGATGCATAATTTGCAAACACTTTCTCCAACTCTGTGAATTGTCTCTTAATTTTTTTGGTTTCCTCCTTTGCTGTGCAGAAGCTATTTATTTATGTATTTATTTATGTATGTATGTATTTATTTATTTATTTATCTATCTATCATTTATTTGAGATGGAGGTCTTGCTCCATCACCCAGGCTGGAGTGCAGTGGTACAATTATAGTTCACTGCAGCCTAAAAACTCCTGGGCTGAAGCAGTCTTCCTACTTCAGCCTCCCAAGTAGCTGGGACTACAGGCACACAGCACCACATTAGCTTTTTTTTTTTTTGTTGTTGTTGTTGTAGAAACAAGATCTCGCTCTGTTGACCAGGCTGGTCTCAGGCTCCTAGCCTTAAGTGATCCTCCTGCCTCAGCCTCCTAAAATGCTGGGATTATAGGCATGAGCCACCACACACTTGACGTGTTTCCATTTGCCCATTATTACTTTGGTTGCCTGTGCTTTTGACGTATTGCTCAAGAAATCTTTGCCCAGATCTATGTCCTGTAGAGTTTCCCTAATGTTTTCTTTTAGTAGTTTTATAGTTTGAGGTCTTAGATTGAAGTCTTCAATCCATATTTACTTGATTTTTGTATGCAGTGAAAGATAGAGGCCTAATTTCATTATTCTGCATATGGAAATATAGTTTTCCCAGCACCATTTATTGAAGAGACTGTTGCTTCTCCAGTGTATGATCCTGGCACGTTTGTCAAAAATGGGTTCGCTGTGGATATATGGATTTATTTTTGGGTTCTGTATTCCATTCCATCCACCTGTGTGTCTTTTTTATGCCAGTACCATGCTGTTTTATGCCAGCACCATGATCTGAAGTAAAATCTGAAGTCAGATAATGTGCCTGGGTACTGAGTTCCTGGCATTTTGAATTTTCCACACTGTTTCATAATAATTTAACTTTCTGGTACTTAATGTTATGATAGCCTCTTATCTGAAAGACCTTTCCTAGTCAGTTTGGAGGAAACATATTCATCTTTTTAACATAAATTCAATTATCTCCTTTTCTTGAGAATCTTTCCTGATACTCCATTCTCGTCTGTGCCTACATTGAACACAGCACTTTTCTTTTATAATAATGCAATTTATTTCTGTATTTTATGTTTTTACTAAACTGCAAGTTACCAAAGAACTCATTTTGTCTTTGTTCCTTTGTATTTCCTAACCCAACTCATTACATAATAATAGAAAGTTAATAAACAACCTGATATGTATTAAGGTAATTATTAATTTTCAACCCATACCTGCATAGTGCCACACTGTATATCATGCCACTCCAAAACCCATTGTCGTAACTAGCCCCTAATTTTGCATGGAGTTGATTCTACTACATTTCTTTTCCTTTATACATTTATGCAATATTCTAAAATAATCACCTTTCTTAAGCTACAGTGGGAAATCCACTCCTTCTGGCTTTCCCATAACAAAGCTGAATGCTTAGATGTCTGGCTTTGTTCACTCCTCATTTACTATAAACCATGGATTATCCTTCTCTCCCAGCACCCACAGCATTGCTCCTTTCCCCCACATTTACTTTATACACAGTAGTTGTATTGTTGAGCCATTTGGGTAGTGTTACTGTCTCTATTCTTAGGGCAAGAATGATACTTGTTATCTTGGACAGTTTTTTGGGGTGATTTACCCTAGTTTATCAATTTTCATCTTAAACTGACTATAATTTTCCACGTGTGATCTAGGCACCATATTATAAAATAGGACTTCTATTTATAAAAACTGTAATTTATGGAGCACTTACAAAGTTCCAGGTACAGTTCAATGTGCTTTGCTTATTAAATAGAGATGGATAAAATGGAACAGTATCAAATCAGGTAAGTTAAAGACAAAGAAAGAGAGAGGATTCTTTTTTATTTAGCAAAATTAAACTTCCCTATGGGATTCTAATCCTATTGACAGTGATTACTTAATCTTGCCACTTACAGTCATGGCCATTTATGGATCAAAACATACATTGAGCTGATGGTCTAATGCAATTAATGTATTAATATTTCAATCAATGCTTACAACTTCCTTTCAGATCTTATTTCAATTCTCAAAAATCTTTCCCTCTTACTTCATCTGTTCCCATTTTTAAATTTCCCTAGCTCATTTGTGTCAGAAGCTGGGAGCCTCAAGGACAGAATGAAAGTATTGCTCATGGTTGGGTGCACATTCACATAATTGTGGTAGCGCAGCACTTCTTCGCTTTCATCTGCTCCTCCAGCTGGTGCGGGTACCTTACAGTCTCTCTTGGCATAAATGGCTTCTGAAGTTGGCTTTTATTGTGGGACCATGAGAGTGACCTTCATGTGACCAGATGGGCCTTCTTGCAGATTACTGACTTGGTTTCTTCTCCAGAGTCATGGACGAAGCCTCTCTTTTCCATCCCCAATGGGTGACCTACTCCACACCCTCAGTTGGTGTGATCATGATATATCAGTTATAGTCCCATTCCAGCCTGCCGAGAAACTTTAAAAGAAGTAAGTTAAAAATAAATTTGTTATTATTCACAGCTTCATGTAAAGTACATGAATTTGATCAGCATGCTTTTTTAATTGAAATAGTAATTAATTTAAAATGTTGGGTATTACTATAAAGGGAATAGAGCTCTGGGACTTTTCTTGAGATATCTTTCTATGTTATCTTATTAAATTTTCAAACTTCGCATCCAATCAATCAACTACTTACAATTTTACCTAATTATAATACCATTCATCTTCCATTCTTCTGTCTCATCTACAAGGTTATCAAAAGTTACAGTCAATGTCTTACAGGAAATAATTTTCTACATGTTTAGAAAATTTCCTCAAATTCTTAATAAGCTAGAAAAAGAAAAGGAAGGGGAAAGGTAAAGAAGAAAGACAAAAGCAAAAGATGGAATTAGGAATGGAGGAGGGAAGGTAGAGGAATAAAAAAATGAGAAGGAAAAGAAAAAAAGGGAAAGAAAAATTCCCATTATTGATCCTCCTTCTAATTACTATAGGTAGAGGTGCTTACTGAAATCCTCTCCAAGTGTTCACAAAACAAGGGTTTAGTAGTCTATCATATGGTGGTTTTTTTTCATAATTGAAAAAAAAATCATAGAACCCTTCTCCCCAGGCAAAGTCTTATCTGAAAAAAGGAAAACGTTGATGTTTTGATTGGGATCTTAGTGCAGGTACTCTGCCTCTCCTGATACTCCTTCCTCACCCTCACCCCAGTCCCTTATGATTTCTTCTAAGAACCCCAGAGCATGGAAAACCATAAAACATGGGACAACCAAAGTTTGTCAAATTCCTGTAATGTAGATCTTGCTATGGAATTAATTCAAGCTCACTAATCTGCAATACAGGTAGTCCACTCTTTGTCCTCTATTTGTTAGAAACCAGGATGTTATTTTCTGCCCCCAAATTTTTATCATTTCTTTCATTTCCTACAAGTCTTCAAAATGTATTAGAAGCAGAGATGTAGACATCTTTTCCCCAGTTTCCCTTGAAACCTATAATACAGTGTGTCTGGATCCTGAGGAACACCAGGTCTACTCTCAATTGTATCACCTCACTTGACATTCAATTCCCACTTGTCAAGATATGTTCTACCCTCTCTAGCTGAAGGGTTGTTTTCTATAACAAAATAGCTAAAAATCCCACATGAGTGAAGGACTTCTGTTTTCCCCTATTGTCTGTTAACATTATACCATCTGTCCCAAGCAGTAGAATTATTCATACTTTTGTCTTCTTTGCTCTTCACATGCCTTAAAAAAGCCTTTGGGTACCTTTGACATTTTTTGTTGAAGCCACATTTTATTCAGTTATAGATTTCTTCACATAATTTATACAAGTTTATAGAACTTTTAATACTAGTTCTTGGTCATATCATCCAATTTCCGTGTTTTGTACGTGACAAATTTTACTTTAAATCAACAGAATCTAAATGTTAATTGGTGCTCTATGCTGTAAACTTGAGTTCTTCAGAAAGCTCTTTCTAGAAAGAGCAATGCCAGTATATTTCTCTCTCCCTCAATGCCAGCTTTTACCCCTCAGTGTAGGGATCCATCATAATTTTTTACTTTTTTTTTTGGGTTATCAATCCTTGCTAAGCCACTTTTCCTTTTAAAGTCCCAGGACAGAATATTCCATAAATATCTTTAATATTACCTATTAAAATCTGCCTTCTTGAATGTTCAACTACACATGTGATGCGTTGTTCCCTTCTTTAGTTGCAACCACTTGCTTCCAATATCTAGACATATGCAATCACCTTATTTGATGGTCACAATCAAGTTCAGGGTAGTATTTCCAATTATAACTTATTCTGCATTCTGAGAAATAAAAATTTTATTCAAGTCCGTTTTTATTGGTGGAATTGTGTACCAGCAAAAATTTATATATTGAAGTCTTAACATCCGGTACCTCAAAATGTGACCTTACTGGGAAATAGTGTCATTGTAGATGTAATTAGTTAAGATGTAGTCGTACAGAAGTAGAGTAGGCCCCTTACACATTATGACTAGTGTTCTTAGAAAAAAAGGGAAATTTGGACACAGACACAAGCACAGAGAGACGATCATGTAAAGATGAAGCAGAAATTCGTATCTGCAAGCAGGGAACAGCAAAGTTTGCCAGCAAACCACCAGAAGTTAGGAGAAAGTAATGGAACAGATCGTCTCCAATAGTGCTCAGAAGAAACCAACCCTGCTAATTCCTTGATCTTGGAATTCTGGCCTCCAGAACTATGAGACAATAAATTTTGGTTGTTTACACCAATCTATGTGGCCACATTATGCTGGTCATAGTAAACAAATACAATCAGTCATAAAGAGATCAAATACT
The DNA here is from genome assembly GCF_028878055.3 of Symphalangus syndactylus. Lineage (NCBI taxonomy): Eukaryota > Metazoa > Chordata > Mammalia > Primates > Hylobatidae > Symphalangus > Symphalangus syndactylus. The sequence goes on from NC_072426.2 coordinate 59,215,589, forward strand.
ATCCTTCTATAATTTGTCTTCTAAATGGATCCACGTAACTGGAAAATCCCATAACTGTAGAAACTTGTATATTTTTGGTCACTTTCATTTTCATTTTTTTTCTTAAAGTGTATATCTCATTTTCTCCATCTGGCTGGAAATTATTAACTCTAAGTAAATTTTACCTTTATTTTATTATATAATCACCTTATTTGTATGTCTCTTAATATTTTCAACATTTTTTACCTGAATTACTTGATACTTTATTATTGCTCCTCTTATTGTGACATATCTATATCAGAAAGGGAGAATAGTATTTAGGTACTATCCATGTATTTAGGTACATGAGCTCGGGAGTTAGACTGCTGACTTTAAGATTTTACTAACAGTATGATCTTGATCATGTTTCTCAATTTCTTCAGACCCCACTTTCTTCCTGTATATGTGAATATTTTTAAAAAGAAAAAACAAAAGAGGAAAAAATCTATCCAGTAAGTTAGTAGAGATGATTAAACAATCTAATACATAAAAGAAACATATAATACTTAACGGTGGTGCAGTCTATAAAAAGTACTCTACAAAATTTCGTTCTCATAATTTACACATTCTGGCCTTTTGTTTTTCATTGAATTAAAGGGTTTCTGTTTCTCTCTCTCCTCTCTCCACTTTTAGGTTAAAATCCTACTATCAGACTGCCAAGTGTCTGGGTCACTTTTCCTATCTTTTCCAAGTAATTCAATCCAAATCAAAGGACACATTATTAATACTTAAATCATGTAAAAGAAAATATGCCCTGTCCTACTCAGCAGCCATTTGTTTACTCCCAATTTTCTTTCTTTTGAGACATGATTATCTTCCATTTTATAAAAAAGATAAAATCAGCTGTATCTTTGAGCCCTTTTCAGTTTTCTACCTGGAAGTTCATAGTTTCTCAGATACTGTACTCTGGCAGTGGCATTTGCCCCAATATACATCAACAGGAAGATGATAATTTCAAAAATGCCATCAGATACTCTGCCACAATAACAATATGGAATATGGGAAGACTACACCCCACCCTCTTCACAATAGCGTGTCCACAAAAGGTATGCTGGACACTTGAGTCCCGAGACATCAATTGCCTCAGCTTTTCTTGGGGCCAGGGACAGATTTCCCCAAATCTGCTAATGACTGAAAACTCTTTGTACAGTTCAGTTCAGAGAAACAAAGACTTCATTTCCTATTAAATATCTTCGTTGTGCTGAGGTGGAAAGACACTTACTTGCCTTAATAGCACTATTGGTTCAAACTTCTCTCCTTTATCTTCTCCATCAGTTTTTCTGGTCACCAGCATAGTTTCACTGATTTTGATAGTCTTTATCTTCCTCATAATCTTGTTTTCCTTCTTGCCTTTTATTCAGGTTACTTCCTATGTGCTATCTAGGAATATGTCAACCTCAATAAAGAAGTCTTCCTCAAACATTCACACTTCTTTCAATTTCTTTTGCCTTTTTTTGTTTGTTTCAAATTTGAAATTTCACAATAACCTGACAAGTGATTACCACTAGTCCCTTAACGATTTTTCAATCACAAAGTGCAAACACAGATGCAATCAAACATATTACAGAGAGCTCTGATAAATGTTTTTGAATATATTTTTGTGTTCCCAATCTTTTCCTTTGTACCTGTTTCTCTCCTTTCTTTGGCAGGCCTTTAACTATTTCTAGAATTTTTTGAATGAGTCAGGTACAGATAGCAATGAATTAAATCAAGAAAATGCTTCACTAAATTTGTCGTGCAGCATTGTCAATAGAAGACAGTCATGACCTAAAACCCCCATTTGGCACATTTCTTTCGGCAAAGACTGCCAAATGGCTGATGATTTAATAATCCTGCTTTTGGCTTGGGGAGCTGTATAAATGGACATTTGGATGAGACTAGCTAACTCATTATTCACATTGACCTAAAAAGTGATCCCTTGAATTCTAGCAGAAAAAGGTTAATGATATAATTCCCTAGACTCCTTTGAATTTTAATTAAAATTATTTTTAAGAGTTTGAATTTCAATATGAACTGGAGCTTTCTATACTGACTATCAGGTATGTCATCAAAGCTAAATCTCCTCTATGCAGTAAATGAGAAACTCTGACAGTACTCCTCATTTTTATTTATGCATTTCATTCTATGAACACTTCTGGCAATGCATTTCAAATTATCTTTGTACTTCTTTAACCAAGCAATGCCATCCGCTATTTGTCAATGAACTATAATGAATCACATTCCAAGAGCCAAATTCTCTGAATGATTTTGATAGGTATTTTCCAAATACACAGTTTGGAGCAAGCTTGTATTTTAAACCCATGGAACATTCTGTATATATGTTTATTAATTGCATGTTCCTTTCTTACTATGATATGCTTAATTTCTTTAGATCTTAAGCAAGGGGTGGGAGAAGTAATGCAGTATTATCTACAAGCAAAGCTTTTAAATAATTAAATTAACTTTTTTCCTTTTGTTATGAAATGTCAAAATTGGTCTTTTGGGGAATCACATTACATAGTACCAAACTAACAATTTTGATAATAGCAAATACATTGTAATAGTATATAGCTATAAGGCACTTACTGTATGCCAGACATTATTCTAAGTATTCTACATATGTTAAATCAATTATTCCTCCCAACAATCTTCTAAGTAAGTGCTATTATTATCCCGATCTAACAAGTAGTAAAACTGAGGCACAGGGATGTTAAGTCACCAAAGTAGGATTCAAAGCTGGCTGAGACCACAAGTGCACAATTTGTTTTAAGTTAAATGAATTATTGCCTCCAGATTTACATGTATAATGAAGCCTAATACCTCAAATATGATGAGCTTTCCACTTACGGATAATTTTATGCTGAATATAGTATTATATGGAGTATTATTAGATACCATAGCCTGATGTTAAATGTTGCAATTTTATTCACTTTCTATAACATATAAATAAGGAAGAAAAAGTATAGCAGATTTTTTACTTTTACTTATTAATGTTTTTGAGATCGGGTCTCACTCTGTCATCATCCAGGCTGGAGTGCAGTGGTGCAATTGCGGCTCACTGCAGCCTCCACTTCTTGGGCTCCAGTGATCAACCCACCTCAGCCTCCTGAGTAGCTGGGACCCCAGGTGCAGACCGCCATGCCCGGCTAATTTTTGTATTTTTGGAAGAGATAAGGTTTCATCATGTTGCCTAGCCTGGTCATGAACTTCTGAGATCAAGCAATCCACCCACCTCGGTCTCCCAAAGTGCTGGGATTACAAACATGAGCCACCACACCGGGCTAAGGGAAGCAGAAAAGTGATTTATTGGGTGCTCAGGAGTACAGTGAAAGGAGTGTTCTAGAATACCTGGGAAATCTCGTTGCTAAGAATGTTATATTGTTCAGCAAATGTGTTATTGGTTGTATTCTCCAATATCCCATATGTATCAGAGTCAAATGCCATATGATATTCTCCTATGATTAAAGTTTTCAGCTAAGTCAGTGTGTATATATCACATTGTATATGTATATTGTATATGGCATTGTATTATATGTTTATGTTATGGATATGTATAAGTTCATCCTGATTTTTTTCCCTCAAGGATAGTAATACATTGTGGTTCTTTGTACAACAGTTCTCATATAACCCACTTTGCTAGCAAACATTTATTTCATATGATTAGATTTCCTTGTCTTCGTAATTCTGAAGTTATACTTCTCAGTGTAAATTCGGATTGTCAAGCCTTAATAAGACTGTTCATACTAAAGATTTAACTTGTTTATATAATAGGTTTGGTTTCAAAGACTGTCTCGTTTATAATTTAGTAAGGAAAATGCATTCTGCTCCAAAAAATATTTTAAAAATGATCTTACTGTCTGTATTTTTCCTTTAACAGCATCTTTTAACATTGCCAGTGAGCAGACGGATGTAGAAAGAATAACAGCAGAAGGACTCTGAATTCAAAGACTTAAACCAGCAGGTAAGGACAGATTCATGGTTTACTAAGCCTAAACCAGTATTTTGGAACAGCAGGTAGAGAGACGACATGATTCGGAAGAAGCTTGAAGCAGAAGAGGACATTTCTATTTTAAAGCAATGGTAATTTTAAAAGGGTAATATGCTTGAATTAATGATGGACATGTACTAAATTAACTTATTTAGGAGAATTAACTTGCATTTTTTTAGTCTCTATTTTGCTTAAATTTTCTCCTTCTTAGAAGCATGAAAATCCAATTCTTTTTTACCCTGCTGATTTTTTGACATTTTCCATTTGGCAAAAAGGAATTTCTCTCCCTCTCTGGTGTTTCTAATGGACGTGAAACCCATGTGATTAACATGGCTTCCTTCCTCACGCTAGGCTTGGCATCAATATCACTTTCAGAATTAATATGTATATCTCCTGAGAGCAAGCACTAATTTCTAGGAGTTCTAGCTAAAAAGCTATTATAAATGGCTACCCTTACTGGGCATGAGAGCTAAGTGGAAAAGAAAATATTTTGGGTGCTTGAATCTTTGCCTTTAAATTATTCAGAAAAAATTAAACTTATGTTATTGGAATACCAAGATCAAGTTATGGACTTCTTCCTCTTCAGGGGGCAATGCTTCTTCTGACTTAGTACAAATGAGCAATATTTCAAGCTTTCTAATCTGCTACATATTAGAATCACCAGGGGAACTTTTCAACTAAAACGTATTAGCATCCAGGCACCACTTCAGAGAGTCTCAGCCAATTGTTCTGGATGAATATCTGACATCTAATACTTTTTAAAACGTATTCCAAAGTTGATACAAATCTACCTCCAGGATTTAAATCCTAAGCATACTCTATTTATCCTTATACAATTAAAATGTTTTTTAAAAAATCACTGGTGAAATCAATGATCTGAGATAATTAAACTATTTAAAATATTTCCATTAAAATTAAAATTCCTTAACAAAGTGAGGTGGTCGTCCTAATCCATTTTGTTCTGCTATAACAGAATACCTAAGACTGGGTAATTTATAATGAACATAAACTTATTGGCTTATGGATCTGGAGGTTGGGAAGTCAAATCTCCAGACTGAGGGGCCAGCATTTGGCAAAGGCCATGATAGAAGAGCAAAAACAGGGTAAGAGAGACAAAGAGCTTAAACTCCCAGCCTCAAGCCCTTTTAGAATCAGCATTAATCTATTCATGAGAGCGGATCCCTCCTGACCTAAACACCTCCCAAGGGGCCCCACCTCTCAACACTGCTGCATTGCAGATTAAGTTTCCAATACATGCTTTTGGGGGGACACATTCAAACCACAGCAGAGTTCATGCTGGTTTTACATTTCATGCTCACCAAAATTTAATTTAATGTCAGAAGCTTAAAATCAGTTATTTGAAAGTAAGTTTTCTTTCTGTTAATTCTCACAACAAATTTATCAGTAAATTAAAATATGCCCATACCCTGATCACTTCTCACCATGTCTATCACAACCACCCTTGTCCACCATCCTCTCTTGCCTTAAAAGCTCTGATTCTCCTCACTAGTTCTCCCTTTTCCACTATTGAACCCCTACAAAGTAATCCTTTAAAAATATAGGACAGCTCATGCCATCACTCTGTACAAGACTTTCAAATGTCTCCCTAGGTTGCATACAATAAATGCCTGTGGACCTGGCCGTCCTTCCTCTCAAACTTCACCTCCCCCGTTCTCTCTCTTGCTCTTGCAGCCTCTTGCTCTATCTCAAACATTTCAGGAGTGTTCCTGCATTAAGAACCTTCCACTGTCTGTTCCCACTGCCTGGAATGCTCTTCCCAGATATTCGCATGTCTAACTTCCTCACTGTGTTTGTTGTTGTTCTTCTTCCTCTTCTTAAATATCATCTTCTCATTAAGGTCTACTCTGACCAATTTACTTAAATTGTAACTGCCTGCCCACCACCTCTCCCAATATGCCTTATCCCACCCTCCTTTTTCTTTTCTCTGCAACATTTATTTTAAATTCTATACAATTTTCTTATTTTTTAATTGTATATTGTTTCCCCCTTTAAGAATATGAGTTCCATAAGATCAGGAACCTTTGTCCATTATGTTCAGTGATCTGTTTCAAAGGATTGAATCAGTGTTTGGCACATGTTAGGTGTCACAAGTAATAATTTATTGAATGAATCGTGATAAAATAAATATAGGCGCAATCTCTGGGACCATGCTTTCTAATGGCAATTCATAATTTCCTTTAAAATATGGTAATATTCCTAGCGCTTTGAGAGGTCGAGGTGTGTGAATCACTTGAGGCCGGGAGTTGGAAACCAGCCTGGCCAACATGACAAAATCCCGTCTCTACTAAAAATATAAAAATTAGCTGGGCAAGGTGGCACATGTGTGTAATCCCAGCTACTGGGGAGTCTGTGGTCTGAGAATCGCTTGAGCCTGAGAGGTGGAAGTTGCGGTGAGTTGAGGCCATGCCACTGCACTGCACTCCAGCCTGAGTGACAGAGTGAGACTCTCAAAATATATAGTACATGTAAAATAAATATACAGAATATTACCACCACTTTCTACCTGTGTGACATGGTAATATTTTATATATATATATATATGTATGGTATATATTATATATGGTAATGTTTCACTTTAGCAGGACTATTTTTATGTTTCTAATTAGTTTGCCATGATAAGTATATTGTTCTGATTGCTTCATTACTCCTGGAACTTCCCCGGGTCCTCAAATTTTTCATGCAGGAAAGAGATATTAAATATATATACATATATATATGTATTTCAGTGTGAAGAGGCATTCCTATAAAACTATCTCTTGATCCCTAAAATTATTATCATTTCTTCCACACGTAGACACAACTTTCTACTCCATCTTCATATTTTCCCTTAAAAAATAAACCTATCACGTTACATATCAAGCAATTTCTTTTCTTCCCATTATTCTTTAGCAGGAAAGTGATAAATAAAAATCCTTTATCAAGGCTTTATATAATTTCTAAATCTGTAATTTTACCAATTACATTGATCTGACACTATGTCTCACATGATTCAAAAAATTTTGAGAGAAGTTAACAAAACTCCAAATACAAACAAGTGCTGCATATTTTCTCCTCACAATGATAAATAATTCTTTCATTTGGGGTTAATTTTTATCATTTGTCATTTTATTAATTCAACAAATAATTTTCAGCAGTAGGCAGTGTTCTAGGCACTTGGGTTCATCAGTGAATAAATCAAGCAAAGGTCCTTGCCCTTGTGGAGTCCACATTCTCGCCTTCTCATTCAGTAACCAGCTCAAGCATTGTTTTCATCTGAGAACCTAAAATTTTTTATTCCATTTAATTTTTATTATAGTCATCATGAAGATTTATTTTAAAGAATAGAACAATGGAAATGATAGCCTCCTGCTAATAAACTCACTTGCTCTGACTGGGTGCTATCGTTCTGAGATTATAAACTTGTCATTGTTGGGAGTACCAGACCTGGAACTCATCTCCACCACTTTCTACTTGTGTGACGTTAGAAACGTTCTTTAATTCTATGTCTATCATGTTTCCCCTATTTACAAAGGAAAATAATACTTCACAAATTTGTATTAAAATCCTGTAAAGCACCTACCACATTATTAGCTAATAACAATTGGTTATCAAACCAGTTATTCAATTCTGCATAGCAAAGAAATAAAGAATCCAATATTATCTGTCAATAACAGCAGTGAATTTTTAAAAAGTAATTCTTTATGATAAAGGCTCAATAAAATTATTTTACTAGTGAAGAAAGCTACCTGTCTCTGATGCAGTTTGTCTCTTTATTAGGATTGAAATCATATATTACCTACTCCAGAAAGAATATATTACCAAGCTAAATTAAATTCCCTTGCTGCGTCCCCAAATCATCTAGTCTTTCCCCTTCCCCATACTTTTCAGACTCATAATTACACAATTCATCTCTGACTCCACCACTTCACCGCAAGCTGCAGGACAGCAGAGAAGTTCCATCCTGCTGACTGCTTAATCCCCAGCACACAACACCAGATCTAGGGCATGGGAGGAACTCAACAGATGTCTTCTTAATCACAATGTAAGAAATCAGTAAGAAATTTGTAATTTGACTCAGAAATGTCTATTTACATTTTATAGTATAGCCTAAGTCATCTTTAGTCCTCCACAGGAATTATAAAAGAAGCTGAAAAGTACATTTAAGAAAATTTATGGCCAGGTGCGGTGGCTCACACCTGTAATCCCAGCACTTTGGGAGGCCGAGGTGGGCAGATCACCTGAGGTCAGCAGTTCAAGACCAGCCTGGCCAACATGGTGAAACCCTGTCTCTACTAAAATACAAAAAAAATTAGCCAGGTGTGGTGGTACATGCCTGTAATCCCAGCTACTTGGGAGGCTGAGGCAGGAGAATCGCTTGAACCCAAGGCGGAGGTTGCAGTGAGCCGAGATCCTATCACTGCACTCCAGCCTGGGCAACAGGGGAAAAAAATCATTTTGGTGCAAATTTCCTGAAAAACAAAGCAGACTATTCGTTACAGCTTTATTTTTTTCCATAGATTTGTTTTATCTGTTGTGATTGTTGATTTGTTTGCTTTCCTTCATTTTGTTTCTCAGGGAATTGCCTCCATAGAAACTATTATTTCCAGAAATACTAATGAGCAGCCTACATCAGCTGAGAAAAGTGAAACTGGATTCCTAAAGATAAAAGCCAGGTACTGTAATGTGGGAATGAGCCATAGGCTTAGAAGAAAAGGATGTGGTTCCTAGCACCGCTGCCCAGGTCTTTTCTTGTGTCACTGTTTGTGAGCTTTTAGGCTAAGTCCTTCCATTAACTACATCATTGAACTGTCACAATATCCCTGTAATGAGGCTTGTATTATCCGCTCCATTTTGTCAGTGATAACTGTGCAGGTGAGGTTAAGAATTCTCAGAGGTGCACAGAGAGTGAGGAGAGCTGGGTTTCCAGTTCAGGACTCCCTGACTCCAAGTCATCAACTTTAATGCTGTTTACTCTTTTGAAGGCCTTTGTCATCCTGATCCTGAGTTCTCACAGGAACAGTTTTGCATATCTTGTACACAAAAAGAGACTCATGAAATAATCAAAATCCAGTTCATCTAATTTTTCAAAGCTATTTCTCTGAAAAGATTTTATAAAGAACCATTTTATAAATACAACATAGTTTTAAGAGGCATTTTTTTTTTCTCCAAAGTAGTAATGTTAGAAAGCTGCTGTTCTTACAGTTAGAAGAGGCGGCGGCGGGGAGGAAACTTGTAGATATTGCAACGCACCATTCAGCGGTGAGTATTGCTTAGGACTTCCTAAGACATTAAATAAAATAACATAGCTTTAACAAAGATTGCAATTAGCAGTAAACATCTGGCAATTGTCTCCACATTTTTTCAATATTCTTCTAGCATACATGCAACCAAATAATTGTTATTTTTAAACTAAAATAAGCATATTTATATATTCAGGTCTATAACTGACACAGTAATAAAAATGGTAGATTAAGTTTAAAGCAGGAAAATCTTATAGCTGTATATTGTTTACCAAGTGGTATAAAAAGTATTAGAAAAATGGGCTATTTAATTTTATAAACCTAGTTTAAAGGAGCCCATGATAATTTGAAAGTTCTAGTTTTACCTATTATCAGTCCTAAGAATATAGTAGAGGAATATTATGTTAGAATATCCTTCATTCTCTTGGGGAATAAATTAAAACACAAAGCAGGTAACATCCAAAGTGACTTCAATTGCCAGCAGAGCCAGAAATGAGAAAGATGCCCTCTTTTGCAAAATGCACCCAAATCCCTGCTCATTATATTCACACACCCAAAACTTTGCTTCTCACAAAAAAACTATATTAGGAGTTACTTTCTGTTTGAAATGGGGCTAAGTGTTATTATCAAGAAGAGCTCGCTTAAAATTTTAGTGATAGTGTTAAGGTGACATCAAATACATTAAAAAAAAAACTAGAGAAAATGGTGAACAATGAAGACATAAAGAGAGAAATAATTCTTTTAAAAATAGTGCTGCTGTTATTCTTCAGAGTAATAGTTTCATGTCCTTAAACTCTGGATTGTTCTATGGTTCCCTTCACTGCCAACATGAGGGTTCCTAATCCACACCCTATTGCTAAAAATGAATGTTTTAAAAAGAAATTTTTGTGGACAGTATCAAGCACAATAAACGCAAAGCATTCTCTAACTGTGCTTTTTGCTCAGCTCTTTGTTCAGCTATTAGATTGTACTGTTCTTCACATAACATTTTGCAAATTCACTGGGTACATTCAGAAGGGATGTGTGTGTAGGTTTGTGTGTACCAGAGCAGCCCAATGCTAGCCTTGGCTGCCCTAACGTTCTTTCATCTGGATATACTTTGGATTAAAACAATTGCAAAGCACAAATGTGAATTTCCAGCAAAGGTGGCCTTTCTTTATTATTAGATTACAACCTTGTTTCTATAAAAATGAAAGTTACCTTTGAGCATTGCCATCCTAAACCTTTGTTAAAAGAGCCAGATGCTTCCCTGGCTTATTACTGGTTGCGACGTAACATTTAATTAGGCATTTACAGGGATAAATTCAAGGGTCTGTATCGGTGAAAATTGTCCTTAGGCTGCTAATGGTTGTAGTTTCCTGGTATTTTTTTTTTCAAAGGAAAAAATCAAGATGCCATGAAAATAACCAGTAATAGGTATTCATGGCAAAGAAGGTCATTCAACACATACATGAAATATTCTGTTTTGCCAGTTCATGTGGCCTTGCTGACTATTTTTAGAATCAGGTGATATCAACCCTTGTTTCTCACAGAGCTCTAAGCAGGGTCGGTACCTGGTTGGGATTGCTGACAGCAGCCCCAGCCAGGTTACTGCTTCACAGTTTCCCCTGCCAGCTGTATGGCCATCTTCCTGCCAGCCATACGCTCACCATGGCCATCTCCTGTTGCTCCCAGCTGCTGCAAGACAGCCCCTGCCAGTCACACCCTGGGGCCCCTGCCAGCTCTGCAGCAGTCCCTACCTGCCACATGGCAGCCCCTGTACCCTGTGCATCCGTCCCACTGTCACACACAGAAAAGCTGTTCAGTGGGTTGCCTAAAATTAACCTTCCCCCACAGAGCATCTTTGCCTTGAGCTCAGTGTTTGTATGAGGTGTGGTTTAATTTTCTTCTTTTAGACAGTTTGCATAATTTATGTGAAAGGATTCTTTCCATGGTAGGCTGAGATGCTCTCACAAGTACAAATGCACTTCTCACACTTCACCACAATTCCCTTGAACTTAAGATCATTGAACAAAAACAACTAAATTTGAAGTTTGGAATCTGGATTCTAAGAAAGTATAGGGACTTTAAATAATCTTTTCTTAAAGTATATAAAAAAGGCATAAATTAGCAAAAGAAGCTGCCCACATAATAGCTTTATATTTTTCAAATTCCCCAGAATATATCAGTTTGGGCAGGGTTCTCTAAATCTTGATTAATCAACTGCAACAAAAATAAATTGACAAAAAGCCAAAAATAATTAAATTCCAATTGTGCTGTAAGATATTAGAATAGACGGAGAGAGATTTTTTTTAAATGCTTAAGATATGGCTCTGTCCATAAGCAGTTTGTATTTTAATTTGTGATTAAGGTAGAAGCATTTGAGATAGCATGTTCCAGAGGTACTGCAAGACCAAAAGATAAGCACATGATTAATTGTGCATTGTATATACTACAGCATACGTGTATACACAATGGTAGGTGCGTGGGGAAGGAAAGAATCAGCTACTGCATTGAGCTGTGAAGCCTTCTAAAGGAAGTGGATTTCTAGTGGGGCCAACTTAACTGGATTAGAGAACTGTGGTAGAAAAGTACTGTGCCCTGTTGATGAGTCCTCTTGAACAGCTAGGCTAAGGGGTCTGGATTTTACATTGGTAGCCACAGGAAGCAACTGAAACTGTCTTGGGAAGAGGAATGACACGGCACATTTTTGAGTAGGTTGAACCAAATGAATTTTTTTTTTAATAGGTCAAAACCATTAAAACATCAGTAGTTTCATAAAGTTCAACTTAATATAAAAGATAAAGTGAAGAGAAAATAACCAGACTAGGTTTGGTTTGGTTTTCCCATGCACCCCCTGCTCTGTCAACTAATTTGCCAAATTATTCCATATCCTGTCTACTTTCTTACACTAAGAGGTGAAAAAATACAAAAAAGTAAAAGATGAGAAGACGAAATAAAAGGATAAGGAAACAAGGCACAAAATCAGCAAGAATCATGGAACATCTTAAAACTTCTTAATAAAGTAAAAGTAAATCTTGGAAATCTCTCACGTGAATCTGCATTAACACTCTTATCTCGACATAGGGAATAAAGCAGTTCTAAAAAAATTACACGTTAGCCTATTCACAGATTTTAAAATATGACTTGACTCTTACAATTCCTTTCCTTATCTCCCCAATTAGCTGCTATTTACATTTTCCAAAAGAAAATTATCTTAGGTTTCTAGGCTCAAGTGAACTCTGGATATTTGTGTCTTAGTGTGTTACTTTAAGTTACAATTTTAGGGATATCCATTTACTTGTATTTGATTTGATAAAGGAATCATATCTTCTGCAACACCTCAGATGATACAATTTAAATGCCAAGCATTCGTCTTATCAAAGAAAAGCAGAATGTCCTATGCTTTTGTAATTTTCTTTGCACCTGGGATCAGTTAATCTCCAGCCCACACTCTGGGGTCTCTCTTTCTCCACAGAGACTTTAAGGAGCCTACCTCAGGCCCAGAGTCAGCAAAATATTACTCTTGTTGTTGTTCATGCACAATGCAATGTAGAGCCTCCTGTAGTGATCCAAACCCCAGCTGGTGTTGTTATCCCATGTTGACTTCTAACACCCCACTTACTCTCTCAGCTCATCTTTCTGCTTCCTTCTCTGCAGCCATTCTTCTCCCAGCTGGACACTTTTCCTCTAGTCCACTACAGAATGGAATGTGTTTTTTTGTCCCTTCCTTAACTCTTTATTCTCTGAAACAACTAGAAGGAAACATAGAGGAGACGATGTAACAGACAATGGTAAAATTACAAAGAGAGTATTGGTCATGGGAACTATCATCTTTATTTGAGTGAAACTTAATTTAGATGTGTTCTCGCTAACTTCCTACATTGTTCTTTCATGGAGGCAGTATTTTTCTGCTTCTGTGGAAGTTCGAGAACCAATAAAATATCTATCTCTTTATCCTTCCTGGGAAACTTTTGAGTTTCCTTTGTTCTTAGATAAGAACCTCCCATTTCAGTCCCTGTGATTCTCTGAAACGGATAATAAAAATGATAATATTTTAAAATTTTAAAAATTTTTAAAGTTTTTGTTAAAATATACAAAAAGAATCATTTGCATGTACCAGATCCTCTGACAACAGCCTGTATTTTCATCTTTGAACTTCCATTGATTATCTTTCCTGGCATTTGCTTACAAAGACAGACTTCATCTTGGATTCACTTTCATTGGGTCAAAACTCAAATTCTTAGAGGGTCCAGAAAAATAATATAAATGAGTGACAAGGAGTCACATATAGGAAAAACAAGGACTGGCAGGGGCAGTGATGACCTGGAGAGCTCATCCCATCTTAAGGGGGCCACAGCTAATAAGCACTAGTTGATAATTGCCTTATAAAAAGCTCACTGAATGTTTCCATATTTTTTAAATTAAAAAAAATTCACTTGAGAAACTAATTTAAAAACATTTTAAATATAATAATTTAATGACAAATATTTACAAATATTCCTTGAAAACATTAATTATAGTAATTTATACATGCAACAAGTAAATTATTTATATCAGGAGTTGGCAATTTTTTTCTATAAAGGGCCAGATAATAAATATTTTCTGTTTCGTATGTCCTATAGACACTAAGCTCAGCCACTGTGTTGACAAAGCAGTAATATGTAATTTCATGACCAAAGCTGTATTCAGTAAAACTTTGTTTACAAAAAACTGGAAGACCAGATTTGGCCCATGGGTTTGCTCACCCTAATCTGTACATATATCTACCTAAAGGCTATCCATTGAGAGTTTTACAGAGTATATACTTAAAAGTCCATATGTTCCTCTTATCTCAAATTACACAATGTTTGCTGAGGGAAATCTTCCCAGGTCTGGATCAGATTAGGCCTTCAGTTTGGTGTTCCCATTGTACCTGCACCTGCACTAACATAATATTCAACAAAATGTCACACTGTGTTATATTTTAATTTTTTCTGCTTTCACTAGATTATAAGCTTTAAGGGAATGATGACTTTGTCCTGGTACTTGGTATCCATGATGCCTGGGACATAGTGATGGCAGTGGCTGCTGCCATCATGCCAACTGCAGCAGGGAGGTGTGCTGGGGCTGCACACTCCATGGAGCTGGTGGGAGCCCTGTTCCTTCTGAGTTGGGGCGGGAGCTCCCTGGGTGCCGCTGCTGCCACCTAAGCTGTGGCTGCAGACCCAGGCCTCCTGCTCTACGGAACAGGCAGGAGCCCCACCCAAACTGCAGCCATGGGTCTGAGCCTCCCTCTCCTCTTGGAGGGGGCCAGGAGCAGGCAGGATCTGCCCTCCTGGGTGCAGCTGAAGCCACTCTCCCAGGCGTAAGACCTCGGCATCTGTGCAGACTGCACCCTTAGGGGCCCCAAGAAGGACAACCCTAATCCTCCGAGCAGGCTCGTGGGTGTCTGCTCCTGCTGCCTGGCCTCTCTCCACTCCTGGAGTGTGCTCCAATCTCAGAGCAGGGGTTGGGGCTGAGCCCTAGGGGCCATGAATGGCAGCGGGAGGCAGACTGATTCCTAGATGGAAAAGGTGACTGATTCCTGGGTGGAAAAGGGTGGGTCCCCAGTAAGGCCCCACCTTCAGGCCAGGGAGGGCCTGAAGGGTGGGGGCAGGCTGCCAGTCCCATGGACTGAAGTGGGGGCTCGTGGTGCCTCTTCCCGCCAGCCCATGGCCACACATGGATGAATCCACAGGCACTTCCTCCCCTCTGAGGTCCATAAAAGCTCTGGACTCAGCCAGAGCACAGGAGAGGATGGCCAGAGAAGAAAAGGGCAGAGAGAGGATGGAACAACCAGTTGCAGAGAGGAGCTACCCTCTCTGCTGAGAGCCACAGAGATGACGTGCAGGCAGAGAGGAGCCACCCTCTCCAGGGCCTCACCCTCTCCAGGGCCTCCTCTCTGCTGAGAGCTGCAGATATCGGGATGCCCAGTGAGCAGAGAGAAGCCACCCTCTCCAGGGCCTTCTCTTTGCTAAGAACCAAACACTGGGTGAATGACCTGCCTACAGAAGGGAGCTACCCACTGCCACTGCGCGTCTCCTCTTAGCTGTTGGAACACTCAGTAAGGCTCATCTTCCTCTTGTTCAGTCTTCACTTGTCTTTGTACCTCATTCTTCCTGGATGCAGGCAAAGGTGCCACAGCCACAGAGGTTTCTGGCCAGAAAATCCACACCCCAAAGAGATCCTGTAACCGTAGTAATCATAAATATTTTCAGTGCGTTTTTTATTTCCTTCCATAATTAATCTAAACTGGAAGTTTTTTTTAGTGTTTTGTTTTTAGTAGAAGAAAGCCATAAGATTATTAAATGTTTGTATCTTTATCTAAACTTCATCATTCATGTCTATATTATTTTACCATTTTCTGTTATATTACTTCCTGCCTTAGTTTGTGCCACTATAAGAAAATACCTGTAACTGGTAATATATTCCCACAGCTCTGGGAGGCTGAAAAGTCCAAGATCAAGGTGCTGGAATTTGGTGTCTGATGAGAGCTGCTCTCTGCTCCCATGATGGTGCCTTGTTGCTGTGTCCTCCAGAGTGGATAATGCTGTGTCCTCACATGGCAGAAGGGAGGAGGGCAAAAGGGCCAAATGTTGTGTGAAGCCTCTTTTATGAGGGTCTTAATTCCATTCATGACAGTGGAATGTAGATAACCTAATCACTTCCTAAAAGCCCACCTCTTAATACTATCACATTGAGAGCATCTGAATTTTGGAGGAGACACATTCAAACCATAGCATCCCACTTTCCCTGTTTCCTTCTACCAGAAAAAGAAAGGTGAAAATAAGCGTCAACTGCAAGAAAAATGGTTGCAGAAAATTTTGATGGAAGTATCATCATCGATGTTATCCCTGTGAAAAGGAACATTTCATTTTTGTAGTCTTAGTATCAGGAAGTTATGGAACTAATTGTAGAGATTCTTCTGCGATAACATAGGGATTAAGAGCCAGATTCCTAAAGTTAGACTCCTTGGGTTAAAAATCCCTGCTCTGGCCAGGCGCCGTGGCTCACACCTGTAATATCAGCACTTTGGGAGGCTGAAGCAGGTGGATCACCTGAGGCCAGGAATTTGAGACCAGCCTCACCAAAAAGGTGAAACCCCATCTCTACTAAAAATAAAAATACAAAATTAGCCGGTTGTGGTGGCAGGCGCCTATAGTCTCAGCTACTTGGGAGGCTGACACAGGAAAATTGCTTGAACCCTGGAGACGAAGGTTGCAGTGAGCCAAGATTGCACCACTGCACTCCAGCCTGGACAACAGAGGGAGACTCCAAAAAAAAAAAAAACCCTGCTCCATCACATCACTTACTATATGTTACCATACAAGTAATATAGGCTTTCTGTTAACTCAGTTTCCTTGTCTCACAAATTGTAGCTAATACACATAACTTCCTCATACAAAGTAAATTCATATAAAGTCCTTGGAGAGATGCTTAGATATCCTAAGCACTCAATGAGTAATAGCCAATCTTTTCAGTTTACATGTTTTTCTCATTCCTTCGTCTTCTCCACGACCTTACTCAGTCCACTCAAGTAAGCCTTTGGCCAGGTCTCCCACTGGAATAGCTATTGCCACTCTTGCCAGTGAACTCCTTTTTGCCACAGCTACTGATCTAATGATAATTACTTCTTTTTATTTATCTTACTTTTTTTTTTTCTGTTTTGAGACAGGGTCACACTCTGTTACCCAGTCTGGAGTGCAGTGACATGATCTTGGCTCACTGCAATCTCTGACTCCAGGGCTGAAGTGATCCTTCCACCTCAGCCTCCCAAGTAACTGGGACCACAGGCACTCATTACCAGGCCACGCTAATTTTTGTGGGGTTTTTGGTAGAGATGAGGTTTTGCCACATTGCCCAGGTTGGTCTCAAATTCCTGGGCTCAAGGGATCCCCCCACTTCAGCCTCTCAAAGTGCTGGGATTAGAGGCATGAGCCACCGTGCCCAGCTGATATTTTCTTAGCACACATCTTACTAGATCTCTAAGCAGATAAACCATGTGACATGGTTAGTACTTTCTTTTATAGCTTATGTCTCCTTCATTAGCCCTTTCTTCACAGTCTCTTTCTTGCTGCATCCCATCCTCTCAACCTCTAGATCTCAGAATCTCCTATGCTCAGGCCTTGAACTTCTCCCCCTTTACTCACTACAAAGTGACCTCATCCACATCCAGGGCTTTAAATACCATCTAGATGCTGAGGATTCCCAAATTTACACTCTAGCACTAAACTCATGTGAACTCCAAACAAATGTGTCCAGCTCCTACTCCCCTCTTGACTTGGCTGTCTAATTGCAACTCTAAACATATTATATCTAAAACTGAACTTGATATTTTACACAGGTGCACACACACACACCTCACTCACACAAACATATGCTTTTTCATCTTTTTTAAATTTATTATTATTATACTTTAAGTTTGCTTTTTCATCTTATTAAATAAATGACAACCTTATATTACCAGTTACTTAGAATCAAACTGAACCCCTCAATCTTATTGCCCACAGCTCATTTATCTACAAATCCTACCACCTCTACCTTTAAGAGATACTCAGAATTTCAATACTTCTCACCATGTTTATCATTCCTACCCAATCCAAATCCTATCATCTCTCATATGATAGGTATGAGGTATCTCTCATAGGACAGGTAGCTTCAGGACTAGTGTCCTGGTTTTCAATTGTGTCATTTCTATGGCTTATCCTCCACATACAGCCAGAGTAATCCTTGAAGAAGGAAATCAGGCCATATCCCCGTTCTGCTGTAAATGCGTAATGGCTTTGTATCTCAGACAATAAAGGCCACAATTCCTAATATGGCCTGGAGACTGTCCCCAGTCTGCCTTTGCCAACCTCTAACCTTATTTCTTCATATTTTCACTATTGTTTGTTGGACTCTAACTGCTCTTATTATTCTTTGAAAACAGCAACTGCTGGGCACAGTGGCTCATGCCTGTAATTCCAGTACTTTGGGAGGCTGAGGCAGGTGGATCACAAGGTCAGGAGTTCGAGACCATCCTGGCTAACACAATGAAACCCCGTCTCTAATAAAAATACAAAAATTAGCCGGGCATGGTGGCAGGCACCTGTAGTCCCAGCTACTCAAGAGGCTGAGGCAGGAGAATCGCTTGAACCTGGGAGGTGGAGGTAAGCCTCCCAGTGAACTGAGATGGCACCACTGCACTCCAGCCTGGGCAACAGAGTGAGACTCTGTCTCAAAAAAAAAAAAAAAAAGAAAAAGAAAAGAAAAGAAAAAAAAGAAAGAAAGAAAGAGAAAAAAGAAAAAAAGGAAAAAGAAAAGAGCAACTACACCTCTGCACTGGGGCCTTTGCAGTGGTGTTTTCTTTACCTGGAATGTTCTTCCCCAACCTATCCCTCAGGCCCCTCATTTTCTTCATGTCTCTGCACAAACAATGCCTTATCTGAGTGGCATTTGTGTCTCCCTGCAAGACATAGTACCTCCAATCATGCCCATAATACCCCAGCCTCATTGTTCTGCTTTATTTTTCTAAAGAACACACCACTATTTGATATAGTGTATTATATATCCAGTGCATTGTCTGTATTTCAACATATACTAAAATGCAAGCAGCTTGTGAGAAGAAACTTCATTTCTCTTTCGATTGCTCTATTCCCAACATGTTCAAAGATGTTGGGCACATTATAGGTGGTCAATAAATATTTTCAGTTGAATTTGTAATATTAATCCAGATTTCGTGTATATTTGCAAATATTTTCTACAGTTTATTTTATCTTAAATTTATTTTAGATTCTAGGGGTACATATAAATATTTCTTACCTGGGGAATACTGTGTGATGCTGAGGTTTAGGGTACAAATGATCCTATTACCCAGATACCAACCAAAGTACCTAATAGTTAGCTTTTTAAACTTGTCCCCTCCCATAGCCCCACTTCTGGTAGTCCCCAGTTTCTATTGTTACCATCTTTATGTCCATAAGCACTCAATATTTACCTCCTACTGATAAAGTGAGGACACAGCATTTGGTTTTCTGTTTCTGTGTTAATTCACTTAGTACAATCGCCTCTAGCTACATTCATGTTGCTACAGAGGACATGATTTCATTCTAGGATTTTTATAGTTTGAGGTCTTACATTTAAATTTGTAATCCATCTTGAGTTAATTTTTGTGTGTGGTGAATGGTAGGGGTCTAGTTTCATTCTTCTGCATTGACTAACCAGTGTTCCCAGTACCATTTATTGAACAAAGAGTCTTTTCCCTACTACTTATTTTTGTGGAACTTGTCAAAAATCAGACGGCTGTAGGTATGCTGCTTGATTTTCTGGGTTGTCTCTTCTGTACCACCAGTCCATGTGTCTGTTTTGGTACCAGTATCAACCTGTTTTGGTTACTGTCGTTTTATAGTACAGTTTGAAGTTGAATAATGAGATGCCCCTGGCTTTGTTCTTTTTACTTAGGATTGCTTTGGCTATTTTGGACTCTTTTTCTGTTCCATACGAATTTTCAAATAGTTATTTCTAGTTTTGTTTAAAAATGACTTTGGCAATTTGATAGGAATAGCATTGAATCTGTAGATTGCCCTTGGCCATATGGCCATTTTAACAATATTGATTCTTGCAACCATGAACATGGAATATTTTTCCATTTGTTTGTGTCATCTGTGATTTCTTTCAGCAGTGTTTTGTAGTTCTCCTTGTAGAGATCTTTCACATTCTTAGTTATGTGTATTCCTAAATATTTTGATTTTGTGTGTCTGTGTGGCTATTGCAAATTAAATTGGGTTTTTTATTTGGCTCTCAGATTGAATTATATTGGTGTATAGAAATGCTATTGATTTTTATCCATTGATTTTGTATCCTGAAACTTCACAGAAGTCATTTATCAGTTCCAAAGCCTTTCGTCAGTCTTTAGGATTTTCTAGGTATAGAATGATAACATCCACAAAGAGATAGTCTGACTTCTTTTCTTATTTGTATAGCTTTTATTTCTTTCTCTTACCTGATGGCTCTAGCTAGCACCTTGAGTACTACATTGAATAGGAGTGGTGAGAGTGAGTATGTTGTCTTGTTCCAGTTCTCAAGGGGAATGCTTCCACTTTTTGCCTATTTAGTATGATGTTGGCTGTGGGTTTGGCCATGATGGCTCTTATTATTGTGAGGTATGTTCCTTTGATGCCTCATTTGTTGAGTTTTTTTCTTGAAGGAATGTTGGATTTTACTGAAAGCATGTCTGTTGAGGGGGTGATGTGGTGAATAACATTTGTTCATTTGTGTATTTGAAACAAGCCTTGCAACCCAGGAATAAAGCCTACTTGATTTTAGTGAATTAACTTCTTGCTAAGCTGCTGGATTAAGTTTGCTGGTATTTTATTGAGGATTTTTGCATTACGTTTATCTGAGATATTGTCCTGTAGTTCTCTTTTTTGATGTATCTTTGCCAGATTTTCATAGTAGAATGATGCTGACTTTGTAGAATGAGTTAGCAAGGGGTCGCTTTTCCTCGATTTTTTAAAGTAGTTTCGGCCGGGCGCGGTGGCTCACGCTTGTAATCCCAGCACTTTGGGAGGCCGAGGCGGGCGGATCACGAGGTCAGGAGATCGAGACCATGGTGAAACCCCGTCTCTACCAAAAATACAAAAAATTAGCCGGGCGTGGTGGCGGGCGCCTGTAGTCCCAGCTACTCGGAGAGGCTGAGGCAGGAGAATGGCGTGAACCCGGGAGGCGGAGCTTGCAGTGAGCCGAGATCGCGCCACTGCACTCCAGCCTGGGTGACAGAGCAAGACTCCGTCTCAAAAAAAAAAAAAAAGTAGTTTCAGTAGGATTGGTCCCAGCTATTCTCTGTATACCTGGGAGAATTCAGTTAGGAGTCCATCTGGTCCAGGGTTCTTTGTTTGTTTCTTTGATATATTTTATATTATCGATTCAATTTTGGAAGTCATTGTTGGTCGGTTCAGGGTTTCAATTTCTTCCTAATACAATATTGGGAGATCAAGTTTCCAGAAATTATTAATTTCCTCTAGATTTTCTAGTTTGTGTGCATAAAGGTATTCATAATACCCTTGAAGGATCGTTTGTATTTCTGTGGGCTCCATTGTAATGTTACCTTTGTCATTTCTGACTGTGCGAATTTGGATCTTCTCTCTTTTCTTCGCTGCTAATCTAGCATTCTATTGATCTTGTTCACCCTTCCAAATAATCAGTCTTTAGTTTCTGTGTTTCTTTGTATGGATTTTTGAGTGTCAATTTCATTCAGTTCCACTCTGATTTTAGTTACTTCTTTTCTTCTGCTAGTTTTGGGGTTAGTTTGTTCTTTTTTTTTTCTGTCTCCTATAAGTGTGATGTTAGATCATTAATTTGAGAAATTTCTAACTTTTTGAGGTAGGTATCCAGCACTATAAACATTGCTCTTAACACTGCTTTTGCTGCATCATAGAGATTATGGTATATTGTGTTTCTGTTTTCATTTATTTCAATTTTTTTTATTTCTGCCTTAATTTTGTTGTTTACCCAAAGGTCATTCAGGAGCAAGTTGTTTAAATTCCATGTAATTGTATGTTTTTGAGAGATCTATCCATCATGGTCTAACAGCATGGTTAGTGTAATTTTGATGTTTTTTAATTTATTGAGATTTTCTTTATGATTGAGCACATGGTTAATATTGAATTATGTTCACTGTGCAGATGAGAAGAATATATATTCTGTAGTTAATGGGTGGGGTGTTCTGTAGATGTCTATTAGCTCCATTTGATCAAGTGTCAAATTTAAGTTCAGAGTTTCATTTTTAGTTTTCTGCCTTAATGATGTGTCCAATGCTGTCAGTGGGGTATTGCAGTCCACCACTATTATTGTGTAGCATCTAAGTCTTTTTGTAGTTCTATAAGTACTTGTTTTATGATTCTGGATGCTCCAATATTGGGTGAGTATATTTTTAGAATAGCTAAGTCTTTTTTTAATTGAACCCTTTATCATTTTTAATGTCTTTCTTTGCTGTTTTTTACTGTTCTTGGCATACGGTCTGTGTTACCTAATGTAAGAATAGTGACCCTTGCTCTTTTTGTTTTCCGTTTTCATGGTAAATCTTTCTCCATCTCCTTACTTTGAGCCTGTGGATGTTGTAACATTTGATATGGGTCTTTTGAAGATAGCAGACAGATGTATCTTGTTCCTTTTTATCCACCTTGCCACTTTGTGCCATTTAAGTGGGATGTTTAGATAATTTACATTCAAGATTAATATTGATATATGAGGTTTCGATCCTATTATGAAATTAGTAGCTGTTTGCTTTGTAGTTTCTATTGTGTGGTTGCTTTATACAGTCTTTGGGCCATGTACTTAAGTGTGTTTTTGTGGAAGTAGATATTATTCTTTTATTTCCATGTTAGAACTCCCTTAAGCATCAATTATAAGGCTAGTCCAGTAGTGACCAATTCTGTTAGAGCTTGCTTGTCTGGAAGATTTTCTTTTTCCTTTGCTTAGGAAGCTTAGATAGGCAGGATATAAATTTCATGGAATTTCTTCTCTTTAAAAATGGTTAAAATAGTCCCCCAGTCTCTTTTGTCTTGTAAGCTTTCTGTTAAGTCCATTGTTAGCTTGATGGGGGTTCCCTTGTACGTGATATGACTTTTTTCTCTAGCTGCCTTTAAGATATTTTTCTTTCTTTTTTCTTTTTTCATTTTCTAGTAATTTTCTGGTGACTATATGCCTTGGTGATGTTTATTTTGTATAGTATCTTGCAGGTGTTCTCTGGATTTCTTGTGTCTAGATGTCTACCTCTCCAGCATGATTAGGGACATTTTCTTGAGTTATTCACTCAAATACGGTTTCCAGGTTTTTTTCTTTTTTCTCCTTCTTTTTCAGAAATACCCATAAACCATAAGTTTGTTCACTTTACATAATCCCATATTTCTCTAAGACCTTACTCATTTTTAAAAATTCTTTTTTCTTGATTCTGATTTTTGTCTGATTGGGTTAGTTTAAGACGAGTTCATGCTTTGAAATTCTTTATTCTACTTGGTCCAGTCTATTGATAAAGCTTTCAATTGTTTTTTGAAAACCCTTAAGTGAGTTTTTCAATTTCAGACACTATGATTGCTTCGTTTTGTTTTGTTTTGTTACAATGTTCATCTCTGCCTTCATTTCCTGTATTGCCTTAGAAGTCTCTTTGTGTTTATTTTCAACTTTGCCATAGATCTCATTGAGCTTCCTTGCAATCCATATCTTGAAGTATTTCTGTTATTTCTGGGTTTCCATTTTGGTTAGGGAACAAAAGTGAAGAGCTAATGCATTTTTTTACTGGTGTCACTACATTTAAATATTTCATTCCTTATCTGGAGACACTGGCACTTCTACTTTTTGCAATTATGTTCATGCAATATTATTTCTTTTTCTGTCTTCTCTTATAATGTTATTTTTTTCTTTCCTTTTCCCTCTCCCCTCCCCCATTAGGTGGTGCAACTGTAGAGAATGTTGGGTAAGGTCTTCTGGCCTTCTTTCTATAGAACTATGCATGTCTTTTGGCAGGTTTTATATTGGGCTGTGCAGTCTGACCTACAAGCCACTAGACAGAACCTACAAGTAGGAGCTGGCTGGTGCCAATGTGGCTAGGTATATAATTGATCCTTGTTCACTGGGAGAAGCTCTGTTGCCTCAAGCAATAGAATGATTCATGGAACGCACACAGGTCTGAGCTCCTTGCTCAGTCCCAGGGGCACTGCGGTCACAGTGGACAGGGTTGGATCTGGTAGGCCCACCTGGAGGTCCTCCAATGGCTGGCACAAGCACCAATGCTGAGGGAGAATCCAGTAGAGAGCCACCAAATACCAAGAGGTGTGCCTAGGTGTAGAGCTGGGAAACCTCCTACCTCAAGTTTTCTGTGTAGGGATGGGGAGTGGCCTAAATTCCCAGTCCAGGAGAATGGGCCCTATGGATGCCTGGAGATCTGCCTGGACCTGGAGCAGAGAGGGCTCTGATGTACCAAGATGTCTGCACAGGGAGGGTAAGGTGACCCAGGCTGCTAAAGTAGGTAAGCAGGTGCTCTGAATGCCTGGAGGTATGTCTGGACATGTAGTAAATAGTGACCCCCTTGCAACAGGATCTCCTTACAGGAGGGGAAGGCTGTTCATGCTGCTGATCCAAGAAAGCTGGTGCTCTGAATGCCTAGAAACCTGCCTTAGTGTGGACTGGAGAGGGTCCCGCTATACCAGGATTTATGTCCCGGAAAGGTGGGGCAGCTCAGGCTGCTGACCCATATAAACAGATGTTCCAAATGTCTGGAGATCTGTCTGGGTGTGGAGTGGAGCAGGCTCTGCTGCACCAAGATCTCTGCACAGGAGGGATAGGGCTACTCAGGCTGCTGAACCAGGTGAACAGGTAATTCGAATGCCTGAAGATCTGCTTGGGTATGGAGTGGAGAGTGTCCCACGGCACCATGATCTCAGGGGAGCAGACCAGAACATCCAGCAATGGCACACACAGTCTAGTTATGGGTCACCAAGCTGCTGGCTGCAAGTCTAACTGCCCAGGAGAAACTGCAGCTATAGCTGCTCGCTTCCTGCCCCAAGCTTGCAACAGAGGTGAACACAATTGCAGCATCTACTGCTGAGGTGCTTTCCACTGTTCTGGCTTTGGAGGACCCTACCCCACTCCAGAGCAGGCACTTCAATGTCTGCCCTGAGCTTAAAATGCTTTCATGGCCACACTGCCAGGTTACAAAAGAGCAGCTGACTTTGTATGCACCTGGATTAAAAACTGGCATCCTGCTCCCAGTTTGAGTGTGGGAAAATGCCTACAGCTCTTCCCAGTGTCTCTAAGCCTCTCTGCATGTTAGTTCCAGAGCTTAGGGAAAACAACGTGCTTTCCCTTGTCCTGGTTCCACTGCACTGGTTCCAGAGTGCAGAGGTGAGTCATAGATGGAGTCTTTCTGCCTCTCTCATGCACTGGGACTTAACTCACTTTATCAGCTGGACACCATCACTGGGCCTGTTTGTCGGTCTTCTTTTCCCCAGAATCTGGGATGTTATTTCATGATCCAGTAGATTCTCATTTCCTTCTTGAATTAAAGCTTATAGAGTGGATCTTTATTCACTCTCTTCCTATTTCCAGGTGTCTGAGGCACATTAAGAGCCTCTAATCCACTATCTTGGTCCTTTTCCAGTTTCTAATCTTATAGTTTATTTTTGTGAGATTCTATGTCTCTGTGATGTAGCATTTCTAGAAATGGCAGTTCCCCTCTCCAGGTGAATTATAAGTCAAATCCAGAGGGAATATGGGATGTTCTTCAAACAGTATTGAGTTTGTATGTCAACTGCAGCATAAAGTCAGAATCTAGTTTAAAATGTCAGGACAAAGTAACATAAATCGAAGTTACGGGATTTTCATCTAGACATAGGATCTAGGGATTACAACGTGAAAATGCAGAAAAAATTATAAGAAAAATAATCCATGTACAAACACTGGAAGAGTCTATTAACTCAGGCAAAGCAGACTGAGTTTTTCTTTCATGAAGCTGTTCTCTATGGCTGGGTAAGCGTAGTCATATTTCATAGCATCTGAAGTTACAGCCCAATATCTTCTGTGAAGAAGCTCTGAAAACTTTTGAAATCTAGTGCTTAGTGGAGTATTCTACACATAGTGCACACCTAATGAGTATGCAATAAAGCTGGTGATAAAAACATAGGAGATTTACTATCCCCACCTTATTAAAATGCATGTGAGATTTTTAGCAGGTGAATACTATCAGGAATGTGTTTCTTTAGCAGATAAACGACTTTCTTTGCATTTTTTCTTTCCTGTTGATGTGCAGACTACTGAATACCAGCTAAGCAAACATAGAAAAAAAATTTTATGTCACCTTTCTTGTAAAAAGTTGTAAAATACATACGAAACTAGATGTCAAAGAGAAAAGAGGATTCTGTTTTAAATTCTCCCCAATAGTGACGACAACCTTTTAACACTATGCTTTTTTAGTTTTTTTAATATTCATCATCTCATTTCCTCCAAAGAACACTTAGTAACTCCTTTAACTTGACATGTGTCTTCTTATCTTCACAAAAATATTAAAGGTAACCCTGAAATTTCTTTATTGTCTCAAAAGCCCAAAGGACTTTTGGGCAGCTGGATGTGTTATAACTTACATATGACCAGCTTTGTCCTGACCACACTTTAAAAATATCCAAACTACTCCTCTACCTCATTAAAATTAAATTCTCTATGAATAAATAATTGATAATTATGGTTTTAATATTCTGGTTACATTTGTCACATATATCATAATATCTAGCAAAGGTAAGTTTAGCTTTATCTAAAGACAGCGACTCACTTCAGTGTTTATTTTAATGTTAGACCTCTCTACATTCAACGTTTTGCAACCCAACTTTTTCTATCTCACTCAAGATAAAAATAAATTGAACTAACCTGGGGGGGGCAGAGGGAGCTTTCCCAGCAACTACTCTCATTTATTCCTATTGTCTCTGCATAGTAATTATTAATTCCTCTCTCATTCCAAGAAGTGTTGGGATAATTAATATTCATCCTTACCATACAACTACATCAAAATGTTGATGTTTCTCTAAATAGTTTTGATGTTGATGTTTCTCTAAATACTTTTAAAGTGATCTGTTGAAGTTGTTTTCAAAGTTAATCATCCAACCTGGCTTATCAGGATTTTTTTTCATAATTAGATCTCACTTTAGATCAAAATAATATTATAAAACGTTATCACCCATTTAAAAATAAAGTAGCCTAAATCATTTTCAGTTGTTTCTAATAACCAAGTACACTTTCAGAAAAACAAATATTTATTGCTGAGAATTTCAAAACATGTAGCAACTAAACTCAAAAGGAACTACAGCAGCAGTAGAAATAGAAATAGTAGTAATAACAGTCATAGCCACAGTTAAATAAGTACCATACATTATTTAGTATTTTCCAGTTATTGTGTGAATATCATATTTATATAGAGATAATCTCATAGATGGATAATCTTCATATCAATCCTGAAAAGAGTGATATAATCTTCATTTTGTAGATGAGAAACTGGAACTTGGGGCTTGATTATTTTAGGTAACTTGACCAGGTCTCACTACTAGCAAATTGCAAAGCAGAGACTCAAGGCCTCCATTTGAATTCATTCCGAAACCCATGGTCCTCAACACTGAGCTATACTTCCTCTTTAGTCTCTTATTCCAAGAAGATTATCAAATGTATGGATAAACTTGGTAATTTCTGGGAATACTGGTGATCCAGTATGGCTGGAATAGAAGATAATGAAAGGGTGCGTGCTATAGAAAAGAGGTTTGTGTCCCTTCAAATTTCATATGTTGAAATATAGTCCCCAGTGTGGTGGTATTTGCATATGAGACTCTGGGAAGTGATTTGGTCATGAGGATGGAGACCTCATAAATGAGATTTGGGACCTTATAAAAGAGACCCTAGAGAACTCCCTTGCCCCTTCCTCCGTGTGAAGTTATAGTGAGAAGATGGCCTTCTATGAAAAAGGAAGTGAGCCCCCACTAGACACTCAGTATGTTGGAGCCTTGATCTTGGGCTTCTCAGTCTAGCACTGTGAGAAATAATTTTCTGTTGTGTATAAGCTAGCTAGTCTAGGCTGATTTTATAGCAGCCTAAAGAGACTAAGACAAGGAAGTATAAGACAGGCAACATGGAGCTTCCTTATAAAAGATCTCATGAGTCAAGTTCAGAAATTTTTATACTATCCTGTATATAATAAGGATTTAATGGAGCTTTTCAATCAGAGTAGTGAAAAGATCAAATTATTTTCGGAAACACAAGTTTGGGGGAAGAAAAGGGATAAGATTAGAGAGATACTAAATATAGTAAGCCTAGTTAGGATGCTAGTTCTAGAAAAAAGATAACAAGATCCTGAATAAAACCACTGATAGAACAAGACGAAAGAAACTTATAAAAGAGATTTTTAGGAGACAGACAAGGCTTTAGGACTTACTGGCTGAAGTAAACAGAGAGGAATAAGAAGGGAAGGGTGATTCAGGTATGGCTTGGGTTCCTGAGCAAAAGGTGGTATTACCGACCAAGAGAATGTGGATCCGTTGCAGGTCAGATCCTTTTGGGGGCAAGATGGTTTTAGAGTTGAGTTTAATAATTGTTAAGTTTGTAGCTTTTAGTTTCCATATCAGATTGACAGGGCAAGATTTGAGGGGAAGTCTGGAAGTGCTGTAATAGAAAAGATCATGAATTAAAACAGTTTGAAAACTTGAGTACAACAAGTAATTAAGGCTTAAACAAGAATGTGAAAATCAGGCTGTGAAATTTAATACCAACCTTCACCTATCTGAACTACTATTTTGTGTCACAGACTTTATAATAATTCTTTGCTGTTCCACTTAGAAGTAGAAAAATGATCTAACTTTTTTCTATTTTACCTGATATAAAATATAGAGGATGCTACTCAACATCCAGCAGCGTTAGTGCATTGACCCTTTAGAGCCAGAAATAGTATGCTTTATGTTAACTGTTGAGTATTACTGTGATTTGTTTTATCAGTTTTTAAAGCCACTTTAACATTTCAAATAATAATAGTAACCTTATGACTCTACCATGGCTATCCTTACATTTTTACATTTGTGTGTTATGGTATAGCTTCCCCAGAGGAGTAATATTTAGAATAGGAACAAACATAAAGCAACTGAGGCTGATTTGTTTTTTCTAATCATTTTTTATCGTTTTAAAAAGGCGTGGTTGGGGGGAAAAGTAAAGGCTTCTCATGTATTCGCATCAGATGGATTTGATACCAAGCATTGTACTCTTTTTCACCTCAGTGCTGCTCATATTCTGTACATATTCAATTGCTGGCAACAGGCAATAGTGGATGCTGGGAAACTATAATTCCAGGTGTGTGTTTTATGGCTTTATTGTAGTAAGTATATGGCTTAGCCGAGCTAATCTCTCAGATTTAAGTTTATGTTTGCTTAAAATGCTGACATTTCAAATAATCATGTAAAATTTGGAAGTTATAGCTTGTAAGAATGTAATCATAGGTGCAAGGATAGAGACAACTAGGTCTATTGTCAGATATCTGTTAGTTTATTGATCTTCACAAATACAGAAAAAAATGACAGCTGTCATTTAAAGGTAATCTAAAATGGAAAACTTAATAAGAGTTCTGTTCCTTCTGTTCCATGTATTAAGAAAATATGTACAAAAAAATGAAAACAGGAACATATACAGGACTTAAGTGATAAACTCATAGCATTGTGGTCTACTCTGGTTGTCTTTTTATAATTAATTCTGATCATATTATCCAGAAATAAATTCAGATGTGTAAACAGAATTGATCTGATAACAATATTATCTTTAAGGCATTTTCAATACAAAGAAAATGAGCTATTTACTTTAAATCTATGTTTCTGTCACTGTATCTACACAGTGTGGTATAATAAAAATAAAACCTGTTGAGAATTCAGTTACTGCAATACATCTGATTCATATTCTTGATTTTCAATTTTGTTAACTATTATGATAGATTTTAAAATAGAAGATTCTTAAAAATCGTACAAGTGAGTCATACATGAACCAACCCAGTGGAAATTAAGCTTTTTGTATAAGTTGTGTTCCGTTGTTAATATTGGATCTGAAATAAAACATAATTACATTTTTCCAAATTATTTTCTCTCACATTTGGAATTCATCTGTGGAAACAAAGATTTCTATGCAGTCATAGAAGACCTTGAGAAAAGTGTCGAGAAACTTCTACAAAACACTAAATTGACTGCATTTTAACAACCTACACCCAGCAAAAGCCTAGGGAAGCCTGAAACTCTACTCTGATGGAATGGAGATAGCACTCAGATCATCGAGTTTGTGAATAATTAATGGATTGGTGTAGAAATAATTAAAATCTCTTCCTAATCTGAGATGTGTGGGAAGAAAAATCTCCATTATGGTATTTTCTATCTTCTTCCATCAGAGTCATGACATTATTAGGATTTCCATATACTGAAACAGACTGATAATGAGTTCTATTTGTTCTAAAGCTGAATCTGTTTTAATAAGGTTTACTTTTAGACTGTATTTTTGTTCGACACTTATTCTATATATATGTATATATATATATACTTCTTATAAAATATTTCAGTATCTTTGATCACATGAGAGTATTATCTCAATACAATTTATTTTGTTCATTTGGATACCATGTATTGTCTACTCTGTGTGAGGCATGTTAGATATAGTGAAATGCAAAGTAAATTCCTGCTCTCTATGATTTAACTGTCAAGAAGGGAAGATTGTGCAAATCTTCAATTATTCAATTATGATTGATTGTGCAAATCAATCATAATTGAATAATAAAAATACAATAATAGGGATACACGAAATTTTTAGTTATTCTGGGAAAGGGAATAAATAACTGCCTAGGAATAGAGAAAAGCTCAGTGAGTAGTTAACATTTGAGATGAGTTTTTGAAGGTTAAATAGGAGTTTTCAGGGGAAGTCAGAAAAGCGTGCTCCAAACTGACTATATGGAAGCAATAGCGATATAAAGGAATGTGGCCCATTTATTATTTAGGGTAAATGCTGAGTGCTATTACAAGAAGGTTTAGAAATGCAACCAGGCACCACCAGTGGCTCATGCCTGTAATTCTAACACTTTGGGAGGCTGAGGCAGGAGAATTGCTAGAGCTCGGGAGTTCAAGACCAGCTTGGGCAACAAAGGGAAATATCATCTCTACAAAATTAGCCAAGTGCGGTGGTACATGCCTGTACTTCCAGCTACTTGGGAGGCTGAGGTGGAAGGATGGCTTGAGCTTGGGAGGCAGAGGTTGCAGTGAGCCAAGATCGTGCCACTTCACTCCAGCCTGGGTGGCAGAGCCAGACCCTGCCTCCAAAAATAAATAAATAAATAAATAAATAAAAATAAATTTAAAAATTTAAAATTTAAAAATTTAAAAAATAGATATGCATATAAGTAAAAAGAGAAATTCACTTCTCATTTACATAAAATGGTGGCTTTTTTCCACACAATGAGTTGGAATTAGGCTCCTTTCTTTATGGGTTTTTCTGTGTCTTCAGGTGTGGTTGCTTTCCACATCCGCCCAACAGAAGGGGCAAGATATCTTAAAGGGTCATATCTACTAGCCCAGAAATGGCACACTAAACACCCATTTATATTCCATCAGCTAGAGCTCAGTCATATGGCCACGATTACTCACACAGAGTAGACAATACATGGTTTCCAAATGAACATAGTAAGTTGTACTGAGTGAGATACAGTCTCTTGTGACCAAAGTCACTGAAATGTTTTTGTAGGAATGGAATATATATTGAGTAAGTGTCAAACAAAAAATACAGTCTAAAAGTAAACTTCTAGGGGAGGCTGGGAACTATAATGTAGCTTAACTACTATAAAAAAAAACTCTTGGTGATTTTTCACAGTAATCTTTCCTTCTTGCTTATGTCACGACAGTGAAAGTTGTCAAAGAGGCTTTGTTGCTTGCAGTCATTTAAGGATCAGCTTTTTTTCCATATGATGCTTCAACAATATCCTAGGACCTCAAAGCTTCTGCATGATCCTCTACAGTGGCCAGAAGACAAAAGGAGAGAGAATTATTTGAGGCACGAGGCCTGAAAGTTGTAGACAACCCCTTCAATCACATCCTGTGAACAGAGCTTAGTCATATGACTCCACTAGCCTCTGCTTTCCCCAGCTCCAGCTCCAAGATGGGGAAATCCTTCACCAACTTCAAGTGCAAGAAGGACTTTCATCCCACCTCTAAATCTAATATCAAAAAAATATGGAGGGAAGAATAGAAAATATCATATGGTAAGAAGAAATAAGAAGAATTAATGCAACAATATCTTTAAGAACAAGAATCGTACGATAATAGCTTGGTTATGGGATATGAATCTGTAAAGAATGGTCTTGATTTCATGTATGAAGCCCCACCAGGAGTTTAAAAAGTAGACAAAGAGAAAGAAGAAACAGAGGAGAGACTGGATACAAATTTGAATGGCAGAAAGGAGCCCTACAAGAAAAATATGCCAAAGATGACATGAACATCAGAGATCAACCCTTCGGTATTCAGGTTTGAAATGTGAGGGGCATTAAATGTCACAAATGGGGTCATGTCAACGCAGATCAAGAATACCCTTTGTTGGGTCTTTCCGGAATCAATGCAAGCTCAGTTCCCAGTGATGGCTCAGGGCCATCAATGCACCCCCTCAGAGCCAATAGAGGAAATGAGAAACAGTGGATTTGCCCTGAAATGTAATGTACTACGGAGAAACTTGACCACAAATGATCCATCACAGGAGTTTGCTGTAAGTGAGGCTGAAGAAGATCCAGAAGTTGAATTTTTAAAGTTATTAACAACCAAACGAATACAGAAACTCCTCAGGAAAGTAGATAAACTGGAGAAGAAACAAAGAAAAAGAGATAGAAAAAAAGAAAAAGTTTCAGAAGAGCTGAAGTACACACAAAAACATAAAAACAAATCCTCTTCTTCCTCCTCCTCCTCTTCCCCTACTGAAACTTCAGAAAGCAGTAGAGTGAGAGTGACATTAAAGAAAAAAATATACTGAAAAGAAGAAAAGAAAGAAAAGCAAAAGCTCATAGGGCATAACAACAGTGATTCTGAAGAGAAGGACAAGCCTAAAAAGAGAAAACTTTATGAAGAACTTTCTAGCAGTTACCCTAACCAGGAAAAAAGCCAAGGAAAGGTTTGAGTTCTTAAAACACGAGAGTTCTAGGGAGAATGGCAAATGGAGCCATTCCGATTCTGACAAAAAGTCCAGAAGCCATAATCATGGCCCAGAGAAGAAAGTCTCTGAAAGAAAGGAGGGGAGCAGCAGAAGCCATGGCAGAGAAGACAGGAGCTGGGGAAGCCAAAGCAGAAGTTCTGTAGCAAAAACAAAGAGAGATAAGAAAACAGCCACAGCTAAGTCCCAGTGAAGAGTGTAGTAGAAGAAATGACACCAGAAGCCATGGCACAGATATATACAGAGAAGAAAAATGTACAGAGTACCCAGGAGATACGCATACTAAAGTGACACAAAGAGAATGAAGCAGAATGAGAGAATAAAGAGAGACTCTACATGATGATTATCTGGGAATAAAAATATCTCCACTTTTTAATGAATACCTTTATCATGGGCTAAATGATGTACTATGTCTTTCTAATTAATAAAGCTCTATTTTTAAAAAAAGAGGCTGGAAAGTAACGTCTAGCTGTTTGCAAATTAAAATAGATATTTGTGTACAAGCCAGTCTTTGACTTTTATTCTCCACACATGGAACACGCTTGCCACTTCCGTAAAAGAGATAGCCAATGTCTCATCCAGTCTCTGCCCCTAGCTCAGAGTCTAGAACCTTTAGGAGCTATGCAGTCCTCAAGCACAAATGCCATGTCTGGTAGTGCTATATGAACTATAAGTCGTGTTTATTTGATCCCCTTTTTCACCAAAAAGTATATGTATGTTATATGTATACACAGAGTGGAGCAGAATAACTACGATAACCATGCCCATTTGAAGAATGGCAGAATGGAAGTAGTCATTTGGCTGTAATGGCTATGAAATCCTGTTGGGCCAGCTTGTTGAATGAAGGTTATTTTCCTGACACTTGGTGGAGTTTCCAAATTAGACCCTGACTCTGTTTTCTGGGAGTAACCCTTCATTTCCCATTATTCTCCACTGGGGATGTTGCCATCCTTTGGGGATGCTCAGCTTTTACAGCTCATTTACTTCTGGAGAAAGCTTGATGAACTGAAATGTGTTTAATAGCTTGAACATTCAAAGGTTTTTTTTTTCTTTGACATTGTCTCATTGGCAACAGAAGTCCCTCAAAATTTTAGTGGGTTTCTGATTTATTTGCTTCAAGTCACTTTCATATGACAGTAACCATACTAAAAGTATTTTTCTAGACCTAGTTTTATCTCTGCTTGCTCATCCTCAAACCTCTTCTCACAACTTGATAGGGTATCATGATGGCAGCTGGATAGACCTTCATGGAAAGGTACCTTTAATTTGACTTTCTAAAATGTGGCTGAGTAAATCACTTCAACTGAAAAGTCTCACTTGAGTCTTCAGTGCTCAAAGCCATTTTCTCGATCTCATCTTTTATGTCTCTTATTTTGGAGTTCAGAATCAATTGGCTTTCCCACTTTAAAAAAGCCTCTAAATTCCTCCTGTTCCTTTTTTGCTACAAATAAACCACTTATTTCTTGTGATCTCTTTCTTGCAATGCCTTTCGAAACTCATCCAATAGCAACCTATACTCATGAATAATGTTCTGTTTTTCAAGCTCTCTTCATTGTTATATGTGCATGCTTGTGGTCTGCCTTTCTAGTTATCATATTTTATTTTTACCAAATATTTTGCCATAGTAAAGGATGGATCTCAACTGTCAGCCTTTTATATCTGCTTCTTTGTAGCTCATTGCCCAACCACTCAGCCAATGACACATTCTTTAGGTTTTATTGCAGCAGCAACACCCCTCGATATCTGTGTTAATGTGGCAGGCTAAAAGTTATTAGAATCAACAATAAAATATCAACGGATTGTCACATACACACACAAGACATCATTCTTGTTTACATCACAGTACAATGGAAATTGAGGGTGGAGGAGCTGCTTCATGTAATCATTTAGGGATCCAAATGCCTGTGATCTCATGGCTCTATCATCCCTCAGAGGCTCAGAGTCCTCTACTGTATAGTTCACATCTGGCCTGCAGATATTGTATTGTTCACATCTGGATGCCAGGAAAGAAAGGGAGTGTGGAGAAGTAAGTCGGGCTTTAAGGACTAGGCATGGAAATGGCACATATCACATCTATATATGTTCTGCTACCCACACTCAGAAACATAGCCCCACTTAATACAGAGGATTAGATCATACCGTCTAAATGGGTATATGGAGAAAGATAACACAGATATTGTTTACAGTTAGCAAGTTTCTGCCACAACAAAAAAGAAAATGGATTTGTGGTGAGCAACTGGCAATGTCTGCATTAGCTTATTTCCAGGATGCTGTACTACTTAGAAGTTGAGCCTTGTGGGTTTTGCACCAATGGAGTTACTACTATAATTCAGACCCATCAGCTGTGCCTAAGAGTGGAAGGAGATTTTAAAAAAAATAAGTCAAGCCATTGAAGGCCTTTTATGCCATGGTAGAGAATTTGCTTTCCATTCTATAGTAACTGAGAATTTTTTTGAGATCTCGTTTGTTCATAATAGAGTAACACAATCAAATTTTCGTTATTAAACTACAGCTCTAGAAATGTAAAAGAAAGAAGGAAACTAACATTAATTGGACATTATTTAGTGCCAAAAATTACCTAGGTTTGATTTCATTTAACTCCAGCAGCAACCTTATAAATTAGATAATTTTATTGTGTCCCATTTCTACAAGTGAGGAAAGTTCATAAAGCTTTATCTTTTGTCTTACAATAAGTCTCAAAGCTGATATGCCAACTGAGAAATATCTGACTCCAGAATCTATGTTTTTTTCAATAGATAAGCAGATTAATTGGAGGTGATACTAGAAACATAAAAGCCTTTTAGAAAATTGTTTCAGCATCTCATGCAAGTAAAGAAGAGAGTATGTACTAGGCCAGCAGTGTGAGGACAGAAAAAAACAGCAACCCATTTGGGACATAACTTGAAAGCATAATAGACAAAGCCTGGGCATCTATTGAATCTGAGAGGCAATAGGGAGGTAAGAATTAAGAATATCTCTAGTCTCTTGCTTAGGAAAAAGGACAGTGAAGAGCAGAAGCATGTTTATCAAGCTGAAAAAAAAGATCTTAAAATAAGAAAGGAGTCAAAGTGGAAAGTTTACAACTGTGCTATGGAATTTAAGGAAGATCGTTAGCGAATTCTCGAATATCTTCAATGTCTCCAAATTGTCCCTTCACCTTCTTGCTTAAATAAACATGCAGATGCCTTCTGTGAACCTCATTTTCCTTGAAACCCCTGAAGTAAATTCTGATTTTCCGCTCACAGTTCTTGGACCAGTAAATAAAGTAAGTGTCCTTGTTTCTCACAGTGGATCCCAGATCATTTCCCTCCCTCTTCCCTGAAAGAAAAAACAAAAAGCTTTAAATTCCATATCTTCAGAGTAGTTCACTACTAGCCCTGCTTATTACTGTCATCTACTGTTACCTGATGTATTAAGCAGCTTTTGCTGCTAATGCTGCATGACAAACAATCTCAAAACTTAACAGTTTACAAAAACAATCATTTATGTTCCACCTACTGGTCTGTGGATTGGCTTTAGCTGGACGGGAATGAGCTAAACTCACTTGGGCTTAGAACCAGGTTATAGATTAGTTTCAGATCTGCTTCACATGTCTTTACATTCCAAATCCCAGGCTGAATGAGCAGCCACCATCCCAGCATGCAGTTCTAACAACAGAGGTCAGTAGGAGCTCAAGAGGACTGGCTACATCCTGTAACAGCCTTTAAAGCCTCTGTTCAGAACTGGCACATTTTCACTTATCGCTACATTCACTTGGCCAAAGAAAGTGACATGGCCAAGCCTAATATTTACTAAACAATAATAAAATATGCCACAATGGGTCATGATCATTGATTAAACATTTTATCTCTTGGATCCCCAAAACCCTCTTATGTTGATTTCTTTTATTATGCATTAGGTCCTGGGACACATGTGTAGAATATGCAGGTTTGTTACAAAGGTATAAACGTGCCATGGTGGTTTGCTGCACCCATCAACCTGTCATCTATGTTAGGTATTTTTCCTAATGCTGTCCCTCCCCTAGACCCCCATCCCCCAACAGGCCCCAATGCATGATGTTCCCCGCCCTGTGTCCATGTGTTCTCATTGTTCAACTCACACTTATGAGTGAGAACATGCAGTGTTTGGTTTTCTATTCCTGTGTTAGTTTGCTGAGAATGATGGTTTCCAGCTTCATCCATGTCCCTGCAAAGGACATGAACTCATCCTTTTTTATGGCTGCATAGTATTCCATGGTGTATATGTGCCACATTTTCTTTATCCAGCCTATCATTGATGGGCATCTGGGTTGGTTCCAAGTCTTTGCTATTGTGAATAGTGCCGCAATAAACATATGTGTGCATGTGTCTTTATAGTAGAATGATTTATAATCCTTTGGGTATATACCCAGTAATAGGATTGCTGGGTCAAATGGTATTTCTGGTTCTAGATCCTTGATGTTGATTTTTAAAGTAATGGTATGGGCTTTATAATTATCCTTTCAAAATGATAAT
The DNA here is from genome assembly GCF_028878055.3 of Symphalangus syndactylus. NCBI lineage: Eukaryota > Metazoa > Chordata > Mammalia > Primates > Hylobatidae > Symphalangus > Symphalangus syndactylus. Next base: position 59,253,019 of record NC_072426.2, read on the forward strand.
TTCAAAACTGAGGTCTATCAGTTCTTTAGACTACTCTCTTCCTTTGGAATTCATTCATTCCCATAATAAATCTCTAGACCCACTACAAAATAACAATTTCAATTTCAAGCTTCCTATTCTTCAACAACTTCTTTCTATATACATTTTCTCTGTATACATATATACATGTATACATTTTCTCTCATCTCCTCCCATAATTCCTGCTTACTACTTTCAATATCTTGTGTTGGGCAGAATAATGACCCCCAAAGATGTCAATGTCCTAATTCCCACTGTTACATGACAAAGGGAAATTTAAATATTAGACAGAATTAAGTTTACTAATTAGCAAATCTTAAAATATGAAGATTATCCTGGAATATCCAGATGGGCTTATTGTAATCACAAGAGACTAAATGAGGAAGGCAGAAGAGTAAGAACCAGAGAAAGATGTGAACAGACATTGCTGGCTTTGAAGATGAAAGAAGGCCATGAACAGGGAATGGGGGAAACCACTAGAAACTGGAAAAAATACAAAAATATATTTTTTCCCTAGAGCTTTCAGAAAGAAACTCAACTTTATCGTCACCTTGATTTTAGCCCAGTGGGACACATTTTGGAGTTCTGACATCCGGGATTGTAAAATGACAAATTTGCATTTTTATAAACTATTACATTTGTGGTAACTTGCTACACAAACAATAGGAAACTAATAGACATCCCAACTCAAAACTCCTTTAACCCCAGAAAAACAATACTTTGATATTATCACATTTTTACTGTCCCTCACTTTCCTTAGGGCTTCATTTTATTCACGCAATTCATCAGCTTAGATTCTATGGCCAGACATTATAATAACCCCGCTCTGTTGCTTTGTGATACCTCACTCAGTAAAACTGAAAACACTATCTCTCAGCCCACTCTAAGTCTGCACTCACATGTCAGAATGTGACAATGACAGTGATTATGCAGAACACAATCACCTTAAACTCATTGCGTCTTTCATCAAGAGGGTCTCCAATACTGTCCAGCTAAAATATTGTATTTCCCTAATGCATTCACTAATCCACTTTCTGAATAACTACTTTATATCTATTTCTCCTGAAAACTCCCACACCAATTCCCCCATTACATTAGGTCAATGACCTTGTTTCATTAAATAAAAGGAAACAATCTGAATGTTACATCCACACTATCCCACCTTCCCACCTGTGTGCCCTGTGTTTTTTCTCCTATTGCTATGGAGGGTATGACTGTGCTTTTAGCTAAAGCCACATCTTTCACTTGTACTCTATGCCTTGTCTTCTTTAACCCACTCGAGGATATCAATTAGGAAGTTCTCCAGTCTCTCTCAAGTCTTAATTTTCTCTCTCTACAACCATTTCACTTCACATGTGAACATAATATCATTTCTTCTGTATTAAAAATATTTACTTGCCCCCCAGCCTTATCCAAGGCCTCCCATGTCCTTTCTCTTAGCTAAACTTCTCAAAAGTCTTGCTTACAATCATCGTCCTCTATTTCTTATCTCAAATCTCTCCTGCATTCTTTCTTGAACTCATGCCATTATTTTCCTCAAACACTAAAAAACAATAGGTTTTGTTAAGTCACCAATGGCCCTGTATTCCAAAGTCCAAAGATAGTTATCAACCCTCATTTTGTTTGGCCTATTAATAGCATTTGATTCTTCAGATACCTCTTTCTTCTTTAAAGTAATTTTTTCACTTGGATTCCAGATCACCATCTTTTTCTGGTGTTCCTCTTTTCTCAGGGAGAGCTCCCTCTCTATCTCCTTTGTTGTTTTCATATTCCTAATCGCTAGAGTGTAGTGTCTCATATCGAACTCATGGGACTTCTCTATTCATGCTCACTCTCTTAGTGATCTCATCCAATCTCTAAGACACCAAGCTGAAAATGTTCAAATTTACGTGTCTACCCAGGAACTCTCCCCTGAACTCCAGCCTCCTATATTCAAGACTATCTACACAACATCACGATTTGGATTTTTAATAATAATTTCAAACAAAATATTCCTCTTGACTCTCCCTTTCCCTGATACAAGCACACACATACATGCACACACACCCCAAATATGTTTCTTTTGAACTCTTTACATATCACATCTCAATAGTAACTCCATTCTCATGGTTTCTTGGTCAAAACTTTGTGTGGTAATATCAATTCTTCCCTTTTGTTAATATCCATATTCTGTTGTTTCTACTTTCAGAATATGTTCAGATTGTGACCATTTCTCCTTTATGTCTACTGCAATCTCCCTGGTCAGAGCTTGCTTGGACATGGAAGTAACCAACTAACTGTCCTAAGCTTGGCAGCCATCAACTGGCTTCTCATTCTACTCCATGAGAGTCAAAGTCATTGATTTTGATTGCTTCCCCAAAGCCAAGTCTAGCCCATTTGAGCCTTTGTACAAAACATTATAAACTCCCCCCTCCTCTAGTGAATTCAGCTGCATCTACCTAGCACATGGCAGAATAAGTCTTTCCCATCTACCCAATTTACGCTTGTGACTCTTCTCCCCATCCCCACCTCACCAGAACTCACTTAGTGTTTTCCTCACTTTACATACATAGCGTAGTATTTGGTGTTTTTTTTTTTTTTTTTTTTTTTGGTTATTTTCTCTCTCTTCCTTCTAGAATGCAAGGCCCATGAGGATATATATGTTTCTCTGTCTTGTTTAATACTCTATTCCTAGTGCCTAAAAAAAAAAGTCTGATACATAGCAGGTGCTCAATTATGTTTCTTGAATTAATGACTTGAATTAATTGTATCTCCTGAGCAAGAAAACCTAACATAGTTGAAATATAATGAATAAGAGCACTCCAAATATTTAGAATGAGAAAACTTTTCCATCAAGACAAGGAAGCACACTGAGAAGGAATAAATATAATAAAATATGTGACTTGATTCCAGTTCCCCAAACTCAAAATAAATCAATTGCTTCATGAGGTAGCATAAATCATGCCAATAATTATTAAAGTCATCAAATTACTTCTAAAATATATTATACAAAGACTATGTAGATGTTATTGTGTATGTGTTTGATGGGGAAGTGAAAAAGGGAAAGAGACACTAACTAATTTAGTTTTACCTTCAAAGATCAGACGCTTTTTGGAATTCACTCCAAGTGATAGACTAGCACAAACATTTGGAGAACCTCAGACTAAAGAAAACTTAAAAAAATGCTCAGTTTTATTCTTGTTTATCTTTTCTCTGATTGCTGTGAATTTCTCACAAAGTAGAAAAACACAAGTACTGGAAATATATGTCGACAGCTCAAAAATCAAAGCAACTAGTGTTCATTTTGAGAAACAAAAAATAACCCCTGCCATATCATTTTCTAAAATCTAAAATTTGAGCTATATTTGCTTTACTAAAATTTTATTCCTGTGCATCAGGGGATCTTTCTGGTGCTTAATTCCTTTTTAGATGGTCACTTCACAGAATATTTTAGTAAATTCACTTAGAAAAATCTATGCTTTCAGCCGGGCATGGTGGCTCACACCTGTAATTCCAGCACTTTGGGAGGCTGAGGTGGGAGGATCACCTGAGGTCGGGAGTTCGAGACCAGCTTGAGCAACATGGAGAAACCCTGTCTCTACGAAAAATACAAAAATTAGCCAGATATGGTGGCATGTGCCAGTAATCCCAGCTACTCAGGAGGCTGAGGCAGAAGAATTGCTTGAACCCAGGAGGCAGAGGTTGCAGTGAGCTGAGATTGTGCCACTGCACTCCGGCCTGGGTGACAAAAGCAAAACTCCATCCAAAAAAAGAAATAAAATTATGCTTTATGCTTTCGGTGCTCTTCTATTTTCACCACATAGGAAGTATCCTGTCTTCTTGAATGTGTTTACAACCTGAATATGTCCAGTACACTGGAACTTCATGAATCGAAAGGCAAAACTATCCAGTTACACAATAGTATGCATAATTTATCAGATCAGCTTCTTCCTATGGAGATAGTTGTAGATTCTCTGTTCTATACTGTCAATTCCCAGGTTTGTATTATTGGCCATTGTGTTATTATTTGCTGAAATGAATTTTAAAATTAAGACTCTTTATCCTATGACATTATAGTCCAACTGCAAAAATACCAATCGGCATGAACAGCATGCTCTGGCTGTTTATTCACATGGCACAGCCTACTCTGGCCAGGTCTTTTCCTTGCCCTTTCCATTTGTCTAACATTTGTCCTCTTCTACTAGCCAACCTGCATAAAATTAATTACTTAGAAATGGCCAAATGATGTTCAGATTATATAGAGAGAAACTCAGTAATTGTTTTTCTACTTAAAATTGTTCATTGGACAAACGCATTAGAAAAGACATTATAGGGATAACCGGCAAAATTTACGAGTGGACAGAGTATTGGAAGACATCAAGAAATTATTATTTTCAGATGTGATAATATTATTTTAGATGTATGTGTTCCTATTTTTGTAAAGATGCACATTAGAAGTACTTAGAGATAAAATGTAATGATGTATGTAATTTATTTCCCAATAATTAAGCAAATAAAAATGAAATTATAAAGTGAAAAAGCTGTTAATGTCTGAAGTTATCACTGATGATTTACGTTAACACTTATATTGGCATATATTATTCCTGTTATTAAAAAAATTACTAAGTAGCAGTTATTGAGTGCTTATTATGTGCCAGGCACTTTGGTAAGTATTTTATATGCACTATCACATTGAATTATCCAACAAACTTATTTGTTGGGTAATAATATTTCCCTTTTAAAAGTGAGAATATTACCTCATAAAAATTAAGTTATTGTCCAATGTGACAGTGTTTAAAATATCTTACACAGAAGCAAAAATATATTCTGTCAAGATAAGGCAAATTAAAATAATTGAAGAAAAATAAATGAAGAAAATTTAGTAATAGGAAAATAAAGTAGAGCCAATAGTGAGTTTGGCAAGATAATTTAAGGCCTTAAAGTGGCATATACTTGTGAAATAAACTCCATAAATTTGATTCTAAGTTTATCAGCAAACCACACAAAGAAGAAAGTACTACTAGTTACAAAATTCACAGCATTCTGAAAATTGAGGAAAAATGTTTAGTAAAAGGCTAATTATCACTGTTTCCAAGATGAGCTCAGAGAACAGTTTCTATTGGTTCTGAGGACACAGGTTAATAAATAGAAAAGATCCTTTGGACCAGTGATATTCAAACTTCATTGTTCATAATAATTATCTACATTTTTGCATTAATAAACTTTTTTAGAGCAGTTTTAGGCTCACAATAAAATGGAACAGAATGTCCATTTTACTTTTTCCAGAATGTCATATAGTTGAAATCATACATTATGTAGCCTTTTCAGATTGGCTTCTTTCACTTAGTTATATGTATTTAAATTTCCTCTGCATTAATCAAATAATTTTATGTATAGAATTCCAGGCTTCACTACCAAAAATTATGATTTAGTAAGTTTGAGATAAGGCCAAGGAATGTGCATTCCAGAGGATTCCAATACAAAGGTACATTATCAGTTTTTGAGAAACACTGTTCTAAATGTCCTAATAATAATTAACACATGATGCTGTTTCCTATAGAGTCAGTCATGCTCACGGCAATATGCCAAATGCAATCAAGCAAAATAAATGATGTGTTAAATTTATATATAACATAATACAGTTTCAGGGCATAATTTTCTGATAATGTGGCTATTTAATGATAGATTTTAGAGTATCTGGGTGTGGAAACTAGGGCCCAAAGGATAAAATGAGAAGGGCACATGTGCCTTGTGTGGCCTGCACAGTGTTTTACAAACAAGCAAATCACATTTGATAAATGTCCTTGGAAATTATTCATGCTCTTGATATATATTTTGTATGTATATGTACATGTATATGTATATGTGTATGTATATGTATATGTATGGAAATACAGACTCATCTACCTTTACTTGAGTGGGCCCCTAAAGGCCTTTGGGCTTGCAACCTCAATTATAGCAATGGTTTTCAGATTGTTCATTGCACAGCTGTGGGTTCCACTAAAGACAACAGGGTTCAACAGGAGTCCCTGGGGTAAACTCTTCTTTAAATCCATTTTATTTACTGGACTGTGTGAAAAGTCCCATTTGATAAAAAAGTTCTGCTACTTTAAAAGATGTTTGAAAAATATAGATTTAGTTGAAAGAATGGATGATACAATCTTTATGCAGTCTTCTATAACTACTGTTTATCTCAGCCAAGTTTCTGGAAGCTATTGACAGATAGCAAGGTCAAGAGTATGTTCTTAGGAAGGATCTTGCATTACTGTGGGAGTTGAGTGCAGTGTGGTATGCTTCAACAGGCAGTTTTGCTGGGAGTAGGCTGCCATTCTCTTGTAAAAATTAAGAATCCTGTAAAGGATGTGTAGCTGACTAGGTGAGGGCTGCTCACCTCTAAAGAGAGCCAGGTAATACCTATTGGTAAGAATAAAGTTATTATCAAGCAGCAATTCCAAGTTTGCTCTTCCATAGCAACAAGTGAGCAAAGAAGCCTTCATGATTCCAAGCTATGAAGCATGACTGCAACTTAAATCATATAAAAATGCCCAATAAGCCATGAATAGTACAAGATGAACCTCCAGGTAGTAACTGCTGCCTGCTAAAAGTTAAATAAAAATCTTGCCTGATATGATAATTTTCATTTTGGAATATTTTAATTGTAGCTCCTCTTTCTGCCAGGAAACAGGTAGTAGGAGCTACTTTCTCTTAAGACCCCCTATTCTGTCCTGGTAATAAACTAATTCATTTTCATACAACAAAGTGCTTATCTTTCAATTATCTCTATCTGGGGATATTCACTGAAAGATGTAAAATATTTGTAGAGTGTGTCAAAAAGGGGGGAAGAGAGAGAGAGAGACTGACAGGACACATCTCTATTTTCTTTCCTCTGGAAGGCATTAATAGGCTATTCTGATTGACTTCGATTTCCCTAGTAGTACTGTATTACAATGTAAATCTTTATACATTGTTAATCGTTGATACTAATCAGTGAGATATAATCCTTAATAATCTTTATCCACAGATTTAAAGGCTGAAAAAACATCAATGAAGGCTATAGTCTTGGATTACTATGGAAATGTTTGGCGATAAAGTGATATAAAATGTAACAGAGGTTAGTCCTGGAATAGCAATACATACACACAGCCTATCGTTCCTACAAAATGTTGGCCTGAGATATCCAGAGGTTTACTAAGCAAGAAAATAGCATATATTTTACATTGAAATCTTAATGGATCCATAACTTGTGTGAAATAAAGAGCTACCTTTTAAAAAACGAGGATGATTTACATTCAGAGTTATACCAAATAAGAAAAATAGTGATAAAAGCAACACAATTATGAAACATCCTTAAATAGTCATTAAAAAAAGAACACCACCACCATCACCAGCACCCCCCACCCGCGCCGCACATATGAAATGCTGCTTGGCTCAATCTTATTGTTTCAACTCAGCTACTACGTAAGTAACAATCAGAGTGTAGCCAAGAATCTGGCAATTGGTATGTCATACTGAGAAAATTAAATCACTCCTTTGTGAATTTGTATCTGAGCTTCAACAGCTTACTCACCAAGTTCGTGTTTGGATGACACGAATCCTTATCTGTCTTCCTAACTAGATATAGCCACTAAGTTTGGGTTTTTTCCTACAAAACTATTTGTAACTAAATTACATAGTAAACATGTACATTTTACATTTAATCAGACCCTGAGTTATTGCTTCCAGTTTTTACCTTTCTCCGGAGTTTACTAATCTGGTTGGAAGTTTCTCAGCTGCCAAAAGTTCGTCAAAAGCAAATACTAAACAAAAATTTCCTAGTTTCCTGGGATAAAATGAGTTTAGGTTATTGACGCTCTATAGTGGTGAAAGAAGAGAATCTACCTCAAATTCCTAGAGTTTTCAGTGGTCTTCACTGAAGAATAGCAGTAAATCTCAAATACGACCTGAAAGCACCTGTCCCTCTTAGTAGTGTCGGTGCCCCATCCCTGTCTTTCTCAATTCAAATCTGTATACAGAGAGAACCAAGACTGTGAAAAAAATGTGCTAATTAAAATTATGCTCAAAACCACCCAAACCCCTTCATCTGTTCTGTCTCAGATAGGTCAGTGTCAATATTTTTTGTTTCTCAAAATAATAGAATATTCTTGCCAAGTGTTTAGCACACTGTAGATATTCAATAACTATGTGTTGATTAATTAAGTCGCTGAATACATGAAAAAACTGCAGTTAATCTGATTGTCCACAATCCAGTGTATGCAAGATTTTCTTATATTTTAGGGGAAAAAGACAAATTCATATTCCTAAACTTCACAAAACCCAAAACATTGTTTGAAAAGCAAAAGGCAAAACTAAGAACAAATGAATAAACTCTTTGGTGTAGGTGTTTTTGTAAAAAGAAAACAAAAGTTTAAACAGATTTCCTAGGAGTATTAAAGCCTCATACACACATTTTGTTTCCAGTTTTATGTTTGTTAGTGATTTCTTTTTGTTTGTGTTCATTTTTGTATTTTTCCTGATTCACTTTGGGTTGGAGACTATCTGACATTTGAAGATATATTCTTTCTGCCATCATAATAGTCAGGTATTCAGTATGAGCTAGATTTATGTTACGGAGTTTAACTCCTTCATCAAACATATAAGGAAATTAAAAATGTAAGAAAGTGATTTGTTCCAGATCACTGAATTTATTAGTAAGAAAATTATTGATTTATTCCACCCTATCAATAGTTTAGTGCTTTCTATTTTCTAGTGATTTTTAAACTTTTTAGTAAAACTATTTTTATTAAAACTATTTTTTCCCTTCATGGTTAATAGAGAAGTTTCACTTGATTTAACCTCTTAGTGCAATGACTCTGTGAAATAGGGGTATGTTCTGGTAGCATAAATCTATTGCTATAGAGAATTATAATTTATTTCAAAATTTTCATGCCAGTCACCAGTATTGTGTTCACTGCATTGCTCAGGTTTCTTTCCATTATAAACTACAATCATAATAATAATAACAACAACAATAATCATAAGCCTATCTTAAACTAACTTAAGTACACAAATGAATGGATTAACTCATGCACCTAATAAAGCTAGATCAGGTGCAGCTGGATCCAGGGAACCAGAGCCATTGAGTCTAAAGCTCCTGTCCTATAACTTTAGCAATCCTAGCAGAATCTGAAAAAATAGCTCCTGCTTGGTTTGTATTCTGATCCCTGCACTTGTCACTGTGGGCAGGAGATGACTTACTCAGACTAACCAGTCCTGGATCACATGCAAATCCCTGTCACTGGAGGAAAGAATTTAACCAACTCAAACTACGTAGAGCCCCCCAATAAGGAGGGGCTTCATTGTCAAAAGAATGAGGAGGTGTGCTGAGTAGGAAAACACACACACATGTGCACACACATACATACACACACAAAGGTGTCTATCCCGGTTCCTTTTCAAATTGTTTCAATATGGCTCAGTCTAAATTATCAAACTTATTTGGGTTTTGAATAAGAATGCAGTCAATATTCCTGGGCAGAATACACATTATCTTCTGCTGACAGAAAAACTACAGGCCCGAGGTTCTAATTTCCACTGACATTAATGGCTTTCTAGAAACATTCATTTACACTGGCTATGATTTACTATACCAGCACTAATAGCTCTTTAAGATTCTTTTAATTGTTAAAACACATCTAACTATGCAATATTAGAAAATCAACCAAACGTTGACTCAGCTAAACTCTAAAATATTATGGGGAAAAATCTGCAATAACTGGTTCTCTTTACTTAAACAACGTATCTTTTATGTTCATTTTAAGGTCCTAAATATAGTTATGTATAAGCAAATGATATTTATTTACTTAGTGATTATACCCTGATGAATTAAGAAACAAGTATTTTCTTGCAGGGAGAAACCTGCAACCAAACAAGCAACCACAACAAAAAGATTACAACTGAAAATTTTGGGCATATTTATACAAGTATGTTGAAAATTATAATACTGTCTTGAAGGGACGATACAGAGATACAAATTTACATGGCTTAAAATTAAATGAATTCTTCACTGTGAAAGCTCTCTTAGAAGCAGCATAAATAATAACTCTTTTTTAGCTCTTCGAAGGAAATAAAATTTAATCTGTCTCTCCATTGGATGTCAGTATTGTACTACTAAAATATCACTGCCAGGTTTACCATGCAAAAAAAAAAAAAAAATGAACTGGACACCTTACTGATGAACTCAAAAGTCAAGCTGTTTTACATAATTTTACCTACAACTCAATTAGTTATATCATTGTTGCTGCCTGGTGTATATGACTTTGTGATATTCTCTTTCAGCAGCTACAAAGTCCTGTTGGTTCAAAAATGAATGCATTTGAAAAACGACTTGAAAATGGCACTACCACTTTGAATAACCTTCAAAACTGCTTACAGGAGGTCAGTACTCTCTCTAGGTTGGTGTACAAGTGAGGATGATTCATTTTTTAAAAGGATAATAATTCAATTTTAAAAGACACACAGTTACTCACCTTGTGTGCAATAGCCTATTTGTACATTTTGGAGGTGGTTGGCAGGAAGTTACACAATGATTTCTAAAGCTGCAAACGGAGGTATATAGCATATCATAATATATTTATTAAGGACTAATGCAAACCACATTGAGTTATAGGAAGGAAAATGTATTCCCTTCCCCAGTGCTTAGAATTTACTGAACATGAAGAATTCGAATGAGATTGTTTAGTGAGAAGGGGAGGAATTTCCATGCCTACTTCCCCAAACAGATAAATCACTGCTTATATCCTGGGAATGTTTCCAAATAGTCTATGTTTAATGATATAAGGAGTATTTATAACCGAGTTTATATTCACATGTCTTTTCTGTCTTACTTTTCAAATGTATACTTCAGACTAAGGCTGCGAATACCAAACATATGTTCAAGATAGAATACTAGGGTACCAAGGTCAGTTGTCCTTGCATTGTTCTTTTACATTTTAAGACAACAGCAGCGTTGCTCCACTGAATGGTTACCCTGTATTCATCCATAAACAGCCCAGAATAATCCATAGAACAGCATAAGAGTAACTTCGAAATCATTCTTATTCCATTGCAGAAAAAAAAGGATCAGTGGACTAAACAGAAAAAAGAAGACTGCCTGTCTTAGATTGGCCATCTGTTCAGGCCATTTCATTGAACACTTTTTTTGTTGTTTTTGTTTCTGAGTCAGTGTCTAGTTGCTAATTGGTAAATGTTAAAAGCCTCACAAAATATGCGCTTGGAAAAAGTGCTACATTGTAAAAGTGAAGCTGGATTTTCAGAAGTCCTTGCATGGTACATCTGAGATCAAAGATATTTAGGAGAGACTTGAACACAATTACATTGAAATGAGAAAAGGAGTAAGTAAAATGTAAAAAAAAAAGGCAGATACCTAAACTTGATGACAGGAGGTTTGACTGTCAATTAGTTTATCAGGTGATAAAACATATTAACAATTATAGCCATTCATTCAACTAATATTCATCAAAGTCAGGATGGGGAAAGCATGCAAAAGTGTAAAACCTAAGCAAGAAGAAAAACGTCGCCCTAAACAAGATAAGGGTCCTGCTGAACATAAAACTTTATGTGACAAAGAAAATGTCACCACGATAGAGTGAAGAAAGCATTATATAAGAAGCAGTACTGGGATAATTATTTAAAATTTGGGAGCAAATTAATTGAGGTAAATATTTTACATCAAACACAAGTAAATGTAAGTGGATTAAAAGGTAAAGTTTTAAAAATGAAATAGCATACAACTAAAAGAAACTAGACCCAAATATTTTCAATATCCTGGAAGAGACAGAGGTGCCTTTGTACATTTGAAAACAAGGGGAGAACTCATAAAGGAAAAGATAGATAAGAAAAAAATTAAACTATCATGCAAAAACAGTAAAAGGCAAATAATACAGTAGGAGATATATCTGCCAAAATTTTCAAAGTTTATATACATCCTGAAGACAAATTTTAAATAGCAACAGAAAACACATACAGATATCTTTTTCTATTAAAGAAATAAAATTTCAAATCAAAATGAGATACAGACTTCACTTAGCAAACAAGCAAAACAAGAAAAAACAAGTTTACTTCGTAATAATGATGCATGGTAGAAAAACAAGTACTAGTGATACTGTAAACTATTAAGTCTTTTTGGAAAGCAGTTTGGCAATGCCTACCAAAAGCTATAAAGTACTCTTACACTTTCATCAATTCAATTTCAGTTGTAGGACTCTATCTTAATAAAACAATGTGAATATTGCAGAATTAACAAACACAAAGATATTCCTGAAAGCATGTTTTCAAAACAGTCAACAATTATGTTTAGCTGATGTGATTATGCTCCATTTCTGTGTATAAGCACCACACTTGTTCTGATTAGGTGAATTTCAGTAATATATGAAAACACATTACATATAGTAATATACGAAAACATATTACATATAGTAATATATGAAAATATATTACATATAGAAATATATGGTAACATATATAGTGATATATAGTAAATATATACATATAGTAATATATGGAAATATATTTGGAAATATATGATAATATTTAAATGAAATTCAAGAGAAAACGTGTATATATTTTCCTTTTATGATAATCTATCATTATTTATATTTTTAAATGACTGAATAGACATGTACTAGCAGCAAATTTTGTTAACCTAGGCTTATTTTATATGCGTTTTAAGCAAAATAACATCACAAACAATGAAGTCTGATTTTTGCTAGGTTTTCAGGAGCAAAATTATCTATACTTTTAACAAATCAACTCAGACCTTTAGTCAGCATGTTTCAGTGCCACAAATGTGCTGGAGACTGCTAGGGAAAAGATACCACAAAATAAATTTTATCAATACACAATTTTTTGCTGAGCACATAGTTGGTACTCAGTAAATATTTTTTGAATTAATAAAAATAACTGACTATAACATTTTGATCATGTATGTCAAATATTTTATTGCTCATTTACAGTGTGATTAACACAATAGAGCTTATCTACTGTAAAGAAAACATATTTCCCCTGAGAAACTAAACTAGTTTACATTGATATGTACCCTCTTATTTCTCTGTCAGTTTACAGGCTAAGTCAACATGGCAAAGTGCAGGCTAAACATTTAATTTAGTCAATATAGACACAATAATGTAGGTAAATTAGGCTATGACAAATTGAGTCTGGATTTAAACACTAATTAAATTAACTGGATAATTAACAAAATTCCAATTTCACTTGTAATTTGTAAACAGAGTCTTAGAAATATAATTGTGACACTTTCCCCCTACTCCTTGGTAGAATTTTGTTCCAAAGAGTAAATAAAGCATATAGATGATCATATAAAAATCAAAGAATGTTTGGATTCAAAGAGAGCCTGGGATTTAATCCAATATATTCATTCTGAAAATAAGTTTCAGGCTTAATGATATCAAATAATTTGCCCCAATTTCTGCTTGTATATATATGTCTGAAGACAAGCTTTGACAGTCCCCAGCACGTTTGTGCTGCTGAAACGTGCTGACTAAAGGTCTGAGTTGATTTGTTAAAAGTATAAATAATTTTGCTCCTGAAAACCTAGCAAAAATTAGACTTCATTGTTTGTGATGTTATTTTGCTTAAAACACATATAAAATAAGCCTAGGTCAACAAAATTTGCTGCTACTAAGTATAACGACATGTCTATTCAGTCATTTAAAAATGTAAATAATGAGATTATCATAAATAGAAAATAAATACACAGGTTGTCTCTTGGCTTTCTTTTAAATTTTCTTAAAAGTCCATATATTACTGAAATTCACCTAATCAGAAAAAGTGTGGTGCTTATACACAGAAATGGAGCATATTCACATCAGCTAAACATAACTGCATGAAGAAATATATTTATAATATAAGCTACAGTTTTAAATTTTATTCTCTACACAAATTTCTCAGAATTAAAATGTAAAAATATTTACTGAAGGTTGTTTCTCTCTTTTCTGCCTACTGCTTTGTTCCTTACAATTTTAATATATTTTTGCTGAAGACAAAAATTACCAAATTTCTACATTTTATTCAATCTCCAACTTATCTCAATGTCTCTCAAGATATATACATTGACATCTTAAAACTTTGTAAACAGTGAATAAATAAATCTACATTTCACCACTAGATGTCATCAAAGATCTGTTCATCAAACATCAGCCATCCAGCTTTTGGCCATTTGACCTCTGCTGGAAAAATTATTCTATTTCTCAGCATCATCAGGAAATGATAATTTTAGTAAAATAGTCTATCTAATTCCTCAATGTTTAAATAATGAGTTTCCATATGCAACAATATCGTAAAATACATAAAAATAACCCAAATGTATGTTAATAGAGAAGTTACATTATCATTTCAAAACTCCTAATAGATCTGATTAATAGGCATTGCCAGTGTGAAAGTAATTTTATAATTTATATATATATTTATCAGAAATATATATGCATGTAATTTCTCTGCCATTTTTTTTTTGGAAAATAAGTATAAGTTGTCCTCTTTCACTCTAAGATAACTCACCAGTTGCGAGGATTATAACACTATTAGCAGTTGAAACTGTTCATATAATTTGTAACTATTATTATCAGCCCCAAGATGGAGAATCTGATAATTGATTTTACATGTTTAATTAGCTTAAATAATTTTAATATATACTCTTCATTTATTGTATTTATTCCCACAAGAAATAATAATGAAATAATTTGCTTCATATAGTTTTATGGTAGAATTCCTTTAAAAAGCAAACTTTCATGCAACATGTATAATTTTATCTGAAAAACCCAATCTAATAATCTATTTTTATTGCTTAGAGTAAGTAAGTTGATGCTCATCTGAATTGGCATACTTCCAAACTGAAAGAGATCAGGAAGGAAAAATTGATAATAAAATAAATAATGAATACATTCTCTTCAATACAGACTTTTTCTTCATAATGTGCTATCAAATAACACTTTGGGTATTAAATATTTTCCCTGAATGTGCTTTGTAGTATCTTTTTTTTTCAAGATAAAATGTAATATAATTGGAACCATTTTGATTAAGCATTTTTACTCTTCTTTTGAACACACATTAATTATACTTTGCTTTCTAGGACCTGAATGATGTTTTTATTGCAAATTTCCCAACTTAAAGATAATCTCTATGCTTTGGAGAATACATTGACTATGACCAGGATGGAACATTTAAATTCATACACTCAATTGCCAACTCAATCCTTCCGAGAAAAAGAAAAGAAATCATGTATTCCAAGGCTGTCATATATAATGCTGACTCAAAATTATGATATTTCTGATAGGTTCATCATTGGTTATACTAATAATTTGCTTTAGTATGATATTCAGAAATGGGTGGGCATGGTATATATTTAGTTCACTGCATATCTTCAGATATATTTCCTGGCACACATTAGATATTCTGTATGCACCTGTTGAAGAAATTAATAAATGCATGAATAATACATGACAGTAATCATGAGAAGAGAGACTGGCTTTTTCTATATTAATCTCTAATTCTGCAGGTAGTACCTACGCCACTTGTAATATTAATGATAGTAATATATTGGCAAATTTTAACATAGGGACATATCTTATTTTTGCAGCTTATACTTGCAGGTAAGCAGAGATTATTATAAACAATTCAGGAGTGAAGAAAATAAGACAACTGACGAACTAGTCACAGCAAGCTGAGATAAATTGAGAAAATAAGTTACTGTTTTTAACAAACCTTTCTTAGAAACTTTCATGTGATATTCCATATTCCTTATAACCCCAATATTTTATAGTATTCAAGTCCATGTTTACAAAATGTAGGGGTTGGCAGAAATTGTCATGCTTTTATATTGTTAACTTATATTTAAGGAAAGGATATCTATAAAATTCAGTTTTATCAACAGAGAGGATATATGAATTGCCCTGGGTTGCTCTCACACTTTATTGGGAACATCCCTTCTTAGACATTTACTTATTCAACAATATTTATTTAGCAAGTACCATGTGCCAGGCATTGCTCTGGTCACTGAGGACTCAGCCTTCAAAGATCTCTGCCTTCGTGGAGATTGCCTTCTCAGTGAGAGAAGTAAACATAAACCAAGTAAAGAAAGAAATACATAAGTAACATGATTTTAGATAACAGTGAGAGTTATTAAGAAAGGGTGATCCGATCATAAACCACTGGAGAAGACCAACTTAAATTGATTAATCAGGAAAGGCCTCTCTGAACAAAAGGCATTTAGACAGAGGCCTGAAGGAGAAGAAAGGGCATCCACATGAAAAACTGAAGAAACAGTATTCCAGGAAAAGTGAACAGCACTGCAAAGGCCTCTCAAAGGAAACTGGCTTAGCATACTTGAGAAAAAAAAAAAGGTGCAGTAAGGCTGAAGTTTAGTGAGTAAAGACAAATGTAGTAGAATATCAGCTTGAAAATACAGACAGTGGCAAGAACAGGTAGACACCCGTACGCCTCGGTGGGATGCTTAGAAAACCCAAGCGTTTTGAGAGAGAAGTGAAATGACAGGTTATATGGTTTTTGAAGAGGGCTTTGGTTGTTGAGTAGAAACTTAATATTAGAAAGCCAAGGATGGAAGGTGGGAGATCCTCTAGGAGCTTTGTGCAGTAGGCCAGGCAAGAGATGAGCATGGCTGGGGGTGGCAAGAGATGAAGTGTTTTAGGAAAACTTATAGGGGTAAAACCAATAGGACTTAATTATTTGATTGTATGTGAAGACTGAGAAAAATACAGCAGTTGAGATGTGTAAGTAACTGGAAAAATATTGGTATCATTTACAACATGGAAAAGTCTTGGGGGAAATTATGGATTCTGTTACGGTATTTTAAATTTGAAATCCTTATTAGACTTAAAACATAGATGACAAGTATTTAAGTCGGGAACTCGAGAGATAGATGAGAGGTAGAGATATAGATTTGGGACGTTAATGTACATATAATAATCAAAGCCATGAGGCTCTGCGAGATTATACAGGGAGGAAATTAAGACACACAAGAGAAGAGGGCCCAGCCCTGAGCCCTGCTCTGTTTATAGGTCAGGCAGCAGAGGCACAGCCAGAAATCAAAACTGAAAGTCATTGAAATAGGAGGGGGAAGAAGAGAGTACCTATTTTAAAAACAGTAACAGCTTTCATTTTTTGAGAAATATCACGTGCTAGGCACATTTAATACTGTTTATGTATTAGTTTTAACTCCTCCATCCTCACAACAGCCACATGATGTAGGTAAACATAGGTACTTACCTCCTTTTATAGAAGAGGAGACTAAGAAAGAGAAAAATTAAGAAAAGCATTTTAAGAAAGAGGAAACTATGTCAAACATGCTGCGAGGTTGAGCTTGACTAAGACAGACATAAAAATGAACCTTTTATTTGGCAAGAGAGGTCATTGGTGACTTCAGAAAAAACAGGCTCAATAGGATGAATGTGAGAGTTCCACAAAAGTGTGCTTTATAAAAAATAGTAGTACCTTATTGAGAAGTTTTGCTATAAAAGAGAAAGAGAAAACATAAATTTGTTGGAAGGAGACACTATATTAAGAATTTGTTTTCAAGATATGAGACATACCAAGAAATATTTTTATTCTTCTGACTATTATCCTATATATGGAGATAAATTACACAGGAAAGATAGTGATTAATTACTGTAGCAAAACCTTGAAAAACCGGAATGTGATCCAAACTATAAATGGAGAGGAACTAACTTTTTGTGGGTGCTGAGACATTGTATATTTTAACAGGAATCCGGGCAAAAAGAATATAGGTACTGAAACAGGGAAGGTGGGTTGGTTTGATAGTGAGTGTAAGAGGATGTTCATGACTATTTCTATAGTCTGAAAGAAATATGATGGTCATCTTTTGAATACGAGAGGGAAGAGTGTAGAAAGACTAATGGAAAAGGTTGGGTGCAGTGGCTCAGACCTGTTATCTCAGCACTTTGTGAGGCTAACGTGGAGAATTGCTTGAGGACAGCAGTTCGAGATTAGCCTTAGCAACATAATGAGACACTCATCTCTAAAAAAGGGTTAAAAAAAAAAAAGTTGGGCATGGTGGCACATGCTGGTAGTACCAGCTATTCAGGAGGCTGAAGCAGAAGGATCACTTGAGACCAGGAGGTTAAGGCTGCCCTGCACTATGATTGCACCACTTTATTCCAACCTGGGTGACAGAGTAAGACTCTGTCTCAACAACAACAATTAAAAAAAGATTAATGAATTAATGAAAGAGAATTTAAAAATAGCAAATCTATTAAGAAAGGGAAAGAAATGGATAGCAGTGTTGAGAGGCCATTTAAGATTGCAGTCATAGGTATAATGAGAAAACCAGTTAGCACTGTGGAGTTCTCTAGCAATATTCAGCTGTTCTGGTGCAGATGTACAGTAGGCAGATAGTTGGGTTTTCCCAGGGAATTTTGATGAAGAGCCACACCTGGGAGTTGGTGCAGTGATTAGCCCAATGTATAACATTTAGAAGTGTGCCTTTGCTGAACTAAAGTGAGATTTTCTTGTCTTCAATACCTGATTCTGAGCAGGAAAAGTTACATTTTGTATGCATGATGCTTATAGAGCCATGACTCTCCCAAAGTCTGGCATTAGAGTAGTGTTGTATTTAACAAAGTTTGGGATTTCAATTTTAACTAATATTACACGAAATGAACCACAGCAAATTATTTTTTCTTATTCTCTACCACTCTTAAAACTCCAGGGGGTCTTCCATTCTTCTGGCCTAATAGGACTGTTTTGTTCATGCCACATGGTATTTTATATTTAGTCAAAATTTATTTTAGGGTTCTCAAATGATAACCTGTTGCTTCATTTCTTGAGTACTTAAAGTAACTCTTTTTATGTTTTTCATTGTTACCATGGCTCTTTTATCAGAGAGTTGGATGAAACTACCTTTGAGAATATTAATTGCACTAGAAATCTCAGCCTGGGCCTTTTCCACACATTACACCTTCAAAAAACTCTTGTTGTCAAACTTATCATTAGACAATAGGGTCTTTGTGCCAAAGACCATGTGTTTTTCAGCTTGGTCTCCCACAACACATAGTCCTGTGCCTAGCACAGGGTGGGTGCTCGGTACATGTTTCTCTGAATGAACAAATACGTGTATTATCCTGCTGAAAAGTCTAAATAACATACACAGACAAGCACTAAGCAAGAAGAGAGAAGAAAATGAAACATTAACATGTGAAATTAGGTAGGTTTTTGATTCTGTTTACAACAAAATGAGCACAGAATTAAATATTCTGTTCCAGATTACTTGGTGAGATGATTATAAAGTGATAATTTAGACCTGCAATTGTTTGCATGGACATACTACACCAAAAATGTGACTATTCATTTTCTCACATCTCTTGGACCAGGGTTACTGATTGTGTTGTTTTCTTTATAAAAGCTGTTCCAGAACCAGCATCAAAAGATACTAAAGACATAGATTCTGCAATATTGAAAGAGAAATCCAAGATAATTGTTTCATTCATAAAGAATATTACAGGTAAGTTTCATGATTTAATAACAAAGTGGAATGTCCAAGCATATCATCTGAAAATGATTTAACAAGTATGAAGTAGTCTCTCCACATTACTTGCCTTATTCTAAATAATATTTATCCTTTAAATATTGTCAAATACTATTATTATATAATTACTGTGTGTTGCCTGCTTTTGACAGGGATACAGGTTATTATTTTGAGCTTTCTCTACTGCATTAAAATAACATATTTGTATGTGTTTCTGGTTTGGTTTTAAAAATAACATCCTTGTTGAGCTCTAATTCACATCGCATATATTTTAACACGTAGGTTATATATGTCATATAAAATCAGTGAATTTATGCTTTAATTTGTAAGGGCAACAAGAAAGAAAGGCAACTACTTAACAAAGATTCAGAAATAAGTTTATCTATGAAGGCTCGAGAACAACTATTCCACTAGACTTTCTCCATAGGAGAATCAATTATTTAGTAAATCTCATAGCCTCTATTGAAAATATCCTGTGCCAGACACTGAGGATAAGTCACTGAGCCTGACAGACGTGGTTCCTGATGTGGAAGAATTTACAGCCCAGAAGGGGAGGGGGGAAATATATGTATATGCTAAGTACTCAGAGAAAGCTAGCAAGGGGGTCTTATTTGGGTCAGAGTGGCCAAGAGTTAACAGTTAAATATATTTTGTCTCATCTTACATAAATTTAGCTTTATTTCTACCACAAATTCTCATCCTAAATCCTAACATATACAGATACAGAAGCAGTAGGATAAATAATGAACCAAAATGCTTCTTTTGTTCATTCAGCAAACATTTTGTGTACTTCCCATATCTTAGGTCTCTACTAGGTGCTTGGAATGAAAATTAAAAAGTCGCTGACATGGTTTCTTCTGTGGATAAACTAATGTGTGAGCAATTATAAAGAGCCATGAGCACAGAAAACCAGAAGAAAACTTGGGAGCAGGAAGCATAACTCAGACTGAGAAGTCTTTCTTTAAAAGATAGTATTAGGGTTATGATTTGAAGAGGAAACATTTGGTCAAGGCAAGGGTGAGGACAGAAGTGGGAAGAGGTGAGAAAAAAGATGGTAGGTAGTGGGAACTCAAGAAAGAAACAGATACTAAAGCATATGTTTATTAAAAATAGCATAATACATATGAGAAATTGCAAATGACTATATTGAGCAGGTAGGAAGTGTAGAAAGTAAAAAGAAATGAGTTTGGAGATGCAATTAAGCACCAAATAATGAAGGGTACTATGTGCCAGTCTAGGTTTTATCTTACTGTGACTAGGGAACTACTTAAAGACCTTGAGTAATTATAAATAGAATGATCACATTTGCATGTGTACACAGATAATTCAATAAGTGGAAGGAAAATAGGTTGCAAGAAAGACAGCCTGGAAACAGAGCAAACAATTAGGGAACAGTGGCAATAAGCCAGGAAAAACATGCTAACCAGCTGCATGAAGGCAACAGCAACAGAGCAGATACTCAAAAGATATCAGGGAGGTAAACTAACAAGACTTCGTTACTGGTCGAAGATGGTTGGTGTGGAAGGCATCTAAGGTGACACAAGGATTTATTGGCTTGAGTGGTGGTATTAATTCTGGTGTCACTATTTAAGAAAGGAAATGAGGAAGAGGATGAGATTAGGGAAACAGGGACAAGCATAGACTGATGTTATTGAGTGTAATATATGTGCCAGCCACTGTTCTTCTGCCACAGTTTTAATCCATCTTTATTTGCTGCTGAATTTCAAGCATGAATCTCCAACCAGGCTTTCTTGAGTTCCAGATTTGTATATCAAAATGCCTCCTAGATATTTTCACTTGGATAGCTTGAAAAATGAGATTAGATTTAGGCACTAAAGAGAATATGTGTGTGTTGTTAATTTTTGCTATATTTTTTTTTTCACTGAAACTATAGAAAATAAGAAAAATAGAGGTATGGATACAAATAAGTTAGGACAAGTGGCAGCAAGATGAAGAAACATCTTTGGAATTATTTCTTTCAGTAAGTAAAAAGAGATAACCTGCTGAAACCAATGGAGGTAAATTGGCAAATTAAAAAAAAAAAAAAAAAAACTGAGGGGAAAATGGTGAAGGTTTGAAATAGCTACGGACAATAAGAGAGGGAGCCAAAATGGAACATCTAAAATGGTGTGCAGGTATCATTGACAGTTCAACTAAGATGAGGACCTTGACCTGTGGAATTTCAATTTTAGTAGCACCAATCCATGTGGCTATTTGATTTCTGTAAAATTTCTTATGAGTCCAGGTACGGGAGTGGAGAACACAGGTGGTTATCCAGGATTGGACTTTTGCTTCGTGAGTGTAGCAGGAAAGTAGAGTCAAGTTTTGTGGGTGTAGACAATAACTGCTTCAGTTAGAGATCAAAGGCCCAGAGTGATTATCAAATAAAATGTATCCACGAGGGATCTTTTAGATTGGCAGGGAAAAAAAAGGAGCAGTTATGAGCTGAACATCAAGACAGTGTAGTGGGAATGGGAACTGGAATGTTAAGAGGCTAAGAACACAGAGGAAATTTTAGAGCAGAGTATTTCAGAAGTGGGGAGACCCTGGGTGATGCAAAGACCCAGGTTTGGAATGGAGTTGCTGACTGAAGAGGAAGGAAGGAAAAGTCGAGGGCTTGGACAAAACCAAGGGAATCTGATATTAATTTGTCAGATGGCCCACCCAGTATTGGAAGGACTTTCAAGGCCACTAGTCCAACCTCCTTAAACAGAAAAGTATATTAAAGTGTGACCTTCAATAAATGTTGGCCACAGAGCAGGCATCCTGAGCATGAAATAGTCACCCATCATAGAACATCCTATGCAAATGATTTAGCTTAAGTTCTCTAAAGCAAGTATAAGTCAGTGATAACTTTCTGTTTTTTAAGTATTATTTGCATACAGTAGTTTGTGTTTCTTTTGTTTTTAGAAGAAAATGGTTGACATGATTTGAAGGGAAGGAGCTTTTGATTCCCTCTTGGACAAAAGAACTTCAGCAAAAATCCTAGAGGGAGAAGCAATAGGGGATGTAACAAATATTCTCTTAGAGTTGACATCTAAATGACTTTTCATTGTAGAGGCATGGAACCAATCTAAATTCTCCCACTTCATCTTGTGTTACCTATCAGACAGTTAAATCCTATTTTTTTAATCCTCATATAAATGTAGCTCTGGGCTTAATATGGAAACATTTTTTGAATATGGATTAAAAAAAAAATCTGTTTGCAGTTTTTAATTTATTTGATTGTACCATCATCTGCCTCTAGTGGAAGAAAATTCAAGGCTGTTTGCTTTCCTGGCCTCCTTTTCTCACTTTCTCTCCAAAACGAATCAGGATCAAGGAAGAAAAATCATTTTCTTTCATCCCTAAGGAGGAGTAGTATTGGTTATTGCCAGTGTCTAGGATATAATAGACTCAATGAGCTAGAACCATCTAATCAAATCTTTGTAAAAGGGGTTAGAAGGTACTGTACCTGCAGGGGCTCCACACACAAACCTGAAACTTTTCCTAATTCTATTACTTTACAGTCTGTGTTATTTACCTGTTGGTAGAGAAAAGATAATGAATCTGAGAGCTATTAAATTAATAGTCAAATGTCATGATTACTTATTTTACCACATTTCATTATTGCTCTCACTTCAGCCATACAGAAGTTTGGTTTACCTATCCCTTTCCTTTCAAACATTTGGGAAGC
This sequence comes from Symphalangus syndactylus, assembly GCF_028878055.3. Lineage (NCBI taxonomy): Eukaryota > Metazoa > Chordata > Mammalia > Primates > Hylobatidae > Symphalangus > Symphalangus syndactylus. Next base: position 59,276,238 of record NC_072426.2, read on the forward strand.
TTTAGAAACCACACTTGGTATAATTCTGGGATGTGGGTTTGGTATTTGGAATGCATACTTTTGTGAAATGAAGATTAATACAAATAGAGTAATAACTACTCAAGCAAAACCAAAAATTGCAGGAAGAAGCAAGTGCTAATTGAATAATGTGTATGGCTACAGTTAAAATCTCTAAAAAATATAATACATGACATTTGGTTATTATATTTCTTGTATAGTAACTCCTTAATGTAGTGATTTCTCTTTCTATACCAAAGACAACATTATATAGTAACCCATGCACACCTATTTAATTCATGACTGCCTAGATAATTGTAATATTATACTTACTCTGACACTGTTATTTCTTTCTCTTTTTTTTTTTTTTTTGAGATAGAGTCTCACTTTGTTGCCCAGGCTGGAGTGCAGTGGTGCGATCTCAGCTCACCACAACCTCTGCCTCCCAGGTTCAAGCGATTCTACTGTCTCAGCCTCTCAAGTAGCTGGGATCACAGGCACCCACCATCGTGCCCAGCTAATTTTGTATTTTTAGTAGAGATGAGGTTTCACCATGTTGGCCAGGCTGGACTCGAACTCCTGACCTCAGGTGATCAGCCTGCTTCGGCCTCCCAAAGTGCTGGGATTACAGGTGTGAGCCACTGCACCCGGACTGTCACTGTTATCTTGAACATGCTGTCAGTCAGTACTCTTAGGCATTTATATTTATTTACTATGTTAAGTAAAAAATGGTTTATAAATTGTTGCAACTGCTGGATTCTTTTATTACCAGATCGTATTCCTTTTCATATTTTAAGAAGAAAAAATTCTCATTTCTCTTCTGCAAACTAGCTAAGAAGAAGCTGTACACACTAAAACTGTTTTGCAGATTTCCCAAGCCAAGAACAAGTAAACTTGAGTGCTATCCTTTTGTGTATCTACAATACAGCTCGAATAGAGAGCCTTTACATTACATCAAATCATCTGTAACACAAGAAGCTTAACACCAGCTGTTTTGAAAGTTGTGCCATATGGCCAGGTATCGAACACTCAGGAACATAAACAGGTATCTTGGGGAAAGTTACTGAATAGTTAATGCAAAGCAGATTGTGTTACAGTAATAAACTAAAGAGCCAAAAGTAAGACTGAGATCAGTTAGGAAAGTTTTTTGTTGGTTTGTTTGTTTTTGCTTAGCATAGTGGTCACATCTGTTCATCATGTATACTCCTATCAGAGCAAACTACCTGCAGTTCCCCAATGTGCCACACTCTTCCATAACTCAATGCCTTTGACCATAGGGTCATGCCTTCCAAAAATTATCTCTATGTATTTCTTTACCTGGTGAGCTTCTATTTTTTCTTTTTGACTCAACTGAAACAATCCCCAGGTGGAAACTTCTCTCACTCTCCTCTGTTTCAATAGCACATTGTCTGTACCTATATTACAATATATATTCCTTTGCTTATTGAAACTGCTTACTTGCTGGTTTTGTCCCCTGGAAGTCAGAAACTATGGCTTCTTCATCCCTACATTTCCAGTATTACATACAGAGCCTGGCACTTCGGAAACAGAAAACAATGTTTGTTTGTGTTTTAATAAAGGCAGTACTTAGAGCAGTGAGATCAAGAGAATAATAAGAATACTGACAAAGGAATATTATTTGGTGGTGTTATAAATGAAGAAACATATGATTTTGTATAAACTAATAAATTTTACTAGCTTAGGAGTGTAAGAGATATCAGTATGTTCAGAATTATTAGCAAAATAAGTAGGTATCTTTTGATATAATATTAAGAAATATTAGACAGAAGGTAGCAAATGAATGTAAACAAGGGAAGTGCAAAGACTGTGATAAAAAGGCCATTAAAATGTAGCCAGATGGAAGTTCCTATAACAGTTTTAGGAGAGAAAGAAGATCCAATGAATATATCAAAAACTACACTACCAGTGAAGAAGAATATTCCATTACAGTGCTTATGTTAAGGAATGAGGCAAACAGAAAATGAAAACACTAGATTAGGTATAAAACGTCATGAGAATACAGATCACAGAAGAAAAATTATTAAAGTAAATGATCAGATAATTCAAGTAGAATGAAGAAAAGAGGTAAACTGGATGTTGAAAGAAAGGAAAGGAGCAACTGAAGTGGTAAAGCGATGTGCAATGAAAGCCAAGGTGGAGGTAAAAAAATATCTAGGTATGTTTGAGGACCGGAAAGAAGACCAGCCCCAGGACAAAATGCTGTTCTGAAAGGTGTAGATGTTTGGGTTAACATTGAAAATTTGAGGTGAAATATACCAAACTTTGTTATTTTCATAGACCTTGAAGTCTTTTTCTATGGGCTGACAACAAAGCAAATGGTTATTTAACTTACAATGAAATCCAGAGCCCTCAAGGAGCAGAGACACCCCAACAAGAACAAGCGGAGCTATTTGATGCTGATAATAACAAGATGTACTCCTGCCTGGAACTAGTAAGAAAATTTGGGCTGACTGGTAAGAGGATTCAAGGGCCGGAATATCAATAATGTTCAAGTGACAAGTAGTCTTGGACAATGTTCTGCATTACAGCCCAAAATTAACAGGCAATCCACATTTTCAATTGTTAGTTTATAACTGAAATCCAAAACAAAAGTTTATAGAAAAACCTGGAAAGTAGCAATAAACATGGCATCTCAAGCCATACACAAGGATAATTAGAGTTTTAAAAACTGACAATCATTGCTTAATTGCACGAATAAATGGGTTATTTGCAGGCTATGGAAAAGCATATTATTGCATATTATTTAGTCTCCTTTTGTACTTGATAATAGGATTTTAGGATGACACTCTTAATACTGTTAATTTTTTTTTTTTTTTTTTTTTTTTTTGAGACGGAGTCCTGCTCTGTTGCCCAGGCCGGAGTGCAGTGGTGCGATCTCGGCTCACTGCAAACTCTGCCTCCCGGGTTCATGCTATTCTCCTGTCTCAGCCACCCGAGTAGCTGGGACTACAGGCACCCGCCACCATGCCCTGCTTATTTCTTTTTGTATTTTTTTAGTAGAGACGGGGTTTCACCATGTTAGCCAGGATGGTCTCGATCTCCTGACTTGGTGATCTGCCTGCCTCGGCCTCCCAAAGTGCTGGGATTACAGGCGTGAGCCACCACGCCCAGCCAATACTGTTAAACTTTAAAGCCTGAGTATTATAAAGTGGTGATGTAAGGCTACTACTCATTTAACAGAAATAAGAAATTAAAGCAACAGAAATAAGAAATTAAAGCAACAGAAATAATAAATTAAAGCAACATAAATTGCATGAAATCTTAAGGAATCTAAAATACCTTTTAAAATTGTACTATTTCCCCCATCTGTTTCTTTTCTATTTAGTTTTCACAGAATATGTTGTGCAATTTGAACAGATTTACTGTACATATCTAGGGGCAGTTTCTTAACCAGTGAGGAAGAGCAAACATACTAGACCTGGCATCTGAAAGCTGGTAGATTAATAGAACACACAACTATAAAATAAAATTCCGTGTCACCTAATGCTAAATTTATTTATGATTGGAGAACAAAAAAAATTTAAATTTCTGTGATTTACCTCTGATATAAGAAATGATAGCCAGCAGAGAGATGTTCTGCACCTTCTGTCTTGATATGCACAAACATGTGAGTTGATGCCACCTACACTTCCAGTGGTATAGCCATATTCTCAGGTAGGACACCCATTTATGTTGAAATTTGCATCACTAGAACATGCATGACATAATGTGGTCCATATGCTTATAGATTCCTAGATATTGCCAAAGTCTTGCACTTGCCAAATTCCACTGACATCTTTGTGTCTTACATTCAAGACTTTTAAAGGTTTTTGCTTGATCTTTGCTCCTTCCCACCTTATCTCTGATGAAATAATAATTTAAAGAAAGATGGATGACCATTCCAAAATATAGATTGCATAGTTGGGGACCCACCTATCCAATTCAGATAAGCTTCTCCAGAACATCACTGAAACATACCAGAGAGAATAAAAATACAGTTTGAAAAGTATGAGAGGAATTCTGAGGTAGTTTTTGATCTGTAACCACTCACTGCTGCTTCCTTCCCAGGTTGTCCTTGCCTTTGCTATCCACACCTTTCTGTTCATTGCTACAGGAAAGACAATTACTGCTGCAATCCTAGCTTCAGATACATTTTTGAGTACCTGCCACCTATCTGTCTTGGGCTTTTATCGTGCTCTAGCGAACAGATGGCTGCAGTTCTAGCACATTTTAACATTAGAGATGTGAGTGATGTTACAGAATCAGAGACAGTACTCATTTCCTCGTACCAAAGGATCCTGTTAGGAGCATCAAGAATGAATGTTTGAGACAGGCGTCCACAGGGGAAAGCCAATGTCTCTATTTGTACAGGTAGTCGTCCAAAAATTTTAGCTGACCAAGTTGGGGATAAGAAGATTATATGTGGCTTGATAGTTTAGTGATCATTGAGCTATGCCCCAAACAGTTCATTCAGTGCCACATCCAGAGCGTCACACAGTGCCCTGAGGGTGTGCAAACTCATTCAGTGGTAGCCCTCCTCCCAATACCCATAAGAAGCACCATATGCACATCCATTGTTTTTGATCTTACACACTAAATGGCATTCATCTAGTACAGATAAAACATTTTTTTAAAAAAAAGCTAGATATTTTCTTAGTTTGCTTTTGTAAATTACAATGTTTGAGTTTATTTTATTTCCACGTTGTTAAAAAACAAAAGCATCTGGCTGGGCACGGTGGCTCACAGCTGTAATCCCAGCACTTTCGGAGGCTGAGGTGGGTAGATCACTGGAGGTGAGGAATTTGAGAGGAGCCTGGGCCTGGCCAACATGGTGAAATCCCGTCTCTACTAAAAATACAAAAATTAGCTGGGCGTGGTGGTGCATGTCTGTAGTCCCAGCTACTCAGGAGGCTGAGGCAGGAAAATCGCTTGAACCTGGGAGGAGGAGGTTGCAGTGAGCTGAGATTGTGCCCTCCAGCCTGGGTAACAGAGTGAGACTCTGTCTCAAAAAAAAAAAAAAAAATCACTGGATACACATTAGATAGATAGGCACAACCTATGCACCATAAACTTGAAAAGGATAGGGCAGCTTGGAAAATACCTAAGGGTAATAGAAAACCCAAGAGAGGAAACTGAAAGCTTGGAAGCAAGAAGATGGGAGAGAACAGGTAAGGAAGGTTGTGTCATGTCAGTAGTACGAAATCTGGACCTGAAGTATGGCATGCTCAAACTCAAAATTAATTGTGCTTTCTCAAATGGTGCAACTGGTGTATCCATCCTCTTGGATTCATACAATTTATTCAGAGGTACCCAAAGTAAATTTCTTTCTTGCCTTCATCTTTGAGATTGCAAATAAGTCATTTGCCAGTTGTAAGAAAAATGTTATTTATACTATAATCTAAGTGTAGTTTAAATTTCTAAATCTCAAAATGTTTTCCATTTTAGAGTAAGAAGATGGAAGTACAAGAAATAATACATTCAAAGCAGTGACTTGATTTTATTTTGTAACAATTTCATCCTATTTATTCCTAATATTTTAGCAAGAAGTGTTATGGAGGGTACATCTGACCAAGTTTCTAAACTTACTAGTCCTTTTGAATTTTATTTAGTTTAAAAAAGCTAGTTTTTGTTTCTTAAAAGACTTCAAAAAGTTCATAATACTGTCATTCTTTTAAAAGAATTGAGAGACCATTTTAAATTTTTTAAAAATCAAATTTCAAAAGAATTACGAGGATAATTTAAATGCTAACTACACACATAAATATATATAAATGGTATTAATAATACATATTTTTGTTCAACTTAATATATGTCTTTAGCATTTGTTTTTCCTACTAAAAATACAAAAATTAGCTGGGGATGGTAGCACATGCCTGTAATCCCAGCTACCTAGGAGACCGAGACAGGAGAATTGCTTGAACCTGGGAGGCGGAGGTTGCAGTGAGCTGGGATTGCGCCACTGCGCTCCAGCCTGGGCTACTGAGTGAGGCTCTGTCTCCAAATTAATTAATTAAGTAAATATTAAATTGACACAGTGGAACTGAAGTCACCTCTGCTGTCAGGAATATGGAATAATCACTGCACAAAATAGGGTTACTGAAAAGTTAAAACTAATTGTAGATAGAAACTAACACAGAAATAAAATACTTTCAAGTCTATAAAATTCAGCAAGAACTTCAGGTTTTATTGGTTAATAAATGAAAAACCCGAGATAATATATTACCTGAGATTAATGTTGATGTTGGACTTCTTTGAGTAGACAGACATTATTATAATTGTTTTCTTTGAATAGCATAATTCTACAAGTAGTTCTGATTTTTCAGTCTGAACTTGGATTATATACTACTATATTGAAAATAATCTGCTGGTTTTATTTATAATAAGGAAGATCACTAATCTTGCAGGATACAGTATAAATGAATTATCTCTTACATCATGTCTGCCTTACCCAAAAGTGAAGGTATGAGTCATAAAAGTATTGTGTTCCTTTGGTTTCCATATTTTAAAAGCTAGGAGTCTTGGTACAAATACCCATTACCTGCCCTGCTAACCCCAACTCAGTAACCCAAACACCCAAGTGATCGGGGATTTTTAACACTTGCAGGACTGGCAGAAAAATGACAATATGAATACTTTAATTGTGTGGACATCTAAGTCCTTTCTGATTAAATTTGTTGGAAAAATGTTTTTGCTGTCAAAAGTATCAGTAGTATCTTCACATGAAATACATGTCTTCAAAAGCTGGCTAAAATGTTACCATCTTGGAAACATGATAAGCAGCTCTTTAATGCACATTTTGGAGAAGTTTCAATAATAGAACTCCTATAATTCTCAAACTTCATCATATGAAATGTAAAATATTTCTATTTCAGACTGTTTTTGATTATATCAACTGCAAATAACCATTCTCTAATGTGATTTTATATTTACAAGCTGGTTGAATTACTTAGAAGCTAGAATGAAATATGAATTATATTTTCAGTAAAACAGATTGTTGGATTATCCCTTGAGGTTTTTCTTCAACTTATTTTGGTTCTTTCATTTATAAACCTTTTATTTTTGAAGTGGAGTCATTCAGTTTTAGTAGCATTTGGGACTGAGCGAGTAGCTGAGTTTTGAAGGGAATCTCTAGCTTCAATCATAAACTATTACTTTAACCCAAACATTAGCTCTTTTCAACCCTGGACATCCAAATCCTGCCCCTGTGTCTATGTGGAGGGATATTAGAAGCTGCCACTCTAGAGGAAAAATGTCTTAATTCTCATTTGTGTTTTACATGATGATAACCAGTTATGGGAATATTTTAATAGTTGCAGAAACTCTTTCTAAATAATAAATGAATAAATACTTTCTTGAAAACTTTACTTTATTATAGAATCTAGCCCAAGTGTGGAAAATTTAAAAATCACCCTATTTACCAAAACTGTCTAACAATAATCCTACTAGAAACAAAAAACAACAACGATCAGTAAATACCTACACTTAACATTCTTAATTCTGGAACAGAATTTTAAGATCCATGTTGATGTCCTTGTAAGGTAAATCCCTCTGTTTAACAATAAAAAAAAAGTCTCACATTTAACACATTTTTTCCACACTCATAAATACATACAAAATTTGGGAGACCTGTCTTAGAAACACGTTTAAAAGGAATATATATAATATTATGAAATAAAATCTGAATAAAAATTTTATTCCAACAACACTTCTCTATTTTAAATCATGTTTATTATTTAAGTTTTTATCACAGTGGAGATTAACTTATGCTTAATCATCCAATCAGTGCCTACTGTCAACTTAATCAAATTCCAAAAACGTAAAATCAACTCATTCATACACTCTAAGTCCTCTTACTATCCCACCATTCATTGCCTGTGTCTTTTTTCCCTTTTAACGGCAACATCGTAATAAGATTGTGAAAAGGTATAACTAATAGGTTTCTATGTATGTATAATACCATTTCTTCAAGTATTCAGAGAGCAGTACATTTGTCTGCATTGTACATTAGAAAACTACTTGTGATATTATTTCTAAGTGCAGGAGAGCAGCTCCTGGTGGGAGAGTAATGAAGTTGTTTGTCATAGTGTATGCCAAAGATTTACAGCACTCTAGAATTTTCACAACTCTTCCATGTTAGTGAGTGACATTAGGTAAATGTTGTATTTGCCTACTCTCAGCTATCAGATGTGGGATTTCAAACTACAAACAAATAAAGCATACACTCAACCAACAAGGGTAGTGCAAGTGCTAAGTAAACAGAATGACATGGAATAAATTCATAGTTGCCAACTAGTGAATGCTTCAGCAGGGAGGCCCTGATTTTATGATGTCTGTGACTTGCATCCCTGTTCTCAAATGAATACTGTCACTGTTCCATGTCAGCCACAATGACCGGAAAAGGCTGCTGGGGTGAGGGCTGAGGGAATGAGGAAGATGATAGGAACTCATTTTCACAAACATGTGGTTCAATTTATCTGTGACGTCTGTATATAGTGTAAAGTCTGATTTGTTAACAAGATCTCAAACCTCTCCAGAAAAAGCAGGTACCAATATGGAAAACTGCAAATGTTCCATTTAAAAGAATTAAATGTTGGCACCTACGTAATATAGATTGTGTGGCCCAGACAATAAAAGGGATCAGAAGATGGTTTTTTAAAAGTAAAACTTTGGAAATGTAACACCTGAACATTCAAAAGTTACATTATAGAAAAGCCAACAGTTACATAAACATTCAACAATACAATGGTGCTGTTTAAAAATGCCCTAGAAGCAATAATCTTCAGTACTTTGAATAAAGTCAGAATTTCATTGCTTTGTCTTAATTATGCATTTAACATATTGTTACTCATTAAAATGAAATAGAAAAAATTATAAAATTCTTCCAGAGGAAAATTATTGGTAGTGGGAAAACAAAAGTAAAATGTGAAAACCATTGTATACATTTACTTAATTATATGTTTTTCCCCCAGAAGTGGCCATACTCTATCAGAAAAGAAAAGCAATAAAAACAACAACAACAACAAAAAATAACTAAAACAAAAAATACAAAAAACTGTGCCATTTCTTTTTTTTTTTCTTCCTCTGCATCCAGTTTTTTGGGGAAAATGGTCTTTCATAGTAGTGTTCTGAGTTCACACATATTAAATGCTAGAAAAGAAAAATCTGGATCCTGACTATCCTTTTACTTTATTCTTGGGTGTGTTGTACCCTCAACAAATGTAACAAGCAGCCAGTAAAAATTCTCTTAATTAGGACGCGCACACACACACACACACACACACATATTAAGAAAAATGAAACCATTCCTGATCTGGGACACACACATATCAAGATTTAAAACTAAGGTCTGACACAGTCACTTAATTGATTTAAATAATTAAGGCTTCTAAAAGGTTCAGTGCCAAAACTCTCTACATCAGTATCTGAATAAAATACATTTCTGCATTTTAGGTTTGTGCTTTTTACAGCCATCTTAATTCCACAGAATTTCATTAGTAGATCTCATAAGGGCATGTTAGAATTGTTTACTGATGTTTTACTTTTAGTAGCTGTTAGACTAAATAATAGCAATAAAAATTCAATGAGTGAACCAATTTATTTCTATCACCTGGGCTGTTGGCTCATTTCACTTTCTTTTCATGTTTAATATGGCCATTTCTTTTGTACTTGCCATTGAGGATTCCATTGTGGTAATGTCCATTAACTGTGCTATGCTTATTTCTAGACCACAGACTTTTGATTTTTCTGTAGATAAATTTTGTCACCCAAGACAAGAGAAAGTATAGCAAGGCAGCACCAAGCAAAAGCACAAAGGCAATATCCAGTAAAAAATACTGACAAAAGGAGATTTGATGGACAGCGGCACGTAGGTGATGGGCTCCATTGTGACGAATAATATAGTCTATCCAATAGATAGTTCGATTGACAGGGTGACCAGGTTGATCCTTGTGAATTTCCGAAAGCTTCTGGGCCCTCTGACGGTAGCTATGGAGAGGGGACAAAACACAGAATGATGGTGTTTATAATAAAGTTCTATATTTATGCATATCTTCATTTAAAAGGGGGAAATAATTAAAACAACTATTCTTTGGTAAGTACCTTGCATGTACAAGCACTGTGTTAAGTGCTTTAAACACATTATCTTATGTTAACCCAATAAAATGTATTTTAAGTTGGTGAGAAAAATGAAAATCAGAGACTAAGTAACTTGATTATGTTACAAAGTGAAGACCCAGAATTTTCCGACTCCAAACCCTATGCTGTTTCCACACTACATTACATGTAGTTCTTTTCTCCACATACTTTTAAACAATATAAATCAACAAGTTTCAACAAGGATGGAAACTAAATTTATTAGATTCTAAAAGAAAGATGGAGAAAAAGACACAGAACTTCATTCTACCACTTTTTTAAGCAATAATATTTAATTTTGTTTTAATTTAAAATAACGTTAAATATGGGGTGAAGATATATTAAAGAGATAAAGAGTTGGGAAACACCATGAAGTCAGATTTGATGTTATATGCAGTATATATGTATAGGTAATGTATGCATGTATATATGTATAAAGAAAACACCCTCTTAAATGATTAAAAGACCAAGGAAAATGGGGAATCACCAAGTGATAAAATATAAGCATTTTATTTTAATCTAAAAACATGTGACTGCACATTCGTGTGCCAATCTTTGACAAACGGCTAAAGCCCCCTTGCATGAATTCATGACTGAAATTTGTATTGTTTAGACATAAGAAATAATTTCCACCTCGAGAGATACAAAATCTATCATGGAGGATATAGCACTACTGAGTTGTGCATTATAGAGGAACAAAAGATTGGACATGTGTGAAGACCTGATAAACTCAGAGAAGAGTGTAAACTAAATCATAAAAGTGGGAGAGTGAGAATATGCCCAGAACAAATTCATTTGGAAAAAGTATGAAGTTTAGTTAGAAATTAGATTGGAAGAAGATGAGTCTTCCCCATGGGTATTGTGAATGACAAGATATAATAGCTTCTTTCTTAGAACCAAAGAGCCATTAGATCAGGGAGACTGGCTGTTAAAGCAGAGGGAAGATACTCGTGATGGAAAGTCCGTTAAAAAGACCTCAATAATGGCCAATGAGAGACTGACTAAAAAAATGGTGGTGGGATTAGACAGAAAAAGGGAAGGGAAATGGTGTAGTAGAAGAGTTGGCAGGAGTTGGTAAGTGTGGATTAAATGTGAAGGGAAAGGGAGAGATCATATGTAACTGCAATGTTTCCATCTTGAATGACTCACATGGCAGAGTTAATTAACAGGACACAGTAACACAGAACACGGGGCATGCTGCTGGAAATGATTACAGTTTGGGATGTAATGAAAGGAAAGGGCCACAGAGCCACTAGAAATGTGAGGATGGAGCTATGAGGTTACAAAGCCTAATGAAAAATCTACTCAGATATTTATGAGTTGATTTGATGAGCCTTTATTTTTTATTATTTGACTCTAGACCTAAACATTAAGTTTTAACAATTATGCAAATAAATTTGAGAGGCAGTGAACAGAAGGTTGTTAGGAGTGAGAGAAAAAACAAATGAAGGCTATTACATAAGAGTATGTAATTAACAGGCATGTGTTCTCTCTCTTCAATGCCTCATAAGAAAATTACAACCAGATAATAAATCTAGTTGTATTAAAAGTATAAAAACCTCACCAAATATTAAAAGGCCATCCTCAGTTGCTTTGTAATTTATCATAATTTCTAACTGATGGCAAAAGGGAAACTAGAAAGTTTCTACTACTCCATTTTATGAGAAAATGCTTATGGGGCAAAGGAGTATCTTTAAAATACAAAAATGAAATGTGACATCTTAGAAAATAAAATCCACTCTTCAACTCTTTGCTATTGTGAATAGTGCCGCAATAAACATACGTGTGCATGTGTCTTTATAGCAGCATGATTTATAGTCCTTTGGGTATATACCCAGTAATGGGATGGCTGGGTCAAATGGTATTTCTAGTTCTAGATCCCTGAGGAATCGCCACACTGACTTCCACAATGGTTGAACTAGTTTACAGTCCCACCAACAGTGTAAAAGTGTTCCTATTTCTCCACATCCTCTCCAGCACCTGTTGTTTCCTGATTTTTTAATGATGGCCATTCTAACTGGTGTGAGATGGTATCTCACTGTGGTTTTGATTTGCATTTCTCTGATGGCCAGTGATGAGGAGCATTTCTTCATGTGTTTTTTGGCAACAACGATAGACTGGATTAAGAAAATGTGGCACATATACACCATGGAATACTATGCAGCCATAAAAAATGATGAGTTCGTGTCCTTTGTAGGGACATGGATGAAACTGGAAAACATCATTCTCAGTAAACTATCGCAAGGACAAAAAAACAAACACCGCATGTTCTCACTCATAGGTGGGAATTGAACAATGAGAACTCATGGACACAGGAAGGGGAACATCACGCTCCGGGGACTGTTGTGGGGTGGGGGGAGGGGGGAGGGACAGCATTAGGAGATACACCTAATGCTAAATGACGAGTTAATGGGTGCAGGAAATCAACATGGCACATGGATACATATGTAACAAACCTGCACATTGAGCACATGTACCCTAAAACCCTAAAGTATAATAAAAAAAAAAAAAAAAAAGAAAAGAAAATCCAATCTTTTATTTTAACAGAGATGGAAAAGGAGGATAAAAACAATCTTAAGTCTTCAGGTACCTTAATGTCACTGTGTATATAACCCTTTCTCTAGTGATGATTAAACAGATTAAACAGATGCTTTAATGGGAAATCTGACTTCTTGTACTCTTGAATAAATTATTAACTCATACGGAACTCCAATATGTTCACTTGGTCCTAGATAACTAGTTATCAGAAAAGCTCTTGACATCTGACTCAGCTTATCTGAACAGGGACTTTCATCAGTCAGAATCTTAGTCCCACCTAGGAGTAGACTTATAAAGCTGTATTGCTTACTAACGGATTTCATTTTGTATGACTATTCTGTTCAGAGGAGGTCCATGGATCAACTGGAAAGGAATATTGGAGAATTCACAGATAAATTTTTGAGGGGCAGGTATTTTCCATGCTGAAACTTGTCTCAAATTTAGTGTAGTGGCACTGTCCCATGAGCATAGTTTATTTTACAACTCAAAATTCCTTCCAGTAAGAATGTGAATATTGCAAAAAAATAGTGTGATTAAAATGGTCACTCCAGACACCTCTTCAGTTATTCCAAGAGATCTCTTAGATAAAGCCTCTTTTAATAAAACAATTACCTTGTAAGAGGCTCACATGTACATTAAATTTTACAAAAGTATAAATATCTTCTAATAAAAGTTGACCACAGGTTGGATATGTGCTAAGTTAATAATGATCAACTCTCCATCTTTCTAACTTATTTTGTAATAATAAAAGCTCCACACTCAAAAGAATCCTCCCAAACAAACAAAAAAGCAATAGGCTTTTATTAAATGAATCCAAAGCATTAGGAAGCAGAGATGTAAGATGTGTAATTTTACTTAAGTTGTGGATTAAAAAAAGGAATACTTCTTGGGGTTTTTGTTGTTGTTGTTATTTCTTCTAAAAAAAGAGAAAACAGAATACATGTGCAGAATGTGCAGGTTTGTTACATAGGTATACATGTGCCTTGGTGGTTTGCTATACCTATTGACCCATCCGCTAAGTTCCCTCCCCTCACCCTCCATCCCCAACAGGCCCTGGTGTGTGTTCTTCCCCCTCTCTGTGTCCATATGTTCTCATTGTTCAAGTCCCACTTATGAGTGAGAACATGCGGTATTTGGTTTTCTGTTCCTGTGTAATGTGCTGAGGATGATGGCTTCCAGCTTCATCCATGTTCCTGGAAAGAACATTACCTCTTTCCTTTTTAATGCTGTATAGTATTCCATGGTGTATATATACCACATTTTATTTATCCAGTCTATCACTGATGGGCATTTGGGTTGGTTCTATGTGTTTGCTATTATAATTGGATTGCAATAAACATACATGTGCTTGGTGTCTTTATAGCTGAATGATTTATATTCCTTTGAGTATATACCCAGTACTGGGATTGCTGGGTCAAATGGTATTTCTGGTTCTAGATCCTTGAGGAATTGCCATACTGTCTTCCACAATGGTTAAACTAATTTACATTCCCACCAACAGCATAAAGCGTTCCTATTTCTCCACAGCCTCACCAGCACCTATTGTTTCCTGACTTTTTAATAATCACCATTCTGACTGGAGTGAGATGGTATCTCACTGTGGTTTTGATTTGCATTTCTCTGATGATCAGTGATATTGAGCTTTTTTACATATGTTTGTTGGCCACGTAAGTGTCTTCTTTTGAGAAGTGTCTGTTCATAACCTTTGCCCATTTTTTAATGGGGTTGTTTGCTTCTTGTAAATACGTTTAAGTTCCCTGTAAATTCTAGATACCAGACCTTTGTCAGATGGGTAGATTGCAAAAATTTTCTCCCATTCTGTAGGATGCCTTTCACTCTGATGATAGTTTCTTTTGCTGTGCAGAAGCTTTAGTTTAATGAAATCCCATTTGTCAATTTTGGCTTTTGTTGCAACTGCTTTTGGTGTTTTAGTCATGAAGTCTTTGCCCATGCCTACGTCCTGAATGGTATTTCTTAGGTTTTCTTCTAGGGTTTTTATGGTTTGGGGTTTTACATTTAAGTCTTTAATCCATCTTGAGTTAGTTTTTATATAAGGTGTAAGGAAGGGGTCCAGTTTCAGTTTTCTGCATATGACCAGCCAGTTTTCTCAGCACCATTTACTGAATAGGAGATCCTTTCCCCATTGCTTGTTTTTGGCAGGTTTGTAGAAGATCAGATGGTTGTAGATGTGTGGTGTAATTTCTGAGGTCTCTGTTCTGCTCCATTGGTCTATATGTCTGTTTTGGTACCAGTACCATGCTATTTTAGTTACTGCAATCTTGTAGTATAGTTTGAAGTCAGGTAGCGTAACACCTCCTGCTTTGTTTTTTTGTTTTTGGTTGTTTGTTTTTGCTTAGGATTGTCTTGGCTATAGGGGGTCTTCTTTGATTCCGTATGAAATTTAAAATAGTTTTTTCTAATTCTGTGAATAATGTAAATGGTAGTTTGATGGGAATAGCATTCAATCTATACATTACTTTGGGCAGTATAGCCATTTTCACAATATTCATTTTTTCCTATCCATGAGGATGGAATGTTTTCAATTTGTTTGTGTCCTCTCTTATTTCCTTGAGCAGTGGTTTGTAGTTCTCCTTGAAGAAGTCCTTCACATCCCTTGATAGCTGCATTCCTAGGTATTTTATTCTATTTGTAGTGATTGCTGAATGGGAGTTCATTCATGATTTGGCTCTCTGCTTGCCTATTGTTGGTGTAAAGGAATGCCTGCGATTTTTGCACAGTGATTTTGTATCCTGAGACTTTGCTCAAGTTCCTTTCAGTTCAATAAATTTTTGGGCTGAGACGATGTGGTTTTCTAAATATAAAACCATGTCATCTGCAAACAGAGACAATTTGACTTTCTCTCTTCCTATTTGAATGCCCGTTATTTCTTTCTCTTGCCTGATTGCCCTGGCCAGAACTTCCAATACTATGTTGAATAGGAGTGGTGAGAGAGGGCATACTTGTCTTGTGCTGGTTTCCAAAGGGAATGCTTCCAGCTTTTGCCCATTCAGTATGATACTGGCTGTAGGTTTGTCATAAATACCTCTTATTATTTTGAGATATGTTCCATCAATACCCAGTTTATTAAGAGTTTTTTACATGAAGGGGTACTGAATTTTATCAAAGGCTTTTCTGCATCTATTGAGATAATCATGTGTTTTTTTGTCTTTGGTTCTGTTTATGTGATAGATTACCTTCATAGATTTACATATGCTGAACCAGCCTTGCATCCCAGGGATGAAACCAACTTGATCATAGTGGATAAGCTTTTTTTTTTTTTTTTTGAGACAGAGTCTTGCTCTGTCGCCCAGGCTGGAGTGCAGTGGTGCGATCTGGGTTCACTGCAAGTTCCCCCTCCCAGGTTCACGCCATTATCCTGCCTCAGCCTCCCCAGTAGCTGGGACTACAGGTGCCCACCACCATGCCCGGCTAATTTTTTGTATTTTTAGTAGAGACGGGGTTTCACCATGTTAGCCAGGATGGTCTCGATCTCCTGACCTTGTGATCCACCCGCCTCATGCTGCTGGATTCGGTTTGCCAGTATTTTATTGAAGATTTTCACATCGATGTTCATCAGAGATATTGGCCTGAAGTTTTCTTTTTGTGTTGTGTCTCTTCCCAGTTCTGGTATCAGGATAATGCTGGCTTCATAAAAGGAATACTTCTTTTACAGTATTAGTTACTTGGTTTAAACTAGAATATCTCGGACACAATATTAGTGAAGCAAACCAATATTTTCAATAATTATCACCTGTTAAATGTGGAATATTATCACATTTGAAACAAAGATAAATGACTTCAGTTTATATAATGACTTTTAGCAAAGGACATGCTACACAAATCATTGGCATTTTTACATTGACTAAGACATCTTTCCATGTACAAAATCCTTTCAGTTAAATATTTAAGGTTTTCAAGTTACATGCAATTAACTCATCTGATATGTATACTTTTGGGAATGATATAAATTTATTCACTGCATTGAATAACTCTTAAATTAAGCACTTACATATCTTCAATATTCTATAGCTGGAATTTAATTGCCATGTGACCTAAGATTGTAACCTGTTCTTGCTCTAATTCAGCCTGGTTCATGCCTCACAAAACACGGCTGGACTAACTTCTTGCGAATAACCTAGATTTTTGCTCTTTCCTTTTTATCTGACCCAATCTCAGCAGTTCTGCAACTGTTTCCCCATAATTCTGCTTAGGGCTATATTTTACAAACTTTCCTGAAAGACTGCAGATAGATACATACATACACACACATATTGATACATGTATGATGTATATGTATGTGTGCATATATATATATGAAATAACACCATGTTTTGAAAAGCACACCTTTAAAGAAAAACTATAGATAACAGAAGAAGGGATATACTTAGGCAACCCTAGTTATGGAACACATTGCTCCAATGGCAGAGCTGTATCCGACACTGGATCCTTTAAGAGTCCAGAGCATGAAGGTCACCCCTGAGCTCACATAAAGGCAGCATAATGAACTTCAGTTGAATTCAGCATTTTATATGCAAGATGCACCCTTTTATATGAAATAATTTTTCTTATTATTGGCTGTTCCTTAGAATGTGGCAGTGTTTCTCAAGTGTTTCTCAAGTGTTAAGCCATATCTCCTAGGCATAAAAAGAAAAAGCTTATACGCTTCTAATATTTAATGCTATTGGAAATGCAAGATAAATTAAATATAATGTCTACAAATGAAGAAAACTGCTGCTTTGTTTTAAAATTACACAGGCCAGTTCTTCACCCTTTGAGACTGATTTGTGAACTAGCTTAACTCAGGACCCATCGATAATTTAAAAAGCAAAATAAAGATTCTGATTCATCATTCACCTGTGTAAATAAATCTCTGTATTTCTGCAATACTCAGTGCTAGGGAAACCCAGCAACACCAGGCTTACCATGCAGTACAAAGAGCACTGTCTTGGGAATCAGACAGTCCTGGCTTCTAATTTCGACTACAATTGCTGTGTAAGCCAAATTACTTAAGTTCTAATATCAAGTGCCTTGCCTCTATAATGTGGATAATAAAAACTGTGACATACAGCTGTTATAAGTATGAAAATGAAATAAAGCACATAACATTTGACACAATGTAGATATCCAAAGATTATTCCCATTGCAGTTTCTCCCTGTTTGGAAGATCCTTGTAGAATATTATCTGGTGTCATAACATGGTGGTCAAATGACTGCTGTTTTCATTTTCTAAATTATAGAAAACATGCATAAAGCATTATCATAGGAATCTAAAGGATATTTCCATAATTTGATAATTTATTGAAAATCTATTGAAAATAATTGGCTACTGACAATATACTGTGGTATGTACGTTCATCAGCTTTAATGTTAATTGAAACCTTACCTGGGATTATTGATAACTTTCACTAGTGCTTCATAGAGCTCTTTTTCAGTAACTGTCTTCCATTCTAGTAATATCCCCATGCCTTTTGCCTGTACTCTGGTCATAGTATCATAATGGTCTCCAAAGAGTGGAATTCCCACTACAGGCACACCATGATACATAGTTTCAAAAATACTGTTCAAACCACCGTGGCTCAGGAAGGCTTTAATCTTTGAATGCCCTGAAGAAAGATGAAAAAGAAAACAACTTACAACATTATTACTCTACAGAAGAGATTTTCCCAGAAATTTATTAAAAATCGACACTACAGTAAACATGCATTTCAGATAAAGGATTCCTAAAGGTGTAATTTCACTGATTCCTGCTCTACACCAATTAAAATATTTGTTATATACATAATTGTCAGATTTTGATATATCAATTAAAAGCCATTTTTAGGTAGTTGAAATGTACATTACTATTTTTAACACAAACTTTGCACGACTAACAACACATATTTAAATGGCCCATAATTATTACGAAGCCAACGAAAGCAAGAAATGCCAAACAATACCAGAGTGAAAAAATAGACATCTACCTTCTGGCTACTCAAATGTTTATCAATATTAAAGTCAAAAACACTTTTTAAAAAAAATGTAAAAAAGGGCTGGATTCCAGAAGTCCATGAAGAGTTTGTGTGCTTCTCCAAAAAGAAATGTTGTAATCACTATTTACAACATTCAAGTTCTATCAGCATTAATATTTCACAATTTTAGGGTTTAATTTTACATTTATGTGCTCAAACATGTAGAGATAAAGATTTATAATCATTTATAAGACATGAGACATCATATAACATTTAGTTGTTATAAGAATAAAAGAGATAATTTGTCAAAATTAATATGGAAGTTCAAAACCAAGATTTGTTCTCCTGGTAAATGGCCCACATTTCCATAAAAGGGATCAAAAGTTGGCATTAGAGTTGTAAAAACAAAACAAAACAAAAACATTGTATTTAGGATATATGTTATTGGCCAGAAAGAAATTATAGCTAGCCAAAATGTCGACCTTTTAAAATACACATGTGCCAGGTACAAAATTAATATGTGTGGGAACCATGGTCTCAGTGGTGCTCCCAGAGCTCTTCCATTCTGAAGTCTAGTGGAATTGGTTAGTCAGTGTCTCTAGCCCTTACCCACAAGTGGCTTTTCTGACTCTTAGGTCCAACTAAAGGATCTGCCCTAGAAGTGGATTTCAAACTTTATTTTTAGCAAAAACCCCTCTCTTTGAACAAAACCTAGCACCAAGCCCAACAGTAAAATAAAGCAGAGCTGCTGTGTAAAAAGGAGGGGTGGCTACGAGGGGCGGGGAAAGACATTGATTTGGTTCCTACTTCTCATCCCGGAAGAATCTTTTGATCATAGTTAGAAGCTATTAGAGGACTCACAAGGATCATGCCTATTGTTAAAAAAGATACTGATCTTGAAAAAGTCAGAGAGCTGACACTGAGAAGCCTAGAGCAGCTATCGACTTGAGGAGAGTTTTCAGGCATGGACCTTGCAGTAGAGCCTCACAGTCAAAAAAAAGAAAAAAGAAAAAAAAAACAATAACAAATGGAAAACCCACACACAATGAAAGTTTAGATGTTCATACATAACAGTGTCACACTGTCGCACTGAGATAGTTGATAGGTTATCTTAAACTTCCTGCTTCTTTCCTATCTTCTAAGGAATCTAAGTCATAATAGTAAAGCCATAAAAGATTTAAAAATAAAAAAAATACAAGGATCAAGAAAGGTAAATTGCCTTGTATTCTTTTTTCTTCAGTTTTAGCATTTATAGAATAGTATTATAATAAGCTAGATGAAAATAAATTATATACATAAATAAAATTCTTTACTGGTTTTCAGTTAAATTATCTAGATTCAAACACACTTAAAAGATATGCATACACTAATTATTATTTTAATTTTGAGAATCAAAATCCCCAAGATTAAATAATATAAAATGCTTCAAAAATGCCCAATGATTTAGGACTAAACAGAGCAGATAATCCAATTAAAGTTAAAATAAATTGACTGTTCCCGTGGTCTTCTGATTCTCTTTGGTTTCAGACAAATGAATAACTTCTAATTTCTCTTGGTTCTCAGACCATCTGTAATAAACCTGTAACCTAAATCTACAGTCTTATTGTTTTAACTGTTCTACTTTCACCTGATTACTCTAATTAGGTATAATCTTATTCACTACTAATTTATATAGTTCATTAAGTACATAATTTCCAGATAATTAAAATTGATGGCTGGTCTAAAAATTTTAATACAGAGGCTCAAAGGTTCACATTTTGCAAAATGTTTTCCAATAAATAAAGAGTTAAAATTTTGGCCTCAAATTTAAGACTTGAGATACTGGATAAAAAACATAATAACTCTACCATATACTACACACATACTGTATGAACCTCTCAAGTAAAAAAAAAAAAAAAAAAAAAGTCACATTTACGTAATTAAAACCTAACAGCCAAGTAAGTAACCACACATCACTGACTTACCAAGCAGGTCATTTTGTGGTAACCATTCTATGAGTTTAGTGTTGCTTCCTAGATTCTTTGGTTTGGGTCCAGAAAACCTAAAATGTACACCAGACAATTAGTCTTTTAAAAATCAAACCTTACTCATAGTATGGGCTCTCTGATTAAGTATGAGATTTAAAATAAATGTTTGATGATCTTTTGTTGATATTCTTAAGAATGAAACCATGCTTTGGTAACAACAAATATTTGATTAAGTTTCTTTTTAATAAAAACTTTCACTGGTTGGAGGAAAAACAAGAAATAATTTGCTTACATAGAGATCTATTTTCCATTGGTTCCTCATGCCTATACACATGCAGAGATGGGAAAAACAAACAAACAAACAAAAAACAAACAAATAAACCTACACTAGAAGTTATTCCCCACAAGCAGCCAGAAGCTGGAACAAGAAGTGGCAGGGAGGGCTGCCACTGCTATGGCAGTCAATATCCCTAAATCCTTAACACCCTGAGTCTGAGGGAAGGCACAAGTATTGAAAAAAATCAGAAAGTTCTCTTCTTTAGCTTCACCAGAAATAAAAGTTTTGTGGGGCAAAGCACATAATTAGGTTGCTTCCTGCCTGATCTTTAAAAGATAAAACATAAATATGCTTAACAACTAAGAGGGTGACAAAAAAGTCTGAATGGAGTAGACATAAACTGTCCTAAATGAAGCAGAAGAGGTACTTTCTGGAGTTAAGCCTAACAGAGGAAACCCAATGGGACTGGAATCTGAAGGGAAAAGTCCTGAACAGTTAGAATAAAATAAATATCATTGCATAGTTCAGCCAGGAGAAGTGGGAGCTAATCCTTACTCATATGTTATAAAGGGAAAATCTCTATTACTCAAAGCCTACTTGCAATGGCTTGAGGGGCACTTTCTTCCATTCATGGTAGTAACTATGGGACCAACGTTGTATCCCTAGAGTTCAACAGTGGTAGTACGTGTTCAATAAATACACGCTAAATAAAGTGTTCATGTCTGATATTTCACCACTGGGTTGGAAATTCCAAAGACAGTCATGTGTTGGCAATGCCTTCCAAAAGAAGCTGGGGTCAATCTATGGTTCTGTCTTAAACTGTGTTAAATGGTAAGTGATTGTGTTTTTAAACGCCGGGTTTCTTAAATAAAATAAATCAAAAACATATGTAAAAGAGACAAAGTGGGAGCCCAAAAGAGTCCACGGTATTTTAGGTATTCGTTAATCCATCATTTTCTTCCTCATTTCAAAACTGATTTGAAGGAGTATATAAAAAGGCATGCAATTAAAACTAATTTTAAAAATCATAATAAATAATAAAAGAGTAAACGAGGGTAGAACTCTGAGAGAAACATTAAGTATGCATCTGACACAAAGAAAAGTCATTCTGAATCATATCTTCTTTCTGTGCTATAGGTCAGAGGTTTCTTTATCCATCATAGAGCCTTATGAATTAATTCCTAGATTTCAATACGCTAAGAAACAAAATGAAAGTCAAGAGCATCTTGCTAATCTTGTCAGGGAAACAATGTGCTGTGCTTTACTGGGACCTGTGGACTAAACAAGGAGATATTGAATGTCAAGAGCAAAGAAACAATCTACATTGTTACCTTACCTCCAAATCACTTTTTGAGGCAATCTCCCCAGAGCTCCTGCCAGTTTGTTAGCAATGTCTTCTGACAGATACTTGACACCAGCTCCAAAAGACACCAAGACAAAGCCATGTTCATTAGCACCATTTACCCATCTTTGGAGATCCTGTAAATCAAAACATGGCAGTAAGTTTTACGAAGACCAATCTAGTTTATAATTGGTGTTATTAACAGCCCAGTTAAAAAAAAACACCTTTTAAGTAATTTTCTTAAACAATTAGAAAGTAAAGGATACGATATTTTCTTCTAAATAACTGCTTTTGTTTACAACATTTCATCTGATAATGCTAACTGAAATGAGGATATATGGTTTATTTGGTAAGATCAATAAGTAACAAAAACAACTTAAAAAATCAGTAGCTAAAGGCTTAAAATCTCAGAAAAAGGGCAAAAATTGGAAATGACAAATGATGCATGGTCAGAAAAAAATTTGTATGCAGACACAGGCAAAAGATGTGGATTAAACATATGAAAAATCAATCATACTGGCAAAAATTTGTTAATGCATCATTTACAAATTTTTGCCAGTATGATTGATTTGCATTGAAAATCAAAGCAGTTCATTTTAAGAAATACCATCCTTACTTCATTTTATTCTATAGGCACAAGCTTGTTTTTAATGATGTCATCCCTTTGAATAAATCTTTGCCAAAGACACCCAGCTTCAGTTTCCCATAGGAAAACAAATAGAGACACGGCACGTTGAGGAACACATTAATTCCACTGTAAGAATGACACACTTGCTGTCCATTGATGACTCCTATGCCATAATGCAGTCATGAAAGCAGAAGCCTGACTCATTGTGTGTTCATAATGTGTAGAGTGAGCTGCCACAGTTATATCTCACAGACCCTGCAGGTCTCTTGCTCAGTAAGAATGAGTTATTGCCATGGCTGTGTCAGCCATGCTTCTGCATTTCGCAGCACTTTGTAGCATAACCTGATTTGTAGCTAAGGAGTACTGCACGATAAGAAGTATCATCACAGCCAGGCACAGTGGCTCACGCCTGTAATCCTAGCACTTTGGGAGGCCGAG
Source organism: Symphalangus syndactylus (assembly GCF_028878055.3). Taxonomy (NCBI): domain Eukaryota; kingdom Metazoa; phylum Chordata; class Mammalia; order Primates; family Hylobatidae; genus Symphalangus; species Symphalangus syndactylus. The sequence goes on from NC_072426.2 coordinate 59,299,504, forward strand.
GCGGGGCGCATCATGAGGTCAGGAGATGGAGACTATCCTGGCTAACACGGTGAAACCCCGTCTCTACTAAAAATACAAAAAAAAAAAAAAAAAAATTAGCTGGGCGTGGTGGCGGGCACCTGTAGTCCCAGCTACTCGAGAGGCTGAGGCAGGAGAACCTGGGAGGCGGAGCTTGCAATGAGCCAAGATTGCGCCACTGCACTCCAGCCTGGGCGACAGAGCGAGATGCTGTTCCAAAAAAAAAAAAAAAAAAAAAAAAAAAGCAGGGTCACGATGGCATCACTGCACAGCTTAATTAAGTATTTAATGGAACATTAAGCCTAGGTTTTCCTTCCTTTCCCTTTTTCTCTTTTCTATTCATTTTATCACCAAAAGAGATTTGTATTAACTTTCTCTATTGCACTCAGCAGGGGACAGGAGACCACATTTTATGTCCCTCAAAAATTAGCGAATAATGTCACTGCATGACCGAGAGTGATGACAGAAAGGAGGTACATCCTTCTAGCTACTGAATGAGTAAAATAGGCTACCATTATTTGGTAGGGAAGAAAACCTTACCAAAACATCGTATTTTCCAGGAAGCTCTATTTATAAATACAGATAATCTTTGACTTATGATTTTTCAACTTTATGATGCTGTGAAAGCGATACTCCTTCAGTAGAGACTGTACTTCAAATTTTGCATTTTGATCTTTTCCAAGGCTTGTCATATGCCTGGGACAGTGACAGTGAGCTGTAGCTCTTAGTCAGCAATGCAGTCATGAGGGTGAATGGCCAAACACAACTGTATACTGTCTTGGCAGATGATTTTCTCCAAGTGTAGGCTAATGGAATTGTTCTGAGTACGTTTAAGGTAGGCTAGGCTATGACGTTGGTATGTTAGGTGTATTAAACACATTTTGACTTAAAATATTTTCAACTTATGATAGGTTTATCAAGACAGATCCCCATTGTAAGTCAAAGAACATATGTATATAAAAGAAATAGAGACTATATCAATTTTGAATTAAAACTTTTATATTCTGCTACATTTACCAAGTATATGTAAGATGCTGAAAATTTAAGTGTTATGCATAGGTTGAAAGTAATAAACAAGAGCAGAATGATTTAAAACTTTATGTACAGTCGTAAGTTAGATGCACTTAAATATAAATGCTACACAGTAAAATTATATGAATACATATGGTGTATGTAAGCACCATATATAGCCTCTACTGATACATAAAAGAGTAGAAAAAATTATATTCATCATGTTTCCTTCAGGACAAAAACTCAGTACTTTTAGAAGATATTATTCCACTTGGCTTAGAAGGAAGAGTGGGAATCAAGGTGACATGCAAACTCCTATTTCCTGAGTTAGAGATGAAAGGCTAGAGCAGAGATAGTGAGCAAGTGGATGCCTTACTGTCCCTCAGTGTAACCCCTCCCCATGATCTCTAATCTTCAGCCGAAATTCACAGGACATTTGGTGTGATGGATGCTTTATGAGAACATTGAAGGGGTTGGATTTTGGATTCGGCTGACAAGCAGGTGATTCTGCAGTCATGAACAGATGCAAGAGCCAGAAGTTGAAGCAATCTTAAATTTGCTGAACTCATGGCAAAACTTTGAAATTGGAACTTCATGAAAAGTATACTGATATCTTCCAGTGGTTTGGGAGGCCCTCAGGATATCTTAGCTATATATAAAAATACAAGATTTTTTGGAATGTAAGACCGAGTTATAAAAGGCAAATTTATTTAATAACAACTCTTAGAAAACAAACTCTATGGTAAATGTGTTCAACACACACACACGCACACACACACAAATCCAAACTCCAGAAATGTAACATTTTTAGAAGTAAAAGTACTTCTGCTCCTGGTCAAATATCTTCTGCTCCTGGTCAAATACCAAATTTTAAAACTGGACTAAATAATTCATTTATAATAGCAACAAAATTCATAAAGACCTAAGAATAAACCTAACAGAAATATACCAAATATACACGAAGAAAACATGAAAACTTTCCTAAAGGACAAAGAACGAAGGAAACCTGAATAAATGGGGACGATGGAACATGATGACAGAGACAATCAGCTATTGATTGAAGAAAAAATATGAGGTTCTATCCCTCCGCTAGTAGAAGTCAAAGAGGGATTAAAAGTTAAACTGAATTATAATTTTTTTTTTTTTTTTTTGAGACAGAGTCTCGCTCAGTCACCCAGGCTGGAGTGCAGTGGCACGATCTCGGGTCACTGCAGGCTCCGCCTCCTGGGTTCACACCTTTCTCCTGCCTCAGCCTCCTGAGTAGCTGGGACTATAGGCGCCCCCACTAGGACTGGCTAATTTTTTGTATTTTTACTAGAGACGGGGTTTCACCGTGTTAGCCAGGATGGTCTCGATCTCCTGAGCTCGTGATCCGCCCGTCTTGGCCTCCCAAAGTGCTGGGATTACAAGTGCAAGCCACCACGCCCGGCCTAAAAGTTAAATTGAATTATAATTTTAAAAAGACACTTTAAAAATCAACAAAATAATTAATAGACTGGCAGAAATATTACAATACACCTAATAAAGGATTAATACTAAAATAAAATAGGGGGAATAAAACCACAAACACCAGAAAACCAGAAAGCACCCAATTCACAGACAACAACTAAACGGCATAAACATTAAAAGAACCTTTGTTTCACATGAATAATCAGAGAAACAAGTTCAAATTGTTTTCATATTGTCTATATAGTACTCTGTTGATATTTAATATTTCATTAATATTTAATTCATTTTAAAGAATAGAACCTAGAATTTACCCTTTAGATACTATTTTTTTGTAATTTTCTTGTAACTGTTTCTGTTTGTTTGCTGGAAGGATAAATGTCTTTTCTTAAATGACCTCTGGGTTTACTGTTATTAGCAAGCTTTTCCCACTTCAAGATTATCTTTTAAATGGTCCATATTTTCTTTTCATAATTTTACAGCATCATTTCTTTAATGTTTTAATCTTTTATCCAATGAGAATTTATTTTGAAGGAAAGAATAACAGTGACATCCATCTTTATTTTTAACCAAACGGTTAGCCAGTCTTCTCAACATTAGTTATTTAATATCTCATCATCTCAATTATTTGAAATGCCACCCTCACAGTCTGTTTCTGAATTCTATTCTGTTCCAATGATCTATCCATCTCTGTGCCAGTACCAAAGAATTTTATTTTACATTTTTATATTTGCAATGTTAGATTTTATTACTTTTCATTTTGGGGATTCTGTTAGTTACTGTTATACTTAGCATATTTTTTAAGGACCCATTTTTTTGATAACTCATAAATGGCCATTTACTATCAGTACTACTACTACTTAAGTAAGTTATGAATATTTGTGCATAAGGTACAGAATAGGCCTTCCATTTCACTCAATACAGGAATTTAGAAATTGCATCGTCTTGTACAGTAGACCAGCACTGCATGCACATTTCTCCACTAGATGGCAGGACAGGAATGGAGCGACATCTGGGCTCAACCTGCTTACATGCCCAATCCCAGACTACCTCTATGGGTACAGGGGAACCTACACCAAGGGGAAAAACTGACATTTTCAAATTGAAAAGAAAATGATCACAATAAGGCACCAAATACCGAACTGGAAATCATCAACACCCATAGGCACTCCCCTCACTATATCAGAATGAATAATTCCATTCCTATGCAATTTAAGTAACAGATACCTACCTATACTTAGCTATAAAGTAATTTTCTATGTCTTTTGAAAAGATAACCTCACAATAAAAATAATCATTTTATCTTCTTGTAGGATTAAGTCATCTGTTTGAAGTCTTTTATGGGAAAAGGTAGCATAATAAGGAAATATGAATAATATACATTCTATTTCCTATAATCAGTTGCTATATGTTAAGTATTTGCATTTATTTTAATGATCGTGATCCAGATAGACACTGATTTGTTTCTAGTATTGCCAGATTTCTTATCTTGGAGTAATTATATACCAAATGCCTTGACAGGACCACAGGAAGAATGAAGTAGTGAGGAGTGTGTTGTCCTCCCATGTCCCTCCATGTGGTGCTGTCCAGCTTAAGCCAGTAAAGCAGCCTGGCTCTGTGAGGCTGGAGATGGGGCAGAACAGAAGTTAAGTAATGCACCAGAGTCAGACTCGGGGAGCAACTACTCCCAAAGTATAAAATTTTCATTATTTTCAGGTAATGTTTTGATATTAGGGATGCCAAACAATGGAAGATGGTGAAAAAATATTCAAAGAAGTGGAAAGCAAGATCTTGAAACTTTTAAAGTTGGGTAATGCCTTCTTAAAAATATACTCATTCCCCTATCCGAAAATAAACAAATTTTTTTTACTCATTGTGGCCAATGTAAAACACATCCCAATGCAAGAAAATCATAAGTAGCTTCTTAAAAAATGAGCTTCAGAAACAGTGCAAGAATAATTAAAAGTTGAATGGTGCAAGCCCAACTCCATCCTTGCTATCCTGGATTCTGAGGACATCAGAGTCTTTTAGACCTCTAGAGAGGATAACAGGTCTGAGGTGTGGGGACACACTAGGCTGTCATGTTTGCACTCCAGATCTCTCTTGATACCAGCCTGCAACCCAAACCCACTCTTTTCTCTCCTCCAAGAATGGGAGCCTTGAGAAGGGGCCAGCACAGTGGAGAAACCTATAACACTGCATCCTTTGTTGGCCCCATCCATTCTGAGGAAAAGAATGCCTGGACTGTGAGAGAATCCTACACAGAGATGATAATGGGAGATGAGGGGGGTGGGTGTTGGAGTTCCTTTTCTTATTCCCAACACCAACATCAATAGGCCTCTTTTCCCATTTAATGTTTCTGATATAAAGAATGCTCTGCTTTGGTCAGGTGGGTTGCAAAGAATTTCATTCTGCAAAATTTAGTAGGTAAAATGACAGTGAATATTTTGATAGAAAATGCTCTTAAAAAATCTTGGGATATCAAATGTGATCTCTGACTACTGCTAATATAGTTAACCAAGACTTATTAAACAACAACAACAAACAACACTGAAAATATAAAGGTCACCATTCAAAATAAAAATGCACCAATCATTGTTTTCACTGATTTGTTTGGCAAGAGGCTTGCTTCAAACCCCAATTCCACAATTTGCTGTATGATCTTAATGATGCCACCTATTCCCTCTGAGGCCCAGCTTCCTCATCTCTAAAAATACTTATGATACTTTACAAGGACATTGCAGAAATTAAATGAGATTAAATATATAAAAGTGCTTTGTCAACTAAAAATTATGCTGTTCTTTTCCCTGGCCATGATAGCTGATAAGTAATACACAGATTATGGAATGAAATGATATCCACATTGAGAAAAGGAAAAAAAAAAAAGGTCATTCTGCACCAAGATATTTTCTCTCAGTTATATTTGTTCACTATGTTTTAGATTTTTCAGAATAAAGCTCTTTAAAACACATAAATGAAAAGTAGTACAAAAAATGTTTACATGCAGCATCAAATCTAGTTTTCAGTTTTTCAGAAAACTCAAATGATTTCCCAGATCATCTAGAAAGGTATAAACTACAATTACCCTATAGAAGCAATAGAGACATCAATGTCAAGGCAATGGTTCTACTTTCAAAATCTCAAAAGATGCCTTCAACGCAGTGAAAGTTCAGGAGAATGAAATAAGCACCCAGAAGGGTGTATTCATTTCCACTGAGATTCTGCAGTATTGGTTTTTCTTCATTGTGAGATTGATTAATTTTGCCAGTACAGTTACAATTAAAATAAGTAAGCAAAATTTGAAACCCTGATTTGACTTTGAAAAGTTAAAATTTCAAGGTTCTTAAGACCTTCAAGGAACTGAACACAAGCAGCAGGGACATCCCGAGGATACGATGACGGCAAGGTGCTGAGGAGATATGGAAAGTAACCACGAGATAGAAAAAAAAAGGACAGAAATAATAAACGGAGGTGAAACTTTCACCAGAAAAAAAAAAACACTAGGGAAATGACATCTAAATCTTTCTTATGTTACAAAAGAAAATTGATTAATGGACTTGGAAACCCACCTAATTTGCTGGGTCACTATTTGATAAATGATTATTTGATAGCCATGACCAGCTGCTATGTACCATATCTGACACTTGGGACATATCAAAGAATAAATAAACAAAATGTTCTGCCTTCAGAGAGTTTATATTTTTTAATGAGGCCGTACCTACAGTAAGTAGATACGGGGAAATGAAGAGCAGATAAAGTATTGAAACTTGGTCTCAGATTCATCAGGTACCAATATTTTATCTACTCTTCACTCCCCCAAATACAGCCTGCCTTGGGTGCCTGAAACTTCCCCCTCACGGCACAGTTCTTTACCAAGATCGCAACAAAGTATCACCTCTATTGTTCTCCCCTGCGAGACCTGTTCTTTGAACAGGGCACCTACCACACTTCTTGTAGCATGTGAGTTTATGCACAAGACTTTTCTTCTCCTAGGTGTAAGATGCAGTAGGTGCTCAATACTTATTTCTTTTAATAAATCAAGAAAGCTAATAGTAATCTAAGTCTTTGAAAGGATAAACAACAAGTACACTGATTTATTTTGCCATTCAATTAACAGGATAAATAACACTGTCTTTTCCCTAGAACTTAAAACAAACTATTGAGCACTTTAAAGAAATGTCTCCTTTTAAAAATCAAGCTTAGCTACTAAATTATGTGACCTACATAAACAAAAGAAAGGCAGTCTTGCTAGGTAATCTGTCTGCCTTCTTTCTTTCCAGAAAAAAAAAAAAAAGAAAACACCCAACTTTTTTTCATGATAATCAGTATTATGCCATAAAGACACACAGATTTACATAGCTTCCAATTCTGACTACCAAGGAAAAATTAGTAGTGTGACAGCAAAGAAGTCTTGTACATAATGCCTTAATCAAACGATAAAAGTGGACATCATCAATAATGAAGCAAGTAAAAATCACGTACCACCTAATCAGATGCAACATGCAGAATATAGCATCCCTTCTGTGATATTCCTGTAAGGATGCATAACCTGAATCCAATTATGAGGAACATATGATAAACCCAAATTGAGGGACATTCTATACAACAGGCCGATATCCTTCAATAACATCAAAATAATGAGAATCTAAGAAACACTGAATAAGTGTTCAAGGAGAAGGAGCCTAAAGACATAGCAAATAAAGGCCACTGATAATTCTGAACTGGATCCTTTCCTTATTAAGGACATTATTAGTGGATCTCACAAAACTTCACTGAGGTGTAAAACTTAGATGGTAGTAATATATCATTGTTAATTTCCTTATTTTTATGGTTTGTATTGTGATTATGCAGAAAAATGTCCTCATGTGCTATATATATATATATATATATATATACAAAATGTATATCAATGTATATGCAGAAAAATGTCCTCGTGTGCTATATATATATATATATATATATATATACAAAATGTTTATCAATGTTTTGGAGGGTGACAGGGTATCATATAGAAATCTTATTGTCAGATGGTTCTGGTAAAAAAGAACTTTGAACTGAGTTTGCAAATTTCCTGCAGACTTAATACTATTTTAAAAATAATCTATTGGGGGATTGTTATATTACAAAAGAAAAATTAAATAAAAAGAATACAGCTTTCAATTTAACAATTCCACATGAGAAACATGGTTTACTATCAACAAGCATTACTACCAAGTAACAAACACCACCACCTAGAATAAGCCCCTGTAACCAATAATCTTCGTTTCAAAACAACTTATGTGGACTTCTTTTTGTCTCTAAAAGCTTCCCCTTACTCCAAACCCCTCAGATGCATGCATGGTCTGCAACAGCATGCATATCCAGCATTGCAGACCCTTGCTATTCCCAAATAAACTGTTTTAGAGAAAAAACACACAAAACAAACAAAAACAAATATCCCAGGATTCTGGATGATGCAAACTAAATAAATAAAATTTTATTGTGGAAAAATCTAGATAATCGATTAATTTTTATTTTTAAATTTAAACTTCCCTCCATCAATTTAAGCATCTGAATAACATAATGAGCTGCAAATTACTTTACAAAAAAAACAAAACAAAATAAAAAAAACTAGGTACCGGGAATTGGTAAGCGTTCTACTTTGTAAAAACAATGTAGGGAAATATAAATTATCAGTCATAAGTGAAAATTATAAAGCCATTGCAAAAGACATAGGAATTATATTGTGTGGCAGACTGTATGCTCCCATAAACAGCTAAATTAGTATTTCCAGTCCCACATGTGTTTTCAGAAAGTCCCCATCAAGAGGTGCTATGCCTACACTGTATAAACTTGGGCAGGTAAGCTTTGGCTGACTCGTGACTTCTCTGGTCAATTGATCACAGAAGTAATCCTATGTGACTTCTAAGGTTAGATCATAACAAAAGATACACTTGACACCTACTTCTCTCTCTCTTGCAAAACTCACCCTTCTTTTCCAAACACTATGCCATATCAGTAAAGAAGGCAACATGAAGACAAGGGAAGGTGTTGTAGCTAATAGCTCAACTAAAGTCTCAGCCAATAGCTAATTTTAACTGCCAAACATGAGATTGAACAAGCCTGAGAATGATTCCAGCCTCTAGCTCTCAAGTGTTCTAGCCAATTCCCCAGACAGTATAGAGCACAGAAAAGTTGTTCCTGCTATTCTGTCTGAATTCCTCACCTGTAGGTATAATAGATGGTTGCTTAAACGTTACTAGGGTAGATTTTGCAGCTCTAGGGGCTGAAATGTCTCAATGCATGTTCACTTGGTTTCTTTCTCAGGAATCATAAATGGGATCTGAAAAACAGCACTAAGAGATCCACATGAGGTCCCTAACATTTTTTTTTCTCATAAAGATCAGGGAGAATAGAACATAACCAACAGTCACTGAATACCTACTTTGTGACTTTAAACCTATTAAGTTATCTCTTCTAAGAAAATACGAGAGTGGATAAAGTTGAGGCCCAATAATACCAAATAACCTACTTCTAATCCATTAACCTATGGTCTTCATTAATACTCCAAAAAAGAAAATGTAATACTTACTACACGTCCAAATTAATTCCCAAAATAATTCTGGTAGCTATATTCCCTTTTGAAGTCCACTGATATTACCAACAAAGACAGAGTGCACTGCAGATCTTGTTTAACCTGCATGCATATTCATCAATAATTCAGTATCAGTTAACAAACTTTTACTGGTCACCTTCTATGTGCCAGGCACTAGGTGTCAGGAATATAACAGAGCAAGATATGGTTTCCTCCTCAGAAGTTCACAGTCCATTTCAGATTCATGAGCTTCATTAACAGCACATTAATACTGCCTCTGCCCTACTTCCTCCCTGAAGACTGGGGAAATAAAGAGCCTGAAAATAAATAATAAATTTTCCAAAAATGCACTTATATTAAATCTCTGTAAATTATAGCCCAGTTTTCTCATGATTTCAGAGTTGAATTTCTAAAGGAACAGTTTAGTGACAGGCAATTAAAGGTCGCACACCAACATTTCCAAACCAATTAGAAATACATTTATAATCAGTTAAATTATATGTCAAAAATTCATTGGCAACTAAAGAATCCCTTCTTAAAGAAAATTTCTTTTTTTCTAATGTAATACTGATATTTAGCATTTCTAGATTATACATCTATATAGAGAAAGACAGTAAGTGCAGGACTTGGCTAAAACAGGTCAAATTCACATAATTTCCAGGGTAAATCACTCAAATAGATCCTTCCAGGTCAATGACAGTATCAAAGTATACTTGAGTCAGCTTCTCTCAAATGCCTAATGTAGTATGTATAAAGCTAGGCAAAGGCCACAATATGCAATAAGGTCATATCCTATGACTATAACCTCATGGATATTTCCATTAGCTCTAGTGTTTCTATCTTATGAGCATGAATAGCATATATGTTCAAGGGAAGAGAAGTCTTTAACTTTTATGGGGTAAGTGATTATATAGACTAGAAAACTAGGAACTTGATCACCCCTTCTCCTTCATCTCACTCCCCACTTTTCATAATCTATTTCTACAACTATTCAGGAAGTAAACTCGTTTGCAACAATGTCAATGATCCAGAAGGGTATGGGCAATGGTGCATTAATCCTGGGATGAGTGACTTGGTCATCTCAAGGAAAGATTTTGTATCTTGGGCAGAAACATGCAGAGCCATGATACAGTGCCTGCTAGACTGTGTACTCTTCCATGTGCTACCTTATATAAAAACAATTTAAAAATAAATCTTATTCTTTTCCTACATAAACAATGAGATTAGAATAAGATAAAAATCCTAACTGGACCCAGCAAAGACTCCAATGTTAGAATAAACATCAGTTATCAAACATAGCTATTTGGGGTTGCTATGACCCTCAGCCTCCCCTAAAGGAACTGACCTGCCAAGAGCACTCTTTCTTCTCATTATATTATATACAGCCAATTCTGTGGAACTAAAATTTGGATTTATGTGCTCTTCTAATCCTTCAGTACCATGACTTCTTTCCATTAATACAATTTATCACTATGCTCACAGAGAAGTCTGTTATAATAGAAGTATATCTTTGAATAAGCAGCCCAAAATGTACTTTCTCACCAATTTCTTATCTTAACTCCTAGACCCACCCATAAAAGTGCACTTCCCAATGCCAACCAGTTTATTTTAAAAGTCCTATTAAAATACTCTCCATTCAATGCCAATGCTCAAGTTCTCTACACTAGTTACTTAAAAAAAAAATACCCACGAGAAAAATCTTGAAATTTTCATTGGTCCAACTACCAGCTGACATCCAAGGTCCTTCTGTTTCTTACTTCCTACTTTGATCAACACTACATGGTTCTACATTCCCTTAGCTTATCCCGTCCCTGACCACTCTGGTGACTTTATTCTCTCTGATTTCCTTTCTTAGAAATACTTCCATCTATTGAAATTCAACAGGTCCTTCAAGCTCAGCTCAAATGCTAACTTCAACAGATCCTTCCAGGTCAGTTGAAATGTCACTTACTATATCAATTCATGTCTAATTATGCCAAATTTAAGAATTTATCTTCTTTGAGAGTACTTTATAGCTTCTTTGGTTCTGTTCATATTTGAACGTGTGATAAAATTATTTGTATACATATGTCATTTTTTTTTGCAGACTATAAATTCCTCTAATTTCAAGGCATCCAAAATAGTGTATTCCCCATAATTTGTGTACACTCAATAGTCATCTGATAGCTTATAATTTTCATTGTTTGCTAAATCAAATCCATAAAAAATCCATCAACTCATAAGAGTTTATTCCAATAATTCATTTGTAAATCTTTTCAGAAATCTATGCACATTTTCCCAAAATGTTATTGTTATACATGATAATTTAGGATAAAATTACACTTCAGTATTTCCGGTATATTTTGGATGGACGATTACTTCAAAAGACATCTGGAAGATAATTTAAGGTCCTGGGTACCACAAATTAATATTCTTTACTTCTAATCCTGGGTGTCAGAGAATGACAGACTCTCTGCATATGCTTAACAGTGAGCATGTTAAAGAGCTTATGAATCTAAGATACGTTTGTAACAGAAAGGGCAGGAGGAAAACCCATATCAGTGTAGTTCAGCAAGAGGGCAGAAGTGGTGTATATGTGGAAAACTAGTTTTTCTTGCTTTTAATCTTGAAATTGCCTTAAATTTCACATAAAATGAGATGTGAGACTTCTATATTTATAAAAGAGAAACATGTATAAAGAAAAAAGCTTAAGTAATACTTACTAGAAAAGAACACTTGAAGTATTCCCAATTGTGGAAAAATGGAAAGAGCCAATCGTAACTTGTCAAGTCTTTTCAAATCAAACTGCATATTTTCTTGGTGTACTTTATTTTACTACGTAACTTCACAGGAAAATTGGTAACAGACACTGCTCACTAGAATGAAAATTGAAAAAAATGTGGAAGTAATTTTTCCCCACTAAATTAACAGCTACAAGGAAAAACTATGCTGGCAAAGGTCTCAAATATCTTGTCAAGTTCTAAAAACCTGAGTCTAAGATTAGGCAATTGGGGAACACAAGTACAGAAGGAATGTTAAGTAAAGTAGAGATAAGATCTTTCCAGGATCAATCAAGTAAGGAGTTTTTGAAAAGGTGAGTTTCAGGTAGGAAAGTCTATATTAGAGACAGGAAATGGCAGGATGAAAAAGGACGTTTTGGGCAAAGGAAATGACATGTTCTATGAAAAAAAAAGGTGTTGCAGGATAGAAAAAAACTTGCATATCTGCAGAATCAAAACCTTTGTATGAAAAAGCAAGAAAGAAATATATCAGTGAAAGAGTAGGTGCAAAAGATTTTTTTGTTTGTTTGTTTTTGTTTTGTTTTGTTTTTAAACAAAGCCCTGAATTTATGAGTTCGTTCTGGATTCCTGTAACCTGAAGACTGTGACAAACTGAATATGCCACAAAATAGATTAAAAACCAATGACCAAAAGTCAGAAACATCCCCAAGAAAACAATTCTTTCTAAGGAATGGGAAATCATAGTCATAATATTGGACTAAGTATCTCATAAAATATAAGAATACATATATTACACTTTAAATAAAAATTGACAAATCAACTTTAATATATTTGTTAGTTGTAGTAACAGACTGCTTCAAAAGATATGAGGCTTTAAAAAATAGCTCACACCCACTTATGGCTAGTGTTCCATTATTGGAATGCTACGCATGTGGGAGTTATTTATATCCTACTGCTCAAGTCATCACCAAGTTCTGATTTTCCACTCATGCAAAAATTCAGAAAATTGCAACCTCCGGCATAAATGGGTTAAATAGATACAAATGTGGAAAAATTCCTTAATAAGTGCTATTTGCAAAACGTTCCAGGAAGATAACATGCAGATAAGATGCTAGGAAAAGGTCTCCAAGGCCAGCCAATTGCCAGGCATTCTGAAATAATGCAACTCCAAAGGCAACAAATGTGACTACACAGCTGGAGTCACTGCAAAAGATTTAGCACCTGAGGAGAGGAGAATCAATGATCCTAATACACTTGAAGTCCTCAGGGCAATTGCAGAATCGCCATGTGAGCCCAGGGTGGGTAAAATCTCTGCATACCAACGAAAGTGGTTAAAAAACCCACTGATCCAAAACATTGCTGCTTTTAATTAGCAGCTCTCATACAATTTTATATCAGTGTTTATTGAATTTAAATAATCACATATAAATCAGTACTTCTCAAAGTGGAAAAACACCAAAGTGTACCAAGGAATTAATACTATAAAGACATAAGATGAAATTTTAATTTTAATTCATAAAGTTTAAGGGTTTTTTTTTTAAATAAGAAGACAAACATAGGTAGATCACTGTGGAAGACACTTCCTCCACTTCCTTAGTAACAACTTTCAACTTTTAGCTGGGCATACTGCAGCCAAGCTAAAGACTACATTTTCTAGTCTTAGCTGAAGGTAAGTGTGGACACATAACCAGCCAATGTTCTGGTCAATGAGATGTAACAAAAATGCACCATTTGGTGGCTAGAATGCAGCAGCCATCTTGAACGTGGGGTTGAGTGTTGCACAGGAGGATGGTAGAGCAGAGTGTTGAAGGAGCCTGGGTCCCTACTGATTCTCAGCATTGTCATACCACTCTGGACTGCTTATCTCAGAACTTCCTTTATGAACACAAAAATAAACTTCCACTGTGTATAGCTACTTACTTTTTTTCAATTATGTGTGTTAAAACATAATCCTAATTGATGCAACCACAAAGAGGAATACAAAACAGGAGACTTCAAATAAATCAATAAATGTTCACGCTTCTGATTGACTGTAAATATGGCTAGGCCAGTATCACTCAGATAGGCAAACTGATTCCTCTGTGGTGTGCAGGTTTGAGAAGGACTGCAATGTAAATTATTAGTATAATACTAATCTGTCATTTGAGTTGCTTTAAAACTAGAATACTCTACCCACGCTACATTGGCAACCTCTAGTACCCTACGGATCAGAAATTGCATATCCAATATGCAATCCAGTATTATCCCCAGCATCATTAATTTTAAAGAAAAGCTAAAATCATATTGTGTTAGTAATTTATTTTCCAGCTGAGGAAACTGAAGCAAGATATTAACTGCTAGGAGGTAATCAGAAGCAGAGTTAGAATTAAGCTCCAGTTCTATGTTCTAGCCCAGTGCCCTCCATCCTAAAATATTAGCATGGCCTTATACTCTGTGAAATAATCTAGGCTATTTAAAGTTCCTCAGAAGAATAAAGTTAATAAATTGAAGCAATTCATATGTTTTTACAAATTTGCTCAATGGTAAGAAATTATGTTATATTATATTCCCCAAAGTTACATTTCTTTTTCTTCCCTTATGCCATATATTTGAAGGGACAAACAATGATATACATAAAGAAATCTTAACCAATTTCGCAACTGGTAAACACTTTGTAGTTGCTGGTCATTCTTTTCTTTCCTTTAAAAGAATTTGTTTTATTGCATAGGCATTAATCTACCCTAGGCTCTGCAAGTGAAGTTTTAAAAACATGTCAACAGCTTGTTCCTCATAAATATATTCTTATTTAATTATAATCCATGACAAAATTGAAATAAATTATATACATCCGAAGTCTCATTTTTGTGCCATAATGGCAAGATTTAAAAAATAATGCCTTTCCCCAAAACTATTACAATACAGCCTAAACAACATTCATTAAGTATCCTGAATCTGATTTGACTAAAACAAAATAAATAATAGATTTTCTGTATGTCTGAGATGACATATTAATGATACTACTGAACATACATGCTCATGCTGACAGCATTTGCAACCCCTCCTTCCTCACCACAGGCAAGAAGTGCATACTCTTCATTTCTCATATGCTTTTGAGTATTAATAAGGCACATAAATGTTATCACATACTGATCTGCTCAGAGTAAGCTCAAATATGTTGGAATGGCATTCTATCGTATACAATGAAGAGACATAAAGGGAATCAAAACAAGAAATCTTTTATTATATATGAAAAGTCAACTAGGCAAAGGACCTCAGAAGGCAGGCTGAATTAAGTGGATTTTAGAGTCTTCAGGAAATAAGAAAATCTCTCTGGCAAACAGTGCACCAAACTGATATCAACTAAACGTAAGAATAAGCAAGAACACGACATTGTCCGTGAATTGGAATATCCATCTATGTTCACAAAATGTCTTCCAGAGTTATGTTAATTAACAATCAAGAACAAGGACAAAGCAATAAGAGGATATAAGGGACAGAGGCTTGGTGATGCCTAAGAGCCAGTAGCCTGAGTTCAAATTCTGTCTTCTACTCCTCACTGGCTGTGTAATCTTCACAAATTCCAGTACCCTAGGGTCACTTAGCCTCCTTGGACTTCATGCTAATCTGAAAATGGAGACACAAGCAGTCCTTACCTTCTAGGGATGTTATGAGGCTTGAAAGAGCTAATTCTGGTGGCTCATGCCTGTAATCCCAACACTTTGGGAGACAGAGGTGGGCAGATCATTTGAGATCAAGAGTTCGAGACCAGTCTGGCCAATGTGGTGAAACCCCACCTCTACTAAAAATACAAAAAAATTAGCTGGGCATGGTGGCAGCTGAGTAGTCTCAGCTACTCTGGAGGCTGAGGCAGGAGAATCATTTGAACCTGGGAGACTGAGGCTACAGTGAGCTGAGATAGCACCACTGCACTCCCGCCTGGGTGACAGAGTGAGACACACACACACACACACACACACACAAAAGCTAATTCATGTAAATTGTTTAGAATGGTAACTGGTATATAAAAGCATTCAATGAGCATTGGCTATTATTATTTAACTGTCATTGTAAGTAATGACATAAAAGAAAATCAGAAATTATTACTATAGATCCTCAGGAAGGAAGCAGTTGACATCTTTTATAACATCTCAGGCAATACTACTGGAGACTACTTACAAATTAAAGTTATAATTGATATATTTTATAAAATCTCTACAGATGTCAATATGACTTTCTAAAAAGAATAAATTATTTACCACTGAAATTGTCAATCTGTTTCTAGTTGTGTATACTTCTACAAACAGAATCAAACTGCTTTAGAATGAAGAGTTCAGACTAAATCCCAGTGACGGTAACATGCTTCTTTCCCTAGATCAATTGTCATGTTTCTGAATTCCAAAAGATTTAGTTCTGTCTCAATCTCTGAAACTTCACAAAAGCCTCTCCCCAATGATTGTGGAAGTACATTTCTGCAGGACTATGACTCCAACATGAACGTGGCAGTGGCCTCAACAATTTTGACCAAATTGAAACAAAAAATACTGTCATTTCTAGGCATATCAAAAAACACTACATCATAATCATGAATTATTAGCATCACATAGCATGGAAATCTATTTCAACAGACTTGCCAATTTGCTTTCTCATCTCTGGTTTTGTGAGAGAATTAGAACTAATGCCCTATCCAAGGTGTCTATTGTGTACAATGAATTAACTTCTCTTGAATGCATCTGGAAATGGTACTATCTCTGTGTCTTTCTGCAGGGCTTAATTCTCCTGTGAAACCCCAGTTGTGAAATGCTACTTCTGGAAAATAATTTTTTTCATTAAAACAGAAATTATGCCCATGATACTCTTTATGATTATTATCATAATGATAACAACTTCACTGTTTATCACACTGTTTCTATGACATTAAGGCTGAAGTGTTTTATCATGCATATATACATATATATACAGATATACGTAGGTGTATACAGATATATATATATGTTCATCTGATATACCTTAAATTAGCAGCTTTTTTTCACATTGAATTTCAAACAAATAAATAGTTTATGTTGCTCTTTTGTTCAAATAAAGATATCTGATTCAGGGTTCTTTTAATTAGCAATGAAAATAAATTAGAATTTTTTCCCTGAAAGGCACTTTTGTTCTGTCACTAATCAATCCTATGGAAGTTTTTCTTTAAGTATCATATCACACATAAATCTTGCAAAACAGTATATCTAAGTATATCTCCTGAGCTAATTCACTTTGAAAGATCAATAAATAGATACTCTGCAATACTTCTTATTACATATACTACATACTACATCATATGGAAAAAGATATTGTGTCTCTGTGCAGTTATCTATTTAATTGCTTACATCTGACTTCCTGCTTAAAAATGTACATTATTGTTTCATTCTCTCTTCTGTACCTTCAACCTAGACAAGCTCTATCTCACAGTATGCACTCAATAAACATTTGCTAAATCAACAGAGTCCTGAAATGTGTAAAATCTACCTATTTCACTAATCTATCCCTATACAACTCAGATAAATAGAAGCCGTACATGTGTATCATATCAAGGCACAAATCTAACAAATCTAGCCTTTGTGAAATTGTCTTTTCCCAGATGACATGTCAACTTAAGGTAACTGGTATATATTTGATGACTACTTCTTTAGTATAAGCAGGTTTTTCTATGATGACCATAAGAAAATTTTCCTTGTCTCTATTTCTCTTTTCATCTTGTATAAAATATTAGAAATGTTAGTACACAGTTACCATTTGTGGTATTTTTCTAACAATGTGATACATAAGCACAAAAAAATATTATGTGTAATATGGCGTGATGAAAAAAAATTAACTCTATAGTGTCCAAAAACAGTGGTTAGAAATACAGGCATTCAAAAAGACCTGAGCTTGATATCTCGCTATGTGACTTGAATGAAATTACTCATCTTCTCTTACCTGATAAGGAAAATGGGGTTGTCAATACTTCTTACACCTCACAGGATATCATGAGGATAAAATGAAATAGTACATGTAAATAACACTACACTTCATGGTAAGCACTCACCAACCAATCACCACTGGGATTGTTTTAAAGGGAACTTGGTAGTGAAACTCTTGATGCTTATCCTCATTCAAGAAATGTTCCCATGGCTTGCTAACAACTTTTAACCAATATTTGGATTTGTTAATTTTTTTGCTCATTGAATGTTCTTCAACATAAACACAGTCTGAATTCCCCCTCAAAGGTTCCTTATATTTTCCAAACCTTGAAGATGGTTAGGAAGTCTGTCTGTCTGTGAATTGCATGTGTAGAGTGTTATAATTAATTATAGTAGAAGAATATAGCAGAATTAACTATAGTAGAAGAAGCTGAAAGTAGCTTTAAGGAGCTAACAACCAGATTAGGAATATTAAGACATAAAGATTTGAATGTATAACTACATGTGAAAGTAGTGCCTAAGAATGATAACTTAAGAGGCAAGTGGGCCACTTTCAGCTGTAGAGGGACCATGCAGAGATGTATGTTGACAACTCCATGCTCAACACACCCTGCAGATATGAGGCACTCAATAACCATTAACTGAAAGAGATGAAGGATAGGTGGGATTTTAATAGGCATAAAGCAAGGGATAGAACATTTTAGGCAGCAAAAGGCTTGAAAATGCATAGATCACAAATTATAAATTGTATCAATTCATCCATTCAGTGTATGATTATGAAAGGACTATAATATACCAGCCTCAGGGAGACAATGAGTGCCTACCTCAAAAGGTCCAAATGAGGGGCCAAGAACTCATCACAGTCCAAGTAGGGAAAGGTGAGTAAAAGAATCATTGCAATTCAATGTGATATGCTAAAATAGGTTACGGGATTCAGACAAAAACATCAAAGGGTCCAGGAAGCCTTCCAAATGAAGTGATGTTAAAAATGGGAAACAGATCAGTTTACCTGAAGTGAATAACTGTGAGGCATAAAATGAGAAGGATACCAATGAACAGGTAGGTCTGACTGCCAGCATCAGATATTCCTAATCTGGTTATTAGCTCCTTAAAGCTACTTTCAGCTCCTTCTACTATAATTAATTATAGCACTCTACACATGCAATTCACAGACAGATTTCCTAACCATCTTCAAGGTTTGAAAAATGTAAGGAAACTTTGAGAGGGAATTCAGGCTGTGTTTATCATCATTTACACATGGGGCCCCAAAAGAACTATTTCTCAAGACAGAAATGGCATAAGAAGTGCTGTGTTATTTGCAGATTATTCAGTCATTGTTTTCAGTGTAGATTAGATTCAGAGAAGAATGGCACCGTGGCTGAAGGGTAAAGCCTGGAAAACAGGTTACTAGGTACTGCAGTTGTTCACACGTGAGGTCACAGCAATTTGCAGAAAATGGGAGCAGAAATAAAATAGAACAGAAAAATATAGATGACATTTCTAAGGAGGAACCACCAGTATTTGTTGAAACCAGAAAGAAAGAAGCATTAAGAGTTTGAGAAATGTGTATTTCATGTTTGATGTGTTGTGGCTTTTAAGGGATCCAAATAGCATATTAAAAAAGAATGCCTATGTTAGCCAAAGTGATTCCCTTTCTCTAACTCTTATGTAATATGCTTAGTCTTAGTTTTTCCACCACCTGAGAAACTGATGTAAAAACTACAAACGCATTTATTTGTCCAACAGATTCACTGAGTACCTACTGTGCATAATGCCAAATACATACTGTGCTCAGCACTATCAGAAGGAAATACAGTTGGAGTGATTTATCTTTTGTTTGTGAAATACGATCTGAAACAATGCCCTGAAGCTATTTAAAGGCTAACTAGTATTAGCTTCACTCAGAAAAATGTGATAATATAACATTTTTTCTAATCCCCATAAGTTTCTCTTTATCAGTACCAAATGGAAAAGCACAAAACAAGAACAACTTCTTCTGGTTACTATACAGCTCAGTGCTATTTTTTTAAAGGACAGTCCTGCCTAATTATTAGTCCCAACTGTAATTCAAGTGGCTTATTTAGGTGCACTATCATTCCCCAAACCTGTGTAACTATTAAAATTTAAACTTCTGTTTATAGTACTTCTTTCTGTTCTGAATATGAGTGCCTAATTACCTAGAAGCCACTGCCATTGACCCGCATCCAGACATTGTTTTTATAACTTAATATAAACAAAAAAGTCAGAGAGTATGTGACTGTGCATCTTAAGTCCTGGGCACTACTGTTTCATAGTTTTTACCTTGGACCTTCACCTACAATTATACAAACTAAAACAACATTAAAATAATAAGAACCAAAAAAGCCTTTGTTCTTCTTTCAAATATCTAAAAAAGCTATTTCCCATTGTGGATAAAAATAATCCTTTAAAGGAGTAGTTGTTTCTAATTTTGTTCTGATTGAGGTATGATACTAATCAGAGATCACATAGCTGATCTCAGAGACCCATAGATAATAATTCACAAAATAAAAATACCATATTCTGCATTAAAAAGAATTTTTCTAAAATATTGTCATTAAACAATTCCACACTATTTATTTTCTATCACTTTCCCCTTAAGGGCCTTTAAAACAACAATGTTTTTGAAATACATTTTTCTCATATACCAAAAGAAAGCCAAATGACAAGCGAACAAATCCTATTGCTTACAAACTAAAACAGCTACAAGAGAGAAAGATGAAATAAATAAAATGAGCTTTTATTTACTGCAGTGATGAGTGCTAGTTTATTCAGCTGTCCATGCTGGGTGATTCAATATACAGCTACTCATTCAAGTGAAAATATAGGAGGATTCAGGAAGCAAAATAGTCACAGCCTGAGAAGTTAGTTGGAAAAATATCAGGTTTAGCTGAGCAGTCTCATATTGGAAGAACACATCAATAAAACTCTACCCCCAAAAACTGTAATCATATGTTAATCTTGCTGCAAGCTAAGTTATAGCTACTGCTCATTGAGGGCCTAATATGTGCTGAGCATGGCAGAAAATGTTGCTTTACTCACTTTATTATCCCATTTAAACTGCAAAACAACACTATAAAATAGATCGTTTCCCTTAAAAATGAGAACAGAAGACTCAGAAAGTCCCACTATCTCAAAGATATAAATCGCTAAAAAAAAAGTCAACAAAGGTT
The DNA here is from genome assembly GCF_028878055.3 of Symphalangus syndactylus. Classification (NCBI taxonomy): domain Eukaryota; kingdom Metazoa; phylum Chordata; class Mammalia; order Primates; family Hylobatidae; genus Symphalangus; species Symphalangus syndactylus. Next base: position 59,320,385 of record NC_072426.2, read on the forward strand.
AACATACGTTGAAAAAGCCCAGCATCTTTCAGCTACACGTTGCTGCATCCGACCTTACAATTCTATTACATACATAAGGATCCTGTTAACAATTTTAACAAGAGGAGGCTGTTACTCAAGCATCTAGGTAGCACTAATTCCCATCTACTTTACAAGGATAATAAGCCCCCTTTCCTCTTTTTATTGATATTTATTTATATCCCTTTAAATTTCCAACTTAAAAACTATTGAATGTCATCTTGAAACATCTCGAATTCACTTTTAAAACTATCAGTCACGTTGATTTTATTTTCAGTACACAGATATATCGAAAAATATAATGTCTACCAACTTTTCCTTTTTCTGTCAAAGTGTAAAAGAAAATGAGAAGATTAATTCAGGCAATAAAGAAATTTTGATCTTATAATTTATTCAAGTTTGTTTCTGTTTCAGGTTCCAAAAATCTAATAAATTTTTTTTCTGTTCCATTCTCCTCTCTCGTTTTTCTCCAGTTTACTACAGTGGTTTACTACATGGGTTACTACAGTCACTTTACTACAATGGTTAATCTCTCACTTTATGAATCAATAAATATCATCAATAGATTAGAGGTCTTCGTATCACTGTAACCCTGGCCAGATAAACGTATATGAATAAACCTGTGTCTAGCATCCAGCATCCATTAGGGTTTACAGACACCACAGTTTTTTAAAAACTAACATATTATGAAAACTTTCTAGGTCTAACATTTTAAACTATGAAATAACTCTCTCATAGTTTCCATGAATTGGAGTCTATGATTGGGTCATTCAGGGCAGTTACCAAACTCAAATTTAATATAATCAAAATTCCAAGTATTGCTTTGACTGTGGGAATAAAAACAAAGTGAGACCGAACAAAGAGGGACAGATTTCTCCCACGGATGAAAGGGAAGGAATAAGCTCCTAATGATGCTCTTATTTTAGGGTAACGTTGTCCATGAAGATAGTAATGCCACCAATAGTAGAGCTTTTGTGGTTCTTTTAGCAGCAATTGATTATCAATTGATAAAGATTCATTACAAATTAATTCAGGCTTTAGCTTTAGCCTTTTTAAAGGCTATTAATTTTAACTATTAAATTTAGATATTGTCTGCCAACCTTTTTTGAACACAGCACATGCAAAAGTTTAGTAGAACTTCTCCACAGAAATACTCTACGACTGATAACAATGACTAAAATGCCACAAAGATCAGAGATTCACATAAGGTAAGACTAGCCTGTCCTTTTGGTGATATTTTCTAAGATAGGTCCTGATATGGTTTGGCTGTGTCCCCACCCAAATCTCACCTTGAATTCTCATGTGTTATGGGAAGGACCCGGTGGGAGGTAATTGAATCATGGGGGCAAGTCTTTCCCGTGCTGTTCTCATGATAGTGAATAAGTCTCACAAGATGTGATGATTTTTAAAACAGGAGTTTTTCTGCAAAATCTCTCTCTTTGCCTGCCACCATTCACGTAAGATGTGACTTGCTCCTCCTTGCCTTCCACCATGGTTGTGAGGCTTCCCCAGCCAAATGGAACTGTGGGCTCTCCATTAAACCACTTTCCTTTGTAAACAGCCTAGTCTCAGGTATGTCTTTATCAGCAGTGTGAAAACAAACTAATACAGGTCCTTTGGTGAGATCTCCTAGCGTATGTCTTTGAATTAAATAAAATCCAGCTACCTTAGGGTATATCATATATTTTTTTTAACTTTAACACTTAAAAAATCTCTTATTTTACTTTGGATGTCAGCTAGGGCCTACTTGAGTCAATAGCTATAAATATATTCCTCCTGGAAAATATAATAGAAGTAGAAATCTGAGAAACTTTTTTCTTCTAAAAAGCATATTTTTACATGAAACTATCAATCTATAAGATCTTAACAGTAAAAAGGGAAATGCACTAAATATGAAACTAAACTGAAGTCAACAATTGACGTTCCCTGCACCCAATAAGGCATCCATCATCTTGATTCCAGTTCATTGCTTTCATGTGATCCCCTTCTCCTCCAGGCAAGCTCTGTTTCAGGAAGACAACGCTAGGCAACTAAGGAGAAGTAGGTTTACTGTGTGCCAAGTACTTAACACAATTTATTTTGTTTATTGTTTTACATTTCATGGATAAGTTGAAGTTGTGAGAAATTAAATCATTTTCCCAATGACTTAAAACTAGTAATAGTAAACCCAGGATTACAACACAGGTTTGCCTTGTGTTAAAACCTGTGCTCATTCTAGTACCAACGAACCTCCTTAGGTCATCTCAAAGATGGTTTCCAAAAGGCATCATGTTCAGTTGTTATGGAAAAGTCAAGAGACAATAAAAGAAGAAAAGGCAAAGCAAAATAATGGGAAAGATTACAAAACACAGATTCTTCATTACAAATTAACTAAAGGCCAGCAAGGCTACCTTTCATGGCACTACTTTCTGGATACATAATCCCATTCCAACTCTTGGCTTCAACTATGCCTAGGTTTAATGAGAATGTGAATGTTCTTATGTTAAACAAGAGAACCAGGGATATCAGAACACCTAGAAGATGATGTAGCGGCAGGTTCTTCGAGTATCTGACTGGAATAGGTCCTGATACTGAATATATATTTGCTGAGAGAATTGACGAATGACAGAAATGAGTGAATGGAGTCTGATAATGAGTGTGGAAGAGAGTCAGAGACTGCTATTCTTTATTTCCATTTGGGTGTTCTTTCACAAATGGAAAGGACATTGGAATCACAGTGAGCTAGAAAACTTACAGATTGCCTGAAAGATCTTTGAGGGCTTTAACGGCTATGGCATTTTATTTTGTATCTCCAGCATCTAATGGAGTCTCTTGCAGTTGATAGGTACTCAATAAATATTTTCCAAAAAGTAAAAGAATAAGCCAATGATATAGGTATGAAGGGCTGGGCATTTTCTTTTACAAGGATAAATATTCTCTACTAAGATCCCCACTGTATTAGGAAAGTCTGTGAGAAATCCTCAGTGAGCTTGGAATGGAAGCTAGAAAATCTTCTGCAGTAAGAGATATGTAAAAATGCCAGTCAGGCCTGAGTATAAATGGGCCACAACAGACCTACAAAACTTAGTGGAATTACAAAATGATATAGAGAATTCATCACCCAAACAAGTAGCCAGTGGGAGGAATTAAACTTTCCAATAAAGTAGAGAACATTCAGCATAACCAAAGATGAGAATGACCTAAAATGTCAGTCATGGTAGGAGGAAGGAGGTCCTTGCTCTCTGTCACAGGAGATGAGTTTAAAAGTGAGACAGTGCACAGTGTCTTACACGTGGTGACCTTCAATAAATTACTATGGAAAGAAATGAAATGAGCAAGGAAAACAGATGGAGGGAGGACAGATGAATGCTCCTAAAATTTGCCTCGTCTGGAGTTTTTCGTCTTACTCCTGTTAATGAGCTTTAGTTACTGGGTTCTCCAGAGGGTCTTGATGTCAGTTACCTAGTAAACATTTTCTTAGCACAGATCCAGAAGTCAGGGATGGAAAAACTACAGTGGAACACTGTTCCTTACTCCCAGGCCCTAATGTCATACTCTTCAGCACCCTATGCATTCCTTCATAGCACTTCTAAATGTTGAATAATGGGATTCGTAGTTTAATAAGGGCAAAAATCAAGTGTGTTCTGCTAAATCTTGTCTTCTCAGGAGCTAACACAGTCACTGGATTTAAATGAATACATGATTTACTATTTTTAAGTGTCATTTTCTGGTCTCATCATAATGATAAAAGGATATTTTTTGCTGTTTTAAGTAAATAAAACAAGCACCACATGTCATTCTAAATGTATACCATATATGTATTCTATGGTAAAGTTAATTTCAAAAAAAAATCTGCCAGAGGTTTAAAATATATTAATCTGGTAGAAAACATGTATGAGGTTACATATTTTAGCCTGTAATTCTGAAGGTTAGTTTAGCCCAAACTCTTTATTTTGCAAAAGAATAAACTGGGCCTATCATGATGAAGTAGTTCTGGAGCAGTGTCTCTGTTCTGTCAGGTTATTAAATTGTCAGTATTCATTGCTTTCAGCATGCCTGCCTCAAAAATGTACTTGCTGTTTTTAACCTTCGTAGGCTTGGAAATAAAATAGCCAAGCTGTTTAGCAGGTATATAATTGGAATAAATTAACTCTGCGTGATGAAGGCCTAAGGGCAGCTACTGTGAGTCAAGTAAATAAATGTTAGTTCCTGGACATTTTGGCATTTATTTTGGCCTCTCAAACGTCTTTGTGACTTTCTTTCTAGCTCTTGGTGTCATTCAGGTAAATGAGACCTCCAGAAAAAGTCTGTTTATTACTGGAGTTAGTAGAAGAAATGACACCAAAACTCTAGAGCTTTGGTTTTCCATTAAATGTTCTCTTAAAAATGCAGCTCATGAAAAAACTAAGTGTGTACTTACTGAATTTCAGGAAATCACAACTTCATTAATTCCCAAAATGTGTATTTCTAAACAAGAACACATACTCAACAAAATATGTACATTCTAAACAGCAACATGGGATGTGTCCGGCCTATTTTATTCTCAAATCAGAAAAGAAATAATTAAACCTACAGGAGGATGTTAAGCATCATGCCAGACATTGTAGCATTCACTATTACCTGTGAATTCACAATGGCCGTGAGATGTGAGATGCAGATGAAAATGCTGCCTTACCTCCTTCCTCAAAGTTTGAGCCATAATCACCCGTAGGAGTGGACCATAAAACTGGTATTAGGGGCATTCACTATGTGTCTTCCTAATCCTCTGGAACCATCACCTCTCTGATTTTTACTAACCAGATTATGCTGCTGGTATTGATTCTTCTGACTAATGCCTCACTGTTACTAGACCTCCAATTTCAGTATAAAATATTCACTACTGCTTGAAAGGTAATATGTTAAATTGCTATCAGCCATTAACACATAGTGGTGAATGAATGTCTTTTCCTTTATTCTTTGCTGCAGCTAAGTGTATCTGAGGTTTAGAAACAAAGTGGTTTAAGTTTAAGAAAATAAAAAGACAGAGAGAGAGAAGGGAATAGGGAATTTTGGAGCCTGAGCCACAATAAGGTTAACTGAGGATGCTACAGTTGGTTTGTGGCCCCACAGGGTTCCAATGTAGGGTAAAACAAAGCAGAGTGGAGAAGGCAGCGGGAAGTTTGGGGGAAGGGAGAGGGGGCAGCAGAATGCTGAAATGGAGCAGAATAGAAGAAAGTGAAAAATAGAGAAATCAAAGGCTAAATAGAAACAATTTTGATAAGGCTGACCATATTTTAAAGAGATTACGGATTTCTGTGAAGGGATAATATCAAGAAATTATTTCTAGTGAGTTAAAACATTTAGTTAAATATTGCCTGCTTTACACATTCAGCACAAATGCTTATAATGAAACACTAATGCGTAAAGATTATTTATTTATGGTTCTCAAACAGAAATGGTATTGTATCAACTCCACTGGGTACGCTTTGTCCGGTTTGATTTTCTAATTAGCAATTCTTAGCATGATTAAATGCTAAATACACAGCTGTGTAAGGCTTCAGCTGGTAGTAACCAGTAGTGCCTAATACTGACTTTTTAAAGAGAATAACAAAAGTACTCAAATACTGGATATAAACCTTTTGAGGCCTTATTCCCTATTCAGCTGAAAGAAGTAATCAACATAAGCACTGATTGTATACAATATGTGAATAAAGCTTGTATCTATGTATTATTTGTCATTTCTGTTAAAAAGTTATGTGGACTAGATGGAAAATAAGCCTAGCTTAAATAATGTATTCAGTTGAAATCACATATATAACATATTACCATGATTTCCATTACACTGTAATTTTAAAAGACTAAAGTTATTGCTAAGCAAGTCTAGAGGGATAAACTATACCATCCGTATCAAAACATTATCAGAATCCCATATGTTCTGAAAAATGAGCTTTGTATTCATATGAAAAGTTGTATATAATCTAGTACATAAATAACTTCTCTTTTCATTTTTACATTATCTCTTCTTGTAACATCTAATGCTTCTAAAAATTGGAAACAATAGAGACTTTTCTGTCTTCATAACAGGAAACTGACTCAAATTACATATCAGAATAAATTTCTGCTCTTTAAATTTGTAAATATCTGGTAAACAAGCCTCATTTGAAGTTTTATTTACAAAGCAAGTTACTTAAAACTTAGCTGAAATAAATGGATCTTTTTTTATGAGGGGGAAAAGCATTTGAACTTTACCAAAATAAATTTGCAAAAGCTTGAAACATTTTTCTATAATTTCAGTTTTTTCCTTAAAATGTTTCTAAATAAATATTTTACAAAATCTTTTCCACAAATTCTCTATCACAAAAAGCTGAAAGGTATAATTTTTAAAAGGTAAGAAAATTATGTATATGGCTTGATGCATTTCAAAATTCTCTTTAAGATTAAACTTGAAGAAAAAAGGTCTTTCAATAAAAATGGTAATTCAATTATATTCTCGGGGGAAAAATATGTACTTTCTGTATTGTACAAAATCAAATAATACGGTGGCTTGAATTTTTTTTTTTTTTGAGACAGAGTCTCACTCTGTCACCCAGGCTGGAGTGCAGTGGCACAATCTCAGCTCACTGCAACCTCTGCCTCCGGGCTTCAAGTGATTCTCCTGCCTCAGCCTCCTGAGTAGCTGGTATTACAGGTGCATGCCACCATGCTCAGCTAATTTTTGTATTTTGAGTTGAGATGGGGTTTGATCATGATGGCTAGGCTTGTCTCGAACTCCTGACCTCAAGTGATGGTGGCCTGAATTTTTAATCATTGGTTTTTAAAAAACAAATATTACTTGTCTCAAGGCTATTTAAAATTATTGCTCATGGTTTACTAAAAAAAAAAAAAACAGTTTCACTAGTACACAAATTGGAAAATTGATCCTTTTCTATGCCTCTCGCTTGTCCATCCTCTGCAAGACTCCATCTTTATGAATTATCAGAGATCTGCCAACTGCACTAGAAGTGAGAACGATTTAAGAATGGAAGTCTGTATAAGGTCCAAAATTTTCTCTTTCACACCATCACTGAAGTGGAAGACACTTTAAAGACCGTCCAAGCCCTATCACTGACCCACTCACAATTTAGTGATAAAAAAAGGTAAAGTGATCTTGTCAAGGACTAGATATTCACCTGGTTCCCAGTGAGTACTCTGTCACCTCTACCAATGGTCTGATGCCAGAAATGTAAGTAGATTTGTTAAAGGAGAGTATAAGTTTAGTCATTTATTACTATATATCTACTTAGCAACAACTAAAATTGTCCAGTGACTCAGGACCACAGGTATACATACCCAACTAACTCATGGAAACATCCAATTCACCAACACCAATAAAGGATGGACCTATGATATCATTTTTTCTAGTTATCTTTTATCCTTTCCTAGTCATGACTTCTCAGAATTCTTGGAGACTCCTCTTCCTTCCTCCTCTTCCTTGGAGAGTCAATAAGCCACTGCATTTATTTCCATGGCTTTACTATAATCTCTTGGAAGGTAACTCCCATAACTGAATACCCAGCATTGACCTTTCCTATCAACTCCATGCTCACATGTTCAAACATCAATTTGACTTTTGAATCCCCTCATATACCCACAGGTTTCTCAAATTCAATATGCCCCCAATTAAACAATGTATTTTCCTAAAGAACTTCATCCCTTACTCTTTCGCATCAAGGAAATGCCATCCACCAGTTGCTCAAGCAAGAAAACTGGGTTTTTAGGACCGCCCATCACTCAACTTCACCCCATTCAATTCTACCTCCCAAATATACTTGGAATTATCCCACTTCTCACCATCTCTGCAGCCATCAATGCACCTCTGAGCTACTGCAACATTCACTCAATTGATCTTCCCTGTCTCCTCTCTTCCCCTTTTATTGTTTTTTTTCCACAAAGCAACCAGAGTGATTCTTTTTTTTTTCAGACAGAGTCTCACTATATCCTCCAGGCTAGAGTGCAGTGGCGCCATCTGGGCTCACTGCAACCTCTGCCTCCTGGCTTCAAGTGATTCTCCTGTCTCAGTCTCCCGAGTAGCTGGGATTACAGGAGCACACCACCATGCTTGGCTAACTTTTTTATTTTTAGTAGAGATGGGGTTTCACCATGTTGGTCAGGCTGGTCTCAAACTCCTGACCTCTTGATCTGCCCACTTTGGCTTCCCAAAGTGCTGGGAAGACAGGCGAAGCCACCACGCCTGGCCCAGAGTGATCCTTTCTAAAAGTAAATCCAATCATGTTAAAGCCCATCTAAAGCCTCAGAAGGAAATCCAAACCTTGGACAGTGAACAAGGCTTTGCATATCATCTCTGTTCATCTCTCTAAGGTCACCTCAGTTACTCTACCCTAGCTCCATGCCATCAGCTTCTCAGCCCCCACTGATCTTTCTCAGTTCTTCAAAATGTAAAGTCCTTCCCACTTTGGGATGGGTGTTGGTTGCCTGGAATACTCTCCTTCCATCAGCTGTCTCCACCTTCTCAGGAGGCATTACTCTGATCGCCTGAGAAGACTCCTCATTTTCTATCACTGCATTCTTTTGGCTTCTGTTACAGCAGTTTAGCTTTGGAAATATAAATCATATTAATTTGTTTACATCTTTATTATTTCCCCTATTAGACTAAAGCAACACAAACAAAAAAACTATGGATTGCACTTAACATTGCTAGCTCAGTGCCTGGCACATATTAGGTACCCAATAAATCTGCACTCAATGTATAACTAAATGGCCATCTATCCTTTTTAAGTGTGGCCATCTCTTTGTGGTTTGTAAAACCTTTTCAATGTTATACATGTGAAAAAGTTCTAAGAGGACTTTGTAGTTAAAAAAAAAAAGTCAAGTCGGTTTATCTGTTTCTCATCATGGCCTGAAAACGGTAGTCAAGGAATTTAGTTAGCCTCAAGGTTTTAACAATATTTATCAAGTCAATTAAGTTGCTTTTCACTGATAAAAAGTCTGGAAATTTATAGTGTAATAAAAGTTTTATTCCATTTTTGCAAAATAAATTAGGCAACTGTATTGGCTTTTGCAACTTCGGATTACATTAATTCAAAACATATGTATTGAAGCCCATACTGTGCAAGCACTGTAGTGCTAGGAATGAAAGTGGGTGGGACATAAAAGTTGACTGATCTGAGATCCCTCAGTATTGCTTCCTCCATTATTTGTTTCTGAAAGATTTACAATTCCTTAGAACCTAATGTTTTTCTTAAAGATCTGTGCAAATCAAATCTTTTTAAATGCTATCAGAAGACCTTTTCTCTAAATCTAATTCAGTATAAAATAATTCAATAGACATTTATTAAGTAGTTACTATATTCAATGAAGTATAGAACCAAGTCAGCTTACTTTGTAAAGTTTATTTTTACTCTATCACATATCCAGGGAAGAAAAAAGCAGAAGAAAATTAAGGGAAGTTAGTATCCACCATGTGGTCTTAAGTTTCCCCTCCTGCATACACCATAATTTTTCTGAAAATCCACCCTGTCAAAGGCCACCCATATGAAATACTATATGTAAATGACCACTTTTATAGGAACTTCTTTGAAGTTTTAGGACAAAGGAAGACATGCTTGTCTGTCTCTTTTTCTCTCTCCTATCTAACAGCAGTTTCATCTCTCACAGCTCTTTCTAGAATAGATGCTCTGTTAACCAACTAATTAACTCTCTATGTTTATATTAATCAGAATTCTTGAATCTTCTCCTCAAAGTGGTTCCTACAAACAGCAATAAATGCTGCTTTACCAAAATATACCCGAAGGCCAAAAGCAAATGGTGAAGATGAATTAAAACAGGGAGAAGAGTTGAAAGTTATTAGTTCTGAGGCCCTTACCTATTACTGACATGGCTGTACATGGCCATTCTATTTAGATCTATATCTTAAAGCAAGAATTGATCATTCAACAGCATCATCTTAGTTTCACAAAATGGAACTGTAAGGTAATGAGCTGTTCAAATCTACAATGTAATCCAGGGCTTTTTTAGTTATTGAAATCTAGATACATACCCATTTGTTTGGGTGCAATTTACACTGAAAATAACTTTCTAAAACAGAGAAAATCTTTAATTACCAGAAAAAAGATTCTCATACAAAATACATTATGCAATGCTATTAAAATTTATGGATCACATGGATTGTATGAGTTTAAATTAATGGTTCTCAAATAGTGGCTGGTCCTCTGACCAACAGTATCAGCATTACCAGGTAACATGGTACAAATTATTAGACCCACCCCAGATCTACTAAGTGGCCTACAATCATGTGCTGACAAGAATTTCATGGAATTCTGATCTAAACAATACTGAAAGAGAATACAATACTGAAGGAGAATACAAGGGATACAATGGAACATTACTTTTCTTTTATTGTTGTTTTTGTTGAGATGGAGTTTCACTCTGTCGCCCAGGCTGGAGTGCAGTGGCACGATCTCAGCTCACTGTGACCTCTGCCTCATGGGTTCAAGCGATTCTCCTGTTTCAGCCTCCAGAGTAGCTGGCACTATAGGCATGCACCACAACAACGCCCTGCTAATTTTTTTGTATTTTTAGTAGAGATGGGGTTTCATCATATTGGCCAGGCTGGTCTAGAACTCCTGACCTCAGGTAATCCGCCTGCCTCAGCCTCCCAAAGTGCTGGGATTACAGGTGTGAGCCACCGAGCCCTGCTGGGATATTAGTTTTAATGACAAAAACCACAATTACTTTTGCACCAACCTAATAAATAATATAGGAAGAAGTCAGTATAAATATTGGGGTTGGTTGCTGAGTCTGAACCTTAGAAGAAATTACTAAGGCTTTTTTGGCATTTCTAGGTTACTGAGTCTAGTTCTTCAGGGTCTGAGTGTGGAGGAGATTCAGTACAATGCTGGGCTAGAAGGAGGGCAATCATGTATTTGCCTAGAGTTCTCCCCTAAACTCCCTCAAAAATGAGAATCACAGAGTCAGGAGAATGGATAGGTGTGGAGCCAGCAGAAGAGGGGCTGGAGTCCCAGTTCCTCCACTGAAAGGCCTGAAAAATCACAGTGTCCCAGAGGTTAAAGAAGCCAGCATTCTGATGAAGCTACTCCCTTAATGCTTCTTTCTACCCTAGAGAAGATATATCTATCAATTTCTGTTCATTTCTTAAGAAACTCCAGGTGATCTAAGAACCACATATCTCACACAATTGTCATCGTCCTTCTACTTCAGTAAGAAAAATAATGGAAGAAAGAAAAAAATGATCCCCAAGATGGAAACAGACGTACCAGTGTCAATTGCCCGAATGAAGAGAGGTGAAACCATAGATGCTCCACATCCCTCCTATATCTCTATCCACTCTCCTGAGAACCATTCTTCTCCTCGGCATGTGGAAAATAAGAAGTGATCAGTGATTCCATACTCTTGGCTCACTGTAAGTTACAAGGGTTATTACAGCAATAATAAGAGTAATAGAGTAATAACTGCCACCACCAGGTATTGTCATGGCTCTCATATACCAAAAGTCCTCTGAAGTAAGTACTGACATGCTATCCTCATTTTAATTAGGCTGATTCCTTTATCCAAAAGAGTCATATGAAGGTAAGACTAAAAGTCAGGGCCATTTGACTAAAAAAGCCCCTGTTTTTCCACTTTGGTATTTTGTACAACAAGGAACATACCTGGAGAGGTGAAATACAGTTTTTTCATATACAAAGCCAGAAAATAGGTAGTTTGTCTTCAGTGCCACTGATTTGTCACAAGTTCATGCTTACACCACAAAATCTGAGCTCAGAAATAGATCTGACAAACCCTTTGGCAGTAGCAATTTAAATTTCATAAATAGACCTGTTTGGCTTGGAATAAGAGTATTTGTGAAGAATATCATCCCCCAAAACTAGTGTCAACAGTAATTTAATTGAGAAAATTGTCATTTCTAAAAATTATCAGTTTAAAATATTTCCCTTAAAAATATTGCCAGTGTTTGACTTAATACCTAAATGAACAATTCTCTAGGGCTTATTAAAGCTTAAAAACTTAACAATGTGTGCTGGGGTTAAAATCATGTCAGATCTTGCAATATCAATTCAAAACAAGTTTGTTTGATTCTGTTCATATATTGGATCTCCTATCATATCAGGAAATCCTTGTAAGCCCATAATGCTTATAGAAGCAGATGACAAGCTATTAAAAACTACAATGTTGCTTAGAAAATTTCTGTATCAGTGAACTGAACAGTTAAGTCATTGACAGTTTCAATAGTGCTTGATTTACTTACTTCCTGGATAGATTTCTTTAACAAGAAATTTGGTTTCTTACTACAAATTTGGTTTCTTACTACAAAATAATAAGAAAATACATGATTAACCTATAAAGCGTCTGCAAAAACATTTTACATTAATGAATTCCCTTAGAGAATTTATTTTTTCTGCCAAACTATCAATTAACAGTTCATTAAATATTAAACTTTTATTGAGTGCCAACCACTTTTCAGGCATTCAGGCTATAGAATATCAACCTTTTGAGGTACTCACATTCTGGTTAAGAGAGCCATCCAACAAACAAACAAACAAACAAACAAACAAACAAACAGTAGTTAAAGTACTATCATTTCTGAACTCAGAATTAGTAACTGGAATGAAATTATTAGTCTCTTATAAACATTGTCATCCTCAATTTTCTGACCCCCACATAGCTAACAACATAGCATAGTACTACTATATAGATGAAGCTTTACATCTCCAGCTTTAAATTTCATAAGACAACAAATTGCATATGTAATTATCAATAAAATGGCCTTAATTTTCCACATCTGCTGCAACCCTAGACCAAGTCTTTTACCCCCAAGGACCCTGGTCCCATATCCAAGCCTAGAGACTTCTTTCATTAATGGTGAAATCAGCTTTCAATCACCATATGTAATAGGAAGTAATGGCTTCTATGTTAATCAAGGTATAGAAAGCCACTATTTTGTTTCTTCATTTCATTTTTCTTCTCATAAACTCACCTGCTCACAGTGGCTAATCTAATAACTCTGTTGCTCAATCTCTCATTGTCCCCAAGATCATTCTCTGAGGGAGTCCAGCAAATAACAAAATGACAAACAGTGAATATCTCCTGGTCTAGTCCTTGGTCCCATGTGCTTTCTTATCTCTGTTTATCTGTTATCTCTCGCCAAGACTATGCTTCCTTAAATAAAAATGTCTCCACAACTGGTGAACCTAAGATGCCCTAATACTCCTAATGTGGAAATATAGCATCTCTGAAGAGCACCAAATGAGTGCCATGCTGCCTCAAATCATCTTTCAAGACAGCAATAGCTGGCCTGACTTTCAATACTGTCCCTGTTTATATGCATATTAGGAAGAGAGAAAAGACTATTTTCGTTCACAATTGGGTAATGGTATGGTTATCTTCTTTTCTCACCATCAGTAACATTAGTTATTCTAATTCATTAAAATAACTTAGTACCAGCTGGGGCAGTGGCTCATGCCTGTAATCCCAGCACTTTGAGAAGCCAAGATGGCCTGATCACTTGAGGTCAGGAGTTTGAGACCATCCTGGCCAACATACCGAAACCCTGTCTCTACTGAAAATATAAAAATTAACTAGGTGTGGTGACACACACCTGTAATTCCAGCTACTTGGGAGGGTGAGGCAGGAGAATTGCTTGAACCCAAGAGGCAGAGGCTGCAGTGAGCCAAGATCACGCCACTGCACTTCAGCCTGGGTGACAGAGCAAGACTCCATCTCAAAAAAAAAAAAAAAAAACAAAAAAACTCAACAACTTAGCATGGATTTTGGGGTTGCTTAATGGCTGGGACAGTATACAGACACAAATTTAGAACAAACAGATGATAGTTATAATATTAACATTGTTGCACTAACTGAATCACCTATTTTTGGCAACTATTTCTATTTGATACAGTTCATTAAATATTAAAGTTTTATTGAGTACCAACCATTTTTCAGGCACTCAGGTTATATAGTATCAACCTTTTGAGGTACTCACATTCTAGTTAAGAGAGCCATGTAAAACAAACAAACAAACAACAACAAAAACAGTACACCAACAACAAACAGTAGTTAAAGTGCTATTAGGTGCTATAAGAGTTCAGGGCTGTAGAAGTTGAAAAGTGGCAGAGGGCAACTGCCTGGCAGCCTAGGCCATTTCAGCCAATGGGAAATCATCTAAAAAGTATCACTTGAAACATTTACTGTTTAATAACTATTAGATTCCCTGAGTAAATATGTACTATTCTTTGGTGGATTATCTGCTAATAAAATTAATAAAAATTAAAATCACTTTCCAATTAGATGTCATTATTTCATTCACATTTAATATTTAAAGGATCTATTTGGCCAGGCACGGTGGCTCACACCTGTAATCCCAGCACTCTGGGAGGCCGAGACACGAAGATCACAAGGTCAGGAGATCGAGACCATCCTGGCTAACACGGTGAAACCCCATCTCTACTAAAAATATGAAAAATTAGCTGGGTATGGTAGCACTTGCCTGTAGTCCCAGCTACCTGGGAGGCTGAGGCAGAAGAATCACTTGAACCTGGGAGGCAGAGGTTGTAGTGAGCCGAGATCATGCCACTGCACTCCAGCCTGGGCGACAGAGAAAGAGATTCCATCTCAAAAAAAAAAAAAAGAAAAAAAAAAAGAATCTATTCGAATAGGGGCCTGTCTACAGACCTCCTTCTTGATCAAAGGATTTTTATTTTTTTATCTTTATCCATGTTCTCTACTAGCCTGCAATGATAGAGTAGGTAAACCACTATATGAATGTGATCCAACTCAGAATGTGATTCAACTCAGAATTCTTCCCCTTAGTCCACATCGTTTAAAGACTCCTATTAGAGGCAGCCAGGTAGTAGATGATAAGTTGTCTTTCCAGGCACATTTCTGACATGCATTTTAAAATGATTTCTACTATCAAGGCACACAATTTCTTCACTCTACACTGACACAACATTTTGTAATCAAAAGCATTTGAATTTAGGCTGATTTAGTTTATCAAATCTCTAAAGCATAAATAAGAGTCCATATGGTTTCATTTGACTTGAGTATTAAGCCCTGACAATCTTTGAGAGATATAAAATAAATAAGATTCAAAAAACTGCTGTCTCTGCATGGTTTTATCCACAATTATAAGTAAGTAAATGACTAAAATTAGTGACAAGAGATGCAATCACCTTGAAAAAACACCTAATAAACAGAAAAACAACCCACATTACACCTGACTTTGCCACAGACTATCTGTGTGGCTTTTGATGAAGTCTTTGTATCTAATATGTGAGAAATGGATGGACTATTCCCTATCTCTATTCTACCTACTTTAAAGGAAAGAATAAACAAAATGAATGGAGCCGAACTATATGCTCTCTACAGGATTTCTTTAGGATCAAACATTGTGAAAGCTTATTTAAAATGTCCTTTATAAATTTTCTCTACCCTTTCATCCCAGGTTGTGAAATTCAGTCCCACTGTCCAATCATTTACAGACATCTGGAAAACCTAATCTATGCCCAGTGTAAGATACCAGGGCAATTAACAATTAAGCTGCTATATGTGAATCATGTGTTCTATGCAGCTACTTTCTGGGCCCTCCTGTGTTACTGTCACAACAATGCCCTGTAAATAATACAGGCATTTGAGAAACTCATTAACTTTTAGAATGAAAAGGTACAGTTTATTATCTCAAATAAATCTACTAGAAAAATCTCACTGGGAACACGTGTTCATAAGCATATAAAACAACATCAGAATAAGGAATACCTGAAAGAGTACTGCACATCATTCTTCAAAATACTCCCTGCTCAAAAACTATAAATAACATTCTGTAATGAAAACAGCCCTTCACAATGATAATCTAACAGACTTCCAATAATAATAATATACTTATCTATGTCCACATACTATATATAACACATGCACACATGCCATGTCTGTGCATGCAACCAAACTAATTGGCACAAAGCAAACTTTGTAAATAAAAAACACATTTCAAAAGAACCACTACAAATAGCACAGAGGAAAAAGAAGAACTCCACAAAGAAAGTCAAGCCAGTGTCAAATGAGAAATTATGGCAAATTAAAGGATATTTTGAGTAATACCTTATGTCAAGTACCAAAAACCACTAAAAAGATGTTTTTCATGTAAAACAAAATAGTGACACTAGTAAGGACATCTGTGTGCAGAGGAATCCAAGAGAGAAAAAAATGCTTGGATGGTAGAAAAAAAATTCTCACATGCTATGCATCTTTTTGAAAGGTAGAGTATTGAAAATAAAACAAAGTATTTTCCTACACTTATACTGTGTCATTCAAGTTGCTGCAACTCAAGACAAATATACAGCAGGAACTGGAAGGAATGAAAAGGCAATCAGGACAGGACTTTTTTTTTTTTTTTTTTTTTTTTTTTTAGACAGGGTCTCACTCTGACGCCTAGGCTGGAGTGTAGTGGTGTGATCTCAGCTCACTGCAGCCTTGACCTCCTGAACTCAAGTGATCCTCCCACCTCAGCCTCCTGAGTAGCTGGGACTATAGACATGCATCACCATACCTGGCTAATTTTTATTTATTTATTTATTTTTATTTATTTATTTTTTTTATTTTTTTTGAGACGGAGTCTTGCTCTGTCCCCCAGGCTGGAGTGCAGTGGCGCGGTCTTGGCTCACTGCAAGCTCCACCTCCCGGGTTCACGCCATTCTCCTGCCTCAGCCTCCCGAGTAGCTGGGACCACAGGCGCCCGCCAACACACCCGGCTAATTTTTTGTATTTTTAGTAGAGACAGGGTTTCACCGTGTTAGCCAGGATGGTCTCGATCTCCTGACCTCGTGATCCGCCCGCCTCGGCCTCCCAAAGTGCTGGGATTACAGGCTTGAGCCACCGCGCCCGGCATAGGTTTCACTATGTTGTCCAGACTGGTCTCGAACTCCTGGACTCAAGTGATCCTCCTGCCTTGGCCTCCCAAAGTGCTGGGATTACAGGCATGGGCCACCGTGTCTGGCTCCTTTTCATCATATGCTTCTTCTTCAATCAAGTGACCGAAGAAGAGAGACATCACCCAGATGAAAACCAAAGGGAGCTGGCAGAAGGGGAGTGTTCTAGCTGGGAAAAGATGATGGCCTAGAGAGAACAAGCATGATTTGTGTAACATTTTAAACGTCTCAAAGGCAAAGACACACCTTGATTACCAAATCTTTTAGAAGCTGCTTCTAAAATCTGATTTTAGCTACCTTTAGGAAGGTGACTCTGCCAGAGAAGATTTGAGGATTCAAAATGAGCTTGGATAAATTCATGAATGGCTAAGATAAGCTGAGATTAATCCCTATCCTTTACAGTTGACGTCAGAGAGAACAAGTGTGCCCTCATAGCCTCCAGTGGCTGTATATATTTGAAATGCTGTGGGTGTACAGGCCATTTCTATGTTTCCATGTTACATGAAATATATCAATATATTATTTATTAAATATAACTCTAATGGCCATACTAGAAAAGCCTACAGGTCGTATATTTCTAATCACCTTATTGCCTCATGACAAAATTCAGCCATGTGATTGTCCTCATCTATATGAGAAAATCTGGATTTACTCTTCATCAAAGCCCTGACAGAATTTTTAATATGTAGTACCAGAGCTAGAAATCAACAATTTAGCAAAATTGTTTTGAGTGGCTATTTCCAGAGGTAGGATTAAAAGTAATTTGAATAGAGAAAGTCTCACAACAAGCCCTACACTTCCTAGTAAATGGGATCTGATGTTGAGGTTAAATTGGGAGATTCAATCTGAGGTTAGAAAACTCACTACAATAGGTATGTGTATGCCTTCTGCTAATGTGGGTTACCTAATAAAAAACAAGGATGGTGAACAGAATATCAAGGGATTTACTGTTGGCTCAACCAGTAAAAAGAATTTAAATTTGACATAGAGAACAGAGTTTCTTAAAGTGCCATTGATTCCATCATTGAAATGAAATTGCAATAGAGCATGCTTTCCTTAAAACCATTACATTTACTTACTAGCTTAAATTAACCGACTCCCTACTTTGATGGAAGTTACCACCTCACTTTCATTATTGGACATAAACTAGTGGTAATAACCTCCCAGAGAAGAACCTCTGTTCACTGACCCGAAGCTAAACATACATACCTGTAATTGTGCTATTTGGGGTAGAACAGAGGGGATTCTGTGTGTAATTAAAGATAAAATCACTTATACTCATTAAAACTAACCATTTAACTATATTCTCCTCACATACTATAACTATTACTTAATCAGAAAACTACTTCCCAGCCAGTCTATTGACCATATGGCATAGTGGTCTTTTCAGTATTATAGAAATGCTCATTCAAAGCAGGAATGTTTCCCAGGGAAGTGGTGGACCCACATGAAGGGACTTTGGAGGCCCCATGTCCTAATCATCTTTTAGGGTACAGTATATATACAATATATATAAATAACAAATCGTATCTCTTCCAAAAATCAAAATTGACTTTTACATTAAAAAAGAATTACCAAGGAATTCAGCAAACCTTACTTCTGGTAGTGGGCTGGCCGGTTTGGTTAGGATTCCTCCTACATAAACAACATTAGGCAGAGTGGGTCTTGGGAATTCCAGTGCTACGTCAGTACACAGCATCCACAGGCTGGACCCATGAACCAAATCATACATGGACTTCTCTGGCAGCAGGTTGTACTTCTGCATTATCCTTTCGTATTTGGGAAGAACCAGAAAGCTGACCCCTAATCTGGAAATGAGGTAAACACCGGTATTTTTCATCCTTTGCAGCAAGTTCATGTGGTCTGTGAGGAGTGAGTTAAACTCTGGGACATATGCTAATGGAGCAGGAGCACCCACTTCAGCAGGATACCAAAGGCCAGTTGAAAATACAGCATATTTAACCCCTAAAAGATGAGCTATCACAAATCCACACATATCATTAGGGTCCACCAGCAGCAGGTCAAACTTTTCTTTCTTCAGACCCTGGATCAGGGCATGGTTGCCAACCATCATGTCACAGTTCTTAGTATAGTGATCCAGTATGTCAAACAGTTCGATTGCTGTCAATCTCCCAGAGAAAATATTCCGCATCTTGGACTGTAGGAAAGCATCTGAGGTGGTACTGTTAAAGATCCCTGGGTAGCGCTGGAGGCTGTAATGATTAGATGGGGCGATGTCTCTGCCTTCAGAGAGGAGGAACACTGTATGGTGGCCTCTCTCATGCAAGGCTGAGGCTAGTGTCTTGAAAATGTACATATGGCTTTCGAACATAATTGGCGGCACGATGATGATTTTGGCAGCCTTCGCTATCCCAACAGCACTCCAAAGGAGCATGAAATATGGAGTGTAAGACTTCATAGCTGTAACAACAACCAGAAAACAACTTAAAACAAAATACAATGCTCACCATTCAAAACAAGCAATCACAAAGCATTTTTCCCCAAAAATATCTGATCTAATACTTTGTCTAAAAAAAAAATCACTATTAAAAATTATCCTGATATTTGTTCTAATTACCTCTTTATTTTTGAAAGATTAATTATGTTTAAGTATAGAATTGAAAGCAAAGCTGACATAAGCTGAAATATATTAAAAATGGCTGTTTGGGAAGAAAATTGAATTAGTAAACTATTTTCAAATATTTGAAATAACATTTTGATAAGGTTGAATGACATATAATATATCTTTTTGGAAGAATATCTATGAAATATCTATGGAACATCTGTTCATCTTCTAATCGAATGTCAATGTTAATCCCAGGAAGAAGAGCTGACCTTTTTAATTTCCAGGTATATCAGCATGCGTCTCTTATTTAAATCATTTTAATTCAATGGTTACATTTGCAGTTATAATCAAAGCATACCAAAGAAAGATGGTTTTAGAAAATAATTATTTTGAATGGTAGTTTGGTAATTCTGCAGAAAAGACTCTTTTCCAGAGGAAAAATGATCTTTAACATATATTTTCCCTTTACCTAAATACCATAATTGTCCTAGCAATCTATATTTATGTAATCTATGTCAATTTGCTGATGCATTTCAGGGCATTATGTAAAAGAGAAAATTTTTTTTATTATACTTTAAGTTTTAGGGTACATGTGCACAATGTGCAGGTTTGTTACATATGTATACATGTGCCATGTTGGTGTGCTGCACCCATTAACTCGTCATTTAGCATTAGGTATATCTCCTAATGCTATCCCTCCCCCCTCCCCCCACCCCACAACAGTCCCCAGAGTGTGATGTTCCCCTTCCTGTGTCCATGAGTTCTCATTGTTCAACTCCTACCCATGAGTGAGAACACGTGGTGTTTGGTTTTTTGTCCTTGCGATAGTCTGCTGAGAATGATGGTTTCCAGTTCCATCCATATCCCTACGAAGGACATGAACTCATCATTTTCTATGGCTGCACAGTATTCCATGGTGTATATATGCCACATTTTCTTAATCTAGTCTATCATTGTTGGACATTTAGATTGGTTCCAAGTCCTTGCTATTGTGAACAGTGCTGCTATAAACATACATGTGCATGTGTCTTTATAGCAGCAAGATTTATAAACCTTTGGGTATATACCCAGTAATGGGATGGCTGGGTCAAATGGTATTTCTAGCTCTACATCCCTGAGGAATCGCCACACTGACTTCCACAATGGTTGAACTAGTTTACAGTCCCACCAACAGTGTAAAAGTGTTCCTATTTCTCCACATCCTCTCCAGCACCTGTTGTTTCCTGACTTTTCATGTTAACAGATACGTGTAATAAAGTTGTCTTTTATTGTTTTTAGAGATAAATATACTATACGTGGGGATCATATAGTGTGCAAATACACCCACTAACCTATTCAATATAATGAATTCTTAGACTCTAAATTAGACCACCAAATAGAAAAAAAGATCTAAACAATTGCTCATGCAAACTGGACACATTTCAAAAATCTCAAAATAGATTTATACACACATCACCAACACACATATAACCAAATTGATACCTATTTTTACTCCTTAGAATACATTAACCCTCCTATTTGTATCAATTCCCAACATCTAAATGCGGTTTTAACAACTATACCTTCTCAACATTCAAACACTGCAAGCAATGTAAAGAAATCAATATCAGGCAACTAATAGATTCTTCCAATAACAAGACTGAACTCTAAAATACATATATTTCCAGATGCTTTTTTCCTCTCCTACTCTAAAGAAAGTTTCAAACTATTTGAAAGTTGAAATTATACCACTAAGAATAAGTAAAAGTAATGTACATTACAAACATATAATATAAATGTCACATTATTGTAAGGGCTTTAAAAATAATTAACTTTGGAGAAGATACTGATTCTATAGTAAAGTTGACTCTATAATTACAAGATCAGTGAAGAAAGAAAATTAAGGAGCTGATCTTAGAAAAACCTTCCAAATGTTTATTCTACTGTACTGCCTCACCTATGTGTCTCTCCAATGTTGCCTTCTCACAAATCTGAAGAAGGAAAAAATGAGAGATTTTACAAGGAAATATTATGAACTCCAGGGATAAGACTAATGCCAAAAGAGGTAGGTATTCCAGCAGCTACTGCTCACTGCTGTCACTTCTTGCATATTCGAGAGGTGAGTACTTGATGATGGAACAATGGTAGAAAACTGCTCTCCCCACTGGTTTCTGGATCTAGCTGAGCAGACCATAGGTACACTCTGTTCAGCTAGAGTTAAAACTAGTTTATCTATCATAAATAACTTAAAACAAAAATGATCATAGAGAACAAATCCTTTCACTGTGCTTTTGTTTAATTCTTCCTTTTCAATTTTAATATTTTATTTCAGTAATTACTACAAAGTAAAAAGAAATCACATAAGTTTTAATGAACTGCTTATATTTTAGAATAGCACTGTCAAGATATAATTATCTTATATTTTAATATAATTATGTTATTATAATAGCCTATATTATTTATATTAAAGAAACCTGAAAAATACTCAATAGAAAGAAAACAAACTAAGCAATACAAATAAAATATGCAGACATATAAAATGCACCATAAACAAATATAATGACGAATGATAGAAATACAACTTGCAACATACATAATAGATATTTAACTTCCCTAAGTATTCTCCTGACTTCATTTAGTGCAGGAGAGGATTATTACCATCTGCAAATCTCGAAGTTATGTCAAATTCTCAACAACTGGGGACTGGTTAAATAGACTGTCATTCATTCACATAATGCAGCCACTAAAATAATCTTATAAAAAGAATATGGCATAAGATATTCAAGATTTAATGTTGACTGAAAATTAGGATACTAAACATTATAAATACCATGTTGCACTTTGCAAAATATATACATGTGTACACATATGGGAATGGTACTTGCCAAAATAGTATTGTTTTTCTCTGGATAGTGTGAATTATAAGGGTTTTAACTTTTTCCTTTTATATATTCACAAAGGAATCCACAGTGGGCATGTGTTACTCTTATTGAAATAAAAATAAATATTATTTTAAAGTAACATATGATGAAAAATACCTCATTCACAATAACAATAAAGTGTACAATATACGTTTTACACTACCAACATAGAATATTTGTTGGCTATAACATGGCCAGACTTCCCCTGAAGATATATACACAGGAATATTTTCTAAATGTATAGAAATACTTTTGTTTTCACAAAAGAAAATATTCTAAAAGTTAATCCTTCCCATGTTATAAATAGATTGATACATTTCTTCCAAATCCCACTGGATGATTTGTTGTGTTTTGTTCGAAATTTAATCAAAATTATACCTATGTTCATTGGAAAAATATAAAAAGACAGAATACATTTTTGAAAAATAAATAGTAATGATTTGGGATATCCATATAAATCTTAAAACATATTTTAAAATCCAGTAATTAAAAACTGGAATTAGCCCAAGAATTCTACATGAAATCAATGGATCAGTGTAGGAAGCCTATTGGAATTCCCTGAATAAATATAAGCATAATAGATGACAAAGGAAGTACCACAAATAGATGAGGAAAGAACAACTTATTCAATAGTGTTAAAAATTTGCTTTATATTTGAAAAATAAAATCACTATATTTTTTACCTTAAACCTTCCTTAAAGTAAACTGAATAGCATAGTGTTACAAGTTTTTTAGATAAATCCATTAAAAATATTTAGCTTTAAAGGATTATCTGGAAAGAGAAAAAAATAAGCATAAAGCAAAGAAAACAATCGCTTTTACAAATATTAGATATAATTGTATAATCATTAATATTTTTGGAATGTTTAGAACATCTGGAGCAAGCAGAGGTTTCCAGTTTAAAATGGCAGATTAAAGCAAGTGTTTCCATTCCTTTTCTCCCGAAGCTCCATTGGAAATTTGAGTGAAGAATATAAAAGCAAATAAATACACATGAGTTCTGAGAAGTGGTATGAGGCACTGACAGAGCTATAGTGGAATGACTGAACAAATGAACAAATTAGACTTGTCTCTTATAAAACCGGCAAGGATGTTATTTTTAGTAATAATGCTCAACTCTTGCAAAGGCACAGTGTAGTCTTAAGAAGTTGGTGAAAATGTAAACTGGTGTAAATGTTCTGAAATACAACTGGCATATTATTTTATAACACTACAGAAATACCAATACTTATGTACAAAAATGTCCATTGCATTCATAGCCAACAGCAAACAGCCAGAAACCACTATAAAGCCAACAGTAGATTAATTTAATTACAGTATATTTTTATGATGGAAAATTACAGAACTATCAAAAATAATGTTTGAAAATAATTTTAATATCAGAAAATACTTGTAACATAACACTAAGATCAGAAATAAAATTGTGTATATGATATATACATACATGTATATATAAAGTGATTATAATGATAATGAAGTAAAGATGAAACTGATGACAGTTTTAAGGTTATGGACTTGAACAATTTTCTTTCCTTTTCTTATATTTTTCAGGATTTTCAAAGATTTCTACCAAAAGTAGGTAATTCTTATAACAGCTATCAGCTGGCACATCCCTGGAGCTGGAGCCTTACTCTCATCCTCCCTTTGGAGTTAAGCATCTTAAAACATCAGTCTCTATTTGCTGGTCTCCACTTACTCCCCAAATGTTTACAGTCAACCTTTGAATCCACCACAGTTCTAACCAAATTCTTACTGTTAAGGGCACTAACGCTTCCCAATATTCACACAAATGCCCACTTTCCACTTATCTATTTGGACTTCCCTTTAACAGTAGCCACTAGTGATTCTCTCTTCCTCTAAATTCTCTCTTGGCTTCTGGGATACTACTGCTACTTGACTACAAGATTCTGGCAGTGGAGTAATATGCTGCCAGAATATGGAAGAAAATCCAAAATTCAAAGAATGTACAAAAATTTGAAGACTCTACACAAACTGCATTATCAGTCTACCCTTTTTTCTTCCTATTAAAAATTATTTCTATGCTTGCTTTCAAGACAGGAAGCCAAAAGCATTTTAATAGGTGTGTCTACCACTCACCACAGGGAAGGCATTTAACATTTCAGTGTGAATTAATTTGGGCAAAACAGTAAGAATATCAGGATATTGGGGTGGTACTGTACTTAAATGTTGCACATCCAAAACGTTCATCTGTAAAAGTGATTTCTCCAAGGCCAAAGGAAGGGTTTGTTTGTTTTGTTTGAGACGGAATCTTGCTCTGTCACTCAGGCTAGAGTGCAATGGCATGATCTCAGCTCACTACAACCTTCACCTCCCGGGTTCGAGCAATTCTCCTGCCTCAGCCTCCAGAGTAGCTGGGATTACAGCCACACACCACCACGCCCAACTAATTTTTGTATTTTTTTTTAGTAGAGACAGGGTTTCACCATGTTGGCCGAACTGGTCTCGAACTACTGACCTTGTGATCTGCCCACCTCAGCCTACCAAAGTGCTGGGATTATAGGCATGAGCAGCCCAAAGGAAGGGTTTTAAACACTTAGAGCTCCAGAAAACAAGTTAGATTAGCCATAATGCTTCTGTGCCTAGGTATCAATGGTTCATATATGCTGAAATTTGATACAGGAATACCCCAATATACTACTGAAATATTTTAAAGATGAAAATAGAATTTTATAAATCCCTTGTATTTCCCATTTTTCCAAAGAGACTAAAGCTAAAATACCAGAGTTTAATACCATACATGGGAGCCAAGATGGCCAAACAGGAACAGCTCCAGCCTACAGCTCCCAGCATGACTGACGCAGAAGACGGGTGATTTCTGCATTTCCAACTGAGGTACCAGGTTCATCTCACTGGGGAGTGTTGGACAGTGGGTGCAGAACAGTGGGCACAATGCACCGAGCATGAGCCGAAGCAGGGTGAGGCCTTGCCTCACCTGGGAAACACAAGGGGTCAGGGAATTACCTTTCCTAGTCAAAGAAAGGGGTGACAGAAGGCACTTGGAAAATCGGGTCACTCCCACCCTAACACTGTGCTTTTCCAATGATCTTAGCAAATGGCACACCAGGAGATTATATCCCCCACCGGCTCAGAGGGTCCTACGCTCACGGAGCCTCGCTCATTGCTAGCCCAGCAGTCTGACATCAAACTGCAAGGTGGCCAAGAGGCCAGAGGAGGGGTGCCCGCCATTGCCGAGGCTTGAGTAGGTAAACAAAGTGGCCGGGAAGCTCGAACTGCGTGGAGCCCACTGCAGCTCAAGGAGGCCTGCCTGCCTCTGTGCCTCTGTAGACTCCACCTCTGGGGGCAGGGCATAGCCAAACAAAAGGTAGCAGAAACCTCTGCAGACTTAAATGTCCCTGTCTGACAGCTTTGAAGAGAGCACATAGCTGGAAATCTGAGAACGGACAGACTGCCTCCTCAAGTGGGTCCCTGACCCCCGACTAGCCTAACTGGGAGGGACCCCCCCAGTAGGGGCAGACTGACACCTCACACGGCCAGGTACTCCTCTGAGACAAAAATTCCAGAAGAACAATCAGGCAGCAACATTTGCTGTTCACCAATATCCGCTGTTCTGCAGCCTCTGCTACTGATAACCAGGCAAACAGGGTCTGGAGTGGACCTCCAGCAAACTCCAACAGACCTGCAGCTGAGGGTCCTGACTATTAGAAGGAAAACTATCAAACAGAAAGGACAACCACACCAAAACCCGTCTGTACATCACCATCATCAAAGACCAAAGGTAGATAAAACAACAAAGATGGGGAAAAAACAGAGCAGAAAAACTGGAAATTCTAAAAATCAGAGCGCCTCTCCTCCTCCAAAGGAATGCAGCTCCTCACCAGCAACAGAACAAAGCTGGATGAAGAATGACTTTGACGAGTTGAGAAAAGAAGGCTTCAGATGATCAAACTACTCCGAGCTAAAGGAGGAAGTTCAAACCCATGGCAAAGAAGTTAAAAACCTTGAAAAAAAATTAGACTAACTAGAATAACCAATGCAGAGAAGTCCTTCAATGACCTGATGGAGCTGAAAACCACGGCACAAGAACTATGTGACGAATGCACAAGCCTCAGTAGCCAATTCGATCAACTGGAAGAAAGGGTATCAGTGATGGAAGATCAAATGAATGAAATGAAGCCAGAAGAGAAGTTTAGAGAAAAAAGAATAAAAAGAGATGAACAAAGCCTCCAAGAAATATGGGACTATGTGAAAGGACCAAAGCTACGTCTGATTGATGTATCTGAAAGTGACGGGGAGAATGGAACCAAACTGGAAAACACTCTGCAGGATATTATCCAGGAGAACTTCCCCAATCTAGCAAGGCAGGCCAACATTCAGATTCAGGAAATACAGAGAACGCCACAAAGATACTCCTCGAGAAGAGCAACTCCAAGACACATAATTGTCAGATTCACCAAAATTGAAATGAAGGAAAAAATGTTAAGGGCAGCCAGAGAGAAAGGTTGGGTTACCCACAAAGGGAAGCCCATCAGACTAACAGCTGATCTCTCGGCAGAAACTCTACATGACAGAAGAGAGTGGGGGCCGATATTCAACATTCTTAAAGAAAAGAATTTTCAACCCAGAATTTCATATCCAGCCAAACTAAGCTTCATAAGTGAAGGAGAAATAAAATCCTTTACAGACAAGCAAATGCTGAGAGATTTTGTCACCACCAGGCCTGCCCTAAAAGAGCTCCTGAAGGAAGCACTAAACATGGAAAGGAACAACCGGTACCAGCCACTGCAAAAACATGGCAAATTATAAAGACCATCAAGGCTAGGAAGAAACTGCATCAACTAATGAGCAAAATAACCAGCTAACATCATAATGACAGGATCAAATTCACACATAACAATATTAACTTTAAATGTAAATGGGCTAAATGCTCCAATTAAAAGACACAGACTGGCAAATTGGATAAAGAGTCAAGAACCATCAGTCTGCTGTATTCAGGAAACACATCTCATGCGCAGAGACACACATAGGCTCAAAATAAAGGGATAGAGGAAGATCTACCAAGCAAATAGAAAACAAAAATAGGCAGGGGTTGCAATCCTAGTCTCTGATAAAACAGACTTTAAACCAAAAAGATCAAAGGAGACAAAGAAGGCCATTACATAATGGTAAAGGGATCAATTAAACAAGAAGAGCTAACTATCCTAAATATATATGCACCCAATACAGGAGCACCCAGATTCACAAAGCAAGTCCTTAGAGACCTACAAAGAGACTTAGACTCCCACACAAGAATAATGGGAGACTTTAACACCTCACTGTCAACATTAGACAGATCAACAAGACAGAAAGTTAACAAGGATATCCAGGAAATGAACTCAGCTCTGCACCAAGCGGACCTAATAGACACCTACAGAACTCTCCACCCCAAATCAACAGAATATACATTCTTTTCAGCACCACACCACACCTATTCCAAAATTGACCACATAGTTGGAAGTAAAGCTCTCCTCAGCAAATGTAAAAGAACAGAAATTATAACAAACTGTCTCTCAGACCACAGTGCAATCAAACTAGAACTCAGGATTAAGAAACTCACTCAAAACCATTCAACTACATGGAAACTGAACAACCTGCTCCTGAATGACTACTGGGTACATAACAAAATGAAGGCTGAAATAAAGATGTTCTTTGAAACCAATGAGAACAAAGACACAACATACCAGAATCTTTGGGACACATTCAAAGCAGTGTGTAGAGGGAAATTTATAGCACTAAATGCCCACAAGAGAAAGCAGGAAAGATCCAAAATTGACACCCTAACATTACAAAATTAAAAGAACTAGAGAAGCAAGAGCAAACACATTCAAAAGCTAGCAGAAGGCAAGCAATAACTAAGATCAGAGCAGAACTGAAGGAAATAGAGACACAAAAAACCTTTCAAAAAAAATCAATGAATCCAGGAGCTGGTTTTTTGAAAAGATCAACAAAATTGATAGACTGCTAGCAAAACTAATAAAGAAGAAAAGAGAGAATCAAATACACGCAATAAAAAATGATAAAGGGGATATCACCACCGATCCCACAGAAATACAAACTACCATCAGAGAATACTATAAACACCTCTATGCAAATAAACTAGAAAATCTAGAAGAAGTGGATAAATTCCTTGACAAATACACCCTCCCAAGACTAAACCAGGAAGAAGTTGAATCTCTGAATAGACCAATAACAGGCTCTGAAATTGAGGCAATACTTAATAGCTTACCAACCAAAAGAAATCCAGGACCAGATAGATTCACAGCTGAATTCTACCAGAGGTACAAGGAGGAACTGGTACCATTCCTTCTGAAACTATTCCAATCAATAGAAAAAGAGGGAATCCACCCTAAATCATTTCATGAGGCCAGCATCATCCTGATACCAAAGCCTGGCAGAGACACAACCAAAAAACAGAATTTCAGACCAATATACTTGATGAACATCGATGCAAAAATCCTCAATAGAATACTGGCAAACCAAATCCAGCAGCACATCCAAAAGCTTATCCACCATGATCGAGTGCGCTTCATCCCTGGGATGCAAGGCTGGTTCAACATATGCAAATCAATAAATGTAATCCAGCATATAAACAGAGCCAACGACAAAAACCACATGATTATCTCAATAGATGCAGAAAAGGCCTTTGACAAAATTCAACAACCCTTCATGCTAAAAACACTCAATAAATTAGGTAATGATGGGACATATCTCAAAACAATAAGAGCTATCTATGACAAACCCACAGCCAATATCATACTGAATGGGCAAAAACTGGAAGCATTCCCTTTGAAAACTGGCACAAGACAGGGATGCCCTCTCTTACCACTTCTATTCAACATAGTGTTGGAAGTGCTGGCCAGGGCAATCAGGCAGGAGAAGGAAATAAATGGCATTCAATTAGGAAAAGAGGAAGTCAAATTGTCCCTGTTTGCAGATGACATGATTATATTTCTAGAAAACCCCACCCTCTCAGCCCAAAATCTCCTTAAGCTGATAGGCAATTTCAGCAAAGTCTCAGGATACAAAATCAATGTGCAAAAATCACAAGCATTCTTATACACCAGTAACAAACACAGAGACAAATTGTGAGTGGACTCCCATTCACAATTGCTTCAAAGAGAATAAAATACCTAGGAATCTAACTTACAAGGGACGTGAAGGACCTCTTCAGGGAGAACTACAAACCACTGCTCAATGAAATAAAAGAGGATACAAACAAATGGAACAACATTCCATGCTCATGGGTAGGAAGAAACAATAACGTGAAAATAGCCATACTGCCCAAGGTAATTTATGGATTCAATGCCATCCCCATAAAGCTACCAATGACTTTATTCACAGAATTGGAAAAAACTACGGTAAAGGTCATATGGAACCAAAAAAGAGCCCACATTGCCAAGTCTATCCTAAGCCAAAAGAACAAAGCTGGAGGCATCATGCTATCTGACTTCAAACTATACTACAAGGCTACAGTAACCAAAACAGCATGGTACTGGTACCAAAACAGAGATATAGCTCAATGGAACAGAACAGAGCCCTCAAAAATAATGCCACATATCTACAACTATCTGATCTTTGACAAACCTGACAAAAACAAGCAATGGGGAAAGGATTCCCTATTTAATAAATGGTGCTGGGAAAACTGGCTAGCCATATGTAGAAAGCTGAAACTGGATTCCTTCCTCACACCTTATACGAAAATTAATTCAAGATGGATTAAAGACTTACATGTTAGACCTCAAACCATAAAAACCCTAGAAGAAAACCTTGGCAATACCATTCAGGACATAGGCATGGGCAAGGACTTCATGTCTAAAACATCAAAAGCAATGGCAACAAAAGCCAAAATTGACAAATGGGATCTAATTAAACTAAAGAGCTTCTACACAGCAAAAGAAACTACCATCAGAGTGAACAGGCACCCTACAAAATGGGAGAAAATTTCACAACCTACTCATCTGACAAATGGCTAACATCCATAATCTACAATGAGCTCAAACAAATTTACAAGAAAAAAACAAACAACCCCATCAAAAAGTGGGTGAAGAATATGAACAGACACTTCTCAAAAGAAGACATTTATGCAGCCAAAAGACACATGAAAAAATGCTCATCATCACTGGCTATCAGAGAAATGCAAATCAAAACCACAATGAGATACCATCTCACACCAGTTAGAATGGCCATCATTAAAAAGTCAGGAAACAACAGGTGCTGGAGAGGATGTGGAGAAATAGGAACACTTTTACACTACTGGTGTAAAAGTAAACTAGTTCAACCATTGTGGAAATCAGTGTGGTGATTCCTCAGGGATCTAGAACTAGAAATACCATTTGACCCAGCCATCCCATTACTGGGTATATACCCAAAGGATTATAAAACACGCTGCTATAAAGACACATGCACATGTATGTTTACTGCAGCACTATTCACAATAGCAAAGACTTGGAACCAACCCAAATGGCCAACAATGATAGACTGGATTAAGAAAATGTGGCATATACACACCATGGAATACTATGCAGCCATAAAAAAGGATGAGTTCATGTCCTTTGTAGGGACATGGATGAAACTGGAAACCATCATTCTCAGCAAACTATCGCAAGGACAAAAAACCAAACACCACATGTTCTCACTCATAGGTGGGAATTGAACGATGAGAACACATGAACACAGGAAGGGGAACATCACACACCGGGGACTGTTGTGGCGTGGGGGGAAGGGGGAGGGATAGCATTATGAGATATACCTAATGTTAAATCATGAGTTAATGGGTGCAGCACACCAACATGGCACATGTATACATATGTAACAAACCTGCACGTTGTGCACATGTACCCTAAAACTTAAAGTCTAATAAAAAAAGATGAATGCTTATAAAAAAAAATACCATACGTGACTTCCAGTTACATTACTTTTTTTTTTTTAAATATGTTAACTCTCTTTATTTTGTATTTTTATTTTTAACTCAAGTTCAGGGGTATAAGTGCAGGTTTGTTACATAGGTAAACTTGTGTCACGGGGGTTTGTTGTACAGATTATTTCATCACCCAGGTATTAAGCCTACTACTCAATTATTTTTCCTGACCCTCTCCCTCCTCCCATCCTCCACCCTTGTTATTTAAAAAAAATTGGGGAATCACCTTTTACTACCACTTGAAAGAATCATTCCTCTCATTTCTCCAATTCAAGAGCTACTCATTGTTAGTAACTCCGAACTGGAAAGCATTCATGTGGATGAACCATTGAACCATATAAAAAAAATGACAAGCACATAAACTACATGAAATAAGTTGATTTTTGAGAGTCTATCATCTCAGAGGCTCAGCAATTCATTATTTTAAACAAGAATTAATCAAAGTATCTTTGCATTAAGGGAAAAACAAAATAAGGGCTTATGGAAAATATAAAATCATGTCTGTATATGGTGAATCATATTTGGAAAAATGAAGGGGATGATTTAGTTTAAAGCAGATTATGTAATCTGAACAGCTGAGGTTCTCAGTACTTTTAAGTTTCCCTGGCATTTAGTATTATGTGGACTGCAATAATGTGAGCAAATACACCAATCAATTGCCACCAGAAACTTTGTACTATATAGAATATTGTAAGAGAAACTTCATCTCTCTTCAAAGCACCCCCTACATGTAAGCCTTGGAAAATGCCATCCAGCAAAATAAAAAATAAATAAATATAAATTCAGTAAAATAAATATTGATTATCTTTACTGGTGCTTTTAAATAAATATAAATTTTATTTTAAAAAATCTATTTTTCTGCCTTTCCCTAGTATGACTTAAGCTCCATAAAGGTAGGGATTTTAGTTAAACTTGGTAATTGCTTTATTCTCATTGCCTAACTATGTAGTAAGCACTCAACATTTATTTACTGAGTAAATGACTGCAATTATTACTTTGAAACAGGACATATAGATGAATCACATGCATCTACACTACCAGCCCCACTTTTTTCTTTAATTTTAAATAAATGAACCTTCTAATTATATGAATTGTCTTACTTTTGAACAAAATTCTGAATCAAAAGCTGTTTCCTGAGGCACTGAAGTTATTTACACAACTCAACTACAGAGAAAATTCCTGGGCTAATGTGTACTACAGGTGGAAGAAGAAAGTAGCAAGTAAAAGTACTGATTTCATTAGAGCTTTTCCTTGAATCTGGGGTCTTTCATTTTACACATTCACAGTAGTGTTATAAATGACCAAGATAATTGCCATTACCTTCAGTAATAACAAGAATTATGAAAGGAAACTAGAACTTAGATGCCAGGCATAGGCACATGAGAGACAGTTGTGGCCTTTGTTCTTTCTTCCAGTAATAGTATCCCCCACTACTTCAGTTTGGCTTATAGCCAAAAACACGAAAGACAATTTTTCTCTACCTCTCTAATAGCTGGTTTTAGTCACATAAATAAGTTGTACTCAGTGAGAGTGAAACGGAAGCAGAATTGCTATGTGCAATTTCTAATGTATGCCCTTGGAGTTTCACTTTTCACCTTCCTGCCAGCTGGAATGAGACATGGTAATTATTAACATCCTAGACCATACAGACAGAATTATAAACCAGAAAAGGTGTAACAACAAAGACACTTGGGTCCTGAGATTGTGAAACCATAACACCAGCCCTGCCTGCTTATGCCCAAATTATTGTGTGTGAAGCAACTAAGCTACCTTTTCTAAGTCACTGAAGCCCTAGGGGGACTCAGGATCCTGGTTTGCCTAGAACTGGGAGGGGCGGGGAGGGGGGGGAAGTTTCCCAGGATGTGGGACTTTCAGTGCTAAAACTAGGAAAGTCTTGGGCACACGGGGACGAGCTGGTCACCCTATAACTTTGACTTAACATACAAGTGTCAATAAACAGCAGCTGTTTTTAATTGCTACATGCCTTCCCCCTGCATTACCAGCTTTCTAAACATTATCTCATTTCATATTGAGATCACATGAAGGCAAGAAAGTGGCTCCCACTTTACAGATAATAAGACTGAGAGGATAAAAACTTGACAAAGATCTAGTATCTAGTAACTTAATGTACTCGTATCCCACCATGTGAAGAGAGAAAGAAAAGAAAGCTTAAAAAAAATTGTTAACTGTGGACAAACTGGGAAAAACTAAGCTTTATATCTACTTGGTTGTTAAATAGCCCTTGTTTTAAATATGTATCTTTCATCTGTAAGCAATTCTTGGTAATCAAGTTATTTATGATGGCTATTAGCAAGTAAACTACTAAAAGCAAAGAATCCCCTAAAATCACTAGAATGGGAACATACTGATTTGAGGTAGGAGAAGAAATAATTCAGAAAATTGAGGCCACCTGTTGTTGGTTAAAACTGCCACCTGCCCAAAAAAAAAAAAAAAAAAAAAAAAGTCTGGCACCTTTAAGAGTACAATCTGGGTGAAAACCTTACACAGAGAGAACTCAGTTTGGCTGTCAGCAGTTAATAAATACAGGTAACTCTAGATTTTCAAAATCCTCCACATTACTAAATTAATGTTTTTCATTCCATCAGAAAAATTATATTTATTTGTATAGAAGCCCACAGCTTAACTGCAGAAATAAAACTGAAAAATGCTGAATGCAAAGGAAGAAGGAATTTCGTTCCATTTCACAAACTTAACGAAATAAATTAATCCAAAGTTCCCTGTCAGAAGTTTTTGGTCAAAATTTCTAACACAATCACTTTTGTTTTTAAAATATTGCTTTGCCTGATAACAAACTCATTTAAAAGAGCATAAAGAAAAATACTGTGTTACTATTCCATTCCTTAAACTAGTATGTCATCTTATGAAAAATAAGATTAATAGAAATCTCTACGAGTATTACAGAGGCAGACCTTTCTTTACACACATGAAATACGAAAGGAAGAGACCATTAGAAATACCACTCAAAAAATTCAGTTTTGCACCTGGAACATTCATAAGTGCCAAGAGGAATACAAAAGAACCTCTTCTTGAAGGAGAGGTTATAAAGAAAGTTGTTGTTACTGTTGTACCACTCCAAGCTAGTTGCACTTACCACTTCTTCAACACAAGTATCTGCAGTTATCTCTTTTCAGACATCTACAGTACAGGTGGTGAAGCTGTAATGAGAAACTCAACCCTATTCGCTTATCAGTGATAGCTGGCTTAGGCCCACCTGGGGAGTTTCTCTGCAAACATTAAGCAGGAAGGTAAGATAAAAACAAAAATATAGTGAGAAAATAAAAATAAGATAATACGAATATCAACAGACTGCACTCAGTACCTTGTATATAGTATGTATCCAATTAATGCCTGATGATGGTGATTAAATTTAACTATTTAAAACACAAAGATACAATCACCTAATGAAGTTGTTTTCAAATTCTGGCGTCCAGAAGAATCACCTCAAGTACTTACTGAAAATACAGGTTCCAAAGTCACCTCAGCAAATAAGCTGTTATGGAGTCTAGGGAGAAACCCAAGAATCTGCATATTTAGTAAGCAGCTGGGGATATTTATGCAATTCTCCCACTGGATTGACAGATAGGGATCTAGCACTCGCTACTTATGTGCAATAAGAGAAATACAGGTAATACAATGAAGGTAATGTGGATCCAACTATCAAGACCTGAATTAAAGCTCAATTATCTTGGGAATTTAGAAAAACATAATGCACATAGCCCCAGATTCCCAGGAACTCAGAATAAACAATTCCAAACAACTTTCTGTTTAAATTTCTGTATACAAAGTACCAGCAGTCTCTCAGAAGCACATAAATATTTTTAGTACTTAATTAGTAAACAGAAATAGTAGTTCCTTTCATTTTCATTTTGTTTAATAGTCAACTTCCCCATTATTACTTAATTAAATTCTAAACTAATTTGAAGTAGTGTGTTAGAAAAGTATTATCAAGATCAATTTAGACAGATAATTAAAATAATTGTTAATGTATATATAAAATGTTGAGGTTTTTTGGACATGTATGGTACTTGGTAGCCTAAGATAGTCATCTTTTCAGTTAGCTCACAGTTCAAGTAGTTTAAATTATAAAGATATCATTTTAAGTGACATATAATGAAACAAAAAATAAAATGATTGCAGCATGCATCTATGGATCCCCAAATCAGTAGCCTTTGTAATTTAGGCCAAGTCATTTAATTTATGTCCCTAATTTTCTTCACCTATCAAGCGGGGCTATGAAATTTGATAATTTAAAATATCCCTTACTAATCTAAAACTTACTGGGAAAAAAAGGGTTTAAGAATAGGTTTAATGAGATTGATATCTTTGGTTCATAAAAAGTAGTTAAGATCAAACCAATGAATTCTAAGAAACAAAACGAAAAGAAAAAGAATTTACCTTGATTTTAAATTTTAAGTTATAGAGGATCATTAATGTGAAGACACATTTTATAGGGACACTATTAAAATATAAATTGTGGCTCAGCAGAGGGCCCCATCATACTTATTTATGAAACAAGCTCTCTAGTAATTTGGGACTACTGGTGCTTGGAGTGCATTTTGAGTAAGCAAGGATTTACAGCAAAATCAGGAGGCTGAATAAAGAGTAATAAAATGATCAATAACATGATTAAGCAAATCAACAATACCAATAACATATTGGAAAAGAAAATATTTTTAAATTAAACATAGATGAAAGGACAATTTGCTTAAAATAATAAAAGAACCTAATAGATCTAATGTGCAATTTTTTTAATGGACCTATATGTGGTAGATGGGCCAATCTTTGAACATATGGCTATAGTCCAACCGCACATAATAATCACCTGGGAAGCTTTGGAAAAATAGAGATGCCTGAAAACCTGCCATCTACAACACAGTTCAATCAAATCAGAATTTCTGGGGATGAGGCCTAGGACTAAGGGTTTTTGGCTTTTTTAAATCCTCCTCCCCTTTATTCCCTGTGATTAAAAATTAAGAAAATCTAGGCTACACTTATACAATGTCATAGCAAAGTATACCAAAATAAACAACTAATTCAACCCTGTTTTTTTAATAAACTGAGAAATGTGTGGGTTTATCTGAACTAAGAATATTTGTTGATGCCTCAATAACCAATTAGTAAGTAAAATAAGATACGAGTTTAGGTTATAAAACTAACCTGGAAAGCATTTTAAAATCTAAACTGAATTTTTCTTTTGTCCTTAAGATGATCAGAATCTTTTCATTATGCGAGAAAAGTGAATTGACGAGATATCTGGTATCATAGAAAAGTGGGTCTCAAACTTCAGCAGGCGTCACAATCACCTGGAGGTCTTGTTAAAACACACACTGTGGGGCCTGCCCTCATGGTTTCTGATTTTACAGTCCTGGGATGAGCCCAAGAATTTCCATTTCTAACAAGTTACCAGGTAACACTGATGCTTCTGTTCCAGAAACCAAATTTAGACAATAAGGATAAAAGTTTGTAATTTTTAAAAAATGCAATTTTCCTTTTTAATAAAGAAAACAGTGGTATTAAAACTTTCGTCTTGATCACATACCTCATTTTAAAAATATATATGTATACATATTTATATATATGTAAATATGTGTCTTCCAAGTATCTATGATTATACAGGTAAGAATCTATGTCTTCCAAGTATCTATAATATATGTCTTCCAAGTATCTATAATATATGTCTTCCAAGTATCTATGATTATACAGGTAAGAATGTACAGTTTTGTGTCGTCTAATATCTTATTTTTTATTTATTTTTTTAAATTATTATTATACTTTAAGTTTTAGGGTACATGTGCAC
This sequence comes from Symphalangus syndactylus, assembly GCF_028878055.3. NCBI lineage: Eukaryota > Metazoa > Chordata > Mammalia > Primates > Hylobatidae > Symphalangus > Symphalangus syndactylus. The sequence goes on from NC_072426.2 coordinate 59,357,514, forward strand.
AATGGGCAGGTTTGTTACATATGTATCCATGTGCCATGTTGGTGTGAGGCACCCATTAACTCGTCATTTAGCATTAGGTATATCTCCTAATGCTGTCCCTCCCCCCTCTCCCCACCCCACAACAGTCCCCAGAGTCTGATGTTCCCCTTCCCGTGTCCATGTGTTCTCACTGTTCAATTCCCACCTATGATGAGAACGTGCGGTGTTAGGTTTTTTTTGTCCTTGCGACAGTCTGCTGAGAATGATGGTTTCCAGTTTCATCCATGTCCCTACAAAGGACATGAACTCATCCTTTTTTTATGACTGCATAGTATTCCATGGTGTATATGTGCCACATTTTCTTAATCCCTTCTATCGTTGTTGGACATTTGGGTTGGTTCCAAGTCTTTGCTATTGTGAATAGTGCCGCAATAAACATACGTGTGCATGTGTCTTTATAGCAGCATGATTTATAGTCCTTTGGGTATATACCCAGTAATGGGATGGCTGGGTCAAATGGTATTTCTAGTTCTAGATCCCTGAGGAATCGCCACACTGACTTCCACAATGGTTGAACTAGTTTACAGTCCCACCAACAGTGTAAAAGTGTTCCTATTTCTCCACATCCTCTCCAGCACCTGTTGTTTCCTGACTTTTTAGTGATGGCCATTCTAACTGGTGTGAGATGGTATCTCATTGTGGTTTTGATTTGCATTTCTCTGACGGCCAGTGATGATGAGCATTTTTTCATGTGTCTTTTGGCTGCATAAATGTCTTCTTTTGAGAAGTGTCTGTTCATATTCTTCACCCACTTTTTGATGGGGTTGTTTGTTTTTTTCTTGTAAATTTGTTTGAGCTCATTGTAGATTATGGATGTTAGCCATTTGTCAGATGAGTAGGTTGTGAAATTTTCTACCATTTTGTAGGGTGCCTGTTCACTCTGATGGTAGTTTCTTTTGCTGTGTAGAAGCTCTTTAGTTTAATTAGATCCCATTTGTCAATTTTGGCTTTTGTTGCCATTGCTTTTGATGTTTTAGACATGAAGTCCTTGCCCATGCCTATGTCATGAATGGTATTGCCAAGGTTTTCTTCTAGGGTTTTTATGGTTTGAGGTCTAACATGTAAGTCTTTAATCCATCTTGAATTAATTTTCGTATAAGGTGTAAGGAAGGAATCCAGTTTCAGCTTTCTACATATGGCTAGCCAGTTTTCCCAGCACCATTTATTAAATAGGGAATCCTTTCCCCATTGCTTGTTTTTGTCAGGTTTGTCAAAGATCAGATAGCTGTAGATATGTGGTATTATTTCTGAGGGCTCTGTTCTGTTCCATTGCTCTATGTCTCTGTTTTGGTACCAGTACCATGCTATTTTGGTACCAGTACCATGCTGTTTTGGTTACTGTAGCCTTGTAGTATAGTTTGAAGTCAGGTAGCGTGATGCCTGAGCTTTGTTCTTTTGGCTTAGGATTGACTTGGTGATGTGGGCTCTTTTTTGGTTCCATATGAACTTTAGTTTTTTCCAATTCTGTGAAGAAAGTCATTGGTAGCTTGATGGGGATGGCATTGAATCTATAAATTACCTTAGGCAGTATGGCCATTTTCACAATACTGATTCTTCCAACCCATGAGCACGGAATGTTCTTCCATTTGTTTGTATCCTCTTTTATTTCATTGAGCAGTGGTTTGTAGTTCTCCTTGAAGAGGTCCTTCATGTCCCTTGTAAGTTAGATTCCTAGGTATTTTATTCTCTTTGAAGCAATTGTGAATGGGAGTTCACTCATGATTTGGCTCTCTGTTTGTCTGTTATTGGTGTACAAGAATGCTTGTGATTTTTGTACATTGATTTTGTATCCTGAGACTTTGCTGAAGTTGCTTATCAGCTTGAGGAGATTTTGGGCTGAGACAATGGGGTTTTCTAGATATACAATTATGTCATCTGCAAACACGGACAGTTTGACTTCCTCTTTTCCTAAATGAATACCATTTATTTCCTTCTCCTGCCTGATTGCCCTGGCCAGAACTTCCAACACTATGTTGAATAGGAGTGGTGAGAGAGGGCATCCCTGTGTTGTGCCAGTTTTCAAAGGGAATGCTTCCAGTTTTTGCCCATTCAGTATGATATTGGCTGTGGGTTTGCAACAGATAGCTCTTATTATTTTGAGATACGTCCCATAAATACCTAATTTATTGAGAGTTTTTAGCATGAAGGGTTGTTGAATTTTGTCAAAGGCCTTTTCTGCATCTATTGAGATAATCATGTGGTTTTTGTCTTTGGTTCTGTTTATATGCTGGATTACATTTATTGATTTGCGTATGTTGAACCAGCCTTGCATCCCAGGGATGAAGCCCACTTGATCATGGTGGATAAGCTTTTGGATGTGCTGCTGGATTCGGTTTGCCAGTATTTTATTGAGGATTTTTGCATCAATGTTCATCAAGGATATTAATCTGAAATTCTCTTTTTTGGTTGTGTCTCTGCCAGGCTTTGGTATCAGGACGATGCTGGCCTCATAAAATGTGTTAGGGAGGATTCCCTCTTTTTCTATTGATTGGAATAGTTTCAGAAGGAATGGTACCAGTTCCTCCTTGTACCTCTGGTAGAATTCAGCTGTGAACCCATCAGGTCCTGGACTCTTTTTGGTTGGTAAGCTATTGATTATTGCCACTATTTCAGAGCCTGTTATTGGTCTATTCAGAGATTCAATTTCTTCCTGGTTTAGTCTTGGGAGGGTGTATTTGTCGAGGAATTTATCCATTTCTTCTAGATTTTCTAGTTTATTTGCGTAGAGGTGTTTGTAGTATTCTCTGATGGTAGATTGTATTTCTGTGGGATCGGTGGTGATATCCCCTTTTTCATTTTTTATTGCGTGTATTTGATTCTTCTCTCTTTTCTTCTTTATTAGTTTTGCTAGCAGTCTATCAATTTTGTTGATCTTTTCAAAAAACCAGCTCCTGGATTCATTGATTTTTTGAAAGGCATTTTGTGTCTCTATTTCTTTCAGTTCTGCTCTGATCTTAGTTATTTCTTGCCTTCTGCTAGCTTTTGAATGTGTTTGCTCTTGCTTTTCTAGTTCTTTTAATTGTGATGTTAGGGTGTCAATTTTGGATCTTTCCTGCTTTCTCTTGTGGGCATTAAGTGCTATAAATTTCCCTCCACACACTGCTTTGAATGTGTCCCAGAGATTCTGGTATGTTGTGTCTTTGTTCTCGTTGGTTTCAAAGAACATCTTTATTTCTGCCTTCATTTTGTTATGTACCCACTAGTCATTCAGGAACAGGTTGTTCAGTTTCCATGTAGTTGAGTGGTTTTGAGTGAGTTTCTTAATCCTGAGTTCTAGTTTGATTGCACTGTGGTCTGAGAGACAGTTTGTTATAATTTCTGTTCTTTCATATTTGCTGAGGAGAGCTTTACTTCCAACTATGTGGTCAATTTTGGAATAGGTGTGGTGTGGTGCTGAAAAGAATGTATATTCTGTTGATTTGGGGTGGAGAGTTCTGTAGGTGTCTATTAGGTCCGCTTGGTGCAGAACTGAGTTCAGTTCCTGGGTAACCTTGTTAACTTTCTGTCTTGTTGATCTGTCTAATGTTGACAGTGGGGTGTTAAAATCTCCCATTATTATTGTGTGGGAGTCTAAGTCTCTTTGTAGATCACTCAGGACTTGCTTTATGAATCTGGGTGCTCCTGTATTGGGTGCATATATATTTAGGATAGTTAGCTCTTCTTGTTTAATTGATCCCTTTACCATTATGTAATGGCCATCTTTGTCTCTTTTGATCTTTGTTGGTTTAAAGTCTATTTTATCAGAGACTAGGATTGCAACCCCTGCCTTTTTTTGTTTTCCATTTGCTTGATAGATCTTCCTCCATCCCTTTATTTTGAGTCTATGTGTGTCTCTGCACATGAGATGGGTTTCCTGAATACAGCACACTGATGGGTCTTGTCTCCTTATCCAATTTGCCAGTCTGTGTCTTTTAATTGGAGCATTTAGCCTATTTACATTTAAAGTTAATATTGTTTTGTGTGAATTTGATCCTGTCATTATGATGTTAGCTGGTTATTTTGCTCATTAGTTGATGCAGTTTCTTCCTAGCCTCGATGGTCTTTACAATTTGCCATGTTTTTGCAGTGGCTGGTACCGGTTGTTCCTTTCCATGTTTAGTGCTTCCTTCAGGAGCTCTTTTAGGGCAGGCCTGGTGGTGACAAAATCACTCAGCATTTGCTTGTCTGTAAAGGATCTTATTTCTCCTTCACTTATGAAGCTTAGTTTGGCTGGATATGAAATTCTGGGTTGAAAATTCTTTTCTTTAAGAATGTTGAATATCAGCCCCCACTCTCTTCTGTCATGTAGAGTTTCTGCCGAGAGATCAGCTGTTAGTCTGATGGGCTTCCCTTTGTGGGTAACCCGACCTTTCTCTTTGGCTGCCCTTAACATTTTTTCCTTCATTTCAATTTTGGTGAATCTGACAATTATGTGTCTTGGAGTTGCTCTTCTTGAGGAGTATCTTTGTGGCGTTCTCTGTATTTCCTGAATCTGAATGTTGGCCTGCCTTGCTAGATTGGGGAAGTTCTGCTGGATAATATCTTGCAGAGTGTTTTCCAACTTGGTTCCATTCTCCCCGTCACTTTCAGGTACACCAATCAAACGTAGGTTTGGTCTTTTCACATAGTCCCATATTTCTTGGAGGCTTTGTTTGTTTCTTTTTATTGTTTTTTCTCTAAACTTCTCTTCTCGCTTCATTTTGTTCATCTTCCATCACCGATACCCTTTCTTCCAGTTGATCGCATCAGCTACTGAGGCTTCTGCAGTCTTCACGTAGTTCTCGAAACTTGGCTTTCAGCTCCATCAGCTCCTTGAAGCACTTCTCTGCATTGGTTATTTTAGTTAAACATTTGTCTAATTTTTTTCAAAGTTTTTAACTTCTTTGCCATTGGTTTGAATTTCCTCCTGTAGCTCGGAGTAGTTTGATCGTCTGAAGCCTTCTTCTCTCAACTCGTCAAAGTCGTTCTCCGTCCAGCTTTGTTCCGCTGCTGGTGAGGAACTACGTTCCTTTGGAGGAGCAGAGGCGCTCGGCTTTTTAGAGTTTCCAGTTTTTCTGCTCTGTTTTCTCCCCATCTTTGTAGTTTTTTCTACTTTTGGTCTTTGATGATGGTGATGTACGGATAGGTTTCTGGTGTGGGTGTCCTTTCTGTTTGTTAGTTTTCCTTCTAACAGACAGGACCCTCAGCTGCAGGTCTGTTGGAGTTTGCTAGAGGTCCACTCCAGACCCTGTTTGGCTGGGTGTCAGCAGCGGTGGCTGCAGAACAGCAGATTTTTGTGAACCGCAAATTCAGCTGTCTGATCGTTCCTCTGGAAGTTTTGTCTCAGAGGAGAATCCGGCCGAGTGAAGTGTCAGTCTGTCCCTACTGGGGGGTGCCTCCCAGTTAGGCTGCTCGGGAGTCAGGGTCCCACTTTAGGAGGCAGTCTGCCCGTTCTCAGATCTCCAGCTGCATGCTAGGAGAACCACTACTCTCTTCAAAGCTCAGATGGAAATGCAGAAATCACCCATCTTCTGCGTCGCTCACGCTGGGAGCTGTAGACCGGAGCTGTTCCTATTCGGCCATCTTGGCTCCACCTCCTGTCTTCTAATATCTATGTGTGTGTATATATATATATATATGGATATATATGGCTATTTTATTACATATATATCTAATAATTAGATATTATGTATATCTATCTAATATCTATGTGTGTGTGTGTATATATATTTATATATATGGATATATATGGCTATCTTATCCTACAGAATGAGATGTGGGTTTCTATTTCTGCAATTCCCCAAGACTAGCCTGGTACAGTTATCTCCACGCATCTGCATCATGTGATAAACATTCAGCAAACAATATGGAAATTATTTGTTTTGATTCTGATCCCATCTTTACACAAGTGAGAAAAGTTTCATAAATCATACAACTGAGGTTATCTGAGGCTTTACAGTCTAACATGTATACATTTTATTTTTAAAAAATACAAAACAGCAATTGACATTTTAAAATGTTTTGTTAGGACTCTTCATAATTCTCTTTTACTGGGATTTTAATTAGTAGAATACAGCAAGTGAATCTGGAGAATATCCACATCAAATTTTCATCTTCTTCTGCAATGAAACATATTCACATGTAGGAGAAACAGCTTTTCAATACAACATTACTAGAGATTCTTAAGGCTACAGTAATGTTGTAGAATCACAAAAGCTCATGGGATTATTTCCCCCACTAATTAAGATATCCTTTCTTTACTATCACTAGTTTAAATGTATTTTTAACATTTACATTAAGAGTCACAAAATAAATTTTCATGTAATGTCTCAAACATGTTTTCAGGACAAAACTGGCCAAACATAAACAAGCAAATCAGAACAAGAAACAAAACTCTAGGTATTTTCCTATTCAATTCCTTGAAGGTCTTCACAGGTGAACAAATAACAAACTTCCCTATTTTATAAAATTCTATCATCATCACTAGGACAAGGTTGTATTAGATAGGTTGAGTATTAGATAAAAAACAGCAGTTATCTTAATCCCCAGACGTGGAAAAATTTTGATAGTTTCTGCAGAAAATCAGAATGAATTTCTTTGATGTTCCTTTACTAGCAGGTAAGAATGTACAATTTTGTGTCTTTTAAGTTTCTATGATTATAACAGATATTCACCACAATGAGGCAAGTCCAGAGAAAGTCTCTTGTATATCATTGCCATTGTCTTGTGAAAATAAGATAAATATATTTAAACATTGACACAATATGTTTATGCCAAAATGATACCAAAATTTTAAAAACCATATATTTTCATTAAATAAATGAGTCGCAATTTAAAAACTAAAGATAGGTGATTTCAAACCCCTCATTTGTAGAGAAAGGGGCAAAGTCTCTATGGGGTGGTTGTCTTTGCATTACACAGCTAGTTCAGTTATTCGCTGGCAGAGTCGGAACTAGCATTCAGGTTTCCTAGGCCCTAATCCAGCATCTTCTATCTGTACCATATAAACACCCTCCAAAGTTGTCACTGCCATATGTCAGATAATAGTTTGACTTTTTATTGAATTCTGTGATACATGAATCAAAATAGCAGTCTTTGTAAAGCCTTGGTCATGACTTTATTAAACTTTTATACTGTAAAGCCTTAGATACTTAGACTATGAAAAAATTACAATACATTTTGGCTCTAAGACAGAAGATTTCTAGCATATATTAGGTTACTTATTAAATGAATGACTGAATTAATTCTAAATGTTACAAATACTCACTGTACAGGCCACCAGGAAATCAACATGTCTGGTTCAAAATGTCTCCCCTTCAGTCTCCCTTTGGAGGGAGTAGTAGGGGTAGAATAAGGACAGGACTGCATTTAAGTAGTATTAAAATAAGCTACATCATTTTTGCTGGCAAAAATAATGGTCAAAAGTATAAAGCATTTAGAGCCCATATAGAGGCTGGACAACCAAATCCTAGTGATGGGTAGATGCCTATCCCATTTCCACTCTATCCAATCCCTCCCCCACACAAATTTGTAAAGGCAATCACTAGGATCCCTCCTCTGAATTCCCTACAAGAGACAGAAAAATTATCTCCAGAAAAGCAGAAGGGAGAGAAAAAAGGCAAGGAGAAAGCAGGACAGCCAGAGGACCTTGTTTCTGTATATGGCACATAGTTTAGAAGTTTGAAGAAAAAGTATATTCAAAGCATATATTCAGATAAAGTCTAACTGCTTAAAAGAATATAATGACCTCTCAAATGCCTTCAAGAATTATTTAAAACTGGCAAATTAAACAGACAAGCATTACTTCTGATTAATAATCTTACCTAGCTTATCTCTTTTTTTTTTCTTTTTACTTTAGCTGAGGAATTTTCTTAAAATGTATTGTTTTTTTAAGAGACAAGTTCTCACTATGTTGCCCAGGCTGGAGTGCAGTGGCTATTCACAGGCATGATCTCCACAGCACACTACAGCCTGAGCCTCAACTCCTGACCTCAAGCAATCCTCCCATCTCAGCCACCAGAGTAGCTGGACCTCAGACCTGCACCACTTCACCTGGCTTAAAATATATTCCTATTCCTATTGCTCTGCTCAGAGGGAGATGGAAAGGGAGATATTCTGACCAGAAGAATTCAGCAATTATCAAAGGAGGAAATAGGCACAAAGAACGGAAAAAAGAATTATTCATGGGCTGGTGCTTTGATTTAATTGCTATAAAAGGTCTATGGGGAAGTGGGGAGTTGGACAATTAGAATGCTTCCTAAGTTATCTTCCTCATGCATATAATCATTATTTTCTCCAACTATCGTTTCATGACATTAGGCATACTTACATTGAAATGTAAATACAAAATAAAAACTAAATACAGTTAATTATCACCGTGATTATTTTCTTTTATTAGCATTACCTAGAATTAGTTGTGAAAGAACATCCATCTATTAGAAGCCCCAGGTAAATTTAAAAAAGAAAACTTACTAAACCATTATAATTTTATAGTAGAGTTCCATGGAACTATTATATAATCTTTCTATATATCAAACTTTTTTTTTCCATTGTGACTAAATAATGTAGCAATCCCTATAAGATATGTTGTTCCTATATAGAACACCTTGTTTAAAAAAAACAGGGGAATGTTTCAAGTTTGAATGATGCAGTTCTGGAAAAAACAACAGGAAAAAATCAGAATACGTATAGAAAATTAGGAAACTTACCCTTAACTGCCTCATGACAAACTAAAGATACCATTCAATCATATTTGAATATCTTCTCTCTGATCAATAGTGTTTGTCCAAGGTATATGAGGAGACAAGAGACTCCACCCTCTAAGAGTTCATACTCTTCTTAGAGGGAGAATGAAACCTAATGGCTAACATCAATATATGTACAAATCAAAGTCACAGAAAAGTGACAGAGACTGGGAAGCCACAGTCTGAGGTGGGACTTGAGTGTCAAAACCTTGGGTGAGAATTTGGAAGTGCAGAAGAAAAAAAAGGCAGGACATCTCAAGCGGGGGGGATATCCTGAAATGAATGCCCCAGTGGGTAAACAGAATAGAATCCTATTGAGCAGTATGAGAAAATAAATAAGTCTGATCAGAAAGCAGCTAGAAAATAGAAAGCCTCGAAAGCCACTCTAAAAATTTTGGATCCTCATGTGAAAATAAACACATAGTCAAATCACACTCAAAGAAGGCAAGTGGGTCCGTAAGGACAAGTGACTGATGGTTACGGGCAGTAGGAGGTAATGGAAGGCCCAGGTAATGGTGAAAATGAGTCATTCAGTACCATTGGTGAAGAAGTGATGTGGGACTACACCAAGACATCAGGAGGTAAATGGAAAGACTCAGGCAAGGGAAGAAGGTCTTCATGAAGGACATAGTGATCAAATTAGGAATAGATTAGATAAAAAGGGTAAAAAAGAGTGAATTCCACAACACCAAAATCTGTCTTTGAAGACTGAGGCAAATGGGGATGTCAGATCTGAGTTAGGAAGTTGAGCTGGGAACTCTAAGCTCTTGAGAGTATAGAAGAAATCACAATTAGAAATACAGATTTTTGAATCATCTATATATAAATAAAAATCCAGTCTATGAGCATGAATAACTACACCAAAGGAGTGAGAATAGAGAAAAGGAGAGTTGCTGAGACAAAAGATGTTAATAAAAATTCCAGGAAGGAAGAAGAGGCACAACCAAAGATCAGATGGGGAGTTATCATTAGAGATGAGAAAGTGGAAGGAACTCTCAAGGAGCAGGGAAGAAGCATGGAGCAAAGGAGGAGATTACTGAGGACTACAGAGAGACTACTTAAAGGTAATTTCAGTGGGATCAAGGTTCAGCATTCCCAGAACACGAGACAGGTGGTGAGCTATAGTTCAAGAACCTGTTCTAGGCAAGAAGCTTTAGTTTTAACATCAAATCCCCGGACTGGATTGTCATTTTGACTTCAAAAGGTTACTTGGGAGTCTATCAAGTTATGAGCTGTAAAATGCTACTACCTATAGGGCTATGCTTCAGGGGCAGAATGAGGACTAAACAGTAGAAATATATGTGTAATAGATTTGCAAACTACAATAAAGCTGTATGAGTCTAACACTTTACTAGGGGAGACCAAGTAGTATCTCTAATATAAGATTAGTGTCAGAGATGGTTAACTATAACATTTTCCCACCAATATTCCTAGTAAACTTCAGCCCTGCCCTGGCAAGATGTTCCTTATTTTGGACATTGAGGACCACAGGCATGTGGGGTTTTTTTGTTTGTTTTAATTAAATTCCTTCTCAGATCAATACCATGGTTTCCTGCTATAACACACCCAGTTTACATAAAGCCCAGATGTGACACTGAAACACTATTCTTTTCTTCTTGAGCTTTTTTTTCCCTCCATTGTTTTTCCCTTCCTTCTCCCCATCTTGTCCTTATCTCCTGCTTCTAACTTACTTCCCCTTCCAGTTTCTCTCTCACTTTATCGCCATTAAGATACATTCTCACAAATGTCTACAAAGTATTTTCAAAACCAAGAGTCAGTGATTAGCATGAATATTCCTTAAAACAGTTTTACTCTTGGCCTTTATCCATACATTTGACCATTCTTCCCTCCTTTTGAATAGACAGGCAAACCTGTTTGACTAGTTTTCCCCTAAGAGCTGCTCCCCAGAATGGCTTGATGAGAACAACTCAATAGGGACAGCAGCACAAATGCAAAATCTATGTAAAACACAAGGGCCTTCTTCATAAAGAGAACCCAGAGGCAGGGCCTGCTGCGGAGCAATAACTGCCTAGTCTTAGAGCAGCTCTCTCAAAGCAGGAAGACACCACCACTGAATCACTCATTCCGTTGCTAGTAAAAAAGTTTTATTTAAGTAAAATTGAATTCTTCCTGTTGATGCCTCTCCTCTGAATAATGAATATTATGAGGATGAGGGAGAATCAGATTAAGACTTAAGTGTAGAAGTTTAAAAAATTCCAACAGATGAGACTATATTCAAGATGTGTTACAGAAGTGTGTCCAAGTTTGTTGTTGTTGTTGTTGTTGTGTGTGTCTGCTTAATTAAACCCATTAAAAATTTTGAATTTGCAAAGCAGTTATTAATAAAATCAGAATAGGATTTTTTCTATGGTAAATTGTATGTTGATATTGCTTTAAATTTCAAAGTCCCTGAGTATATTTAATATATAATGTGCTTTAATGTCACTAACCACAATTTTTTTCTGTAAACTATTTCTAACATACAGAAAAATATAAAGATTAACATAACAAACATCTGTATGCCCATCACTTAATATTTAAGAAGTGTTAAATGTTTGCCCTATTTTCTTAAATTCTATAAATGCGACTTAACTTATAAAAGCTGAGTTTATATACAACTTTTCAGGAAGCTATTACAGAACATATAGCATATTTGCACACTTGATTCTACTTTGTAAATTCATGTGCACATTATTTAAACTTAATATTTCACTTGGAAGAAAATTAGCCCCATAATTTTTACTTATTAAAGCAAGTTATAGCTTAGTGTAATAACTAAAAAGTCATGATTTTGTGTCTTGAAATATTTTGAGTATTAAATTTCTTCCAAACAATTAAAAAGTACAAAATGATTTCACAAATATTTTGTTGTATAATATTCCCAAATCAAGCAAATATTTACCGAATCAGATATGAATGTAAATTTCTTTAATGAACTTGACTCCTTGCAGATGCATTTCTGTTATTTATATCAAGTCAATGGAAATAGATTATACCTTCAAAATAAAATCAATATAGTGATTATTCCAAATTAAAACTTCAGATAAATAGTACAATGCTACAAGAAAACAGTATCTCTGAAATGTTCCTACTATACATCTTTCTATCTAATCTAAATGTTTTAATATTTACATAAATGTCCATCCAGAGAATACAAACTGACCTACACTGTCCTAGATGCCCTGCCATTCATAAACCAAAGGTACCATTTTTATTTTGGCCATGCACTCCTAAATACTTACCTAAGTGTGGCATTCTGTATAAGTCAATTTCAACTTGGCATCTGTTATCTCTGTAAGGGAATGCTGAGCATGACAATATATAGTCTAAAACTGAGTTGGTGAATATACAACATGGAACTAAAAGAAATCCTAAACTGAAAATCACCTGCTTAGATTACTATGCTTTACAAATAACAGGACCACAAATAATGAAGGACTAAGCACAGTGGGAAAAAAAGAAAAGCACTGAAACACAACTGCAAAATAGAGAGGTGCTGATAACGAAAAGTATGGCTAGCGATTTTCAGGTAAAGAATATGATCAAATATTAAAACTATAGATATAAAATTCATTTCATCTTAAAAATATGGAATATCTAATTTTGTTTTATTCAACAAACATGTATTGGGACAACAAATTTTTATTATATGCCTTATAGCCAATTAGTAAACAATATGCACTATGTGCAATTGTTGGTTGAGTCCCAAACCAGTGCATAGATGTAAACATTTTCTCAAATTATGCAATAATTACAGAATAAAAAATTTATATACATATTAAAATAGAAATCTAATTTAAAATGTTTATTCATCTCTAATATAAAGCATCACTTCATCCAAACAGAAAATCCTAGGAAAAAACTAGGTATATTTAAATATTACCATAGTAGTCTAAATTGGAAAAAAAAAAAAGCAAACAAACCTCTACAAATCAGTCCTTCCCCTACTACACAGGCTAATAATTATTTTTCACATGTTGATTTTTAAGACCCTATGAGGTATAGATGTGCCTTCGGAATCATCAAATATTAAATTACATTTTGTTAAATTTTGAAATCATCTGTATTGTTTTCTGAGTTTGTTTTCAGCTAATACTAAAATGTATAATCAATGTCCTTATAGATTACCTAAGGAGCTAGAACACACTTAAAATACTAAGAGTACTTTAAACAAGACATTAGAAAACTGTAGGTTTAATTACCAGGTGCTTTTTAAACACAATGTATATGCCACCAGACCCTCCCAACTGGTGGAAGCATGGATTGTCCTGAGAAACCCAACATCTCTGCAACGCTCTTGAGGCAACTTCCACTCTCTCTTCAAGGACTTTTGTTCAGTTGGCTCCCTCTGCTCCCTTCAAAACTTTCAATGGCTGCTATTCTACTGGCTTCTAACCAAAAAAGCCAAAAGTATGATCAAATTTTCATCTTAAAAATATATTTTCAATCACTGTCTGTGAATTCTGAGAGCAAGTACTTGTGAAAGCAAAAATCACTACGGCCCTTCTAATCACAAATCCAAGTCCTGGTTTCCATAAAACAGGTAGCATTTGTTAAACACAAACGAGTAACCTCCCAGGCATTGTGCTTGATAGATTTTATCTCATCTGATCCTCACAGTAGCCCTATAAAGTAGGTGCTTCTCCCCCCATTTGGTAAATGAGGAAATGAAACTAAATTGTGAGCTCAAGGTCACAGAGCTATTCGGGGCTCGAGAGGGCGTGGGAACCGAGACTGTCTAATACCCCCTCATTTCAGTACCTGACCTTCTCACTTTCTGAAATTTTCTCATTTTTCAGCTGCTTTTAAAAGTTACGCCCTCCTAATTCTCCTTTTGCCTCTCTTGTTCTGTACCTTCTCATTTTTCTTTATTGCTTCCTATTTCTCTACCCAACTCTGAAATTTTAGGATCTCCCGAGGCCTCTGTTTCCCTATTAACTTTTGGTACTTGCCCTGGAAAACCTATCAACTTTCACGGTTTATAATTACCTATACACTGAAAACTCCTAAATGTTTCTGTGTGTCTCCCCATTTATCTACCTACCATTTATCTACCTGCCTTTCTAGCCCAGGACCTCTGTGGTCAGAACTCACATACAATGTTTCACTGGACACACATCTCCAGTTCGATTTTCTATAAGCACTTCATGTTCTACATGTCTAAAACTGAACTCTATCACTCTTGCTCTCAAATCTGGATCTCCTTTTAAGTTCCTATCCCATCCTCCTATACCACCCACTCCCAATCCTCCAACCAAATTGGTCACCTAATCTTAGAGGTTCTACCACCTGAATATCGTTGTAACCAAACTCCTTTTTTTCATCCCACTGCCAACACTTTGGTACAAGGACCTCAACCTCTCTTACCAAAGCCACCCCAATATCTTCTAAACTACCATTCAAATCTCACATTCCTCAGATCCATCCTTCTAGATTGCTGTAAGAGCTGTTTTCTCATCACATAGCTCCTCTGTTTAAAACAACCTTGAACTGAAAAAAGTCCATACTCCTGAGGATGGCAAACAGCCCTCCATGATCTTGCTCCTGCCTCCAGTGACTCATCTTTTATGTCACCCTCTAAGAAACTCTCAAATCTCCTGTCCCCACAAAGAATTGACCACTTCCAAATTTCTGCTCAGGGTACTGTGTGTGTATCTTTATCATGGCACTTACAGAACAGCCAGCACTATACTGTAGATATTGAAAAGAGCCTGTTTCCTCCTTGTCTCCCCCTTTTAAACCTACAGCCCTCCCAGGGCCTTAATTGTATGCACATCCCCAGAGCACAGTGCTTGGCACACAGTATGCTTTTAACAAATATTTGTTGAATAAAAGAACGAATGTTTGTGAAATGCTTCAGATTAAGGAGGTATGATTACCACTGTTTTCAAGACCAAATTAAACCATTTTAATCATATTTATTTGATTATGTACCTCCTCCATAAGTAGATTTGCAAAATAATATTTAAGTAATTCATGTAACCTCAAGTATGGTTAGCAGGATTCTCAAATCATACTTCTTATTCTGGACTTCCAAGGTAGAAAAATATTAACTACACTACATTATAGTTAGTAAGTTTCAATGGCAGAAAGTAATATGTAAAATATTCTAGTATACATATTCCTAAACAAAGACAATCTGGCCTGTCATAAAAAAAGTAAACTTTTCTTTAAAGGCTTCTTCAGTTTCTCAGAAACACCAAGATTTTCCAGAAGACTGAACTGTCTGAAATTAAGACACCCTCCTAAAGATCTCATACACAAATTTTTTCTATAAAAGGTACATTAAAACCTTTTATATAGAGGTCACCCTTCTGGAAACCTAAACATTTCAGCTCACAGTCCAAACCACAAATAAAGCACGTAAACAGAAAGTGTCTGTCACAAAGTCTACAGGATTTACACTCAGGCAATAGCCCACATCATTTAATGGAAAAAAAGACAACAGATAATATAGCAGCAGGGCCCACTCAGTCTGACAGCAACAGAAAGTGATAGCCGATAACAGAAAGAGGATCCAGAAAAAAAAAAAAAAAACATAAAAAGAAGCATGGTACTTCTGTCTCCATCCTAGTATTTCAACCCAGCAGGCTGAGACCATTTACTATAAACAAAAACAGCTCTATACACCTCAGCGAATAGCACTATTCAATTCTTTATGAATTCATAAAGACAACCCAACAAGAAAGAATAACTTATATCCAATATTCTCCAAGGGAACAAGGAAGACAGTAAGATTTAGAAATTGCTTGTGGGTTATAATGGCTCTTTTTTTTTAAGTTTCAGTAATAAACGGTGTGAAGAGTCAGCTACCTAGAAAATGTGCTTATGTAAATAAGTACCAATGCAGATGATGTCAAATAAATGAGAGATTATATCTTGCATAAATAACCAAAAGTTCTCACTCTCCAAGGATATCTTAGAAATTCCCAGGTGTATGTTGGAAAATCTTAGTATGAATTAAAAAGCAACAAATTGATATTATTTGATAAACAGGTGCATGATTTTAAATAGCATTTGAGGAGTGAAGGTGGGATTTTTAGCAATATTTAAATGGTAATGAAGGCTGATAGTTGTTCATAAGGTGCAATAAAATGTTTTAATTTAAATTACTGGGAAATGTAAACTGTCAAAATCTTTAAACAAAAAGTAGTTTTTATCCAAAAAAATTGTCATAAGCATCTTTATTTACTGCATTGGTTTATTTATTCTAAGATGCGTACCAAACTTAAATACAACAAGCATGGTCCTCTGGAAATCTTAGATTTAAAAAGAGTTTGAATCTGTATAGTAGTATTACCTGGAAAAAGTCAGAAGTATAGTTTCTGCTCAGTTATCCCCAACCTCCTAATAGAGTATCAAGCCTTTACTAACTATCGGGGCACTATGCTTTATTGTAGTTTTTAAAGACCTGTATAATACTAAGTCACACAACACTAGATGTCAACTTAACCTTGTAGGTGGCAGGCAAATCATACAATACTAGAGTGTTTTTCTCTGGCATTATCTAGAATAGTTGCTGAAAACAGACACATTCCTAAAGCAAAACCTCAAACCATCAAGAGATAGTTTCTATAGGAGAAAACTAAGCTGGCTAAGATTTAATTCAAGTAACACAAAGTTCTGGTCTCCTTTACCATATAATATTAAGATGCATGACTCTAATCTTAAAATCTCCTGGGGACAAAGTATGGTTACTCTTAACACTTAAAATATTGGTTAAAGATAACTATTGGATACTGGGCTTAACTGAGTGATGAAATAATATGTAAAACAAACCCCTGTGACATGTGTTTACCTATGTAACAACCCTTCACATGTACCCCAAAACCTAAAATAAAAGTTTTTAAAAAAGAAAAGAAAAAAGGGCACTTTCTATCCTTCCTTCAAATGGTGGTCATTTTTTTCTGGGGATACGTCAGAAGCACGCCAATTCTGAGTGAATATAGACGTTTTTGAACATGAAATTATCAGAAATGATAACAACAATTTGGCATCTAGCCAAACTGCCTAACATTCACGTCCTTGATACTGAAAAACTGGTAGTACAAGGTGACAGCCTGAGGGGACTGAAGATTTTTGGAGTATTTGGAGTAGTGTGTTTTTTTTCTAATTTTTACCAATAGGACCCCCAGAAATAAAAGACTCTATCGTCATTGCTAACACTGGCTCATAATAAAGGTGATTCTCCAGAGCACGCCTGATTTGATACCGCCACCCACTCCTTCCCTTGGCGACATTTTCTGCTGAGTACGCCTAGTTACCGCAATCCAGCCATTCGCGTTAGTTCTCAGAACTCTCACAGAAGTTCTTTACCTTCTCTCTTCTCCCCGCCTTGATGCTGAAAGGTGATGGGAACTCGCAGTACAGGTACAGAGGCTATTCCTTTCCTAAGGAAGTGCTGCACAATGGCAGGTTTACCGTACTCAATTTTATAAACCCTCAATTAAACCAGCGAGTTTGCGATATAGAGATTGGGTACCCCGCCCGCCTCCTCGGATTGTCCTTTTGCCCCGACGCACTGCATCTACTCGCACTCTCCGATGCGGTTTGCCTCCTTCAAATCCAAAACACACGTCCCAGGCTCCCTCGCCGCTCCTCCAGTCCATGGACGGCGCCCTTCTTTTTGCCAGCAGCGCGTCCTTCTCTCCCCGCCCGCAGGCGCTCACCTCTTCTCTAATCCCGGGGGCCCGCACAGGCTTCTCGAATGCAAGGGCACCCCGTACCATTCCCAAATCGGCGCGGGGACCCGTGAAACCCTGCCACCACTGTACACTGTCCATTGTCGAGGGTCGCGCGGGCACGCGGAAACGGCGGGCCCCGAAAAGTCTCAGCGAGCTTGTACAGCCCCAAGACATTCCCCACCCCCAACACATCCCGCTCTTGTTCCTCCTCAGGGGGAAGACGGAGTAAAGGGGAGTTGAAGAGGTCCCGAAGCTCCTCCTGGTCCCCCACCTCCATCCCTGCCCTGGCAGCTGGCTCCGGCCTCTGGGCTCGGCGGTGCCCATCCCTTCAGGGGTCAAGTACAAGGTCCTCGGCCGAATCGCCTCCCCGTTATACCCTCCCTCTGCCTTGGGCGCACAAACGCGAGAGAACCCTCGAACGGATGCCATATGGGAGAAACAGGATTGCTGGCGCTATCAGGGACCAGCCTAAAAAGATCTCCTTCACATCCCCCTCAACCCCTAGCCTTTCTCCCTACCCCGCCAACCTCCACTAACCACTTCTAACTTCCTCAGCCCAACCCCATCTGTGCTTTCTAATTCTTACCGCCCCCCACCCCGCCCCTGGACAGCAGCCAGTCACCCGGCACTCACCTCAGGGAGCAAACAACGCCCCTCTCCTCCACCCAGCCCGCCCCTCTTCCGCCCGCTGGAACGGCGTGGTCCCTCCGCTCACCTCGTCTCTTGGCTGCCCCGCGCGAGTTTGAGTGTGTGTCTGCCGCGTAATTGTATCCGGGACAGAAGGGACCTGTGTTTGTGCGCTGAATCAGGTGTCGCCGCCTTCGGTGGTTCGGAGACGTAAGGGAGGCTTCGGAGTTAGCGTGTTGGCTAAGGAGGGCTCTCTGGGTTCACAGTTGATAGCAATGCTTTAACCGTGTCCTCCCTCGGGTCCGCGGCGCGCCTGCTCGTCCACAGCTCCCAGCGGGCGGCCAGGCCCCCCGCCCCCCAGCCGCGCCCCGCCCTGCGCGCGGCGAGCAGAGCTGGAGCGCGCCGCTGTCCTTCCGTACTTGGCTCAGCGGGGCACGACACTGGCCGCCACGCGCTCAGCCTAGCATCACTCGCCTCTGACTGCGAGCGCCTCCAGCTCCCCCGGCTGGGGCATGGATGCAGACGCGCCTTCGTACCACGCGCTCGCAGGCTGGGCGAGGGGCAGCACGCTGGGATCCGGCCAGTCGCCCGCTGAGCGCGGTTGGCTTGCAGGCTGGGACTTTTCGCGAGCCCTCTGGGCGCTCGAGTTGCGAACTCTGACACCGGCACGTGGCCCCGCCCACTCTTCCCTCTCTGCGAGGCGTGTCCCGCGTCCTTTCTGCCACCACCCACGTAGTCCTTGTGCCCGCCTTTTATCATCAAGGCGGCTCAGTAAGCTCTGCGTGTTGATATCGCGCCTTTTCTCATCTTCCTACCTTTCCTGCCTCACTCCTGCTGAATCCGTTCAAAAGTTATACTTGGGCAAGTGGGTGGAGGAGTTAGGAAAATTAAGAGAGGGATGCTTAGGTGAGTAGGTACCTGCACTGCCGCCAACCCAGGCTTCAATTCTGGCTCTCTTGAAGCGGAAAGCGTTAAAAAACGCGAGTTTGGGGATCTTGAAAAAAAGTAAATAGGGTTGCTGGGCTGAATTAATATCCCTCCTCTCAAGCTCCTGCTGAAAGGGCCATTCATGCTTTTCCTGGTTGAGCCTGTGGCGACTTTATTCTGACGAATCTGCCTTTGCCAGCCCCATAACCTTGCCAAGTTGGCGTCTTGTCCAGCAAGCAACTGTGCCCAAGGAAGTCTCTCTGTGGCGCCTCAGACCTGAGAGGCCGAGTGTCTTTGAGCGCCTGAGGTAGATTGTGAGTTTCATGAAAACCGAGAAAGTCTAAGAGTGTGCGTGTGTGTAAGATATTTTATATATGTATCATATATATCATATATATGATATCTATATAACGTGAACTGAATTGTTTATTGTTTATGTTTCATGTCGAGCATAAATTCCAGAAGCTAAGATGCTGCCATAGCACACAAACGTTATGCGTTTAAACGTTGGAAATCAAAAATGCCATGTCAGATCGTTCTGTCCTTGTTCCAAAGTGAGATTCAGAAATAGGTTGGGATTTTCTGCCCTTAGATAAGAAAACGGAAATTGTATTTTACTGTATATGTTATCAGTTAATGATAAATAAAAAAACTAATAACTGCTGTTATTATAAAATCCGTATGCTCAAGAATGTTCACCGATGGAGAGATCTTCAAATGCCATTTCAAAAAAGAAAATGCACTTTTCTTCTTTGCAGATTAGGAATTTGAACATATTCCCTGTGCAAAATGCAGGGAATATTTTCACAGCCTTTGTACCTGATTATCATACTCTCTATTTATTTCTTATTTAAATTGCACTAGAAAACCTAAAGTAAATGAAATGTAACATAATAAAGAAAAGAGAACTTAGACATTTACTTTAAAAGCTTTATTTCTCAAGGGTCAAGCTTCAGTTTCAAGCTACTGTTTGATGATGCATATGTAAATTCTTGGTAGAAACTTGATCATTTGCAATTAAAACAACTTTTTTCTTTTATTTTATAAAAATGTTTAAAATTGTTTCGCCACATCCTTGCCCTTAAAATGGTGTAAACTGACCATTCTGTAAGGTTTTTGTCAGATTTTTGGATAGAGGAATATATATTATGTGTAGATATGTCCATGTTTATTGTTTCTCTGATCGATCTATTGTTGTCCATGTTAAATACTGATTATTGAATTTCTCACATCTCTACACAGTAAGGGTGTTCCATAATGTAAAACAAGTTTAGTCAATCATCGTATCAATAGTTGAAATACACTTTTGGAGTCTGAAATGATAAAAGCAAGAAATCAGTGAGGTTCACTTCACCACCCCACCCCACTTTTCCTTTTTTTAATGGTCCCACCTTTAATTGTTAACATTATTGACTACATGGTTGAATAAATGAATAATGAAAACATTTGCTACTTCTCTTTAAGGAAGGATGCATATTTTCCATATTTAATGCATCCTTCAAAGTGGCATCCAGATTAAACAAGATTCTCCCTGTCATTTTTAGTTTGTAGAATGTTGAATGGGAAAGCATAGCCTGCAGTGAGAAAGTTTCAGCCAATGTGGAGTATGGTATTAAAATTCCCTCATTATTTCTGTGGACCATATATATCAATATTCTCAACTGTTATTTTTTTCAGAAATACTTGTTATAATTATTCACCCCATATAACTTTATTGGGAAATATAAACAACCATATGTGAGATATTATATAAGCTTTGTAATCATTCACCATTAACTCTGGGATCAGACTCCCTAGAATTTGAAGAAGGAATTAATGAAATCAAGTGTAACTTAATAGTAGCATTGATAGAAATTTTAAAATCCTCTTAAAGTTTCTGCAAAGTGTGATCCCCCCTTACACTCAAGTTAAAGGAGAATGTTAACAGCCTGTCTTGTCTCTGTGGACAATGGACCTTATCTATACTCCCCAACTCCAAATTCCTCAAGTTTATTACAGGCCAGCGAGCTCCTGCACAGCTGCAGAGTCACAAGACCAATAAGTTTAGGTTGCAAGACATGTCTTTCTCAAGATGTAAGAAACGTTGTAGTACTTGATTAACTGCCTTTGTTTCTCGCTTCTGTAACTTGCTTCCCGCCTCACGTAGTTCCCACCTTAAGATGTTTAAAAGTAGGAAAAGCCCTTAGTTTGGGGCTCATACTTTCTGGACATATGTCCGGCTGGGCTGGTGATCACCTTAATAGACTCTCCTGAACCTTTTTCAGTCTCTCCAGTCTTTGATTGTCTTATAACATCTCTGGGGGCTCATCCAGGATTGGAGACGGCACATTTTTCTGTCTCCTTTGCCTGTGGGCTAGAGCCCCAGGACAGGGGAGATCTGGGGTCCTTGGCCCCGCCAGGAGAGTTTCAGCCCGGAAGGAGAACTGCCCTCCCGCGTTCTGGGGCCTTCCCCCGACAGCACAAATGGAACCAGTGGAAGGGGCTGCAGGACGGTCACAGGAGCAGCGCGCAGACATCTGAAACACGGTAAAGTTTGGGCCCTAAGACAAGACCCTTCCCATAAGGACGGAAGGGGAGCCTGATCACCTCCCAGGGCTTGATGACTAATCTGACCTGAGGGGGTTGGGACAATGGGAGAGGCCCACTGATTCGGACAAAACTCATGCCCTAACCGACACCAGATGCAGGTGGGTCTCGCAAGTTGGTCAGAAAGGAAAACAGTTCCAGGGACAGGGGAAGTGTGTGAAAGTGTGTGAAAGAGACAGTCTCAGGAGAGACCAATGCAGGGCGTGACATGGGGAGGCACAGATCTCTTAGTGTGGACTGTGTGCTGTGAGGCGAGTGTGGGAAAAAACAGACCTAGAACACTGCATACAGCCCATAGGACCAGCTTTATGGCTGCAGCTAGCTGTAACAGTAATTAAGGCACTCTCCTGGCTAAGCAGCATCCACCGTGGCTGCAGCTAGCTGTAACAGGAATTAAGGCACTCTCCTGGCTAAGCAGCATCCGAACTTCCTGTAATAGGACCTGGTCTGGTGGATCCAAGAGTGAAAGTGACAGTGAAAGCATGCCGTGAGGGAGGAAACGGGAGGAAAAGCGTCAAAGCCTACTCCTCTAGAGTGCATGCTGAAAAACTTTTAAAAAGGTTTTAATGGTGATTAAATGGTTAAGCTAACTCCACAGAAACTGCGAACCCTTTGTGAGATAAACTGGCTATCTTTTAATGTAGGTTGGCTGGCCGAGGGGACAGTACACAAGGAGCTGTCTTTTAATGTAGGGTGGCTGGCCGAGGGGGCAGTACACAAGGAGATAATTGGCCAAGGGTTTCAGGTAGTCACCGGGCTTGGAGAATAGCCCAGGCACCCAGATCAGTTCCCATATATAGACTCCCAGCTAAGTGTAATTCAGACCCACCCTAAGTGGCTGCAGACCTGCTTTGAGACCTACTGTCAGACTCTAATGGTCTGGACAAAACCAGGAACCATAGAAAGAGACTGCAAGTCATCAGAAAAAGAAAAAGAGTCACAGGAAAAGCAGAAAAAACCTGTCCTACAGGCCCCACCCGAAGAGTTAGAAACTCTACTCCCTATGCACCAATTTATCCATCTTTGGCAAGGCTTAGACAGGAGGCTCAGACTCAGAAGAAAGCATCCCTCAGGCAACACCACGCAGAGAGAAGTTAGAGCCCTTACCTGAAAAGCCAAGGGAGGAATTCCAGGGGGATGAGGTTGGCTATCTTAGGTCAGGTCATGCCCAAGCAATGCACATGCCCCTCTGATAAACATGGGGACAAATATATTTGAATGCACAGAATGAAGTCTAAGGGGGAGAATGGCTCTTCATTTATCAGCCCTTCTCTACTACTGATCTCTGAAATTGGAGACAACATACTCCCTCCTATACAGAAAAGCCTCAGGCACTTATAGATTTAATGCAGTCCATTTTCCTAACTCACAATCCTACCTGGGTTGATTGCAAACAACTTCTTCTGTCATTATTTGATATGGAAGAGCACCAAAGAGTTACACAAGCCACCCTCCAGTGGCTGGAGAACAATGTGCCTGCAGGCACAGGAGATATCAGGCAGTATGCACAACAAGCACTCCTGATAGAGGCTGACCCAGGCTAGGACCCTAACCAGGCTCAAGGGCTACAAAGTTTGCAGTGGTATTGAGAGGCACTCCTAAATGGAATAAAGACTGGAGGGAAAAAGGCCACCAATATCAGAAAGGTCTCAGAGGTCCACCAGAAGCCAGATGAAAGTCCCAGTGAATTTTACGAGAGGCTGTGTGAGGCTTACCGGCTTCATATGCCATTTGACCCTGAGGCTGCTGAAAAACAGTACATGGTAAATATGGCATTTGTAGGGCAGGCCCAGGGAAATATCAGGCATAAATTGCAGAAGTTAGAAGCTCCACAGGCATGAGTGCTACTCAGCTTACTAAAGTAGCTACAAAGGTGTACATTAACCGAGATCAGGAGGCAAAGAAGGAAGCTAATTGGAAGCTTAAGGAAAGGCAGATTTACTAGCAGCAGCCCTCATGGGAAGGGAAGCTGACTTTGCAAGGAGGTGTGGGTGCAGTCGTGAAAGAGGCCAGTCTGGACAGGGATTTAAGAGCTGGCCAAGGCTAGAAAAAGATTAATGTGAATGGTGCAAAAGGAAAGGACACTGAAAGGATGAATGTCAAGAGAATAAGGAAAATGGTCAGGACCATGATATAAGAAAGCCACTGGCTGAGGGCTACTGCACCTGGGAAAAACCCAAAACCTTCTGCACCTACTGTGGAAGGCAGGATATAAAGTGTCAGGAAAAAAAGGCTCAAATCTGCTTTAAAAGTGTCCAGTATTTAGGCTTCTGTATAAGCGAAGGGAAAAGATGGCTCAGTGGTGAATGAAAGCAGGCAGTTTATGTGTTTCCTAATCCAACCACCCGGCGCCAGATAAGAAAGTTCCTAGAGGCAGCAGGGTTCTTCTGCATTTGGACCCTAAATGTCTTGCTAATGGCAAAGCCATTATATGAAGCCACAAAGAGGGGAAAAAGGAGCGCCCCTCCTATGGGGAAAAGAGCAGGAAATGGCCTTCAAAGAAATCAAGAAGGCTTTGATCCAGGCCCTGGCATTAGGACTGCCAGACATGAAAAAGCCTTTTTACCTGTATGTTCATGAAAGTTAAGGAATAGCTACAGGAGTCATGGTACAAATACTAGGGTCATGGTATTGGCCCATGGCATATTAGTCCAAAGGGCTAGACTTGATGGCTATGGGATGGCCACCCTGTTTCAAGGCATTGGCAGCCACTGTCCTGTTAGCAGAAGATGCTAACAAGCTCAAATGGGGACCAGGGTTGGTAATTCAGGTTCCCAACACGGTCATCACCCTGATGGAGCAGAGGGGGCATCACTGGCTTTCTAACCCTAGGATGTTAAGGTATCAAGGGCTTTTATGTGAAAACCCCTACGTAACCTTGGAGATTGTGAATACTCTAAATCCAGCCACACTGCTGCCAATAGAATGGGTAGAGCATGGAAAGCCCACATTGTGTGGCCCAGGGTATGACTGTTGTGTGGAAATACTGGATGAGGTTTTCTCAAGCCGAAAAGACATAAAGGACCAGCCCTTAAAAGACCTAGATGTCGAATACTTTACTGATGGGAGCAGCTTCATATCTGAAGGTGTCAGATGGGCTGGATATGCAGTGGTAACACTGAATTCAGTATCTGAAGCCCACCCTCTGTCAGTCGGAACTTTAGCCCAAATTGCTGAGCTAATAGTTCTCACTAGAGCATTGCTCTTGGCAAAAGGAAAATCAGTAAACATCTATACTGACTCAAGGTATGCTTTTGCCACTTTGTATGCCCATGGAGCCATATATAAGGAAAGAGGGTTAACTACTGAAGGAAAGAAAATCAAAAATTAAAAGGAAATAGAGCAGCTCTTAGAAGCCGTATGGGTTCCAAAAGAAGTAGCAGTCATCTATTGAAAAGGGCATCAAACAGAAGGAGGTGATGAGGCTAAAGGAAACAGAAAGGTGGACAGAGAAGCCAAAAGAGCTGCAATGACAGAGGTAACTAAGAAGGAAGAGGAAACCCTTACCATGCCTTTACTGGAGCTTCCCCTTACAGAACCCCCTAACTATTCCGCTAATGAAAAGGCTTGGTTTGAGCAGGAGAGTGGAAGTTACCAGAAAGGAGGTTGGTGGAAGTTCTCAGATGGGAGGCTCGCCATCCCAGAAGCAATAGCCCCCCCGCCACCCCAGTTCATGAAGCATTTTCATCAAGGAACACATATGGGGAAAACTGCGTTAGAGACTCTTGTAGGATGGCATTTCTATGTGCCACATCTAATTGTCATCACTCGAACCATTTGTGAGCCACAGCAGGGGCCAACACAGCCCCCAGGGATTCAAAAAACTGAAGCTACACCTTGTGAAAACCTGCTTGTGTACTTTACCAAGCTGCCTCGAGTTGGAGGCTACCGGTATAGGAGACTAATGTTTGTCTGCACTTTCTCAGGGTGGGTCGAGGCATTTCCCACCAGGACAGAGAAAGCTCGGGAAGTAACCAGGATCTTACTAAAGGACATTATTCCTAGATTTGGACTGCCTCTAACTTTAGAATCAGACAATGGCCTGGCATATGTGGCAGAAAATAGTACAACAGTTAATGCAGATGTTAAAAATCAAATGGAAACTACATACAGCTTATCGCCCACAGATTTCTGGAAAAGTTGAAAAAATGAACCAGACATTCAAACAGCTGTTAAAGAAGTTTTGCCATGAAACTCATCTAAGGTGGGATCAGGTGCTCCCCATGGTCCTTCTCCGAGTCAGGTGCACCCCTACTAAATTAACTGGTATTCACCCTATGAGGTAGTATTCGGCCGACCACCTGCAATTATAACTCAGATAAAAGGGGATGAGAGCAAGACTCCGTCTCAAAAAAAAAAAAAAAAAGAAAGAAATTGGGGGATTAACCTTAAGAAGGCAAATGCAAGTCTTAGGTGAGGCCATGCAGGAAACACGAGGGTGGGTAAGAAAAAGAATACCTGTTAGCCTCACAGATGCAGTACATCCCTTCCAACCTGAAGACTCTGTCTAGGTCAAATGATGAAACCCAACCACTTTAGGGCCTTTATGGGATGGCCCCCATATTGTGATCTTGTCTACCACCACTGCTGCTAAAGTTGCAGGTATCACACCTTGGGTTCATCATAGCCAGCTGAAACCAGCAGCAGCCACTGCCCAGGACCAGTGGACCAGTCAACAAAATCCAGACCACCCGACACTGGTGAAACAAAGCCACGGCTGACAAGGACAACTGCCCTGCTCCAATCACACAATCACACTGGAAGCTGGTTGGTCCACGCACAACTGAAGCTTGAGAAAACATCAAGCCCTGCTCTAGTCACACAACTGGAAGCTGACTAGTCTACTCACCGCCGAAGCCTGAGGAAGTCAATGGTAGATAAGTAAATGTGGATTGAATTTGCAAACAATAGTTATACTCCTACTTGTACTGATTTATTTTGCTGTCATGTTATCTTTGTAAATGCTGCCAAGCTTGTTGCCCAAAAGGGTGCCCATGCATAGTATAAGTTTAATCATATTAGTAATACTGAAGCCACTGACACTTTCACCTATGGTTATAAAAGGGGAGCAGGATGACTGTCATCACTGTATGATAGAAGCCTGGTCCAGAAAAGCTGTGACTAAAACTCTGTTATACCAGACCTGCTATGAGTGTACAGGGACTCATACAGGAACTTGTGTCTATAACCAGACTAGTTACTCAGTCTGTGATCCTGGAAACAGGCAGCCCCAAGTATGTTATGACCCAGAGTTCTTGCCCTATGACTTCTGGTTTGAAGTCCAAATTGGCGAGCCCCTAATGCCATCATACACAAACCCCACAGAAACCAGGGTCAGTAAACTTGTAAACAAAATGGAATTATTCCCTTACTTGCATAAAGGGCCTGTCTTCATACATTTTGATGGCTGCCAAGCTGCACATCTCAATAAACTAAATAATATTGGGACCATCTGTAAAAATCTAGGACAAAAAAGAGTCAGCACAGAGCCGCCAAGGCCGTAATAGGAGAGCCCAAAAAAGACTGCCCTGATTGTGATAATCAGTGGACCACACATGAATTTAATCAGCACCTATACACAGGAAGGGTTGCTCTATTTGCCAGCCAAGAGGCAAATATAGGGTGCACAACTGTAACGTGCAACCCACTCAATCTGACAATACTAAAGCCAAATATGCCTTTCTGGACTAAAGGGTATAAAGGGTTACTAATTTTTGATCAGGCGGGAGCACTCCTAGGACTTAGTATTCCTCTAGTCATCACAAAGAAAACCCAAAGGACCCAAATTCAAGTTAGCCCGATACAACAGTTTAGATTTTATAAATCTTTCAGTAAACACTTTAATCCTGAGTATCAGAAATTAAAATTCCTCCTATATCAGCTGAAAATCTGCTTGCCCAGCTAGGCAAAAGTATTGCTAATAATTTACTAGTTAATTCATGTTATGTATGTGGAGGTACTAATATGGGAGATCAGTGGCCCTGGGATGCCAGAGAATTGATGCCACAAGACAATTTTACCTTGCCTGAATTTGTTACAAAATTCAGCAAATCCAAGTGTTTGGCTATTAAGGAACCCCATCATCGCAAAATACTGTATCGCCCATTGAGGCAAGGCCTTTCAGACCCAGGTAGGGGAAACAACTTGCCAAGGTCAACAATATTTCGAAGAATCTGAGAACAGAACACAATGGAGAAGCTTTATAGACAATTCCTCTTTGTCAGATTTTAATCCCTTTTTGCAGTTCCCAACACTAAATCAATCATGGTACCAGTTAGATGCTCCAGCTGTTTAGAGAGCACCTGCAGGGTTATACTGGATCTGTGGAACAAAGGCTTATCAATTACTACCCGATAAATGGACAGGGGCATGTGTATTAGGAAAAATATAGCCATTCTTTTTCCTACTCCCACTGCAGCAAAGGGAAAATCCAAGCTATTCGGTCTATGATGAAGGCAGAAAAAGAGTCAGAAGAAATGTGTTTACAAAAATAAGTACTGTGGAAAAAATAAATACTAACATTAAAAAGGACATTGAAATGGGGAGCTGGAACAATAATGAATGGCCCCCTGAAAGAATTATCAAATACTATGGACTGGCCACCTGGGCACAGGATGGGTCATGGGGATACCATACTCCTATTTATATGTTAAATCACATCATAAGGTTGCCGGCAGTTCTGGAAATTATAGTCAATGAAACAGCCTGAGCCTTAGGCTTGCTAGCCATACAGGTGATCTAGATGAGAGATGCCATTTATCAGAACAGGTTAGCACTGGATTATCTTTTAGCTTCAGAAGGAGGAGTTTGTGGAAAACTTAATTTAACAAATTGCTGCTTACAAATTGATGACAATGGAAAAGCTACATTTGTGTCAAGCACCAAAAGGAGAGAATGAAGAAGGAATTAATGAAATCAACTACAAACTAATAGTAGTAGTAATAGATATTTTAAAATCCTCTTAAAGTTGCTGCAAAGTGTGACAACGCCCTCCCCTCCCCACCCCCGGCCTTACACTCAAGTTAAAAGAGAATATTAACAGCCTGTCTTGTCTCTGTGGACAGTGGACTTTATCTGTACTCCCCAACTCCAAATGCTTTAAGTTTATTACAGGCCAGTGAGCTCCTGCATGGCTGCAGGGTCACAAGACCATTAAGTTTAGGTTGCAAGATATGTCTTTCTCAAGATGTAAGAAATGTTGTAATGCTTGATTAACTGTCTTTGTTTCTCGCTTCTGTAACTTGCTTCCCACCTCACGTAGTTCCCGCCTTAAGATGTTTAAAAGTAGGAAAAGCCCTTAGTTTGGGGCTCATACTTTCTGGACATATGTCCGGCTGGGCTGGTGATCACCTTAATAGACTCTCCTGAGCCTTTTTCGGTCTCTCTGATCTTTGATTGTCCCACAACAAATTGAACTTCTGCCTCACCATTTATTAGCTGTGTGATTTTTTGGCATGTTACCTAACTTCTCTGTGTTTTGATTTCTTTATCTGTGAAATGAATATAATAATAGTGTCTATTTCATAAAGCAAGACATAGCTCATGGCACCTAGTAGTGCTCAATACATGTTAACAGTATTCTCTATCTACAACTTTAACTGGTAATGGAGAAAATTATACAGCTTTCTAAGTTTTGTTGGGGTTGTTATATTTATTGACAGATTTAATTGGGAATTTTCCTGTTACTGGAGGCAGCACAGCATAATGGAAAATATCCTTTTTTTAGCTCCCTTGCTACCTTTTTTGTGACTGCAGGACTGATTTTTCATACAGTGTTCTGACAAGACCAAGTTCTTCTAATACTTTGCCTTTTATTATAATAAGTAACCTAGTGTTTCTTTAAAACAGTTCTTACATTCATTTTATTCATCTCACTAGCTGTACTGCATTCATTCATCTAGCAAATGTTTGTTAAACACCCAATTTATGCTGTTTTAATAAACACTGTAGAGAATTTGCTCCCTTAACCCCCAACAAAAATTATTTTATTGATTCTGCCCTTAACAAGCTGGGGAAAGAAGTAACTTAAAACATTTTGAAAAAAATATAAGTATATAGGCATACTGTATTTAAATGTAATCAATGGTCAAACACGTAATAAAAACAAGTAGTGAGGAAGAAGAGAAGGTGATTAATATTAGCTAGACTTGTTAGACAAAGGATATTGGGAAAGATTGTACTTGACGAGGGCATGAAGAACAGGTAGGTTTTTTAGTTCTTCAAGAGCTAAAGGGTATTTTGTCTGAGAATAAAATAATGTATTAGTAATACTTCTTGGACAATTGTATAAATCAAGTGAATAAACCTACTACCTTAAAATACATAATATTGGCTGGGTGCGGTGGCTCACGCTTGTAATCCCAGTACTTTGGGAGGCCGAGGCGGGTGGATCACGAGGTCAGGAGATCGAGACCACAGTGAAACCCCATCTCTACTAAAAATACAAAAAATTAGCTGGGCGTGGTGGCGGGCGCCTGTAGTCCCAGCTACTCAGAGAGGCTGAGGCAGGAGAATGGCGTGAACTCGGGAGGCGGAGCTTGCAGTGAGTCGAGATTGAGCCACTGCACTCCAGCCTGGGTGAAAAAGCGAGACTCCGTCTCAAAAAAAAAAAAAAAGCACGTAATATTATAATTTTAAAAGTACCTTCTATATATTAAACTTGAAATATATTGCTTTGTTAAATTGTACTTTTCATACTGTTTCAATCGAAATGAATAAACAGTTGAGCACTATAGGTGTAGGCCCTGTTAGACAGTCCAGTCACAAATATGAATGTGTCATGATCCTCTGATCCTCAAGGAACTCAGAATTGTGGGAAATAAGGGTAAATATATTACACATGTAAAAATAGAAGATGATGAAAGCATGGAAGTAATACAGAGAAGTAAGATAATTGTGTGAGAAAGTTTCAGAAGACTTCAAAAATAATTGACACTTGAACAGTGTTTTAAAGGATGAATAAAAGTTCTATAAGTCAAAAAAAGAAGGAAAATTCAATTAGAGGGAATAATTTAGTTATTACATTTCCCACTCTAATGAACTTCATCCATTTTTGTCCATAGTTACCTTAATATATTTTGACTCAAACATTTTCTGATAAAATTACTTACATTCATTCTTTTTCTCATTTTCAAGTAGAAATAGTAGAGACATTACCCACTGACAAAATAATATATGAATGAAAGAGTAGACCATAAGATTGATAGATACATGTATTGTAATACATGTATACATCTTTTCGCAGAAGGAGAATGTGGAAATGGGAATAGGTTTTGTTTTGGTTGGTTGGTTTTTTCCAATTTTTATTTTAGATTCAGGAGGTAGGTACATGTGCAGGTTTCTTACGTGGTTATAGTGTGTGATGCTGAGATTTACGGTATGATGATGTTGGTAGTTTGATAGGAATAGCATTGAATCTGTAAATTTCTTTAGGTAGTATGGCCATTTTAATGGTATCAGTTCTTCCAATCCATGAGCATGGAATGTTTATCCATTTGTTTGTGTCATCTATAATTTCTTTTAGCAGTGTTGTGTAGTTCTCTTTTCACCTCCTTGGTTAGATGTATTCCAGATATTTTATTTTGTGTGTGTGTGTCTGTTGTATGTAGGATTGCATTATTGGTTTGGCTCTAAGCTTGAATGTCATTGGTGTAGAGACATGCTACTGATTTTTGTACAGTGATTTTGTATCCTGAAAATTTACTGAAGTCAGGAATAGGTTTAAAATGAAGACTTTTTGAAAAAGAATGCTAGAGAAAAAAGAGTGTGTTCAAAGCTCTACATGAGTTTTAGGCATTTTATAGTAAATGCAACATGGTTTAAAAAGTTTTTGTGTGTTCAGATATTAAACTACTTGCAAGAATATACTTTTGTAATGTCATGATTAATGAATACTTTAAAATATACAAATTTTCCTTTAATACTTTCAAAAATGATACCTCCTAAAATAAATTATTAATGGTACACTTTTACATCAAATGACCCTGTAATGAAGACCATGTAAAGTAGAATAGAGCAGAATGGATTTAAATTCAATCATAGAGAGAAATATGGGTGGCTATACATTCCAACACCCCTTTGCTAACAGATCCAACTATTTGAATATATTGTGATGGGGCACCTTATAACTCTGACAACATCACTGACTTCACAAACCAGCTCCTCTTTGAGCTCTTTAAATGTGATTGTCTATTTTGGAGACCTGAGGAACATAGAGCATCTAAATGTACACAAAGATTCATTAGGTCTAATTTGATGCTGCTCTCCGTAATAATAATGATAAAAATTATGGCTTCTGCATTGAATCCTAAGTAGTGTTTTCCAGGTGCAATTACTGTGTAATTTTAATTATAAAAATCCTTGAGGTAGGTACTGTTATTATCCCTGCTTAAGGTAGAGTAGCAGAGGGTTTAGGAATGAAACTTACCTAAGGTCACTGCTGGAAAGTTGCAAAACTGAGAACTGAATTGAGGTCTGTTTGAGTCAGTGATCACGCCCTGAACTACGCAGGCCATTAAGACTGGATCTCACAGCACAGTTTAAATCTTGGTAGGAGGAAAGGTTGAAGAGCATGAATCCAACCTGGCCATTTGAGAAACCCTACAAATACAAGAAGCACATAATCCCAGACTGCCTTTTTATGTCTCCTTTTTTACCCCAGAACAACTGCTTTATAAATAAGTCGTGGTCCAAAAATGTCCATGATAATCGGGCCTTAATTTCCTATATATCCAGTTTTAATATTGTGCCATTTTTTTGTTTTAATTCCCATTTCCTGCAGATTCTGACTTGCTATATTTATAAGAACACTAAACCTGATAGTAAACAGAAAGAAGATCATGCACAAAGTCTATACCATCACATCTTCACCTTCTCTTTTTGCTTTTTCATTCTTTCTTTCCCATCATCTCTTATTTTCTTCCAAACTCCAGTTTCTTGCTTTCAGTTTTAACTATATACTTCAAATTTATAAACTATACACCACAGCACATTTTCATATGTGTTAATTAATTTATTTCATTTCTAATAATTTATTATATTTTGTTAAGCATTAGAGACTACATTAGAAAATGTTGATCCATGGATCAAATTTTAATAGAGAAGGATCAGAGGAGCAAAAAGGGATTTCTAGATCTTTGAAAATGATAGAGATAGCTGTATTGCCTGACAACTTCTAGACTCTCATTAAATATTTTATAAACAGTCTAAAGGAATATCCCATAAAGGATCAAACCAAAAAAGCTCAAATTTTTAATAATTTTAATTACATGATTATATACATCATGTAGACATATAGACATCTATATGTCCTTCTAAAGCAACATGTATTTTCATGATTAGAAAATAGCATCAATGAAACTCTACTCTCTAATCTAATACCTAGTAGTTGAATCTTTTTAAACAATTTCAAAAACTTCATGATGAACTCTGCTGAGTTGTAGGAAATCTATGGAAATAGAAAATCTATCTTATATAACCCTTAAACCTTTCAGGACTGGAAAGTTTGCTATACTGGATTGTTAGATAGCCTATATTGAGTTTCTGATAATTCAAGACCAATCAAGATTTTAGAGGAGAATACTGCATGAGGTCAAAGTTAAGGCTATACCCAAAACACAGCTTTCTTGCCATTCATTTTGTGGGTGTTACTTACTATTATAGCCTGTCTGGGTTTGGGCTGTAATACCTCCTGAGAATAAAGAGCTTCATAATATAATACCTTAGTATCACCATAATTTATTTTATTTTATGTAAATAAATTGCAAGCTCCAGGAAATACCAAGTAGTTCTAATATTGCAGCACTAGGTGAATGAGGTCACAATATCCTCCTTTTATTTTATAGATGCTAATCTTCACCCAGATCTTCTTTTAATTGTCAACTTCTATGGCAGCTCTCAGTTCCATTAAGCATAATTCAAAAATATCAAAACTTTCTGACCTGTATCATATCCCCCCGGTACCATGGTTTCTGTGCTTCCCAAAAGAAACAGTTTCTCACATAGTCAGCTTACCCTTTTTTTGTTTGTTCCATGACAGAGTTTCACTCTGTCGCCCAGTCTGGAGTGCAGTGGCATGATCTCGGCTCACTGCAACCTCCACCTCCTGGATTCAAGCAATTTTTCTGCCTCAGCCTTTCGTGTACTGGGATTACAGGCGCCCACCACAGCGCCTAGCTAATTTTTGTATTTTTAGTAGAGACAGGATTTCACCATGTTGGCCAGGCTGGTCTCAAACTCCTGACCTCATGATCCACCTGCCACAGCCTCCCAAAGGCTGGGATTACAGGCATTAGCCACTGCGCCTGACCTAGTCAACCTAGTCTTATTTGAAACTTCTGTGGTTTGAATGTGTCCCCCAAAAGTTCATGTGTTCAAAACCTAATCCCCAGTGCAACAGTGTTAAGAGGTGGGGCCTAATAGGAGGTGATTGAGTCATGAGGGCAGAGCTTTTATGGATGGATTAATGTTGTTGTCTCAGTAGTGGGGGAGTTATAAAGTGATTCTGGCTCCTGGTGTCTCTTTAGCATGTGCTCACTTGCCCTTTTACCCTTCTGCCATGAGATAATGAAACAAGGATCCCTTCATCTGATGCAGCTTCCCAATCTTAGACTTCTCATCCTCCAGAACTTTGAGCTAAGTAAATGTCTCTTCTTTCTAAATTACCCAGTCTTTGGTATTCTGTTGTAGCAACAGAAAATGGACTAAGGAAGGTTACAGAAGACTTCAAAATCCACTGTTATTTTTAGGGCAATACCCTCTGCTTTTTAACATAAAAACCACTTGTATTAGTTTTAAGAAAGAAGTAAGGGGCTTGCCCTGGCAGATTGGTATAAGCAATATTTTGTGTCCATGATTTCACTTGGTTATCTTAAAATAATGATGCTTAAGTAGTGACTTTCTCAGGTCAGGCTTTAGCTCCCAGATGAAACTACTAAGTATGTTTGTTTGTACATGTCAGTCCCAAGCCTGACCCTCCCTTGGTCCACAAAGAAAGTATTTTCTGTATCCATGAGAAACAATAAGCACTAAGGACTTTGCCCCTAGTGTTCAGACTTATTATGTTACCTGTGTGTATTTTATTTTATGATTGGAATCTCATTGTGAGTATCTCCATTGCCTTGTTTCTCATTCATTGCCTCCCTTAGTTTCTGTAACAAAGAACTATGGCATAGTAAACAAACTGTCTAAAGGAATATTCCACATAAAAGGGCAAGCTAGGTAGAAAAAGCCTGGCCAGTTATAGCATATTTCTGTTACATAAGGACATCAGTTTGCATATATTTTTCCAAGATATAATCAGAATTTGAAGTTCTTACTGTAAACCAGATACAGACTATTTTTACAAATTGGTTTTTTAAATGTGATGGCTACAGACTCTCCATCCTAAGCTGATTGCACTGAGTGATTGCTGACCTGCATCTTTCTAGGGTGAAGCCCCCAGGGGACAAGCAAAAGACCCTTGGTCACAGCCACTTCTAAGATCCTTTCCTCTGCTGCCTCCAAGTTGAGGAAGGAACATATACCCTGAAATTGTTCTAGAGCTACAGCAGGCTGCCCAAGAGTTCCAAGCCACAATCTCCAGCCAGCAGTCAAAGGGGACAGGAGCCCACAATTTCAGAGCATTGAGAGGGCACACAGCTGCAACTATGAGGAAAGAAAGGGGAGCCACACAACCAAGCCAGCATCTACCAAGAGACCAGTATACCTAAGCACCTCCTACTGGATCACATCCCAAAACTTCAACTACAAATATACCTTGCTAACATACCCTACTGTGAAACCAAAGACAACAAGTCAGTGAGAGTCAAATAAAGACTCTGCAAAAGGCATTGGCCCTGTGAAAACATCCATAAAAGAAGTCTATTGACTGTACTCAATCTATGCCTCAGTTAAAGGAACACTCACATGCAGAGGTGAGAAAAAAACCATGCAAGAACTCTAGTAATGCAAATGGCCAGAGTGTGGTATTGCCTCCAAGCAACTGCACCAGTTCTCCAACAAGAGTTTTTTTTTTTTTTTTTTTTTTTTTAGACAGAGTCTTGCTCTGTTGCCCAGGCTGGAGCGCAGTGGTACAATCTCAATCTCGGCTCACTGCAAGCTCTACCTCCTGGGTTCACGCCATTCTCCTGCCTCAGCCTCCCATGTAGCTGGGACCACAGGTGCCCGCCACCATGCCCGGCTAATTTTTCGTATTTTTTAGTAGAGACAGGGTTTCACCATGTTAGCCAGGATGGTCTTGATCTTCTGACCTCATGATCCACCTGCCTCAGCCTCCCAAAGTGCTGGGATTACAGGCGTGAGCCACTGTGCCCAGCCAAGAGTTCTTAACTAGGCTGAGCTGGCTGAAATTACAAAAACAGAATTCAGAATATGGGTAGAAATGAAGATCAAAATTCGGGAGAACAGCAAAACTCAATCCAAGGAAACTAAGAATCATAGTAAAATGATACAGGAGCTGAAGGACAAAATAGCTGATGTAAAAAAGAACCTAATGAATCTGACAAGGCTGAAAAACACAATAAAAGTATTTCACAATGTAATCAGAAGTATTAACAACAAAATAGACCAAGCTGAGGAAAGAATCTCAGAACGTGAAGACTGGCTATCTGAAATAAGACACTCAGACAAAAATAAAGAAAAAAGAATGAAGAGGAATGAGCAAAACCTCTGAGAATTATGGGATTATGTAAACGGGCCAAATCTATGAATCGCTGGCGTTGTTGAAAGGGAAGGGAGAAAGCAAACAAACTTGTAAAATGTATTTCAGGATATTGTCTATCAAAAATTTTCCAAACTTGCTAGAGAAGCCAACAGTCAAATTCAGGAAATACAGCGAACCCCTGCAAGATTCTACACAAGATTATCCCCAATACCTGTAATCATCAGATTTTCCAAGACTGAAATGAAAGAAAGAATGTTAAAGGCAGCTATAGAAAAAGGACAGGTCACTTACAAAGGGAACCCCATTAGGCTAACAGTTGGCCTCTCAGCTGAAATCCTACAAGCCAGAAAAGATTGGGGACCTACATTCGACATTCTTAAAGAAAAACAGAAATTTCATATCCAGCCAAACTAAGCTTCCTAAGTGATGGAGAAATAAGATCCTTTTCAGGTAAGCAAACGTTCTAGGAGTTTGTTAGCACCAGACCTGCCTTACAAGAGATTTTGAAAGGGACACTAAATACAGAAAGGAAAGACCACTACCAGCGAATACAAAAACATACTTAAATACACAGACCAGTGACACTATAAAGCAATCACACAAACAAGCCAGAATAACCAAGTAACAACACAATGATAGGATCGAATCTACACATGTCTACACTAAGCTTGAATGTAAATGGTCTAAATGCCCCAGTTAAAAGGCACAGAGTGGCAAGTTGGGTAAAAAAGCAAGATCCAACACTGTCTTCAAGAGATCCATCTCATGTGTAATGACACCCATAGACTCAAAGTAAAGTGATGGAGGGAAATCTACCAAGCAAATTGAAAACAGAAAAAAAGCAGGAGTTGCAATCCTAATTTCAGACAAAACAGAGTTTAAATGAACAAAGATCAAGAAAGGCATTACATAATGATAAAGGGATTAATTCAACAAGAAGAACTAACTATCCTAAATATATATGTACCTAACACAGGAGCAGCTAGATTCATAAAGGAAGTTCTTAGAGATCTACGAAGAGATAATAGACTACCACATAATAATAATGACAGACTTAAAGACACCAGTGACAGTATTAGACAGATCATTAAGCCAGAAAATTAACAAAGATATTCAGAACCTGAACTCAGCCTTGGACCAAATGGATCTGATAGACCTGTACAGAACTCTCCACCAAACAACAACAGAATGTACATTTTTCTCATTGCCTCGTGGCACATAGTCTAAAATCTACCACATAATTGGATGTAAAACAATCCTCAGCAAATGCAAAGGAACTGAAATTACACCAAACACATTCTTGGACCACAGCAGAATAAAAGTAGAAGTCAAGACTAGGAAAATTGCTTAAAACCATGCAATTACATGGAAATTTAACAATATGCCCCTAAATAACTTTAGGATAAATAATTAAATTAAGGCAGAAATCAAGAAGTTCTTTGAAACTAATGAGACTAAAGATCCAACATACCAAAATCTCCAGGATACAGCTGAAGTAGTGCCAAAACGGAAATTCATAGCTGTAAATGTCCAAACAGTTAGAAAGATCTTGAATTAACAACCTAACATCACAACTGAAAGAATTAGAGAAGCAAGAACATATCAACCCCAAATCTAGCAGAAGACAAGAAATAACCAAAATCAGAGCTAAACTGATGGAAAATTAGACATGAAAAACCATTTTGAAGATCAACAAATCCAGGAGTTGGTTTTCTGAAAAAAAATAATAAGATAGGCTGCTAGCTAGACTAATGAAGAAGAGAGAAGATCCAAACAAACAGAATTAGAAATGATGAAGGGGATGTTAATACTGATCCCACAGAAATAAAAATAATCATCAGAAACTACTGTGAACACCTCTATGCACACAAAATAGAAAACCTAGAAGAGGTGGATAAATTCCTGGACACATAAACCCTCCCAAGACTGATCCAGGAAAAAACAGATTCCCAGAACAGAACAATAATGAGCTCCATAATTGAATCAATAATAAATAGCCTACCAACCAAAAGAAGCCCAGGACCAGAAGGATTCATAACCAAATTCTTCCAGACATACAAATAAGAGCTGGTACAATTTCTACTGAAACTATTCCAAAAAATTGAGGAGGAGGGACTCTTGAGTAGGTTTATTTTATGAGACCAGTCTCATCCTGATACCAAAACCTGGCAGAGACCCAGCAAAAAAAGAAAACTTTGTGCCAGTATCTTTGATGAACACTGATGCAAAAATTCTCAACAAAATATTCTCAAACCAAATCCAGCAGCACATCAAAAAACTCATTCACCACAATCAACTTGGTTTCATTCCCAAGATGCAAGGTTGATTCAACATATGCAAATCAATAAATGTGATTCTTCATATAAACAGAATTAAGACAAAAACCACATGATTATAGATGCAGAAAGGCTTTTGACAAAATTCACAATTTCTTCATGTTAAAAACTCTCAATAAACTAGGTATTGAAGGAGCATACCTCAAAATAATAAGAGCCATTTATGACAAACCCAAAGTCAACATCGTACTGAATGGGCAAAAGCTGGAAGCATTCCCCTTGAAAACTGGCACAAGACAAGAATGCCCTCCCCTACCACTTCTATTCAAGATAGTATTGGAAGTGTTGGCCAGAGCAATCAGTCAAGAGAAAGAAATGAAGGGAACCTGAATAGGAAGGGAAGAAATCAAACCATCCCTGTTTGTAAATGACATAATTCTATATCTAGAAAACCCCATAATATTGGCCCAAAAGCTCCTTCAAGTAATAAACAACTTCAACAAAGTTTTAGAATACAAAATCAATGTACAAAAATCACTAGCACTCCTGTACACCAACAACAGCCAACCTGAGAGCCAAATCAGAAAGGCATTACCATTCACAACTGCAACAAAAAGAATAAAATACCTAGGAAGACAGCAAACTAGGGAAGTAAAAGATCTTACAATGAGAATGACAAAACACTGCTCAAAGAAATCAGTGATGGTACAAATAAATGCAAAAACATTCTGTGCTCACTGATAGGAAGAATCAATGTCATTAAAATGGCCATAACTGCTCAAAGCAATTTACAGATTCAGTGTTATTCCTATGAAACTACCAAAAACATTCTTTACAGAATTAAATAAAACTATCTTAAAATTCATTTGAAACCAAAAAAGAGCTCAAATAGCCAAGGCAATCCTAAGCAAAAAGAACAAAACAGGAGGCATCACATTACCTGTCTTCATACTATACTACAAGGCTACAGTAACCAAAACACCATGGTGCCAGTACAAAAGCAGGCACACAAAACAATGGAACAGAATAGAGAGCCCAGAAACAAGGCTGCACACCTATGACTATCTGATCTTCGACAAAGCTGACAAAAACAATAGGGAAAAGACTCCCTGTTCAGTAAATGGTGCTGGGATAACTAGCTGGCCATATGCAGAAGATTGAAGCTGAATCCCTTCCTTACACTATATAAAAAAGTCAACTCAAGATGGATTAAAGACTAAATGTAAAGCCCAAGACTATAAAAACTCTGGAAGACATCCTAGGCAATAGCACCCTGGGCATAGGAATGGGCAAAGATTTCATGACAATGACGCCAAAAGCAATCGCAACAAAAGCAAACACTGACAAATGGTATCTAATTAAACTTAAGAGCTCTGCACAGGAAATGAAACTATCAACAGAGTAAGCAGACAACCTACAGAATGGGAGAAAATATTTGCAAACTATGCATCTGAAAAGTCTAATTCCAGCATCTATAA
Organism: Symphalangus syndactylus; assembly: GCF_028878055.3. Taxonomy (NCBI): domain Eukaryota; kingdom Metazoa; phylum Chordata; class Mammalia; order Primates; family Hylobatidae; genus Symphalangus; species Symphalangus syndactylus. The sequence goes on from NC_072426.2 coordinate 59,397,495, forward strand.
GAAACTTAGACAAATTTACAAGAGAAAAACAACCCCATTAACCACTGGACAAAGGATATGAATAGAAATCTTTGAAAAGAAGATATACATGCAGCCAACAAGCATATTTTAAAAAGCTCAATATCACTGATCATTAGAGAAATGAGAATTAAAACCACAACAAGATACCATCTCATGCCAGTCAATATGGCTATTATTAAAAAGTCAAAATAATGGATGCTGATGAGGTTGCAGAGAAAAGGGGAACACTTATACACTGTTGGTGGGAGTGTAAATTAGTTCAACCATTGTGGAAAGCAGTATAGTGATTCCTCAAAGAGCTAAAAGCAGAACTACCATTTAGCCCAGCAATTCCATTGTTGGGCATATACCCAGAGGAATCTAAATCATTCTACCGTAAAGGCACATGCACACAAATGTTCATTGCAGCACTATTCACAATCACAAAGATATGGAATCAGCCTAGATGCCCGTCAGTGACAGATTGGATAAAGAAAATGTGGTACATATACACCATGCAACCATAAAAAAGAATGAGATCATGACCTTTGTGGACGGATCTAGAGGCTATTATTCTTAGTAAACTAACACAGAAACAATATTAAATACCACATGTTCTCACTTATAAATGGGAGCTAAATGATGAGAACTCATGAGCACAAAGAAGGGAACAACAGACACAAGGGTCAACTTGAGGATGGAGGGGTGGAAGAAGAGAGAAGAGCAGAAAAAAAATAACTGTTGGGTACTAAGCTTAACACCTGGGTGATGAAATAATCTGTACAACAACTGCCTGTGACAGGAGTTTACCTATTTAACAAACCAGCACATGTACCCTGAACCTAAAATAAGAGTTTTTAAAAAAGTGATGGCTAATTAAAGATGCCCCTTGTTATGTTTATCTAATCTCTATTTTTTAGACCAAAAATAATCCTCTCTTCCAGATCATCTTCCCCGAAGCATTTGGTTAAAATATTGCCTGCCATTGAACATACCTAGGATTTCAGAAATCTGTCCTAGCACAGATCAAGTGAAAATTTTAACAAAACACAGATGGAATAAGATGGCTTCGTAAGTTTATGTTTTCATGTAACCTTTCTATTCCAAACAAAAATGAAGAATGATAAAATAAAAAAGGAAAAAAAATGAGAAATTAAGAAATGAGGAAAACATTTTCATGAACTAGAAATAAAACACAAATGCAAAGCAAGGAACCAAGCTGAGGCCAAGGGCTGTGACTTCTAAGACAGAACATAGATGGTGATTTTGGAACTAAGGGTGCATATAGCAGATGGACGCTAAGGTGATTCAATGATTCTCACCCCCTGGCATTCACGCCTTCTATAATTCCCACTGTATGTGTGTAGTGGGAATCTGTGACTTGCTTCTAGTCACTAGAATATGGTAAAGATGTGATATGGTTTGGCTGTGTCCCCACCCAAATCGCATCTTGAATTGTAGTTCCTATAATCTTCATATGTCGTGGGATGGTAATTGAATCTTGGAGGGGGTTAACCTCATGCTGCTGTTCTCATGATAGTGAGTGAGTTCTCACGATAGTAAGTGAGTTCTCACAAGATCTGATGATTTTATAAGAGGCTTTTCCCTCTTTGCTCAGTACTTCTTCCTGTCATCATGTGAAGAAGGACTTGTTTGCTTCCCCTTCTTCCATGATTGTAGGGATAATTGTGAGATAATGAATGTGTGTTGTTTTAATGTGCTGAGTTGGTGGTTATATGTTATATGAGAATACCTAATATAGTACCTTACACAAGAAAAGGATCAAGGCCAGGTTTGCTGCTTGAAACCAGGGCAGAACCAGCACACCCACATATGTGAACAGTGTCTGAAGAAAAAGGCTGGTTACCTGGTTAAATAGAAAACTATGGCTATAGAGAAGTATGAGAAATCAAAACCGGGAATTGAGTCAAGTTGCTAGTAGCAGCTGGATCTTTGAACCCACTCCCCACACCTATCAGTACCCTTAAAAATGCTGTTATAGGCAGGGCATGGTGGCTCACACCTGTAATCTCAGTGTTTTGGGAAGCTGAGGCAGGAGGATTGCTTGAACTCAAGTTTGAGGTTACAGTGAGCTATGAACTATGATCATGCCATTGCACTTCTAAGCAACAGAGCAAGACACAGTCTCTAAACAAAAAAAGAAAAAGAAAGTTGTAAAACTTTGTTCTGGATTAGTGGATCGGGAGTACCAAGTGACGGCAATTTCAGGTACTTGAAAACTATTAGTCTAGGAAGCTGAGACCAAATAAAAGAAAATCATTCCCTCCAGTCGAAAGAAGACGTATACCTAAATTCAAAGATTTATGAAGAACGCTACTGCTAAGGAAGGCAAACAAAAACCACAGTGTCCCAGCATGAATTCCTTGCAGGAGAAATTAATTATATGGAACAGTTATGCTTAATGAGGAAATAGCATCTATTAAAAGTCATTAGAATTTGAAAGCAGAAACACGTCCTAATAAAAGTTTGAGCATGAAAACGAAAATGGAAATCTTAAAAATAAAAGTTCATTATATGGAATAAATTCTACACATTTATGAAGAGAAATCAGCAAATTTGAAGATGAGAAATTCAATCCGGATGGAGGAAAGGAACACACACAGAGACACATAGACACATATACACCAAAAGGCCTGAAGAACATATTGACTCAATGATATATGTAACTGGAGTTTCAGAAGAAAAGAAAGAAGGAAATATCAAAAGAAATATAAAATATTAACTAAGAATTTTTCCAGAATAGAGAAAAGAGTGGGTCCTCAGATGTTAACTAGTATCTGCTTTTCACTAGATAGAGCAACCAGCACCTACTAGAAGAGAAAATGTCATCAGTGATCGCTGAGGAGGCTTGAAAAGTTTTAAATTCTCAGGCACTACTCCAGATTCACCAAATTAGAAAGAAATGCACCAAAAAATCTCCAGTCTTCCCAAAATTGATAACCCCAATCTAATCATGAAAAAAATCATCAGACAACCGTCAATAGAATATTCCACAAAATATCTGCCCAGTATTCCTCAAAATATGCCAAGGTCATCAAAGAAAGAGAGAAAGAAGAGAGAGGAAGGAAGGGAGGGAGGGAGGGAGGGAAGAAAGGAAGGAAGGAAGGAAGGAAGGAAGGAAGGAAGGAAGGAAAGAAAGAAAGAAAGAAAGAAAGAAAGAAAGAAAGAAAGAAAGAAAGAAAGAAAGAAAAGTATAAGAAACTTGCATACAGAGCAACCCAAGTAGGCATGATGACTAAATGCAATGTATCCTGGATGGGATCCAAGAACAGAAAAATAATATTAGATTAAAAATTAAGAAAAGATGAATAAAGTATGAATTTACTTAATAATCATGGATTAATATTGGTTAAGTAATTTTAACAAATGTACCACATCAATGTAAATAATAAGATGTTAATTATAAGAGGTGATAAATGTGATGTATATTGGAATCCTGTACTATTTTAACTAGTATTCTGTAAATCTAAAACTATTCAAATATTTTTTTAAATTGTTAAACATAGAAGTTTTCAATTTTATTTTGATTATCAGCCAGATTTAGATTTATTTTATCCCATCATGTTAAAGATGAGAAAACTGAGACACTTGAATTGTAAGTACTCACCTGATTCTAATAATTTTAGAGATAATATGTTATTAAATTATAATTGTAAATTGTGATTACAGGTGTTTTTTTCAAATACCTTAGAATTAAACATAATTTGTATTCTGGAGTTTTAACTAAACTATAGCAATATAACAGTGAGCGTTTAATTGCAACAAATGCTTATTTTTATTTATTTATTTATTTTTATTTATTTATTTTTTTTATTATACTGTAGGGTTTTAGGGTACATGTGCACAATGTGCAGGTTTGTTACATATGTATCCATGTGCCATGTTGATTTCCTGCACCCATTAACTCGTCATTTAGCATTAGATGTATCTCCTAATGCTGTCCCTCCCCCCTCCCCCCACCCCACAACAGTCCCCGGAGTGTGATGTTCCCCTTCCTGTGTCCATGAGTTCTCATTGTTCAATTCCCACCTATGAGTGAGAACATGCGGTGTTTGGTTTTCTGTCCTTGCGATAGTTTACTGAGAATGATGTTTTCCAGTTTCATCCATGTCCCTACAAAGGACATGAACTCATCATTTTTTCTGGCTGCATAGTATTCCATGGTGTATATGTGCCACATTTTCTTAATCCAGTCTATCGTTGTTGGACATTTGGGTTGGTTCCAACTCTTTGCTATTGTGAATAGTGCCACAATAAACATACGTGTGCATGTGTCTTTATAGCAGCATGATTTATAGTCCTTTGGGTATATACCCAGTAATGGGATGGCTGGGTCAAATGGTATTTCTAGTTCGAGATCCCTGAGGAATCGCCACACTGACTTCCACAATGGTTGAACTAGTTTACAGTCCCACCAACAGTGTAAAAGTGTTCCTATTTCTCCACATCCTCTCCAGCACCTGTTGTTTCCTGATTTTTTAATGATGGCCATTCTAACTGGTGTGAGATGGTATCTCATTGTGGTTTTGATTTGCATTTCTCTGATGGCCAGGGATGATGAGCATTTCTTTGTGTGTTTTTTGGCTACATAAATGTCTTCTTTTGAGAAGTGTCTGTTCATGTCCTCTGCCCACTTTTTGATGGGGTTGTTTGTTTTTTTCTTGTAAATTTGTTTGAGTTCATTGTAGATTCTGGATATTAGCCCTTTGTCAGATGAGTAGGTTGCAAAAATTTTCTCCCATTCTGTAGATTGCCTGTTCACTCTGATGATAGTTTCTTTTGCTGTGCAGAAGCTCTTTAGTTTAATGAGATCCCATTTGTCGATTTTGGCTTTTGTTGCCATTGCTTTTGGTGTTTTAGACATGAAGTCCTTGCCCACGCCTATGTCCTGAATGGTATTGCCTAGGTTTTCTTGTAGGATTTTAATGGTTTTAGGTCTAACATATAAGTCTTTAATCCATCTTGAATTAATTTTTGTGTAAGGTGTAAGGAAGGGATCCAGTTTCAGCTTTCTACAGATGGCTAGCCAGTTTTCCCAGCACCATTTATTAAATAGGGAATCCTTTCCCCATTTCTTGTTTTTGTCAGGTTTGTCAAAGATCAGATAGTTGTAGCTATGCGGCATCATTTCCGAGGACTCTGTTCTGTTCCATTGATCTATGTCTCTGTTGTGGTACCAGTACCATGCTGTTTTGGTTACTGTAGCCTTGTAGTATAGTTTAAAGTCAGGTAGCGTGATGCCTCCAGCTTTGTTCTTTTGGCTTAGGATTGACTTGGCGATGCGGGCTCTTTTTTGGTTCCATATGAACTTTAAAGTAGTTTTTTCCAATTCTGTGAAGAAAGTCATTGGTAGCTTGATGGGGATGGCATTGAATCTATAAATTACCTTGGGCAGTATGGCCATTTTCATGATATTGATTCTTCCAACCCATGAGCATGGAATGTTCTTCCATTTGTTTGTATCCTCTTTGATTTCATTGAGCAGTGGTTTGTAGTTCTCCTTGAAGAGGTCCTTCACATCCCTTGTAAGTTGGATTCCTAGGTATTTTATTCTCTTTGAAGCAATTGTGAATGGGAGTTCACTCATGATTTGGCTCTCTGTTTGTCTGTGATTGCTGTACAAGAATGCTTGTGATTTTTGTACATTAATTTTGTATCCTGAGACTTTGCTGAAGTTGCTAATCAGCTTAAGGAGATTCTGGGCTGAGACAATGGGGTTTTCTAGATATACAATCATGTCATCTGCAAACAGGGACAATTTGACTTCCTCTTTTCCTAATTGAATACCCTTTATTTCCTTCTCCTGCCTGATTGTTCTGGCCAGAACTTCCAGCACTATGTTGAATAGGAGCGGTGAGAGAGGGCATCCCTGTCTTATGCCAGTTTTCAGAGGGAATGCTTCCAGTTTTTGGCCATTCAGTATGATATTGGCTGTGGGTTTGTCGTAGATAGCTCTTATTATTTTGAGATACGTCCCATCAATACCTAATTTATTGAGAGTTTTTAGCATGAAGGTTGTTGAATTTTGTCAAAGGCCTTTTCTGCATCTATTGAGATAATCATGTGGTTTTTGTCTTTGGTTCTGTTTATATGCTGGATTACATTTATTGATTTGCATATGTTGAACCAGCCTTGCATCCCAGGGATGAAGCCCACTTGATCATGGTGGATAAGCTTTTTGATGTGCTGCTGGATTCGGTTTGCCAGTATTTTATTCAGGATTTTTGCATCAATGTTCATCAAGGATATTGGTCTGAAATTCTCTTTTTTGGTTATGTCTCTGCCAGGTTTTGGTATCAGGACGATGCTGGCTTCGTAAAATGTGTTAGGGAGGATTCCCTCTTTTTCTATCGATTGGAATAGTTTCAGAAGGAATGGTATCAGTTCCTCCTTGTGCCTCTGGTAGAATTCAGCTGTGAATCCATCAGGTCCTGGACTCTTTTTGGTTGGTAAGCTATTGATTATTGCCACAATTTCAGAACCTGTTATTGGTCTATTCAGAGATTCAACTTCTTCCTGGTTTAGTCTTGGGAGGGTGTATTCGTCGAGGAATTTATCCATTTCTTCTAGATTTTCTAGTTTATTTGCATAGAGGTGTTTGTAGTATTCTCTGATGGTAGATTGTATTTCTGTGGGATCGGTGGTGATATCCCCTTTTTCATTTTTTATTGCATCTATTTGATTCTTCTCTCTTTTCTTCTTTATTAGTCTTGCTAGTGGTCCATCAATTTTGTTGATCTTTTCAAAAAACCAGCTCCTGGATTCATTAATTTTTTGAAGGGTTTTTTGTGTCTCTATTTCCTTCAGTTCTGCTCTGATTTTAGTTATTTCTAGTCTTCTGCTAGCTTTTGAATGTGTTTGCTCTTGCTTTTCTAGTTCTTTTAATTGTGATGTTAGGGTGTCAATTTTGGATCTTTCCTGCTTTCTCTTGTGGGCATTTAGTGCTATAAATTTCCCTCTACACACTGCTTTGAACGTGTCCCAGAGATTCTGGTATGTTGTGTCTTTGTTCTCATTGGTTTCAAAGAACATCTTAATTTCTGCCTTCATTTCATTATGTACCCAATAGTCATTCAGGAGCAGGTTGTTCAGTTTCCATGTAGTTGAGTGGTTTTGAGTGAGTTTCTTAATCCTGAGTTCTAGTTTGATGGCACTGTGGTCTGAGAGACAGTTTGTTATAATTTCTGTTCTTTTACATTTGCTGAGGAGAGCTTTGCTTCCAACTATGTGGTCAATTTTGGAATAGGTGTGGTGTGGTGCTGAAAAAAATGTATATTCTGTTGACTTGGGGTGGAGAGTTCTGTAGATGTCTATTAGGTCCACTTTATGTAGAGCTGAGTTCAATTCCTGGATATCCTTGTTAACTTTCTGTCTCGTTGATCTGTCTAATGCTGAGAGTGGGGTGTTAAAATCTCCCATTATTATTGTGTGGGAGTTTAAGTCTCTTTGTAGGTCACTGAGGACTTGCTTTATGAATCTGGGTGCTCCTGTGTTGGGTGCATATATATTTAGGATAGTTAGCTCTTCTTGTTGAATTGATCCCTTGACCATTATGTAATGGCCTTCTTTGTCTCTTTTGATCTTTGTTGGTTTAAAATCTATTTTATCAGAGACTAGGATTGCAACCCCTGCCTTTTTTTGTTTTCCATTTGCTTGATAGATCTTCCTCCATCCCTTTATTTTGAGTCTATGTGTGTCTCTGCACGTGAGATGGGTTTCCTGAATACAGCACACTGATGGGTCCTGACTCCTAATCCAGTTTGCCAGTCTGTGTCTTTTGATTGGAGCATTTAGCCCATTTACATTTAACGTTAATATTGTTATGTGTGAATCTGATCCTGTCATTATGATGTTGGTTATTTTGCTCGTTAATTGCTATAGTTTCTTCCTAGCCTCGATGGTCTTTACAATTTGGCATGTTTTTGCAGTGGCTGGTACCGGTTGTTTCTTTCCATGTTTAGTGCTTCCTTCAGGAGCTCTTTTAGGGCAGGTCTGGTGGTGACAAAATCACTCAGCGTTTGCTTGTCTGTAAAGTATTTTATTTCTCCTTCACTTATGAAGCTTAGTTTGGCGGGATAGGAAATTCTGGTTTGAAAATTCTTTTCTTTAAGAATGTTGAATATCGGCCCCCACTCTCTTCTGGCTTGTAGAGTTTCTGCTGAGAGATCAGCTGTTAGTCTGATGGGCTTCCCTTTGTGGGTAACCCGACCTTTCTCTCTGGCTGCCCTTAACATTTTTTCCTTCATTTCAACTTTGGTGAATCTGACAATTATGTGTCTTGGAGTTGCCCTTCTCGAGGATTATCTTTGTGGCGTTCTCTGTATTTCCTGAATCTGAGTGCTGGCCTGCCTTGCTAGACTGGGGAAGTTCTCCTGGATAATATCTTGCAGAGTGTTTTCCAGCTTGGTTCCATTCTCCCCATCATTTTCAGGTACACCAATCAGACGTAGGTTTGGTCTTTTCACATATTCCCAAATTTCTTGGAGGCTTTGTTCATTTCTTTTTATTCTTTTTTCTCTAAACTTCCCTTCTCTCTTCATTTCATTCATTTCATCTTCCATCAGCGATATCCTTTCTTCCAGTTGATCGCATCTGCTACTGAGGCTTCTGCAATCTTCGCGTAGTTCTCGAAACTTGGCTTTCAGCTCCATCAGCTCCTTTAAGCCCTTCTCTCCTATTCTAGTTATCCATTCATCTAATTTTTTTTCAAAGTTTTTAACTTCTTTGCTATTGTTTTGAATTTCCTCCCATAGCTCAGAGTAGTTTGATTGTCTGAAGCCTTCTTCTCTCAGCTCATCAAAGTCATCCTCCATCCAGCTTTGTTCCGTTGCTGGTGAGGAACTGCGTTCCTTTGGAGGAGGAGAGGTGCTCTGTTTTTTAGAGTTTCCAGTTTTTTTGCTCTGTTTTTTCCCCATCTTTTTGGTTTTATCTACTTTTTGTCTTTGATGATGGTGATTTACAGATGGGTTTTTGGTGTGGATGTCCTTTCTGTTTGTTAGTTTTCCTTCTACCAGACAGGACCCTCAGCTGCAGGTCTGTTGGAGTTTACTAGAGGTCCACTCTAGACCCTGTTTGGCTGGGTGTTAGCAGCGGTGGCTGCAGAACAGCGGATTTTCGTGAGACCACAAATTCAGCTGTCTGATAGTTCCTCTGAAAGTTTTGTCTCAGAGGAGACCCGGTTGAATGAGGTGTCAGTCTGTCCCTACTGGGCGGGGGGGGGGGTGCCTCCCAGTTAGGCTGCTCAGGGGTGAGGGACCCACTTTAGGAGGCAGTCTGTCCGTTCTCAGATCACCAGCTGCATGCTGGGAGAACCACTACTCTCTTCAAAGCTGTCAGTCAGACAGGGACATTTAAGTCTGTGGAGGTTCTTGCTGAGTTTTTGTTTGTCTGTGCCCTGCCCCCAGAGGTGGAGCCTACAGAGGCAGGCAGGCCTCCTTGAGCTGTGGTGGGCTCCACCCAGTTCGAGCTTCCTGGCTGCTTTGTTTACCTAAGCAAGCCTGGGCAATGGCGGGCGCCCCTCCCCCAGCCTCGCTGTCGCCTTGCAGCTTGATCTCAGACTGCTGTGCTAGCAATCAGCGAGACTCCGTGGGCATAGGACCCTTCGAGCCAGGGGCGGGACACAATCTCCTAGTGTGCCGTTTTCCAGGCCCGTTGGAAAAGCGCAGTATTAGGATGGGACTGACCCAATATTCCAGGTGCCGTCTGTTTCCCCTTTCTTTTACTAGGAAAGGGAACTCCCTGACCCCTTGCGCTTCCCGAGTGAGGCAATGCCTCACTCTGCTTCGGCTCGCGCACAGTGCGCTTCACTGACTGTCCTGCACCCACTGTTAGGCACTCCCTAGTGAGATGAAACCGGTACCTCAAGCAAAAATGCAGAAATCACCCGTCTTCTGTGTCGCTGGGGCTGGGAGCTGGAGACCGGAGCTGTTCCTATTTGGCCATCTTCAACAAATGCTTATTTTTAAAGCCCTTAAAATGGTACTGAAAAATGGTGTGGATTTCAAAATCAGCCCCCATTAGTATTAAATAAATAAAAATCATCTTTTTTTTCTTTTTATTTATTTATTTTTTTTCCTTACAGAATCTCACTCTGTCTGTTGCCCAGGCTGGAGTGCAGTGGCGTGATCTTGGCTCACTGCAATCTCGGCCTCCCGGGTTCAAGCAATTCTCCTGCCTCAGCCTCCCAAGTAGCTAGGACTACAGATGCGCACCACCAGGCCTGGCTAATTTTTGTACTTTTAGTAGAGATGGGGTTTCACTATGTTGGCCAGGCTGGTCTCCAACTCCTGACCTCAGGTGATCCGCCCACCTCAGCCTCCCAAAGTGCTGGGATTACAGGTATGAGCCACCATGTCTGGCCTGAAAAGCATCCATTTTTAAAAGAATAGGAGTCTATTTTCTGTTTCCTCTTTTCTCCTTAAGTCCTCCCTTCTTAAGTATTTCTTAACATTTTCTACTTTTCTTCACACCCACTTCCTGGTAGTTTTCCTAGAAGGGAATCACCTCCACACACAAGTTCTCATCCCACCGATCACACTTACAACATACTTTATTGTCAACTGATTTTTCTTATTATCTCTGTCCTCTAACATGCCTCCCTGTATATCTGGCTAGCTCACAGAGACAGCTATCTCTAGTGAAAAGAGCTTTGGAATTTTACACTGGTACTGTCCTTACTAAGTATGTGTGAACTAAAGTGTATCACATACAACCATTGCCTCAGTTTTCCAACTTGCAAAATGGCTACAGGATTCCCACTTCACAGAGGTGTTGTAAAGATTAAATGAAGTAGCTCATATATGAGAATATTCTAAAGTATTTGGTATATTATGGATGTATGTCACCAAATTCCACTTCTGAGAATGCTTTGCAGTTTCTAAGGAAACCCATACACCAGCTGTCCCCAACCTTTTTGGCACCAGGGATTGGTTTTCTGGAAGACAATTTTTCCATGGACAGGGACTGGGGGTGGGGGATGGTTCTGGGATGAAACTGTTCCACCTCAGATCATCAGGCATTAGTTAGATTCTCATAAGGAGTGTGCAAGCCAGATCCCTCGCATGTACAGTCCACAATAGGGTTCCTGCTCCTATGAGAATCTAATGCTGCTTCTGATCTGACAGGAGGTGGAGCTCAGGGGGTAATGCTGCTTGCCCGCCACTCACCTCTTGCTGTGTGGCCCACTTCCTAACAGGCCACAGACCAGTACTGGTTTGTGGCACAGGGGTCGGGGACCTCTGCCATGCACTATATAGGAAAAAATATAGTTACTTCTTAATTGACCTTCAATGGTCAAATCAGTTTTTTCTAAATTGATTAAGCCTTGGTGTGGAGAACTTGGATATAGTAGACACTACATTAACTGAAGTCTTGTAGGTTGTTGCTACTCAACTTCTAAATGTTATTCTTCCCCAATATATTTAGACATGGTGAAAATGAAGTACACTGTTCAACCATGCCTTCCTTTACAACTCAATTTTAATTTCATTTCTAGGAAACAACTTCCTTGTATGTTTTCCCACAGACTCTCAATACAACGTAGAATAATAGTATGATGTAACATGGGCACAACTAGATAATACATAGCATCATTACTAACTGTATTAACCTAAAATTGTATAAATTCCCAGATTCAAACCATCTGAAACATTTGGAGTAATTGCCTACGTTTTCCTCCAATATAATTTCAAGAGTTTTGTATCTTATAGCCCAGAGGTTCAAGCTAAAACACTGTTACTGCTGACTGCTAATTAAATCCACCATCAAAGATTCATGATGTATTATGGAATCTCAAGTTTGGTTCATATTCTTGGAGCTCCATATACTGAATGGTTTCTATTCAGTGCATTCTATTTAAGTTTATGCATTTCCATGAAGCTGAGAAGGATCTTGCTGAAAAGGCCCCAGAGTTTTCACAAGAGTGGATACTGAATATTTGCTATATTCATTCACTTACTTATAAATATTTATTGAGTATATTTTATTTTAATGCAAAGATTATAAGATATTGGTTTTTGTCTTAAAGTAGGTGACAGCCTAAGAGGGGTGAAGGGAAATAAATAGGAAGGAGAGAGAGAAGAGCAAATCATTGTTATAGAGAAAGAAAATTCTAGTAGCGCTAACAGAGTAATATGGAAACAGAGCCAAAAAAGTGTTTGAGAAAGTTTTCTGGAGAAAAATGACATTTGAACAAAATTTGATAATTTATTTTCAAACTAATAGAAGCTACCATAAAATTTAATCTCCATGAGTGGATGGACTTTGGCTTTTATGTTCACCTTTGTATCTTCACTGCTGGAAACCTACCTGGTTCATGGTATGCTAAAAATCCTTTGTTAAATGGATGAATAAATGAATGGCTACTTGGCAATAGGAGCAGCTGAATGAAAACATTTACTTCCTAGAGAGTTAAATAATATCTTTCATGGCAACTCCTGACACCATTATGTTTTTCACATAATTTGAAATGTAGCATGAATCAAGCTGATTAACCAGATGACTCCATCTTAGATCATTCAAATTTCCATGGTGGCCATGAAGAATTTTAGGAAATAGGAAGGATCTGATAATAAGAATAAATAAGAAGTCATCTTAAGTTGAGAAAAAGGCAAGCACACCTGCTTATTCCACTACAATTCCCCACAAATACATACATTTACATGGCTTGCACTGGTGGACCAAATATTTATATGATGAAAAACTCTTACAGAATTTTTTTTGGATCAGATGAACAGAAATAGAAAGAGGAAAAATTAGAAACTAATTGCAGACATTCGATAGGCATTCAATGCAGACATTGAATAGACATTCAATCTTTGAGATACAACCTGAACTGACTGCATCCTTTTGTAAAACCTTCACTCCAGCAAAACTAAAGAGTCTCCAAGCTATGGACATGTGCTATATGGTAAAATAATATGGAGAAAGTTGCAGAACATATGCTTCCATGTTTCCATTAAAAAGAAATACTAACCATCTTTGAAATGTCAGCTCCATGGTGAGGCATTCCTGAAATGATCTCCCCGACTTCCATCATGCACCCATAGCTCTTTGGTCAGGTCTTTCTCTTGAAACTAATAGAGTCTGTGCTGATTTAAGTACATCTCAAATTCCTTTAAGAATGTGAGTTCCTTGTAGACATGAATGATACCTTTTCATTTTAATATTTGATCTTACCTCTTATAACTTCCCCTCAAATACACATACTCACACATAATCATTTCCTGAGTGAATGTTGAAAGAAAACTATAACCTGATATACTTACAGAAAAAGAGACTTGATGTTTTCTAAAATAAGAAATCATGAAGAAATACTGATACAAGACTTATGATGGCAATGCAAGATGTAAAAGATGCTATGCAAAATAAACAGAAAGGTAATCAGAATGTGTGATATAAATATGTTGCAATGATAAGAGTACTCAGCCTGTGCAACATGACAAAACCCCATCTCTACCAAAAATACGAAAATTAGCAGGGTGTGGTGATACACGCCTGTCATCCTAGCTACTCAGGAAGCTGAGGTGGGGGGATTGTTGAAACCCAGGAGGTTGGGGCTTCAGTGAGCTGAGATCGTGCCACTGCAATCCAGCCTGGGTGACAGAGAAAGACCTTGTCTCAAAAAAAAAAAAAAAAAAGAAAAAAGAAAAAGTAAAAAAAAATAATACTTACTGATTCTGATAGACATATTTTATTAAAATCAGGGAATTCATGTTATTTATTTAGGGGAAACTATATCTCTGCTTCTGATAGCTACAGAATCAATAGCTTTTACACATCATCAAAATGGCTTTTGATCATCACTTGAAAGTTGCTGCATGCTTCTTATTCCTTGTATCAGTTAGGATGCTCTCATCAGCAAATACTGCATTATGCATCTACAGTAGCATAAATAATAAGATCTTGATCTCATGTAGTAAGAAGCCTGGAGGTTGGAGATCCGAAGTTTGGTGCAGTGACTCAATGGTGATATCAGGATTTAGGCTTTTTCTATCTTATACTTTTATGGTTGCAATATGAATGCCATAGCTGCACATCTAGTATTCCAAGCCAGAAGGCTAGGCAAAGACAGGAACAGAGACGTTTTTCTTGAGCACTTCTCTTTTAAAAGGAATGTCTTTATTAGAAGACTTCTTTTTTTTTTGAGACGGAGTCTCTCTCTGTCGCCCAGGCTGGAGCGCAGTGGTGCAATCTCGGCTCACTGCAATCTCCGCCTCCAGGGTTCACACCATTCTCCTGCCTCAGCCTCCCGATTAGCTGGGACCACAGGCACCCGCCACCAAGCCCAGCTAATTTTTTTTGTATTTTTAGTAGAGACGGGGTTTCACCGTGTTAGCCAGGATGGTCTCGATCTCCTGACCTCGTGATCCGCCAGCCTCAGCCCCCCAAAGTGCTGGGATTACAGGCCTGAGCCACCGCGCCTGGCTAGAAGACATTTCTTAACAGATTTCCCTTCTCACTGGCCAAGTTATAGAGTGCAATAACTGACATAAAGGAAGGGCACTACTATGATGTGCTCAGACAGTTGAAATACACCCACTAGTGCTGGCACACCATGCCTGAACAAAATCGAGATTCTATTAACAGTGATGGAAGAAAAATAACTCTTGGAAAAGAAACCATTAGTGCCTATAACATCACAAAAGGTAGTCTCTGTAATTACTGTGATATAGACAGTAGATATTTGTTGGCCTTGATTTCATTAATTAGTAAAAATACCTGAAAATCCATTATTGGTTTAATGCTTACCTTCAAATGATTTTGTTAAAACTTGGGTGAAGTGCTGGTAAGAGCTGTGAAATGGCAGAGGTAATCATTACATTTTAACTCTCAATGCCTATATCAAGTAATATAAATTAATGAAACATAATTTTAACAAAAATACCAGAACTTAGACATACACATGAATGTTTTCCTATAAAGTGCTTACCTTGAGAAACTGAATACTTCCAAAGTAGCCACTGGTCAAAGAAGGCCAGAACTAATCTTCTTTTTCTTCTTCTTTTTTGAGACAGAGTCTCACTCTGTCGCCCAGGCTGGAGTGCATGCAGTGGCATGATCTTGGCTTGCTGCAACCTCTGCCTCCCAGGTTCAAATGATTCTCCTGCCTCAGCCTCCCGAGTAGCTGGGATTACAGGTGCCCACCACCACAACCAGCTAATTTTCATATTTTTAGTAGAGACAGAGTTTCACCAGGTTGGCCAGGCTGGTCTCAAACTCCTGACCTCAGGTGATCCACCTGCCTTGGCCTCCCAAAGTGCTGGGATTACAGGTGTGAGCCACCGCGCCAGGCTAAGAACTAATCTTAAAGCATTGCCATTAGCCTATGGCATAGCTCTTAGGACTATTTTTAGTAATAAGAAATCTTTGTCTTTCGTGAATAAATTTGCTTATTGGAAATACATAAATGCTATTTTGAGCCAAGCCGGGAGAATTAGATAGGTAGTCAAGCTGTGTATGGCAATATTTTGGTCCAAAAATAGTGACTACTAAGAAACATCTTATATGCTTATTATAGCTTGTTAACATACTCTAGAAACAATTCCAAGTGGAATATTCTAAACCTACTTTGAGAACAGACAGGAAGGGCATCCTAAAATCTACTTGAAGGACAATATTATTTTAGGCAGTTATATTAGAAATTATGTTTAAAATCAGTTTGTATGTGTATAGTTACCTTCAAAACAAACCAATTTTAATACTAGCCTCAAACATCTCAGCTTAGCATAAAATATATATATTTAAAACTATATCTTTGAAGTAAGATAATTATTACAGACATTTCTCCTAAGTGCTTAGAACATAATAGGCACTTGATAAATGCTATTGGATAACTGAGTTGCAGTCAATCTTAAGTAAGTAATAGATTGAAGAACACTTGCTTGAAAATAGAAATTTATTATGATTTTATGATTATTACCTGGTAGCAAATGTAATCTTCCTATTGACTTAAAGTGTTGGGAAATTCAGCTTATGGGGAAGTAGCCTACTTAAATGTGTCATAATAGACCCTATATTTTTCATTAGGCCTGTTACTGTCAGATTCATAGATATACTCCTACATGAGAAACTTCATAATATAAAATAATTTCGTAGGTTTTTAGAAGCAATATAGATTACATAGATCCACAATTGCATATCTGAGCATGGACTTGGCCCACACATTGGTAGCAACGATGAAAACATTATAGATTATATAGCCATCGTAGTTGGCACAGCCCTTCACAAGTTAAGTAGTTTGCTCTGCCGTGTAAATGTCTTAATTACCGAAGTAAGTAATTAGAAAACCATAAAGTTATTTAGAACTTTAGATGTTCACTTAGAAGTCATACAAGTAGTATTTATGAAAATTACCCTGGAGGAGCAGTAGTGTAGTTTTCTTAACAAAGTGGTTGAGTTTGATTTTAACTACACTTAAAAGAAGGGAAATCAGTCCACAAAGAAAGTTAGTATCAGTGAGTATGCCTCCAAGATGTGGAGCTACTCTTCTTTTTAACTTAAATATATGGCAAACATTTTAACTTAAATAACAGGCAAATATAAAATAGTGAAGGATGGTCAGATATTTTGAAAGTATAACTGACATAGGATCTTAGTGTATTATGTTTATATTAATTTGATGAATATTTATTGTACCTCAGTGTAAGATGTTTCCATAACAGATTGTTTGCCTTTGGCCTGTTGCAATTTCCTACTTTGTTTTTCCAAAAAAAAGTTATTTTAAGTTTCCTATTTATATTCTAATTTAATGCATACACACATGCACATATATATAACACAGCACATCACTCTGGGCATAAATGTATTTTTAATCACAAGGACCCTAAGTTTGTGCCTTACCTACACATTACTTCTCTTAATATGTTAGGAATCTATGTAGAGTTGGAAACTACTAAATTAAACATTTCTGAAAAACTATATCTTACTCTGACATTTACCAAGGAAGATGTTTAGCACATGGTTATTTTTTTGTTTTTGTTTTTGTTTTTGTTTTTTTGAGACGGAGTCTCGCTCTGTTGCCCAGGCTGGAGTGCAGTGGCACGATCTTGGCTCACTGCAAGCTCCGCCTCCCGGGTTCATGCCATTCTCCTGCCTCAGCCTCCGGAGTAGCTGGGACTACAGGCGCCCGCCACCACGCCCGGCTAATTTTTTGTATTTTTAGTAGACGGGGTTTCACCGTGGTCTCGATCTCCTGACCTCGTGATCCACCCGCCTCGGCCTCCCAAAGTGCTAGGATTACAGGCAGCACATGCTTATTTATTGACCTGATCTGGCCTGGAAGATAAGCACCCTCTCTCTGCGTTCTCTCCACTTGTACAACTTTAGAAAAAAGCATTTCTTCGTTTTGAGTCTTTTTCTCCATTCAATTAATGAACAATTTATGGATTTTCTGTATTTGCTATGAGCAGCCCTATTTTGCAATTGTATACTGTCTCTGCTAAAATTGACATCAAGAATCTCTGTGTTTTCCAATTATTCACCCCAAAGCTAGTTTCTTCTCAACACATACTACACGCACATATAGACACATTTATATTTTGGCATCCTTCCTTTCACGTTAGAAAATATTATAAAAATACTCTCTTGCCTCCTTTTTAAAAACCTCTTTAATTTTTTTTTAAGTTTACCAGTTAAATTGTCACTGAATGAGATTTCACGTATGAAGTCCAAACACATTGCCTTGCACAAAAATTCCATAAGCTGTGATTATGATTACTATTCTTAGCACTGTCCCATTTTAGGAAAAAATTAAATAATCCAGAGGAAATGAAGAGTCACAAATTTATAACTTTACTCTCTTCCTCTATATGTATAAAATAAAGTAATATTTGTGTTTAGAAAGCTAAATATCTGCTCAGTTACTTCTCAACAGCCATTTCAGGTAGTGAGAACTACTCAAGGAAGAAATATGAAGATTTACTGTCAATCCTGATGACTTGAAATACCTGAGCTACATCAAGACTTTTACACCAAAGCAGAATAGAAGGAGGAAATACATAATAACTGCTTTTAAGAAATAGATAGCCAATTGATTAAGCATTTATTTTGCAGACTCTGTTTTACTGCAATAGTAGTTTTTACCTGAATTAGGTTAGTATGTGGATCTAAATCTGGACACTAGTATCTTTGCTTATCTTGCACCTGTATTACATTGTTTTAATCACTTTAGCCTCATCATTTTTCTTTTCTTAATACGGTTTGATTATAAAAAGTGTAAAGAATTATCATCATTATGTTATCATTATTTCTGAGGTGTATATGGATGCATTTTCTTATTTAATGATGATATCATGCAAGGTACATGTTCCCCAGGGAAGATCCAGTAGCTTTGGAAGCCTTGTCTCAGGAGTCATTTGTAGAATCATTGAAGGCAGCCTGATTATAAATCTCACATGTACTTTATAAATAAATAGTAGTCTAGGCCAAAGTTTTCCATATTGGCTCGGAGAACGTGAGATAATTAAAAGCAGGTCTGGAATTGAACTAAGAGGCTATGTTTCCCGGCCAATGATGTTACCCAACAAATAACATCATGTATGCAATTAAATACAAAAATTTAATTTATCTTTTATAATTAAGTTGTTATTTCAATTGTAAATAGAAGTCAGGAACATCTAGAGTCATTTCACACTGAAATGATAACTGCTGATATGTTCATAATAATAGTTCTTTCATCTCTGTAACACAATGGATGTAGAAAGCCAAAAAATTAAGAAAAAAAAAAAAGAGGGATAAAAATGATGCAATGGGTTTGAAGCATCACTCCTTCAGTCTTGTAGGTAGGAATGCCTAGCTATTGGTGAAAGTGCTATAGCATGTATATTATATATGACATACATATAAGGATTTTGAAAGTATATAATACACACACACACACACGATTAACAGCATACTATTCTTTTCCTTTCTCACTTTGTAATCTCTGTTCCAATATGTCAAGGTGTTCAGCTCAATGTGAAACAGATATTAATTAACCAGACAGACCTGAGCCATAACAATGCAAAACTATAGAACTGTACTTCTCAACATGTGTATATTGAGTCTTGACTCAGCACCCCACTGAGTTCTTGAGAAGGACTGAAAAGAAGCATATGAGATTGTCCTAGTCCTTTCAAGAAATAGGACTAAACATTCTCACTATGCAATATGAAGATCTTTAATATGTTCCTTGAATACCAGCTTCCCCATTGTCACTAATGTTGCCAAACCTTCATTTGTAAATTCTTCATTTTTAATTTTAAAAGGTAAGTAGTATGCCTCTCTTCTTGAAAACTTCGCCTGACTCACTTTAGTTCTCTTTTCTTCAGAAAATATCCTCTGAGCCCTTCTCAGAGTTGGTTGTTCATCTCTACTATATCCTTATACTTCTCCTAGTCTGGCCTTCATGCTGCTTTAATGTAATTGCTTAGTTGTTTGTATCCTCAAGCTAAACTGTAAATTATATAATGAAAAATATATGTACATAATGGGAAAATGATGAATAAATGAATGATAGTTGACTTTCAAATTCCTATTGTTTGAAATGTGCATATTAATTTCCAGGCATGTTACTGTAAATCCAATACTTTCTAGTTCAGAAATTGAGAACTGAGCTACAATATAATCGAAAGATTTTACTTAAATAATAAAGTCATTGTCTTGCTATATGAAGCAAATAAAATGTGTAGTTGTTAACATTTGTTACATACTGCTATGCCTGGCAGCACGCTAAGCAGTTTACTTCATTATCAAATTTACTTCTCACAGCAACTTCATGATGTGAACATTGTTCCCATCTTATACCTGGGGCCAACTGATTTTATCAAGCATAAGTAGCCAAAGGTCATACAGCTATTAAGTGATGGGGTCAGGTGCTAAATTTAAGCAATCTACCAGTCCCAGCTCTTATCTTCCATGCAATATACTTCTTGTCACTATGCTACCTGCACTAATTATTAACCTATTTCCCAGCTTCAAAATACCTTTCTCTCCTCAGCTGGCTTTGAAATTCTAAGGCTGGAAAGCCACATTTCTGCCTTTCTAGCTGGATCTATGCTAGGCTCTGCCAAGAGGGGATGCAAGACGGTGACTGCAAGGCTGGAGGTGGAAGACAGGAGACTTTACAGGCTGCTTCCCGTGGGTTTCCTGTATTCTTCTTATCTGGTCGTGCTCCCACTGGGCATATATTAGCCGGGCATAGTTCCCCACTGAAGCAGCAGAAGTCCTTTTTGTAATCGCATAAGAATCTAGTCTGTGGTTTTCCAACACTTGCAGAATCAGCTTTCTCAAGCTCCTCTCCTTAGAGAGCCAGGTCCCACTCCCGCAGGAACCCTCCCCTAAGGTCCTCAATTTCAATGAATCACTCCCTTTGTTCTGACCTAATTAACAACTTCATGCATAGGAGCAGTCTCTTCTGAGTGGACCTAGACCCACACCAGGTCATACATACAGCTATTAAGTGATATATTCAGAAACTAAAGTTGGGCCAGTCTCCCAACCACAGCTGTTACCTATTGTGGAAGATTCTTATCACTGTGCTAACATATGTGATATTCCACTTGTTTGTCATCATTTTCTAAATAAATAATAGCAGGAGGTAGAACAGCAAAGAAATAAATTAATAAAAACAAGTTTAAAGCTTAGAAACTCTCATATTTAAATCTATTTTCATACAATCACATGGGTTTCTTTAAACAGTATTTCCAATTCTAATATAGCCATATAGATAGATATAGAACTGGATATATGACTATAACATAGCTAATACATAGCCATATATAAATAGATTATCTAGCTAGATATAGAGTGACTATATTATTAAAACATATAAAATGTAGCCAATATATCTCTCTATATAGTCATATAGAGGGAGAGAAACAGATATCCAGCTAGCTAGCGACTAATTTGGGCTTTCAGGTGTCTAAAGTGGTGGTCAGAAACATAACTTTTCACATCTACAATGGATAATTAGAATGTCTATACTTTTTTCTATCCAGAATAAATGCCATAAAGAAATTTGCAAGTTTTCTGTTTTCAGGTTTAAAACTACTAGATTGTTGTTTTTGCTGCTAACTGCTCCTATTGTTTTCCACACCACTGCAATTGTAAATATAAATGAATTTCTTTTTCAAGTTCTTATTTGGAGAATTTTAACAAGTGATAGATATGACTTTCATTTGATCAGCAAATATTTTAATCACCATATGCCAGGTACTGCGCCAAGTGCTAGTTTTATAATGCAAATAAGACAGAATATGCAGTTCCTGCCCTGCCGTTATGGTCTAACTGGGTTAAATATTTAAAAAGTGAGTACTTTATAGAGTATTTAATGTTTATGTATTAGCTTTTGGGGTTATTTTTTGGAGGAAGAGTGAGAATAAGAAAGTACCTCTTAATATGCAAGATAGTGTGAAAGGAAAATAAACCTTGGGACCCCAAAATCACTGAGCTAAAGGGAAAAGTCAAGCTGGCAATTGCTTAGGGTAAACCTGCCTCACATTCTATTCAAAATTAGCCCTCTGCTCACTGAGATAAATGCATAACTGATTGCCTCCTTTAAAAAGGCTAATTAGAAACTCAAAAGAATGCAGCCCTTTGTCTCTTATCTACCTATGACCTGGAAGTCCCCTCCCTACTTTGAGTTGTCCTGCCTTTGATTCCAGTTGCCTTGCCTTTTCGACTATTGATTGATGTCTCATGTTTCCTTAAAATGTATAAAACCAAGCTGTGCCCCAGCAAACTTGGGCACATGTTGTCAGGACCTCCTGAAGCTGTGGCACAGGCATGCATCCTTGACCTTGGCAAAATAAACTTTCTAAATTGACTGAGACCTGTCTCAGATATTCAGGGTTCATTTGGTAACTACGAAGAGATTCTTAGTGGAGATGCCCCTGACCTTTGAAAAATCTGTGGGTGCCTGGTACCATCTTGAGCTAACCTTATGGCTCAAACCAATAGGACAATTTGCTGAGGCCTGGAAGCACCCCCTCCAGAGAATCCCTATTCTCCCAAAATTTGGTTGAGATCTAACGTTTATTTTGCTCTACAACTCTTTTTTGTTTGTTTGTTGAGTTTTACTTGTTTCAAACAAGGAAGGCAAGTTTTCCTGCCTCCATTGATATAGAAGGCAGGGCTCCTTGCCAAACTCCACCCTCAAACCTAGAACCTCAGCCCTCAGTGAAAACAGCTGACCCTGATACAGAAGGGCTGGGCTCCTGGCTACACTCCACGCTCAAGCCTGGGACTTAGGCCTTAAGTGAAAGTAACTGACCCTATTTTTCCAAATGATTGCCTTTTTGACCCACCCCGCCCCCTATCCTGTGCCCATAAAAACCAGCCCAGCTGGCAGAAGAAAGCTACAGCAACACAAGCAGCTGAGCCTCAGGGATACAAGCTGCTGAACGTTGGGGATAAAAGTGACTGAACAGGGAGCAGAGAGGTAACTGAACATTGGAGACTATGGATAAGGATGGCTAAGTTCAGATGTTGCAGTTTTGGAGGGGAGCCTGGCCAGAGATGGCTGGGCTTCAGGGAAAAATCACCTTCTTCCTGCACCATCTCCTAAGGCTAATGAGAAGCTCAAAAGAATGCAGCTATTTGTCTCTCAAGTACCTGTGACTTGGAAGTCCCCTTCCCAGTTCCAGCTGTCCCATTTTACATATGTTGACTGATGCCACATCTCCCTAAAATGTATAAAACCAAGGCTCTTGAGGCTGTGTCACGGGCATGTGTCTTCAACCTTGGAAAAATAAACTTTCTAAATTAACTGAGACCTGTCTCAAATTTTCAGGGTTTACAAATTTACTGTTAGCTAAATATTCTGAGTTATTGGCAAAAATACCTATGTATTTAACTTTGAGGGTTGGTCTTAGGTTTAGGTAAGCACCTGATGTTCACAGACTACTAAAAACGTGTTTAACAAGGAAGTAACTAACTTTAAATGATAGTGTCTAATATCTCAGTTTACAGAAGTAATCTAGATAAACTGATAAAAGTAAAAGAATTGAGTACAGTGAATGGGATAACACTTTAGGCAAACTTTTTATGTAAATTAAAATCTTAAAAAATTTTGATGCTCATTTAATATCTGCATCATTTCCAGTTAAAGGGTTATGATATGGGGAACCATGTTTCTAAAATTGTGGATTTGTTCTTATCTATTAATGCCCATATCTGATGGTTCAGGATTTCTTGCTTTTTAGGGTTGCACTAAAGTTTTAGTTTACTAAGGAAACAAATTCTACTTAATACATAATTCTGTGTATCAAATGTGTCAGAAAAGGTTATGTTATTAGTGAGGAAAATAATAATTTTGTCTAATTCAAAACTTATCTAATAGTTCAAATTACTGATTTGAAAAGGTTATTTATGAAACAATGTAGTAACGAACCAGAAGGTGGGGAGAAAGATGTGGGAAATGTTTAGATTATAAAATACTCTTTAAAACCCAGTAGAGAATTGGAGACATTTGGCTAATTAACATTTTCATAGTTAAAGCTCTGAGTCTTGATTAAAGTAAAATAAGAAGTATTGTTAAAAAAAAAAAAAAGCATCAGCAGTTTGGCAATTCTTTTTGTAAATACAGTTAAGCATGAAGCTGGATTTAGTGTGGAGCCAAATTTCATATACATGCTTGCGTAGGTTTGCACTACGTTTACTGTTTTGCATGGATAGTGCCGGCACTGGAGTACTTATTGGTCATGTACCTAAAATGAATTTCTTAATTGCACAGGATGTATGATATTGGTAAACTTGAGGATATTGAATTGTGTATCAGGAATAAAATATTCATTATGTGGGTTTTTAAGGGCCCTGGATAACACCATAGCCTCCAGGGTAGATTGAGTAGGAAAAATTTAGTGTTGGTTTCGTATTTGTTTTGGCTACTAGTTTTCATTCATTTGCTGTTTATTCTTTGGCTTTGTCTATGTATGCAGATATAAAACCATATATATATATACGGTTTTAGGCTTCCTGACACTTTCTGTATAAAACCATATATATATGGTTTTATATCTGCGTGTGTGTGTGTGTGTGTCTGTGTATATGTGTGTGTGTGTGTGTGTATAGTTTCCAGTGGAAGGCCTTGATTTGGTTCTTTAATAGATATTTTGTTTCCTATGCATTTCTAGCAAGTCATCTTTTGTTCCACTTATCTGGAATTCCTAGGCTACCTTCGTCAGGCCCCCCAGGTGTTGATGGAACACACCAACTTTTTAACCCTAAACTAACTTTTTGGATTTTAGGCTTCCTGATACTTTAAGCGTGTTGAGTATACTTTTGTAAACATAATTTGAGTTGTATTTCTCTCTAATTTCTCTAAAATTTGTAAACTATTTGTGAATATTCTTAATTCATGGCAATGTATTTGTTTGCATACAGTTTAGCAGGGTCGCTAAGGCTGCTTAGGGAGAGAGAACTCAGAAACCTGGCATGCCGGCAAAAGGGTAAAAATTTCATACCAGTCAGACTCTGGCTTCTCTCTCTCTGTGCAAACTGGATAATAAATAATGAAAGTTACTGTTACTGTTTATCTCCTCTGTATAGTTTTGATTAATTAAAAAAAAATTCTGAGGCTAATGTTAAACTGTAGTGAATATGTTGTGTTTTGTATGTCTTTCTGTGTTGCTCTGTTATAAAAAGGGACATCTTAGGATGAGATGCATGCCTATGACCTCATCGGCCCTCTGTTCAAGACAGCCCAGCAAACTGGCCAGCCACATTCTTGGGAGATTGGCCTTGTAACCATGTGGCTGTGCTTTCTCTTTTTACAGTGGTAACCGGGTTTGGGTTCAATTTCTGACTTAGGGAACAATTCGTTTATCTTCTGTCTATATTTAAATGTATTATATGTGTAATATGAAAGAGCTTTAATTAATTGGTTTAATAATAAGAGCTTCAATCAAATATTTTGTCCGAAAAGTGTAGTGCCTTTTATTTAGTTCCTGTGACTTAAGTAATCTTTAAAAAATAAAGTTTTAAAGATTATTGGTAAAATAAAAATCTTCAAAAATGTAAATATTTCATTTAAATTATGCAGGTCAGATACTAGGTTTGCTAAATGCTTCAAGGTCATAAATTACTTCTTTGACTTTTAAAAAATTGTTCAATGTATTTTGGAGCATTCGATTTTAAATAAAGCCTGGGGACATAGGAAATTAGCCATGCCCCCTAGCTATGCAGAGAAGGTTACAAAAAAAAAGAGGCTTTATATAAGAAAGGATCTTGTATGGTAAATTTTTGTCTTAAAGTAAAATAACTGGTTGTTTAAAAGAGGGATGTTTAGGACAAGTCAGAAAGTCCAAGCATGTCGTGGATAGTCTATGTAAGTTGTGAAAGAATTTATAGAAGAGAGTTTTTGCAAGAAATGCACAATTTAAAGGTGATTTGGCCTCCTGAATGCTTCAAAAATGTCACTAGGACTCTTAACTGTACAACATGCCTGCTTTACAGCTAGGTAAAGCCTGGGACACATGGAGGTAGTCACTGGAAAGAGCCAGAACTTATCTGCACTTCTGTCTGAGTCCTAGGCTCCACACCTAATACATAATTCAAGTCCCAAACTTAACAAGGTTTTGACCAAAAGTAAAAGTCGCTAAGTGTTAACATTGTAATTGAGACTACTGAAGAAACAGTTTTACATGCAAGGTATGTAAAAAAAAAGTGAAATGTGATTTAGTAAAAGATTATAAGAAGGCATGGAATGTGGATTTTTGTTGTTGTTGTTTTTGCCTAAAGGGTTAAAGGATTGTTTTAAGTTAGGATAAAGCTAAAGGTTTGAACAAGTTGTGGAAGGTTTGTAAAAAAAAAAAAATTAATCTTGTAAAACACTACGTGTGTGAACATACTGACTAAATTTAAAGGGTCATTTTCTGGTTTCTGCACAAACTGAACATTGAAATAAAAGCACAAACAGGGTTTTCTTAAAGCACTGATCTTCTCTTTAACAAAAATTTGTAAAGGCTTATAAAAGGTTTATGAGAATCTCACCTTATGATACTGATTAAAATTGGAAAGATTTGTCTATAAGGTTTTATTAAAAATTGGAGCTGCCATTAATGGTACACTAATGCAAGGGTAAAATTTGGCTTTCTCTCTTGAACAAGATTTTCATGTAATATTAAAAGATAATGAAATATTTTTGTTTGGCTTTTGAATAAAGTACCAAAAAAATAAATAAAAGGAAAAGCAAGAGACCAATTATTTGGAAAGCTAGGTCTTCTTCCCTCTATCAATGAATAAAGGTTTTTGCCTTTTAAATTTTTGAGTCATCATTTTGGCTAAATGAATGATTTATGGTAACCTGGAATTCTATTTCATAATATCAATGTTTTAAACGTTTAACATATTTGATAGGCCTCCCAAAATCAAATTTCAGCTTCAAAATAGTCTTTTCTGACTTCTAACTCTGAGATGCTGCAGAAGGCTCTTGAAACATCCAAAAGAGAGGTAAACAGGATTATTTGACATGCTATAAGGGAAGCATTGTCCAAAAAAAAGTTTAATCTTCATTTTATATTTTAGTCAATGATATTAATATATGTTACAAAATTGTATGGGATTTCTAAAATTCTAATATGTCTGAGTATATGCTATCAATTATAATTACAGTTTTTATGTTAAGTTATTGTAAACTACAGAAATAACCAATTTCCTTGTATAAAGCTACTGATCCAAGTAGAACAAAAAATTAATTGAATACCAAGAAAATATGTCATCAGATTTTCATGTTATAACAGCGGATATGGAAATTGTTAAGATATACAATTTAAACTCCATGGTCTAGGTCAAATTACCTTGATAATCCATTAGTTATCAGTGCTATGTACCTAACTTGGTAAAACAACTGGTATTCAGGAGGACATAAGTCTAATGTTATTTAAACATGGACTCATGGAGAACCAGGATGATCACCTTGTTCTTCCTGAGTCCTTAAAGCTTTTGTTATTAAAAGTTCTGCATTCCATGATTCATCATGGAAAAAATAAAATCCAAATTGAATATATTTTTGTGGTTACTTATAATTTGTTAAAATAGTTGATAACCAGTGTTTGGTCTCATCTTCCTAGGAAAACAATGAAAGCTTCAGGTACATTTGGTCACCTGATGGACCATTTAAACATTTTATATATGGATTTCATTCAATTGACATTTTCAGTGCATGTTTTCTTGTTGTATCAAAGCTTTCCCATGCAAGAAGGCTGATGTTGGCTAGGCATGGTGGCTCACGCCTGTAATCCTAGCACTTTGGGAGGCTGAGGCAGGAGGATCACAAGGTCAGGAGATCAAGACCATCCTGGCTAACATGGTGAAACCCCATCTCTACTAAAAATACAAAAAATTAGCTGGGTCTGGTGGCACGCATCTATAGTTCCAGCTACTGGGGAGGCTGAGGGAGGAGAATTGCTTGAACCCAGGAGGTGGAGGTTGCAGTGAGCCAAGGCCTCACCATTGCACTCCAGCCTGGGAGACAGAGTGAGACTTCATCTCAAACAAACAAACAAAAAGCCTGATGTTGTAACAGTAAATTATTATGCTACAATGTATTTTTGTCAAATAAAGAAGCCTCTTATGACTGAGGAAAATCAACCCCTTCACAATCTAGAACCCAAAGATTGTATCTTCTGAGAACATCAGAGAAAGACTGTCCTTGATATCCACAATACAGCAAAACTTCAGGACCTTAAACCTTGGGTTCATAATCTCACAACTGAGCAGCGTCTCATCACACTCTTGGGACTGTACACTCCCTGGAACCCTTAAGGTAAAGCTAATCAGGAAAGTTACTCCCCAGAAGAAGATGGCGTCCTTGATGTAAACAGCTTTTCCCAAGATCATGGGTCAAGACTTCTCTACTATTAAGAGACTTATCTTTGAATATTTTTTTCCTTGCTTATGCCTCTATGAACAATAGAAGTGGAAAACATGTCTGTTATGTGGGCTTATGGAGTAGACTTTTATTTGTGAAGGATAACCTTATATATTATACCTTATATATATATTATATATATATAACCTTATATATTATAATCAATCAGAAACAGAACATTGGTTCACTCCTCTAAACTCATATTATGTGTTAAACAGCACATTGCCAAGAGGCCTTCACTCTTCTAGAAGGGCATCATTTGTTAGGTCCTTTTTCCATAGTTTGGAGTAAAAGAAGCAATGATTAGAAATCTATCCTTTGTGATAGGCTTTATAGAAGATTCTACTGTAAAGGCTACAGTTACACAACAGATTTTAAATTCTCTTGTGAAGGTTATGATAGAATTGGCTGAACAGAGAAGTATCTGTGCAGCTGCTGGCACTCATGACCTATGGAGAAAACATTACATATTACAGAGATTCAGTCATAGTGTACAAAGTAAATGACTTTGTAACTTTATTTCATTATCTTCATTTACACAGATTGTACAATAAATAATGAATGGAAAACTCTAAAGGGTATTTAAACCCCAGAAAATGGATTAATGAAGCCACTGGTTAGTTAAGTGAGTAGACTCTTTATTTAGCTCATTCTTTGATCTATTTGATTTTAGGAGGTTTGGTTTATGGGACCCTGGGTAAGAAGCATACTCCAAACTGTTGGTATTATCCTAGTGATAATCACAATAATAGTGTCACTGGTGCAATGTATTCTCTCAAAGGTTTAAAATGTTTGCATACAATGATCTCTAGAATGTCAAATGGTCTCTCTTTAACTAGAATGACAAGAGCTGAAAGAAATGTGTGACCATGAGGACACCATAATCTATGAATGACATGCTGAGACCAGAGGCCCTAAGTTTTGGTCACACTCTCACCTAAGTGAGAACCTGACCAAAAAGGGGGAATTTTTTAAAACAATTATGAGAGGTCATGGTTTTGCACTGAGATCTTGCGCTAGGCGCCAACACACCAAGCCCAAACCAAAATGGAGTTGTTCATGCTAAGACTTTAAGGAAACACATAGATCCTAGAACAGACCACAGACTAGATTTTGCTTTTCTCCTGAAAATCTCTATAACAAACATTCCTGACAGCATAGGTATCCACTCCCTTAAGTCTCCATTAAATTTTTTAACCAAATTCAATTCCTCTCACTTAGAGACCACCAAGCTTCAGATGATCATGCAACAAGTGTTCCAGCCAGTTCCAGGTGAAGTCACCACCCCTGGCCATCAAGGAACTACCCTGACTCTACTAGACAGGGCAGGGCAAGAGTTTCATAATCCCCAATAGGTAGGTACTATACCCCAAGCCAGCATGAAGCTGTTACAGAAGGAAGACCATCAGTTTTTCCATCTTCCTTAAAGATTTATGGGGATCACATCTCTCGGGGGAAAAAGAGGCAGGAGATTAGGGTCTGGAGGTAGAGAACATAAGGTCATTCACAATGACTTCCTAAAACTGATTTAAATGGAAACATTTTTGATTTAAATGGAAATACTTCAGCTATGACAGGAAATACCTTCTCTATTTACATAGGGCATATACCAAGTAAATGACTTTGTAATTTTACTTCATCCTCTTCATTTATATAGGTTGTACAACAAGTAACCAATGGAAAAGTCTAGAGGATAGTTAAACCCCAGAAAATTCTGTAATGGGTCTCTTGAGCCCCTGTGCTTGGGCCTGCTCCCACCCTGTGGAGTGTACTTTTTTTTCTTTTTTATTTTGTTTTTTTTTTTTTTGAGACAGTCTTGCACTGTCAACCAGGCTGGGGGGCAGTGGCACAATCTCAGCTCACTGCAAGCTCTGCCTCCCAGGTTCACACCATTCCCCGGCCTCAACCTCCTGAGTAGCTGGGACTACAGGTGCCTGCCACCTCATCTGGCTAACTTTTTGTATTTTTAGTAGAGATGGGGTTTCACCATGGTCTCAATCTCCTGACCTCATGATCCGCCCGCCTCAGCCTCCCAAAGTGCTGGGATTACAGGCGTGTGCCACCGCGCCCGGCCTCTTTTTGTTTTCAGTAAATCTCTGCTGTTGTTGCTTCATGCTTTCCTTGCTTTGTTTGTACTTTCTGTCCAGTTCCTTGTTCAAGAAATCTCTGCTGTTTTTGCTTCACGCTTTCCTTGCTTTGTTTGTACATTTTGTTCAGTTCCTTGTTCAAGATGCCGAGAACCTGGACATCTTCAACTAGTAACGCCAGCACACTCCAATGCACTTCACAAAAGCCCTAGGCCACAGCTCAGTTCTTTCTCTTAAGAAAAGAAAGAAAGAAAGAAAGAAAATTGGGAAACAAATGATCTAAGAATGAAAACGAGAATGACCCCTTTTCACCATTCCATTAGTTTTATGGCACCTCTACTTGCTAGAGTCAGTATAAAATGGAAATATTAAGGTCTTTGTGCACATTTACTTCAAGAAAAAAGAGCACTGAGGTCAACCTGCACACTGTAGGGTTCCTAAGCTCTCTTTATCTCTGTTTTCTTTTCTGCCTGCTTTAAAGCTGCTGTTACTTTGCTACTGAGACAAAAATTACTATTGGGGCACAACTGTTTTTTTTTTCTTGCAAGCTGATAAATTTGTATTAATATCTCATGGCTAGATTTCTGAAATAAAAGTTATAAGATCTTTCTGTGTGAGTGTGTGTATATATATATCTTTAAAAGGACTTTATGATTTTTTTTAAGACAGGGTCTCACTCTGTTGCCCAGATTGGAGTACAGTGGCATGATCTCGGCTCACAGCAACCTCTGTCTCCCAGGCTCAAGCAATTCTCCCACCTCAGCCTCCTGAGTAGCTGGTATTACAGGCTTGCACCACTACTGCCCAGCCAATTTTTGTATTTTTAGTGGAGATAAGGTTTCACCATGTTGGCCAGGCTCGTCTTGAACTCCTGACCTCAAATGATCCACCTGCCTCAGCATCCCAAAGTGCTATGATTATAGGCATGAGCCACTGCTCCTGGCTGATTTACTTAGCTTTATGTTTAACTGGCAATTAAATCAGTTCTAATTTCCCTCTAGCACATTTTTCTTCCTGTACTTTGATATCTAAATTTTCCTATCTGATTTTTCACCTGAGAGTTGCCTCCTTCAATATACAAATTCAGTGTTATTTAGCTGTCAATTGCCTAGGAAAATAAAACAGGTTATCAAGAATTTGGAAGTCTACAATCAAAAAAAGGTCTTATGAATCTATAAGATGTTCTTCTATCACCATGTCTAATACATCTATATATCTATGTGTTGTGTGCACAATGCTTCACTACTGAAAATATACAAAAAAGCTCTAATTAATTGGCTTCAGAAAAAGCACTTAAATACTTTATCAGGAACAGAGAAAAGACTAGTCAAATGCTTTTTCAAGCTTGTGTGACTTAATTGAAATCTTTAATAAATAAGCTAGCTTTAAAATTATTTGTGAAGTAATATTAGAAGTGTCTTAAAAATTGCCAGCATACATTTTCTTTGCATTTATTGATAAAGTGATTTCATACTTATCTCTGCCAAATACTACATTTTACAATAGTGATTTTATCTCTATGAGCAATTTGAGAAGATTTAGAGTCTTGAAGTCTCCAGCTGCATGAGTCCTGGACCATAATTTCTAATCTCATGGCTTTAGGCAGTTTAGTCCCCAGGCAGGTAGGGAGTTTGTTTTGGGAAATAACTGTTATCATCTTTTTTTCAAAGCTAACTATAAACTAGTTCCTCCCAAAGTTAGTTTGGCCTACACCCAGGAATGAACAAGGACAGCTTAGAGGTTGGAAGCAAGATGGAGTCAGTTATGTGAGATCTCTTTCACTGTATCAGTTATAATTTTACAATGGTGGTGTCATAACTTCAAATGATGACTATCCCAATTTTCATAAATAAGTCAACTATTAAAATACAATAAGTAAATGTAATTGAAAAGATAATTGTAGACAAACGCCCTAATTTATAATCTAAAGTTATATTAAATTAAATAATGGATATTTCATTAATTGGGTATTTTCCAATAACATATTGTAGGAAAACATTCTTTCTAAAAAAAAGTGTGTCCATTTTTAAAAGGTGAATAATTTTTGTTAAATTCAAAGATTACTTAAAGGTTATGTATAAAACAAGGTAAAAGGAACCAGGAAATAAGAGATATAAAGAAAGTTATGGAAATAAAGAGGTATTTTTTTGGTAAGAAAGCTTAAAGAAAATTAATTTTATATGAGAAATAATCTTGTAGGCTAAATTTTACCCTAGAATAAAATGATTGTTTGTGTAAGAAAGAGGGATGTTCAACACAAACAAAGAAGTCCAGGCAAGTCATGAATGGTCTGTGTGAGTCTTAATGAGAAGATTTATGAAAAAAACTTTTATATGATCAAGTTGTCTATAATTAAAGGGAAATTATAATTTTCTAGAGATTTAGTTTTGATTTAAAAAACTTATACACTAAAGAATTGGTTTAAACTACAAAATTTTCTTAAGGCGTTGCTTTATTGTTAATAAATTGCAAGACATTATAATTTTTTTACACTAAGTTCAACTTTTATTGTTGCTTGTTGTTTTTAGCTTTCTCTCCCCTTTTAAAAGGACTGAAACAATAACTCTATGCTTCAACTCATTTTCAGCTCTTGTAAGTGTTTTTTTGTTTCCTTCAGGTTCTAACTGTTGTAACCTGATGCTATCAAAGAAAAAAAAAGTTTTATCTTAAAGGTTTAAAGGAAATGTTTCCTTCCAACATAATATTCCTCTTAGAGAATAGCAGTTGCACTGCAGAAGGTCTCTTCTTTGCCTTTGGGTAACTGGCCTAATAAACACGTAAGCTTTATTGAAATAATTTCTATGTCATTAATACTAAGTTTGATGGGCTTAGAAAAAAAAGATTAAAAAATGTTAATTAAAGTTATTACATTCATGTAACTTTCTGTATGTGCTTTTAAAGTCCTTGTACCATTAAGATACAGGGCTTTGACTCCTGGGTCTAGAAAGGACACCAAGTCCTGCTAAATCTTAACATTGACAGTAGTTAAAGCTTTATCTTCAGACTTGGTAAATGATGCCAATAAAAATAAACTGTGTTTGTGAAACACAAAGCCAGAAATTAAAGCTATTCAACTCCTCAAGTCCCAGGGACTCTCACAAAAGGGACGGGCACATGAAATTTTAAGGACCAATTTTGAGGGATAAGTTCAGTTTCTCTATAAATTAACCATTAATGTCAAAAACACACTGATGCAACACCAGCATATGGGCCCCTATGTCAGATTAACAAAGTTTTCTTGAAGCATTAATCCTCTCTTTAATAAGGATTATAAAGGTTCTAAAAGGTTTATGGAAATTATATATTATGGTCAAAATGATTAAAATTTTATAGATTGTTTATAAAATTTTGAAAAACATTTAATTGGCCTCATGCTGTTTTTATTAGGGCTTAGAGTTTGGAAAATTAAATCTACTCTCTCAAAGAATAAAGGTTTTTGCCTTTTTTTTTCAAATCTTTGAGTTATCACTTTGGCAAAATGAGGGACTTATTTTACAATGACCTGTGATCTTATTTTGTGATAATATCAAGCATTTTAAACCTTTAATATTTGAGAAACTTTCCAAAATCAAATGATAAATTATGTCATTTTCTGACCTAATTAGCCCTTTAAGATATTAGGTTCCATAAAGTCCAAAAATTACATATTTGGCTTATTTGGTATAAAAATCATACAGGAAGAATTGTTAAATATGAAATGGTGTTTGGCTTTCTTTGGGCTGTATTTGAATAAATAAGTTATTGCTATATGTTCCAAAGTTATGGGAAAATCCTATAATTCTGATATGACTTAGTGTACACTATCAGTAATAATAATAATTGCTATGTTAAACTATTGTGTGCCACAGAGGTAACAAATTTCCTTGTCAGTTGTGTCCTTGACTGTGGCTGCCCTAAAACTTTTTGTCATTCACAGACAACTGTTGTTTTGTTTTGGTTCTCTTTAGAAGGTGATTTTATAATCAACTATAAAACTCTAAGAGGTGTTCTTGAATGCAGGGTTCTGATAACGTTGGAAATTTTGATATTAGAATAGAAGAAAACCTTTCCAGACTCTCATGGAGAGCTGAAATGTTCATGAATATCAAGCAGAACAAGAGTTAACTGCATGAACTGAACTAATAGAAGACTGAAGTAATCTTTTGACTTTTTTACTTAAATTGTTGCTGATCATTTGCTTTGTTTTGCAGAGTCAAGAAAACTTTTCTTGTGAGCTG